>NC_064621.1:275814378-277064378 GCF_023898315.1 Schistocerca nitens | reverse complement strand
ATCAACAACAGCTTTACGAAATTAAGCAGCAGGTTCAGCATCTCAGAGGAAGAATATTACTAGGGTCGATCTGAAAGTAATGTTTCCTATTTTTATTCATAGAAACCACAGGAGATACATAAATCACAATAGCACAGCTACACAGAGTAATATTTCAGCTACAGACTATTTTTTCCAAGCAGTCACCACCATTCGTTATGCACTTTTGTCAACGAGGAATCAGAGCCTACACGCCGCGCTTGTAAAAATCGGAACCAGCTGAGGCTAACCACTTCTTTACAGCTTTGACAGCTGTATCCGAATCTTGAAAACGTTCGCCATGTAGTCCATCTTTCAGAGTCCCAAGGAAATGGATGTCTGAAGGCGATAATCGCATGTGGTAAGACAGTCCACCTAAGCTTTGTGAGTTGCGTGGACGCAAAACTGGTGTGGGGCCTGGCGTTATCATGTTGCTGGTGAAAGTTGTTCTTCTCTGTCCTTATCCTGAAAAATCAAGCTTTCAGTCTAGTGTCATCTTGTAACGTGTTGAATTGACAGTATCTCCAAGCTCCAGGACGTCCAAAGAATCACATCCTGGCTGTCCCAAAAGACTGTGCGCATCACTTTGCCTGCAGGCGGCTGTATCTTGAATTTCTTCTTTGACGAAGAATTCGCATGTCGCCATTCCATGGACTATCTCTTGGATCCCGGTTCATAGTGGTGACACCACATCTCATCTCCGGTGACAATGCTAATCAAAAAACTATCACCTTCACCTTCATATTGGTCCAGCAGGTCGCGAACAATTTCCAATCTGTGAGGTTTTTTATTCTTCTGTAAGCATCGACAGGGCCCATCTCGCACAGACGTTGCGATAACCAATATGTTCCAACCTTGTTTCCACGGTATTGCAGCCGACATTCACCTTTGTACACAATTCCCTGGTCGTTATCCGGCGATCAGCATGGATGAGTTGATCAAGACGCTCTTCATTCCGAGGGATGACTGCTGTGAAGGGTCGACTGACCCTTGGCTTCTCATGCACATCCTTTTCACCACCTTGAAAATGCCGTACCCATCGCCTCACATTGTTCACGTCTATTGTATTGTCTCCGTACACCTTTACCAAGCGTCTATGGATTTCAATCGGCGCAGCTCCTTCAGCAGTGAGGAATTATACCACACATCGCTGTTTAATCGCGCATCCACATCAGACTCCATTTTGGAACACTCCTCTGCTGCCGCCAACTATAGCAGAACAACGGAACTACCTGCGAATGAAAGAGGAAGATTCAAGCAGAAGCAGTACACCAACGACATCCGGTGCTGACATCCAAGCTCAGCACAGAAAAAAGGGAGCATTCATTTCGGAACGACCTGAAAAACTCAACTTAGTGCTTTACGCAAACAGCAACAGAGCTGGCATGTACGAACAAAATCGCAGAGGTAGCAAGCGATCTATTAAACAGTTTTAAGAAAACGACGAAAGGGCGCTTTGGAATCTGCTAACAAAAAATGTTCGTTAGTATCTACCTGGGAGTATGAGGAGATAATTTGACAAATTATTTATTTATTACTTTTCTTTTTGAGTCACCAGTCTCCTGTTTGGTCTGATACAGCCCGCCACGAAATTCTCGCCTGTGCCCACATCTTCACCTCAGAGTAGCACATGCAAGCTACGTTCTCAGTTATTTGCTAGATGTATTCCAACCTTATTCCAGGCTCTGTCTTCTTCTACAGTTCTTACCCTCGACATTTCCCTCTAGTATCATGGACATTATTCTCTGATGTCTTCACATATGTCTTATCACCCTGTCTCTTCTTCTTTTCACTATTTTCCATATTTTCCTTTCAAGGACCGATACTGCGGAGAACGTGCTCGCCACTTACCTTATCGGTTCACCTAATTTTCAGCTTTTGACAATGTTGACTGGAATACTCTCTTTCAAATTCTAAAGGTGGCAGGGGTAAAATACAGGGAGCGAAAGGCTATTTACAATTTGTACAGAAACCAGATGGCAGTTATAAGAGTCGAGGGATATGAAAGGGAAGCAGTGGTTGGGAAGGGAGTAAGACAGGGTTGTAGCCTCTCCCCGATGTTATTCAATCTGTATATTGAGCAAGCAGTAAAGGAAACAAAAGAAAAATTCGGAGTAGGTATTAAAATCCATGGAGAAGAAATAAAAACTTTGAGGTTCGCCGATGACATTGTAATTCTGTCAGAGACAGCAAAGGACTTGGAAGAGCAGTTGAATGGAATGGATGGTGTCTTGAAGGGAGGATATAAAATGAACATCAACAAAAGCAAAACAAGGATAATGGAATGTAGTCGAATTAAGTCGGGTGATGTTGAGGGTATTAGATTAGGAAATGAGACACTTAAAGTAGTAAAGGAGTTTTGCTATTTGGGGAGCAAAATAACTGATGATGGTCGAAGTAGAGAGGATATAAAATGTAGACTGGCAATGGCAAGGAAAGCGTTTCTGAAGAAGAGAAATTTGTTAACATCGAGTATAGATTTAAGTGTCAGGAAGTTGTTTCTGAAAGTATTTGTATGGAGTGTAGCCATGTATGGAAGTGAAACATGGACGATAAATAGTTTGGACAAGAAGAGAATAGAAGCTTTCGAAATGTGGTGCTACAGAAGGATGCTGAAGATTAGATGGGTAGATCACATAACTAATGAGGAGGTACTGAACAGGATTGGGGAGAAGAGGAGTTTGTGGCACAACTTGACCAGAAGAAGGGATCGGTTGGTAGGACATGTTCTGAGGCATCAAGGGATCACCAATTTAGTATTGGAGGGCAGCGTGGAGGGTAAAAATCGTAGGGGGAGACCAAGAGATGCATACACTAAGCAGATTCAGAAGGATGTAGGTTGCAGTAGGTACTGGGAGATGAAGAAGCTTGCACAGGATAGAGTAGCATGGAGAGCTGCATCAAACCAGTCTCAGGACTGAAGACCACAACAACAACAACAAATTTTCAGCATTCATATGTAGCGCCACGTCTCACATTCTTGGATTCTCTTCTGTTCCAGTTTCCCCACAATCCATGTTCCGCTATCAAACAGTGCTGTTCTCCAAACCTACATTCTCAGAAATTTCATCCTCAGATTATGGCCTATGTTTGATAATAGCACACCACTCTTGACCAGGAATGTCCTTTTTGTCAGTGTTAGTCTGCTTTTTATGTCCTCCTTGCTCCATCCGTTGTGGGTTATTCTGATGTCTAGGTACCAGAATAAATTAATCAACTTCATTTCCTTGGTGATCACCAACCCCTATGTTAAGCTTCTCATTCTTCTCATTTATGATACTTCTCATTACTTTGGTCTTTCTCTGATTTACTCTTAATCAGAGTGCTGTACTCATCAGATCGTTCATCCCATTCAGTAGACCTGCCATTCTTCTTCACTTTCACTGAGGATACCAATTTCACAGCGAATATTATCACTGACATCCTTTCACATTGAATTATAATTCCACTCTTGAACCTTTCATTTCCGTCATTGCTTCTTCGATGTATAGATTGAACAGCAAGGGTGAAACGTTACATCCCCGTCTCAAACTCATTTTAACTCGTGCCCTTTGTTGTTGTTGTTGTTGGTGTTCCACTCTTTCTTCTTGTTTTTTTCACATATTGTATACCACCCGTCTTGCCCCTATTTTTCTCAGAATTTCAAAAATTTTGCACCATTTTACTTTGTCGAAGGCGTTTTCCGGATCGACAGGCTTTATGAACGTGTCTTCATTTTTCTTTAGTCTTGCCCCGATTATCAACCACTACCCCTCTCGTGCCTTTACCTTTTCTAAAGCCAAACTGATCGTTATCTGACACATCCTCAAATTTCTTTTCCATTCTGCTGTGTATCAATCTTCTTAGTAACTTGAATGCATTAGCTGCTAAATTGATTGTGCTTTAATTCCCGCACTTCTCAGCTCTTGCAATCTTCCGAATTCTGTGGATAATGTTTTTCCAAAAGCCAGATGGTACATCACTAGACTCACACACGCCAGATTCTACACACCACCGCGCGTTTGTCGTTTCGTTGTCACTTCCCCCAATTATTTTAGAAATTTTGATGGAATGTTATCTATCCTTTCTGCCTCATTCAGTCGTAAGTCTTTCAAAGCTCCTTTAAATTCTGATTCTAATACCGGATCTTCTTCCTCTTCTATATTGACTTTCGTTTCCTCTTATATCACGACAATCACATAGATCTTCCTCCTCATAGAGACCTCCAGTGTACTCTTTTCATCTAGCCGCTCTCCTCTGCACTTAACAGAGACGTCCATTCCCCTTCAATTGAACTGCCTACTGAACTATTCATTATCGCGGTAACTGCAGCCTTAAAGAGCTCCAAACGCCTCTTATCGTTTCTTAGTGCATCTGCAGCCCACTTCTTTGCCCACTGATTCTCGCTGAGTAGTGTCTCAAGTTTCAGACTACTCTTCACTCCTACTAAATTGTGATCCGTGTCTGAATGTGTTTCTGGGCACGCCTTAAAATCCAATATCTGATATCGGAATCTCTGTCTGACCATGATGGAGTGTGAGTGCAATTTTACCATATCTCCCGGCCTTTTCCTGGTATAGCTTCTCCTCTTGTTATTCTTGAACAGAATATTCGCTATTACTAGCTGAAACATCATTTAATGATTGAACTGGCTGCTGCTGCTGCTGCTGCTGCTGATGATGATGATGACTGGCTGAACCTTGTTGAACTCAATTAGCCTATCTCCTTTCTCATTCGTAGTACCAAGCCCATATTCTCGTGTAACCCTTTCTTCTATTGTTCCCCTACAACGTCATTCCATTTCCCCACGACTATTATATTTTCATTTCCCCTTACGTGCTGAAGTATCCGTTCAATATCCTCATATACCTTCTACGTCTCTTTATCTTCAGCTTACGACGTCGGCACGTGTACCTGAACTATCGTTGTCGGTGTTAGTTTGCTTTCGATTCTGGTAAGAGTAACACTATCACTGAACTGTTCACAGTAACACTCTCTCTGCCCTACCTTCCCATTCATAATGAATCCTACGCCCGTTATACCAATTTCTGCTGCTGTTGATATTACCCTACAATCATTCGACCAAAAATCCTTGTCTTCCCATTTCACTTCACTGACCCTCATCACATCTAGACTGAATTATAACAAGACAATTAAAAACAATGTTAGTCTGAAGAAAATAAAGTGACACAGAAACAAACATTACGCAGAAGACAGGTGATGACTGTCTTTTAGCCCACAAACCATTCACGTGGTGGTGAAGATAGACTTGCTACAATAAGCCCTCTCTATGGTACAAAATCCCCCCCCCCCATGAACCATGGACCTTGCCGTTGGTGGGGAGGCTTGCGTGCCTCAGCGATACAGATAGCCGTACCGTAGGTGCAACCACAACGGAGGGGTATCTGTTGAGAGGCCAGACAAACGCGTGGTTCCTGAAGAGGGGCAGCAGCCTTTTCAGTAGTTCCAGGGGCAACAGTCTGGATGATTGACTGATCTGGCCTTGTAACACTAACCAAAACAGCCTTGCTGTGCTGGTACTGCGAACGGTTGAAAGCGAGGGGAAACTACAGCCGTAATTTTTCCCGAGAGCATGCAGCTTTACTGTATGGTTAATGATGATGGCGTCCTCTTGGGTAAAATATTACGGAGGTAAAATAGTCCCCCATTCGGATCTCCGGGCGGGGACTACTCAGGAGGACGTCGTTATCAGTAGAAAGAAAACTGGCATTCTACGGATCGGAGCGTGGAATGTCAGATCCCTTAATCGGGCAGGTAGATTAGAAAACGTAAAAAGGGAAGTTGATTGGTTAAAGTTAGATATAGTGGGAATTAGTGAAGTTCGGTGGCAGGAGGAACAAGACTTTCGGTCAGGCGAATACAGGGTTATAAATACAAAGTCAAATAGGGGTAATGCAGGAGTAGGTTTAATAATGAATAAAAAAATAGGAATGCGGGTAAGCTACTACAAACAGCATAGTGAACGCATTATTGAGACCAAGATAGACACGAAGCCCATGCCTACTACAGTAGTAGAAGTTTATATGCCAACTAGCTCTGCAGATGACGAAGAAATTGAAGAAATGTATGACGAAATAAAAGAAATTATTCAGATAGTGAAGGGAGACGAAAATTTAATAGTCATGGGTGACTGGAATTCGGTAGTAGTAAAAGGGAAAGAAGGAAACGTAGTAGGTGTATATGGATTGGGGCTAAGAATTGAAAGAGGAAGCCACCTGGTAGAATTTTGCACAAAGCACAACTTAATCATAACTAACATTTGGTTCAAGAATCATGAAACAAGATTGTATACATGGAAGAAGCCTGGAGATACTGACAGATTTCAGATAGATTATACACTCCTGGAAATGGAAAAAAGAACACATTGACACCGGTGTGTCAGACCCACCATACTTGCTCCGGACACTGCGAGAGGGCTGTACAAGCAATGATCACACGCACGGCACAGCGGACACACCAGGAACCGCGGTGTTGGCCGTCGAATGGCGCTAGCTGCGCAGCACTTTTGCACCGCCGCCGTCAGTGTCAGCCAGTTTGCCGTGGCATACGGAGCTCCATCGCAGTCTTTAACACTGGTAGCATGCCGCGACAGCGTGGACGTGAACCGTATGTGCAGTTGACGGACTTTGAGCGAGGGCGTATAGTGGGCATGCGGGAGGCCGGGTGGACGTACCGCCGAATTGCTCAACACGTGGGGCGTGAGGTCTCCACAGTACATCGATGTTGTCGCCAGTGGTCGGCGGAAGGTGCACGTGCCCGTCGACCTGGGACCGGACCGCAGCGACGCACGGATGCACGCCAAGACCGTAGGATCCTACGCAGTGCCGTAGGGGACCGCACCGCCACTTCCCAGCAAATTAGGGACACTGTTGCTCCTGGGGTATCGGCGAGGACCATTCGCAACCGTCTCCATGAAGCTGGGCTACGGTCCCGCACACCGTTAGGCCGTCATCCGCTCACGCCCCAACATCGTGCAGCCCGCCTCCAGTGGTGTCGCGACAGGCGTGAATGGAGGGACGAATGGAGACGTGTCGTCTTCAGCGATGAGAGTCGCTTCTGCCTTGGTGCCAATGATGGTCGTATGCGTGTTTTGCGCCGTGCAGGTGAGCGCCACAATAAGGACTGCATACGACCGAGGCACACAGGGCCAACACCCGGCATCATGGTGTGGAGAGCGATCTCCTACACTGGCCGTACATCACTGGTGATCGTCGAGGGGACACTGAATAGTGCACGGTACATCCAAACCGTCATCGAACCCATCGTTCTACCATTCCTAGACCGGCAAGGGAACTTGCTGTTCCAACAGGACAATGCACGTCCGCATGTATCCCGTGCCACCCAACGTGCTCTAGAAGGTGTAAGTCAGCTACCCTGGCCAGCAAGATCTCCGGATCTGTCCCCCATTGAGCATGTTTGGGACTGGATGAAGCGTCGTCTCACGCGGTCTGCACGTCCAGCACGAACTCTGGTCCAACTGAGGCGCCAGGTGGAAATGGCATGGCAAGCCGTTCCACAGGACTACATCCAGCATCTCTACGATCGTCTCCATGGGAGAATAGAAGCCTGCATTGCTGCGAAAGGTGGATATACACTGTACTAGTGCCGACATTGTGCATGCTCTGTTGCCTGTGTCTATGTGCCTGTGGTTCTGTCAGTGTGATCATGTGATGTATCTGACCCCAGGAATGTGTCAATAAAGTTTCCCCTTCCTGAGACAATGAATTCACGGTGTTCTTATTTCAATTTCCAGGAGTTTATAATGGTAAGACAGAGATTTAGGAACCAGGTTTTAAATTGTAAGACATTTCCAGGGGCAGATGTGGACTCTGACCAAAATCTATTGGTTATGAACTGTAGATTAAAACTGAAGAAACTGCAAAAAGGTGGGAATTTAAGGAGATGGGACCTGGATAAACTGAAAGAACCAGAGGTTGTACAGAGTTTCAGGGAGAACATAAGGGAACAATTGACAGGAATGGGGGAAAGAAATACAGTAGAAGAAGAATGGGTAGCTTTGAGGGATGAAGTAGTGAAGGCAGCAGAGGATCAAGTAGGTAAAAAGACGAGGGCTAGTAGAAATCCTTGGGTAACAGAAGAAATATTGAATTTAATTGATGAAAGGAGAAAATATAAAAATGCAGTAAATGAAGCAGGCAAAAAGGAATACAAACGTCTCAAAAACGAGATCGACAGAAAGTGCAAAATGGCTAAGCAGGGATGGCTAGAGGATAAATGTAAGGATGTAGAGGCTTATCTCACTAGGGGTAAGATAGATACTGCCTACAGGAAAATTAAAGAGACCTTTGGAGAAAAGAGAACCACTTGTATGAATATTAAGAGATCAGATGGAAACCCAGTTCTAAGCAAAGAAGGGAAAGCAGAAAGGTGGAAGGAGTATATAGAGGGTTTATACAAGGGCGATGTACTTGTGGACAATATTATGGAAATGGAAGAGGATGGTAGATGAAGATGAAATGGGAGATATGATTCTTCGTGAAGAGTTTGACAGAGCACTGAAAGACCTAAGTCGAAACAAAGCCCCGAGAGTAGACAACATTCCATTAGAACTACTGACGGCCTTGGGAGAGCCAGTCCTGACAAAACTCTACCATCTGGTGAGCAAGATGTATGAAACAGGCGAAATACCCTCAGACTTCAAGAATGATATAATAATTCCAATCCCAAAGAAAGCAGGTGTTGACAGATGTGAAAATTACCGAACTATCACTTTAACAAGTCACGGCTGCAAAATACTAACGCGAATTCTTTACAGACGAATGGAAAAACTAGTAGAAGCCGACCTAGGGGAAGATCAGTTTGGATTCCGTAGAAATATTGGAACACGTGAGGCAATACTGACCCTACGACTTACCTTAGAAGAAAGATTAAGAAAAGGCAAACCTACGTTTCTAGCATTTGAAGACGTAGAGAAAGCTTTTGACAATGTTGACTGGAATACTCTCTTTCAAATTCTGAAGGTGGCAGGGGTAGAATACAGGGAGCGAAAGGCTATTTACAATTTGTATAGAAACCAAATGGCAGTTATAAGAGTCGAGGGGCGTGAAAGGGAAGCACTGGTTGGGAAGGGAGTGTGACAGGGTTGTAGCCTCTCCCCGATGTTATTCAATCTCTATATTGAGCAAGCAGTGAGAGAAACAAAAGAAAAATTCGGAGTAGGTATTAAAAACCATGGAGAAGAAGTAAAAACTTTGAGGTTCGCCGATGACATTGTAATTCTGTCAGAGACAGCAAAGGACTTGGAAGGGCAGTTGAACGGAATGGATAGTGTCTTGAAATGAGGATATAAGATGAACATCAACAAAAACAAAACGATGACAATGGAATGTATTCGAATTAAGTCGGGTGATGCTGAGGATATTAGATTAGGAAATGAGACACTTAAAGTAATAAAGGAGTTTCGCTATTTGGGGAGCAAAATAACTGATGATGGTTGAAGTAGAGAGGATATAAAATGTAGACTGGCAATGGCAAGGAAAGCGTTTCTGAAGAAGAGAAATTTTTTAACATCGAGTATAGATTTAAGTGTCAGGAAGTCGTTTCTGAAAGTATTTGTATGGAGTGTAGCCATGTACGGAAGTGAAACATGGGCGATACATAGTTTAGACAAGAAGAGAATAGAAGCTTTCGAAATGTGGTGCTACAGAAGAAAGCTGAAGATTAGATGGGTATATCACATAACTAATGAGGAGGTGTTGAATAGGATTGGGGAGAAGAGAAGTTTGTGGCACAACTTGACTAGAAGAAGGGATCGGTTGGTAGGACATGTTCTGAGGCATCAAGCGAACACCAATTTAGTATTGGAGGGCAGCGTGGAGGGTAAAAATCGTAGACGGAGACCAAGCGATGAATACACCAAGCAGATTCAGAAGGATGTAGGTTGCAGTAGGTACTGGGAGATGAAGCTTGCACAGGATAGAGTAGCATGGAGAGCTGCATCAAACCAGTCTCAGGACTGAAGACCACAACAACAATGGTACACAATAGTGTCTTGTGAAGCACAGATTTAGGCGGTGGTACCATTAATTAAAAAGTGTCTCAAGCGATATGATATGTGAGCGGAAAATTTGTGATCAAAGCTTAGTAAGTTCTGTTAAGAAAATAAACAGAATAGCCATGGACAGGACAGCAGATGACATTGGTGTACTGAGAAGAGTGTGTGGGATATCATTGTCCAGTGCTAGTAAGCCACGATTTGCGCAGCAGGCTTTGCAATATGTGCAGTCCCACGTTGATTTAATGCAGCTGTTCATTCGAGCACAGCAGAAAGAAGTATACGTCTCTCGAACGGGATAGTTTCTCATTTTCACTTGAGGATTCATTAAGGCTGACTTTTTTTTTAAGGATCGCGAATAGAACGTTCTTCGATAAAGGCACAGGTACAGACCGAAGGGTACAGCATCTATTAGAGTACACAAATCGTTATAGAGAACCATTTAATAGTGGAACAGTAGTGATGCAATGGCAACTTGGAGTTAAATATACACCGACATTCGTTAGATAGTGGCAGATCGAGACGAGTCCAAGGCTGCAAAGGCAGTGGTTATATGACGTCGTCATGCGTCACCCCCCTCCTAAGCCATCCCATGTTCTTGAAAATAACCAGTCAGAGAGCTTCTAAATCAACACACACATATTTATGTCTCTCAGTGACAACCCAGTATTTAACCAGCCAATAAAATGAAACAGTTAGTGCGTACGCCAGTCTCAACACTGCCAGCATTTGCAGTGTGCTGAAAACGAAAATGTCTATAAAAATGCTGAAGTGGTTCGAGTTTAAGGTAATTGTAAAGGGTCAGCGTTACTTAGTGTTAAGAGAAATAAACAGGAGTGCACGTAATGGAAGTTATAAAAACATAACTTACCTTGAAAGGCGTTTTTTTTGCGTTTGGCTTGAATTGCGGGGCTGGAAGATCTCTGGCGATGGCCAACAATAATCAGCAAGCATAGACTTGTTCCGATGGCCCTGATATCGTTTTTGCATTGCAGAAATCCCTTGGTGGAAATGTTTTACCTGTTCATTGCTGACTAGTCCGCAATTTTTGGGGAGTAAGTCTATGTGTCGTATAATATGTGTATTTCTGGAGACATGGCACTCCATTGCTTACTACGATGATGTAAATGCTCCATAAAGTCCATAGAGTTTTGAACACGAAATTTTACCATGAAATTTGTGATCGTGTTTCAGAAACAATCCGTTGCCGTCTTCTCCTTATCTTGTAACAGTACATCACATTCAGGATCATTGAGGATTTGCTAAGTTTGTGGTCCAACAAACATTCCTCCCTGATTTTAGTCTAAGTAATTCGTGAAAATTAACTCAGACTGTAATTTAATTCCTCTCTTCCTAACAAATGTCTTGAGTAAATCTAGTTTTACATGTAAAGGAAGAAGTAAAACCGTATTGGAATGTCAAAGGAACGTGTTGAAAGTCTTTTTCCTGGCTCCAAAGATTTATGGAATGGCCACTCTTTTTTTGCGCAGTGTGAAGCCTTATCTCGCCTATCCCACTAACAGAGAAAACAGCAATATTTCGTGTAGCCAAAATTCAGGTAAAGAAGTATGACTAGAACGTTGAAATCGCCACAAATATTCCAATTGTATTCGCTGTTATTTATAGCTCTCAACAATTTTGTCATGATGGCATGCGTCTCCTTCCACTGCATAACCGACTGGAATAGATGGCAACACATTTCCATTATTCACTAACACAGCTTTGCTCAGAACCATTTGAACCAGACTTAGTTTTGATGAGCCTATGAACAGTCGCCGGCCGCGGTGGCCGTGCGGTTCTAGACGCTGCACTCCGGAACCGCGGGACTGCTACGGTCGCAGGTTCGAATCCTGCCTCGGGCATGGATGTGTGTGATGTCCTTAGGTTAGTTAGGTGTAAGTAGTTCTAAGTTCTAGGGGACTGATGACCTAAGATGTTAAGTCCGATAGTGCTCAGAGCCTATGAACAGTCCTGAGTCATCGGGATTACGATCTATGTTTACTCATAGGACCAGTTCCATTTTTACAATACCCCAGACTACTTCAAAGCAAGCTTGTTCCTCTCCTTGTTTGAAACCTAAAGTTCTTGTATGTGTGTGATGATAATTTATGTGAAAACTTATACATTACAGAGGGCAGCCTAGGACTGTCTCCTTTCTCGTAACATAAACTAACGGCTGCATTGTTACAGTTTTGGGTAATTACCTTTTTCTTCTGTTATTCCTTAATACTTAAGCAAACAGCAAATTCCCGATGTATCGCTTTTCCTCCAACTTTACCCATTTTTACTAAAATATCATTTTGAGGCCCTTCTCTTTTCTCTTTAACTCAACTGTCATCACATATCTCAGCTGATACTACTTAAACAATATCGTTATGTTCAGTGCTAACTGTCTCTACTGACTCATTACTTGACCCATGTAAACATTTGAACAAATCTTGGTATAATTCAATAATTTTACATATCGGTTGGTAATGAATCGTGTCTGGTCAACATAACGTTTTGTTATCTTTTCTTTATTCTGTTACTGTTTGTATTCGTAACATAACAGTATTACCGCAAACACATACACAGTCTGCACTGTTCAGTCACAAAGGAAACTCACCGTCGCACCTCCCTCAGAACCTGCCCGTCAAAACCTGAACACAGATCAAGAGCGAAAACAGGAAAAAGGTGTACTGAGCTCTCAAATAAAAGCAAAATAGAAAAGTCTGTATGTTGAGTGCAACTGACAGGAACACATTTTGGCCCCTTTCCACAACCTAATCCACTCTGTCCTGCTAGACGAGGCATTTCACTAACGGTCTCAGTTCACCTAATTTTCAACTTTCTTCTGTAACACCACATATCAATTTCTTCGACTCTCCTCTTTTGTAGTTTTCCCACAGCCCATGTTACTCTCTCATGCAATGCTGTTTTCCAAAAGCGCTTTCTCCGAAATTTGTTCCTCAGTTAAGGCCTATGTTTGATACTAGTACATGTCTCTTGGCCAGGAAGGTCCCTTTTGCCAGTGCCTTTGATGAACTCCTTGCTGCGACTGTATTGGGTTATTTTGTTGCCTATGTTGCAGAATCCTTTAACTTCATCTACTTCGTGATCACCAATCATGATGTTAACTTTCCTGCTGTTCACATTTCTGCTACTCCTCATTACTTTCGTCTTTCTCCGATTTACTCTAAATCCATATTCTGTGCTCATTAGACTGTTCGTTCCGTTTAGCAGATCCTATAATTCTTCTCCACTTCCACTGATGATAGCAATGTCATCAGTGAATCGTATAATTGGTATCATTTCACCTTGAATTTTAGTTCCACTCTTGAACCTTTCTTTTATTTCCGTCACTGCTTCTTCGATTTATATATATTACAGTAGGGGAGAATCGCTACATCCCTGTCATACATCCGTATTAATCGGACCACCTCGTTCGTTGTCTCCCACTGTAATTGTTCCCTCTTGGTTCTTCTACTTCTTGTATTCTTGTATATCACTCGTCTTTCTTTATAGCTTACCCCTATTTTTTAAAGAATTTCGAACATCTTGCACCATTTCACATTGTCTAACGCTTTTTCCATATCGACAACTCTCACGAACGAGTCTTGCTTTTGATTCAGTGTTGCTTCAATTATCAACTGCAACGCCAGAATTGTCTCTTTGGTGACTTTAACCTTCTTACAGCCAAATTGATCGTTATCTAACATCCTCAACCTTATATTCCGTTTTTCTGTATATTATTCTGTTCAGGAACTTGGGTACATGAGCTGTTAAGTTGATTGTGCAGTAATTCCTGATCTTGGCGGCTCTTGCAACCTTCGGAATTGTGTGGATGATGTTTTTCCGAAAGTAGGATGGCACATCGCCAGAGTCGTAAATTTTACACACGACCGTGGACAGTGGTTTTGTTACCGTTTCCGCCAATTATTCCAAAATTCTGAAGGAATGTTGTCCATCCCTCCTGCATAATTCCATCGTAAGTCTTCCAAACCTCTTTTAAATTCTGATTCTAATTCTGGATCCCTTGTATCTTCTACACCGATTCCTGTGTCACCTCCTATCACGTTATCAGCCAAGTCCACCCTAATACAGATGAATTCAACGCACTCCTTCCACCCATTTACTCTCTCCTCTGCATTTAACAGTGGGATTCCCATTTCACTCTCAATGTTACCACCCTTGCTTTTGAATTTTCTGTATGCTGAAACACTCCCTCCAACAATAATTTCTTTTTGTATTTCTTCAAATTTTCCTGCAGTTATTTCACCTTACTTCGCAGCAGTTCCTGTTTACTTCATTCCTAAGTGAGTTGTATTTCTGTACTTCTGAGTTTTTCCTAAACATTTTTATACTTCCTTCTTTCCTCGATTAAATTAGGTATTTCTTGTGATAGCCATGGATTCATCGCAGTTACCTTATTTGTACCTATCTTTTTCCTTCCAACTTCTGTGACCATATCCTTTTTAGAGATGTCCATTCCTCTTCAGTTGCACTCTCTACTGAGCTATTCCTTATGACAGTACCTATATCCTCAGAGAATTTCAAGCATATCTCCTCATTCCTTAATATTTCTGTATCCCACATATTTCTCATAGATTTTTCCTGACTAATCTCCTAAAATTCAGCCTAATCACTACTAAATTGTGATCCGAGTCTATATCGGCTTGTGAGTACACCTTGCAATATAGTATCCGATTTCAAAATCTCTGTCTGACCATGATGTAAACTAATTAAAATCTTCCCACATCTCCCAACCTTTTCCTACTGTGCCTCATCCTCTTGTGATGTTTGAATGGAATATTCACTATTACTACTTAAAATTCACTCCATAACTCAATTAGTCATTATTCTCTCTCATACCTAGCACCAATTCCTTATCGCCCGTACCCTTTTCATCTTCTACTCCTTTTCCTACAACCACATTCGAATTACCCATTATAATTAGGTTTTCATCTCCATTTATGTACTGAATTACCCGTTCAATATCCTCATATACTCTACCTCATTGCCTTCGGCTTGCGACGATGCCGTTTATACCTGAGCCATTGATGTCGGTGTTGGTTTAATGTCGATTCTGATGAGAAAACTGTCCTTGAACTGTTCACAGTAACTTCCTCTCTGCCCTGCCTTCCTATTCATAACGAAACCTACTCCCATTACACTATTTTCTGCTGCTGTTGACGTTGCCCTATACTCATCTGACCAAAAATCCTGGTCTTCTTTCCATGTCCCTTCACTGACCCCCACTACATCTAGACTGAGCCTTACCATTTCTTTTTTTAGATTTTCTAGTTTCCCTACGACTTTTAAACGTCAGACGGTCCACGCTCTGACTTGTACAACGTTGTTCTTTCGTTGGTCATTCAGTCTTTTGTTCGTGATCACTTCCACTTTGACAGTCCCTTTCCAAAGGTCCAAAGGACTAATTACTCCAGAATTTTGGGCCAAATAGCGAGATCGTAGTGACTCTTTCCTAATTACCAGCCCAATATCCTGTCGATATACCGTATGCATGTTTAATACAGTGGCTTCCATTGCCTTCTGAATCCTCATACCGTTGATTGACGATTCTTCTGTCTTTAGGGACCGTTTCCCATAACAACGGCAAGACAGTGCCCTGAACCTTTGTCCGCTGCTGCGACCTCCTTGACAAAGTCGTTAGCGGAATTAAAATGAATTCTGATCCCGGAAGTTATCGGCCTCCATTGCTGATGATTTTTATTCACAATTTAACTAGTGGCGAGGTTCGTTATTGGGAACGATGACGTTTTGATTAATAATCAAAGAATCTACCCGTAAGCCATGGGTGCAAAAATATAAATAATTCTCTGAAGTTTCACTACCAAATTTTATGTACAATAGAAATTATTCCTCTCTTCCGAAAATAAGGTAATTAATTAAGTTCTGCTGACGTCCACGGACCTAGTATCGTGCGACCAATATCGACAGTCTCCTTAGACTAAGCTGGTCCTGCATCCATGTTACATACATTTTAAATTCACCAAATTTACGCTTTACACCAAACAGAAATGAAAATTACACATTTATAAAACCTCATGTTTAAACACACCGCATTCTTCATTCAAGAGGTACAACTCTGCCACCGTTGGCTGTTATAGCATTTTTCTTGCCAGTAAGATTATCTTTCGAATCCCACTTTCTTAGGTTTCCTGAACTCATCAAATTCGAGGCCTCTTTCTTGGTTAATCAACGGACTTTTACGTTTAGAGGCAAAATGTGTGACAACCACTGGAACGCCGTTTTTAGTTTCGAGATACACACACTTCCTTTCATCATTAACATCAATCAACTCACTTGTAGGCTGCACCTGTTTAATTTCACACCTTTTTAAACACTGCTGTCTCAAAAGATCATTTTCCACGACCCTTTCTATTTCTTCGGTAACTATTGTGCACATTGCATCATGAGACCAATCCTCAGACTCATTTTCACCAAGTATTTCATTTAACACTTCCTCCCGCCCGGTCTCATCTTCCCTCCTTTTGTGACCTCTTGCTACTTTAAGTTTCTCCCATGCCCATCAGTCAGTAATGACTTGAATATTTTTCCATCTCATTTCCAATCATTAACAGAACTGTCACTTTCTTCCTTGCTATAACCTTCAGTACTACGTAATATCGTCCCCTAACGAACACTCTCGCTGTTATTCGCTTTTATTTTCTCCCAATCTACCTCTAAATCATCTGTAGGCTTTAAATCGCCTTCAAAATCATTCATTTCATCATCCTCACAATCACCAAATATAATGTTCCCTTCCTCTGAAGTAACGATATCAGTAGCGACAATAATATCACAACCTAAAACTTCGTCTCTCTTAAACAAACCCCCATTTATTTTCGCCAAACCACTACAAACTTAATCACAATAAACACCGTTAACATCCACCGATAATTCGTAAGATCCATTACTTACAGTATCAATTACCTCCCACGATATACACTCCTGGAAATTGAAATAAGAACACCGTGAATTCATTGTCCCAGGAAGGGGAAACTTTATTGACACATTCCTGGGGTCAGATACATCACATGATCACACTGACAGAACCACAGGCACATAGACACAGGCAACAGAGCATGCACAATGTCGGCACTAGTACAGTGTATATCCACCTTTCGCAGCAATGCAGGCTGCTATTCTCCCATGGAGACGATCGTAGAGATGCTGGATGTAGTCCTGTGGAACGGCTTGCCATGCCATTTCCACCTGGCGCCTCAGTTGGACCAGCGTTCGTGCCGGACGTGCAGACCGCGTGAGACGACGCTTCATCCAGTCCCAAACATGCTCAATGGGGGACAGATCCGGAGATCTTGCTGGCCAGGGTAGTTGACTTACACCTTCTAGAGCACGTTGGGTGGCACGGGATACATGCGGACGTGCATTGTCCTGTTGGAACAGCAAGTTCCCTTGCCGGTCTAGGAATGGTAGAACGATGGGTTCGATGACGGTTTGGATGTACCGTGCACTATTCAGTGTCCCCTCGACGATCACCAGTGGTGTACGGCCAGTGTAGGAGATCGCTCCCCACACCATGATGCCGGGTGTTGGCCCTGTGTGCCTCGGTCGTATGCAGTCCTGATTGTGGCGCTCACCTGCACGACGCCAAACACGCATACGACCATCATTGGCACCAAGGCAGAAGCGACTCTCATCGCTGAAGACGACACGTCTCCATTCGTCCCTCCATTCACGCCTGTCGCGACACCACTGGAGGCGGGCTGCACGATGTTGGGGCGTGAGCGGAAGACGGCCTAACGGTGTGCGGGACCGTAGCCCAGCTTCATGGAGACGGTTGCGAATGGTCCTCGCCGATACCCCAGGAGCAACAGTGTCCCTAATTTGCTGGGAAGTGGCGGTGCGGTCCCCTACGGCACTGCATAGGATCCTACGGTCTTGGCGTGCATCCGTGCGTCGCTGCGGTCCGGTCCCAGGTCGACGGGCACGTGCACCTTCCGCCGACCACTGGCGACAACATCGATGTACTGTGGAGACCTCACGCCCCACGTGTTGAGCAATTCGGCGGTACGTCCACCCGGCCTCCCGCATGCCCACTATACGCCCTCGCTCAAAGTCCGTCAACTGCACATACGGTTCACGTCCACGCTGTCGCGGCATGCTACCAGTGTTAAAGACTGCGATGGAGCTCCGTATGCCACGGCAAACTGGCTGACACTGACGGCGGCGGTGCACAAATGCTGCGCAGCTAGCGCCATTCGACGGCCAACACCGCGGTTCCTGGTGTGTCCGCTGTGCCGTGCGTGTGATCATTGCTTGTACAGCCCTCTCGCAGTGTCCGGAGCAAGTATGGTGGGTCTGACACACCGGTGTCAATGTGTTCTTTTTTCCATTTCCAGGAGTGTATTACAGAAATCGCCACAAATAACTCCGCCGATACAACATACAAATTCCCGAATGAGATTTTCACTTTGCAGCGGAGTGTGCGCTGACATGAAACTTCCTGGCAGATTAAAACTGTGTGCCGGACCGAGACTCGAACTCGGTACCTTTGCCTTTCGCGGGCAAGTGCTCTACCAACTGAGCTACCCAAGCACGACTCACGCTCCGTCCTCACAGCTTTCCTTCTGCCAGTACCTCGTCTCCTACCTTCCAAACCTTACAGAAGCTCTCCTGCTAACCATGCAGAACTAGCACTCCTGAAAGACAGGATATTGCGGAGACATGGCTTAGCCACAGCCTAGGGGATGTTTCCAGAATGAGATTTTCACTATGCAGCGGAGTGTTTGGTAGGTAGGAGACGAGATACTGGCAGAAGTAAAGCTGTGAGGACGGGGCGTGAGTCGTGCTTGGGTAGCTCAGTTGGTAGAGCACTTGCCCGCGAAAGGCAAAGGTCCCGAGTTCGAGTCTTGGTGCGGCACACAGTTTTAATCTGCCAGGAAGTTTCAACATACAAATTGTCATTATTGCATCGCTCCAGATTAGAACTACCAGTACGCTTGAATTCAGCCAAACTCGGATCTAACCATTTCTCCTTTACATTTTCACCCCTATCAGACACTTGCGACATACCGTCTACCACATTTCCACGTTCATCAATCAACATCCAATCAAAATTCATGTTTTCATCAAGAGCCATCGTTTAACTTCCCTCAACACAAATAAACGCACAAACTCTTTTCTGCGAGATATCGAAATCAGTAACTTCAACCATCGCAACGTCAGCACGTAAAACATCATCTTTACGTTCCTTTAACAACAAATCGCCCACATCTACCGACACATAATAAAATTCATCACGAGCTGACGTGAATATTGCTACGCCCTCTTCGCAGATAACTTCACATGCTTCCGTCGATGCTCCACAAAATTCATTTCCAGCTATCAGAACTACAGCTTCTCCGCCTTTGCAGATATCCTCACATATTTCCTTCGATATAAAATCATCTTCACTACTGGCCATTAAAATTGCTACACCAAGAAGAAAAGCAGATGATAAACGGGTATTCATAGGACAAATATATTATACTAGACTGAATGTTATTATATATTCACGCAATTTGGGTGCATAGCTCCTGAGACATCAGTACCCGGAACAACCTCCTCTGGCCGTAATAACGGCCTTGATATGCCTGGGCATTGAGTGAAACAGAGCTTGGATGGCGTGTACAGGTACAGCTGCCCATGCAGCTTCATCACGATACCACAGTTCATCAAGAATAGTGACTGGCGTATTGTGACGAGCCAGTTGCTCTGCCACCATTGACCAGACGTCTTCAGTTGGTGAGAGATCTGGAGAATGTGCTGGCCAGGGCAGCAGTCGAACATTTTCTGTATCCAGAAAGGCCCGTACAGGACCTGCAACATGCGGTTGTGCATTATTCTGCTGAGGTAGGGTTTCGCAGGGAACGAATGAAGGGTAGAGTCACGGGTCGTAACACATCTGAAATGTAACGTCCACTGTTCAAAGTGCCGTCAATGCGAACAAGAGGTGACCGAGAAGTGTAACCAATGGCACCCCATACCATCACGCCGGGTGATGACGAATACACGCTTCCAATGTGCGTTCACCGCGATGTCACCAAACACGGATGCGACCATCATGGTGCTGTAAACAGAACCTGGATTCCTCCGAAAAAATGACGCTTTGCCATTTGTGCATCCAGGTGAACCGCAACCATGGTCTCCGATCTGACAGTCCATGCTACTGCAAACGTCGTTGAACTGTTCGTGCAGATGGTTGTTGTCTTGCAAACGTCCCCATCTGTTGACTCAGGGACCGAGACGTGGCTGCACGATCCGTTACAGCCATGCAGATAAGATGCCTGTTGTCTCGACTCCTAGTGATACGAGGCCGTTGGGATCCAGCACGGCGCTTTGTATTACCCTCCTGAACGCACCGAAACCATATTCTGCTAACTGTATTGGATCTCGACTAACGCGAGCTGTGATGTTGCGATACGATAAACCGCAATCGCGATAGGCTACAATCGGATCTTTATCAAAGTCGGAAACGTGATGGTACGCATTTCTCCTCCTTACACGAGGCATCACAACAACGTTGCACCGCCGGTAAACTGCTGTTTGTGTATGAGAAATCGTTTGGAACCTTTCCTCATGTCAGCACGTGGTAGGTATCGCCACCGGCGAAAACTATGTGTGAATTCTCTGAAAACCTAATCATTAGCATATCACAGCAACTTCTTCCTACCGGTTAAATTTCGCGTCTGTAGCACATAATCTTCGTGGTGTAGCAATTCTAATGGCCATTAGTGTATATTACTTTCATCCACATTACCATAATATTTCCTAGTGACTACTGCTTCATTAGAATTCATCGTACATTCGACCTCCACCAAATTCAGATCCACTTCTGCTCTCTTCCGATCACAGAATCTTTCACAAAACACATTCCACCATTTACTTCCCCTCACACAAAATCAATTCTCCTGCGTCATACCATCATTATTGAATCTCTCAACACATTTCACCTTATTTATTGCGCTCTGTTTATGGTTGCACTGCTTAAAATTAGTCTTCGTTTTATTTTTATTTCTTATAATCTCAGTCTTCAACATTTGTCTCCCCTTTCCTAAATTTTCGACTCCCACAGAAGTTTTAAAGTAGCGTGTCATTTTGAACGCCAGACCTGAGATGCGGAGATCTCTACATTGCCCACCTCATATTCTGGTACTGCTTTTCGTAAAGCCCCTACCACTCGAATCTTGGTTCCTGGTTTCGGTTTCCATTTTTCCTTAGAAAATTATTGTTACTGTTGTGCCGATAATTATATGGCGATCATTATTATTCTTGTGGGTATTACTATTGTTCCCGTTATGGTATCCATTTCCCTATCCACTGTTTGAGTTATGTGGCTTGAGTTTCAGTGCCTACTCAAGTTTCTCAATAAAATATGGTCAATGGAATTTGTCAGCCTGTGGGCAAAGATCGCGTTGTAAAACTTCCGATAGCCGTCTCCTGAGCATTGTAATCTCCGTCAACATTCCCAGCGGATGATTTATATGTATCAACTTAGCCAGTTCACACACACAAAAATCCCGCATTGAAGCACTTCCGTGTTCGAATCTCGGTTCGTTCATGAACTCATTCTGAAGTGGCTTTTGTTTCGCTTCACTCTAGAATTTGTTCAGGTAAAAACTTTCAGACACTTCATAGATAGTAAATAGAGCACTCATCAAAACTGCCCAGGATTATGCGTTTACCTCAAGACGTCTTTTAGCGAACTTAATTTTTGCCTCTTACAAGATTCTTCTCAAAAATGGTTCAAATGGCTCTGAGCACTATGCAACTTAACTTCTGAGGTCATCAGTCGCCTAGAACTTAGAACTAATTAAACCTAACTAACCTAAGGACATCACACATATCCATGCCCGTGGCAGGATTCGAACCTGCGACCGTAGCGGTCACGCGGTTCCAGATTCTTCTCACAAACCCATCTCTACATACAGCAAGAAAATCAAGTGGATGGTATTTTCCATCATTTGCAAAACACTTCGTCGTTCCTGAGTTAACCCGTGAAACACCTAACGCAGTAGTAGCATGATTTGCGTCTAAGGAATTTAATTCTGCCGTCATGTCTTTAAACTGTTGTTCATGCTCTGAGCTTCTTTAATTAACATAGATTCGAAGTATTCTCTTTCGTAAGCACCTCTTTCCCATACTTTACGACTCTATCCGACAAAATGTTAATGGTGAGCGTTCATCGGAGGTGAGGGTATCATCTGGAGTGCCCCAGGGAAGTGTGGTAGGTCCGCTGTTGTTTTCTATCTGCATAAATGATCTTTTGGATAGGGCGGATAGCAATGTGCGGCTGTTTGTTGATGATGCTGTGGTGTACGGGAAGGTGTCGTCGTTGAGTGACTGTAGGAGGATGCAAGATGACTTGGACAGGATTTGTGATTGATGTAAAGAATGGCGGCTAACTCTAAATATAGATAAATGTAAATTAATGCAGATGAATAGGAAAAAGAATCCCGTAATATTTGAATATTTGGCCGTAACATTGCAGAGATATGAAGTGGGACAAGCATGTAATGGCAGTTTTGGGGAAGGCGGATAGTCGTCTTCGGTTCATTGGTAGAATTTTGGGAAGATGTGGGTCATCTGTAAAGGAGACCGCTTATAAAACACTAATACGACCTATTCTTGAGTACTGCTCGAGCGTTTGGGATCCCTATGAGGTCGGATTGAGGGAGGACATAGAAGCAATTCAGAGGCGGGCTGCTAGATTTGTTACTGATAGGTTTGATCATCACGCGAGTGTTACGGAAATGCTTCAGGAACTCGGGTGGGAGTCTCTAGAGGAAAGGGGGCGTTCTTTTCGTGAATCGCTACTGAGGAA
Organism: Schistocerca nitens; assembly: GCF_023898315.1. NCBI lineage: Eukaryota > Metazoa > Arthropoda > Insecta > Orthoptera > Acrididae > Schistocerca > Schistocerca nitens. Next base: position 277,041,516 of record NC_064621.1, on the reverse strand, counting down.
ATTTAGAGAACCAGCATTTGTGGCTGACGGCAGTACAATTTTACTGGCGCCAACTTATATTTCGCGGAAAGACCACAAAGATAAGAAAAGAGACATTATGGCTCGTACAGAGGCATAGAGGCAGTCATTTTTCCCTCGTTCTATTTGGGAGTGGAACAGGGAGAGAAGATGCTATTTGTGGTACGAGGTACCCTCAGCCACTCATCGTATGGTGGATTGCGGAGTATGTATGTAGATGTAAATGTAGAACAGACTTAGTGGTCATTTCCTAATGCGCATTTTGCCTAAGCACACAATCCTTAACATCCTCTATCCTTTCCAACTTATCCCCGAAATCTTTTTCTACTGTATCGGCTCTGTAACTAACCAAACCAGTCTCCTCAGAAATGTTGCCCCCATTTGTTCCGACGTCACCGAATCTTCCAGCACAAACGCAATAGTGTTCAGAATTGCTCCCTTGCGTTCCTTATTGCAAAACTCCGTCTCCACTTGACTACCGGTACTGTGTGTTTTCCATTGGCTGAAGACCCTACCGACCAAAAAAACATCACTCTTACGTTCTACAGACATGATCTGACAACAATATTAAAATAAATGTTATAAGCACTTGGTCACAGTCAGATCATGTACAATGATTAAAAATAAGGTTTGTCAGTAAACAAAGAAGCTAGTGTTCTTGAACAAGTGTGATCACATGAAATGACAACTAACTGTCGTTAAATTTGTCTAAACAATAATTTATACGATTGTAACAAAGGTGTCCTTTGTTTCTCGTTTCAGTTGTGATGTCCACTAATACATGTGACTGAACACTCTTAAATGAACGCAGTTTTTTAATATCTTTTGCACTCAACATTTGAATAAAGGTATTCTTGCAGAAATCTTTAGAAAATGTAGGGCATTTGTAAAGTAAGAACACTACATCACTTTATTATGTTGTATCGATTGTAATGATGCATCCATATCGAATGTGTCAAGGGACCTATACTGCGAAAAAGAAGAATCAAGATGAATTTTAACGTAATGTCGACAATGAGTTCATTAGAGGTGTTGCACAAACTCGCATTGTTTCGAGGATGGGGATGTAAAACGGCCATGCGCATTCAAAGGAATCATGCTGCCACTTGCCTGGATCGATGTATGGAATTCTCGGTAAACCTAAATCTGAATGGCTGGTCGCAGATCTGGGCCATCATCCTCCCGAATGTGAGTCCAGTTTGCAAACCACTTTGCTACCTCTCTTGGCTGTCTACTGTGAGACCAACGACAATGTGACACTATGAATTTATTATGTACCTAATAACTTATTGTGTTTTCATTTCGTTGGTTATGTAATTATTTTCATTCATACCATTTGTAAATATTTGTACTACCCTCCCTCCCCCCCCCCCCCACCCTGAGCGAATATTCTTATTGTAAAGTTATTGTAAAATTGCGAATGTAATCTTAAGCCCTGTTAGCAGGATAAGCACAATGTTACCATACCACCATTTGTCTGGCTGTGATGGGCCTCACACAAGCAAGTAGTTTCCAGTTTCCTGTTTGCTGGACGCTCCCAGACAGTATTAGAACGCAGCTGTCATACAAAGTGCTCAACGTAAAATTACTAAACTGAGCAAAAGAACATCGCGATGCATAAGTCTGACATTTCCTCGAAGCGCCTACAATCTTTCTATGTAATTGTGTAAAATCGTAACATCCTGTGACGTCACTGTAGGGCTTGCGACATGCCTGTAACAGCAAGGTATCGACATAGGCGAAAAAAAAGACAAGAGCTCAGAAGTTTATTTGAGGTAAAAGGAGGGTTAGTGATGTCACACTGATACCGAATTACACCACAAAAAATTTTCAAATGTATGTGAAATCTTATGGGACTTAGCTACTAAGGTCATCAGTCCCTAAGCTTACACATTAGTTAACTTAAATTATCCTAGAGACAAACACACATACCCATACGCGAGGGATGACTCGAACCTCCGCCGAGACCAGCCGCACAGTCCAGGACGGAGCTCCCAGAGCGCTCGGCTAATCCCGCGCGGCAATTACATCACAATTCTGTCCAATGTCACAGAGACAGATCACACGATAGGAAGGTCACCAAACGCCTACTTACCCACATTCCACTCCTAATTTTGAGCCGGCCGTGTGGCCGAGCGGTTCTAGGCGCTGAAGTCTGGAACCGCGCGAACGCTACGGTCGCAGGTTCGAATCCTGCCTCGGGTATGGATGTGTGTGATGACCTCAGGTTAGTTAGGTTTAAGTAGTTCTAAGTTCTAGGGCACTGATGACCTAAGAAGTTAAGTCCCATAGTGCTCAGAGCCATTTTTGATAACGTCGCAAGGTGCCATAATTTTGTATCATTGCAGCGGAAGATCGCAGGCACCCTTGAGCAAAATGTCGAACTCACGAATAGCAATGGGAGACAATTATGAAATTTCGAAGTTGATAAGCTTTTCTTTCGCTGTATGTTTGTACATGAAAATAGTAGTATATATAGAAGAAAGTGGCAGTTCCGTACCTTCTTCAGTGATAAGTCTCATTACAATGTATCTCTGAATGCAAACTATTCCTGTGCAAAATCAGTGTTGCAACTGCTTATGCCACAGTTACAACAAACATTGTGGCTAACAGGAGACAATATGGGAATATAGTAAAGTGCGTTACCATCACTTCAGAGCACATTTTTGGAAGGTGACTATCAACGGCAGTCAAATGATGTATAAAATGCATGTTTGACCATCAGCTGCTTTATTTTAAACCCAAATATAGACGGATTTCAGTCATGCACCGTCTGCATAGATAAGTGTTAAAATGGTTTGAGCCACCACACTGCATTTGTCATTAATTAAATAATCTTCAGTAGCGCTCTGTGTTCACTTAGTATTACTGAGTTTGCTTCTAAAAGACCTGTGTCGAATATTGACATTCATGACATGCTCTTCATGTTATTTAAGTAATGGCAAATGTAATGAGATGGTTTAAACCATTTGAACTCTTATCCATGAAGATGTTCCATGACTGAAGCAAGTTGATATTTGTGTTTAAAATAAAAGTAGCTGATGGTCAAACAAGCATGTTATACACTCCAGAGTACGTTATGTCCTTCATCCAAAATCACTTCGCAAAGAAAGTTCAATAAACTAAAAGTTGCGTCCATTCGTTCATGTTTTCTGTAATTATTTTAATAATGAAGTATTACACAGTTTGTGCAACAAGAAGTTACATTACGGCTTCGAAAAGTCGCTTTGAAATATTCAGTGATTACTTTGAGCAGCAGACTTTCTCTCGTGTGTAATGTAATTTAACAAGTTTGCACTAGTAAATTCATTTCTGTTTGAGTGAATTCAAAAAATTCGTTAAAAAACTAAATAAAGCTATCTGTATTGCTCAGTCCATTCTTGTCCTTTAGTAAAGTGGAATTTTTTCCAAGAAACTCTGAGTAATGAATTCAGATATCATTTCTACAAGTCATTTCACAACTTTGGCGCTTCAATAGTGACGACCAATCTCCTTGGAGCACATTATGCATTTCCTGCAGGAAAATGCATAAGGTAAATTTGTATCGATTCCTGTCTCAGTTGTATATACGGGCCATGTTGTTTAGTGGAAGATGCTGAGTTATCGAAATGGTGACTAAGGAAAAGTGATTTTTTCTAAAACAAAGCCAATAAAAACCACTAAATTCTTTTGATAACAAAATAGCCTTTGCGAAAGTCAAACATAACGGAAACTTGGTTGACTTTTATTCAAACTGAGTATCGATGAACTAAATTCTCAACACAATTTAAGCAGAAGTAATTCTCCGAACTGTCAAAATGAAAATTTGTTAATCTTTCCAAATGCTGAATTTACCCCGTGGTAGCAGCTGAAGGTGGTTTCAAAATTCACGCAAATTACAACCGTGACCAAACGCTTGAAAAATAACGGATTAGAAGTTTAGAAGTCTTGAAAAAATCATAGTAGCGTCGTTAGGTGCACAACACAGTCGTCCCCTATTGCCGCAGCCAGTAATTTGGACAGCAGCTGCTTCGTTTCTAATTTGTTAAGGCTGGGTACTGCGCTCTGTCTTTCAGGTGCCCTCGGCAGTATCATTCAACATAACATATTAGACCTTCTGGTGACAAACAGACCCGAACTATTTGAAACAGTTAACGCAGAACGGGGAATCAGCGATCGTACTGCGGTTACAGCATCGGTGATTTCAGCCGTAAATAGAAATATTAAAAAAGGTAGAAATATTTTTCTGGTTAGCAAAAGTGACAAAAAGCAGATTTCATAGTACTTGACGGCTCAACACGAAAGTTTTATCCTAAGTACAGATAGTGTTGAGGATCAGTGGACAAAGTTCAAAACCATCGTACAGTATGCATTAGATGAGTATGTGCCAAGCAAGATCGTAAGAGATGGATAAGAGCCACCGTGGTACAACAACCGAGTTAGAAAACTGCTACGGAAGCAAAGGGAACTTCACAGCAAACATAAACACAGCCAAAGCCTTTCAGATAGACAAAAATTACACGAAGCGAAATGTAGTGTGAGGAGGGCTATGCGAGAGGCGTTCAACGAATTTATAAAGTAAAGTTTTATGTACTGAAAATCCTAAGAAATATTGGTCTTATGTCAAAGCGGTAGGTGGATCGAAACAAAATGTCCAGACACTTTGTGACCAGAATGGTACTGAAACGGAGGATGTGACTGGGTGTTGTGTGATGTCCTTAGATTAATTAGGTTTAAGTAGTTCTAAGTTCTAGGGGACTGATGACCATAGATGTTAAGTCCCATAGTGCTCAGAGCCATTTGAACCATTTGAAATGGAGGATGACAGACTAAAGGCTGAAACACTAAATGTCTTTTTCCAAAGCTGTTTCACAGAGGAAGACTGCACTGTGGTTCCTTCTCTAGATTGTCGCACAGATGACAAAATGGTAGATATCGTAATAGATGACAGAGGGATAGAAAAACAATTAAAATCGCTCGAAAGAGGAAAGGCCGCGGGACCTGATGGGATACGAGTTCGATTTTACACAGAGTACGCCAAGGAACTTGCCCCCATTCTTGCAGCGGTGTACCGTAGATGTCTGTAAGAGCGTGGCGTTCCAAAAGATTGAAAATGCGCACAGGTCATCCCCGTTTTCAAGAAGGGACGTCGAACATATGTGCAGAACTATAGACCTATATCTCTAAAGTCGATCATTTGTAGAACTCTGGAACACGTATTATGTTCGAGTATAATGACTTTTCTGGAGACTAGAAATCTACTCTGTATGACTCAGCATGGGTTTCGAAAAAGACGGTCGTGTGAAACCCAGCTCGCGCTATTCGTCCACGAGACTCAGAGGGCCATAGACACGGGTTCACAGGTAGATGCCGTGTTTCTTGACTTCCGCAAGGCGTTCGATACGGTTCCCCAGTCCAATTGTGTGATTGGATTGAAGAGTTCCTAGATAACAGAACGCAGCATGTCATTCTCAATGGAGAGAAGGCTTCCGAAGTAAGAGTGATTTCAGGTGTGCCACAGGGGAGTGTCATAGGACCGTTGCTATTCACAATATGTATAAATGACCTTCTGGATAACATCGGAAGTTCACTGAGGCTTTTTGCGGATGATGCTGTAGTGTATCGAGAGATTGTAACAATGGAAAATTGTACTGAAATGTAGGAGAATCTGCAACGAATTGACTCATGACGCAGGAAATGGCAATTGAATCTCAATGTAGACAAGGACAATGTGCTGCGAATACATAGAAAGACCCTTTATCATTTAGCTACAATATAGCAGGTAAGCAACTGGAAGCAGTTACTTCCATTAATTATCTGGGAGTAGCATTAGGAGCGATTTAAAATGGAATGACCATATAAAATTAATCGTCGGATAGCAGATGCCAGACTGATATACGTACCAAAACTTGGGAAGTATTTAATTTTTTAATTTTTGACTTGAGCATGTCAGCTCTAAACTTCGATCGTAGCCTTCTCGCAACATAACTTTACGACTTTGAAAAATTTCATTTTGATCAAAAGCTGTCGAAACCTAGTTCAATGTACTAAACAATTATTTGAAATCGGTTATCTGTGCTATTTCTCCGCTGAATATTACATACGGTTGCTGATATACAGCCATGTTCAAAACTGTAAAGTTTCAGGTACGTATTAGAGTGGCGCTCAATTATGAGGAACTACATGACACGAACCATTACATACCTCGTGGTGAGCATGCGGATATTTGTGAATATACTGTATAGTACAACATTAAGAGCCTGTATTTATGGTGGAAACACATAGCCACCTGCTGAAAACCGAAAATATTGCTGATTTATTTTCTCCTCTTTCAATTAGAACTGAAGACAGAGGAGTACAAGGAATCGTCGGATAAAAAGAATGAGGTTGTGGCATTGTAAAGGGTGGTCGGCACCTTAGTATCTTCAGTACTGTGAAATAAAATAGGGCCTCAGTACTGCAAATTGTAGGTGCTGTAAAACGGTCGTGAGACAGGAAAGGCGCTGACCTTGTGGTGTGTTGTTAACCGTATGGTAGGAAATGATTGAAAACCTATTTGCTTAGTGTTGTAGCAAGCTAGGGATGCAGAGAACTTATGAAACACAGCCCGATGTGAAGACCTACATGTTTTAGTCACACGAATATCCGGCAAGGTCAAGTGTTACAATATTGGTTATTCACAATTAAACTTCAGTTGTGAGAAATTTGTCAAAGTGTCCGTTCTATTTAAAGTTAGTGTTGAATAGTTCGGGCTCGTAGCGGAAGCGAATCAGTCAACTCGAAATGCTTAACCAGTAAGGCAAATGAGCTGCCTAGCTTGCTTTTACCAAATTCAGTTGCTTTGGTTTTGCTGCGCCTTCTAATTTCTTCGATAGTTTGATTTTTATCTCGAAATTTTCCCGTCAGGGACTTTCTCGTGCGCTTTGGCGTGTTTTTCGCCATTGGTTGCTGGGTGGCTCCGCGCGAGGTGCCGCGACGGACGCGGACTGCGAAGACAGGCGCCATGGCGGCCGCCTGTTGTGAGTCTAAGGCGGCTGTTACTTGCATAGTAGTGTAGTCCGGCTTGCCACTGCAGAGGCATGGCTGTCTCGAAGGATCTACTAATGTTCCTAAGAGCAGGTCAGGAGACTGTGTGCTATTTTGGTATTCTGTGTAGTGGACTCTTGTGGAACCTGCAATGAAGTGACGTCATTGCGGCAGATACCATGAGAATTGTCAATTGTTCCTAACCTGGTAGCCTCTCGTCGCCATGTTAACTCCAGCTCGACTAGCGAGCTATGTTTGTGTCGATGGTTTACTTCTATCGAGTACTTCAGAAAGCGGTGAGAATTTTTGTACTACTTATTCTATTCACGAGCCCTGGTTACATTTGAAAACAGCTATGTTTGTTCTCAAGTCAACGTCTGCACACAGCTGTGACCTCATTTTGTTAACATCCACATCAGAAGCTACTGCATGTTACCAGTGTGTAAGTCGCATCCTTTATGTTTTAGTTATGTTGGTTGCTTTTGGTAACAAATCTGTGTTTCAGGTATTTCTACCTTCTTTGTTACCAGATTCTAAAGGCCGCGGCAGTGACTGATGTTTTGTTAAAAACGCAGAACGCAGCCATTTACCAGTGTGTCTTGTACCTGTATGTTATACGATAATTTGGAACCAGACTCTTATGTAATCTGGTTGTCGTGTTGTATGCTCATCGATGTTTTAATCTGTCATTCTGTAAGGTACGCAGTGGTGGTTCTTACTTGGCATTAGTTACAGATTATCGTTATTTAATTCTAAGCTGTCACTACTGTTTCCCTGGAAGTTCCACTCCTTATAATGAGATACACTCCTGGAAATGGAAAAAAGAACACATTGACACCGGTGTGTCAGACCCACCATACTTGCTCCGGACACTGCGAGAGGGCTGTACAAGCAATGATCACACGCACGGCACAGCGGACACACCAGGAACCGCGGTGTTGGCCGTCGAATGGCGCTAGCTGCGCAGCATTTGTGCACCGCCGCCGTCAGTGTCAGCCAGTTTGCCGTGGCATACGGAGCTCCATCTCAGTCTTTAACACTGGTAGCATGCCGCGACAGCGTGGACGTGAACCGTATCTGCAGCTGACGGACTTTGAGCGAGGGCGTATAGTGGGCATGCGGGAGGCCGGGTGGACGTACCGCCGAATTGCTCAACACGTGGGGCGTGAGGTCTCCACAGTACATCGATGTTGTCGCCAGTGGTCGGCGGAAGGTGCACGTGCCCGTCGACCTGGGACCGGACCGCAGCGACGCACGGATGCACGCCAAGACCGTAGGATCCTACGCAGTGCCGTAGGCGACCGCACCGCCACTTCCCAGCAAATTAGGGACACTGTTGCTCCTGGGGTATCGGCGAGGACCATTCGCAACCGTCTCCATGAAGCTGGGCTACGGTCCCGCACACCGTTAGGCCGTCTTCCGCTCACGCCCCAACATCGTGCAGCCCGCCTCCAGTGGTGTCGCGACAGGCGTGAATGGAGGGACGAATGGAGACGTGTCGTCTTCAGCGATGAGAGTCGCTTCTGCCTTGGTGCCAATGATGGTCGTATGCGTTTTTGGCGCCGTGCAGGTGAGCGCCACAATCAGGACTGCATACGACCGAGGCACACAGGGCCAACACCCGGCATCATGGTGTGGGGAGCGATCTCCTACACTGGCCGTACACCACTGGTGATCGTCGAGGGGACACTGAATAGTGCACGGTACATCCAAACCGTCATCGAACCCATCGTTCTACCATTCCTAGACCGGCAAGGGAACTTGCTGTTCCAACACGACAAGGCACGTCCGCATGTATCCCGTGCCACCCAACGTGCTCTAGAAGGTGTAAGTCAACTACCCTGGCCAGCAAGATCTCCGGATCTGTCCCCCATTGAGCATCTTTGGGACTGGATGAAGCGTCGTCTCACGCGGTCTGCACGTCCAGCACGAACGCTGGTCCAACTGAGGCGCCAGGTGGAAATGGCATGGCAAGCCGTTCCACTGGACTACATCCAGCATCTCTACGATCGTCTCCATGGGAGAATAGCAGCCTGCATTGCTGCGAAAGGTGGATATACATACTAGTGCCGACATTGTGCATGCTCTGTTGCCTGTGTCTATGTGCCTGTGGTTCTGTCAGTGTGATCATGTGATGTATCTGACCCCAGGAATGTGTCAATAAAGTTTCCCCTTCCTGGGACAATGAATTCACGGTGTTCTTATTTCAATTTCCAGGAGTGTACATCAGCTCCTGTACGTAGACACTGTTCGAAAAGTCTATGTGCGTGAGTATTACGTTATTTGGTATTCGCGTATTCAATCATAAGTTTGAGGTGTCCAGTAGCTGAAGTTAAGTAATTATTTTTGGTATTATAAAAATTTGTTAAACGCATTGAACGTTACCATAATGCGTTTGGCAAGTTTTAATAATTTGAGGTAATTGCAGGTTCATTATTTTGAGATTTGAATACGTCCAACTTGGCGCAGTTTACTAATTCGAGCCTTACCTTGCGTAGTTATCTTCCTAAGCTCTGTGAAACTGTCAGTTTTGAAACCTTCTCTCCCTGAGTTGCAGTCAGTGTGTAAAACTTGAAATTTTTGCTTGATTTCATGTGCGTTGCCAACAAACTGCTGTTTTTTTAGAGTGGTGACATTAGAAAGAGTAATACTAAGTAAGCGTATATGACGATTAATTGCGAAGAAAAACTAAGTTTTGAGCTTTAGTATTAAAATTAAATCTTCGTGAAATAAATCATATTTTAATAAAATGGTTAATGTAATTCCTGTCCAAAATCTTACTACATCCTCCCCACTCTTTCAACTATAATAGTAGCACAGCGTTACGAGGAGATGCTGAGGTTATGATCCCGTATTGTGGTAGGACTACGTTAAGTGGCCTGTTGGTGAAAGAGCTTACTATATGTCACATTTCACGTTTTTCCTGGGTGAAATTTGGAAGCGAGTATTGTGCCGGACATACCTGATTTGGACAACAAGTAAGAACTTACCATCCACTGCGAAAAATGTGGTGGTAACGTTACGAAAGTGGTTCAGCGTCTGCACACAGTGCTGCGGCCCAACCTTATCAATAGCGACACTGTTTTCCAAGTGAGTGAAGCCCGTTTTTGTTGTTGTAGCTTCCTTCACATCGTGCAGGCTCGTACACTGTGGTTGCATGGAAGTGTTCCTAGGCGTTCGCCGGTATTTAGAATTCAGGCGCAAGTAAATCATTTGGTTAACCGTATTAAGATTTAGAAGTATTGGGTGCTGACTCTAAAGAGAATGAGGTTTTCCGTGAACTACGGGTTAAAGCATTGGAATTTCAATTTAAAAGCAGTTTATTGAAGTGGCGGCTTGATGAAAGTGGGAAAGATGCTCACGCTGCTGGTCAGACGAGTGAAATGTTGAATAAGTCTAGTGGTGTTGATAATAGCACAGAGGGTAGCGAGAAGTAACTTAGCAAATCCTTTTGTCAGCTACGTAGTCAAAAAATGGTTCAAATGGCTCTAAGCACTATGGGACTTAGCTGAGGTCAGAACTCCCCTAGACTTAGAACTACTTAAACCTTACTAACCTCCGGCCGGGGTGGCCGAGCGGTTCTAGGCGCTACAGTCTGAAACCGCGCTATCGCTGCGGTCGCAGGTTCGAATCCTGCCTCAGGCATGGATGTGTGATGTCCTTAGGTTAGTTAGGGTTAAATAGTTCTACGTTCTATGGGACTGATGACATCAGAAGTTAAGTCCCATAGTGCTCAGAGACATTTGAACCATTTTGTTAAGTCCCACAGTTGGTTGGGTTGTTTTGGGGGTGGAGACCAGACAGCGAGGTCATCGGTCTCATCGGATTATGGAAGGAGGGGGAGGGAAGTCGGCCGTGCCTTTTCAAAGGAACCATCCAGGCATTTGCCTTGAGGGATTTAGGGAAATCACGGAAAATCTAAATCAGGATGACCGGACGCGGGATTGAACCATCGTCCCCCGAATGCGAGTCCAGTGTTAAGTCCCATAGTCCTCAGAGCCATTTGATATCACATACATCCATGCCCGAGGCAGGATTTAAACCTGGGACCGTAGCAGCAGCGCGGTTCCGGACCTTTCTAGTCTTTCAACAGGAGCTATAATGGGCAAGTAATTCAGTTACTGTAGCTGACAGTGCGGTTACAAAATTTGAGTGACATTTTGCAGGAGTGTCCCACCGTAGTACTACAAATTATCTACCCTCCTGCTGTAGGGAAACTGAAGATTGATTTAGGAAGGGAAGCCGTTAACGAGGAATGACCTCAGGAAAAGAATCTTGCGGAGACAGCTCTCCCAGCCATATCGGTATGAAGTCGTAAATTCCTATGTCCACGGCGTGCAACGCACTTCGGAAAAACTTGCTCAGTATGTTGAAGAGGTTCGGGTAGCAATAACGGCCCTGTGTTCAGACATTTAAGAGGGTCATGATATTAAGAATAGGCACTGAGATGGAAGACAGGTCAAGGGCGCTGTTCTTCACTAAGCTGGAGACATTCGCTGAATTAGATCACCTAGTCTCGGATATTGAACAGCTTCGGTTTAGTCATGAGAAGCGGTCCACTGACAAAGCTTGTATTAACAACAAACAAGTACGCTCCGTAAGCATTAGTTTCAATTTCATTCTAAAAACCGTTTAATTCTGCTTTAGCTGTAATAAAACGGAATATATAGCACTTTGTGGCAATGACCACAGTAAAGGATCATTCCTTTCTCAAAAGGGCTTTGTGTGTTGTTGGTCTCACGAAGAAAAGCATTTTGCGTGTGGCTGCAGCAAAAATTGGAGTTCAGGGAGAAACAGTTGACGCGAGAGGAAGGTTGGGTGGTGTTAAAATATCGATACCTCAATCAGAGAGGCACATCAGTTATAGCGAGCCGCGTGCACCAGTCTACCTTCTATTCGTGCCACTATTCACGTAGAGGCTGTTTGTCTTTTACTATAATTGGTAGTGACCATCCACTCATTATCGACCAGTGGTACCAACACGCTGTGCGTCTTCCCAAAGGTCCTCAGGTTCAGAAGTCGGATTTACGTTGTCGATGAGTTAATCGTGGGGTTATTCCAGTGGGTGAAAGGTTTTTTTATGTTAAAATTCAAGAGTTAAGTTGGTCTGCTTAATTTAATCCTGTAAAGGGATTGTTTGTGTGTCATTCTTGGGTGAGATGTTCTTGGATAAACGGGTTGTATGTGAGATTATGTTGATTCTGCGATTCCGTTTACGTTTCGGCCTGACATTAAATATCTTTGGTGTCAACATCAGAGTCGACCTAAAGCCCGTACAGACCAAACCAGCAGTTCCTACTCTGGCACGTTGGATCTGAGTCTAGAATAGAGGGAGGCGTTGTTACATGTGTTAGAGAAATTTGCGGAAGTACTTACGGACCGTTTTGGGGTCATCGATAAGATCGAATACGTAGTCCACTCGTTAGATAAGGTGCCAAGCAGTCAGTCTCCCTATGGGTTACCTCAACCTAAAATGAGGAAATTAGGGAAGGTTAGCTAATATGATGCTCACGGAAGGAGTAATTAGAACATCCTCAGCTCCCAATGCCTTGCCCATGATTCTGGTGGAAAAACACCAAAGGCAAGGTTATCGGCCAGTAATGAACCAAAGAGCACTCGATAATAATCATTGCTCTCGAATCTGTTCCACTTCCTGATCTGCCAGACTGATATGCTTGGTTTTCTGCGACGAAGCATTTTTCCATTCTAGATTTAAATGAAGCGTTTCATCAAATACTTGTGGCAGAATAATCAAACCTGTGATTGCGTTTAGCACAAACTGGAATTTGTTCGAATTCAACTGGGTTTCCTTAGTTCTTCTCATGGGAGTGGCTGTGTTGTCCCATTTGTTCGATTTGGGATTGGGAGACGTCAAATGTGTGTGTGTGTGTACAAACTACACTCCTGGAAATGGAAAAAAGAACACATTGACACCGGTGTGTCAGACCCACCATACTTGTTCCGGACACTGCGAGAGGGCTGTACAAGCAATGATCACACGCACGGCACAGCCGACACACCAGGAACCGCGGTGTTGGCCGTCGAATGGCGCTAGCTGCGCAGCATTTGTGCACCGCCCCGTCAGTGTCAGCCAGTTTGCCGTGGCATACGGAGCTCCATCGCTGTCTTTAACACTGGTAGCATGCCGCGACAGCGTGGACGTGAACCGTATGTGCAGATGACGGACTTTGAGCGAGGGCGTATAGTGGGCATGCGGGAGGCCGGGTGGACGTACCGCCGAATTGCTCAACACGTGGGGCGTGAGGTCTCCACAGTACATCGATGTTGTCGCCAGTGGTCGGCGGAAGGTGCACGTGCCCGTCGACCTGGGACCGGACCGCAGCGACGCACGGATGCACGCCAAGACCGTAGGATCCTACGCAGTGCCGTAGGGGACCGCACCGCCACTTCCCAGCAAATTAGGGACACTGTTGCTCCTGGGGTATCGGCGAGGACCATTCGCAACCGTCTCCATGAAGCTGGGCTACGGTCCCGCACACCGTTAGGCCGTCTTCCGCTCACGCCCCAACATCGTGCAGCCCGCCTCCAGTGGTGTCGCGACAGGCGTGAATGGAGGGACGAATGGAGACGTGTCGTCATCAGCGATGAGAGTCGCTTCTGCCTTGGTGCCAATGATGATCGTATGCGTGTTTGGCGCCGTGCAGGTGAGCGCCACAATCAGGACTCCATACGACCGAGGCACACAGGGCCAACACCCGGCATCATGGTGTGGGGAGCGATCTCCTACACTGGCCGTACACCACTGGTGATCGTCGAGGGGACACTGAATAGTGCACGGTACATCCAAACCGTCATCGAACCCATCGTTCTACCATTCCTAGACCGGCAAGGGAACTTGCTGTTCCAACACGACAAGGCACGTCCGCATGTATCCCGTGCCACCCAACGTGCTCTAGAAGGTGTAAGTCAACTACCCTGGCCAGCAAGATCTCCGGATCTGTCCCCCATTGAGCATGTTTGGGACTGGATGAAGCGTCGTCTCACGCGGTCTGCACGTCCAGCACGAACGCTGGTCCAACTGAGGCGCCAGGTGGAAATGGCATGGCAAGCCGTTCCACAGGACTACATCCAGCATCTCTACGATCGTCTCCATGGGAGAATAGCAGCCTGCATTGCTGCGAAAGGTGGATATACACTGTACTAGTGCCGACATTGTGCATGCTCTGTTGCCTGTGTCTATGTGCCTGTGGTTCTGTCAGTGTGATCATGTGATGTATCTGACCCCAGGAATGTGTCAATAAAGTTTCCCCTTCCTGGGACAATGAATTCACGGTGTTCTTATTTCAATTTCCAGGAGTGTACTTTGATGACATTATTTATAGCAGAAACTTTTAAGATCATTGAGTGCACATTTGCTCAGGTGCTTGAGCTGCTATGAGAGGCTGGTCGGTAGCGGTAAGCCTTCCAAAGTTAATTTAGTTTTTGCACACTTAATTCCTGGGTCATGTACATTCTGCTGAGGGAGTGCGTATTGATCAACGAACCCTAGCAGTACAGAAGTTCTGTTTCCAGAAAGCAAACAGAACACTGCAATTTTCGTAGGCATGACGAATTTTTTCGGAAATCTGTTCCAAATTTTCAACAACTAGACATCCCCCTTAATCAGTTGCGACGGAAAGGCGAACCTCTTAGTAGGGGAGCATTGCAACAGGCTTTACTTACGCACTAAGGGCCGCATCTGTTTCATAGATTCAGAATTCTGACAGCCAATACATGTTGCAAACTGATGCATCGAATGCCGTTATGGCAGCAGTTCTGTTTCAGGAGAACAGAAATGAAGGGAAACCTATAGCTTATGCCTTTCGGGCGTTATCTGAGGCAGAAAAACTGTATATGAATTGGAGGGATCGGCGGTGTTGTTTGGTTCTGAAAGATTCAAATTTTATTTATGATGTAGACCTTGTTAGAAACTGACAACAAAGTATTATCTTAGATGTTCGCTCATACTCACAAGACAGGCAGAATAGCAATGTGGGCAAGTCGTGTATCTGCTTTGTTTTGAGGTTTGGCACATTACGGCAAGGAATAACCAAGTAGCCGATGCCCTAAGCCGCATGTTTTAGTCTAAGGAGTAACCGGAGAAATTGTCACAAAACTTATTCGTGAGTTTTGTGTTGGCGCTGTCATTGAAAAAGTGCCCGAGGTGTTTGATAATCTGGGTGCTAACCAAGACCACGACCTTCAGTTGCGCGTTATTAATAACTGACTGGAGGCGAAAGAGATGATCCCATGCTGTCTACTGAGCTAGGGAGTTTTGTTAAAAAAAAACGGGCACGACGGGAAACATAAGATTTGTTTATCACGTGATTTAACTCCAGTTATATTTAATTATTTTCATGAGTATTTGTGGAGGGCACCTGGGTACTTCTTAAACAATAACGAAAACTGAAGACTGCTTATCGTTGCTAACCTTAAATAAGGATGCTAGTGTGTTCGTCAGACAGT
Organism: Schistocerca nitens; assembly: GCF_023898315.1. Classification (NCBI taxonomy): domain Eukaryota; kingdom Metazoa; phylum Arthropoda; class Insecta; order Orthoptera; family Acrididae; genus Schistocerca; species Schistocerca nitens. The sequence goes on along the minus strand of NC_064621.1, from coordinate 277,026,027 downwards.
GTCAGGAGTGTATCAGAGCTGAGCTTGATCCTAATTCCAATAGTGGATAACAAAGTTCAGACAGAGTGGAACACCGCATGGAAAAACATTGATTACGTGCGCCCCTTCCTCGTACAACAGTGAAATAGGTATTTACTTGTGACGGTAGATGCCTTCTCCCGATTTCTGAGGTTGTTTTCTAGTAAATAAAGTACCTCCAGAGTCACTATATAACATTTATCGAAGTAATTTCTCCATCTTTGGCCCGGATAGTGTGTTTATAAGTGACAATGCTCAAGCATTCGTGACAAAGGAATGCAGTAAGTTTTGTTTTGACAGTGCCGTCCGCCATGTAACGACTAGGCCGTACCATCTGCAGCCCTCGTTTGCTGAATGCGCTAATCGTAACCTGGAGGCTACATTTGTTATATTCCATTCAAGTGCTCTGACTCCGTGGGACCAGTCGATAAGAAGGCTGACCCTTGCTTTGAATAGTGTGCACCGTGAATCACATCGAGCAACTTGTGTCACTTCGCCATGATCTAACATCTGGCCTAATAGTAACATTTTATCAGTTGATTTTAGTTCCAAAACCATTAATAAAACGTGGGAGACGGGTAGGAACACCATCCTGAGGGTAGGAGGGAGGCTGCTCAGTATAACAATGGTAGGCATCCCATCATTATACGCGTTGGTAGAGAGGTCTATTTTAAAAAAATTGTCGCCGGGTAAAGGTAAAGGACCTGACGAGATTAGGTCCAAACTAATGCCACGTTTTTTGGAACCCTACGGGGTCACCAAAGGTGTCTCTCCAGTTACATTTCTGGTTCGAGAAACAATTGATGGTAAGGTTGTAAGGGGGCACATAAGCCAATTAAAAGTTATGAGTAACAGGTGGTTAAAGGGTACTTACACCTTTTCCCCTTCCTTCACTGTCCGGCTTGGTTTCATCAAATTCTTTCGCGATGGTTTTTCTGCGCCTTCTGAATTCCTCCATAATTCGACTGTTCTCGAAATTTCTCCGTCAGCGGGTTTCTCGAGCAGCGACCGGGAAGCCTCTTGGTCTCGGGCGCATTGCCATGGTTTTTGCTTAGAGAGTAGTGCCATGGTTCTGGGGGTGACTCCCAGCGAGATGCCGCGACGAACGCGCTACTTGACGACAAGCACCGAGGCAGTAGACAGTAATGTGTCTAAGGTGATTGTTTCCAGTGTAGTAGCGCATTCCGGCTTGCCGTTGCTAGAGGCACGTGTGTCTCGAACGGGTCTATTGGCATAATGAAGAGTAGATCAGGAGACTGTGTGCTAGTCTGAAAATCTGTGGCGCCATCCCTTGTGGAGCCTGCAATGAATTGGCGACATTGTGACACTGTTGTGGGAGTCTTGTCAGTTATTCATACTCTGGTGTCCTGTCGCCACCGTGTTATTAGCTGGTCTAGAGAGCTAACCTACGTGCTGGTGGTATACTTCTACCGAATACTCCAAAAAGCGGTGAGAATTTTTGTGCTACTTATTCTGTTTCCGCGCTATTGTTACATCTGACTGCTGAGATATGTTTATTCTCAGGTCAGCGTCTGAACAGTGCTTTGACCTCAAGTTTGCCAAGTTTTGTTAAAATTCACATCAATAGCACATAAAAAATGTGTATGTGCCACCCCTTACGTTTCAGTTATGTTGGTTGCTTTTTCGCAACAAATCTGCGGTTCAGGTATTTCTACCCTTCTTTGTTATGGCATTGTAAATGCCACTTCCATACTGTTGTTTTGTTAAAAAACCAGAAAGCATCCATTTGACAGTGTGGCTTACATCTTCGTTATAATTTGGAGCAAGGCTCTTGAGTGCTATGGGTTTTATCATGTTGTAAGCTAGTCATTGTTTTAATTTGTCTTTTTGTAAGATAGGCAGTGTTGGTTATTACTTGGCGTTAGTTACGGGAAATCGCTATTTCATTCTAAACTCGCATAACAGTTTTCTTGGAACAACCTGTATTTCTAATGAGATGCGTCAGCTTCTATAGGTAGATACTGTTTGAAAAAACTGTGTACCTGAGATTCGTGTTATTTGGCTTTTGTGTATTCAGCCTTGAATTTTCAGATATTCAGTAAATGGTGCAATGTAAGTATTGCTGCTCTTTCAAAACATAGCCACGCGAGGTGGTCGCGAGGTGTGCGCGGCTCACCCCGTCGGAGATTAGAGTCCTCCTTCGGGCATGGTTGTGTGTGTTGTTCTTAGCGTAAGTTATTTTAATTTAGATTAAGTAGTGCGTAAACTTATGGACCGATGACCTCAGCAGTTTGGTCCCATAAACCCTTACCACAAATTTCCTAATTTCGAAACATATGTTCACTGCAACGAACTTAGCTACAACGCTTGTAACTAACCTGTTTCTACGGGTTATTACGTTAAGAGTGGGAATCGAAATGCTTATTGATTGTGAAGTTAACGTGAGAAGATTAGGGTCGCCACCGACTCTAACCATACAACTAATCAAAGGTTTGGCCTAGTCGGAAAATAAATTAATTTGATCACAGACCAAAAACTCATAAAAATACGTATGTCGAGATATTGCTCATAGGGGATTCGATGTAATTAATAGTATTTTCCGTGCACTGTCCAGGAGAATCAACCATTTAAAATAAAATAGAAAACGCATGAACACTGCATAAGATCAGCTCCCAGCAACACACCTGACAATAAGACTTAATCTAAAGCATTTGTTATAAAATACAAGGGGAAACTAATCACTGGACCTCTGCGTAAGGAAACGCGTTGGATGTGCTAACAGGAAAGCTACGAGATGAGTGGCTGAGGTACAAAAACGTAACCTCGAAATGCAAGAGAAAATTGTGTATAAAAGCATTTATTCCTAAGATATGGATGTGAGGCATGTAAACAATTCCTGATAACATTAATTCCTAAACATTAAAGAAAAGTATTGATACATACACCTTTATAATCTATAATCTATAATCTACACCTAAAATCATTGGTGTGAATCATTCCTAAAACTGCTGTTGCCTGATGACTGATCACAATAACTCGTGAAACAGTACACGTTTCGCAATACACCCGCGTGCCCACGTGGTTTGTGGAGACGCAGTTTCTAGGTATCGTGGCCAAGTTGCGACAATCTCTCATCACACAATCATGAACAGTTAACATTCTTTAAAACAAATATGAGACCGGACAGTTAGTGATGACGGTAGCCCAACAAACTGTAATGTTCAACCATGTGGTCGGCTCCCCACGGACGAAACATACATAAGGCAAGACAAATTTACGAGAAGGCAAAGCTATTAATATTTAGAAAAATGAAAGCTTATACAGACACAGCTGAAGGCAAACAGACATTCACACAGAAGCGAGTGCTCACTTCTTATCGACACCTTTTGTGTGGTGCTCTTCCGGTGGGTCCAAGTCTGCTATAGAAATTTACTAAAAGAAAAATCTGCCATAGTTTTGCATTCCTTGCTGCAACAAGGCAAAGCAATCTTTCAGAGTTGAAAAGCGAGACCAAAAGCTAACAGCTCTCCCCTCGCCAAGTAACAACGCGCCACGCGGTCAGTCTAACTCACTCTTCTTCGGCTGGAGCACAGCTGTGGACGCTTCCCGTGCCGGCGGCAGACTGCCTCCTTTTTTCTCCTCCAGCCTCCTCCACGCTCCGCGTGGCCCGGAAAACCCAAGGATGCCATTTCCGCCACCAACCTAAGGCAGGTGGATTTCTCACCAGTAGCGCAAACCTCTTTGCCTACTTGACCACTACGAGAGTTGGCTATTCTGTACAATTGCTGCTGAATCTGTATCACTATCGCAGACTTTCTGCAGCAGACTACGCCACCGTCTAGCAGCGTGACACACAACCACATTCATTCAATCACAGCCGGCCTCGGTGGTCTAGCGGTTCTAGGCGCGCAGTCCGGAACCGCGCGACTGCTACGGTCGCAGGTTCGAATCCTACCTTGGGCATGGATGTGTGTGATGTCCTTAGGTTAGTTAGGTTTAAGTAGTTCTAAGTTCTAGGGGACTGATGACCACGGATGTTAAGTCCCATAGTGCTCAGAGCCATTTGAACCATTCAATCACACCACTATGAAGTTATGAGAAATGATAAACAAGGAAAGGAAAGAGATGCTAGTGAAAATGGGCTACCGGACTAATGAAAGGTGGCTACATGACCCTTTCACGGTTTTTCCAAGTTCTAGTAATTTACGTGACCGTTGTAGGCTCATTCTTCTGGAATTGGGTTACTCCAAAATTTGCGAAAACGCAGCTCAGGCTTTTACCTGTACAGTTGTTACTCAGGCTATCTGAAACTGGCCACTTTTGAAACCTTCTCTTCCTGAGCTTCAGTCAGTTTGTAAATCTTGAAATTTCAGCTTAACTCGTGCAGCGTGACGTCACTACAAGATTTAATATGTAGTATGGGTATGTGACATTCGTGAAGGAAACTTAAGCTTTGAGCTTTAATATTAAAATCGAGTCTTCGCGCATTTAATTACTTTTTGGTGAACTGTGTAATTTCAGCCCAACACCTTACCAGCTCCTTCCCGCACGTACCACAACAGGAATAACACTGAACTTAGACTCAAATTCCGTAATAGTAAAATGTCTAAAGCATAATTGCAAAGAGTTCACTATGAAAGTAGGAGATACATATAAGACATAAAAAATCATATGAAATTAAATAGTTACACGAGTAACAAAATGAGGGCTCAGCATTTCCTGGATGGAAATTGCTATAACGGCACTCAGTCATGTTGTGTTGTTGCATTGTCAGTGTTTTGTCCAACCTCCTTTCTCCCAAATTACTTCAAATAAACTCTTCGGCAATGATTTTGTTGTGGTTTGTTGCTAGTTGAGGGAAACTGTCTCGAGTTCGGTTCCACTGAGATAAACACGCCTTGCAAGTATTTCCTAAAAAGTTTTCCAGCCATGGAATCTTTATCTTCAAACCCATTGGGGTTGTAGCAGAAACATACACAGATGCTTTATCTTATTGAAACATTACACTTCCGTCCCCTACGTCTCATGAATTATAATCATTTCTGTCTGCAGCATCTGTTAGTGCATTCTGGTTCTCAGCCAAATAAAGTGTAAGTCACTTTCAGCGCAGAAGGCTGCCGAAATCATAATTCCACCGTAAATATTTCTGCTCATTCTTACCTGCTGCTCTGTTCTCAGATAGCAGCAATAGTACTGAAATCCATGCAGCCCATCAGCCCATCTAGGTTGAACTATTTCTCACCACTGAAGTTCACTTCATCCCAGTTAGAAGCCCACGCCATATGTTTTCAGCGAACTCCAGTCTTCCCTTTCTATATTTTGGTGTCAGAGGGGGTGTTTCCTGTCTGCTGTAAAGGCACGTACAAACACATAAACACGGCACAGATCCGGCTGCCTCTAGCTCCTGAGTCGTTTCAGTCTCCTTATGTACTGTACTACTGGAACCAAATGCAATAACATTTGACTCTATTTGTCGATATACTAGCTTTCATACTATTGCAGATACATGGTGTATCTATTCCAGCCGACAATGTTTATTTTCCTGAAAATACCTAAGCCGTTTAACTAATTCCCAATACTGTACATTCAAGGAAAGAGATGCCAAGAAACTCCGTGGGACACTAACTGGCACCTGTGGTTCTGGCTTTAATCAATAACATACTCGGCTTTAAGTCCGTATATTTCAAAGCGTAGGTGTGACGTTGGTTACGAAAGTGCAGCTTGTGATAAACCTTTTGCATTTCCTTTATGTTTTCGTCTTCTTTAAAGGCAAAGAGACAAGATGAAGCGGTAGCCCATCATAGAGCCTATGCCTACCGTCATGTATTTTTTGACTTTCAGTTGTTAAGAAAGAGAGGATTTTTTCTGTACCAGGAGGAGTAAGGAGAGAGTCGCGCTCAGCTAGTGAACGAGTGAGAAGCACGCCATTTTTAGCGAGTAATTGTAGACCGCCATTTTGGGGTCGCTATGAATAAGTGAGGAGTATGTATTTCATATGTGCACCGTTTAGAAAAATACAGTATTGTTTTATTAACAGAAAGGTCGTGTGAGTTGTTATTTCAAATAGTACAATAATTACAATAACTGAAGCCCACCTGTGTACTTTGGAAAATTACGAAGATCCGATAAGCTTAATAGGAACACGGTCAAGACTTCAAAGGTGAACGCGGCGACCAAACGTAGCATTATAAAGAATGGTAAGCACAAATCTACAGCGGAGAAAGAAACGACTTCTCCCTGCAAAATAATATGAACTAATACGAACTTATTTCCAGGCATAGCTCAGCTTATTGTGCTTGTCATTCACGTCGAAAAATTAATCTCATTAATTCAATACATTTAAAAAGTCACGCATTTTATTATCATCTATTCCATTATTTTAATATAATATAAAGTGGCGACAGGTGACAGGCACGATACGCAGTGGGCAAAACTGTGAGTACTAGTATTGTTAGGAAAATGAATATACATGTATGTTAACGATTTCTTTATGTTCCATGTACGCTGATGATGTGATGGAGACGATGATGTGGTACTGAAGAAGTACTATAAAAAGGAAATAATAAATAAATTAGAAGGAAAAAGGCGACAATATCAAGAGCACACAACAAAGCACAATAGAGGAAGTACGATTTACAAGACAACAATCAGGTAGGACCGCGCAATGCATATAGAGAATGCGTTCCCAGTAGACCTATTAGAAAATCCATCCACCTATTTCCTAAATTCCAGAACCTAAAGCTTCAGATATTAACGCTATTGTAGTGAAGTGGAGATAATGACATTTCTTTATTAGTATAGAAAATATATTGACTAAAGAACAGCTGAGACTACAATTACATACAACTGTATATGCATTTTTTCGCGTGAGAAGTAGCGCGGAAGTAAAATCTTAAAAAAGAAAATTTTTATTTTGATAACTGCAGTGGTATAAGGATTTCTATAATGGAGGGTCAAAACAATAAGGAAATGTCATTCGAAAATCATAATGCGAATGTAGTGGATGTTCATTTGCAAAATGCAACAATGAGTGGTTTGGAACTGTTTAACGGTGATTATTTGGATGCTGGGCGCGACATGCCATTGTTGCATTCGACGCCCGTGAATACAGAACATTTGATTACAAGCAATACGTTAATTACAGTAGACGTAACTAATGGAACCTCGAGGCCAGAGAATATTTTAAATGAGAGCAGTACGCGTAGTACGGACACAGATACTGACAGGCGTAGGCCGGAAGTGAATACGGAAGATATGCAAGCCTTATTTCGAGCCTTAACAGAATCCATACAAACAAGCATGAATGCAATGAAAGCAGACATAAATTCAAAAATGTCGGGCTTAGAGACTAAAATGTCAAGTTTACAAACGATACAAGCAGACATGACTAATATGAAAGCAGACATGACCACAGTAAAGTCCGAGATCGAGAAGGTTAATACAAACATGACACACATTTCAGACGACGTAAAAAATTTGCGCACAGAACTCAATAGTCTGGACACGAAGTTCACACAGCAGATTTCACAAATCTCCACGGAGGTCGATAGTAAAATTAATGAACAAGTACAAATTTCGGTTCACGATATGGGTGAGAAATTAAAAGGCATAGTGGGCGAAAAATTTGAAACACTAACACACACGTATCGACAGGAGCTATCCGGAATTAGAGAAACCCAAGAGAATTTACAGGCAATGCAAAAGAATACACAGGTCAACTTAGACAATGTACAATCAGATGTAGCGAAACTACATTCTTTCTGTAACGACTTGCCAGAAAATGTAGAAAAAATCACATTGGAGGTAGGATTACTCAAGTTAGAACACAAGAGGATCAATTCAGACATTGTGCACCTTTATGAATCGGTAAAGAGCAATGCAAAGGACGACAATACAACGTTCGCAGAAAAATGCGTACGTGAACAGCGTACCTATGTGGAAGCGGTAAAGGAAGTAATGGGGGACAAGGAAGAAGATATCTTAAAACGCGTAGAACATGATATGAGGCAGTTAGAACAACGGTTAAGAGACGAAATAGGTAACAAACAAAGTACGGTAATATCATCGCCTGGGGCGGTAAGCGGAGCGATAAACAGCCATCCGCCAGTGGGAGGAATCAGTGGCGCGGACAACAATGCCCAACCCACGCCGCGCGACCGCATGTCGACGCGCGACGCGAGCAGCGGGCAAAACTTTGCTGAAACAAATATACCATCACCGCAGGGAAATGCTGTTCCGCCGTGCTGGACAGCGTTGTTAATGGATGAGAGCTTAATAAAACATCGACAGTTTCCCGTATTCTCAAATGAGAAAAAGCGAACGCACCCAGTAGTGTTTGTCCGAGCCTTTAGAAACGTACTGCCCAGGACTTGGACAGAAGCTCAAAAAATTAAATATGTAGTAGGACACACCGAGGGTGATGCCCTTTTGTGGGCTACGGAGATGTCAGAACTTTGCGAGACATATGAGCAGTTTGAGAATGCATTTTTAGATAAATACTGGTCAACAGCTATCCAGGAGAGGTTAAGACGAGAGGTATTTAACCCAGTACCATATCATTCAAAATTCGGGGGGCTAAGAAGCTATTTTGAAAAATATCTAAACAAGACCCGTTACTGGAATAATCCGATATCTCATGTCGATGTACTGAAAATCTTAAAGAACAAGTTACCTGCAAATGTTAGGGAAAAATTAATAACTGTTCCCGAATATGATCTCGAGTATTTTCTTTCAGTGCTCGACTCAATAGATCTGATTCATGAGGATGGGCAAGCCACGCCTAGTTATCGTAACGGTAATGGGCACAACCCAAACGGGAAGAACTACGGTAACGGCAACGGCTTTGGAAATTATAACGGTCGTGTGCGTATGAATGAATGGCATCCGTATGTACCGCCGCGCCACAACGGAAATCCGTACAATCGGTCTACCTACCAGCCACTGAGTGGCCGAGGGTCGTACGAAACTAAATATCAGCCCCATAGGTACGGTAATGGCAGAGGCAATAGAAATTCGAGGGAAAACTTCGACAATGGGCGACAAGGAAATGCAAATTACCAGGAACGGAATATGCAACACAGGGATCCGAGAGATAACAGGCAGCCCGTACAGTCAAATCGAAACAACCGGGACACGAACTGGCGAGCACGCGAACATACAGTAAACATAGTAGAAGTGACGGCAGAAAATGAAACAATACCTTTACCGGCCCCAGGAAATAATAATCTAGCGTGACTAGAGGAAGAGGGTAATGAACTGTCAGTGTGCCACAGTACTAATATGAGCGACTTCAACACTAAAGCGAACAGGAACGGAAAGGAGGAAGCAGACACTGAAACAAACCTACACATACAGCATATCCGGAATCTATTTTTAAGGTATGATAAGGGCGCAGAAATGAAAGAAGACTTGTTTATCGAAGAGAAAGAAACAACACGCAAGGTAAGTGAAATTATTCAAGCAATAATAAAGGTAAAGGTGGGAAACATAGATGTACTAGTTGTTTTGGATACTGGCGCGTCGACAAGCCTGATGTCTACTAGCTTGTTCAAAGAGATAGCGAGGGAAGTAAATGTTCCCACACTACCTGTAGAGAACTGTAAGATCGTAACGGCGACGGGAAGTAAATCTAAAGTTATAAAATTACAGGCCAGCATACCCATTAGCATATGTGGCGTAATTTTGCAGTGTACTTTCTTGTTGGTAGACAAACTTATAGTGAACTGTATACTTGGTATGGAGGTGTTCAGAAGATATGGGATAAAAATAGATATTGGCAGCGGGGAATGCCAGTTTCATGTAGGGGAGCGCACGCTGACTATGGACTTAATAAGAACTACAATGACAAATCAGGTTAGGCCGATACCAGACATTAATGTTAAATTTGTCTACCCTCAACCCATAATGGTAAAGGAGATGGAACTTGATGACTCTGGTAGGGAGATCCTCGATGAGCAAATAGTAGACAGTAAAATAAATAAATCCACTTGTCTTAACAATGAACAGCGAAGTGAACTGACAAAATTACTCTTCAAATATCATAACATTTTTCGTAAACAACCTAGTGTTATTAAGGGATATGAATATAAAATGGAAGTATACCCGCATGAAACTTATTGTAGAACGTCTTATGGCACCCCTTGGGCAAAGAAAGAGGCAGTAAGAAAGGAAATAGAGCGTATGATTAGTTGGAGGGTTATTGAAACATCGCACTCACCTTACTGCAGTCCGATTCTCGCAGTTGGTAAAACTGACGGAACGGTGCGGTTGGTGTTAGACGCGAGGGAAATAAACAAAATCATCGTTCCTCTAAGAACAAGGCCAGAGAAACTAGAAGAGCAGTTATTAAAGTTCCATGGCGTTAAGTATTTAACATCCCTTGATTTGAAAGCTTCGTACTGGCAAATTTTATTACATGAAGAGAGTAGAAAGTATACAGCTTTCATAAATGCCGGGAGGAGCTACCAATTTAGGGTGCTGCCTTTCGGATTAAATGTGAGCGCTGGTGTATTTATTGAAGCATTAGACAGGGTTCTTGGACCGGAACTGCTTAGCCAGGTTACACTCTACGTTGATGATTTATTAATTGCAACTCAAACATGGGATGAACATGTAAGTATTTTGGAAAGGATTTTGCAAAAATTTGATGAATACAATGTCACAGTTAACTTTAAAAAGTCTGAATTCGGAAAGGAAAAAATAAAATTCTTAGGGCATATTATTTCACCAGTAGGAATTCTACCTGACCCCAGTAAACTAGATGCGATACGGAATTTCCCAACACCCTATACTAAGAAACAATTAAAAGGTTTTCTAGGTATGGCCTCGTTTTTCAGGAAGTTCCTGCCACAACAATTGTTGAACAGTAGTTCACTATTAAACTTACTGCGTAAAAACCACAGTTGGTTGTGGACTAAAGAATGTGAAAATGATTTTCAGCAGATTAAGCAGGCGCTGATTAACGCGCCTATCCTGAAACACCCAAATATGGAATTGGATTTTTGTTTAAGCACCGATGCTAGTTATCAGGGGCTCGGTGCGTGCCTGTTTCAAATAATAACAAAGGATGGTAAGGAAGAAGTCAATGTAATCAGTTTTGCCAGTAGGACCCTCACAGAATGTGAAAGATCTTATTCCGTAACTGAGCTAGAAGCATTAGCAGTAGTTTGGGCGTTTCGTAAATTTCAATATTACCTTTGGGGAAAACATACCAAAGTTTACTGTGATCATCAAGCCTTGTCTTTTCTTCTGACGTGCAAGTTGTTACATAAGAGAATAGCGAGGTGGTGCCTGTATGTCCAAGAGTTTGATTTTGAGATAGTGTACATAAAAGGGGAACAGAATGTTTTGGCAGATGCACTATCACGGTTACCACAAGGTCTTACCGATTTCCACGAGTTAGAGGAACAAACATCAGACTTCAAGGTCCTTTTAATAGAGGATGGAACTTTTAAACCATATTATATTAAAATGTGCAAAAACATGCAACGTTTACAGGAAGAAGACCCGAGATGGAGCAAGGTAAGGAAAAAATTGCAAGCTAGAACACACGAACGTTTAGAGCAGTATTACATTATACATAATGGCGTCCTCTTTCACAGAAGAGATCGACGAATGGATAAGTGGTGTGTGTGCATACCTCAGGAATACGTGGAAAACTTAATTCAACACACGCACCGCACATGGGGGCACTATGGAGTGCTGAAGTGTGCCGCCAAAATTTCTACGTATTGTTATTTCCCTAATATGAGGCGACGTATAGAGCAAGTAATCAGACGCTGTGCGGTGTGTCAAAAGGTCAAACATCAGAATAGGACCTGTCTTAACGCACTAAACCCAATAATACCAAAGCAACCAAGAGATCTTGTATCTATTGACGCCGCAGGTCCTTATCCCCAAGCCCGCGGCGGAGTTAAATACATCGTAGCCGTGTATGATGTTTTTAGTAAGTATCTCCAGCTGTACGCAGTCAAAACAGTCAGGTCAGGGCCAATTATAAGGCGAATTCTGGAAGACTACATACCACGCATCGGGAAACCACAGGCAGTCCTAACTGATAACGCCTCAAATTTTACATGTGACCAATGGAAATCATTTTTAAAATCACAAAACATACGTCATATTTTAGTATCCAAGTTCCATCCGGAAGCAAGTCCCGTCGAACGGTGCTTCCGTGAATTTAATAGGTTTATCCGCACATATATACCACAGAACCAAAGGAAATGGATAGAATACCTGGGTCCGTTTCAGCACATAGTAAATCACCTACCACACACATCCACAGGGCACACACCGGCCGAACTAATGTTTGAAAAGATGGAGCTAGATGAATGGGCAAAACCGATACCTAAATTAAGGCGCAAAGACGTAATCTTAGAAGAGAAAGTACGGCGAGCGCTAATAACATTGGAAGAGCAAGCTCAGATAAGGAAAGGAATTTACGACAGGAAATTGAAAAACGTAACAGAATTCCAGATTGGACAGGAGGTACTACTAAGAACGCATCCGAAATCATCGAAATTAAAGGCATTGAATAGAAAATGGCAATTGTTATATGTTGGTCCGTATATCATTGTTGACAAGCCACATCCGGGGTGCTACTTGATAGGAAATATAAAAAATGGTAAAATAAAAGGCATGTATCCACATAAAGATTTGCGGAAATTTATTAAATGAAAATTCAAATCTCATTCTGTCCTTATCTGTTGCATCAGTAAAACGCAAGAAGGTAGGAGATTTGTCGCTCTTTGACGAATAAACCGGCTGGCGCTCGGTTCCTCTCCAGCTAGGGGGTACAATATTTATATTTCCGGTGCCCTCTCCCTCTTCTACTATCCTGTTTAGCCAATAAGTAATGTTCAATTTTCGTCTACTATCTAACATGCAGAGAGTGAGATGCAGTCTAGTGAAAAGAAATTTTCCTTGTGTTTTGATATTGTACTTTCTTAAGATTTAATTCACTGCGCGCGAGCTTTAGGCGAGAGGCATGAGCGATGAAGTGTACTGAGCCATGCTGCCGCGCTTTAAGCGGAGCGTACTTCAACAATTATATACGAAGCGGCTCACAGCTGATCGTAGGGGCCAAGTAGGCAAAAAGCTAGGTTGAGTTCAGTGTCCCCTGTACGATGCGCAAAGACACTCTGCGCACCGCGACGGAAACCATTCTAGAATTTAAGCGAATCGGCATCAACACCGCCTAACCAGCTGGTCAAAATAGGAGCAATAGGAAATAAGAGTACCTATCAGCTAGTTACTCTGACGTAGATGAGCAACACAAACTAAACGAACAGACATTTATTCCTAAGTCGGTGACTATACTGTAAAGAGCATTAATGTTAAGAGTAAATCTTTAGTTTAAGCATATGCAGCTTTAAGAAAATGAGCGCATGGACGCAAGTGAGCTATAAGGGGAGTAGAATACGCTAAATTTGTGAACTCAACATATTCTATTGAATGTACATAGCTAGAAATAAGTATAAGTATTAGAAGTAGAAGAGAATATATACAGGAAATGACCTATCCGACTATATACAACAGGACTAAGGCAAGTTGAAAAAGGAAGTAACAACATGTACACTTGAAAGAACGCGATTAGCACATAACTTAAGAACTAAGCGACTTACATACAACACATACGCGAGCGACGATGTGAAAGGTAGAATGAGACATAAACATAGAAAAATGCGTGTGACTGAGACGTGCGTGTGACTGAGACATAAACTATAAAATAACATATCATAGAACCACACTTCTTTACAGACAACATTAGAAGTAGTGAGCTTAATGTACAGGGAGAATACATATCCACAAATTTGTTATTACAGAGCTCACCTATGTTAGTTGCTATTAATTACACGATACCTTATAGTATAAGCAGCAAAATAAAGCTGTAAACATGAATTGAACAACACGCGGGAGATAAGCTAAGTAAATACAAACACCAACCAATACGCACACAACGTAATTGCATGAACTTAAAACAAAAGAACTGAGGTAAGTACTGTATGTTTACAAAAGCGATATGGAGAAATAAATGAAATTTCACTGCCGGATAATATTTTGAAGTAGAGAGAGTGAAAGGTTTTATTAGATTCGATTGAAGGTATTAATTGGTTAATCTACGTTTGTGGTGACGTACCGTGCATGGAGTGAATCTAGGAAGAGAATGAAAGTGTATTAGAGTAATACGAGTTTATTTATATTTGTGGGAAGAAATAAATAGTGCGGTGGTTCTAGTGTGAGGGCCCTGTAGGTAGTACACGAGTATAAATGGCGATTTATGTGGAACATTTTAATGAATAATTATATGGGTATACGGCGATGAATATGAAGATTAATGTTACAAAGGTACCTAGGAAAGGGCCACGAAGCTGACGTAAGAAAGAATACACTATATAGTTTTAAGTCTTAGAATGAATGGTTGTATGAGTGTGGAAAGCAAAGTATGATGATGCACGTACGGTAAGTAATTATGAAAACGAACATCACGAAGAAGCAGTGAGTAGTATAAAAGAAACAGTGAAGTCGATAGCAACAATGGTACATGATAAACATTTAAAACACACCACAGCACAGTGATTTGCTACACAGACATCAGAATGTAAAACAAACTAGTATGAAAAATATTGCCTTAGCGACTAACTGTTACAGCTCGAGAAACTATAAGGTTAATATAAATGAAAATGTGATACACGATTCGTATGAGGAATGAAAAAAAAAAAAAATGCAGTGAAACAATATTTTCTACACTGAGTTCTTGCACGCAGAAGCGAAAGCATCATTTTAACACATGCGCGTTCTTATCTATCGGTAATGAATTATGAGTGGAGCAACACATGACAAAAATACGGTAAAATTATCGGTCACACGTCACAAAGGTAAACATGTACATGTCGTCGAATCAATAAGGCAGAAATATGGCTTGAAATATGTGTTCACGAATGTGGAATATTACGACGATTAACAAGCAGTGATGATAGTCAGGTTTGTCAAGGGATAAAACATCCCCCACACTCGCTCACAAACGAGCATTGGTAAATATTATACATAGTATGAAGATTTATCAAATGCCAAGGATAGAATAAGTACACTAACGACGCACTACAAATAGCAATCCTAGAAGCAGCTTGATCTCTGAAGCAGACCTTAGCAACTCCTGTTTTCCATGTAGTGAGTAGTGCTGGAACGTATTTTCTATGTGTATTTGTGATGCTAAAAAGACGCAGGAGGTTGGACCTGCAAGTCAAGAGAAAAACAAAAATTCAGAACAAATGAGAGATTCCTTCTAATTTACTTATTAGTGTGTAAGATGGATGATGCCTAACATGGAACCCATATAGGAAATATGAATGTGACTTGAACATTTATGTGTCAACTTTACTATTGCCAATGTCGATGTCTATGAAAATATGTATGTAGTATTTTCTATTGTAGTTGTGGATGTAAAAACGCGCAGGAGGTCGGTCCTGCAAGACAATAACAAGAAAGAGCAAACATTCAGAACAAGTGCAAGATTCCTTCTAATATACTTATTGCTGTGTCAGATGCTGCTTAACATAAGAGTCCATATACGAAATGTGAATGTGAATTGGACATTTATTTGCCAACTATATAATTGTTAATGTCGATGTCCATATAAAATGTATGTATGTACTCTTTTCTTCTTTTCTATGTGTATTTGTGGACGTAAAAACGCGCAGGAGGTCGGTCCGGCAAGACAAGAATAGAAAATGGGAATGTTCAGAATAAATGAAAGATACTTCCTGATTTACGTATTAGTGTGTAAGAGGGTGCATGTCATGGAGTCCGTATATGAAATGTGGATGTGAATTTTAAATTTATGTGTCAACTCTATTATTGTCAATGTTTATGTCTATGTATGTACTATTACCAATTTTATGTGAGATTTTATACTTGAAGAAGAACAACTTATGTATGTATGTGAAGTGCAACGTGACGGACGAGTAAAATACTCGCACGTGTGAAGTGATATAAAAATATTAAGGCGTAATAATATTGAAAATAACGGCTCAGCCGTAATATGAGTAAACGCTACAATCTAGCAAAGTGAATACAGAGAGTGTGATGCGTGTGCGACGGAGATATCAGAGGAAATCCGTATAACCACGAGTTGAGGTGTAAGACCCACTGAACTATAATGCACGACGGAAGATAATGCCGTATCCTGCAGTGCGGCTCTTACCTTCAATGTCACTGGCCGAAAACCTCGCCCAGGCGCGAGATGAGGTATTGGTGTTCTTCGGGTTGAGCGTTGGAGCTGAATCCGTCGTATCCAGTCTCCGGACTGGAGGGCAAATACAACACCGACTTCACGAGCCTGGAGCGACATTACAGTGTGGGCGCGGGCAGTGCTGCTGCTCACGTGGCGCTTGCGTCACTGAGTCGGGCGCGTTAAACAATGAGCTGCTGCTGGCCATAAGTGCAGCGAACAATGAGATAACGTGTGCCGAAAGGACAGCTTATCAGAATGGCTAATGAACCAAACACCAAGGAGAAAAACAATTATTAAAATATGGTGAAAGGACAATGTAAGAAATGTAACATTTTCCTCCTGATAATACTGCTTAACAAATGTAAGGAGAAATAAGAGACTACGACGTTAGCACGCCATGGACGTGCGATATGTAACATGAATATATGTGAATGTAATTACGTGATATAAGTATATGTGAATGTATTTATATGTATGAATTTGTAATGGCCAAGAAAATGAGCTTTTAGATATATTTGTAGTAACATAAGGGTATTAAAACTCCAGTGACGTGCACCAAGTGACGGAACTATGAGCCCCAAAGTTAATAAGACTACTGTATACTGTCTCCCTAAATAAAGAGACTTATTTCCGACAGTATACAGTAGGGGGGCATTTGTGATAAACCTTTTGCATTTCCTTTATGTTTTCGTCTTCTTTAAAGGCAAAGAGACAAGATGAAGCGGTAGCCCATCATAGAGCCTATGCCTACCGTCATGTATTTTTTGACTTTCAGTTGTTAAGAAAGAGAGGATTTTTTCTGTACCAGGAGGAGTAAGGAGAGAGTCGCGCTCAGCTAGTGAACGAGTGAGAAGCACGCCATTTTTAGCGAGTAATTGTAGACCGCCATTTTGGGGTCGCTATGAATAAGTGAGGAGTATGTATTTCATATGTGCACCGTTTAGAAAAATACAGTATTGTTTTATTAACAGAAAGGTCGTGTGAGTTGTTATTTCAAATAGTACAATAATTACAATAACTGAAGCCCACCTGTGTACTTTGGAAAATTACGAAGATCCGATAAGCTTAATAGGAACACGGTCAAGACTTCAAAGGTGAACGCGGCGACCAAACGTAGCATTATAAAGAATGGTAAGCACAAATCTACAGCGGAGAAAGAAACGACTTCTCCCTGCAAAATAATATGAACTAATACGAACTTATTTCCAGGCATAGCTCAGCTTATTGTGCTTGTCATTCACGTCGAAAAATTAATCTCATTAATTCAATACATTTAAAAAGTCACGCATTTTATTATCATCTATTCCATTATTTTATTATAATATAAGCTTTCTAGAGAGGTGCAATGGTGCTTGCTACGGAACGATGGAGTAAAATGATGAGATCAGCACAAAAGTGTTGGCTAAATACAAAGGGAGCAAGAATAAATTTGCTCCTGATAACAGTTCTGCCTTGTAGCCTATGGAACGTGAGAATAAAGACAGTCGTCGACAATTCAAAACTGGATTCAGCTATAGGAAGTCACCCTACATGCATTAATCCGTGGAAATATTAAAAATCGAGGAGAGCAGTAGCTAGCGGCTTTTGCCGCAGAAATCAGGATATCGTCCCTCCCTCCCCCCTTCTTGTCCCTCCCTCCCTCCCGCCCCTCCAACCCTCCCGCCAAGCAAAGCCAAGGTAACAAGACGAGAAAAATGAAAGAACTGTTTCCCTGGCGGGAACAACGTAATTGCGCGAGCACTGTTGAAAGCAGACACTGGGCCACATGGGCTTTTGGGACAGTCCAGGAGGCAAATGGGCTGTTGGGTCGCTCCAGGAGGCGTGCTCGAATAGCGGAAGTGGTGAATTTACGACAGATGTCTGCCGTACTTCAGCGCTGAACAATAAACGTCTTTGACGAACGTTCTGCACGGGCGTCCGATGTCACATACTTTCAGCTTTAGATATGGTCCAAAGGACTGCCTTCGTTAGCATCCACCTGGCGTCCAGGATATCCCATTTGGGGCTGATCCTACCGATGACTGCAGTAACAGCGGATCCAGGCGACATTTGGATACTTCGCTTGTAATGGAGTTCTCTTCAAGGTACGGTAAGATGCCATCAGCCTCCACCCTCTCAGCGCAGGACTAGGACTTACCAGTCTACTAGAGTGGGCGGCAGCCCTTTACATCAACACCATGCTCAAGATGCCGACACAGTTTCACCGGTCTCCTCATTGATGAACTGTGCCTCCGTCCTGTCCCTGCTGCACTGGTTCACATCACACCTACGTTCTCCCAGAACGAAATATTCTTCCTCGATTATAGCTAATTGCACACGAATCTTCCTCATACCAGGGCACCTACGGTGCGTGATGTTCATACCTGGTGAAAACGAATCATCCTCGGAATGTGGTTCAGAGACCGCCCCCCCCCCCCCCCAGCCGGCCGTGATGGTCTCGCGGTTGTAGGCGCGCAGTCCGGAACCGTGCGACTGCTACGGTCGCAGGTTCGAATCCTGCCTCGGGCATGGATGTGTGTGATGTCCTTAGGTTAGTTAGGTTTAAGTAGTTCTAGGGGACTGATGACCACAGCAGTTGAGTCCCATAGTGCTCAGAGCCATTTGAACCATTTTTGAACCCCCCCCTACAGTGGCCTGACCTGCGGTGTGAGGAGCGATTCACCAAAAATATTACGCGACCGAAATCCGTGCAACCTGATACGTCGTGCTCAACGAAAGTCTCCAAGAAGACGTAGGCTGCACTGTATTGCTGTAGCCGACTTCCCAACGAGCATGCAGTGTCGTGTGACCAACGCGGATGAACATCGCCTGAAATCGGGACCTACCGCAGATGCGTGGCTTCTAATTCAGGAGAAGCTTGCCTTCTATTACCGAGTACCGCCCCACACGTTCGAATCCGTAATGCTCCTTCGTCCGGTTGAGACCTATTGTCCCCACTCAAACACAGGCCACGAACTAGATCAAAGGACTTCCTTTGTATTACCTTTTTTTTTGGACTATCTCCAAGATTTGCTTGTCTGTTTGACTTTCTCGCAGGAAAGACACGATGAATTGCAGTACTTTTGCTAATAATTTAAGCAGTGTATTCAAGGATCCCCCTGCATCTGGGCTGTACTGAATAAGAGGATTCTGGTGTACACTGATTTGGAACTAGCAGTGGGCCATTGAACTTTAATGTACTCACAGAACGTGTATCCGCATCACCGCCTGTGGGGGCTCGAAACAGACAGCATTTTCTTCCGATATTTCGTGTTGTTGTCGAAATATTATGTTGTACTGCCGGAAGAGTACTTCAGTATGTTTGTATTCTGTTTTATATTCCTTTCTAATAAATCACAACACTATCAGGAAGGTTTTTTTTTGTTGTAATTAAAGTATGAGTTATCTCCATGACGATAGGCTCTGCCATGTAGAAAACATGAACTCTTTGGGAGAAAATGTCGATGCGGCTGGCTAGGAGCAATAGTTAGCGCGAGGATTTCGTTCTAAGTTTTTTTACACTGAATCGCAGACATTGCAGCCAGTATAAGGGGCAGTTGGAAGAAAAGCAAAAACCGCCATCCGAAGAGAGACTGGCGCCGCAGCTAATCAGCAATTTCTGTCAATTTCAAGTCCATGAAAAACATTTGGCCCATGTGAAAACTGCTGGTGTAGACTACACTGTCAAGTACTGAGTAGATATGGCACATAAAAATATTCCCCTTTTTTTACCACAATAAGGATCGTGCTGTATAAAAAGATACTCCTGCTTTTATGGTATTAGAAATGGAAACCGGCGACTGCATACTTCGATATCATTCATGAAACTAGATAGAATGGCTGCAACACTCTTCACTCCTGAGTGGGGTGAAAGCAGCAATGAACGAGGGAGAATTATAAAGATAAGCAACACTGGTTGGGCCAGTTAACTGACATTCTAAAACTCAATGACTAATTACATCACAACGAGAGAAAACAGCTGTTACTGAGGGACTGCATTATCCCTGCAGCTAACTGATGTCTAATCAAGGTTTTTTCTGACAAGACAAAGATACATACAGCATGCAACAACTTAATGCTGGCAAGGATTAGATCTTGACAAATGACAGCAACGTAATAAGTTGTATGAAGAAATAAGTTTGATGACTTGTACAGGACGGGTTGCCAGTTCATGAATATTTTAGGATACTGACACAAAATGTTATTACAAACTCTTTCGTTACGTTTTTTTCAAAGACTTTCCCGAGATAACTAGGATTTCTATTCCATATGAACCGTTTACAGGCACTGTGGTAGATTATACTGGGGGTCCAAGCGAAACACGCAAATTACTTAAGGGAGCGGAAACACACGTCCTCACCAGCTTAAAATCACGTCTAGTACCAGAGACCAAAAACCTCATGCTAGCAGATGCAGTACAAATATGGTGAATAATGTGATCAGTCAGTCTAGTGAACTCTTCAAAGTGCTGCTAGCATAAAATAATGTAATAAGATCTAGGTCCCGTTTTCCAGCAGAGTACGCAGAGCGACAAACAAGTGACACAAACCGCGCACACCTCATAGTACATCAGAATCACCGACACGCAAACTAACGAATGGGGGGCCTCACTTCGCACCACCTCAATAACATCAACAAGGAGACTATACACCAACGAAGGCACTGAACATGATATAAGACACCTGAAATACTGAATATTGAGTGAGCAGAGCGAGGCAAGATGTTTGATAACGCTGCACTTACCCATTACTGAGAACAGAAGCGCAGGATGCTGACTACTGTGGTTTAGCAAGGAGCTGTGGCCTATCTGCTCCTATTGCGTTATGAAGTAGAGTAAGGGGGAGGTACACTGGGCCGGTAACGTTTAATATCTTCCTCTTACGGTGGAAGTGACATGAAGCGAAAAATAGTTAACCTTGCTGGAGTAATGATAAGAAAAACAACAGAGCACAGAATAGATCATATCATGAAAACGAATTGAGCAATTTCTGTGAGCAGCTAGGACAATTGGTGTTTGCCAACCACTACTCGTATAGTACAATGCTCTGGAGAGTAATTCTGTATTTACTGGTAGAAGATAACTGATAGTTCTAAAGTTCAATCCACGATATGCAGAATTATAGTGCCGTTGGCCGAATGTATCTCAGCACTGACGGGGGATACTGTGCTTGTTTTGTTTTATGGTCCTAAATAGTGCTGAAAGTTTTTCTCTGTTTTCCCCTTTTTTATCGAAATATTTAAGCAATACAATCCAGTTGCCGGGACGGTAAGGTGGTAAAAAGGTTCCCTCATTACTTCTCTGCGCCAGTTTGGCTGTGGATTTGAGGCTACTCTGCTGCACCTTGTGACAGGTCATTTGTCTTCAAATCAAACGATTTATCTCAACCGAATCGACACCTGATGCTAATGTAGTTAACTCAAGTGGGGAACTCATTAGTTTTCCATATACAACCTCATAGGTGGTGTGTGTCTTTGATACATGAATGTGGAAATATCAAGCAGACAAGATCTTTGGAATATATTTTCCCGATCATTGTGAGTCTTCGTAATCAAATTTTTGCTGTGCGGTGGAGTGTAGGAGACGGTCTGGTAGAACTGAACTGTGAGGATGGGTCATAAGTCGGCCCTGAGTAGCTCAGTTGGTAGATCAATTGTGTGTGAAAGGTAAAGGTCCCAAGTTCAAGACTCAATCGAGCACACAGTTTTAATCATTCAGGAAGTTTCTTTTGGAGTTTTACACATCTATAAAGGTAATTTTGTACTGATTCTTATAAACTTGTTCTACTCTGTCAGTGGTTTTTACGAGGAAGCGATTATTTCTACACTTCTTGACTCTTAAAACCTTGCTTCTTTGACAGATAAAACATACGTAAAATTTCTTCCTTGTTCTGCAAGAATGGCATCTTGGATCAGGGCAATCTAAGGCAATGAAAAATGTTGTCACATGATTCTGCTGTTGTCTCAGCCATCGTGTCAGCCGTTGGAGCAAGAACTAGGTAACCCAAAGGATAATGAATAATTGACAAAATAATTTGTTCAACCACTGCATCCTTAGTCAATTCCCTCGCAGGGTTCTCTAGTATAAAATATCTTGGGACACGAAAGCTGGAATAGCAGCATACTCCTAGTACTCAGCATCCAGTTCTTGTTCCCCCACAACTCAGCGATAAGCACATCTGTCTGCGGTAGGAAAAACATTTTACTCAATGC
Organism: Schistocerca nitens; assembly: GCF_023898315.1. Taxonomy (NCBI): domain Eukaryota; kingdom Metazoa; phylum Arthropoda; class Insecta; order Orthoptera; family Acrididae; genus Schistocerca; species Schistocerca nitens. The sequence goes on along the minus strand of NC_064621.1, from coordinate 277,003,628 downwards.
ATCCATGTTTTCATGTATTTTCGCTGATTTATGATGCACGCCATAATCATATTTACACAGCTTCAAAGCCCATCATATCAGGCAGCTACTCAGATCTTCTAAACTCTATAGCCATAGCAAAGCTTCATTACCGATAACTACAATGAACCGCCTACATTACATGGAGGAAGGCAGAATTTTAAATACACTCCTGGAAATGGAAAAAAGAACACATTGACACCGGTGTGTCAGACCCACCATACTTGCTCCGGACACTGCGAGAGGGCTGTACAAGCAATGATCACACGCACGGCACAGCGGACACACCAGGAACCGCGGTGTTGGCCGTCGAATGGCGCTAGCTGCGCAGCATTTGTGCACCGCCGCCGTCAGTGTCAGCCAGTTTGCCGTGGCATACGGAGCTCCATCGCAGTCTTTAACACTGGTAGCATGCCGCGACAGCGTGGACGTGAACCGTATGTGCAGTTGACGGACTTTGAACGAGGGCGTATAGTGGGCATGCGGGAGGCCGGGTGGACGTACCGCCGAATTGCTCAACACGTGGGGCGTGAGGTCTCCACAGTACATCGATGTTGTCGCCAGTGGTCGGCGGAAGGTGCACGTGCCCGTCGACCTGGGACCGGACCGCAGCGACGCACGGATGCACGCCAAGACCGTAGGATCCTACGCAGTGCCGTAGGGGACCGCACCGCCACTTCCCAGCAAATTAGGGACACTGTTGCTCCTGGGGTATCGGCGAGGACCATTCGCAACCGTCTCCATGAAGCTGGGCTATGGTCCCGCACACCGTTAGGCCGTCTTCCGCTCACGCCCCAACATCGTGCAGCCCGCCTCCAGTGGTGTCGCGACAGGCGTGAATGGAGGGACGAATGGAGACGTGTCGTCTTCAGCGATGAGAGTCGCTTCTGCCTTGGTGCCAGTGATGGTCGTATGAGTGTTTGGCGCCGTGCAGGTGAGCGCCACAATCAGGACTGCATACGACCGAGGCACACAGGGCCAACACCCGGCATCATGGTGTGGGGAGCGAACTCCTACACTGGCCGTACACCACTGGTGATCGTCGAGGGGACACTGAATAGTGCACGGTACATCCAAACCGTCATCGAACCCATCGTTCTACCATTCCTAGACCGGCAAGGGAACTTGCTGTTCCAACAGGACAATGCACGTCCGCATGTATCCCGTGCCACCCAACGTGCTCTAGAAGGTGTAGGTCAACTACCCTGGCCAGCAAGATCTCCGGACCTGTCCCCCATTGAGCATGTTTGGGACTGGATGAAGCGTCGTCTCACGCGGTCTGCACGTCCAGCACGAACGCTGGTCCAACTGAGGCGCCAGGTGGAAATGGCATGGCAAGCCGTTCCACAGGACTACATCCAGCATCTCTACGATCGTCTCCATGGGAGAATAGCAGCCTGCATTGCTGCGAAAGGTGGATATACACTGTACTAGTGCCGACATTGTGTATGCTCTGTTGCCTGTGTCTATGTGCCTGTGGTTCTGTCAGTGTGATCATGTGATGTATCTGACCCCAGGAATGTGTCAATAAAGTTTCCCCTTCCTGGGACAATGAATTCACGGTGTTCTTATTTCAATTTCCAGTAGTGTAGTTCGCTAAAAATACCAATGCTAACAATTCTTTTCTGTTACGCTGTAGCTAATTTCTGCCTCATCGAACTGGTGGGAGGCATAATCCAGTCGGTTTGTCTTAATCATCTGCACATGGCTCGAAACAAAATATACCGCAAAATCTGCTAGCATTATAAGATGAAATATGTCTTTTCAGAATATGAGTAGATAAACAAGAGAGATTTGGTCAAAACACCTGTTCCATTACGGCCTTGCATTGTGCAGTCCAGTCAATAGTTATGCCTTTTTTCAACTGTTCACAAGAGTTTGGTTATAGCAGCATAATCTCAGATAAATGTATGATAGTAATTACCCAACCCGATGACTGACTGCAATTACTTCTCACTGGTGGGCGCAGGGAAATAGGCAACAAATTCCGTAAGATGTGGGTCAGCTTCACTGAAGGAGAACACGTAACATCAATCAAGTATTGAACCTGAGCATCCGCAAAAGAACATTTTTCGAACTTCAAACTTAAGTATGCTCCTTACAGTTGTAATATCACACTTTGCAGCCATTGCACATGTTCCTCTATTGTGTGCAAAAAATATTACGGGCGATTGACACATGATTGGTTTCACTCCCGTTAATAAAAGATCTGCAAACCGCAGGAATGTGGAGGGTGTGTTTCTTAAACCACAAGGAAACCTAAGAAATTCGTGCAGCCCTGAAAGCCTAACAAATGCAGGTTCAGCCTGTCTTCAGGCGCAGTAGGAATCAATTCGTATCAAAAGTAGTGAAATACATGCTGTTTACTAATCTCTCAACTGTAACCTTAATTCAAGGCAACAGGCACATATCATGTGTTGTCAGCCTGCTCAGTGCTCCCGTGCCAACGCGAAGATGGTAATTCTTCATATCAGTAAGTGACTTCGGCACATTTACTACAGGCGTAGCCCAGGGACCAGAGGATGGCTGAATGATTCCAGCGTCTAACTTGTACTGAATACTCTATAATGTTTGCATACGATAAAAGGATTATATTTGGCTTTCGTTCTAGCTATCGCCTTCGTAATTTCGCGATATACCAAACCAGTGGACAGGAAATGTTGCCTTACTTCAAATAGGCACACAAATTCCTCTAGTACTAAATATGAAAAGCTTCTTTTTTGACTCAGACAAATGACATAGTTTCTGCCGCAATCGATTTCTAGGGGTTGAAAAGCCGTAATTTCGCGATATACCAAAACAGTGGACAGGAAATGTTGCCTTTCTTCAGCTAGCCACACAAATACCTGTAGTATTAAATATGAAAAGCTTCTTTTTTGACTCCGACAAATGACACAGTTTCTGCCGCAGTCGATTTCTAGGGGTTGAAAAGATTGTGTAAACATCCCACGTTGACTATGACTTCTGCTTCCTATTCTTCTGATATTACATTCCTCTCACCAGTGGTTTACCGTCAGTTGTCTTCTGAGTACCTGTCAGTATAATCCTAAATTCTCTAAGCCAACTGGCACACATACTTTCCCATTCATGGTCTCACCTTTATAAAGGCCTGTTTTGCATGAGCTTGGAGATGATACAGAACTTCATTCCTGCTGAGCAGGTCAACTAGAAATATAGTTAACCAGGAAGATACTTCCTCCAGGACGTCGTATTTTGGTTTCCACCCAGTGACCTCTTTTGTACCGTCACATATCGTTTCAGGGGCACTAGATTTTAACAATGATATGCAGTTCAGTGGAATTTCGAGATATATGCCTTTTCATCCATGTTTCTCATTTCTGTGCAATGATGTCACCGCCAAAACGGTGCATTGCATCACCTAATTAGATAATTTGCCAACTATAGTCAACAATACTCTAAAAATAGCATGGGAAATTGCTCCCCAGAATGACATCAAAATCCTGTCTTCTTAATGCCTCCATTTCATTTCAAATTGATTTCATATTTCCTTCCACCAAATAACAGCTCAACATGGCAAGTTCCCATTGGTTTTAAAATCTTCATCCCCAAACTACTAATCCACTAAGGGATAACGAGGCAGCTTCAATGAATGCTTGGGAAAAAAAGGTACCATGCGGCGTCAAGCTCATGTGGTAGGAAGGGCCATGTGGTGAGCACACTCTCCCACCATGCTACAGACTTACCAGACAGAGGAACGCTACTATTTGGTCAAGTAGCTTCTCAACTGGCATCTCAATTGCTATCTGTTTCGGTCTATAATGTTCAAGTGAGCCAACTGTTGCTACTGTGAACTTGGAAGAGCTGCTGCTCTGACCCATCTGACGTTTTCCTAATCAGACCTTCCATTTCCTATAAAACTTTCGGAGTCACCTCACCAGCCAGTGTCGGTTAATACACAAGAGATTAATTTCCCTACCATTGTAGGCTAGGAGACAGACATACGTCACTGGTGTGCCCAGCCACTTGCGTCTTCTAAAGTTTGTTTCATTTGTGAACTAGCAACTAAGGCATGTATACAAATCGGCCAGCCTCCTCGCATAGCAGTAAAAGACGAAAACTGCCTCAAGCAAAGACAAAGAGGACGTCACTTTGACTTAGACTCTGATTTACGGATTGATTCTCCTGCTAAACACATCGACAACTTTCACCTTGGCTTCTTCCAACAGGACATCACTTCGTTTCTCGGCTCACTCCATAGTACATATATGGAACGAAATTGTGGAGATTCATTCAGCAAATGGTTCACAATCTTCTCCGTGCCTCTGCCTAAGTGTAGACAGTTGTTCTGGTACTAGTTAACACATCCCTTGTCTGAATATTTCGGTCAAACCTACAACCTGCACACTGAAAATTTCTCAATTTCTTAACGTAACTACAGACTCCACATGGGTGTGTACACCATTCGATTGCTTCACACACGCTACATTCAACGGAAACTCACTGGCCATGAACAAATATGGCTCACACCCTATACGTTCATCAAAAAACTTGATGCATTCTTCGAGGGTTTTACCAAAAATGAGCTGAAAGGGACTGCTAGGAAACCATGTCCCACGTTGGAGCCCTCTAGAGGAGCCATCACGGTAGGAGTCGGCCCAGCGACTGAGAGAGGAGAGCGAGCAACCTCTTCATCTCGCTCTGCTCACATCCCTCAGCGCTACATGTGACACCTTCCTCATGCTTCCAATTGGACCCTGTACAAGCTGCTCGCAACACATGTCCTGCTAACAGTTCTTTCCTGGTGCGAATCTCTTCTGACCTAAGACAAAGGCTGATTCTGGCACGAAAGCCACGGGACGCAAATAGTAAATAAATGATAGTTCTGAAATTAAACGAATAATTTCAGTGTTTAATTGGAAATAAATCGCTGTTAGTAATACCTCAACGGAGGTTGCGGCACATGTTGCCTTTACTCTACTGACCTGTGTTACTACGCAGCATATTCTACTGTTGACCTAACCAGTTCTCCCGCCATTTAGCCAAAGTTCACCGAGACACGGTCACGCCTCCTCGTGCAGAACTATTATTGATATTTTCAGGCCTAGAGCAGAAGTGGTAGGAAATGGACTCATGTTATTGACCAAATCTTAGTTCAAATCAGTGTATCCTTCCCACTACAATGTATATGCATATTAATAAAAAGTTCGTTACTTGTTCTTCTTACTAGTAGCGCAGTACTAATGGTCTGCAGTGGTGTTCATTAAGGTGAATAAAAACAAATTATTCTCTGTTTACATAGTTAAAAATCAGCTGATTTGTTCCTTACTTAGACGGCAATGTGACATACGGGAGACTCACCAGCTTTGAGTTGTGTGGTGGCACGTAATGCAACATTTAATGCCGCTTGATGGCGATGCAGGCACAACACTATGTACCTGGAGCAGACACAGACGGATGATCACCCTATCGAAATATGTTCTGCAAATGGCGAAATCGAGATAATTGACTTTGACAAAGAGCAGACCCTGTCACCGAGTACCTCGAAAACGGCGAAGCTGAACTAAAGTTCACGTGCTACTGTCGTGAGCATCTATATGAGGCGGTAGGACACCGAAACTACCACTAGGGGCTAAGTGGTTTGACGTTCACGACTCGTCACATAACTTGGTGTTAGGAGACGTCTGTGCTTTGTAGTGTAGGGTAAATGATCAGTCACATCTCTGCGAAAAGAGCACAATACCGGTGCACGCACGAGCATTTCGGAGCACACCGTTCATCGTACATGGCAGAACATGGAGCTCCGCAACAGTTCACCCGTATGTGTTTACATGTTGACGCGACGACATTGTCAATTACGATTGCAGTGGGCACGGGGTCATCGGGATTCGACCGCCGATTAACTGAAACGTGTCGGATCTTCGAGTGAATCACAGTTATGCCACACTAAGACGATGGTCGTCTGCACAAATGCCGTCATCGAGGTGAACGGCAGCTCCAAACATGCAGCGCGCCACAGACACAGGCTCATGGGAGCCTATGGGAGACATTCTTCTGTGCTTACTTGGACCTGTGGCATTAATTGATGACAAGCTGCAGCTGCGAAACACCTACATGCTTCATGGTTGATCTCTTCCAGAATAAGAGTATAACAAAAAGTGATCACATGTAAGAGCCTGAACTACAATGTACAATGTAGGTAAAACCTATTCACTAAAGCGAATAAAGCAAAACACAAGTATAAAATCAAGTACTAAGCATAAAGGAGCAAAGATTCCCGAAAAATAATACGTGAAGTTTTATTAAGAACAGAACGTTTCTCAAAACCACAATTACACTATCAAGATAGCAGGATAATGAACAAATTAAAAAATAATGAATTCCATTCGTGAGATCAATTCTATCAGCCCCAAGAGACTGCCAGAGTCAGAAGTGTCGCACTCACTATCACAAATGAGCTGCCTGTAAACGACAAAGAATTGTTTGGGGTTGGTGTGGATGCAGGGCCACCCGTAGGACCATCTGTGGGCCCACCCGTAGGTTCATTCGTGGGCCCGGCTGTCGGTGGTGCGTCGGTGGGCCCGTCTGTCGGTGGTGCGTCGGTGGGCCCGGCTGTCGGTGGTGCGTCGGTGGGCCCGGCTGTCGGTGGTGCGTCGGTGGGCCCGTCTGTCGGTGGTGCGTCGGTGGGCCCGGCTGTCGGTGGTGCGTCGGTGGGCCCGGCTGTCGGTGGTGCGTCGGTGGGCCCGTCTGTCGGTGGTGCGTCGGTGGGCCCGTCTGTCGGTGGTGCGTCGGTGGGCCCGTCTGTCGGTGGTGCGTCGGTGGGCCCGGCTGTCGGTGGTGCGTCGGTGGGCCCGTCTGTCGGTGGTGCGTCGGTGGGCCCGGCTGTCGGTGGTGCGTCGGTGGGCCCGGCTGTCGGTGGTGCGTCGGTGGGCCCGTCTGTCGGTGGTGCGTCGGTGGGCCCGGCTGTCGGTGGTGCGTCGGTGGGCCCGGCTGTCGGTGGTGCGTCGGTGGGCCCGTCTGTCGGTGGTGCGTCGGTGGGCCCGGCTGTCGGTGGTGCGTCGGTGGGCCCGTCTGTCGGTGGTGCGTCGGTGGGCCCGGCTGTCGGTGGTGCGTCGGTGGGCCCGTCTGTCGGTGGTGCGTCGGTGGGCCCGGCTGTCGGTGGTGCGTCGGTGGGCCCGGCTGTCGGTGGTGCGTCGGTGGGCCCGGCTGTCGGTGGTGCGTCGGTGGGCCCGTCTGTCGGTGGTGCGTCGGTGGGCCCGGCTGTCGGTGGTGCGTCGGTGGGCCCGGCTGTCGGTGGTGCGTCGGTGGGCCCGGCTGTCGGTGGTGCGTCGGTGGGCCCGTCTGTCGGTGGTGCGTCGGTGGGCCCGGCTGTCGGTGGTGCGTCGGTGGGCCCGTCTGTCGGTGGTGCGTCGGTGGGCCCGGCTGTCGGTGGTGCGTCGGTGGGCCCGTCTGTCGGTGGTGCGTCGGTGGGCCCGGCTGTCGGTGGTGCGTCGGTGGGCCCGGCTGTCGGTGGTGCGTCGGTGGGCCCGTCTGTCGGTGGTGCGTCGGTGGGCCCGGCTGTCGGTGGTGCGTCGGTGGGCCCGGCTGTCGGTGGTGCGTCGGTGGGCCCGTCTGTCGGTGGTGCGTCGGTGGGCCCGGCTGTCGGTGGTGCGTCGGTGGGCCCGTCTGTCGGTGGTGCGTCGGTGGGCCCGGCTGTCGGTGGTGCGTCGGTGGGCCCGTCTGTCGGTGGTGCGTCGGTGGGCCCGGCTGTCGGTGGTGCGTCGGTGGGCCCGGCTGTCGGTGGTGCGTCGGTGGGCCCGGCTGTCGGTGGTGCGTCGGTGGGCCCGTCTGTCGGTGGTGCGTCGGTGGGCCCGGCTGTCGGTGGTGCGTCGGTGGGCCCGGCTGTCGGTGGTGCGTCGGTGGGCCCGTCTGTCGGTGGTGCGTCGGTGGGCCCGTCTGTCGGTGGTGCGTCGGTGGGCCCGTCTGTCGGTGGTGCGTCGGTGGGCCCGTCTGTCGGTGGTGCGTCGGTGGGCCCGGCTGTCGGTGGTGCGTCGGTGGGCCCGTCTGTCGGTGGTGCGTCGGTGGGCCCGGCTGTCGGTGGTGCGTCGGTGGGCCCGTCTGTCGGTGGTGCGTCGGTGGGCCCGGCTGTCGGTGGTGCGTCGGTGGGCCCGTCTGTCGGTGGTGCGTCGGTGGGCCCGGCTGTCGGTGGTGCGTCGGTGGGCCCGTCTGTCGGTGGTGCGTCGGTGGGCCCGGCTGTCGGTGGTGCGTCGGTGGGCCCGTCTGTCGGTGGTGCGTCGGTGGGCCCGTCTGTCGGTGGTGCGTCGGTGGGCCCGGCTGTCGGTGGTGCGTCGGTGGGCCCGGCTGTCGGTGGTGCGTCGGTGGGCCCGTCTGTCGGTGGTGCGTCGGTGGGCCCGGCTGTCGGTGGTGCGTCGGTGGGCCCGGCTGTCGGTGGTGCGTCGGTGGGCCCGTCTGTCGGTAGTGCGTCGGTGGGCCCGTCTGTCGGTGGTGCGTCGGTGGGCCCGGCTGTCGGTGGTGCGTCGGTGGGCCCGTCTGTCGGTGGTGCGTCGGTGGGCCCGTCTGTCGGTGGTGCGTCGGTGGGCCCGGCTGTCGGTGGTGCGTCGGTGGGCCCGTCTGTCGGTGGTGCGTCGGTGGGCCCGTCTGTCGGTGGTGCGTCAGTGGGCCCGGCTGTCGGTGGTGCGTCGGTGGGCCCGTCTGTCGGTGGTGCGTCGGTGGGCCCGGCTGTCGGTGGTGCGTCGGTGGGCCCGTCTGTCGGTGGTGCGTCGGTGGGCCCGGCTGTCGGTGGTGCGTCGGTGGGCCCGGCTGTCGGTGGTGCGTCGGTGGGCCCGTCTGTCGGTGGTGCGTCGGTGGGCCCGTCTGTCGGTGGTGCGTCGGTGGGCCCGGCTGTCGGTGGTGCGTCGGTGGGCCCGGCTGTCGGTGGTGCGTCGGTGGGCCCGTCTGTCGGTGGTGCGTCGGTGGGCCCGTCTGTCGGTGGTGCGTCGGTGGGCCCGGCTGTCGGTGGTGCGTCGGTGGGCCCGGCTGTCGGTGGTGCGTCGGTGGGCCCGTCTGTCGGTGGTGCGTCGGTGGGCCCGTCTGTCGGTGGTGCGTCGGTGGGCCCGTCTGTCGGTGGTGCGTCGGTGGGCCCGTCTGTCGGTGGTGCGTCGGTGGGCCCGGCTGTCGGTGGTGCGTCGGTGGGCCCGGCTGTCGGTGGTGCGTCGGTGGGCCCGTCTGTCGGTGGTGCGTCGGTGGGCCCGTCTGTCGGTGGTGCGTCGGTGGGCCCGTCTGTCGGTGGTGCGTCGGTGGGCCCGTCTGTCGGTGGTGCGTCGGTGGGCCCGGCTGTCGGTGGTGCGTCGGTGGGCCCGTCTGTCGGTGGTGCGTCGGTGGGCCCGTCTGTCGGTGGTGCGTCGGTGGGCCCGTCTGTCGGTGGTGCGTCGTCGTTGCGCCCGGCTGAGGACGGTGGGTCGTCGTTGCGCCCGGCTGTCAGTGATGTGGCGTTTCCAACTGATGAAATCACCTCTAATCTCCAGTCATGCCACCGTGCATCGTTAAACTCTTCATGCAACAATGGTCTGTCTGCATTTCCTGAAATTTCACAAAAGGAAATTAAGAATACTTCCCATACAGGGAAAGATATCGTTTGTCCTAAAATTCGCAAAACATTGTCCTTAAATCTATATGTTTCAATCGAGTTAACTTTCTCAGTGTGGTTATTTATTAGTTTTAGTCTTTAGTTCTTCTGGAATGGCGACTGGGTATCATCATTGCATTTCTCTCGGTGAATACAGGAAATCGCTTAAATTCGAGATTTAGAAAGGCAATGACAGTTTTTTTCAATTACTACAACAGGCTTCCACTGGATGTAATTAGAAGAAAAAAATTTATAGTCGACTTATCTCCAAAATGCAACTTTTGAGAACGTAATAGTTTCGAATCGAATCATTTTAAGTCAGTCACTTCAGGGTTCATACACAATTTGAGAACGCGCTACTGAGTCTCTTTTGTGTTGATATTACATACCATTGCCCAGCTACAAAGACTGTGAGAAACTGTTACCTCTTAAAAACATTTTAATTTTCTTGGTCACAGGAATACATTAATACATTAATTTAGAATCTGACTAGTAGTTTCGGTTGTTAGACAACAGCCTTCATATTTGTAAGAGGATAAAGAGAGAAGTATTTATGAACATGCATTATTTCAAAATAATAAAACGTGAACAAGTGAAATCGTAATAGCATTACTGGTTACACCGTATTTACGTGTAGGCTACATTACCATCGTCTGTAACAGTATCTCGGATCTATGTACATAAATGGAAATTGCCTATCAATTAAAGTGAACAGTTAAGTCTGTAGACACACATTAATTAAAAGGTGTGGGAGCTTACAAATAGTAAAACTGTGTCATATCTCATTATGGAGCCAGGCTTTAAACGAACACTCACTGGTATTATAGAGATCACGAAGTACTAGCCCGAGTCTCGAAGAGATGCAGCAAATTGCCTTTCAGTGAAAGTGAGAAACTTAACCAGCTTCAAGATATTTGCGTAAATAATAAAACATGAGAAAGGTGGAACGTATAAAAACGTAGCTGCTTACTAAAAACTGCAACGTGGGTGCAATTTTGGCTATATTCTCGCAACTAAGTGTAACTCGTCAATTCTAAAAAACATGAAGATGAAAGGTTGGTCAAAGCATGCTTGCCACAGTGTAAAACCTCTGCGTGTGTGTGATCCACGTCACCATAGTTATGCTAGTAATAACTGACAGGTGACATACAAGTGTAAACAATTACAGTTTTAAGAATCAAATATTATTTATTATTGAGGTAGGTATGAAAACGTACTTGAAGAAAACAATGCAGCAATAGTGAATAGCCGGCCGCGGTGGTCTAGCGGTTCTGGCGCTGCAGTCCGGAACCGCGGGACTGCTACGGTCGCAGGTTCGAATCCTGCCTCGGGCATGGGTGTGTGTGATGTCCTTAGGTTAGTTAGGTTTAAGTAGTTCTAAGTTCTAGGGCACTTATGACCTAAGATGTTGCGTCCAATAGTGCTCACAGCCATTTGAACCATTTTTATAGTGAATATCTGAAGGTAGCTATTACCTTCCACATGCTGAATTGGAAACCAAAAAAAAAAAAAAAAAAAAAAAAATACAAAAACAAGCATTAAAACCGAGAACTGTAATATCCTGTTTTTTAATCAATTCAGTACTGATAAGACAGAGCTGTAATAAATCTGCTACTGAAAGCCAATGGTCTACTTCTGTGACTGAGATGCCATCTCCCAGCATGCATATGCAGCAGAGTTGCCAGCGGGATATGTGGAAGACAGGGTTTCCATTTTGGCATTTGTCACTTTAAAAGTCTGTTAATCGGTGCCAGGATTCCACAGCATGGGCTGAAGTCCCTTAGCTCTCAGTAGCCGACCTACTAGAAACTATGCTCACACATTCTAAATCTCCTCACATCGGACTATCATCGCCACCCTACATTCATTAGCAATTGTCTGGGGGGTTAGAATTTCCTGTCACGGACGAACGTTACCTCGGACGCCAGATAGCACTACAACGATCAAAGCATAAGAATGGGGACAGACAGCACTTGGAATCCCTGTTAAATCATCAAAAGCTGTAATCTTCACACACTGCTTTCTACTTGGTCAACAACATGGGCTGAGATGTTGTATGTTCAAAGGACGTACCTGTAACACCCCAGCCGCCAGGGCAAGAGCAACATAATTGTCACCAATCGTAGCACCAGCCTCTGAATCACCAGCCGCGCGATCAGTCGCAGCAACTTTACTGACACTATAAACAGCCACAATGCTGCCAACTACGAAGCCAGCTTCGACTCTGACGACGCCTGCTTGAAAATAATTCCTATACCCACCCTCCGTCTCGTCCCATAAACTCCATTCCAGACTCGACCTAAAATTATAACAAAAACCAACAACTGGCTCAATACCACCGAGCATCAGGGTGAAGCCGAACGAACTCGGTTCACTCTATCATATGCTGACGACGTACATATCGAAGTAATTTCAGAACCACAAAAGCCAGCACCTTCCTCTTTTAGTTAAGTAGATGTGACCCTAGATTTATAAACCTAGACACATTCCTCAGGCACATTCTGCAATATACACTGACGAGCATAAGCACTGACCACCTGCTTAATTCCTTGTTTGTCTTAGGAATGAAACACTTCATTGATTCTGCATATCAGGGACCAGACAGTTTGTTGATAGATTGGTGGAGGTGCAGGGCATTAGATGTGAATATATAGGTCATGTAATACGCATAAAGAATGAGCCGCTGATTTGCAAACGCGGTGATGGCACCCGATAGCAGTCCATAAGGGTTCCTTAAGATTTACATCAGGCGAGCCTGGTCGCAGAGGCATCAACGTGAGTTCTCTATAATGCTCCTGAAACCACAGTACCACAGTTCTGGCAATGACATGCGAATAGTTATACTGCTGAAAGATGACATAACCATTGTGGAAGACATGGTTTGCAGCTGTCAGCGTGTTTTCGTTTACTACCAAAGGTCTCTCGCAAGCGCTGGAGAGTGTTTCCCACAGGATAATACTAGTGCATTCCTGGAGCATTCGTGAAGTGAGCACGTTTGAACCTGCTGTTCATTTAGATGATGGCGTTTGTGGAGAAGACTATCGACCTAGTGTAGCAAAAAAGGTTCACTCGAAGAGCCAACATGTTTTCATTGATGGACGGTCCTGATTGCTTCGTGTCCACTGAAATCTTAATTGACGATTTCGTTGGGTCAACATGTGAACACGTACGGGTGGTCTGCTGCAGAGCTCCATGTTCAACAACGTACAGTGAACGTGTGTGCTTCAAAACACTTGTGCATGCAACAGCATTGTCCTCGTTTGATGTAGATACCACAGATCTCCATCTATCCTACTTCGCAGGGTGGACAAGCCTCCAAACCCCACGTTCTGTGAAGAGTCGTGGACGGAACCATTCAGCACCTAGTGGTAGTTTCACGGTTCTTCTACCACTTTCTGTAGATACTCTAACAGAAGCATGGGAACATACGACCATCTTCGCCGTGTTCGGGATACACGTTCACCGACTCTGCTTGATAATAATCTCTCCTTTCTCAGAGTCGCTTATGTCAAAGAAGTCTACATTTGTAGCTCATACCTTCGCTACAATGATCCATCGTCCGTGTCTACTCAGCTTAAATACTTTTGTTACCGCATCATGCGCCCACAGCGCCACCAAGCGGACTCAAACGTCGCGGGGGGCAGTGGTCATAATTTTTTGGATTGCCAGTGTACACCAGCTATGCAGATTAAGTAGCCCATGCCCAGAAAAGACTGGGTCACCATTAAAGCCAATGACATCCATGATCACATCAGGTCTGACACAGAAAACATACTCAGTGCCATATTGCCCCCCATTACTTCTTGAGACGCACCACTATGAGCTGTAGATATAACTGGGCACGACACCAAGTTGTCCCTCACCAGATCTCATGCCATGTACCGAACTTACCCTGAGTCATCCACCCCACCAAATCCAGGATTATTCCTGTGGCACTGGAACGAATGAAACGCTCAAATCCGTACCCTAATCGAAAGCTGCGCCATCAGTATAAGAAGTATGGCGTAGATTTTCTACAACGTACCATCTCAGATGCAACTTCCACTGATATTCCACTAGGAACTATCTACTATCACTGTCCCACTCTCCTCTCATGTGATTTTGCCGTACTCCACGATTCCTCTCGTGTTTACAGGAAATCCATTCATCCTCAGCGCCAGGACTCTCTCTCATGCCACCGACTAATCCTGTGAAATGTTAGCAGGTGGTTAGACGCTAAACGAATTCGAAATTAGCACATGACATACATTAAATAATACGAAACACCTATAAACTCTAAAACGTATAGGAAGCTTTCCATAGGCTCTCTCGTAACAATCCCACTCCCATAGATACCGTCCTACATAAAAAGAGACTGCTTCCTGTCATCCTCACAAAAGCCAGTCACTTTAGATACTGCCTTCACCATACCACATGATCCCAACGTGATCACTTGATGGATAACTATGTCTAAGAATTTATCATGATAGTTATCCTGCTTCTCACACTACTTCGAGTAGTTAATTAGCACTCCACAAACAGGACCAAACACGCCAATAACAGCAGAAGACATCACATCAACATTGGTTAAAAAGCTAAGCTCAGCACCTGCTCACGATACAGTTACCTAACGCTACTTCAAGAACTGGCACAGAGCCCGTTACAGAACTCTTGCCAGCCTTCAGAACAACGTTCTTACACAGGTTATGAGGAGAAAGACTAATTGAGTTCTGTAACAAGTTTCAGCTAGTAATAGTGAATACCCTGTTCAAAGAGGAGGAGGTATACTTGGAAAAGGCCGGGAGATACGGGAAGATTTCAATTCGATGACATCATGGTCAGACAGAGATTCCGAAATCAGATACTGGATTTTAAGGTGTACCCAGGAGCAGATGTAGGCTCAGATCACAATACAGTAGTGATGAAGAGTAGGCTGAAGTTAAAGACATTAGTCAGGAAGAATCAATACGCAAAGAAGTGGGGTACGGAAGTACTAAGGAATGACGAGATACGTTTAAAGTTCTCTAGCGCTGTAGATACAGCAATAAGGAATAGCGCAGTAGGAAGTACAGTTGAAGAGGAATGGACATCTCTAAAAAGGGCCATCACAGAAGTTGGGAAGGAAAACATAGGTACAAAGAAGGTAGCTGCGAAGAAACCATGGGTAACAGAAGAAATACTTCAGTTGATCGATGAAAGGAGGAAGTACAAACATGTTCCGGGAAAATCAGGAATACAGAAATACAAGTCGCTGAGGAATGAAATAAATAGGAAGTGCAGGGAAGCTAAGACGAAATGGCTGCAGGAAAAATGTAAAGACATCGAAAAAGATATGATTGTCAGGAGGACAGACTCAGCATACAGGAAAGTCAATATGATTGTCAGAAGGACAGACTCAGCATACAGGAAAGTCAAAACAACCTTTGGTGACATTAAAAGCAACGGTGGTAACATTAAGAGTGCAACGGGAATTCCACTGTTAAATGCAGAGGAGAGAGCAGATAGGTGGAAAGAATACACTGAAAGCCTCTATGAGGGTGAAGATTTGTCTGATGTGAATGAAGAAGAAACAGGAGTAGATTTAGAAGAGAGAGGGGATCCAGTATTAGAATCGGAATTTAAAAGAGCTTTGGAGGACTTACGGTCAAATAAGGCAGAAGGGATAACATTCCATCAGAATTTCTAAAATCATTTGGGAAGTGGCAACAAAACGACTATTCACGTTGGTGTGTAGAATATATGAGTCTGGCGACATACCATCTGACTTTCGGAAAAGCATCATCCACACAGTTCCGAAGATGGCAAGAGCTGACAAGTGCGAGAATTATCGCACAATCAGCTTAACAGCTCATGCATCGAAGCTGCTTACAAGAATAATATACAGAAGCATGGAAAAGAAAATTGAGAATGCGCTAGGTGACGATCAGTTTGGCTTTAGGAAAAGAAAAGGGACGAGAGAGGCAATTCTGACGTTACGGCTAATAATGGAAGCAGGGCTAAAGAAAAATCAAGATACTTTCATAGGATATGTCGACCTGGAAAAAGCGTTCGACAATATAAAATGGTGCAAGCTGTTAGAGATTCTGAAAAAAGTAGGGGTAAGCTATAGGGAGAGACGGGTCATAAACAATATGTACAACAACCATGAGGGAATAATAAGAGTGGACGATCAAGAACGAAGTGCTCGTATTAAGAAGGGTGTAAGACAAGGCTGTAGCCTTTTGCCCCTACTCTTCAATCTGTACAATGAGGAAGCAATGATGGAAATAAAAGAAAGGTTCAGGAGTGGAATTAAAATATAAGGTGGAAGGATATCAATGATACGATTCGCTGATGACATTGCTATCCTGAGTGAAAGTGAAGAAGAATTAAATGATCTGCTAAACGGAATGAATAGTCTAATGAATACACAGTATGGTTTGAGAGTAAATCGGAGAAAGACGAAGGTAATGAGAAGCAGTTGAAATGAGAACAGCGAGAAACTTAACATCAGGATTGATGGTCACGAAGTCAATGAAGTTAAGGAATTCTGCTACCTAGGCAGTAAAATAACCGATGACGGAGGGAGCAAGGAGGACATCAAAAGCAGACTCGCTATGGCAAAAAAGGCATTTCTGGCCAAGAGACATCTACTAATATCAATTTCTGAGGATGTACGTCTGGAGTACAGCATTGTATTGTAGTGAAACATGGACTGTGGGAAAACCGGAACAGAAGAGAATCGAAGCATTTGAGATGTGGTGCTATAGACGAATGTTGAAAATTAGGTGGACTGATAAGGTAAGGAAAGAGGAGGTTCTACGCAGAATCGGAGAGGAAAGGAAGATGTGGAAAACACTGATAAGGAGAAGGGACAGGATGGTAGGACATCTGCTAAGACATGAGGGAATGACTTCCATGGTACTAGAGGGAGCTGTAGAGGGCACAAACTGTAGAGGAAGACAGAGATTGGAATACGTCAAGCAAATAATTGAGGACGTAGGTTGCAAGTGCTACTCTGAGATGAAGAGGTTAGCACAGGAAATGTATTCGTGGCGGGCCGCATCAAACCAGTCAGTAGAGTGATGACCAAAAAAACAATTACCTAGGGCAGTGTAAAACATCCAAAACCCCACTCTCCCTGAAACCTGAAAACCACCCTCACAGACTTCGACCTATTGACCTATCAGCCTCACGTCTGTTTTTAGTAAAATCCTCGAAATTACGATTATTCAACATAACCATCACCCACTTTAAACTCACATACCCATCCCCAACACACAGTGTGGGTTTTGTTGAAACGTCTCTGTAGAGTCGTTTCATAGAAACTTGTCTCACACGATTCTGTGCATCCTCTTTGTCCACCGCCGGATTTCGGTTTAATTTATTAACTCTTCCAGAAAGACTGAGCAATCAAACGAAGGCTTATAAAACGATTTTATATTTGATCTTTTTGTGTTCATTTGGAAATCACGTCCGTTTTTCCCGTCACCCTACACTATGTGTGCGTGAATGTGACTGAATGAGTGGTCGCTGAGTTGGTTGTCGTCTGCTAGGAGCAGGCGATGTTTGCTTCTCGTTTGGAGCGTTGCACAGGATGACCAACTTAGGATCTCAGTACCTGTATAGAGAGGTTTACCCCTTTTAGTCTGAGGTTGGTTTGTCTGTCAGGTTGGTGGCGGAAGCGTACCCCTCTCGTACCTTCCGTTGCGCCGGTAGTTAGGGGAAGCTCGGTGGAGAAAGAAAACTCTGCAGCTATCGGTTGGTGTTTACAGTTCATAGCTCCTAGATATGGTTTTTGCCTTGCCGAGTTAATTTTATTTCGTGACGGCAAAATCATTTTGCTATTCCACCATTAAAATTTCTTACATTTGTGCCTGGTTTAATGTCTAATTTCTCAACAGTTAACTCGTAATCAAGTTTACCATGCGCTGAATTTCGGCCGTTCGAAAACCGCAGGCGCGGATTCCATGTCGTATATCTACTATACAAACCTTGCGAATCGGATAAACCTCTTTCCAAGGTAGTGCATGACCATAATGGTGATAGGTATCTCTCTGAACTATTTCTGTCGTGGGTATGTACATAGAATGATTGAATTATTGTGTTTCGCTTCCCTTTTGTTTGTTTTTCTTTCTTAACTGAGTTATTTAGTTCCCTTTTCATTCAGGCACCAGTCATGTGTATTCATAGGATGTGCTTCAAATTCAGTAATGAAATAAATGTGCTACGTGAAAGATAGACTCTGCGTCTTTTATCTTTCTCATTGATGCCAGTTTTCAAATTAATTTTCTATTCACTGATTTTCTTAAGTTAATCTGCTTGCTTTTGATGAAAGAAAAATGGAAAAAATCAATTTAATTAAAGAAATTCATTGATATACAACATATAATGCTGTTCACCTTGTTTGTGTCTCTAAAAAAATTATATTCTTATAATTAAATTCTTAATCTAATTGAACTGATAACTCCCAGTTCGGTCTTTTATTAATTGTTAGGAAGGGCTTGGGCAGGTGGCGACCCTGTAAATTTTAAATTTATACTTCTCCTTGTTAGGCGGCTTAACCAGAAATTGCGCACAAGGGTTACATCTCCATTATTCTTGGTACGTAACGTATGTCGAGCCTTGACTAGGATCCGTTTTCAGTTCTACATACATACTTTACATTGTCTCAATTCTTCCATTAACGGCCGACATTTTTACTGTACCTAACCGACCTTCCATCCACTAAATAAACCAAACTAAGCCACGTTTCCCTCCCTTGTTATCCAAAAAATGTCTGAGTGGATATGGAATTGTAGAACTCTCTTCAGGCTACAAACCTTTGTACTCCTACGTAAGTATGCACATCTGCATTATAGAATCCTTACTTGATCACTGTCCTACATATGGCACAATCATACAAAACTACTCCTGCATATTTTACCACCCTGCACGTGTGCTTCAACAATCTGCCTATTCACTCGTTCTTTGTACTCTGTACACTACTGACATTACCAGACGACCAACCCCACCTATCTCTTGTAATTAACAGATGACACCACCTGCCTATCCACTCCCGAAATCTTTCAGTTCTCCCATGCCTCTCTCTGTTGCCACTTGAATCTTCTAGTGGAGTGGGACCTTCAAATGAATTCACAACAAAACCAAGCCACCATATTTCGTTCCACTATTCGGGGTCTTCCCGAAACCGACTGAAATGAAATGAAATCAGTAACAGGTTGAACCTAGGGTTTACAATTTTCTAAAGATATCCTCACCTATAAATCTCACATCCACCCCATCCTCACCTACAGCAATGTTGCCTAGACCTCAGCCTCTCGTTAGTTCTATGAGCCCCTTGAAATCGTAGGAAGATATGCACTCCACTGCGCATTCTGTATCTGCCTACCACATGCACTCCATCAAATCTTATGCATGTGGTTACCTTTCCACGTCATATAAAATGCCAACTAAGCCCTTCCCACATCTTCTTGTCTACCTTGAGCACTTTCTAATTCGAAACTTTAATCGTGAAACAGAGTTCTTGCATCTCGACCGGTAATTGCCGATACAGATATCCTATTGGGCCTCTACATCCACATCCCACATTCCACAGCCTGTATTGCTTTATTTTTCGTCACCCGCTAGAATTTGAACCAACTCCCACTCCCAACAATGAACTAGATCCAGAGACACCCCACTTTTCCAAATCTAGTCGCAATGTGGTGTACGGATAGTGTCTTTGATTAGTAATCAGAACTTCATTGGTCCCACCACCAGTTAAATTTTGATTAATAATCAGCATTGGCGGCCGAAGACTTTCAACATAAGAAGTCACCCTCTTTCTGCCAACGGCTTTGTCAAAGAGGGCGGAGGAGCGGACTGAGGTGCAGGGCACTATCTTGTCCTTGGGGTGGGTTACTAGCCCTAAAAGCGGAAGAATCAGCGATATTCAACGGCATGAGGATGCATAAGTCAATGTAAACCATTGCATTAAGTACACATACGTGTATTCACAGGCCATGGGGCCTACAATTGAAAAGCGTCATGATGATCTCTCCATTGGCAAAAGCTTCCGGTATAGCCCTACATTTGGATCACTAGGCGTGGACTGCCAAGGGGGACGTGGCCATGAGAAAAAGAATGAATAACCAACGAAAGGATAACGTTCTAAGAGTCCAGGCGCGGAATGTCAGAAGCTTTAACGTGAAAAGGAAGCTAGAAAATCTGAACAGGGAAATTCAAAGTCTCAATGTAGATATAGTAGGGGTCAGTGAAGTGAAATGGAAAGAAAAGGATTTCTGGGCAGATGAGTATAGGGTAATATCAACAGCAGCAGAAAATGGTACAACAGGAGTAGAATTCGTTGTGAATAGGAAGACAGGGCAGAGAGTATGTTACTGTGAACAGTCCAGTGATAGGATTATTCTTATCGGAATCGAGAGAAAACCAACGCAGACAACAATGGTTCAGGTATGCATGGTGATATCGCAAACTGAAGATGAAGAGAGAGAGGAAGTATACGAGGATATTGAATGGGTAGTAAAGTCCGTAATGGGAGATGAAAATCTAATAGTCATGGAGGAGATGAATGCAGTCATAGAGGAAGGAGAATATGGGATTGGGACAAGGAATGCTAGGGAGAAAGACTAATTGAATTCTGTAATACATTTCAGTTCATAGTAGCGAATATTCTATTCCAGAATCACGAGAGGTGGAGGTATACTTGGAAAAGGCTAGGTAGTAAGGGAAGGTTTCAATTACATTACATCAGGGCCAGACAGAGATTCCGAAATCAGATATAGGATTGTAAAGCCTGCGCAGGAGCAGATGTAGACTCAGATCACAATTCAGTAGTGATGAAGATTTGGCTGGAGTTTAAGAGATCAACACAAAAAGAAGTGGGATGCAGAAGTACTAATGAATGACGAGATACGCTTCAAGTTTTCTACGGCTATCGATATTCCAGTAAGGGATAGCTCAGGAGGCAGTATAGTTGAAGCGGAGTGAACCTCTCTAAAATGGCAATCGTAGAAGTTGGAAAGAAAAATGTATGTACAAAGAAGGTAACTGCGAAGAAACCATGGGGAACAGAATAAATATGTCAGCTGATCAATGTAAAAAGAAACAACACAAATATTCAGAGAATTTCAGGAATGCAGAAATAAAAGTCTCTGAGGAATGAAATAAATACTCTTTGTAGAGCATCTTCTAATTCCGAAATAGAATTCTAGCATCTCACCCACCAATTACCGATCCAGCTGGGCCACTACATCCATATCCCACATTCCCCGACCTTTCCTGCTGTATCCTTCGTCTCCCTCTAGAATTTCAACCAACTTCCACTTGCTAACGGTGAAATCGGTCCAATCACAATAGTCCACCCCACATTGTCCTTCCATTTCTCTCCAATCAGCTTCCTCCACAGCGTTGAATTAATCACTGCCTGTGGTTCCACAGAGCCCAATGGTCTTACTCATTATGCCATTCCATCATAATCACGATCATTTCCATCTATATCTAGAATCACCATAGCATTATTCACATAATCATCAGTGACTACATGTAATCGTAATGTTAAAGAATTCCATGAAGTTTTAAAAAATCATCGATGCTGTCAATCATTGTGTTCTTCAAAGATATAAATATTGTCTAACAATGTGATTTTAAGTCATCTTTTATTATCAACTGGTTTTATGTGTTTCAGACCATCTTTTATGTTATTTTATAGCCCTTTGCAGAAGAGCGGTTTATTCTCTGCCAGTCTGCCTCATTGTAGGGACTTGAAATTACAATAAAGAAAATAAAAAAGAAAGCCACCAGAGCTTCCAATACTCCAAGTTTGCACCACAACTTCAAAGTGGATTATCAACAATATTACAATGACAGTTCTAATTAAATCCGCATTACTTATTAATTGAGGAACCTTATTTCTTTTAGCTTTGGATTTATATTTTTTCCAGCAGATCAAACGCCATTCCCTGCCCCTCCCCCCCCCCCCAGGGCCCCCCCCCCCCCACTGTTTGGCGGGTTCGTGCTTGGCTACCACTGGGCCCCAGCCTTTGCACCATTTTTTCCCTTCTGTGCTGCATGTCTATCCTCTTGCTATTCTTTTTCCCCTTCCTTGGGGAACATGTCTGGGATGCTTTTGGGAATGTTCTGCATTGTCTGTCGCTGACGTAAGAAATCTTTGTTTTCTCTCCCTTTTTCTTTCTTTGTTTCCCTTCCCCTCTAGTTCCTCCGGTTCAGTGTTTGTGATTCCTCTTTTTCTTCTTCCTCCCTTTGCGCTCCTGAAGGCTGGCCCACGCATCTGATGCATAACAGGTGACTGGGTAAAGCGTAATTCCCCACCCTGGGTCGACAGATAGGGTTACCAAGTACCCTGGTACAGGCCTGGCCAAGGGAGGGTCGATTTCCTGAGCTGAAACCTTCCCAAATTGCTGATTGGTCCCTCTGTCAGATATTCGGGAGGTGTGACTGGAGGTGTGAACAATGACCTAAGGTGGTTGCACCCCTTGTGGAGGGATCCCCCAGTTAGAATGAGTGTGCCATAGGAGACGTTGGCAATCTTGGGGATTTTCTCATAATGAGTCGGTCATCTTCCGTATCAACATCTACAAAACGTAAACGTAATGAGGCTACTTATTCAAAGACCCTTCCAGCTGCACCATGGTTTCCCATGGTCTCACATACTGAAGACAGTCAGTCCTTCGCCACGGTAAATCTGTTTATGTTCAAATGTGTGTGAATTCCTTAGGGACTAAACTGCTAAGGTCATCGGTCCCTAGACTTACACACTACTTAAACTAACTTACGCTAAGGACAACACACACACACACACACCCATGCCCAAGGGAGGATTCGAACCTCTGGCAGGAGGGGAAATACGTTTATTATTCAGAAAGGTGGTGGTACAATTGCCAGCTCTGTGAAATCCTGCTCTCGTTAACGGAAAGGCACTTTGCTTTTTATTTATTTATTTAACCTGATCAGATTAGGGCCATCAGGCCCTCTCTTACATCAGACCAGTGTTCGACACATGCAGCATTTCACACATCAGAGTTACATCATGATAATAGTTTAAATAAGAAAATTAGATTACTCTAGTGACAATATGGATAAAGAGTAATGACTAAGACCTAGTGAAGTAAATGCTGGCAGTATTTTTACAACAGGTGCTATACAAACAAATTATGATAAAAACAATAATAAAACAGTAAAAAAAATCAAATAATAATGATAAACATGAGAAAAACTGGCAATAGTAATGAATATTTGTGCAGATGTACATCAATATCTTGGTGCGTAAAGCAGATGTTTACTAGTATAGCGAGTGAAGTGCATTCATGTACAGAGAAAGGCATTACTGTTGCTTAAGTAGATACATCATTAACTGTTTTTTGAAACTGGACATGTTTTTAAGTTCTCTAACATAACGAGGGAGGTTATTCCAGGGTCGGGTTCCCACTACTGTAAAGGACTTGGAGAAGGTGACTGAGCGATGCATTGGAACAAGGAGGATTTTAGTATGGTGGGAACGTGTGTTTCTGTCATGTTGTTCAGACATAAGCGTTAAGGACGAGGAGAGATATGAGGGACAGTGTACATTTACAAGGCAGTAGATGAGACAGAGTGTATGGAAATCTCTGCGTTTGTCTGCACACAGCCAGGTCAATTTTGCATATGCTGGTGAAATGTGATCAAAAAGTCGAACGTCACAAATATATCGGACGCAGGCATTCATTACCAGTTCCAGACGTAGCGAATTTTCCTGAGAGGCCTTGTAGGATAATATCGCTGTAGTCAATGATTGGGAGTATAAGCGTTTGTACTAATTTCTTTTTCAGATCTGAAGGGAAGAGTTTTTTATATTTTTGTAGAAGATGAAGGGATACTGATGCTTTTTTGCACACTGCAGTTACGTGCTCTGTCCCATTTAGATTTTCGTCTATTATTACTCCCAAACTCTTTGCTGAGAGAGACAAGTTAATATTTGTTCCATTTAGGATAAGAGATGGTACGGATTCCCGATGTTTTTGGCTAATGAGCGTAGAGTGACTAACAAGTACCGCTTGGGTTTTAGAGGGGATTAGTTTTAGTCCTATGTCCTGTTCCCATTTTGATGGTGTATCGAGGTCAGTATTGAAATTTTCAATAGCTTTCTTAAGATTGCTTAGTTTCGCACTTAGATACAACTGAAGGTCATCAGCATACATATGATATTTGCAATAGGTCAGAACCGATGAGACATCATTGACATACAGAGAGAAGAGTATAGGACCTAATACTGAGCCTTGGGGAACGCCTGACACTACCTGCCGCCATTGTGATTTTTTATTCCCGGACAGGACGCGTTGCTGACGAGGCGTCATGTATGAGCGAAACCATTGCACTACTACACTTGATGCGAAATTTAAACCGCTACGTTTGGCTAGTAAGATGTCGAAGTCAACAGTATCAAATGCCTTGCTGAAATCTAAGAAGAAAATGATAGTCGCTTCTTGTCTGTCCATGGCAAGTTTCAGGTCATCTGTCACCTTTATCAGTGCGGATGTTGTGCTTCGATGTTTACGGAAACCTGATTGGTATTCGTCTAGTAGGTTGCTAGTAGTTAGGTAGTTGGTGAGCTGGTCGTGGACGATATATTCTAAAGCCTTTGATAGTGCAGGAAGAAGGCTGACGTAGTCAGAGGGTGCTGTGGCTATGTCCGTTTTGGGCAGTGGCTTAAGTTGTCCCAATTTCCAGGCCTCAGGGAAAACGCTTGTGATTGATGAAACGTTGAAAATGTCTGTGTGTTATAGAGGGCAGTAGTTGATCAATAATAACTTTTACCATCTTGATAGTGATGCCATCATGTCCTCCAGTAGATGCTGATCTAATCCGC
The DNA here is from genome assembly GCF_023898315.1 of Schistocerca nitens. NCBI lineage: Eukaryota > Metazoa > Arthropoda > Insecta > Orthoptera > Acrididae > Schistocerca > Schistocerca nitens. The sequence continues at coordinate 276,979,224 of NC_064621.1, read as the reverse complement.
ATAACGGCTTTCTTGACAGTATTGCAAGTGACGTGCTGTAGATAAAATTTTTCTTTGCTACAGTCGTTCATCCCCATGAAGTAATCAATGATTCTCTCTCTCTCTCTCTGTCTCTTTCTTTCTTTCTTTCTTTCTTTTCTTTTTTTTCAATTGTAATTGTAGGTAATGTGAAGACCATGGGATTTTCTGCAACTTTTATTTTACGTAAATCGAGACTACGGAGATTTTTCCACAGGATAGCTGGTCTACATCTATTGTCAGCTAATGTACGAGCATGCCTGAGCTTAGCGTTTCTCACCGCTTGACTGACTATGTTTCGTTTCTGCTTGTATTCAGTATGATTTTCAGGAGTAGGGTGTATCTTGTATGCTCGATGTGCAGCGTCTCTGAGATCCATGAGCTGTTTTAGTTCATCAGTCAGCAAAGGTGCAGGTTTCCTTTTTACTTTTCTGGTCTTTATTGGAGCATATTTGTCATATAATTGAGTAATTTTGTTAGTTAAATCCTGAAGTTTGTCGTTTATGTCCATGAGGGGAGTAGAGGTCAGCCCCCAAATTATTTCTTGTGCCTCAATTTCGAGTTCGGGCAAATTTATGCGTTTGAAGTCTCGGTATGTAGACAGTTTTTGTTTCTTTCTAGGACATTCTAGTGAATACGTCATGAAAATGATGTCATGGGCAGACATGCCAGGCGCAGATATTTAAGAGGTGCGGATTATTCTGTTTGGAGATTTCGTTGCGAATATATCTATGAAAGTGTAACTGGTAGTCGTGTGATGAGTAGGTGCCAGCTGAAGTAGCGTCATATTTGAGGAAGAAAGCATTCTCTTAAATTTCCCAGTGGAAGGACTATTGCGCAGAAAATTAATGTTAGTGTCACCTGCGATAATTACGTGTTCATACGACGATTCGAGACTAGAGAGGGCAGTTTCGAAGCAGGCGAACCCACCTACTTTGGGATGTTTGTAAAGGACACATATTAAGCATTTTCTGTTTTGGGATTTGATCTCTATGAACATATATTCCTCTTGTTTATCCACATTGTAGTCCGATGTATCCAGTACAGTAGGTGACCAATCAGAGGGTATGCACGCCCCTACTCCGCCCCCTCGTCTGTTGCATCTGTTGTGCCTGAGAAAGATATAGCCATCTAGATTTACGGAAGTTGTAGGAATACTTGGTTTGAGCCAAGTCTCTGACAAAAATATTACGTGTATATCAGTAGTTTGAAATATATATTTGAACTCGTCGAAGTAAGCTGGCAGAAATTGGATATTTGCACGTGCAATATGCAGCTTGGTGCGTTCGGGCGTTGATTGCCAGAGGAGGCTGCCGACAGATGTTTGCGGGTCGTGGTTAGCGGTCACAAGAGGGTCTGGCATGAGGAATGCGGAAGGCATGTGAGGGAGGGTGGTGAGGGAGTGTCCTCCCAGTTCTGTGCAGTGAAAGCAGCCGGGAGGGAGAGGGGGTGGGTCCCTGGGGAGGCAACAGGATCTGCGGCCAAGGTCAGCGGTCTGCAACAGTTCTGGAAGTAGCCGTAGGCTGACAGGGGAAGGAATTTCGCTAAACACAACGGGAGTAATTTGCACGTAACGGTAGTGTGTGATATTAATTGCACTAATGAGGATAACAACTAAGGTATGATGGCAGGTTGCTAATTGAAGATGGAAGTGAGACTACCTTATGTAATAATTAACAAAATTACGTGAGAAAAAGATTAGAGATGAAAATAGTTATGGGGAGAAACGAAAAGTTGATAATACAAATAATAACAAAATTACATGAGAAAACAATTAGAGATAAAAAATAGTTATGTGGAGAAACGAGGAAATTGCTAACACATGAGTACAGTTATGGTTGACAGTGTAAACAATATAAGCATACAGGTTAGTGGCAGCAAGGTTAGACATGATTTAGCTTCTAAAGCACAGGCTTTCGAGTTCATTAACACTGCAAATTGTTCTCTTTCCATTTTCGGTCTTAACCATTATCCTGCCGTCATTTGTACATACGTTCTGTAGCCCAAATTTCGAAATCGCGCTCTTCAAAATGTTTAGTCTTTCAGAGGTCAGATCCTCGCGTACTGTCAGACCCAACTTCGCGAGATTCTTCTTTGCTCTGAAAATTTCAGACCTTTTTCTATGGGACACAAATTTCACTATTATAGGTCTTGGTTTTGTAGAACCTGGTGCACTACCACCCACTCTATGATTTCTGTCAATGTCACTGAGAGTCACCTGCACGACTAGCTTTTCTTGGACAAGGTTTATCACTAGTTCATCTGTGTTCTCTCTGCTGCTCTCTGGAATGCCGAACAGTCTGAGATTATTGCGTCTCTGATATTATTCGAGCTCGTCCGACTTCTCGATCAATTTCTGTTCGAGCAGTCGTGCTTTCGTGCTTTCTCCTCACTTGCTTTTAACGATGTGTCCAGTGCACGGATCTCGCCCGCATTCGCCTCCACAGCTTTCTGTATTTTGTCAGTCACTGCTGCAGTGACAGCATCAGTGATGGTTTGAACATCGAGCCCGAGCGTCTCCTTAGCCAGCAGCGCGGCACTCACCTCAGCATTCACGAGTGCGGCGATGTCAGCGATGCCGGCCGGAGCGGCCGCAGCTCCCGGTGTAGACTCCCCGCCTGCGCTGTCGTCGGCCTGGCCGTTGGCTGCAATGCGCGTTTTTCGGCGATTTTCTATTTTAAGTGCGATTCCGTGTAATTGGTGCTCAATATGTGATGTAAAATACGTCACTTGGCAGTAGATATACGGCTTTAGTATATGTAGACCAGCCTAACTGCTTAAAACACCTCCAGATTTCACGTAAACTTGCGAGCCAAGCTAACGCACGTCACTCACTCGCCTTTTGGAGACCACTTCTGATTCTCAAGCACAATAAATGCTTGCTACCTCGCTTCTCCATGGCTACCCTGTTCGAGTCGAGGCCCGTAGAACTTTGAATTCTTCCCATGGTGTAATTTACATCAGGCTGCTCGACGGTCTAACCGAGGCCGAAATCCAATCTTACCTCTCTGATTAGGGTGTCATTGCCGTCCATCGTGTAGTGAAAAAGGTAGATTCCTCCTTAGTGGCCACCAACACTCTCTTCCTCACCTTTGATAGAGTGGTACTGCGTCCAAGATCAAATCAGGCTATGAAATTATCACAGTCCGGCCATACATTCCGAACCTAATACGCTGCTACCATTGTCATCGTTTCAACCACACTAGAACGTCTTGTCGACATTCAGCCAAATGTGTAACCTGCGGTAGGAATGCACAGGAGGGCGATTGTCCGCCTCCTTTCACCTCTAACAATTAGTTCTAACCAGAACCTATTGGCAGTCTTTAGCATACTTTAGAATAATGCCCAGTTCTATACATCTTCTATTTAATGTAAATTAAGTATGTTTTCCGCATTTTCCGCCTATTTTAAAGCTTTCGTAAACAACTTATTTTTTCTGACAAGGTACAAATGACAAGACACATCTGACTTCATATGCAATGTAATAAATTTAAATCAGCAAAAAACTGAAAAAAATTACATAGGTTCTCGTAAATTCTAGTATCACCTTGACTAAGAACAACATAGGGAAGCCATGCCATGGCATATAATGGTCAGGTGTCACAAACACTTTAGAATCGCATCTTCGGCACAAAAATGGTGTCCAATGCAACAGGTTTCTTACTTCAAGAGTACAAAAAGTTAAATGCAATGACTGTGACAAGTATCATACTGGCCAGATGGGCTGTTCGCTTGAAACACCTGTTAGGGAGCAGACACATTCCCAGATCAAGAGAGATTTTTGTGTGCACATCGGTGCAGGGGAGTGTACAGCACAAGACATCAAACGTAATATGGAGACGAGGCACGTTGCTCGCAATGGAAAGCTCTTCGCTTTGCTAGAGAAAATGGAAATTTAAAGTAAAAAGAAAAAAAATCTGCTAAACTAACACTCAGTGAGCACTTTCGAACCTGACTACAACTACTACACTCCTGGAAATGGAAAAAAGAACACATTGACACCGGTGTGTCAGACCCACCATACTTGCTCCGGACACTGCGAGAGGGCTGTACAAGCAATGATCACACGCACGGCACAGCGGACACACCAGGAACCGCGGTGTTGGCCGTCGAATGGCGCTAGCTGCGCAGCATTTGTGCACCGCCGCCGTCAGTGTCAGCCAGTTTGCCGTGGCATACGGAGCTCCATCGCAGTCTTTAACACTGGTAGCATGCCGCGACAGCGTGGACGTGAACCGTATGTGCAGTTGACGGACTTTGAGCGAGGGCGTATAGTGGGCATGCGGGAGGCCGGGTGGACGTACCGCCGAATTGCTCAACACGTGGGGCGTGAGGTCTCCACAGTACATCGATGTTGTCGCCAGTGGTCGGCGGAAGGTGCACGTGCCCGTCGACCTGGAACCGGACCGCAGCGACGCACGGATGCACGCCCAGACCGTAGGATCCTACGCAGTGCCGTAGGGGACCGCACCGCCACTTCCCAGCAAATTAGGGACACTGTTGCTCATGGGGTATCGGCGAGGACCATTCGCAACCGTCTCCATGAAGCTGGGCTACGGTCCCGCACACCGTTAGGCCGTCTTCCGCTCACGCCCCAACATCGTGCAGCCCGCCTCCAGTGGTGTCGCGACAGGCGTGAATGGAGGGACGAATGGAGGCGTGTCGTCTTCAGCGATGAGAGTCGCTTCTGCCTTGGTGCCAATGATGGTCGTATGCGTGTTTGGCGCCGTGCAGGTGAGCGCCACAATCAGGACTGCATACGACCGAGGCACACAGGGCCAACACCCGGCATCATGGTGTGGGGAGCGATCTCCTACACTGGCCGTACACCACTGGTGATCGTCGAGGGGACACTGAATAGTGCACGGTACATCCAAACCGTCATCGAACCCATCGTTCTACCATTCCTAGACCGGCAAGGGAACTTGCTGTTCCAACAGGACAATGCACGTCCGCATGTATCCCGTGCCACCCAACGTGCTCTAGAAGGTGTAAGTCAACTACCCTGGTCAGCAAGATCTCCGGATCTGTCCCCCATTGAGCATGTTTGGGACTGGATGAAGCGTCGTCTCACGCGGTCTGCACGTCCAGCACGAACGCTGGTCCAACTGAGGCGCCAGGTGGAAATGGCATGGCAAGCCGTTCCACAGGACTACATCCAGCATCTCTACGATCGTCTCCATGGGAGAATAGCAGCGTGCATTGCTGCGAAACGTGGATATACACTGTACTAGTGCCGACATTGTGCATGCTCTGTTGCCTGTGTCTATGTGCCTGTGGTTCTGTCAGTGTGATCATGTGATGTATCTGACCCCAGGAATGTGTCAATAAAGTTTCCCCTTCCTGGGACAATGAATTCACGGTGTTCTTATTTCAATTTCCAGGAGTGTAATTCAGTTGTCCTGATGATCTACACGAAAAATCTGGTGGGAAACTATAACAGTAGAAGCACTACTTCCGATGGACAACTTACTCAATGCAGTCTGCACAGAGGACTGTCAATAAGGAGCCCCCGTTTTCCGCATAGCCCACAGTGCATGCACATAGAGATTGGGTATTCTGCATACACACGTTGGGAGGAGGCACCTCAATCACAGTGACACACCACTGACTTTTATTAAATATTCTTAATACTAGGTAACAACACTTTCTTATTTGCTTTAAAATATGGATATTACAGACCTTGGTTTTCATCGACGTTTTAGCGAGCGTAAGGAGAGCAATGAGAGAAGCGTTGAATGATTTTGAAAGTAAACGTTGTCAGCCGACCTGAGTAAAAACCCTGAGAGGTTTTGGTCGTATGTAAAATCAGTAAGTGGGTCAAAATCATCTATTAATTCTCTCAGCAACCAAACCGGCACCGAAATGGAAGATAACAGAGAGACGGCAGAAATACTGAATTTCGTCTTCCGAACATGATTCACCGCGAAAAATCGTAACACTGTCCCACCTTTAAATCGTCGTACGAACGTCGAAAAGGCAGAGATATTGGGATAACCGATCGCGGAATTGAAAAGCAGCTATAATCGCTTAGTAGTGGAAAGTCGTCAGGACCAGATGATGAGATACGTATAAGATTCTATAGAGATTATGCGAAATAACTTGCTTCCCTCCTAGCAGTAATTTATCGTACGTTGCTTGAGCAACGTAAGGTACTTAACAGCTGGAAAAAAGCGCAGATCATTCCCTTTTTTTACGAAAGGCCGTAAGACAGAACCACACAATTAGAGTGACGTCAATCTATTGTAGAATTATGGAACGTATTTCATGCTCAAGAATTATGACGTTTTTGGAAAATGAATATCTCCTCTATAAAAATCTACGAGGATTTCGTAAACAGAGATCCTGCGAAACTCAGCTCGCTCTGTTCTTGCATGAGATCCACAGCGCAATGGACAACGTCGCTCAGATTGATACTGTGTTCCTTGATTTCAGTAAAGCATTTGACACGGTTTCTGCATTGCCGTTTAATGAAAAGAATACGATCTTACGGAGCATCGGACCAGACTTGCGATTGGATTCAAGACTTTCTTGCGAATAGAACTCAAGACGTCAAACGGAAAACAATCGACAGATGTAAAGGTAATATCCGGAGTACCATAGGGAAGTGTGATAGGACCGTTGCTGTTTAAAATATATATAAATGAACTAGCAGAAATCGTCGAATTCTTTTTAAGCCTATTCGCAGATGATGCGGTTGTCTATACCAAAGTAGCAACGCCAGAAGATAGTAAAAATTTTCAGAACAACCTGTAGAGAATTGATGATTGGTGCAGGCTCTGGCATTTGACCTTGAACGTAAATAAATGTAATATACTGCGCGAACATAGGAAAAGAAATCCACTACTGTACAGCTACACTATTGATGACAAACAGCTGGAGACAGAGTCTGCCGTAAAATATCTAGGCGTAACTATCCAGAACGACCTTAAGTGCAATGATCACATAAAACAGATAGTGGGAAAATTAGATACCATACTCAGATTCCCTGGAAGAATTTTAAGGAAATATGACTCATCCACAAAAGAAGTGCCTTATAATGCGTTTCTTTGCCCGATTCTTGAGTATTGTTCATCTACCTGGCATCCCTGTCAAGCAGGACTGATAGAGGAGATAAAGAAGATCCAACAAAGAGCGGCGCATTTCGTCACGGGGTCGTTTAGCTGGCGAGAGAGCGTTGTGGAGATGCTAAACAAACTCCACTGGCACACATTACAAGAGAGGCGTTGAACATCACGGAGAGACTTACTATTGAAATTTCGCGACAGCACTTTTCAGGAGTAGGACAACATATTACTTCCCTCCACATACATCCCGCGTATTGACCACGAGGAGAAAATTCGAGATGTTAGGGCCAATACACAGGCTTACCGACAACTATTCATCTCATGAACTACCCGCGAGTGAAACAGGGTTGAAGGGATCAGATAGCGGGCCAGAATGTACCTTCCGTCACACACCATTAGGTGGCTTGCGGAGTATGATGTAGATCATGTAGATGTAGAAAAGGAGTTCCGACACTATTAGGAGGTACCCCATGTCTTTCGTCAACCCATTGTAGCTTTCTAGGTACATTCAATGGCATATGTGAACAATATGCGCGAAATGTGGTGAGAATGGAGTTGGTGGTACAGAAATAATAAATTATACGTCGTGTATGACCTGACAGTCTTTCATGCATATCATTTTGTATTAAATTACATCTCCTGAACAACATGTCGTACAATGAAATAATTTTGCAAATTCCTTTAGCGGTGCATGTCAATACAAATGCAAAATTTGTCAAAAATACAGTTTACAATAAAGAAATAATAAATTAAAAGGTCATGCCTGATGCGTCACTTTTACTGTGAGAACAGCTAAATGTAGTAAGTGATAAACTTTTTTCATCATTTTTTTGGGGGTCATCAGCAAGGAAAAGTTCTGAAATATGTGTCAAGTTTGTTGCTAGTCACTAGGGGTCCTCTTTGTCAAACACTGATAAATAAATTGTGAACATTTACGCGCCGTATGCTACACTTCTTGTTCACCATCACGACAACCTCTTTGACAGGTAGCTGGTTTTTCTCCCGATAGCGATTCCTTCCAGACAGTAAGTGCTACGTGTACCAATTTTGGCTGAAATCGTACAGTTGTTAGGAGATGTGGAACATACATATATACATATGAATGGTTCAAATGGCTCTAAGCACTATGGGACTTAACATCTGAGGTCATCAGTCCTCTAGACTTAGAACTACTTAAACCTAAATAACCTAAGGACATCACACACATCCATGCCCGAGGCAGGATTCGAAGCTGCGACCGTAGCAGCCGCGTGGCTCCGTACTGAAGAGACTAGAACCGCTCGGCCACAGCGGACGGCCTACATACATGCATACATACGTACATTATAATATGTATGGATCATATTGACAAAAATTTGTTAAAACAATGCCCATCTTTGATGGCATATTGCAGAAAGATGAGACCTGGGTAATGGCTTATACCACAGTTAAACCCTGTGTTCAGAGGAGAACGATCCACCTACCTTATTGAGCGTGTAGCTAAACTTCAGTTTATGACTATGGCTACAGATGTCAAGTGCCCCATACGCAATAATCACCACTGTGAAATACGCCAGAAGACGTCTGTACCGAGTGCACTGAAATGCGTTATTAGTGTGATTTAAAAAAACCATAAGAGACCTGGAGTTGGGATACCTTTAAATTTCTTGCTGTACGGTTCACTCGTTGGGCTGTGCACATCCTCTTTGGATTCCTTCACGACGGTATTCATTCTCATGAATGAAAAAAATTCTTAGATTTCAGCTATTAACCCATCGTCAGGTAGAAAGATAAATAAGTGTGACTAAGAAATTTTTGTGGTGTCAAATATTTTTAAAAACTGCAACTACAAAATATCTCAGTTGTTTTCCAAAGATGATTATTGTTAATGTATGATTTAGGCACAAAGCGAGGTAGATTATTTCACTACAAATTCGATATAAAAATATTTAGAATTGACAAATATGTGACAACTTGAAAAAAAACTACATTACAAATTACAAAAATTTTTTGAGAGGGAAAACAAGTTGTGCAATGCCAAGAACAATTTCGTGAAATATTCTAAGTGAGTGGCCGAACAAGATAAACTTATCTTTAAAAGGCCCAATATTACGAACAGGTACAGTATAACAAGCAAGAATAACACGTAAATATAACAACTGTAATAGTATAAAGTAAAATTTTAGCAGATCAAATGGAATTACGGTACTTGAAATAAAGGACGAAACATAGCGTGCACATAGGAAGAATAATTTACAAAGTAGTCTCGATTGAATAATTTGTAAGTTTGCAGTTACAGCAAGTGCGTAAATGAACGGTATCGATACTATATGGTGTCACTTAAAGCGAGCTGATATGGTTCTACAAGGCTGGCCTATATAGAATTTGCCACAAATGATTTTGTATATTACACTCTTTTCTAAAGCTTAAGTGATGTCTCTATCATTGGACGAAAAAGTCCAGTATTATACATAAAACGATGTTTTAAAGTTCCTGCATTTTAAATTTTTGTCCACATTCAGACAGACTATCCCTAATGCATGTAATCGCGTCGGTTTTGAGGTGGTGGGTCAAGCAAAAGATAATCATGTGAGGAGGCTTGTTTTTTTATGCATTATGGGGTCCACTACTGCAGGTGTGTAGCCATTACTTTATAATACTAGTTTACTGTATTTCATTCAGTTAGGAAATTATTATCACTGATGGGGATGGATATTAGTCGACGTATCATTGAATGAAAGGCAGAACGTTTATCACTGGATGTTGAGGATAAGCAAGTACTTCAATGTCAGTGGTGATAGACCTGGCAAATCTTGAAATCATGAATGCGGTCAAAGATATTAATGGTTAGATGAAAGTAATTATGTGGAATTATTCCATACATCATTGCGAATTGGATAGTGTTGTCCTTAGAATTTAGATGTATAAGGAATGTTTGAAACTGTTCAAAAATGGCTCTGAGCACTATGGGACTTCACTTCCGAGGTCATCAGTCTCCTAGAACTTAGAACTACTTACACCTAACTAACCTAAGGATATCACACAAATCCATGCCCGAGGCAGGATTCGAACCTGCGACCGTAGCTGTCGCGCGGTTCCAGACTGTAGCACCTAGAACCGCTCGGCCACCCCGGCCGGCTGTTTGAAACTGTCTGGCAGTACATGCCCATATGCAAAACGTACCACTAACATGCGTAAAACAGAATCCGGCATTGTAAAAGAAGGGATTCTTTTTAAATAAATGCTTTCCACAACTGTTCTTGAAGATGTATGCTAGTACTGGACTGGGTATTGGCTGGGGGAGGGGAGGAAAAGGGTGGCGTTTCAGTGGTAGACAGTCTGTTTGTATACCTAGCCAATGAAATGGAGCTAATTTTGCTTCAGGCAAGTACACTGCTAATTTTATGTCACCTGTTACAACTGGGTCAACTACTGATCCTTCAAGTACCAAAGTCTGTGAGATCATTGAAGCACTCCTGAAGTGGTAAATCATTGAATAAGATACAGACATCGAAAAAAGTAGCTTGGCACTAATGGGCATTTGGATTACTTTTAACTTGCACTCTAAGTTTATAAGTTTATTTAGGAAACAACTTTTCTTCTATCAGTAACGATTTTTTATTTATATTTATATTTTTCATGATGCGTTTCAGGGAAGGACTTCCATTTTGATGTGTGTTTGCTTTGTGTGTGATGCCCTCTATTTGTGGTGATTTCAATTTCTGGGGTGCTGCAGTTTTATATTGTCCTTACTGCAACGCTTAAATATTGGCGACTTTTAATTAATGATAGATATTTACGTAGAGATGTTGGGAAATTTGGAAACAGCTTCTACGTACAGCTTTCTTGTAGTTTACTTGTGCAGAAACACACAATTTTCGGTTCACAGTGCATAATGAAGTTACTACACGTATATAAAAAAACCTAGAAAGATGTTTCTACATGTAGCCAAGATACATAATGCTGTAAAATCACCCACAGAGAATGTGTACTTCCGTACAGAGGATAATTATCTCAGTAATCTGGATCACTATTTCTTACACATATATGTTCAATAATAGCTACTCATTATTTCTGTGTAGGTATACTGTCAATCACTTTCCATTGTTTCATTCATATATATCAATATATCTGCACTTCTTCCAGTAGATCCATTTTATGCCCTTTATTTACTCTGTAGAATGTCTTGAGATCTGGCTGTAATTTTCGAAACGATTTTCCTATGCTGTGCATACACGTTGGCTTTTGCTGATATGTGTCTGTTGTGTGTATATGCTTTAATGTGCTGTGTATATGTGCTGTTGAAATCTCAGGCTGTCTGTCGTATGTAAGACTTGAAGTATTTCTTACATGTTATTTTGTACATTTCATAGTTTGCATGCAAGTCATATTTGGACTTTATCCTATGTATTACTTTTTGTTGTAGTTATTAGATGCAGAGGTCCCATCAGAACCGAAGATATTTCATAATCTTTTCCGATATATTGCCAATGTACAGGATGCTACATACACATTTACTTACCTTTATCTTCTGTGCTGTAGTTTGTGTCTAGGTGTTTCTTTACTTTGTGGGTAACTAAGTCAGCCGTGGAAGCATTGCAGTCAGTAATAACTACACGTGTCAACTGTGTTGGTTTTTTTTTTTTTTGGATATTTTCTTGGTCGAAAGATATTTTAATTGCATTTTGCACATTAATCTATACCCTAGTTGTTTATGGATGTTTGGATGACATGAACTCGCAGAGATTGTGCGATTTGTCACTGTATTTTGCTCAGAAATTTAGCATGCGCATGTGTTATTGTGTTGTGTGACTAGGTCTAGATAAATGATGCTGTCGTCTTGTGTAAGTTGTTATACAAGTGGATCATTAGAAAGCTACAAGCAGAAGTTCTTTAGAAATGTATCTATTAACTCCGTAGAAAGAGCTATCATAAAAATTCGCTCTTATTTTTAAACATTACTCCAAAGACAACTGACGAACGCAGCACTTCAAACATCGAAAATTTCAGTGTAGCACACAGAAACGCACCTGAGAATGGGAATCATACCCCGAATGATTGATGAAAAGTAAAAGTAGAAAGAAATTCATGACAGATAGCAAAATAACAGTTTTTATAAACCAATCTACCGATTTTTCAGTCACAGAATTTGAGCAATCATTCGTCACGGCATAAACAATTATCAGTGTTCACACAGGCAATGCAAGCTATATACAAATATAAAAATTTTACACTGAATTTACTAAAAACAGTTGATTACATAAGACTCAACAAATATTGTTAACTGTTACGTTTAATCATGAACTATATATATAAATAAAAATAGATTCAAGTAGCAACATAACAAAACTTATTAAGTGCAAAACAAAAAACTATGCCTGGAAGCCAAAACAAATCATTTACACATTATGAGTGGCTGACTAAACAAACAGGTATATAGCATGTATATAGAAGAAGGAAACTCATTGAACCCACCTTATAAGATGAGATACACAACCACATATAACATATTGTGGGTAAGGAGTCTCTGAATGTTTGTAAATCACCTGACAAGAAATTGCAGATTTGGATATTCAATAAACATAAGACATGTGTCTTTTTAACATATAGCAAAAACCCATATGTATGTTACAGAAGAGTGGTGAATAATAGTTTAATTCGATCAAAGGGAAAGGACTCAAACAAAACATAAAACTTTATCTCAACAACCATACACTAAAACAGATCATAGCTATGAAGCTGCAAAATTCAATTTAAATACAAAAGCAGCATATAACTGCATGAATTCTTTATTACTTGTAATATTCGGCACATAAAAACACTAAATGAAACAACTTTAAAATAAACTTAAAGAGCAGTGAAAGCACATACATGTCCTCTTGACATAAACTGGAAGTATCTCATACTTAAGACTCCAGAGCCACCATTTTATCAATACAAACAAGAAAAAACAGAGAAAGAAATCCATTAAACCATTAGTAAACATAATAAATAGTAAAGCACATGGACTGTTATAGAAAAACTGTATCCCTTACAGAACAGTATGGTACTAGTTGAAGAACCAAACCCGAAAAAGTCCATCAAGATTCTTAGTTTTTATAACTTGACATTCCCTCTACTAAAACAGATTTATACAAGAAGCATAGTATTGATCACAAACAACCTTCTGAAACATAAGAAACGTGTATTCAGAGAGACTGTTGAATTTGTGGAAGACTACAGTTGCCAGCAATTATGCAACTTCAGAGAGTGACTGAGTACTATATAAAGCAAATAAGCACACGGAAACCACACCACCGAAAATAAAGATGAAAACAAATGTATATCCAGCATCCCACATATTGGCAACATATCACAAAAGAGTGAAAATATCTTCAAAAACCACAAAGTAAAAATTGAATTCTCTACATCTAATAAACTACAACAAAAACTAATATGTAACGAAAAGTATGAATGTGATCCATATTCATATCATGGGAAATACAAAATAACATACCAGGAATGCTTCATATTTCACCTAAGACAAACAAGCTCAGATTTCAGCAGCAGGTATTGTAGCACATTAAAGCATACACGTGCAAGACACATTACATCAGTAATAGCCACCCCCTGCCACCCCCGCGTAATCAGAGCACAGGACAACCATTTGGAGAAGTAGAGAAACGTGTCAAAATACTCCACAGACTAAATAAAGGTCACAAAATGGATGTGTTGGAAGAACTGCAAATATATTCACACTAAATACAAAAGAAAGATCAAATATTAAGTGGAAAGTGAATCTCTTTAGATGCGTGTACAGTATACTTGTGTAAAATATATGATAAGCAGAAATAATTATCTAACATTTTACATGTATATAAGCAATAGTGATCGAGCTGATGAAGATAATACCTTCATAGAGAAGTATATATATTTTGTGGGTACCCCTTAGCATTATTATTGTTGAGTACACATAAAACATCTTTGTGAGTGTTTACATACGTCTGGAAATTTCAGTATGTGCTGTGCACAGAATATTGTGTGTGAGCTTCTGCAGAAGTGGGCCACTAATAAACAGTAGGTAGAAGTTGCGTCAAGATCGATCATATGTAAACATCACGTGTTCATTTATAAATTACACTACCCACAAGAAAACAGTGCAGCACATATCACAGCGAAAACATCACGAATAAATAGCATAACACACATAAAAATTATTTTGAAAATGGCAATCATTTCGCAAAGCGCGTCGTACAAATTATGAGTAAAACGAATCGCGATTGGCGGCAAAAGAGTTATTTCATAAATAAACACACACTTTTTACAGTCGCAGACTTTCACCAACCATTTATAATTGCTCATATTTGATGGATCAAGGATATTAGTTTTCGGAAACGTTTTGTGGTGGAAAATATTTTAAGCAATCGCTAAATGCAATTACATGTGCCAACACAGTAAACTAATGATGCGTTACTAACAAGAGGCTAATGAAACAAAACCATTAGACGAGACTCAATACGTTAATGATACTTATATTCGACTGTTCATTCATACATTGCTGTTTCCTGGATTCTTAAACGAACTGTTACCGAATATAAGTAATATTTAATTTTGTTAAATTATGTACCAGATTGCACATTGAAATGTGAGTAGGTTATGATCAGAGTGACCTATGCTATGTTATCCGAAGCAGCGTCAGTTTCATAGTCCATTGTCAGACCTCTGCTTCCGTCAGACGCATTGTTGAGCAAATTGGAATATTCGTGTAAATGGAAAAAACTAGGTTTCAGAATCAGCCTGTATATATTCCGTAATTTCCGACGAAATTCTGTTCCTTCATAAAATATGTTTGTTGATGACTACAGTAGTTTTAAAATGTCTCCTTTTCTACAAGCAAATGTCGCGTATTCTGGAGAAATCAGCATGCCTGAAGCAATAGCACAGTCATCCGTAAGAAAGTCGAAGTTTGATTGAGGTACTAAATTACAAGCAGCCCATTCGTGAAGTTGATAAAGTTTACCAGTGAATACTACTTTCAAGGATTGATTTTATGTATTGAGAACGTGAAGTTGTTCGATTCCCTAGATAACTACTCTACTTTTTTCGAATTATTCTTTACAAGTAATATGTTTTAACGGACCATGTTTGCCCAGAGGTTTCTTATCTGTTAAATTAATTTCTTACTGGCACATCTCCCCTTAACAAAAGAGATAATTTAATCGAGAATTTTAAATTTTCTGCTTTTTGTCACGTTGAGAGTAGATTTTTTTACCAGAATCACCCCTGGGAACATTATTTTAACACATTACTTAATATTAATGGCGAACCGTTTCAGCTTTAATTTACATTTCTCCTCACACAACTTATTCTTAGATGTTAATGATTACTTTCTATATCACATTAAAGCAGAACAGTCTGATTTTTCTTTAAGTATCAGCTGTAAACAGAGGGGGAAGAAGGAGCTCCCTCACTCAACAAGTCGTCTCGCACTGTGTAGCAGCTTAGTGTTTTACAGAAAGAGATAAGCTTCTAGAACATTCAAGAGCTCAGAGGTCCAGACCCTCTCTCGGCTATCGAGTTTAAGACTTCCTGTGGTTTGTCTTGCAAATCTTAGGTTCATTACTTCGAAAAGGACATAACACTTACCTCCCCCTGTCATTTTCTAACCAAAGTTCAAGGCCTAATGGACTCATCGTTGATGGGGCGTTAAACCGTAATCCTCCTGTTATAACGAAAGACATTGCCAGTGAGCGGGTGATAAAACTGATCAGCCTAGAAAACATATTATTTAAGAAATTTTTGGAATGAGAGTACTACTAAATGGAACGATTTGAGTTCGATCTTATTACGATCACGTTAGCTTATAATAAATGACATTGTTATGTGCAGTGAGAGCTTTTCACGAAATCACAATCAACAGCTTTCTCCTCCGACTGCAAAAGTATTTAATTGACTCCCATCTGTGTCAAAATAAGTGAAATCGAAGCTTGCGATAAAGAGTAAGGTGTTCATTCTCCCTCGCACTTTTTGAGACTGGAAGCGTTGAGAAATAGTCTTGGGAAACAATCTGAAAACACTTAACTATGACCTGTAGTGTACTCAAGTGGATGTCAACGAAAACGTGGATAATTAAAATTTTCTACTGTTAAATTGAAATGTGAAGTCACGACTGATACTGTTTAAGTTAAATAAGTATCGATGTCGTATTTTTAGCTGACTGTGAATAGTATTGTCTTACGGGGATGTAATAGATTCACTTCAGAGCTACGAGGAATTTTAATCACAAGTACTGATGTGGTCATGTAAGAACAATAGCATTCAATACGTAATTGCGCAGAATATCTCTTACAAATAGTGACAATATTTATACTCCTTATCACACGCAAATTGTCCTCTCTCAATTTTTGTACGCACTTAGATGTTTGAATACGGTTGTATTAGCCCCCCAATATTTCCTTTCTGAGTAGTTTAAGTAATAACCGCTGCCGCATTTGTTTGAATATGTCACCCAACACACATTTAGTCGAAAAGATGTTACACTGCGATCTAAATATAATGTGAATTTCCTGCTGTGTAACAAATTTTCTTTTACGTAAGATCGCATTGGTTTTCATTTCAAGTAAAAAATGGCGTTTTACAACCCGTTTGCCCTTAACATCGGTTTATAATCTCAACATCATACTAGTCTCTAAACGATCTAGTTGACAATAGAATAAACCATTTGCTCATTAGTTGCCCGCTTAGATACGAGATACTGAGGCAACATTCATTTACGAGCGATGATCGACATGTCCAATAATTTCCCATTGATGACCTGAGGGTACTTCCAGCACAGTGATCGTCTAGTCGCCTCTATAGGTTAAATAAGGAGTAATTTCCCTATTCTTGTACTGTAAGTCCACTCTACGAGACCAGAAACGTATCCGGGAAGCTACAGGATATGTAAAAATTGTTGATTAGATTATTTCTGTGAAACAGCATCCCCTCTTGCCTTACCCTCTGAAGCACGATACAGGCGCGATTTAGAGTATTTCTTGGGGATGTCTGTAAATAAATAACAGCCCCATTGACTATCAGAAACATTAAATTATTCCAAATCTCACCATTCTCCGTATACACTGACTCCTTACCTTTGACACTCCTCTGTAAACTTCCCGGGAAATAAGAGATGGCACACAGCGCCAGCAGAATTGCGAAGGCACCTTCGAATCTCATCCTGAAAGGCTGCGGAGACCTGAACGCACGATCTGGCCTATTGATTTTACCGTCTCTTCTTATACACTCCCACTGGACTCGTTATCGACTAGAGACTCGCGTCATTTTGATCGGTACAGCGATAACGCGCTGCAAACTAATGCTGCGGTCGAAGCTCGTCTTTTCCTCCACAGTTTGCAGACGCTCGCAGCCAGTATCACTGTTCACTTCAGAGCGCCCTCTTTCTGTGTTCAAGGCGACGCTAGAATGCGTTTTTCGAGAATGCCGTCTGCGGTATGCAACGGGCCTGGTGAGCGAAATACGACAAGAATGTAGTCCGGGTGGATTCGCCAAACACACAGTAGCATCGAGATAAACGAAACTGACGTAAGGTCCCAACCTCATTTCATAGAAGTTTATCAGGACTGAAAATTCTAACATGCGTATCTGAAGCATATCTCTTTTCCTTGATAAGTAATATCTGTAAACGCAGCCAATTCCCTCTTTTTTCCGTAATAATTATCAATTCTCAGACAGTATGTTCATTTACATCCACACCAGTACCTGACCGGCCACGTTACATTGTGTGGCGGAGTTTGCAATAGCACAATCGACCGCGCCGAGTAAACAACCTTGTGGCGAAATACGCCGCTCTTCGAAGGATCTTCTGGCAAGAGTCTCACACTGAGGAGAAATCCTCCGGAATCTGTCGAACGTTTTACAAGCCGCTTCTTTCAATAAGTTTTTTGCAATGAACTTCAGACCGGCATCAGCTTTGTCTACAAATTGTTTACGTGGTCGTTCCATATTAGGTCGCTCTGGATCGTTACTCCTAGGTATTTTCGGTAGTTACAAATTTCAGTGACTTGCTGCCAAGAGTGCAATTCCGCAGTAGTGCTTCTCTTAACCTGTTTTTGCGCAACACGCCACATTTATTAACGACCTGGTTCAACAGCTGGGGGTATCCCTGCAGTTATTTAAATTACTCTGACGTTGCTTAACTGACTGAATCGTATGCAAACAGGCTCACGGAGCGTCCAGTGTTACGCACCAAATTATTTATGTACGAAGGGAGACCTATAGGTAAAACACCGCATTTTTTCTCGGCTAATTTGCGTTGAAAACTGAATTTTTTGGGGAAATATTAAAACATTCACGCATCAGGCCCTATAGGTTCATGACGTTCCGATTAGTGGCGGGGCTATATGTAGCCTGAGGTGCGTTCTGTGCAGAGACCTGTCGTTGAGATTCTCTTGGCGGAATACCAGAGCATCGCAGATGTTCAGAGGAGCCGGCACGACGGCTACGGAGGCTTGGTAGTGAACAAAAGTACGGCGAGTTCTTGGGCGGGGCGTCTGTCATCACGCAGCTAGGTCGTCTAAATTTCTCCTATCTGCCGTGTGCCTACCGGTCGCTCACAGCTGGGACTCCCGTAACGTATTTGTCGCCACAAAGATGCAAACGAGTTTCTCCTTCTACACAACAACCCAAGACATCGCGCAAGTCTGCGCACCCGGGAGGAGCTCACAAAACTTGACTTCTCTGTTCCACATCCACCCTACAGCCCGGATGTCGCACATTCCAACTTCCATCTGTCTGGCCCAATGAATGATGCTCTCTGCGGGAAACAGTACGTGGATCATGGAGAGGTTATTGATGCAGCAAAACGCTGGATCCGAAATCGACCAGTGGAGTAGCACCATGTAGAAGTACGGGCCTTCCCAGTAAGGCGGAGTAAGGCTGCCGCATTGCACAGAGACTATGTTGAAAAATAGGGTTATATAGCCAAAAGAGTGGGGAATAATGTAGTGTATCTGAATCCTGAATAAAGCTTACCTACTTTCAGAAAAAAATGCGTTGCATTATCTATTGAACGGCTCTCGTAGACAGTGATGGCTGTATGACAATTGGGGTACTTTTGAATCTAGGTTTCGTCAGTCGATTTTGTTCCGATAAGAGCGACCCTAGGAAATGAAACACTAAAAGTAGTCGATGAGTTTGCTATCTTGGCAGTAAAATAACTGATTATGAGCAAAGAGAGAAGAATGTAGACTAGCAATGGCAATAAACCCGTTCGGGAAAAGACAAATATGTTGACATGGAGTAGAAATTTAAGTGTTAGAAAACGTTTTCTGAAGATATCTGCCGAGAGTGTAGCGTCGTACGGAAGAGAAACGTGAATGATAAGCAGTTTAGACAAGAAGAGAATAGAAGCGTTTGAAATGCGATGCTGCAGAAGAATGTTCAAGATTAGATGATTAGATCGCGTAAGTAATGATTAAGTACTGAATAGAATTAGGGAAAAAAGAAATTTGTGGCGTACACTGACTAAAAGAATGGATGGAATGAAAGGACACACCCTGGGCGATCAAGAAGTCATCAGTTTACTAGTAGAGGGAATTATGAGTGGTAAATATTGTGGACAGAGACCGGGAGCAGTAAGCAGGACCAGATAGATGTAGGTTGCAGTAGTTAGTCGTAAATGCAGAGGTTGCACAGGAGAGAACAGCGTTCAGAGCTGCAACGACCAGTCTTGGGACTGAACACCACAACAACATCAGTAGCAACAACAACAACGACAAGAACGATGTTTCCCGGAACGTACTCATACGACTATCTCATGACTTCCTTGGAAATGCTGTAATAGACATGACAGTTTGCTTTGTAAATCAAAATAGACATTAGTTTAAGTCGTACCCTGAAAAAAAAAAAAAGAACTACTCCTACATAAACCAAGTTCTACATACACGCCATACTCAAACGAGTAAAGAAGACGAAAATGTAACACAGGATACAAGAAGATAATATGCTGTAAAAATCCTGCTGGTAACAATAAGAAATGATAAATCACCATTGCCGGCCGAAGTGGCCGTGCGGTTAAAGGCGCTGCAGTCTGGAACCGCGCGACCGCTACGGTCGCAGGTTCGAATCGTGCCTCGGGCATGGATGTTTGTGATGTCCTTAGGTTAGTTAGGTTTAACTAGTTCTAAGTTCTAGGGGACTAATGACCTCAGCAGTTGAGTCCCATAGTGCTCAGAGCCATTTGAACCATTTTTTAAATCACCATTGGTGCGCATTTGGGATATAAGCGGTCCAATGCATATGTGTCTAATTTAACAATAAACTGTTCTTTTTATGTTCTTCAACAATGGTTTCAAAAGCTAAAGACGGAGATCTGAATATTTCTGCATTTCTATAGGTACCATATAGACAGAACAGGTTAAGAGTTTACAAGAACCAGATTTGGGTGCTACAGCCATACGTATAATTACACCAGTATTCAGACACATACATACGGGAGGCACATAGTGACATACATTTAGAGGCTGAGCGTTGTATATTCTGCTGAGTATCACGTGGGAATACAGCCAGTTAACTGGGTTTTGGTGTTCCCCTGAGGCTGTGATTACCAAGAACATTGGATTAATAGCCTAGGGGACTATATCTTCACGTTGCCACTTGACGGTCTCGTACAGCACTTTACATGTCGCTATATCGTTGGATCCTAACAAAGTTTGGAAACTGCTTGGTAACTGATGACCAACAGCCCAAAGATTTATATGGTTTATGTGCTACGTCTTCCGAGGACATTGTAGAAATATATGGTTTGAATTTTCTTCCTCTCCACAAACACATAAGTGGAGTGGCGCATAGACTGATTCCATAGAGGTGGTTGTTGAACTTCCAGTGATTAAATTTTAGCCACGCTACAACTATTGTAAATCTACTTCATGTTTGTGCATTATTATACTACAGTACTCTTGGAATGGTGGGATTAATTTCTCCTTTGTGACTGCCTTTGATTTTAGATGTCCGCGGCCGTTCCTCTTGCCACTCAGGGGACACCCGCTTTCTGAGTATATGTATCATATCTGTGAGAGGGAGTTTGTCGTTTTAAATACCTTCATGTAGATGTACCTGCTTTGCTAGGGCATCTACCTGTCCATTTACAGGTATCCCAGAGCAGCCCTTCATCCATACTGGCATGATGTTGCGACAGTTCCTCAGCGCCCAACACACAATGTCGACAATTGCTGCAATTATTGACCTCGTACAACTATTCCAATGTATTTTAAACAGTTGTAGGGATCACATATTACCAGAGGTGATGACCGTTGTGTCTGCTGTGATCGTCTGTGCGAGTAGTAGGGCTCCCAAAATGGCAGTCAGCTCGGATGTCACAACAGTCGAATGTGGATCCAGCTTGTATAGGCCTTGTTTGCCTTGGAGCACCCAATAAGTACTACCATCGCATTTACTAAGCTTGGACTCATCTATATACACCACATACGCGACGCGGCAACGAGACAGGAATTCCATAGTCGTTCCGTTGACTGTATCCTGGTTCTGAAACGTTGATATGGTTCTGGCATCATTATGCAGAGTCGATATTGTGGTGTCGGTACACACCTGTTGCCGTAACGACTGCATCCTCATGCATTCACACGCGACGGATGGCAGCAGCTTATCTGTCCAATGTCTTACCCACCATAGGATTATAATTCCCAGATTTTTTCGTCTAGGTGCTTATATTCGTCGAAATAGAGTCGCAGGAGAAATTTGTTGTAGAGAAATATCCAAGTCCAATGGTTGTTCATTCGCTTAAACTACTAATGTGACGGTTGGATTTTACATGCAAGAATAACTGTACGCAAGGCTTTGTAGTGCATAGCGTCCAGTCTTTGGAGCGTGCTGAGTGATGATGATCAGGTGTCGTCAGTAGGGACCGGTATAAAGTCATCGTTGTCCACCAGTCAGAGCCCATTCATACTCCAGTCATAGCTCTGATACGGTTGCAGGATTATTTTCTTGCATCTGATAATAATATGTCGGATATGATGATCCCATCTTAGTTTATCAGTGTTAATTCCATTTTAATGAGCTGTTTTCCCAACGGAAAAGTACTGGTATGTTGTCGCAGTTACATTGTTTGGAGAAACAGAATCCTATGGCGAGTAAAAATTATAAGAGTAGACTTGCATTCATATATTTCGAAGCTACTTTCTGTATACCACCCATGCAGCGCGGTGGGAATTTTCAGATGCCTGCACAGGGGAGAACTGTCTTTGGAACATATGCATACGTCGTCTGCATGTTGTATTATTTGGAGCTCGCTAAGGTCTTTCTCTAAGATTGACAAGACAACGTTCCCATACGCTTTAATCAGGTCTACGAACGCAAATATCATACATATAATTATTCCTAGACAAATTTAGCTGTATTTCAGTAATTAACCATAAAAGGATTTCAGTTGTCCTCTTCTTTTCGAAGTCCATACTGTTGTTTCAGTAATATTATCTGTTTTCTCACTACCATTCTAAGCGCCGATTAATAACACTTTCCATTTCCTTTGACGCACACGGTAGTAAGGTGATAGGTCGATAGGACTCTGATTTATCACATCTTTTTCCCGATTTGTGGATGGGGACGACATGACATGGTTTCATGAATCAGTTACGATCTTTTGTTTCCATACTATTGTAAATTTCGGGCAGCAGCAGTTTCCCTTCGTGTGGTATGTGTCGCAGCATTGGGTAGTCATTACAATCGGGGCCAGGTGCAGTACCATTCCCTTGAGAGAGCGCCATCTGGAGTTCTTCAAGGTAAAAGGACTGTTCAGTCCTTCTCATACTGCACGTCGTCTTCCATACGCAGCACTTCACGTGCGGTTATAGTATGTAAGAACGACTCTAAGAGTTCTCTGAACGGTGGAGGTGTATGCATGTCCATCGTCAGACCCCTTTTATGTTCCTTACCACATTCCACATCGTAGTTAGTCGTGTTTCTTTTCAGACTGTAGTGCAGAAATTTTGCTACGAGTTTTTTTTTATGTCCCTTTGAAGTAGCAAGACTTCTTGTGCATCAGTAACAAGTAATACCAACACATCGGAATATTTTTCGGTATTATGATCGATTACAGTTTCACCGCAAGCACTGTTTCATGTACGTTGCAGTTGGCTTTGTTTTTGTTGCATTTCCGGCTGATTGCGTGTTTGGCAGTTTCCCTAGGTTGCGTTTATTATGGTTTGAATTGGCAATAATCAAAACGTAAACTTTCCTTGATCACTTCCAATGTTCTTCCGGCAGACAGTGCAGGACATGCTATGGCAAGTCCACTGCGGTCGGGACCTCATTTAGTCGAACTATTGGTGTGAGTGAACCATTATTTAGTACTATATGGTTTTCTGAATCTATTACATCCACTACAATGATCCGCATTGCGTTGGCATTTCTTCGTCCCCACAGCTTATGGTACCGATCGAGGTGGCGCAGTGGTTAGCACACTGGACTCGCATTCGGGAGGACGACGGTTCAATCCCGTCTCCGGCCATCCTGATTTAGGTTTTCCGTGATTTCCCTAAATCGTTTCAGGCAAATGCCGGGATGGTTCCTTTGAAAGGGCACGGCCGATTTCCTTCCCAATCCAACCCTAACCGAGCTTGCGCTCCGTCTCTAATGACCTCGTTGTCGTCGGGACGTTAAACACTAACCACCACTAACCACCACCCCACAGCTTATGGTGGCTGTTAAAGTTACCTAGTGACAGCAGGTGTTTCTCGATGGAAGCAATGATTGTTGTTCAATGTTGTTTAGAATGTCTGTTGTTAGGTGCTTTGCACGCTGAGACCAAACTCAGATGGATTTCCTAGATCCGCAGGCGGATACTAACTATTTGTTATATACAATCCTGGAAATTGAAATAAGAACACCGTGAATTCATTGTCCCAGGAAGGGGAAACTTTATTGACACATTCCTGGGGTCAGATACATCACATGATCACACTGACAGAACCACAGGCACATAGACACAGGCAACAGAGCATGCACAATGTCGGCACTAGTACAGTGTATATCCACCTTTCGTAGCAATGCAGGCTGCTATTCTCCCATGGAGACGATCGTAGAGCTGCTAGATGTAGTCCTGTGGAACGGCTTGCCATGCCATTTCCACCTGGCGCCTCAGTTGGACCAGCGTTCGTGCTGGACGTGCAGACCGCGTGAGACGACGCTTCATCCAGTCCCAAACATGCTCAATGGGGGACAGATCCGGAGATCTTGCTGGCCAGGGTAGTTGACTTACACCTTCTAGAGCACGTTGGGTGGCACGGGATACATGCGGACGTGCATTGTCCTGTTGGAACAGCAAGTTCCCTTGCCGGTCTAGGAATGGTAGAACGATGGGTTCGATGACGGTTTGGATGTACCGTGCACTATTCAGTGTCCCCTCGACGATCACCAGTGGTGTACGGCCAGTGTAGGAGATCGCTCCCCACACCATGATGCCGGGTGTTGGCCCTGTGTGCCTCGGTCGTATGCAGTCCTGATTGTGGCGCTCACCTGCACGGCGCCAAACACGCATACGACCATCATTGGCACCAAGGCAGAACCGACTCTCATCGCTGAAGACGACACGTCTCCATTCGTCCCTCCATTCACGCCTGTCGCGACACCACTGGAGGCGGGCTGCACGATGTTGGGGCGTGAGCGGAAGACGGCCTAACGGTGTGCGGGACCGTAGCCCAGCTTCATGGAGACGGTTGCGAATGGTCCTCGCCGATACCCCAGGAGCAACAGTGTCCCTAATTTGCTGGGAAGTGGCGGTGCGGTCCCCTACGGCACTGCGTAGGATCCTACGGTCTTGGCGTGCATCCGTGCGTCGCTGCGGTCCGGTCCCAGGTCGACGGGCACGTGCACCTTCCGCCGACCACTGGCGACAACATCGATGTACTGTGGAGACCTCACGCCCCACGTGTTGAGCAATTCGGCGGTACGTCCACCCGGCCTCCCGCATGCCCACTATACGCCCTCGCTCAAAGTCCGTCAACTGCACATACGGTGTACGTCCACGCTGTCGCGGCATGCTACCAGTGTTAAAGACTGCGATGGAGCTCCGTATGCCACGGCAAACTGGCTGACACTGACGGCGGCGGTGCACAAATGCTGCGCAGCTAGCGCCATTCGACGGCCAACACCGCGGTTCCTGGTGTGTCCGCTGTGTCGTGCGTGTGATCATTGCCTGTACAGCCCTCTCGCAGTGTCCGGAGCAAGTATGGTGGGTCTGACACACCGGTGTCAATGTGTTCTTTTTTCCATTTCCAGGAGTGTATATTGCCGAGTGCCAGTATTGACAACGGAAAAGTGAAAGTGGGTATGTTACTTTATCAACGACACTGCACCGACGTATCATCTCTGTCTTATCTAATGACGGAGTGGTCCGGAGGGGTGAATGGTTCGATAGAATTTTCCCATGGTTGTGTGATGGCACAAATGTCTGTATTAGTTTCGAGTAGAAAATATCGAAGGGTGTCTTTATTTGCCTTATGCGGTCCTGCGTCCCATTGGATGATTTTATAGGTCATTTTGATTTGTGAGGAGTGGGGTCACCATACTTTGGATTGATACCCGGGTCGCATCTGTTTTTAGTACTGGAGTGGTTTCATTAGTAGCCCACTGATACGATATATCTGTCATCACAGCCATGATTATATTTCAAATGTTACTAGTTCCCAATATCATTCAATTGGTTGAAAATGTGAAATGGTAGTGATTGTGTCAGACCTATTTGATGCTAGAGGGAGGCAGAGTTCTGATTGGTTCAATTGGTTCTGGGAACCATGCTTTGATAGTGCTATCTATGTCACAAAGAGTCCCATAGAGTTTACACATTGTTCATGGTGTAATAGGCCGTGCTGTATGAGAGGAATGGACGCCGATATCGGCGGTGAATCCACTCGAGACACCGTTCTTTGCTTCTGCGGCATGTCGTCATGAGATCGGTTGATTTCTGCGTGTCATAGGTATCGGTTTTGCTATTTGTACAGAGCCGTTGTTGAGTCAGAAGGGAGGGAATTCTGTACCCTTTATCGTAATGTTTGGGAGAGGAGTCACTGCATTGTCCTAAGACCTGTTTTCAAACACTTCTGCTGCTTCTCGGAAGGTAATATTATTCAGAAACATAATTTCGTTAACGTCCTTGTGTTTCAGATACTCTAAACGGGTACACTGAATACAGGATGGTTGACCGGTGGCCCCATAAGCACCTCTTTTGCCTGCACCGTACCCACATATTGTACTGCTTCTCCCCTGGTTGCTGCCATGTTAAAAAAATGTTCAAATGTGTGTGAAATCTTATGGGACTTAACTGCTGGGGTTATCAGCCCCTAAGCTTACACACTCCTTAACCTAAATCATCCTAAGGACAAACACACACACCCATGCCCGAGGGAGGACTCGAAGCTCCGCCGGGACCAGACGCACAGGCCATGACTGCAGCGCCCTAGACCGCTCGGCTAATCCCGCGCGGCGCTGCCATGTCCAAATAGCAAAAAATTACAGCACTGTAAGAAGGAGGCTACATACACCTCCACTGGATAGCGAACTCCATGAATTCAGACATACCGTGGGATCAGCTGTGATCTAAATGTCACACCACATGCTGGACACAGCTTTGTTACCTTCTGCTCATTCAGGATAATAATTTTGCAAGATCTTCCAGTGGCAACAACTTTGCAGCAGCAAGTCATTTCCGTCAGTAACTCATCCACCGTGAGAAAGGTTTCAATATTAATGATGATACTGATGCTGCATTGTTTATTAGTGAAGAACTTCGGAATACAGGCCTCCAGATTTGCTTTTTCTGAGAAAGGGTGTTGAACCAAGGCATTGACAGTTAATCCTGACAGTATCTCAGTTTTTAAATGGTTTTACGCTGCCTCTGTACTATGGATTATGTGCTTCAATAATAACTCACATTCCCGTCTAATGATTTTGCCTTGTGCCATAGGGTGACTCCTGCCGTTGTTTCTGTCTCTCTCTTTCTTTTGCTACTGCCTTTATCCCGCATTGTGCGCAGGGTCGGCAGGGTTAAGGACGGAATCGGCATGGTTAATGTTAAGGGGTGGCCGGAAGCCCTTCCTGTCGCCAACCCATACCCTCGGAACGGAATTAGTGTACCCCAGCAGTCCGCGTCTAGTATAAATCGTGAAACAGTGGGAATGTGTTTCAAATGTCTGCGAGTCGAGTAACTGAGGCGGGACGTGTGGACCAGCCCGGTATTCACCTATTAGGAACTGGAGAACCGCCTAAAAACCACATCCAGGCTGGCCGGCACACCGGCCGTCGTCGTTACTCCGCCGGGAGGATTCAATCCGGGGCCGGCGTGCCTACCCGAGTCCACGAAGCACGGCGTTAGTGCTCTCAGCTATTGTGGCGGTTCGTCTTTGTTTCTGCCTCTATTTTCAGCAAATGAGAGGCTCTTTGTCTGTAGTTGCTTGTAAGACAGCAGTGCCACTTATGTGTGGGCGACTGATAGTTCCTTCTTTGGTGGCGGAGACACTCCATTTTGTCTCGTACATCGTATCCTTCTTCCTCCTTGCAGTCCCGATGGCGTTTCTGCGAGGGCTGCAGATCTCGTGCTGTAGTTTCATCGACAGGTGGAACGTGTTTGAGTGTGTCTGCGTCGCGGGACACTATCCTGATAGGTGCAGAAAGAGCATCAGTATGCATTGCGAAAGTGCGCGGCTGGTTTTGTTAAGTTTGTGAAGCAGGGGTCTGCAATCGGTAGAGCCCGTTGTAGTGAAAACAGGGTGACAAAAGTTTTAACGATTTGGCAGTGCCTATCGAAGGCGTAAAGTTGTTTGAATCTGCCAAGGTAATGAAGACACTGTTTATTTGTTTGGTTTAAAGGGCGATTCGTCTTCCTTACAATTTATTTCCTGAAGGGAATAAACAGTTTGCATTACGTCACTTCTTAATTGTCGTTTTAATCATGAGGCGCTTCCACAGCGTGATCTCCGTATCACATGCTACACAGCTGCACATTCAGTCGAAACTGCATGCGTATCTTGCGGCTCCGGGAGGCCTTTTAGGTTTCTCCTAGAATTTTTTCACCGCAAAAAGTTAAACGAGCACTATAAAAAGAGATAAAATATTAATTACAGTTACAATATCTTTCACTTATAACACAGTAGATGTTTATCAGTGGAATAATTTCTCCATGCGCACCGTCAGCTCACTACCCAAATATTGCAGGCAAAACGCAGGAATATAAAAAAAAATGTTCAAAATGTACCCAGACACAGATTTTATAACGTAAATGGGAAGTAAATTTGAGTATTACTTTTTATCAATTTTGATTAATATGTAGTGATGAATAAGTTACCTTTTGTACTT
Organism: Schistocerca nitens; assembly: GCF_023898315.1. Lineage (NCBI taxonomy): Eukaryota > Metazoa > Arthropoda > Insecta > Orthoptera > Acrididae > Schistocerca > Schistocerca nitens. The sequence goes on along the minus strand of NC_064621.1, from coordinate 276,950,815 downwards.
ATAGTGCATCTGGAAAACGTTCCAAATTTTTTGTTTGCATTCAAACCTATCATAAAGAATTTTCTTTGGACGTGAATACAGTTTTATAACAAACTTATTCCGTAACGTGTGTGATGTATCCCTTTCAAAGTAGTGTCAACCACTATGGGACTGTTTACCTACCAGAGGACCTGTACCTTTGTTTGCTTTACCAGTACATTACCGACAAATGTTTTCAACATTTCCCGGTACTTGTAGAAAATGTTCGACTGTAAATATTACTAGGTATCCTATGAATCTACTTTTCTTTCCAAATAGCTCTGAAATTACATGATAAAAGTACTCCGTTCCGTTAAAATTGTCTCACGTTCTGAAACCTTGTTCCAACATCTAAAAGCGTTCATAGTATCGGACATCTTTTGTAATACATAAAGTCTTAGGAAGATCAGGTTCCAGCTTCGAGTCGTACTTAAACACCAACGATTTTGGAGATTTTCTGCTGACGAGTTCTCATAGTTGCACCGCTAGCGCCACACTTAAGCAACTGGCACAAAATTTGAAATAGAAGTCATCTTTCAGATGTAGAAATACGCTAACAAAAATATTTGAATGGCTACATTCTCTCAATTTACAGGTTTTCTCTGTAGTTAAGGAGGAACATCTTTAATCTGCATTTGAAAATATCTCTTTCTGATTTATTAATTAATAATGCAGATCATTTTTTCATCTACAGCTGTTCTTGGAAACATGGATTCTTGACAACAAATTTCATAACTGAATAAATGTACTATGATTCCGTGTTTAACATTCCAAGCTGCATAAAGAGGTGCAATAAAGAGATACTTTAAACACACATCTGCTTCTAATTACAGTTTTCGTGCAATGAATGCATTTTACCTATTTGAGGAGTTACCTAAAATAGTATGAAATTGAATAAGTAATTGAAAGTATGATAAATATACAACTTATTGGCATATACATGCAAAAATGACGTACTTATTCTCATATTTAATCACAATCTTGGTAAATCCACGCGTGTAAAGTGTGAAATTCATGCGCTCGAATAGACCGCTCTTTACATTCCGGATGGACACTTAAAAGCGTTTAAGAACATATTACAGTTGATTAAATTTTTATTATGGCCGGGGCGTATTGGGGCGAAATTTCATGGAAATTCAACCAATTGTCCCGGCTGGATGCCCGAGATGATATTCCCTTTTTGCATTCTTTTGTTACTACTTTTCCAGAATTGCTGCCCACCACCATCAATTCAGTTTTTATCATTATTGAGTATATGTTGATATGTACCCCCCTTGCACATTAATAGTGTTGAGAGCAGAGAGTAAATGAATACGTTTAAAATAAGACGGCTTCTATTTTTCAGTCTGAATTAACTAGGAGAGGAGTCCATTCAATTAGTGATTGCAGACACCTAACTTCGGCTGTGTTGTCTCGAAGATGATTTCCTCTGTTGATCAATTGCCTAAATAAAACGCAAGCATCCTTTTTGGCTTTTATTCAACCCAAGAAGAATATGTCCGTGTACTTTTGATACAGAAGATACGTTCCATTCAGCCGTGCTGCGGCTCGCTTTGGTGCTGTTTGTAGGTCTCCACCCTCCGGTTGTTTGTCTTCTTCTCGTGTTGACTGGCGCCACTCGGTTTCGCAAACGTTGCCAGTCCGCTAGTGGCAGCAGCGGTGGTTATCGATATCTAGTAACTGTTGACCTATCTGTGGGGCGACATCGTCGTTTTTCCGGGTCGTGTGAGTGGGCCAGTTCGGTTGGGGACTCAGGAGGAGCCAGGTCCGCCCACTGCCAGAACACGCCGGGACCGCTGGCGACACGCATGGACTGCCGGATGGAAGCGCTGTGGTCACGAGGGTGCACGACTTCGTCGTAAACCGGATCCAGCAAGCTTTAAGATGAGTGCATTTCAGTCCAAGTAGAGAAACCTCCACCATTGTGATATCTTGCGATTCTCCAGTGACTTGGCTGGCTCTGAGCACTATGGGACTTAACATCTATGGTCATCAGTCCCCTTCAATGACTTGGGTTCGTGTTGCTGCTCGTAGTGTCGCCGAGGTGAAGAGCAGCGAGTGGAGTGCTTGGGGAAGGCGGATCTGATTAGCTTTCCTCGACTGATTACTATTACTGCGTTCAACCTGTTACAATTTGTTACGTTCAACCAGCGGTAATTTTTCTTGCCTGATGGCCGCTAACGCCCCAGTTACTTACCCCGAGCATTAGTCTGCGTAACGGCTGTGTACGTTTCCTCGTTTTGCCGCTGCTGTCCCGTAAGGCGTGTAGTGCTGACAGCTTTCTTGATTGTAGGCCGATTGGTGATTGTTCTACTCTGGTGGTAGTGATTCCTTTCTCGTTCTGGGCGCTCTAAACACAGTATTCTGGGGACGTAGTGCAGACCTCCGGTTTCCGTTTGTGCGTGTTGTTCCATCGTTGCATTTGGTTTATCGGAAGTCAGGTAGCTTCATGAAGATTATCATTAGTCATTCCTTAGACTGCCACTAGTCTGACTTACCATCTCGTGAAGTGAATGCTACTCATGGCTGCTTATCTCATCGCTCGCGATTGTTGCCGAACCTTCTCAGAGGTCGATTCCTGGATCCAAGTCTGTGGCCCTTTGGTTCTTGTAAGACATGTGTGTTCTAAAAGGAGATCTGATGGCCAGTAGTTCAGTGTAACACTCGTACAGCCCACGCCTTCTGCGGGTATAATCTGCCGCAGGAACCTTTAAGGAACTTGTGTACTGGTCCTTGTGTTTTATTATTGTATTATTTATTACAATGCCTTGTAATGCCTACATTAAAGATTATATATGTCTAGTTAACAGGTCTGGTCGCCTTCTGCAATAAATCTAGCAGTGTAGCGTTCAGTGCATGTTAAGGGTTGTGGTCCAAAAGTTTACCATCATCTTACTTCACCCGTTTGGTGATCAGTTGCTTGTTTTTTTTATTTAACCTCTGCTATTGCATTTGCTGTTTTACAGCAGGTTTCTAAATTTTTTATATTATTCCCGTTTCTGGCGTGTAAGGCCTTCAGCCGTGATTGTGGTCTTTTGCCTTAAAATTCTGATTTGGTATTTGTATTTTAGCATTAAGCCTTTAAAACCTTATTTACTGCCATTCCTGTCGTCTGATGCCTCCTGCTGTGTTTGTGGCTACTAGCGTTTAATATTTCAATACCTCTAATTTGTAAGTTGCAGAGAGTTTTAAACAATTCTTAATTTATTTCCATTCTGGCGTGTAAGGCCTTCTGCCCAGATCACAGTGCTTGCTTTTAAAACGTTATCTGCTGTATCTGTATTTAATGGCGATTTGCTAAATTGTAACTCACTGAAAACACTATTATTGACGATTTACGCAGCTGTTTATTCCTTCATCATTTTTATTTATTGTTGAGTCTGGAATTACTGGTTTAAAATAAATTGTGTGTAACTGTAAAAGGCAACCAATAGTAACTGATTATGGCCCCGTCCACAAACGTAACCGAATCCTGCCTTCCCTTGACTACCAGATTTCATCCTTTTTGATCATTATATCGGTGAAATCAAACTTTTTTTCTGCATGTTGCTAATAACCTGACCACAGCCGATAATCAACTAGCACGCTAACACAGTACCCTCCTCACACATCATTACATGTAAGCCTTCCAAAACCAAAGAAACACATGTGCCAAAGACAGGTTCAAATGGTTCAAATGGCTCTGAGCACTATGGGACTTAACATCTGGGGTCATCAGTCCCCTATAACTTAGAACTACTTAAACCTAACTAACCTAAGGACATCACACACATCCATACCCGAGGCAGGATTCGAACCTGCGACCGTAGCGGTCGCGCGGTTCCCGACTGAAGCGCCTAGAACCGCACGGCCACACCGGCCGGCGCCAAAGACATGCTTATGTTGATATTATACCGGACGACATAAAACTCGTCGGCACAGTGGTTGGTTGTTAGCTTTACTTCTGGAGCGCCGTGATGATACTACAACAGGTCACTTTTTTACTACTGTGGCAAGATGAAATACTTGACTTTGTTACAACACATGTCCACAGGAGTTTCGTGAGTATTTATTACTGTTACCGAACTTTAACGTATGATATGATACACGACAGGATACTAGCCTCTTCTCACAGAATTCAGCTGATTACATATTTTTACGAATACTTCTGTCGCATAAGACTGTCGCACTGCTGGCTCGCTAGAGAGACGGCGCTGCCGTCGTCGGCGACAATTACTGACTGGACTGAACGGCACTGCGCTGCGACGTACGAGGTGTGGCTAGAAAAAAACCGGACTAGTACTGGTGAAACAATAAAACGAATGCAATAAGGCTGAAAGTCGCGTGGCCTGTCACGTGACTCTCGCTCCGCCTATTGCTCGAGTTTCATCTGCCTCCTGCACTCAGTCTGCCCGTGGCGTCTGTTTTAAGTAGTTGACGTTTTGTCTGTGCGTCGGAAAATGTTGAGTGTACAGAAAGAACAGCGTGTTAACATCAAATTTAGTTTCAAACTAGGAAAATCTGCAAGTGACACGTTTGTAATGTTACAACAAGTGTACGGCGATGATTGTTTATCGCGAACACAAGTGTTTGAGTGGTTTAAACGATTTAAAGATGGCCGCGAAGACACCAGTGATGACACTCGCACTGGCAGACCATTGTCAGCAAAAACCGATGCAAACATTGAAAAAATCGGTAAACTTGTTCGACAAGATCGCCGTTTAACAATCAGAGCAGTGTCTGAGTTAACAGGAGTTGACAAGGAAAGTGTTAGGCAGATTCTTCATGAAAGTTTCAACATGAACAACGTGTGTTCAAAAATGGTTCCAAAGTGTCTCACAATTGAACAGAAGGAACGCCGAAGAATGATTTGTTCTGACATCCTGGAAAACATTGAAAGTGATCCCACCTTCTTACAAAATGTTATTACTTGCGATGAATCGTGGTTTTTTACTTACGATCCCGAAACTAAACGCCAATCGATGCATTGGAAAACTCCTGGTTCTCCACGACAAAAAAAAGCACGAATGTCAAAATCGAAATTCAAGGCAATGATGATTGTTTTTTTTTTTTTTTTTTTTTTTTTTGACATCAAAGGGATTGTGCACATTGATTGGGTACCAGAGGGACAAACAGTGAATCAGCATTACTACATTAGCGTCCTGGCTACCCTACGTGAGCGAGTACGGAGAAAACGGAACGATTTGTGGAGAAAAAAGTCATGGATCCTTCACCATGACAATGCTCCAGCTCACAGTGCGTTGTCAGTGAAGACGTTTTTGGCAAAACACAACATTCCCACCTTAGATCATCCACCCTACTAACCTGATTTGGCCCCCTGTGACTTTTTTCTTTTCCCTAAAGTCAAGTCAGCTTTGAAAGGAACTAGATTTGAGACTGTTGAAGCAGTAAAAGAAAAAGCGACGGAAGTAATGTATGGACTTACCGAAAATGATCTGCAGCATTGCTATGAACAGTGGAAAATTCGTATAGAGCGGTGTAGAGACCGAGGAGGAGAGTACATTGAAGGAGATAACATGAAATTGTAAATAATTGTAAATAAATGTTTTTTCCAGCATCAGTCCGGTTTTTTTCTAGCCGCACCTCGTAAGTGAGAGAGCTGATGCCTTGACGTCTGGGAACTCTTCCGGGAGTGTCCGCACAATCGTCTTTCAGTCGTCGTTGCTTCTGGCGGCGACTGCGTCTAAGTCCGTTTTCCTCAGGCAGTACCAACCTTGCTATGGTGCCTCGCTCTTTGGTCGACACCCCAGATTTGGAAACTACAAATCAATGGGCTATTTAAAAATATGATTTGGGATAGCATATCAGATTATTGTTTTTATCCAAATACGTTTTAAATCAAATGTAAAGTACTTGAATGACTATTCTTCTCGGAGCTATACTATTTAAGCCTTCTGAACACATAAAAAATACATAAACATAATTAAGAAATGAGCTTTCAAATAATCGAGAGACAAAAATAATGAGACCCTCTGCCAAAACCAAAAAACTCCAAGTTCACAAAAAACCTGTGCCGGATTCCTCGCTTTAGAAATCAGGCTTCTTTAGGTTCAAATTGGTCACAGAGCATAAATTTAGGATCGTTAGAGTGTGCATTAATCTGGGCATAAGTTTGGATTCGCACTTCCATTACAAGGAGTTAGAAGCTCCGTCTCACCCGTCTCTATTACGTAATGCTAGCATAATGAGTAAAGAATATGGCTTAAGAGAAAACCGGAGAAAGGTGAAAGTAATGAAAAGTAGTAGAAACCAGAACAGCAAGAAACTTAATATCGGGATTGACGTCAGGACTGGAGATCAGAAAATAGAAGAAGGAATTCTCCTACCCAGGCAGTAAAATAATTCGATGGAGCAAGGACGACATAAAAAGTAGAGCAGCCTGGCCAATAAAAATCTACTAGTGTCAAACAGAAGCCTCAATTTGAGGAAAAACTTTCTGGGAATGTACATTTGAAGCACAGCATTGTATGAGAGTGACTAGTGGACTGTGGAAACCCGGAAGAGGATGGAAGCATTTGAAGTTTGGTGCCACAGAAGGATACCGAAAATTAAATAGACAGGTAAGATAAGGATGAAGAGGTTTTTTTCCACAGAACTGGAGAGGAAAATAATGTACGGGGAACACTGACAAAAAGAAGGGACACCATCGTAGGAGATGTGTTGAAGACATCATGGAATTACTTCCATGATACTAGAGGGAGCTGTAAGGATAAAAACTGTAGAGGAAGCCAGACTCTGAAATACATCCATCAAATAATTGAGGACGTAGGTTGCAAGTGCCACTGTGAAATGAAAAGGCTGGTACAAGAGAGGAATTCGTGGCGGGCTGCATCAAACCAGTTGCAAGACTGGTGACCCAAAAAAAAGAAGTTAGCCTGGTATTGTGTGGCTGACAGAAAACTGCCGCTTAACTCCGAGGCTTGAACCTCGTTCTGAATCAGTCATGATCTCATCGTTTCCAGGAATGTCAGTTCATATTCCGGAAATAGTTACCCTTGGTTTTAGTGATCCGAACGTGAATCGTGCTAAACTTTATGGTCATTTTTCGTGTCTTCTTTGTTCCTTGGCTTTCATAAGGCGTTGAATGCTGTTACGCATAGCTACCTAATGAAAAAGTACGAGCATAAGGAATATCAAACCAGCTGTGTGACTGATTGGAGGACTTGCTAGTAAACGGACAAAATTGACAGAGGAAATGAATGAGATCCAAATAAGAGCAATTCCCTTCGTGATAGTTTTAAAAAGACGCGGCAAAAGCCTCACGGAGGTGCTACGTGAATTTCAGTGGCAGATATACTATAAGTCAAACGTTCTGGTAACCTGTTAAAATTCCGAGAGCGTATGTTCCTAGAAAATCAACATATTGCTCTTCCCCACGTATAACTGATAGAATGATCATGATATTAGATACATTCGAGCTCACGTACAGGCTTACCACTCATGTTTCGTGCGTGAACAGTACATGGCGCAAGCGATAGTGGTACATAGCGTACCCACGGGCCACACAGCTTAAGTTATGCTTGCGGTGTATAGATGTAGATGTGTGCTAGGATAAGACATTTCCTTCACGTATGACGTACGCTTTAGAGTCTGTTTTTGCCGACGGGTATCGACAGGAGATTATTCTTCCCTCCCTCTGTCCCACCTGGATTAATTGATTATCGCGGGCTGCGTCAAGCGCTGAGATGCCGCAGTTGCGACAAGTAGGTTAAAATCGGATTACAGGATACATACAAAAACAACCTTTAAAGTTTTATAAATATAAAGAAAGTGTTTTGTAAGAAGCATTATTTTACTATCAAATTCTCACCTTTTAAAATTTAAACACATTTGCACGCATTCGAACCAATTGTTCCTTATTTCGACACTGACGTTGGTACCACAAGAACATGGTTCCGGAAGGACCAAGCAGCTACTTGCCATGATGAAAATCGGAATTTCCTGTCCATGCGTTTTGTATGACACGGGGGAATAATGAGAAGCCCCTGAATGATGAATCAGGTGAACATGAGTTCTCAGACACTGATGCGATGTTTTCTCTGCGTCAAGTGAAGGACAGTTTGATGTGCTGTGTGGCTACTGGAATTTCCATCTTAGGGATGAGATTATTTCGTCGCAGTCAACAAGTAGCCAGGAGCTCGCCGGCCGTTGTAGTAGTTCTAAGTTATATGGGACTGATGACCTCAGATGTTAAGTCCCATAGTGCTCAGAGCCATTTGAGCCATTTAGCCAGGAGCTCTATTCAGAGAGATTTAAGTTGGAACGAGCGTTTACAAAAACACTTCTCAATGAAGCTAACAGAAAAGACAAAAAATCAGGATACGACAGAACGAATCGACATGAGGTCGTCCAATCAGCATCAGAATATCAAGAAAATATCCAAAAAATTGCTCTGAGAGACATTAATTAGAGAAATGTTGAGAGTCGCCAGAGACTGACATGGTACCGACCTCGCTCATTCCAAAACGAGTGAAGTAACATGGTGTTTTATTTAACCCATTTTCACATAAAGTTCACGACCATAAAATCTGAGAAACTGTTTCATACGGAGGGTTACAGAGAGCCTTTCTGCACGTGTACGCATTATACCAGTGGTTTTAAATCTTATTGAGTTGATGGCGGCCCTGTAGGATGCTTTTTAATAATCGAAATAATTAATCAAATGTGTTACGTATAAAATACTTCTCACCTCAGTGCGACATTTAAGCTTTCTTCTCATTACACAACTTGCAAGTCTTGGCAGCAATCGTAATACAACCTCCCCTATTCTCTTCTCCATATAAAAACTTGATCTTTACTTTGTTTTAATGACAACCACTGCAAAAATACCCACTCTTGCAAAGTTGGTAGGTTCGAAAAGGAATTAATACTTTGAGTACTTTCTTGCTCATGCTTGGAAATTCATTTCTTACTGAATATTCATTTCTTACTGAATACATACATGTTGGTAATGTCTCTTTTACGGAAGAATGAGGAACAAGTTCTTCCTCTTCTGCAGTACTGAACTCAGAAGGAGAAACATACTTTACGGATTTTGAATCCAGTGAAACGTATCACATTTTGCAAATGAGCCAAAACATTTTGACCGCCTACTACAAGCGTGTTGGTAAACATCTGATTCTGCGTGACATGGATTCGACAAGTACTTGGTAGGTTCGCAGAGGTTTGTGGCACCAGGTGCCTACGCTCAGGTCACACACATTCCATGATTTACGGGCGAACAGTTTGTGCGTGCGGAGCTGGCGTCCGGTAGCATTCCAGTTGGGTTTCATCGGATTTAGATAAATCGAATTTGATGCACAACACATCAACGTGGGTTCACTATCATGCTCCTCAAACCATTGCAGCACGATTCAGAACTTTTGACACGGATAGTTATCCTGTTGGAAGATGCCATCGCTCTTCGGGAAGACATCAAGCAGAATAATGTTCACGCTGTCAACAGCTCTCATGGTGCCTGCGATTACTACAAGATGAGACAGCACTGAAATATGTGAACAATTGCCGGTATTATTGAACATTAGTGAGATGAGTACAAAAGCAAAAGCGTTAAGAATGATGAATCGAATGATTTGTTGTTGAGAAAGCATGGCAAGCGACCACGAAGGAAGATGTTTGTAAAAAAAAAATGTAATGTTGTTAATGACAGTATATGTAGATATACAGGGTGGTCCATTGATCGTGACTGCGCCAAATATCTCACGAAATAAGCGTCAAACGGAAAACTACAAAGAACGAAGGGGAAACCAGATGGCGCTATGGTTGGCCCGCTAGATGGCGCTGCCATAGGTCAAACGGATATCAACTGCGTTTTTTAAAGAGGAACCCCCATTTTTTATTACATATTCGTGTAGTACGTAAAGAAATATGAATGTTTTACTCGGACCACTTTTTTCGCTTTGTGATCGATGGCGGTGTAATAGTCACAAACATATGGTTCACAGTTTTAGACGAACAGTTGGTGACAGGTAGGTTTTTTAAAATTAAAATGCAGAACGTAGGTACGTTTGAACACGCTATTTCGGTTGCTCCAATGTGATACATGTACCTTTGTGAACTTATCATTTCTGAGAACGCATGCTGTTACAGCGTGATTACCTGTAAATACCACATTAATGCGATAAATGCTCAAAATGATGTCCGTCAACCTCAATGCATTTGGCAATACGTGTAACGACATTCCTCTCAATAGTGAATAGTTCGCCTTCCGTAATGTTCGCACATGCATTGACAATGCGCTGACGCATGTTGTCAGGCGTTTTAGGTGGATCACGATAGCAAATATCCTTCAAGTTTCCCCACAGAAAGAAATCCGGGGACGTCATATCCGGTGAACGTGCGGGCCATGGTATGGTGATTCGACGACCAATCCACCTGTCATGAAATATGCTATTCAATACCGCTTCAACCGCACGCGAGCTATGTGCCGGACATCCATCATGTTGGAAGTACATCTCCATTCTGTCATGCAGTGTAACAACTTGTAGTAACATCGGTAGAACATTAAGTAGTAAATCAGCATACATTGCACCATTTAGATTGCCATCGATAAAATGGGGGCAAATTGTCCTTCCCCCCATAATGCCGCACCATACATTAATCCGCCAAGGTCGCTGATGTTCCACTTGTCGTAGCCATCGTGGATTTTCCGTTGCCCAATACTGCATATTTGCCGGTTTACGTTACCGCTGTTGGTGAATGACGGTTCGTCGCTAAATAGAACGCGTGCAAAAATCTGTTATCGTCCTGTTATTTCTCTTGTGCCCAGTGCCAGAACTGTACACGACGTTCAAAGTCGTCGCCATGCAATTCCTGGTGCATAGAAATATGGTACGGGTGCAATAGATGTTTATGTACTCGTAGAATTCTCAACACCAGCGTTTTTGATATCCCCGATTCTCGCGCAATTTGTCTGCTACTGATGTGCGGATTAGCCGCGACAGCAGCTAAAACACCTTCTTGGGCATCATCATTTGTTGCAGGTCGTGGTTGACGTTTTACAAATGGCTGAACACTTCATGTTTCCTTAAATAACGTAACTATCCGGCGAACGGTCCGGACACTTGGATGATGTCGTCCAGGATACCGAGCAGCATACATAGCACACGCCCGTTGGGCATTTTGATCACAATAGCCATACATCAACACGATATCGACTTTTTCCGCAATTGGTAAACGGTCCATTTTAACACGGGTAATGTATCACTAAGCAAATTCCGTCCGCACGTACTTATACGTTTGTGACTATTACAGCGCCATCTATCACAATGCGAAAAAAATGGTCCAACTAAAACATTCATATTTCTTTACGAACTACACGTACAGGTAATAAAAAATGTGGGTTCCTATTTGAAAAAACGCAGTTGATATTCGTTTAAACTATGGCAGCGCCATCTAGCGGCCGGCCGCTGGTGGCCAAGCGGTTCTAGGCGCGTCAGTCTGGAACCGCGCGACCGCTACGGTCGTAGGTTCGAATCCTGCCTTGGGCACGGATGTGTGTGATGTCCTTAGGTTAGTTAGGTTTAAGTAGTTCTAGGGGACTGATGACCTGAGATGTTTATTCCCATAGCGCTCAGAGCTATTTTTTGCCATCTAGCGGGCCAACCATAGCGCCATCTGGTTTCCCCCTTCAAGCTAGACGAGTTTCGTTTTTTGTAGTTTTATCGTTTGATGCATATTTCGTGAGATATTTACCCCGGTCACTATCAATGGACCACCCTGTTTGTGTCTGTGTACGCATTACCTTCCCAAATATAATCCTGTAGTGCACGTATATATATATACGTCATGTTTCCACAACTTTGTTTCAGATAACATAAGACGAAACTGCACTTGTAAAATACAAATGTTCGAAAGAAATACCAGTAGCCAGATATTGTGCAAAGGTTCAAATGGCTCTAAGCACTATGTGACTTAACATCTGAGGTCATCAGTCCCCTAGACTTAGTACTACTTAAACTAACCTAAAGACATCACACGCATCCATCACCGGGGCAGGATTCGAACCTGCGACCGTAGCAGCAGCCTGGTTCCAGACTGAAGCGCCCAGAACCGCTCGGTCACAGAGGTCGGCCAAGGTATTGTAACGTAATAGATAAGAGCTGGTTTGGTAGAACTGCGTCTCTCGTTGTATTATTTTGTTTTTTGACGATAGGGATATGGCCATTAACAGAAATTTATCTGGGAGGGTGTGGTCGGTAAGGACCTATGCATGGGAAGGCTTATGTATGTTGACAACAGTTTCCAATAATGTATCAAATGTTGGACATGAACACACAAAAAGTTAAGATAATTTCTTTTTTCGTTAAATCTCAAATCTCTCAATGGGTTTTACTGAGTAATTTTTGACGCTCCTTGAACCAAGTATCCATCAACTTTTTTTTCAGGAATTTTCGCTGCAGCAGCGTCTTTATTGTTAAACATTCAGAACCGTATTACTGCACATTCAACAGTATTATTGCACACAGTATTATTGCACAATATTATTCAGCAGTCTGAACAGAACGTCAGTAGTATTGCCCAATTTTATTGTGGAATAGCATTTACCGTCTGGGGGCAGCTTTGGCTTGTCTCAACAATCGCATGAAGGATTTGGAGCCTACGTGAAGTAGGCAGTTAAAGGGAAAACAGGCTTATTCCAGCTGCGAACTTAGTCCTCGGTGCAAGACTAGCCTGTCCCAGCCAGGGTAACGGTGTGAGATTTAACCTCTACTGCACGAAGTAATCACTTTGAAATGAGAGCCTCGCTATACTTCCCATAGTATAAACATCCGGACTAGGACTACGGGTTTTAATCTTGTGAAGCCCGTCAAAAGTAGTTTTGTGTGCCAACAGAGCGAGGTGTAATGAATTAATTAATATGGTGGACCTGTGTTCGCGAAAGTCCGATTCAAATCTCCTCCAGACCATCAAAACATGACTACTCCGTGTGGTTTCGCTACATAGCTTAAAGACAAGTGCTCATATCGATGCAGTCAGCTAAATCAAAATAAAATGAAAAGAAAGGTAGGAAACATTAACAGTGCAGTGGGGGTTCCACTGCTAAGCACAGAATACAGAGCAGATAGAGGGAAACAATACTTTGATGGGCTTTACGACCTTGGGGCATTTGTCTATTGACGCGATAAAATAAGACTCAATGTGAGAGACATAAAGGATCCAGTATTCGTGTAAGCGTATAACAGAGCTATCGAAGACTTGCAGTCAAATAAGTCAGACTGGATGAATACCATTTTTTCGAAATTACAGGTGCCAATGAGGGAAATGGCAACCAAATAACTTCTGAAGTTGGTGTGTTGCATCTATGAAGATATACCATGAGATTTTGGAGAAAGTCATCCACACAAGAGTAAAAGTAGATAAGTACGAGAACTATCACATAATCAACTTAATGACTCATAGTTGCAAGAATAATATAAAGAAAAATGGATTAGATTGATTAGATTCGTTGACCTGCAAAACCTGTTGGACACTGTAAAATGGTGCAAAATCTTCGAAATTCGATAAAAATGGAGTAATCTGCTGTGAACAAGAGTTCATATACAGTATAGACAAGAACCAAGAGGGAACATTAAGAATGGAGGACCAAGAACGAAGTGCTCTGATTAAAAACTGTGTAAGGCATGGATGCATATCTTGCGCCTACTGTCCGATCAATTACATCATAGAAGCAATGACGGAACTAACAGGAATACTCATGACTACCATTGAAATTCAGGGTGAAGTGATATCAATGGGTTGGGTTGATTTGGGGGAGGAGACCAAACTGAGAGGTCACCGGTCTCATTGGGTTAGGGAAGGATGGGGAAGGAAGTCGGCCATGCCATTTCAAAGGAACCATCCCGGGATTTGCCTGAAGCGATTTAGGGAAATCACGGAAAACCTAAATGGCCGGATGCGGGATTGAAACGTCTTCCTCCCGAATGCGAGTCTAGTGCGCTAACTACTGCGCCATATCAATGATAAGATCCCTTGATGACGTATCTATCTTCACTGAAAATGAAGAATTATAAGACAGTTGAATGGAATGAATAGGCTCATGTGCACACACTATGGACTTGACCGTAAACCGAAGCAAGTTTTGGAGAACTACAGAAATGAGAACAGCCATAAACTTAACATGAAAACTGGGGATCACATAGTAGACGAAGTGAAGAGATTTTGTTACCTTGGTAGCAAAATATCACATCCCGGATTAAGCAGTGGGGATATAAGAAGTAGATTAATAAGAGCTAAAAGCCAACTCTTGGCCAAGAGAAGTCTGCTGATATCAGACTTCGGGCTTGATTTGGGGGCGAAAATCCCAAGGTTTGGAGCACAGCGTAGCTTGGTAGTGAATCATGGAATGGGGGATAATCAGTATCCGGCCGCGGTAACCGAGCGGTTCTAGGCGCTTCAGTCCGGAACCGCGCGACTACTACGGTCGCAGGTTCGGATCCTGCCTCGGGCATGGATGTGTGTGCTGTCCTTAGGTTAGATAGGTTTAATTGATTCTAAGTTCTAGGGGACTGATGACCTCAGATCTTAAGTCCCATAGTGCTCAGAGCCAAGCTAATCAGGAAATACGACGAAGTTATTGACAAGTAGGTGAACTGTTAAGATAAGAAATGAGGTTATCCGCAGAATATGCGGTAAACTCTGACAAGAGAAAGTGACAAGATGATTTGATATGTGTCAGTGCGCCAGGAAATAACTTCGACGGCAACAGAAAGAGCTGTAAAACGCAAGAGTTCGGGGAAGACAGAAATATCTAACATTTAAACTGAGAACGTTGAGTGGAAGGGCTGCTCTGATATGAAGAGAGTGACACAAGAGAGAAAAAAAAAAATAACCACTTACCCACTACGTTGTTACGGCTCCTCTCGTCTTTAGTTTATGTTAAAATAATTTTCATTCATGTCAGTGCACTTGGACTTAGTGTTTTCGCCAGATATTCAGCATCTAGAGGGATTACATTGGCTGTGCCGGAGATTTTTATCTCTTAGGTGATAGCGTTCGTCTGTCATGCGATACTGAGATCAGGGTTCAGCCGGTTTCAGTAAAAAGGAATTCGCTATCTTGTGGCACGTAAAGTTTCAAGCTCCCGTATTAAAAATTATTAACTTAAGTCGTACGCGTGTCATTGATCTAGTGATTTAATTAAGGTTAAAGTCAATATAAAATATGAAACAATTGTCAGCTCCGGTTTCTAGAGCCGGAGGGCATCATTTCCCGATCGGAGAAGAGGTCACAAACGGACTGAAAATGAAATACGTAAGATTTTTCTTTGGACTTCAGTAGCATGAGTGATAACATCCAGAACGGGTTACAAGAAGTTTACAAAAATGTCTCCCAGGATGTGCGCATTATCTTAGAAATACATTGTACGTACCATGCAAGCCACACGCAGGTCTAAGCTGGATGATATGAGTTCGATATTCCCTTACTGTTGCAATTTCCTTTAAAAGAACTCTGAGCTACAAATTTAAGTCTTCAGTAAAACCCCAGAAACCATCAGCTGCTCTCCAGCGTTATTAACCTGGACACAATTCCTCAGGTAATCTTGAGTCTATTAGGGTTCTTTCCTTATTTTAATGTTTATCTTCCTACTTGCGGTTTGCCTGAATGTTTTCTGGCTAGGCGGCACTTCTACTAAAATCTCTTCAGAAGATATCTTATCACGTAGTAATTAGTCAACAGATAGTAAATTAGATAGAGGTGAACTGAGCCGAAAAGCGACTGTAAACCCAACTAGGTTATGCTTACGTAGTCCCGCTTGGCGCTTTTGAAGGCATACGTCAAACACTCTTGCGTCTCATCCCATCTTCTTAGTTGTACATGATTAGCACCGGACGGAGTTCAGACTGATCCTCTAAATGAACAAGGTATTGAATAAGACGGAACCACCTAGAAACTTCAGAAGTGAACGCAGGAGCGTTGTCATAACAGAATCTGACACGGGCCAAAGGTATGAAACAAGAATTTCAGTCGAGTACTCGCTGCCTGCGACGAGTCTGCACAAGTGAGAAGCAGCTAATAAAACCTCTAAAAGTCATCCACGTAAACAAATGTGTACTTCTTTCACCAAATGAATCGAGAAAATGGCCCCAAAAATCTACATTGACTTTTTTTATTTGGCTCTCTGTTGGCATCAAATCTGACATACAACGCTTGGTGTCCAGTGATGTGTAACATTATTTGTGATTGCCAGCTGCCAGCTTCGTCAAGCTACTGAAATTATTGGAGTTTAAGGCTTTGGCCAGGTTGGAACCTTAAATTTTTTGTGTTTTTCATTGGTCATCGTAGCGAAAAATAATAACAAATAAGACACATCATATCTGATGATTGCTTAGAGCTCTAGCTATCACCCCTGAAAGCCACATATTGACATATTATTTTGTATCTTTTTATACCATATTTATACAGAAAGTATGTCAGGTCATTATATTCTCCACAGTTACACAGGAAATTAATTCAGTACGGTACTACTCATATTTCGCTATATATTACCAAATTATATTTGTCTAGATTATTAGTCGTTTCTCATTTACTTCATTAAATATTTCTTTGGCTAATATTAAAAGACCGTTAACATAAAAACGGTAAATTATCCGTAAGAATTGATACCATCACTAGATTGAGCATGAAATGGCGCATAAATTGAACAGGCCAAGTTTAGTAATTTACGCGTTTTGACGTATGTTTCAAGTTATTTATTGGGTAAGTGTCTTTAATGTTGTATATACAGTAGATATGCAGAATGTCTAATTTCTTAATGACCTGTGCCTAATACGCCACTCATGGATTCCTTTAAAAATGATTGGCCTATATTTAGTACTTTGAGATACATCTTTTATGTGGGAAAGGGAAAACTAGTGTGTGTTAGGAGTAGTGAAGGTGAAAACGCCATCTTGAAATTCTCTCACAGTTATGACATCCAACTTACCATACAGCAGTCAAAAATGAAAAAATGCGTAGTTGTAACCACTAATGGAGCTTACACAAACAACAGTTATGAAAACAATGGAAAATTTAAGCACACATTGAACTTCTAATTCAGGCACTTAAAAGTTCGGTGCAGCCACCTTTGCACAATACACACAGCCCAGATTTTTTTTGCAGATCCATTATCACGCATTTCATGATACCATGTTTCACACTGTGTGCACTGAATCCAATCTTTCTTGCTCCTTTTGTCGTACAAGTAGCCACCAAAGTCATCGCAGTATAGACACCTATTACAGTACTTGGAGTGTGCAGTGATTGAGGTTTCCTTGCCAATATTTGCAAAGACCCAATGTCGATGCTGCTGATGAATCGGTGTTAAACGACTCACTGTTGAGGACTGTTGCTTCGCATTAAATGATCTTCTATTGGTAGCTTTACTTTCTATCCTTGGAGTTGTTATTTGTTGAACTATGATTTCGCATGAGACTTCTCTCTTTCAACTGGCAACGTGACTTCTGCAATCGGTCTCTCAGATAGAGAACTCGGTGCAATTGACTTTTCTGAGCAATCATTTTGAGTGTGTGGAGGATTTCCCGTTGCCATAAACTCAGAATTAGCGTTACAAGGGGTTGGAGCTCGGTACCATGCTTCAGAAAATAGTTTAGAAATAGCAGCTTCCCAAGTGATTGTCCTGGATTTTGAAGACCGAAACTATCAACAGCATCATTCCAGCAGACATTAAGAGATTTGAAATAACTCTTGCCCAGGGCCTGGAGCCCATGACTGAAATGGGCTGGAAGGCAGATGACATCCATCTGACTTCTATAGCCGTCCAAGACGATCGAGCTGTTTCCAAAAGACCGCTACTGGTAGAAATGTCTTTGGTGTCTTAACAAACGTGCAACCAGTTGGTAAGTCATCTCCGAATTCCTTTCTTGCAGAGACACGTTTGTAAAGGACCATGGGCGGAATCCACGTACCAGCAGCATTACAACTTGCAACAACTTTGTTTGTCTTTGTTCTACATGTGTTTCCACATGCGCTCTTTTACTGCCTTTCCGAGAGACAACTTTGTCGGAAGCACTGAAAATTAACTGAATATTAGTTTCATCCACATTATAAGTTTAATGTGGCATCAATTCAGTTTCGCCATATGCTGAAGCCAAAAGATCAAGAAATCAAGAAAGTGCTCCACTGTCTGCATAATGAATCGCATAAGCCTGCCATAACTTAAATTTCCTTCCTAAGGAGAATGGCCCGATTTCGCTTTAGAAATGCTTTAAACCAAAATCTTCTGCTTCGTCATCAGAGAAATGCGTTGTTATGGCCAAGACTGTACTGCCTGCTGGCAAGAAGTTTTTTGGTCCCAGCCAAACCAACTTTCTGTGTTCTAGCAACACTTTCTTTAAGATATTTTTCATTATTGGAATTCAACACAGGACTACAAGCAAGTTTCCTAGCTGACGTCTTCCCTTCATCCTCGTTCAGCCAGTCTCGAAGGGTTCTTCGTAGGATGTTAAATGTCCTTGAAACCTCCGAAATAGTAGTTCCAGATTTAACAGCTTCAATGACCCTCCGTAGATACTCAGTAGTCCACTTTACACTAAGATTTTTCCACGTTCATCCATATCATCACCTAAATGAGAAAAATACATAAATGGCGTTATTATCTGCAGGTGTCATACTAAAGATTTTTATCAAATGTACTGAAAAATATTTAAACGTTTTAAAATCTCCATTGTTGACACACAGCCAAAGCCTTTTCAAGAAGTTGTCCATGGTTCTTCGTGCCATTTCCTGTGGAATGGCAACCACATCCTGGGTGATTGCCTCCTTAGGTGCTTGCAGGGTTGTCAGGCGATGTTTGTACCCTTGAGTCTTCATGTGTTTGCAAAGGAAAAAAAAGGAGGTGATAAATCGGGTGATCTTGGGAGCCAGGCAATTTCCTTTCACGAAGAGAGAAGATGTCCAGTAAACAACCCTCTCAAAATTTCTAGAGAATCCCGAGAAATGTAAGCTGTGGCTCCATCTCGTCGAACCGGACTTCTCCCTCTACATGGTTCCCGACAAACTGGTTTAACTTAGCTCGGAGGGAGGTCTCCACCATATGACAGTAGTGATTTGTTTCAGTCGTGCATGTGAAGATCTCTGTGCGGCTTTACTCTTACACTCCTGTAAGACAATCCCAGGGCAGCTCCATGTTAAGTGATGGACACCTTGGAGACTGCTGGACGGACGCTCCCGCACACGTCATATTTTACAGTGTTGTTACCGTCTGAGATTGTCCAGTACATTTTCCTTTCGTTGTAGAACATGATGCTCTCAAGTTTGACACCCATACTCTAATAGTTTCTCTATCAGAAACAGAATCGTATAGCAACAAATTTTGCATTGTAGGCAACCACAGCTGTAAAACTGAACCACAATGAATAAGAGTGATTCAGCTGCTTGATAAATCTTTATTTCTGATCCAGCTAGTTTCCCTGAAGATGTAGCTCTATCCCTGCGAAACTAGTTGGATCATAAAAAAATGCTCACTGAGTAGTAATCACAGAATCACCATTACGAATCTACTTCTCCACAACAAAACATAGCCAAACCAGTACGCCTATTGAAAATGGCAGATACACAGCTATCAATCAACACTCACCCACACAGTAGTATCTCCAAAAACGGGAGGTCTTTTTGTCGGACACTGTATATAATTTTTTTTAGCCTTTATAGAACTGCAAGAAAATGATCTATTCTTTAAGTCACTTGTCTAATTCGTACCTTTATTATTATTCAAATGGTGATCCAATTTCTGTATTTAAGTAATTTGTGCACGTTTTGGTGTGGGTACGCTAGTTCTCCTTGGTGTTTATTGTGAGGTGCTCTGGCATTCTGGCTCACAAAGTAGCTCTTGGGGATAAGGAAGCATTCTGTCTTTCGCATACAAGTTATGTTTTGTTAGCATTTTGGGATTCTGCTACCATTCTAATTACGCCTCTACGCAAGCTTAACTGCATTTGAGTTATTGTTTTTTGTTTTCACGTTTAAATGATTTATTGTTGGACCACCATTCTTGGCAGTCTCTATCTTTGACTGTATAAATCTGTTTGCCCAATTTATATCTTTTGGTGTCATCTACATCAATGACTCATTAGGATAAAACCCCTTTTTCATTTGTTACTCTTTTTTGACTTAGTAATTCGCATTACTGCAGTGATTTTGTATGCTAGGCATGAAAACAAATGTGTACGGCTTGTCCCTATGACTATATGGAGTCACATTTCTAAACAGAGCTGTGGTCAAGTACCAGCCATTTAGGTACGTCGCAGGGGTTTACAAATAGAACACGTTCTACAACCCATTATCATCGTCCATATGTCGGATTCCATACCCTTCCAAGCATAGTCCTCACGAAACTTTGCAAGAGCTTTGTACACTCCAAAGTGTCTACCTATAGATGACTGATTGCCAACGCTGGGGCACACACTAAGGCTCTCTCATGTCCTTCAGAGGCAGCTTGGATCTGTTTCTTCGCAATTAGTTCAGGGATATGATATGCTGAGACTATGACTATACTCGTTTCTATGTGGAAACTTTTTTTAATTTTCAGTTACTTAGACTGCAAAGTAACCAAAATAATGTTCAGTAAATTGTAGATACTAATATCTTCGTAACAGTAGTTAAAATGAAAGCCATGGAAAATTTAATGGATGAGTACGTGAAAAAATACAGGAACGTCAGTCTTCAGCTTTTTTTCCCAATGTGATGAAGCCTTCCGTGCAGGAGAACAAATTTCGTCTGTTAACTGACTCATGGGAAGAACAAAACTATTACGTGATGACTTTTTTCCGGATAAATAAGGATTGTCATCATATAGTATTAAAATAATCCCCCCCTACAAATGCACGCCCTGGAGCAGCTTCGCATGTCTGTTTTTTGTGGTGTCACCGCGAGACACCACACTTGCTAGGTGGTAGCCTTTAAATCGGCCGCGGTCCGGTAGTATACGTCGGACCCGCGTGTCGCCACTATCAGTGATTGCAGACCGAGCGCCGCCACACGGCGGGTCTAGAGAGACTTCCTAGCACTCGCCCCAGTTGTACAGCCGACTTTGCTAGCGATGGTTCACTGCCTACTTACGTTCTCATTTGCCGAGACGATAGTTAAGCATAGCCTTCAGCTACATTATTTGCTACGACCTAGCAAGGCGCCATATTCAGTTACTATTGATATTGTGAATCATGTACCGTCAAGAGCGACGTTCATCATTAATGGATTAAAGTTAAGTATTCCACCAGCTACGTCCGTTTTTCTAAATTCTAATTTCCTTGCCCTGTTCCAGACCTCACGCCAGCCTGCGTGAGCTAAACTGCGTGCATTTCGGCCTCCTCTAGTAACATGGTGTTGGCTCTCCTGCCAACCACAACATTGGCGACGAGGCAAAACCGTGTTCTTATCTATACTGCCCTGATTTACTTGTGTAATGGCTTCGCCACAATCTCCAGATGTACTGTCCGAATTTTATCGCTTACAGAATCAGCAGACTCAGGCATTACTGGATGCCCTTGGACAGCTCGTCCAGGGTGAATGTGCAATGCAAAACGATGCAGCAACCGCCGCTCCACCGCTAACGCAGCGACAACGCGCTGTTGCACCAACTTTTCGACCTTTTGATGCTGCACTGGAAAGATGGACGGAGTGGTCACGTCAATTTGGATTCCATCTCGCCCCCTACAGAATTCTAGGTAATGAGCGGCAGCCTTTTTTGTTATCATCAGTCGGGGTGAACACGTACCATGTGATAGTCAAATTATTTCCCCGACGCGACGTAGCAACTCTGTCCTACGAAGAAATTTTGTCTGCATTAGATGCATATTTCAAAGAATCAGTCAATGTAGTTACAAAACGGTATACCTTCTCTCGTACAAAACATACAGCAGGTCAAACTAATCGGGAGTGGGTTGCAACCTTGCAAGGCCTTACTAGGGATTGTGCTTTTGAGTGTCAATGTGGACTCCCTTATTCAGATACTATGGTACGTGATGCAATTGCACAGAACGTTTCTGATGTTCGTATAAGGGAACAGATTTTGAAACTAGTCAGTCCCTCCCTTCAACAAGTGACGGAGATATTGGATCGGCAGTACACACTTGACTTTGCTCAGGAATCATTTGAAACTTCACCAGCCGTGTGTCAGGTTAACCGGCCCGCCGGACGAGCTGCACGGAGCATTAAACAGCCCTCGAGCCCGGCCGCGCCGCTCCCGCCAGGCTCTCAGCCACGTGTGCAGCGCCGGCAAGCAAATGCAGTGCTCAAATCCTGCCTGCGGTGCGCTACTAGACATTAGCGTGAGAAGTGCCCGTTACGCCAAGCTATTTGCTTTTATTGTAATAAAAAAGGACATGTTCAGAGTGTTTGCCAGAAAAAGCTCAGATCAGAAGCTCAAAACCATTCCAGGCCCTTTGCTTCGCGCCAGAATCGGAATCGAACCAAGGATACTCAGGCTTGCGAAACTTCGCCCATGGAAATTCATGTAGTTCATTCCACTCCGCCCAGTGCCACACTCTGTAACAGTGACTGTGTTCGTCCCACAAATAGTGTGCGTCGAGATCGCAGGAACTCCCGTCAACCCACAAGTGATTTTGTACCAGTGTCAGTTCACTTTGCATGAGACGGTCGCTCTTGTCGTCTGCAGGACAATAAACTTTTTGTGGATTTGGACATTAACGGCAAAGTGATACCATTCCAGCTCGATATTGGAGCTGCAGTTTCACTGATCAATCAACACTTACAAACTGCTGGGCACACCTCCGTTGCATGCCGCAAATGTTAAGTTAACTAGCTATTCAGGTCAAGAGATCCCTGTGTTAGGACAGTGCAGCCTTCTTGCAACATACAAAGGACAAACAAAACTTGTGTCATTTTACGTCCTTCGTTCTTCTTCTGCAGTGAACTTGTTTGGGTTCGATTTATTTCAGTTGTTTAACTTGTCTATAGTAAATCAGGCCCTATCAGTGACCCAGACTGTGCCTTCAGACAGTGTTTCTCGTCTATGTGAAGAATTTGCAGACATTTTTGCACCGGGCCTTGGTTGCGCTAAGAACTATAAAGCACATTTGGAACTGAAAGTAAACGCGCAACCGAAATTTTTCAGAGTGCGCAGTGTTCCCCACGCATTGCGTGAAGAGGTCGCAAAAACATTACACGATTTGTAATCACAAGGTGTAATTGAACGTGTGCAGGCTTCTCTCTGGGCAATACTCTTAGTAATTTTGCCAAAACCTTCCGGAAAATTGAGACTTTGTGTGGGCTTCAAGGCAACAGTGAATCCACAACTAGTGATTGCAACTTTTCCTTTACCCCGCATGGACGATCTTTTTCACAAACTGTGCCCGGGTAAATATTTTTCGAAGTTGGACCTAGCAAATGCGTACTTGCAAAAACCGGTGGACGAAGAATCCCAGCGCGTTTTGGTGGTTAACACGCATCTTGGTTTTGTATCGATTCAAACGACTGCCTTTCGGGTGTGCATCCGCCCCTGCATTGTTTCAGCGATATCTACAAACTGTTTGTGCGTCGGTCCCTACTGCAGCAAACTATCTGGACGATATTGTGATCTCCAGAAAGACGGAAGAAGAACATTTAGCCAATCTCAGAACATTATTTCAGGTCTTGCGACAAAATGGTCTTCGCTTGCGGAAGGACAAATGTGTGTTTTTTGCTCGTGACTTGCCATACCTGGGACATGTACTCAATGCCCAAGGCATACATCCCAGTTCCGAGCACCTCTGTGCCATACAAGACTTGTCTTCACTACAGAATTTGAAGCAGCTACAGAGTGTGCTGGGAAAAATAAATTACTATAACAGATATGTGCCACATGCCTCTTCCATTTCAGCTCCGCTTCATCGCTTACACCGTAAAGGTGTTCCGTTCGTCTGGACGACGGAATGCGAACGCTCCTTTCGCCAGTTGAAATCGGCGTTGCTTTCCAATACTTGCCTTACGCCATTCGATCCCCAGCACCCCGTTTTTTTGATGGTGGATGCGTCGGATTTCGGGATCGGTGCTGTGCTTGCGCACAAAGATGGATCGCACGATCGCCCTATTGCCTTTGCGTCCAAATTGCTCTCGGCTGCCCAAAGAAATTATTCACAGATCGAGAAAGAAGCATTGGCTCTCGTATTTGGTGTTACAAAGTTTCATGATTTCTTGTATGGTCGTCACTTTACCATAATCACTGACCACAAACATTTGACATCGCTTTTTCATCCGACCAAGCCTGTACCTCCACGTACAGCGCAGAAATTCATTCGCTGGTCTATTTCCCTCTCGCAGTACCGCTACGATATCTTGTATCGGCCCACTGCTAAGCACGGAAACGCCGATGCGTTGTCCCGCTTGCCTGTTACTGAGGATAGGGCATTCGATTCCTCCGAACTTGCTTGCATGTTCATTGATTCGGAAACCAATGACCTGGTAGAATCGTTTCCGATTGATTTTCGTCGTGTAGCTACAGCCACAGCTGCCGACCCTGTCCTCGCTACCGTTCTGCGTTTTGTTACTATGCAATGGCCCTTGTCAAAGTCACGGATCGGGGACCCGTTGGTTCGCCGATTTTTTGCTCACCAGGAGAGACTTTTTGTACGACGTTGTGTTTTGCTGTTGCGTTCTGATAATGATCAGTCCAGGGTCGTGGTCTCACGTTCGTTACAGTACTCTTTTTTACAGCTTCTCCACCAAGGACATTGGGTTATAGTGAGAACGAAACAACTTGCTCGTCAGCATTGTACTTGGTTCGGAATCGATGCCGCGATTACGAATATGTGCTCTTCTTGCATGGTGTGTGCCGAACAACAATCAGCACCACCGCGGAAATTCTTTGTATGGCCAAAAGCCACTTCCCCTTGGCTATACATACACATCGATTTTGCTGGTCCATTCCGGAATGCTCGATGGTTGGTTGTGGTAGATTCATTCAGTAATTTTGCTTTTATTGTCCGGATGTCTTCCACTACGTCATCTGCCACCATCCAAGTGCTATCTGCTATCTTTTGCCAGCTGCGGTGGTCTCGCGGCGCTAGGCGCGCAGTCCGGAACCGTGCGACTGCTACGGTCGCAGGTTCGAATCCTGCCTCGGGCATGGATGTGTGTGATGTCCTTAGGTTAGTTAGGTTTAAGTAGTTCTAAGTTCTAGGGGACTGATGACCACAGCAGTTGAGTCCCATAGTGCTCAGAGCCATTTGAACCATTTATCTGCTATCTTTTGCACTGAAGGTCTTCCACAGACTATTGTTTCAGACAATGGCCCACAATTCATGTCCGCAGAATTTCAGTCATTCTGCAAGGCCAATGGTATTCAACATCTGACGTCCGCGCCGTTTTAGCCATAGTCAAACGGTGCCGCTGAACGATTGGTCAGGGCTTTCAAGTCACAGATGTTGAAGTTGAAAGAGTCGCATTGTCGGGAGGACGCGTTATTGCTCTTTTTGTCCTCGTATCGCTCTCAGCCCCGAGATGGTCGCTCCCCGGCTGAGTTGCTCCACGGTCGTCATCATCGAACCTTGATGTCTTTGCTACATCCGCCGCATCAGGTTCCTGTGCAGCGGCAGACACCTGCTTTTGCTCCAGGCGACGTTGTCTACTATCGCCACTATCGCGGTTCACGGCATTGGCTCGAAGGGCGCATTCTTCGCCTGCCTCGGCCGCGCTATGTATCTGGTTTTGGGGGCCTCTGGTGAGGTGCGACGGCATTCTTCGCCTGCCTCGGCCGCGCTATGTATCTGGTTTTGGGGGCCTCTGGTGAGGTGCGTCGGCATCTCAATCAGCTGCGCCTCTGTCGGCGCACGGGATCTGCCGCTCCCCGTCTGCTTTCAGCGACGGTGCCTCCCGGTCAGCGCCCTGGGGACCCATCTACTGGCTCGCCTCAGCCCCAGGTGTTACCGACGCTGCCTTCCATTTTGCCCCATGGCGACGCGCCGCCGCTGCGGCCTCTTCTCCCGTCGGCGACGCCCGCAGTGGACGCTTCGCTGCAGCCGCCGGGCGCCTCCCTGGGTCACGCTCCGCCGATCGCTTCCCGGGACCAGTTATCCTCCGACATGGAACTCTTGCCCGCTCCGGACCATGTGTCGTCTTCGCCCGTCGGATGCCCCGGCCCGATTGAGGTCGACCTTTTGGCCCCTCCTGTGTCTCTACGGGCGCATACACCGCATGTTGGCGTGCACCCTGGAGCAGGTTTTCAGGCGTTTCCTAGCTCCCCTCGGTCCGAATGGCAGGGTGCGGGTGGCACAGCCTCGCCTGTTGTTAGGCTCCCCACCTCGTCGCATACGTCAACATGGGGTCCTCCCCACGCCGGGCGGAAGCCTTATGCCACAACCGTACGCCGATTTGCGGTGGAGGAATGTGGTGTCACCGCCAGACACCACACTTGCTAGGTGGTTGCCTTTAAATCGGCCGCGGTCCGGTAGTATACATCGGACCAGCGTGTCGCCACTATCAGTGATTGCAGACCGAGCGCCGCCACACGGCAGGTCTAGAGAGACTTCCTAGCACTCGCCCCAGTTGTACTGCCGACTTTGCTAGCGATGGTTCACTGCCTACTTACGTTCTCATTTGCCGAGACGATAGTTTAGCATAGCCTTCAGCTACGTCATTTGCTACGACCTAGCAAGGCGCCATATTCAGTTACGGTTGATATTTTGAATCATGTACCGTCAAGAGCGACGTTCATCATTAATGGATTAAAGTTAAGTATTCCACCAGCTACGTCCGTTTTTCTAAATTCTAATTTCCTTGTCCTGTTCCAGACCTCACGCCAGCCTGCGTGAGCTAAACTGCGTGCATTTCGGCCTCCTCTAGTAACACGGTGTTGGCTCTCCTGCCAACCACAACATTTTTATCGTCAGGTACAGAATTTGGCCAAAATGCTTGTATCTTGCTACAAACAAAAAGAACTCATATCCTGAAGAGACTGCGTCAAAATACATTCCATTACAAATATTTGGTGAAATGATGTGTGACTCGAAGTTTGTTGCCGCGATTTGTGATGAGAGAGAACCTTTCATGATCGTAACCCAAGTTTATTTTTGTATAGGAACTTTAAAACAGCCATGTAATTGTAAAACGTCGGCCTTTATAATGAGTACAAAATGCCAAGAAAGTTACTGCTTCCCTTTTTTCGATGAATATCACCCCAACACGTGTAAATCATCTTCTGAAAATATTAGTAAGTACAGATTATTGAGGACTATTTGCAGTGAAAGTAACGTAAAAACTGAATATAAAAGGGTCTCCACATAGATACTCGATCCCATTCCCACGAATTACCCTTCTGTACTCTTTCCGCTGCGCTAGCTACTTCCCAGAAACTATGCAATTATAAATGACTGGTGTCTCGCTCAACGCGGAATAAATTGCCCTTTCTTTCCACTTCGCCATCTGGAGCTCCCACTTTTGACCAAGCCCTGCATACTACATTACTATAAATCTGGACGAAATCAATCATGTTGTGTATGTGCAGTTCAAAATTGGTGAAACTGATGAGAGCATTAGTACGAAAATCACTGCATTAAAGAAGTCTGTTACTAAGTATGAGAGAAAGACACGAGACTTGGGTAAAACTGTCAGCTTTGATGGACGAGTTACAACAATGTCAAAGGCGAAATGGCTTTCAGTTCTTCGGCGTAGCAGAAAATCAAGCAGAAAATCAGTCAGCTTGTACCGACTGCACATGAAAAATTAGGCACTAAAGTAAGAAGGCCACTAACAGGAGCAATCGAGTGGGAGGAAGATTATTAGCTGCTTCCAAACGTTGTCCAATAACTGTGAAGTTAAACTCTCGCAAAAAAAGAGATGAGTTTTCAGTCAGACGTAAAAGTTATCAATGACAAGGCCTACAGTAACAGAACATCTAACGTGTAAGTGGCTAAATGTTTTGATCAAAGACATTTCCCATCCCGCCATCAGCATATATTGACTCAGAATAGCAGAGTAATTATCAAGACCACAGCTGGAAAGAAGAGCTACAAACAAGGCCGGACTGAATAACATTAAGTGAGACTGAACCAAATTTTAAACTTAACCAAACTTGTCTTGGTTTAATAGTAACCTAGTTCAAGATCCTTACTCTAAAATGCTGTCTTGTAGTTGTGTTATCTTTGTATCTTTGTATTTGTAACTGTAACTATTACTTAGTTTTAGTCGAAACTAACTATATCTCTTTTGCCCAAAAATTCTCTACTTGTTTCCAGTAGTAACACTGTTATTATTAAGCTTCTACTTGATTTTTAAGCTTATACTTGATTAAACTCTCAGTAACAAAAGTACAATGAGTGTTATTACAGTAAAACCTAATTTAATCGTAGCTTTTCAAGATAATCTTGTAGTTAGTACACTTACTTTTCTCTGCTGGTAGTATTGACCTCATTGCTGTTTTCTCTCCATCGTGCACTGGCTAATACACTAATTACATCCTTTAAGAGAGAAGGTAAGCTGTCTCACAGTCGTCAGTATTTCGACCTCATTTTCACACAATGTTTCCTGTGTTTCCCATAGCGCTGTAACCACAGAAAATGTTAACTTCGAGATCTCCCTTCCGTCAGCATTTGTGAGTGGCATCCACTATCGTACGCAAATTCTTGGCTGCGCCTAAGGAATACTGCCTCCCAGAAATGTCGGTTACGGCCCCAAGCCACAGCTAAGCGCGAAAAATGGAACAAATCTGTCAAACGGCCTTCACTGGGCACTCTATAGAATGCATCAGACCTGTTAGTAGCGCATAATTTCAAATCAGACACCCTCCAGCCGTCTAATTTCCAAACTGTTACTTTATTTGGCTACAATTTTCGGCAATTTACTACGCTATCAGTCCGGAACCGCGGGACTGCTACGGTCGCACGTTCGAATCCTGCCTCGGGCATGGGTGTGTGTGATGTCCTTAGGTTAGTTAGGTTTAAGTAGTTCTAAGTTCTAGGGGACTTATGACCTAAGATGTTGAGTCCCATAGTGCTCAGAGCCATTTGAACCATTTGAACTACGCTATCTTCAGGTCCCCTGACCGACATGTGGGAAGATTCCAACCTTGGTTCCGGTCGAAATAGGGGCCAGCATTCACAGACAGGTATCTGTAGAGGTCTGCTTGAAACTGATAGACAAATAAAGTAACAGTTTGGAAACTAGGCGGCTGAAAGGTGTTTGATTTGACAGACCGTAATGAGCAGCCGAGTCCCGCAACCATCTCTGGAAAGTTTGACATATAGAGACTTCTTCGTAGCGCATTCGAACAACCAATCCTTGTGTGTACACAACACAGAAGTGAGCCTCCTCTTCCGCGAATTTAACTATCAAGCAGTCCTGTTGTTCGGAGTGTTGCTAAGGACACACACATATATCTTCCAGGAAATACATTCTTCATGGCGGACTGGCCAAACAGCGCGATGGGGGTGTCAGCAAGTGCATACAAACACCTCTAAATCCTAAAGTTCCAGGTATGTCAAACACCACCGAAGAAAGACAGGCTGAATTTACGTTCAGTAAAGTAAATGACAGACAGGTGTTCCTCGTTGCTGTCGTCTACAAGCTGGCAAAAGTCAGGTCAATGACTTCCTTTCAGTCGAAACTACATGCACTTCAGTGTCGTATGAATATGTCATCACACTGGGAGATATAACCGTAGACTTTTTGAGAAG
This sequence comes from Schistocerca nitens, assembly GCF_023898315.1. Lineage (NCBI taxonomy): Eukaryota > Metazoa > Arthropoda > Insecta > Orthoptera > Acrididae > Schistocerca > Schistocerca nitens. Next base: position 276,921,194 of record NC_064621.1, on the reverse strand, counting down.
CACCCCTTCCACAATACAGGGTGATTCAAAAAGAATACCGCAACTTTAGGAATTTAAAACTCTGCAACGACAAAAGGCAGAGCTAAGCACTATCTGTCGGCGAATTAAGGGAGCTATAAAGTTTCATTTAGTTGTACATTTGTTCGCTTGAGACGCTGTTGACTAGGCGTCAGCGTCAGTTGATGCTAAGATGGCGACCGCTCAACAGAAAGCTTTTTGTGTTATTGAGTACGGCAGAAGTGAATCGACGACAGTTGTTCAGCGTGCATTTCGAACGAAGTATGGTGTTAAACCTCCTGATAGGTGGTGTATTAAACGTTGGTATAAACAGTTTACAGAGAATGGGTGTTTGTGCAAAGGGAAAAGTTCTGGACGGCCGAGAACGAGTGATGAAAATGTAGCACGCATCCAGCAAGCATTTGTTCGCAGCCCAGGAAAATCGACTCGCAGAGCTAGCAGAGAGCTGCAAATTCCACAATCAACTGTATGGAGAGTCCTACGAAAAAGGTTAGTTATGAAACCTTATCGTCTGAAATTGGTTCAAGCACTGTCTGCAGCTGATAAGATTAAAAGAATCGATTTCTGTGATTTTATCCTTGCTCAAATGGAAACAGATGAATCTTTCGTTTCAAAGATTGTGTTTAGTGATGAAGCAACTTTCCACACTAACAGGAAAGTCAACCGTCACAATGTCTGTATATGGGGCACTGAGAAACCGCGGGAAACAACTCAGTATGAACGTGACTCGCCTAAGGTGAACGTTTTGTGTGCCATTTCAGCCAATAAAGTTTTTGGTCCCTTTTTCTTCGAAGGTGCTACTGTAACTGGACTACAGTATCTGGAGATGTTAGAGAATTGGCTGTTCCCTCAGCTCGAACAAGAAGCACAACAATTCATATTTCAGCAGGATGGAGCGCCACCACATTGGCACTTATCTGTCCGTAACTACCTGAACGTCAACTACCCGAGGCGATGGATCGGCCGCCAGGCAGCCCGTGACAGAGCACTTCATCACTGGCCTCCAAGAAGCCCTGATCTTACCCCCTGCGATTTTTTTTTATGGGGGTATGTTAAGGATATGATGTTTCGGCCACCTCTCCCAGCCACCATTGATGATTTGAAACGAGAAATAACAGCAGCTATCCAAACTTTACGCCTGATATGCTACAGAGAGTGTGGAACGAGTTGGAATATCGGGTTGATATTGCTCGAGTGTCTGGAGGGGGCCATATTGAACATCTCTGAACTTGTTTTTGAGTGAAAAAAAACCTTTTTAAATACTCTTTGTAATGATGTATAACAGAAGGTTATATTATGTTTCTTTCATTAAATACACATTTTTAAAGTTGGGGTATTCTTTTTGAATCACCCTGTATATCTAAGAAGATTAGCCGCAGCAACGCCAACATTCTTCATTTATAACCTACGCACGATACTTGCGCAAAGCCACTCTCTTCGAGACGTAATCGCAAAGAACTTGTGACCGAGATCGAACTTCGGCTCCAGGCCTCAAAGTACTTCATGTAATACTCCTTACCAACTCTACACTGCCCCTAAGGCTCATAAGGCGTTATACAGACAGATATAAGTTCAGATATTTCTGTTGGTGACTGAGGACAGCGTATTGAACAACGATGAATCAGTATTTACGTCATTTGCACTCTAATAATTGTTACAAGTCGTATGTTTAAGATTTGCTAGTACCACCAAGTATGTGTGGCAAGAGCAAGCCATTGATGCTTATTTTTCCCTGGGCAGCAGGTCTGGTGTTGAACTGTGAAAGCGTTGACACTAAACAGTTAGTCTGTACTGACAGGTGTAGTCCACTTAGAGGTGCAATTACGACCATACAGAAAACATCAGATCATAAAGTTTGTGACGTGTTTCTGGGAAGACTGTAGGATGTGGAGAGAAAACAACCAATGCACTGATAATGGTGCACGCTAAGGTACCACATTTAAAAATATCTAAAATTCTACCGTTACATCCTGCTAAGCATGTAGAAACATCAAACACAGACTCACGACTTAAAATAACCAGAGAGCCTACTGTCGATGAAGAAATCGATGAACTTGCTAATAAACTTATTGCTCTCTACGAGAAATATGCGCCTATATGCACAACCTGTGCAGGTAAAACCTCCTGCTGCATGCCTGACAGCTGAATTACGTCAAATGGTGAGCAACAGCAATGCTGTCCATACATGTTTCAAGGCAAATCCGAAACCCAAGCGTCACAAAGAATACACGAAGCTACAAGAAAGCGTAAAGCAACGAGCTCGGCGCCCAAATCATTCATTCTCCCACCCTTGTATGCAGCGTTGCAACACCCGTGACTCTGTGGAAGAATCTTCGTTGCTTAGGCGTCAAAAATGCCAAATCAGAAACTGGTTTTCAGCTCTCAGCTGAAGAACTGAGTGAATTCGGTCTCGGAAAGGCCAAATCAGGAAGTGGTTTTCACTACTCAGCTGAAGGACTGAATGAATTCTTCCCTGCAGCCCTTACTCCCCACGTGTCGAAGAAGTATCATCCATAAGCACCCCCAAACCACATAACTAGTCACGACCATCTAAAACACGTACCAGGAAATACAACAGCAAGCACAATAATGAGAATCACTTCCGAATCGGTAGGAAACAATGGTATCAGAATAACCATGAAGACGAATGTCCCTGATAGTTTAGTACCTGTTTTAACGAATATATTTAATTATTTTTGTCGTGGACATAGGGTCACAAGCTTACCGGCGACGGCGGCTAAACCGCCATCAAAGAGGTAGCCGGTAAGGCGCGTGTCACCGGCTCGTACCCCGTTGGTGCGCGTCAGAGGCTGCAGGTGGCTGCAAGCACATCTGCAGGTGACCGCGGGCTAATTGACGATGGGGCTAGAGATAGCGTCATATGCTAGCCCGGGCCGCTCTCACTGGGAAGCGCCTCCCGCCCCCCGCAACCCCGGGAAGGGCCCGACACCGCTCACTGGGGACCGGCCGCTGCTGCACCGGCCGCCACCGCTACCCCATCACTTAGGCCTTCACAGGCCGCCGCTCTCTCACTGCAGCTCGATTCGCAGGCATCTTCTCCTGTGCCGTCATGCGAGGTACAGCGTGTACCAACTAGAACTTGCCCCCCTTCTAACAGCCGTGTACCGCAAGTCTCTAGAGGAACGGACGGTTCCAAATGATTGGAAAAGAGCACAGGTAGTCCCAGTCTTCAAGAAGGGTCGTCGAGCAGATGCGCAAAACTATAGACCTATATCTCAGACGTCGATCTGTTGTAGAATTTTAGAACATGTTTTTTGCTCGAGTATCATGTCGTTTTTGGAAACCCAGAATCTACTCTGTAGGAATCAACATGGATTCCGGAAACAGCGATCGTGTGAGACCCAACTCGCTTTATTTGTTCATGAGACCCAGAAAATATTAGATACAGGCTCCCAGGTAGACGCTATTTTTCTTGACTTCCGGAAGGCGTTCGATACAGTTCCGCACTGTCGCCTGATAAACAAAGTAAGAGCCTACGGAATATCAGACCAGTTGTGTGGCTGGATTGAAGAGTTTTTAGCAAACAGAACACAGCATGTTGTTCTCAATGGAGAGACGTCTACAGACGTTAAGGTAACCTCTGGCGTGCCACAGGGGAGTGTTATGGGACCATTGCTTTTCACAATATATATAAATGACCTAGTAGATAGTGTCGGAAGTTGCATGCGGCTTTTCGCGGATGATGCTGTAGTATACAGAGAAGTTGCAGCATTAGAAAACTGTAGCGAAATGCAGGAAGATCTGCAGCGGATAGGCACTTGGTGCAGGGAGTGGCAACTGTCCCTTAACATAGACAAATGTAATGTATTGCGAATACATAGAAAGAAGGATCCTTTATTGTATGATTATATGATAGCGGAACAAACACTGGTAGCAGTTACTTCTGTAAAATACCTGGGAGCATGCGTGCGGAACGATTTGAAGTGGAATGATTATATAAAATTAATTGTTGGTAAGGCGGGTACCGGGTTGAGATTCATTGGGAGAGTCCTTAGAAAATGTAGTCCATCAACAAAGGAGGTGGCTTACAAAACACTCGTTCGACCCATACTTGAGTATTGCTCATCAGTGTGGGATCCGTACCAGATCGGGTTGACGGAGGAGATAGAGAAGATCCAAAGAAGAGCGGCGCGTTTCGTCACAGGGTTATTTGGTAACCGTGATAGCGTTACGGAGATGTTTAATAAACTCAAGTGGCAGACTCTGCAAGAGAGGCGCTCTGCATCGCGGTGTAGCTTGCTCGCCAGGTTTCGAGAGGGTGCGTTTCTGGATGAGGTATCGAATATATTGCTTCCCCCTACTTATACCTCCCGAGGAGATCACGAATGTAAAATTAGAGAGATTAGAGCGCGCACGGAGGCTTTCAGACAGTCGTTCTTCCCGCGAACCATACGCGACTGGAACAGGAAAGGGAGGTAATGACAGTGGCACGTAAAGTGCCCTCCGCCAAACACCGTTGGGTGGCTTGCGGAGTATAAATGTAGATGTAGATGTAGATGTAGTTCTAGTTAGTATTAGTGAAGGTCCTGTAGCTAGTTCTCTCCCCTGTCCTTTTAGTGAAAGACATCAGGTCAGTGACACCATACCGCAGTTGCAGTGCTCGGTGATTGCCGGATCATTCGAGAAGCGAATCTCGTTCACCAAGATCGAAAACCCGGCAGGAGGGTACCACGATCCTGTTGGAATTCTAAGTCCATGCCTTCCTATCGTGGAAACAGAGCTTCTCAACGTAGTCAATGATCATCTGCGGTATCCCGCCATTAAATGCAGTGCTGTGCTTTGCATTGAATTATCGCCCCCCCCCCCCTCCCAAACTTGAGTCTGCTCTTGAAGAGACGAGTATCCATTATCTTTGGAGGGGGGGGGGGGAAGCGTGATAACGCAGAGCTCATCAATCGCTGAGTGGTTTCGTAAATCCACCTTGAGTGCCAGAGATGGAAGAGAAAGGCTCAGCTAAAGCACTCAGCAGAATTTTGCACCTGGACATCCATATACATTTCTACAATCCGGTAAATGGAGTGTCTAGATATATCAAGGTCCCTAAAGATATAGCTAATAAACAGGCATGCATTAATGTCAAAAATATAAAGGATCAAGCTTGCTTTGCATGGTCAATCCTGGTTTGCAAAAGAAAGTACAATTACAGAGATCATCCTGAGTGTACCAGTACATACCATGTAGGTTATAACTTTGATGGTATAGAGTTCCCCATCAAGATCAAGGAACTACCTAAATTTGAGGCCAAGAATACCGACATATCAGTTCTTGTTTATGACCCGGAGAAGAAAAGCAAGTCCCATGAGCAAGATAACCACATCGTCGTCGGCCCCCCTTCATTTCTCAAAATTTGCCGGTGAGCGTGAGCTGCATGTGAACATGCTTCTCTTCTCTGAAGGTGATAATTATCACTATATTTGGATCAAGGACATGTCCCGACTCCTTTCCTCCCAACTATCAACTAATCGTCGTCCAAAACATATTTGTTGAAGGTGCCTCAATTATTTCCCCTCAGGCAAGTTATTAGCTACACATCTAGTAGACTGTGCTTCCAAGAATCGAGTATGTTTTGTTATGCCTACTGAGAGAAACAAATTCATAAAGTTTAAAAATGCTCACTACCAGGAGCGACGCCCGTTTGTAGTGTACGCCAACTCTGAATGCCTCCTCGCTACTGTGACCCGCTGTGAAGGTGACCCTACAGCATCACACACCACCTACACAGAGAACCAGGTGCCATACGCGCCAGCGTACCAAATTGTATCGTCATATGATTCAAGTCTTAACCGCTACAAATCTTAATCGGGGATAATCCAGCGGACTGCTTGCTCACTGAGCTCGAAAAATTTTCGCTGCACGTTGATAAGCTTTACAGCGGCAACGTTCCCATGACCAAATCCAATGAGAATGAAGATTTGTATAATAATGCGATTGATTGTCATATTTGTGGGCTGCTGTTAGACATAAAATCGGAAACTCCTCGTAGGGACCACTGTCATCTTATGGGGAAGTTCAGTGGCGCAGCTCACAATGCGTGCAATTTGAAGTAGCAGCTACCTAGACACATACCCGCTTTCTTCCACAATTTAAGTGGGTATGACGCTCACTTTCTTGTTGAGCACTTGGCTGATTGTGGTTTGGAGAAAGATCAGGTGAGTGTCCTACATGAGAGTGTGCAGAAGTCTATTTCATTCTCCAAATGAATGGCGCCTAGAATTACGCTCCGCTTCCTTGATACACTACGTTTTATGCAGCCATCACTCCAGAAACTTGTTGAAACTCTACCTCAGGGGGACATGCATATCACTCGAGCCACATTTCCCGACGAAGAAAAGTTTCAGCTTGTGACTAAGAAGGGGGGTTTTCCCATATGAGTATGTGGATATTATGGCGAAACTCAGTGAAACCAGGCTACCTGACATAACTGCATTCTCCAGCAACCTCACAGGCGATGTCATAAAGAATGCAGAGTATGCGTATGCTGTGAATGTCTGGCGGGAATTCAGTATTTCCACTTTAGGAGAGTACGCTTGGCTTTACATGGACACAGCCGTGCACTTGCTTGCGGATGTTTTCGAGAAGTTCCAGAGTCTATGTATGACCACATATTCTCTGGATCCCGCCGTTTCTTATATGACACCTGGGTTGTCTTGGGATGCAATGTTCAAGAAAACGAAGTGCAGCATCGAATTATTCACCGATCCTGACATGATTCTTTTCTTCGAGCAAGGTATCAGTGGGGGGACTTTGGCAATGTGTCCATAGGAATGCAAAAGCAAGTAACCCACGGATGGGTGACAGGTTCAGTGCATCCCTTGATTCGAGTTATATAATATACCTTGAGGTGAATAACTTACATGGGCACGCCATACAACAATCACTGCCGATTGGTGAGTTTCGGTGAGTGTCCAAAGACAAATGCAAGGGATTAGGTGGAAAAATCATGGGGAGTATGACACAGCTAATTCTGATGTAGGGTATGTGGTAGAGGCATATCTCACATACCCTATTAGTTTGCCTGATGCGCATGTCGATTTGCCGCTGTTCAAAAAATGGTTCAAATGGTTCTGAGCACTATGGGACTTAACATCTGTGGTCATCAGTCCCCTAGAATTTAGAACTACTTAAACCTAACTAACCTAAGGACATCACACACATCCATGCCCGAGGCAGGATTCGAACCTGCGACCGTAGCGGTCACGCGGTTCCAGACTGAAGCGCCTAGAACCGCACAGCCACATCGTCCGGCGATTTGCCGCTGTGTCCAGAGCAACTAGTTCCATGAAGAGGCTCCACACCAAAACTGATGACAATGCTGGGGGATAAGCAGAGGTATATTATTCATTATCGTAACCTCCAGTAATGCCTTAGCTTGAGTATGGAGCTGGTTGGATTCACCCGGGCTATCGCCTTCAAGCACTCCCCCTGGTTGAAGGAGTATATTGATTTGAATACGAGACAGAGAGCTTCCGTGATGTGTGAATCTGAGAGATTTTTATAATTCAATGAATACTTTAATTTTCGGTACAACTGTGGAGAATGTGAGGGGGCGACGTGAAATTTTGATTATATCCGAATGGGACTGGAGTTATGGCGTAAGAAATTACATTTCCAGACCAAATTTTAAGCAGATCACCATATTCAATGAGAACTTTGTTGCTGTGGAGATGGCAAATATGACAGTACAGTTTACGAAAACTATCTATGTGAGGATGTGCATACTAGACCTATCCAAACTCCACATGTACCACTTTCATTATGAGTTTGCGAAAACTCATTTTGCAGATCCTAAATTTCTTTATATGGATACAGATAGCTTCATCTATTTGGTGAAGAATTGCAATCCATATGAAGTAATTGGGTGCCGCAGTAATGAATTCGACACGTCCTCATATGTGGCCGAAAATCCTTATTCTATTATTCAAAAACAAGAAGGTCTTATGAAGGACGAGTTGAATGGATTGCCAGTTGTGGAGTTTGTAGGTCTACGGTCAAAAATGTACGCATATCACACATTGGAAGGTGCCTCGCATGGCGTCGAGAGCCCTGCCTATCGAAGACTGTTTGCAATGACTGTGCAGTGGTGTTCGCAGTGCTGCGCCGCAGTCACTGCATTTGGTACGGCAGACCAGTATTCGATCGATAGGACATGAGGTGTGGACTGTACTACAGTCTAAAATCGGGCTGTCGCCTCCTGACGATGAAAGGGTCATTTGTGCTGATGGGATTGAAACTCGCCCATACTCACACTACTCACTTGTAGCGAGAGTAGCGGTTGGGGACTCTGAGTGAGTGAGAGAGAGAGAGAGAGAGAATGTGTCGAAAAGATAAAAAGAATAAAGTTTCATCTTTATATATGTGCCCCATGTATGTGAAATCAAAAACAGAAAATATTTATATATATATATATATATATATATATATATATATATATATATATATATATATATATATATATATATATAATGATTTATTTGTTGATAGGCAACGTATTTTTATGCTATAAATATATGTATATCTATGCACCATGTGCGTGTTTTTTTATAGAATAGCTTTTAAATTTTTCACCTGCCGCTAGCTATCCAGTCAAAGTAGCTTTATTACCATCCACATTTTTTGCTTTACTACAGCTGAGTAGGTTGGGTGCTTTAGAGCCACCCAATCAATTGTTATTAAAAAAGTATTTCAGCTGTCTGTGGAGGAAAATGTCTAGAGGCACTCTGCTCAAAAAAATATTCAGAGCTGCTCAGTTAAGTTGGAACCATCCAATTAAATGAACGATAACTGTATTCTTCAAACATTTTTATATAGAACTTGTCTCGTTAAGTTGGAGCCACTCAGTTAATTAACTATTTCATACAAAATGTCTACTTCAAAACAAAAAAATTGGAGCCCTCTAGTTACGTAGTAGGACGTTAATTCACAGAGCAGCTCCGTTCAATGTAATCTGTTAGGATAGAATTTCATTAGTAATCATATTTTGCGTGTAAGTAAGTTTGTCAGTACCTCTGCTTAATTTTAAGTATATATATATATATATATATATATATATATATATATATATATATATATATATATATATATATATATATATACTGCACAACACTAACTAAATTGTCATCTCAAGAACTTAATTGAATAAAAGGAAAAAATTGTTACCCTACATCAATGTTGTTATTTAAAAAGAACCTACACATTATGTTTTTGCTGAAATATGTGTTAGAACATTCTGCAGTTACATCTGCATTGCACGCACAAGTCTACAAGACGTAGCGCCTTTAACACACAATTTCAGAGAATTCACTGCACGTGATGGGAGAGGAATGTGAAAGCGTACGTATTAATAGCACAGGTAGCGCTACTCTTCTGGTGACAGCGCGCAAGTCTGTGGTAAGGGGGTCAGACAGTTCCAGTGCGATGCAGGTATAGTATCACGGATAAACTTACATGCTAAGAACGTAGGTTTTTTTTAAAAAGAAGTATAAAAACATTGTTAGAAAAAAAATTCATTAATTTCTCATCCAACTTAAAAATTATTTTACATTTTCATAAGCAGATACAACAGCACTATTTGATACATGTTCTTGAATCAATGGATAAGAAGCACAGCTGTAGAATTCCAGGTCTTGAATAGAAGGAAATTTAAAGATTCGATGCATCCATGAGATCTTCTGCTTCCCTTTCACGTAGACGATGGTGTCCATGTGATAGAATAGTTTAAGGGCAATCACCATATCTTTATAGGGTATGTCGGGATCATCCCAGTGAATTCCATGGCAGAAATGTATTAACCACTTTGCACCCTTCCGTATTTTAGCACACCTCACATACTTGAAAGACCTTGGTGATGCAATGTTTGCTGAGAATGTCTCTATTATTCTGGCACCTTGTGTGTACGCTACAAACGCTACATCTTTAAATACTAACTGTCTGCACTCATCATCATAGAACCCCTGAGCGTCAGCAACGATGTACACACCATGAGACGTCATCTAGGCGCGCAGTCCGGAACCGTGCGACTGCTACGGTCGCAGGTTCGAATCCTGCCTCGGGCATGGATGTTTGTGATGTCCTTAGGTTAGTTAGGTTTAAGTAGTTCTAAGTTCTAGGGGACTAATGACCACAGCAGTTGAGTCCCATAGTGCTCAGAGCCATTTGAACCATTTTGAACGTCATCATGAAATCCTCTAGGTACGCTGCAGCACCTATTCTTGTGTACAGATCGTTGCACAACACCTGTGAGTGGGTAGTAGTTGATCACACGGTCATGTAGAACTAGAGCATATGTAGCAGTGTGTTCTGGGAAATTTGTCGACGATTCAAATTCAATTTGTACATCTATAGGTCCAGACTTAATTACCTCATTGTGTTTCAAGCAGTCTATCACGATGATTGGTGAAAGCTCCTTGAACTTACGTGGACTGAGTAGACACCCTCCTCCCTCTCCTTCCTCAATTTCATAGTAAGAAGCACGAAACCTTGCATACATGTCATACGCTAGACTGTGTACATTTTGATTCCACTGCACATGTAGATTGTCATATGGGTAGAATTCTGAATTGAGGTAAACTTTGGCATTAGTTAACTGGCAGTTGTCGAACATGGTGGAATAATTTGCTATACTACCCCTTCTATCAGTCTGAAACGTAAATGTGATGAATCGAGGTGTCTCTAGATGGGAGGAGGCTTTAATAGCCCATGTTTGTCTGCTCGCAGTCGGTAACACTGGGTACTCGAAAATCTCCCATGAGTGAAATGTCAGTGACAGAAATGTACCTCAATTCAGGACTTTTAAAAACTTCATACGTTCCTCCTCTGATACACTGATGTAGGCATTTTCCATATTATCTTCCTGATTGTGATTATATTCTCCTCGAGAGCGCCGGCCGCGGTGGTCTCACGTAAATGTGATGAATCGAGGTGTCTCTAGATGGGAGGAGGCTTTAATAGCCCATGTTTGTCTGCTCGCAGTCGGTAACACCGGGTACTCGAAAATCTCCCATGAGTGAAATGTCAGTGACAGAAATGTACCTCAATTCAGGACTTTTAAAAACTTCATACGCTCCTCCTCTGATACACTGATGTAGGCATTTTCCATATTATCTTCCTGATTGTGATCATATTCTCCTCGAGAGCGCCGGCCGCGGTGGTCTCGCGGTCCTAGGCGCGCAGTCCGGAACCGTGCGACTGCTACGGTCGCAGGTTCGCATCCTGCCTCGGGCATGGATGTGTGTGATGTCTTTAGGTTAGTTAGGTTTAAGTAGTTCTAAGTTCTAGGGGACTTATGACCACAGCAGTTGAGTCCCATAGTGCTCAGAGCCATTTGAATCCTCGAGAGCTCCTTGAACGTATGAGTTATTGTCCGTCGCACTCTGCAACAGAATGAGTTCCTGTTTACTGTTCATAATAATCTCTCATGTCCTCAAAGTAGCCCATAAGCATTTTTAGAGGTATGCGTGCAATAAATGGTCTGTACTCTGCAACTGTTCTATCCTCTGGATCGTCTATAAACCACCCTGTATTTTCTAAACGGTACAAATATGCTGGTGATGAAAAGAGTTGATTTTATGCGGAAATTCCGTGTACGGGCGATCCCAGACCCATTGAGTTCATAACATATCTCTTGGAACAGGAATGCTAAAGTGTTATGTGTCCGCTTGGATCCCGCTGTATAACTTCCGTTGGTTTTCTTGAATGACCCCTCTAGATATATGAAACTCTTGCGTAGAAGCGTGAGTACGTCTTGGTGCTGGATTACAATCCTGATTTCATTGTTCTTGTTAAATGTGGCTGAAGCGTAAGGTTTACGAAAGTCGTATTCTTGACGTAGAATACTCTCATCATACCATACTGGACTGGCTATATTGAGTGAGGACATCATTGCACAGCTTCAGGCCAACTCATTTAAGGAACTCTTATTTCGCACATGTTATCACTTGGTTCTTCAGTAGCAAAGTAGCGTCCTGTGGATTGTGTGCACTTGTTTTACACTATACACCCATCCTGCCTTTGATGTAATTGTACAATGATTTCTTCACCACGAAAGTCAACAAGTTGATTATTCTGGTCCACAATACGCAGCTCCAAATAGTCCAATGTCTATGCTATGATATCTGGTTTCGTATAACAGAGCGGATCAGGTTGTGGAAAGGGGCCAAGGCCAATTACTGTTAGTTATACAAGAACACACATAACTTTATTCCTCAAACCAATGCACAGCTTTCTCTTTAAAACAACAAGGGCCCAAATAACTTCTCCAGAATAAGTTTAAATTATTGCTTTCAAAACAACAGGATTTAGAGTAACGACTGAAGGCCTTACTTAAGTAAAATCACAATATCTTCTCGGCTAGAGGCCGAAATAATATTTCAGATCAGCTAAGGAAATTATTTAAAGCCAATCATTTACAAATTACAGCTATAGGCCATATTAAGGAAAATTCAACTTAATATTTTCTTTGCATAATACCAGAGAGACTTTAAAGATAAGCCTTTATACAGTACAACAGAAAAACATCTTGTCAGCTGAAAGCCTAAACAATTACTCGAGAATAATTAAAGACAACCTTAAGATAAACATTTACAGAACACGCCTGAAAGCCTTTTCAAGAATTCAAGATAATTAAAGAGAAACCTTACAGACAAGGATTTGCATGTTAAAGCCACAGATTCTGAAACAAACGTGGATGAAGGCGTAAATGCAGAGCAACAAGAATTTTAAATGAAACATGGCTGAAGGCCTAATCTTAAACTTGTTATGAAGTTCGGCTGAAGGCCATATACTAAACATAAAACATACAGTATTAATACACGGCCGAAGCCCTGCCACAGTACCTGCGACCAAATAAAATGACAGTCACAAACAACCAACAGTGGTGCTCACAAGGGAACCTCCCCGTCGCACCCCCCTCAAATTTAGTTATAAGTTGGCACAGTGGATAGGTCTTGAAAAACTGAACACAGATCAATCGAGAAAACAGGAAGAAGTTGTGTGGAACTATGAAAAAAATAAGCAAAATATACAAACTAAGTAGTCCATGCGTAAGATAAGCAACATCAAAGAGAACGTGAGCTCAAGAGCGCCGTGGTTCCGTGGTTAGCGTGAGCAGCTGCGGAACGAGAGGTCCTTGGTTCAAGTCCGCCCTCGAGTTAAAAGTTTAATTTTTTATTTTCAGACAATTATCAAAGACCAGGCAATCACACAGAATCAACTTCGCTCTCCAAAATTCCAGGACATGTTTAGATTTGCTTGGATATATGCAGGATTTGACGGTATACACACGGAAAAATTTGAAAACGTTAAAAACAGAAGTTTTGACAGGGCACAGGGAAAACTGTGCGACTGCGAAACTGTTGCATTCGTTAGTTGCAGTTTATGTGATAAACTCTTATGTTTTCATCACTTTTTTGGAAGTGATTATCACATCTACAAGAAAACCTAAATCGGGCAAGGTAGAAGAATATTTTTACCCATTCTTCAAGTGTACAAGTTAGGTGGGTCGACAACATATTCCTGTCATGTGACGCACATGCCGTCACTAGTGTCGTATAGAATATATCAGACGTTTTTTCCTGTGGAGGAATCGGTTGACCTATGACCTTGCGATCAAATGTTTTCGGTTCCGATTGGAGCGGCACGTCCTTTCGTCTACTAATCACACGGTTTTGCGGTGCGGTCGCAAAACACAGACACTAAACTTATTACAGTGAATAGGGGCGTCAATGAACGAACGGATGGATCATAACTTTGCGAAAATAAAGAAAGTAAAATTTTCACTCGAGGCAAAATTTGAACCGAGGACCTCTCATTCCGCAGCTACTCACGCTAACCACGGTACCACGGCGCTCCTCAGCTTAGGCTCTCTTTGATGTTGCATATCTTGCACATAGACTACTCAGTTTGTATATTTTGCTTATTTTTTTCATAGTTCCACACAACTTCTTCCTGTTTTCTCGATAGATCTGTGTTCAGTTTTTCAAGGCCTATCCACTGTGCCAACTTATAACTAAATCTGAGGGGGGTGCGATGGGGAGGTTCCCTTGTCAGAAGTGTTCCAAGGGTCGACCTTGGGAGGAAACTATAACCACAGTTTAGGTGAGACAGACAGCCAAGCATAACACTAAACAATCGGGTTGCAGCACCACCTGTGGACAGCTGACGAACCAACCAACTGCCTAATCAATTCCCTTCCACCTGACCAACAGCAAGACAACAAAAGTACCAGAGAACACGAGGATCTCAGCAGGATTATGTCTTAATAATTGGTGTATAAACAAAGTCAAGGCACAATAAACACTCAAAGAGAAAATAACAACACCAAGCTGTCGTACTACATGCCGTGCCAGACAGCATCAACACGGTGAGGAATACACACTGCCACACTACGCTAACGACCAGGGCAGGTAACCGGAATGTTAACGGCCACAAGGCAGAAGATACCACTGGTGCGCTTCACTAATAAATTATAACCATTTCAAAGGTTAAACACCATACAGGGAGAGGGCTGCAAAATTTTGCCGACTTCAACACTCCATAGCGTTGCTGCTTGCGGGGACAGCCCAAGATGCAACAACCAGCAATCGACGAAGAGATGTCACAACTGCTGAGCTTTCATGACAGGTTCACTGATTGCTCAACTCCAGTATGCAGGTGCGACGAGGGACGAACTTATCAGTTCTCGCAGCTATTGCCACACAACTCTGACCGCACGTGCACGCCGCCAGTGGCTCCGGCCTGATGACACACTGCAGAGACTTCCTCGATGCTCATCCGCAACCGACCAACTGCCATACACACACCATGACACGGAAATATAACTGCCACACCACAGAAGTTACAGCAGTACCAGTATCGATAAACGCTGTTGTTGCCACTGACAGAGGCAAGTGAGCAACTCATTCAGATAGTAACCGAGGGAGGAATAAGACGCCATTCGGTAGTGACAAAATGCCCAAAAGGGAAACGGCAGTAACGCGAGCCGTCCACGGCTCAGTATATTGCATTGGCAGGGGTCTCAAAAATCTTATACCCCATTGCAACTGAGGGGAAGAATCCGTATATAGTGTGAATCAGACTGTCGTTGAGATAGGAGTTCGTTGCAGTGTTACACTCGACATGGATTGTGCTGACGAGGAGTATGTCCACAGACTGATCCGACTTGTAAAATTAACCTGGATCCTTCTTCAAAACCTCTCCTTTTGTGAAACCCAGCAGGCGCCCAAATGAACTTTTCTGGTTAAAGTCAATCGTTGCATTTACAATCGTTATTTCAAATTTAAGTGCATTGATGTTTGCACGTCATTCAGTACCTTTTCCAGACAGTTTTAAGACTTCGTTTAAATCGTCGATATCGTATTCACGCGGTTCTATTTCCACAATATCTTTTTCACCATTAATATCCAGATGCAGTATATTGTTAGTCTCAGCTATATTTGGGATGCTGTTGTACGTCTCCAGTCCAATCAATGCAAATACTCCATTCACCAATGCTCAAATCAATTGGCGAGAAGTAATTTGCACACAATACAGATGATCGTTCTTTTAAGGTCAAAGTGTACGACATTGCATCTGAACCTCAACTGATGAAGGAATGTTTGTTTAAAGCTCATCTTGTACAGCACGCTTCTTCTTCTTCTTCTTCTTTGCGAACGACGAGAGAAACATGATGCAAAGCTGCCCACAGTGGTGTGTATTAAAGTTCTGATAGCTTCTATAATTGTAGAGCACACGTCTTCTGTGAGTGACGTATCGTTGTAATTCTTCTGGCGGTTGCAGGTTACCAAATGAGTCGAAATAGTAGACAGTATGTGCATTTTTCATAACATATGACACCCAGTGGATGCCGGGACCTCCAGCAACATCTAAATTCACAATGCCGCGTTCACCAGTTCTCCGTATAGTCTTCGGAAAGTATCCCGCATAAACACACCACAGAATCTTGGTATCTTGTATTTGTCTTTAACAAACTTAAGAATGTCTGTATTTGTGAGTGGTCGATCTGGTACGACCCATAATGGTCATTTTTTTTAAATTTATGAATAGACCACGCCCTTTCCTGTACGGTTTCAAGTATAGTCCTTTTCCGACGGCTGCGGCTTCTATCATGCAGTTATGTCTTTTTGCCTCTTCTAGCCGTGCTTGGGAGTTTTGCACGTTTTGACTGTTCGAGCGATAGCTCCAGCACCATCAGCGAGGGAACCTACCGCCGAGAGTGCTGAGAGGTCCCGGACGAGAATTGGAATAAAACCACCTGATGTCTTGGGTATTGGTAGAACTCGAGGTGCTTTAAGAGATCCTCTTCTTCTTCTTCTTCTTCGTCTTCCGCCTCTTTCTGCTTCAGTGCGTTTTTAGAAGCATACATCGCTCTCAGGATACAGTTATTCAAACAGCTCCGCTCCTCACCCTTGCTCTTCTTCTTGTTCAGTGTACAACGATGCTGCGATGCGTTGACCTATACCAGTATCCTTTCTTCTTCGTGTCGCCTTAGCCTTATCAGCTAAATTCCTATCTGCAATGTCACGACTTGATAGATCTTTATTTGCAGCGTATGTAATGTCGTGTTCCATACACGCTTCGTCGAGCAGGTTAACACCCTTATCACCTCGTGCCATGCTTTTCTGAAGCTATAATGACAAGGACATATCAATTGGAAGAGGAACTCCTGTCGGGGTGACACTATTAGGTGCAACAAATAATGTTGACCACATAACTGTCTGGAGAGTGCTGCAGGAGAACCCACTGTGTTCGCACCACGTGCAGCGTGCGCGGGCACTTTTAGAAGCCTATTTTCCTGCACTGGTACATTACCGCGAATGGTTCATTAAAAAAATGTGTCAACCCGCACTTTAGTTCAAATGTACTGTTCACGGATGAGGCTTATTTTTAAAGTAGATGATTAACGTGTTGGAGAGATGTAGAAACTTAGCTCTATCCTGGAAATAAAGCGTTTCTAGAACCATGTTCATGTTTTTAGTTCCTCTACGTGTGAGGAAGGTTTCCTGGAAGTTTAGACCTACGTTTTTGTTAGGCCCTGTATTCCGCACACTAGTCTCACTTCGTCGCCCACCAAATCTCAAGTTTATCTGAGCCTGCCAAGTACGCTGCCTCGGTCGGAGTCACGTAGCGGCCCAGAACGCCACGAGCAGGTATGTTCACGTAGCTCCCCACTGCGTTTTTGGCCGCGATTTGTCATTTGTGTTGACTAGAACAAAAGAAACAATTGATTCTTTTCACACGCTTACATTTTTTGTGATATAAGTACGCCGCTGACAGCCATAAATCAATCTCCATATTGTGTTAGGAAGTATGGAAGGACTGACGCAAGTTGTCTGAATTCTGACGCAGCGATAGATACTGAAGTGTTGTCGCAACCCGATAACGTGTCTTATGAATACGCCGCTGACAAATTGAAGCTCACTCCGTTAGTTCAACTGACAGTGAAAATAGGTTTATGGTCTGTCACGAATTTCCACATTTAGCTTACCATTCTTACACTAATTCATAGTCATACATCGACACGCAAGTAGCCGAAGTGGTGTCAACTCCAAAGACCTGCACCAGGCGAACTGTGTACCCGACGGGAGGCCCTAGCCACAAGGCATTTCCATAGTCATACAAGCAGCGTTCACTTCATGTGAAAGACAGAAAGCAATGGTAACAGCTTGTTTCAACAGTACTATAAGAAACACTTTAAAATGTCGTAAGAAACGCTGTATGGTACAAGCACATATTCTGTGCACAACGCCAGTACTGTTGAACATGCTGAAGTGTGTCGATACTGAATGTCAAGAAATCTTTTGTTGAAGGTTTCCGTTGCAGTTTTCTTCAGTGCGAAGACTGGATGGACGCAGCTCAACACGACAGTGCAAGCGTCTTTACTCCTGTAGAACTGCTGCAACCTACATCGAATTTAACCGAATTCCTCCAGTCCACCGTAGATAATCCACTGTCGTTTTTATCCCCCCATGTTCCCTCGATTACTAAATGGAAAATACCGCGATGTCATAAATGTGTCGTACCAACCGTTCTCTCGTTTAGTAAAGCCATAAATTCTTTTATTCCCTAATTACATTCAGTACGACCTCCTTATTACATAATCTACGTAGCAAATCGTCATCATTACGTTGCACCACATTTCAAAAACTTCTATTTTGTTCTTGTATGAACTCTTTGTTGCGCATATTACACTACCATAGAATGCTACTCTACTGACAAACATACTCATACAAGATTTCCAAATAGTTAAATTCGTATTCGATGCTAACAAATTTCTCTTTTCATGCACGCTTTTCTTGCTACTGCCAGTCTTCATTTTACATTGTCCCTGCTTCGACCACCGTGAGATATTTCGCTGCTCAAATACCAAAACTCATCTACAAGTCTATTATTTTCAACGACTCCTCAGCATCACCTCATTTAATTCGACTACATTCCATTAACCTCGTTTTACTTCCATTGATGTTCATACTATATCCTTGTTTCAAGACTTTCCATTCCGTTTGTCTGTTCTTCCAACACCTTGACTATCTCTCATATTGTTTCAGTTTAACCAAGCCTAATTTTCTTAATTTTCTAATTCTAGCTACGGGCATTTTTTGGTGAATTCAATGATTATGCAACAGCCTTCTCAGCAGTCTACTGTTTCGTAGGAATATAAGTATGTATTCTCTCCTTCAGTTAGGCAAAGACTTTAAGTATGTGGACGTGTAAATAAATGCTTGTTTGAGTTGTAATATTATTTTTTCGTTGTAATGGTAAATGACGTGTGTTATTTTTGGAAGCTGTAGGCATCATACCACACATGTAAGAAAAATTGTGTGCAGAAGTGACAGTTGATGAGCGAGTAGACAGCTAGTTTCGAAGTTATTAGGACGGTAGGATGCGAGTAAGGAATAAATTTGTGTGATTGACGTAATTTATGGATTGAACAACAGTTACAATAGTGGTGGGAGGCGGAGAAAATGTGGAGCGCTCAGGAACAGAATAATGAACGGAGAACGCTGGAGGAGGAGCGGAACTAAGAACTTTCTTCACAATTATAGAAATAATTCTCTAATACTTCTAGAAGAAGACTTTATTCCGGAGGTCAAGGCAGACTACGAGAAAACCCAACAAGAAAAGAAGAACTACAAGCAAGAAGATTTATATCAAGATCATCGCAGAAGATGCCGGGGAGAAGAAGGAACCGAAGCTACACCAAACAGCCTAGAGCCAGAAGCTATCACATAAAGAGAATGCAGTCACACTGCGATTTCTGCTGGTAACAAAATAAACTTATTTCCTGTGGTACTTTAGATGGAAAAGAGACTGTAAACTTCACAGTTCTATGGACTGATTAAGAGTAGATAGCGACCGATATTGTTCTGTAAATGAAGTTTGTTGACATTGTCAACCAGGAGATACGTGATCTGTTGAAAGTTTTTTATTATTATTGTTAGGGACCGATACCCATAGAGTGAGGATCGTACATGAAACTTCTTTATCTGGACTGACTACCAGATCCGGCTAACAATCTAACCACTTTCAGATTATAAAACATTCTTGGTTAGTGTTGTTGCCGTTACGGCTTCACACATTTCAAGCTTCTGACATTGTGTGAAGCTGTAATAGCACCAACACTAATCGAGAGCGTCTTATGAACTGAAGATAGCTAGATTTTTAGCCGAAATTAGTAGTCAATCTAAATAAAGAAGATTTAATGTGTGATCTCGACTTCATGGGTGTGAATCCCTGTCATCAGGAAGAAACTACACTGTACACTGAAGTGTGAATTATCTTGAAGGTTGGACTAAGTGGTGCGAGATCCTAAGCATCCGTTAATTACTTTTATTCAAGTTAATAAAGAGGGCCATCTGACATTTAGAACTTAGTTACGTAGACGTCATTGTTGAAAATGCAAAATCTGTTAATTGGTAAACTAATAAGACTTCTCTTTGGAAATAATTTAAAGATTTTACAGTGCTTCTGGCCATGGTACAGGGCATCCAAGCAGCCGCCGGTGCTTTATTTGAAATAGTTAATGAGACAGCCAATGCCATTATCCAGTCTTCAAGAAACAGCAACACTGCGATGGCTGTACTTCTTACACTGCGACACTTCTCCATGTGAGCCATTCCTGCGATTCAGAGATTATCATTCAGCTGCTATTTTCGTTATTATATCGTGCGAAAAACTAAATTTCGACAGACTATTAAATTTAAGTGAACAATGACAGCGTAGCACTGTTAGCATTTACTTAATAACAATCTGACACTCCATTCCTTTTCTCTATAGTCAGACATCAGCAAAAACACCC
The DNA here is from genome assembly GCF_023898315.1 of Schistocerca nitens. Classification (NCBI taxonomy): domain Eukaryota; kingdom Metazoa; phylum Arthropoda; class Insecta; order Orthoptera; family Acrididae; genus Schistocerca; species Schistocerca nitens. The sequence continues at coordinate 276,900,865 of NC_064621.1, read as the reverse complement.
TGTAAGTGCGTCAGCGTCTATAGAAGAAGTGACTGGAGTTAGGAGTGGACCCTTATTCTATGGCAGAGTACAACAGTTTTTTGCTGTACACAAATTGCTTTTAATGAAGGATTGTTGTAAAAAAGAAGTACACGAATTTACATAGGTTGTAACATGTTAGGACAGTTGTCAAGATAACGCGTTACGTCCTCTTTAATAGAAATAATACTAAACACAACAGTATCTAATTTTAACCAGAAGGTTCTCTACAAAATTATTCTTACTACCATCGTGAAGTTGGCCAATATTACGACAAATCGCCCGATCCACTTCCAAGTTCGGTACTGTTTAGGATGACAAACAAGTCTACGGAATCGGTTAGTTTTTGTGACAAGCTGAGCAAAAGGTTACTCAAGGTTGCTCGAGTTCACAGTGGACATAAGCTGATGAACCAACAAGTTTACACCTCTGCTAGGGGTATTTACCTTAGCTGCGATGAGCTGTCGGCTGTATGGCTGTTCTCGTCCTATAAAAGTGGCGCCAAGCTAAGCAAGTCCTATAAAATCTAATCAAAATCTTTGCTGATTTTATCGACAGAAACTGTCCTACGTTTCTAGTTAGGCGCGAAAACATGCACTCATCCCTAGTCTTGAAATATGGCGATATCCACATGCATGGAAGGAGCAGCGTGAATATTACAATGCCCTCTCAGTTCCCACAAGAACAATTAACTACGTGGCTGTTTCGTTTCTCCGCTATTGGAGCTCAACGATGCTACAGTTAATATGTAGCTGAATTTCAGCCTAAGTGAATGCAGTGTTCACACAAAATTCTTCCTCTGCATCGTAGAGAGCGTGATGCGCCCTGTTCTGTACTTGCCGCTGGTCCAGAGGAGGGTCACCGAAATTTTCGGTCTTATGTGTCTCGTAGCAAAACTGCCCCCCCCCCCCCCCCCCCCCACGGTTCGCTCATGCTCCCGATCACAGCTTTTTCCAACCAATACGAGCATTCCTTTCATCTTGTGGAAACCATCTCTGCCAATCGCAAAGGGCCTACCCTCAAACTGTGTCGAAATTTCCGCACTTTACTACTTTCTAGCACATTTTAGCCAATAGGACAGTTTGTGCCTGCTCCAGACGCCTCAGACGCCTAAGACTTACATGCGTTCACCACGAGCGTACCACAAGCCTTTCACGAGATCAGCTGCATCGCTGGTCTGTTTGTAACCATCTGGAAATTCCCCAATGCTGTTTTCTAAACATTCTTTCCGTAGCTACCTCTTCCCCTCCATGCGTTGTCCACCGCGTTCGTTGTCCATCACCATGGGTCACCTTAAAAGTATTCCATTGTCCTCAGGCCGTGACGGCGCAACTCGCGTCCACCCCCAAATGGTTAATACCATCGACTGAGTGTCATCCCTTTGTACTGCATACCGTATATATTAATAGGCAAATCTGCTCATTTTTGTCAAAGACAATACTGGAAATTAAAATTGCTAAACCAAAAAGAAATGCAGATGATAAACGGGTATTCATTGGACAAATATATTATACTAGAACTGACATGTGATTATATTTTCACGCAATTTGGGTGCATAGATTCTGAGAAATCAGTACACGGAACAACCACCTCTGGCCGTAATAACGGCCTTGATAGGCCTGAGCATTGAGTCAAACAGAGCTTCGATGGCGTGTACAGGTACAGCTGCCCAGGCAGCTTCAACACGATACCACAGTTCATCAAGAGTAGTGACTGACGTATTGTGACGAGACAGTTTCTCGGCCACCATTGACCAGACGTTTTCAATTGGTGAGAGATATGGAGAACGTGCTGGCCAGGGCAGCAGTCGAACATTTTCTGTATCCAGAAAGACCCGTACAGGACCTGCAACATGCGGTCGTGCAATATCATGCTGAAATGTAGGGTTTCACAGGGATCGAATGAAGGGTAGAGCCACGGGTCGTAACACATCTGGAATGTAACGTTCACTGTTCAAAGTGCCGTCAATGCGAACAAGAGGTGACCGAGACGTGTAACCAATGGCACCCCATACCATCACGCCGGGTGATACGCCTGTATGGCGATGACGAATACACGCCTCCAATGTGCGTTCACCGTGTCCACCATGTCGCCAAAAGTGGATGCGAATATCATGATGCTGTAAACAGAACCTGGATTCATCCGAAAAAATGACATTTTGCCATTCGTGCACCCAGCTTCGTCGTTGAGTACACCATCGCAGGCGCTCCTGTTTGTGGTGCAGCGTCAAGGGTAACCGCAGCCATGGTCTCTGAGCTGATAGTCCATGCTGCTGCAAACGTCGTCGAACTGTTCGTGCAGATGGTTGTTGTCTTGCAAACGTCCCCATCTGTTGACTCAGGGATCGAGACGTGGCTGCACGATCCGTTACAACCATGCGGATAAGATGCCTGTCATCTCGACTGCTAGTGATACGAGGCCGTTGTGATCCAGCACGGCGTTCCGTATTACCCTCCTGAACCCACCGATTCCGTATTCTGCTAACAGTCATTGAATCTCGACCAATGCGAACAGCAATGTCGCGATACAATAAACCGCAATCGCGTGATGGTACGCATTTCTCCTCCTTACACGAGGCATCACAACAACGTTTCACCAGGCAACGCCGGTCAACTGTTGTTTGTGTATGAGAAATCGGTGGGAAACTTTCCTCTTCTCAGCACGTTGTAGGTGTCACCACCGGCGCTCTGAAAAGCTAATCATTTGTATATCACACCATCTTCTTCATGTCGGTTACATTTCGCGTCTGTAGCACGTCATCTTCGTGGTGTAGCAATTTCAATGTCCAGTAGTGTACATCAGGTGACATTATTCATCTTCTCATTACGATCTATAAAATCTCTCACGTAAGGTGTGAAATTGACATTCATTTAACCTGCCACCTTACATATCGTCCTCCTTCCATTTTCAGTTTTGCGCTGGATCAGTCAGTGATTGAGAAATTGATTGAAGTCAGTGCAAAATTGTTTTCAAAAACTGACTGTAGCAATTCATATATATTTGTTGACTTACTATTTTAATATGGCATAATTAAACAATGTTTCTTTCAGTCTTCTTATCGTTATTTTGCAGCGTAATTGATTTCCTGTATACTACTCATTTTGAGCACTAAATTAAAGTTTTCCACAATTTAACATGTTCTTTCTAATTTTCTGATTTAATACAAATTTTTAAATAATCTGAAGTCTTTTCTTTCTATTTTATTGTTGTCTCTGTTTTAATTTTAAATTCAAACAAATCGGATCTTCTCTATAAATTGGTACTATTCATCATTTTTAAATTTGGGACTGGTCTTTTTTGACATCAAGACACATGAGATGATGATGGACGTGTATTGAAGTTAAGGAAACCTTCATTTAACATTATCCTCCCCCTTTTTTCAGTACTTATGGTCTAGTCTCAACCTTATTTTAGCATGTCAGTCATAATTTAAGGAAGTTTCATGTCTTACAATAATTTCTTAATTTATGTTATACTTAACTGTACCCTGCTCATAACCTTAGAAGCATAATCCCATTCACAAATATTCCCCAAAAACCCTAAACTTATACATTTAGCTTTACAAAAGTTTTAAATTATTTCTTGACTTTTACAAACATATTTAACTTCTAATCTTACTAATTACTTTGCAAACATTAAATTAACATCCTGGAATTGCTAAACCCATTTTTCTATATAACCTATATTTTAATAAACATATAACATACTAGAATCTTAGCTTCCCAAGAAAGTATCAACATTTGGTTTTCTTAACTTAGACACGATGAAAAATATGAAATACAAGGAAATATTATTGATATGTCAAGATCAAAAACTTAATAGTATTGTTAACAAAGATCTGTTTCTTACACTCAAAATTCTTCAAAAATTTAAATATTTTTAAACAATAATAAGCTTCTTGTGTTCATCAATTTATTTTCAGCTTCATCTCATACTAGTCTCTCACAGACAGTCCTTTCTCATATAGCTTCAGCGTGATTCATTGATGTCATCACTCTACTTTTCATGCACCTTGACATGTCTCCGCTGAGCACTGAATGGTGGTCGGCAGAGAGAAAGGTTGCTGAAGTCATGAGATAGTCATGAATATTTGGTTGACTTTGTTCCATTCCGCTTGCGCCCATGGCGAAACTGTATTAGGGATTTATTCTTAGCAATATAGAAACTTATCTTCCTCCTTCCTCGAATCTTCATGCCGGTTCATCTTTGGTCGATTTGTCTCATGTTTTCCATTCAAATAGTCATCTCCCATATCTCAGTATGCAATTTGCCATAAGGTATATCTGACATTCGGACTGGTAGAGCAGTTAAAATTGGATTCTCTGTTGGTAGGTAAACGCAATAATGGTCTTATACGAGAAGGGATTTAGAAAATTTTCTTTATTTCTTCTTCTTTCTTCCCGATCTTCTGTGTTGAATCTTCTGTTCTTGTTTCATCTTGCTGTCTTCTCAGTGGTACCTTCTTTCTCCTCTGGACTGGTAATTGGGATTTAAGACCTGCTTAACCTCGTTATTGTATAATCCGTTCTTATGGTACTTTCTTTCAAATCGCTGTGTATCCTTTCTTGTATCAGTTTGTTCATCAAGATAGATTAGACAGCCTTCCATCGTTCTCTTGCTTTCTCCCATGAGTGATAAGGGAATGTTTCGCAGTTGCTGAATTCTGTATCGTATGATAACAGTTCAGCCATTCTGAGCCTCGAGTTACAAACATGCGCCTTTTCTTCCTCTGGTGAATTTAAACATTAATTCTTCCTTGATGTAACATGTCTGCTTTCATTTCGGTTCAGTGGACATCCATCATCTCTCCATATGCTGCTCTAAACAGTTTGCGATGGAAGTGCTGAGCACCTGACACTTTCGCAAAACCTTCGTTATAAAGATTGCATGTGGCTTTCACATGAATAACGATCACATCATAGTACATGTTGACTGTATCCAGGATTCGTTGTATACCCCCAAACTTTTTCACAGTGGTTTCATCCTCGTGGACTGTTGCTACTACCACGGCACCTTCTTTTGTCATTTCTACAGCTGACATACCAGGCACCCACACTCAGTGTCCCTTCCTCTCACGCGTAAACGCTCTACTCAGTTCTGCTGTCGATCTGGCCACAATAATGCTGCGTCATGCTTGACTAAGTCATGTATAATACAATATTGTGCAAACTTTTGTCTATCTTACTTTTCCTATATCCTCAAATTTCTCTAATTTACGTAATATTATTCCATATCTTATCATAACCCTTACTCCTTTGAAATACATTACAAGCTATACAAGCACTAAATTATTAAGAGGCTTTACAAGCTTCCTTAATAAAATTATAAAATTGTCCTACTACTCTCTTCATAACTTTATATCTTTTATCCCCATTCGATGTAAACTTTTTCTTTTTCGTTAGTATAAATGTTATGGTTTCCTCATCTTCATCACTATGGAAACTAAGAGGAAAATTGATGGTGATGAAGGTTAGTGTGTTAGTAAGACCTTTTTCTTTTGTTCGAACTACAGGTACTTTATATTAGCATGAAAACTTCTCACCTTGACTCCGACTCCTTCGTCTTTTCTCTGCAATCTCTTATTTTCGACATTGGCTGTAAAAGAACTTCAGAATACAATATATCTGCCCATTTTTCCCAATCATTCTCTACTGTTCTATTGCATTGTTTTAGAGTTTATTCTTCTCAGTTGCAATTATCCCTATCTCCTTCCTTTAAACAGTAAACTTTTATATTACTTTCTTCCCCCATTATACTCTTCCTAATTGAAATCCTCCCTCACATCTCTCACTGTCTACCTTCTTCACCAAATAATGTGTTTCTTGCTGTGCTTAATAATTCAGATCTCTCTCTCTTAATTCTTACCTCCTAACGATCTTTTATATTTATTTCCCTCATATCTCCATTTTCATATCAAATTGTGCTGCTTCCCACAAATCATAAATACTTCTCACTTTCCTTCAACTTATCTCCTCAACTACATGTTCACCATCCTTGACAGAACAAACCACAAATGAATATCTCCTTCTTAACTAATTCTTTACTTCCTTCCAACTTCTTGGTTTCCTTTTGTCCACAAAAGTCAACTTCTTTCTACTTTACACTACATTTTAAGAGAGAATCTACTACTATTTCGTCTAACTATCCACATGCTGATCTCTGTCTTCCTCCTTGCTTTCTATTCTTTCCCCAGAACACATTTCGTTTGCAGAAGAGTTATTTTAGTTCTTACTTTACTGTTTTTCCTTCACAACTATCCTCTTGATCTGCTGAAGAAGTTGTCCTATTTATTTTAATGAGATAAGTACAAACTAAAAAGTTTCATTTGAGTGCATTTTATAAGCTTTCCTACTCATTGACTTCCAGATTTTGCTCTTATTGGAATCTGGGTGTTTGATACAACTAATTTTTCTCGTGGAGTTAATAATTGTTGTTTCACCGTTTGTACAATTTCAGGTGATTCACAAGGTGCAAGCCCAATGATTTTCCTGTTTTTGTGTTAATCAATTTGACTGCATTATCGCCGGACAGTGTGGCCGAGCGGTTCTAGGCGCTTCAGTCTGGAACCGCGCGACCGCTACGGTCGCAGGTTCGAATCCTGCCTCGGGCATGGATGTGTGTGGTGTCCTTAGGTTAGTTAGGTTTAAGTAGTTCTAAGTTCTAGGGGACTGATGACCTCAGATGTTAAGTCCCATAGTGCTCAGAGCCATTTGAACCATTTTTGACTGCATTATCATGGACCACTTTACTTACTTTCATAAGGCCTTTGTATACCGAAAAGAACTTACCTTAACGCCATAGCCCTCATATGGCTCAGTGCTACTTTTACTAAATGTTGGTACTGGTGGGAATTTAATTATGACTTGGGCATCAATACTGGTGTTGCCAAAGGTTCATTATCCTCTTGGCGTACCATTCCTCTCTCGTTTCCGTATAAATGAACTACATCCTTCACAATTTGGTCATTATCAGTTTTTGCACAGCTGTCAAAATATTAATTGCCAAACAATCTTGTTCCGCATCATTGGTCGATTCCCAGTCAATTGTCTCCCAGCATGCTGGTGTTTGTATCTGATCACCCCTTCAACCTACTTCAGAATCTTGCTGATCAAAGCTAAGTCTATTTACTTGTCTAATTATAAAATCAACTTCATTATGTGATTGAATCACTTGTGACTGGTATTCATACCGTTCATCTCGTCTATCCTTTTACCAGTGTTTGGTGGCTTCAACTCAACTTCCTGTACCGGTTCATTTCGCATGTGTTGTCCGGCAGCGTTCTAGGCATCCCAGTTTGCAGTGGAGAAGTCTAAGCCTTCCTGCTTCGTTTGCACAGTGATCATATCGTCAGTTATAGTTAGCACTATAGTTTCTGTGACCAAAGCCATTATTATAATTCCACAGCTCAAAAAGCCATAGTTATTGTTTGACCTCTGTGAGTTGCCAAAACCATACTATTCTTCTCAAAACGATTACCCCCTGTGGTTCCAGAGGTTATAATACGCCCAAGATATTCCTGCCTGTCGTAAGAGGCGACTGAAAGGAGTCTCACACGTTTTGGCCTTTGTGGTGGTCCCCTGTACTGTTTGACCTTCATATTTCCAAATTTTCCTGACGAGCGAGCCAATTGGGGAAGGGCGCCTTACATGGTGCATCGTGTCCATAGTGTGTTGAGATCCTTAGCCCCCTTTCTTGTCATCCTATTGCAATCTTTCTCATTCTCCATCTCTTGGGTGAGGATACGTTCCCGGATGCGGTTTCCAAAATGCACTGTGCAGTGTCGCTTTCCTCACTGATGACAACCATGGACCTCTTTGCACCTGATGTCCAACACAGTAGCCAGTCGCTTGTAGTGGGGTCGCCATGTACCCTGTTGGTGCAGCCCCCTGACAACACAGGGCTCGCTCTACTGACGCCTGCGCCATTAAATCCCCACATATACCTTTCTCCCTGGGGTATCGGGACACCCGGCAATGGCCATCCCACCAGGTGCCCCTTGCTGCGGCTGGGTGGCGCCCATGGGGAGGGCTCTTCGTCAGAGTGGGTGGCATCAGGGCGGATGACACGCAGTGGCCAACTACCAGCAGTCTCCAAGCATTCGAGGGCTCAATTCAAAGTGCAGAACTATGACCCCAAATCGTTCCCCTCCCTGGCCACACCATGGGAGGAACGAAAGGCTACGGATGGCAGCAAAGCTTATTTACCCCAGTACCTAGAGCTAATGGGGAGACCTTCATGACGTCAAAGACTCTTTTCTTCGTAGACCATTTAGAGGGCAAGTTTGGGGAAGTGGAGGGCTTGTTCAAAATGCGCTCTGGGGCAGTTTTGATAAGAACAGCATCCTCTGCTCAGTCACGGACATTACATACCTGTGACAGGTTGGGGTATGTTTCTGTTACCATCAAGCCCCATAAGAGCTTAAATATTTTCCAGGATATTATATTCCAAACGGACCTTCTTTTGCAGTCTGAAGACGAGCTGCGTGCCAATTTAGAGTGGCGAGGTGTACATTTCGTCTGGCACGTTCATCTGGGTCTGAGGGATGATCAGTTTACCACCAGTGCCTTCATCTTGGCTTTCGTGGGTAATACATTGCCTGAGAAGGTCAAGATAATGATCTACCGCTGTGACATCAAGTCCTATATCCCTCCCCTGATGTGATGCTTTAAGTGCTGGATGTTCAGCCATATGTCTTCCCACAGCACGTACAGCCTCATATGTCGAGATAATAGACGCCCATTACATCCCAATACTCCATGTGCCCCGTGTCCCATCTGTGTCAACTGCGGAGAGCACCATTCACCTTACTCGCCAGACTACTAGATTTTACAGAAAGAGAAGAAAGTCATAGAATATAAGATCCTAGACTGACTGAGGCTAAGCAAAAATACAAGAGGCTCCTGTGCATATGACGTCAACCTACACCGCCACTATGACAATGTTTCTACCGTCTCCCGTTTACCACATACAGTTGGCTCTCAGAGCCGTCAGACTCTACCTGTCCCCTTGATGGTGGGGGGCACGTCACTCCCTGTTGTTCCTGCACCACTTACTTTGGGAGCAACACCCCCCAACCATCGGGGACATCAGTTCCCACTTCTCAGCCGGAGAAGCGTAGGTCTTCTTTGGCTCCTCTCGCTAGGAAGGGGTCCCTTGGGTCACTCCCTTCCCGCGTTCTGACCAGTGGAAAAGCGGACACCTGTCAGTAGCTGAAGCAACCACAGGGAGCTGGTCGTCGGGCTTCACGGTCCCCTCAGTCCCTGACACTGACCCAGTGAAGCCCTCCCAGCCAGAGCCACCGAAGGGTGAGAGAAACCAAAAGAGAAGAAGGCACCCAAGAATCCAGACCTTTCAGTGGCACCCATATCACTGTTCCCTACAAGTTCTGCATCTGAGGATGAGATGGAGATTCTGGAATCCGCAGAGGACCTAGATCTCGCCAGACTATCAGGCACAACGGATGTCCATTGCACAGGTAGGCAATCGGTGGCAGCAGGTGACCCAGCGGTATAATCTGCCTCCTCTGTCCCTTTATGCCTTTTTCGGCCGCAGGTAGTGTCATTCTCCAGTAGAATTGCAGTGTTTTTTCCCCAAACCTTGCTGAGCTCTGACAACTTCTTAGCCTTCACCCTTTCTTCTGCATTGTTCACCAGACACTTGGTTTCCGGTGATGCGAAACCCCGCCCTCCAAGGCTATCAGGGTTATTATAAGAATGAGGATATCTGGTAGAGTCTGTATCTACGTCCTTAACCCTAGCATTACCAACGGGGGGGCCTCGTAGGCCCACTGACTCAGTTTTTCTATGTTGTATCCACACCCTTTGATATATGAACTTGAAAGCGAAGGTAATTGTTCTTTATTGAATGTACTATTGAGTCATTACAGAATTTCGGAATAAAAATGTAATTAAAATTCATTTACTTGATTTAATTCTCTGTGGGCCTTAGAAGCCCACCCGTTGGTAATAGCAAGGAAAGATTTACGAGGTTGAGTCTCTCGTTTCAAATTCTTACCATGAAACGAATTTTGGCATTGTTGCCTTCAGACATATTATTATGAAGCGGACCATTGTTATTTTCAGTGTTTCTGCTGCTGTTGAACCAGCAACATGAGTAGACATCGTTTACGTGATAGTTCCATTGAAAGAGTGCTAGAAGAAGTTTTGAACGAATCAGATTTAGAGGAAAGTGAAGTGGATGATGATGTGGAAGAAATTAGAACTGATTCATCGTCTGAGAATGAAGATGAGGTTGAAGCCAATCCACCAGATGATAATGATACGGAATGTGATAAATTCATTGCAAAAAGTGGACGAGAGTATATTACGAAGCCATCTCGACAATATCGGCGTTCTGTACAAAATATAGTGCGAGAAAGAATGGGGCTAGGACAACAAGGAAGAATTGCGTCTCCGAAAGAGGCTATAGAGCTCTTTTTTACACCTCAAATTATGAATCTAGTAAAACTACACTCAAATGAAAAGGCTTCTCGACTAGGTATTCAGCACACAGATGAAGATGAGTTATTTTGTTATATAGGACTCTTGCTAATCATGGGTTCAAATCATGGCAATAAGATACCTGTCCAAGATTTATGGTCTTTGCTTCAGGGCCGACAAGTGTACTATGGATCAATGAGTCGGACCCGATTTTTCGAATTGACTAAAATATTGAGGTTTGATGATAAGAACACAAGAGAAATTCGTCGCCAGACTGACAAGTTTGCTCCAATGAGGGAAATTTTTGAAAGCTTCAATTCTTCACTTCCATTGTATTTCATTCCTGGTCTACATACAACAGTGGATGAGATGTTGTCTTTGTTCCGTGGTCGCTGTCCATTCAAGGTGTTTCTAAAAGAAAAACCTGGAAAATACGGCATTCTAATTCGAATGCTGTCTGATTCTGAGACTAGATATGTGATCAGCATGGACATCTATACAGGCAAGTCAGGAAATACACAGCATTCAAATGGACCGATGGAAATTGTAAAGAGACTAATAAAATCTATTGAAAAATCAGGCCGTAATGTTACCACAGATCGGTACTATACTTCAGTGGAGCTTGCTGAGACTCTATGGAATGATTTTCACCTCACACTTGTTGGCACCCTACAGTCTAACAGACGACACATACCTGAAGAGCTGAAGACTACAACTGGCCGCAGTTTACACTCTTCCATCTTTGCTTATACTGACCCTCAGACACAGAGGCCACCAGTTACTCTTGCATCAACGCTAGTCCGCGAGAAGCCAAAACGACTGCTGTTGATGCTTTCAACTTATCACTCAGAAGGGGTGTTGAATGAAGACTTAAAAAAGACTAACATAAATCTTTTTTATAATTCTACAAAGGGAGGCGTGGACACCATAGACCAGATGGCAAGACACTACAGCACAAAGAGAGGAACAAGAAGATGGCCTTTGTCCCTCTTCTACACACTCATTGACATAGCAGCAATAAATGCATATTCACTCTTCCTCCTCAACTTTCCGAATTGGAAAAAGAATTTGCTAAACCGCAGAAGAGTTTTTATCACTAACTTAGGTCTCGAACTAATAAGATCTCAAGTAGATAAACGGGCACAAAATTTGTATGGACTTCAGAAGCCAGTAATAACGGCAATGGAAAGCATCACACAACGGAAGCTCAGCTGCTCTGTAGAACCATCATCCTCAACAGCAGAACCAGGAACACGTGGACGGTGCCACCTATGCTGCCAAGAAGCTGCATCTAAAAAGATCAAGTACAACTGTTACCTGCTCTCAGTGCCACAAACACGTCTGTGGGAAACACTGCAGGAAGACAGTGTTGTGTGAAAAATGCGTTGCAGAATGAGACAGTAAATTTTGTTTGCTTCATGTAGTGTATCGAATTAAAAAAGTCGTTGTTATAAGAAAACACTATTTTGAAACATTATTCCAAAAAATATATAAACTGAATCTCGTGATTTGTTCATTTTATTCCTATTATAATAACATCTTTTATTATCCAGTATACAAAAACAATGTCTAAGCATTTTGAATTGTTATTAGAGGTATCAGAAGTAAATAAACTTGATTTATGATAAAATAAATTGTGGTATTCTTTATGGGCCTTTGAGGCCCCCCCGTTGGTATTACATGTAACAAAAAATACGTTGGTAATGCTAGGGTTAACTCTCTTTAAGCGAGTGTGTACCTCTTCAAACACATTTAGAGGCTGTCACTGTTAGGGTGTGGACGCCTCAGGCTGTTACTGCCTCCAGTATCTATCTTCCACCAGATGGTGATGTCGCACAGCATGTACTTGCTGCGCTGATAGCTCAACTGCCGCCACCTTTTCTGTTAGTGGGCGACTTTAAGCCACATAACGCTTTGTGGGGTGCATTGATGGCAACAGTCCAAGGCACTGTCGTTGAGCAAGGGTTGGCCCAGCTCGACCTTTCTCTCTTAAATAATGGTCCCTCCACAGATTTCAGTGTGGTGCATGGTATGTACTCAGCCATCGACCTTTCGGTCTGCTGCCCTAGCCTTCAACCATCTGTCCAATGGAGGGTGCCTGACAACTTGTGTGGTAGTGACTCCTCCCCAATCTTTCTGTCACTGCCACAGTGTTGCTCTTTTGGGCAGCTCCCCAGATGGGTCTTGAATAAGGCTGGCTGGGACTTTTTCTCCTCCATTGCCACTATTGAGCTTCTTTCCCACTGATGTGATCGTTCACACGACAACCACTGGCATCATTTCTGCAGCATAATCTGCAATTCCCTGTTCATCCGGGTCCCCTTGGTGGAGGACTGTGCCTTGTTGGTCACCAGAGATCGCTGAGGTGATTAGAGATCGCAGGTGGGCCCTCAAACGTCATAAGCGGTACCCATCCTTGGAACACCACATTACCGTTAAGTGGCTCTGTGTCCGGGCCTTAATCGCCGACGGAAGCAGGAGTACTGGGAAAGATATGTCTTCAAAATTGTCATCTGTACCTCTCCATTGCAGGTTTGGACCAAGATTAGACGCCTCTATGGATATCAGATCCCCATCAGCGTACCTGGGATTTCCCTGAATGGAGCAGTCTGTACTGAATTGGGCACGATTGCAAAACACTTAGCAGAGCATTATGCTCAAAGTTCTGGTTCTATGAATTACCTGCTGGCCTTCTGCTCCCTGAAAGAGCAGTTGGAACATCTGAGCCTTTCATTCCATATGCCACAACCCAAATCATTCATGCTCTGAACCGTGAATTTACTTTCAAAACTTTTTCTTAAGAATTTTCTTTATTTACTAGCGATTCATCAAGAACTTTAACACATTTAATCACACTATGTGAGCGTTGAAGTAGTTGCCAGTGGGTAACAGGTGAAAACAAATCAAATTTCTTTCCTCAAATGGAAATTTTATTCCTAAAAGCCCTGTTTTATAGAAACAGATTTAAAATTATAATCAGAAAGCACCCTCTAAATATCAAGTTACAATTTATTCAGTGGAAGAAAGAACAAATTTTTGACAGTATGAGCTTTTGGGCTGAGAACCTTGCTGCTCCCTCATGACACGGCCGTAGTCACGACTGCTCACAACAACCTCTGAAAGAAAACACTGGTGCAAATCTGCAACACACCAGATTACTTGAAACTAAAAATTTTAACAATTTGACACAAGCACATAAACTATGCACCCCATAGGAGGGATGGAATTGGTACAAACACTAACATTAAAAAATCAATTTGCCATCAAAGGTGCAACTTGATTTAACAAAAATAAATAAAAATAAAATAAAACCTCTTACGGTGGAAGGGTGGCAACTTTATATACTAAAATGACCATTTAAATAAAAACCCATTAAATGCAGTCTTACATAAAATATACAAGGTTGGCCAAACATGCTCTTCATTATACATACACTGCCTCTCAATATGATAGACAAGATAAAAACATTTCAGGAATTCGGCCGTTACACTTCAACAAATAAATTCGTCAACGTTGAATCCGACAAACAAGACAGAGGCAGCTATTAAAGTATGGCAGACCGACATACAGACAGGCAGACACTAACTGCCTAACAAATGCAGACGAGAGACAGACGAGCAAGTTGGGGACGAGACTAACCAAGAAAACAAGTAGAATGTAACAAGAAAATGAAACAACATATCACGAATCACTTAATTTCTAATAAACTACGTCTGGCGAAAACCTGGCGCAGCACCCCCAAAACGCTCTCCCGAACCGTTCGCTGCCAGCCCCTTCAACGGACGCAGGAAGGCGCACCGATCTCCCATCTCACGGCGTCGCAGCTCGCACCGGCCAGACCGATATCGTGGGTTTACTCTTGTTGCTCTCCTGACGGCCGCGAAGCCACTACCCCTCACTATCCGGTGCGGCCCACTAGACTGACGTGGCGACCTCACATGTGCCTACGCTCAAGACGGACAAGTCATGTTGTGTCTCAGTGCGCGACCGACCAACCGATCGATCCAACCGCCAATGACCATTGCCTGAACAAACTCGACCTGACTGGTGGCCTAAGACATACTAGCACTCCGGACGACTGACAGACACTGACTGCCCCACACTGACCCGGCTGACCAACTGACCAGACTCGCCGCCTGGCGAACTTATAGTGCCCCTTAGATGCACATGAACAGGCTACCGTTCCCCTTTCCCACCAGAGGGAGACACCAAAGCTGCGATTGCCACAGTGGCGCCACTGCCAGAAACGGAGGGCGACTGCTTCACATACGCACTGCAGCGTGCTCTTCAAAAGCAGCAAATTTACCATGGCTCAGCTCCATTCGGCGAGTGGGAATTCCAAAGTGCCCTCGCTGCTTGCCCTGATACGGCTCTTGGGCTAGATCTCATCCATCATCAGATGCTCGAACACCTCTTGGTGGACTGCCAGCGACACTTCCTCGACCTTTTCAACCTTATCTGGGTTTAGGGTGTGTTACCACCACAATGGCAAGAAATCATCGTCAGTGTTGAAACCCCCGAGGTGGATAGCTACACCGCTTTAGCCTCACCAACGTTCTGTGCAAGTTGCTTGAATGCATGGTGAGCCGGAGGTTGAGTTGACTACTAGAGTCTTGGGGCCTTCTGGCTCTGTCTCAGGGTTGGTCCTGTAAGGGCCACTCTGCCACCAATAATTTTGTCTGCCCGGAGTCTGCCATCCATATGGCATTTGCCCGCTGTCAGCATCTGGTTGCCATCTACTTTGGCAAGCAGAAGGCATACAATACAACATGGTGACATTACATCCTCACCATGCTTTATGGGTGGGGTCTTCAGGCCCCACTCTCAATTTTTATTAAAAATTTTCTGTAGCTTCATTCCTTCCATGTGCAAGTTGTTTCCTCCCATAGTTCCTCCAGAGTCCAGGTGAATGGGATTCCGCAAGGATCTGTCTTGAGTGTCTGCGTCCTTTTAGTTGCTATCAATGGGCTTGCTGCAGCTGTGGGAACGTCCATATTGGCTTCTTTGTATGATGATGCCTTTGTCTGTACTATAGGTCCACTGGCATTGCGGTTGCTGAACGGCCACTACAAAGTGCAATCTTGGGCCATCACGCACGGTGTTCAGTTCTCGGCCCCCAAGACTTGTATCATGCATTTCTGCCAGTATCGCACTGTTCACCCTGAGCCACAGCTTTATCTTGACGGCGAACCTCCTGCCGTGGTGGAGACGCATCGGTTTTTGGCCTTGCTTTTTGATACGCAGTTCACTTGGCTCCCTCATATTTGGCAGCTTAAACAAATGGCTGGCGCCGTCTTAACGCTCTTCATTGCTTGAGTCACACCACCTGAGGTGCCAATCAGTCTACCCTTCTCTGACTGTAGCACATGATTCAGTCCTGTCTCGATTATGGGAGCCTGGCTGATGGTTCGGCACTGCCATCCACATTGTAGTTGCTTGACCCCATACTTCACTGCAGGATCCGACTCGCCTATGGAGCTTTCTGCATGAGCCCTGCCACCAGCCTACTTTTGGGTGCTGGTGTCCCTCCATTGTGCATCAGCGCCAGTGACTGCTGGCCGCTTATGCTGCGCATGTTTGTAGCTTGCCCAGGTATCCCAATTACTGTCTCCTGTTCCTCAAGTCAGTCGTCCATCTTCCAGAATGGTGGTCCAGGTCAGGGTGTCTGATTGCAATTTGCGTCCAGTCTCTTCTCTCTGGGCTTGAGTTTTTCTCTTTCCCACCTCCTTTCCAGGACCATGTCCATATACCCCCATGGTGTGTGCCCCATCCATGCCTTTTTCTGGATTTGGCGCAAAGTTCAAAAGACTCAGTAACTACTTAGGCTCTCCGCCGCCGCTTTCTTTTCATCCTTGCCGCGTTTGCCGGCTCTGCCGTAGTCTATACCGACGGTTCGATGGTTGCTGGTCGAGTTGGTTATGCTTTTACTCTTGGGGATCGCTCTGAACGACGCTTGTTGCTGGATGGCTGCAGTGATTTCACTGTGGAGCTGGTAGCTATCTCTTGCTCCCTCGAATATGTCAGCTCCTGCCCAGGTGAGTCTTTTGTCATCTATAGTGACTCCCTGAGCTGTTTACGAGCTCTCGACCAGTGTTTTTCTCGGTCTCGTCTGGTGATGTCTGTCCTGGAGTCTGTCCATACTCTTGTCCGTTGCGGCCACTCTGTGGTTTTTGTGTGGACATAGGGGCATGTCAGTATTCCGGGTAATGAATGGGTTGACAGGCTGACCAAACAGGCTGTCGGTGCACCAGCGCTGGAGATTGGCCTTTAGGGGTTTGATCTGCAGTCAGTTTTGCGGCAGTAGGTCATTGGTACCTGGGGTGCTGAATGGCGAACCCTGCCTTCACCCAACAAACTTCAGGTCAACGATGAGACTACCGGTCTGTGGCGCTCCTCCTTGAGAGCCTCTCGCAAGGACTCCGTTGTACTCTACTGGCTATGCATTGGCCACACCTGACTGACGCACGGTTGTTTATTGCGCCGCAAGGACCCGCCTCTCTGTCACTGTGGTTGAGCGTTGACAGTGGTCCACATTTTGTTGGACTGTCCGCTTTTAACTGCGCTCAGGCAGTCGTTTGCGCTGCCTGATACGCTCCCTGCGCTTTCAACGGATGACGCTACCAAGGCAGGCTTAGTTTTTAGTTTT
This sequence comes from Schistocerca nitens, assembly GCF_023898315.1. NCBI lineage: Eukaryota > Metazoa > Arthropoda > Insecta > Orthoptera > Acrididae > Schistocerca > Schistocerca nitens. The sequence goes on along the minus strand of NC_064621.1, from coordinate 276,883,762 downwards.
ATTCGCGCAGGGGGCTTTTATCGCTCGATCTCAGGGTTTGCGTCTTTTTTGTGTCGGTTTTAGATTGGTGTTTTTAGTGTGTCTCTTGGTGGTTGGCTTTTCCTTTTTTGTTTCCATGGTCGGCCAACCACTGTAACACAGTGTTTTTAATTTATCTTTTCTGGTCTTTGTCTATGTCTTTCTTGTTCTTTGTCGTCCCTTGTCGTTTCTGTTGCTTGTTTTTATTCCTTGTGGGTGTTTCATGGTCGTGGAAAAAGGGCAATGGCCTCTCTTCAACCCACCACAAACCAACCAACTTCCCAAAACGATTACCTTTCCAAAAATTATTACTGCCATTATAAGCATTATTGAAGGCCAATCGGTTGCTGCTGTTCCACCTGTCATTGGTTTCTCTCACAGCCCATTGTTTCTCCGCATCATCTTCTTTGAAGATGAATTCAGGTTCTCTTACCATCCCTTTAAATGCCTGTATATTATCTCCTGCTCTGCCAACCAACGATTGCTGATAACACAAGGGTAACTTCATTGCGCACGTACGTATCAGTTCCCAATCACTGTATGGATTGTCTAAACACTGATTCTTTTCCGTCAATATATTCTTCAAAAATCTAACTGTCTTCTTTCTCCCGAATGACTCCTTCTGTAAGAATTAATATTTTATCCTATTTTGGGTCTCCGCTGACCAGTATCGCTCCAAGAAAGCAGACTTAAATTGTCCGTACGACTGACAGTTTGCAGCGATTCTTTCCATCGCATCCGCTATTGCGCCTTCCATATGACCACATGGGAAATCAAGTTGATGACTAAGTGGCTAATGCTCTGGTAAACCGATCTGGAATTGATGTATAAACGTACGGGGTTGTAAGCCGTTCCCGCTCTCTTTGTAGTGTTGGAATTTTCTGACTGTCAAAAAATGATCATCGTCAAATTTTTCTATTGCACCATATGGCATTTGTGTTTCCGCAACATTTTCGTTCCTTTCCAGTGCGTCATGTTTTCCTTAATTCGTCCTACCACACTTGGATTGTGAGGTGACATATTTGAGTCCCATCTAGCCTCGCATCTGCGCAATGGGGTGCAATTATTTAAACCTCGTGTATCGGACTGAAAGATACGTTTACATTTCCCGTTACTGGACCAGTGTTTTGTCTTTGTACTTGCTTCATATTGACCTGCGGTATTTGACCTGTTGTATTATAACTCGTAAATTGAGAATCTGATACACGTGTCGCCGTTAATTGCTCTGTTAACGCGTCATTCGCGTACGTTCGGAGGGTCGGTTGCCGCTCTGTTGGTATGCGCGCAATTACCGCTTCTCGCAGTATTTTCTGTTGTGGACGAAGCAGGTAATGCTTCGCTCACCAGTCTCGACTGTTCTCCTATCACTAGTTTCTGTTTCTGATCTAAAAATACTGACGCAACCTCTTGTGGACATACAAGTGGACTCTCATGACTTTTTTGTATTTCCGCAACTGCCACGGACGACTGCATAACGGACTTGGTTACCTCTGGATTTTTTTCTTTCACCACTATGTCGGATGAAACTAATGATTCCGTCGCCTCACTACTGCGTTCTGTACGGTTCTCAATACATTGGTTCCGTTCTGTACGAAGCAGTTCATACTGCTGCTGATTTTTCAAGATGATGTTTTCAATGCGTTTATCGAATCGTTTTAACGGGGCTCGCGTGACGCGTTTTCTGACAATGAGTTCTTCCACGATTTGTTGCGCCTTACCAGAGGCCTTAAAAGCGGTTGTCGTCGGGCCGTGACGGTGCAACTCGCATCCGCTCTCAAACTAAATCAGTTCCTCCAGCAGCTTTTTTTCACCTCTTGCTCATTGACATGCAAGATTTAGGTTTGGTGTGTTAATACCGTCGACTGAGTGTCAGCCCTTTGCATTGCATGCTGTACATTATAATAGTCATATCTGCTCATTTTCGTCGAAGTACGTCAGGTGACATATTCATCTTCTCGTCACGATACATAAAATCTCTCATGTAAGGTGCGAAATTGACATTAATTTAATCTTCCACCTTACAACATAATTAACTATATACCACAGCATACCGATTACATTAACAACAATAAAATTCTCTGTTACAGTTAGAACTTTCAGCTGTACCCTATGATATAAATTATGTAAACTTGGAAAACCCTGTATGATTTCTTAGCGTGTGATTCAATACCGAGTACTGAAATGATGTTCCAAATGACTGTATCTTTTATAAACGGGGAAAGTAGGGAAACACAGCAATACATATTCAATACTTATAGTAATCAACATTTTATATTACGTTTGATCTGAATATCTTACGGAACACCGTACATCTAACGCATGTCAGTAGAGCATCTGTGTTCATTTGTCGTTTACGTAACAACTGCATAAAACATAACTGTGACACTTCCCCACATACACATTGTAAGTAGGCTGTTAACGTTTTTATGTTGGTAACGCCACGTAGCGCTCTATATGAAAATCACTGACTGTGCTGTGTGCAGTCTGTGGCTGTTTGGCATTGTTGGAATAGTCGCTATTGCAGTGTTGGGGAGTTGGACGTGAACAGCGCGTAGCGTTGCGCAGTTGGAGGTGAGCCGCCAACAGTGGTGGATGTGGGGAGTGAGATGGCGGAGTATTGAGACCGGATGATCTGGACGTGTTTCCGTCAGAGAGAGTAAATTTGTAAGATTGGATGTCATGAACTGATATATATATTCTGACTTTTGAACGCTATTAAGGTAAATACATTGTTTGTTCTCTATCAAAATCTTTCATTTGCTAATTATGCCTATCAGTAGTTAGTGACTTCAGTAGTTAGAATCTTTTATTTAGCTGGCAGTATTGGCGCTCGCTGTATTGCAGTAGTTCAAGTAAAGAAGATTTTTGTGAGGTAAGTGATTCATGAAAGTTATAGGTTATTGTTAGTCAGGGCCATTCTTTTGTAGGGATTATTGAAAGTCAGATTGCGTTGCGCTAAAAATATTGTGTGTCAGTTTAAGCACAGTCATTTATAATTTTTCTAAGGGGACGTTTCAACATTTACAGGAGTAAATAGGTTCTCAGTAATCAGCTTCACAATAGACCCTGGGACATAAGTACACTTATATCTGTGTATGTCTATATTCATGAGCCAAAACATTATGACCACCGTCTTAGTAGCTTGTTGTCCGCATTTGAAACGAAATAGATCACTGATTCTGAATATCAGGGATTCGACAGTTTGTTGTTAGGTCTGTGGAGATCGAAGGTATTAGATGTCGACACACAGGTCATTTAATTCGCGCAAATAACAGGCCGCTGACTAGCGTACGGTGTGATGCCGCCCTATAGCGACCATAATGGGTACCATAGGATTTACATCGCGAATCTGGTAGCCGAGACATCAACGATAGTTCGCTATAAAGTTCTTCAAACTATTGTAGCATGTTTCTGGCTCGGAGACAAGGATAATTACATTGCTGAAAGATGATGGTTCAAATGGCTCTGAGGTCATCAGTCCCCTATAACTTAGAACTACTTAAACCTAACTAACCTAAGGACATCACACACATCCATGCCCGAGGCAGGATTCGAACCTGCGACCGTAGTGGTCCCGCGGTTCCAGACTGAAGCGCCTAGAACCGCACGGCCACACCGGTCGGCTGAAAGATGATGTCACCGTCGGGGAAAACATCAAGCATGAAGGTATGCGGGTGGCTCGCAGCTGTCATCGTGTCTTCCATTAGTACCCCAACTCATATGCAAGCGCAGGAGAATGTCTTCCGTATACATAATACTGCTTCCAGTAGCGTGGGTCCATAGCGCGTTGTACGTTTCAAGCCGCAGTTCGTGGAGACGACCGTCGAACTAGTGTGGCAAAAATGTGATTCACCCGAGGAGCCGACACATTTCCATTGATCGACGGTCGAATCCTGATGGTTCGGTGCCGTCTGAAATCATAACTGACGATGTCATTGGGTCAACATCGGAATGCGTAGTGGTGGTCTGCTGCGGAGCTCTTGTTCAACACTGTACGATGAACGGGGCGTTCCGAAACACCTGTGCTTGCCTTGTGCTCTTTCTTCAGAGGTGCCACAGACATTCTTTACTGAGGAGACAAGCCTTCGAGCCCCACGTTGTATGAAAAGTCGTGAACGTCCAACCACTTAGCGCCTAGTGGTAGTTTCGCTGTTCTACCACTTACTGTAGTACCGCACGACATTAGCGTGTGAACACTCGATTAGCTTCGCCTTTCTCGAGATACTCGTTCACAGGTTCTGCTCTCTGTCAGAGTCGTTTATCTCAAAGGACTTCCCCAGTTGCATCCCATATCTTCGCTAGGGTAATCCCTTGTCCATGTAATCTCCGCTTACATACCTTTGTTAACACGTAAACTCCCAGGTGGAGATGGGCAAACTCGTTCATCCTTGGGAAGTAGGTCACTGCTGATCGTTCTCTTTTGGGAACCGTTCATTTTTACTCGTTCACCGTTCATTTGTGCTTGGTATATGGTTCTTATTAAAAACTGAAAACTAGTAGTGTAGGTGACTGAAGGATGGAAGGCACCAAGAGGAAACAGTTGCCTCCCCGCTGGAGTATAGAGTGTATATTCATTACAGATTTCTTACACACTTTTAGAAGTAATTTCTGTGATTCTGCAGAACCTGTCGTTTAGCCAACCGTAGCCTTGTGTGGCTGATCGCAGGGAAATAATATAGGGTGGCGTACGGAAAACCAGCCCAGAGTACAGACTGCTCGCCAGTTACAGACGATATGTTGCCCGTTACGAGCAGATACAACAAACAGACAAACATGTAATAATTAGGCAGTGAAGAAATAACAGGCTAATGCAAGCAACAATTGCGAAACAATCGATGACGATGTGTAGAGAATTAGAGAATAGAACATGAAAATCTCACGCGACGCGCATGGGCAATAGCTAATGTTGTCTTGTAAACCTGTTGGTGGCTGTCTCCCAACTTAATAGACCACAAGTGTCTTGTATAAAATTCTTCGTTTCGACTTCCACTACATAGCTATGCCACGTTGTAAACAATAATCGTTTACACCCTATATATACTTCACGTTGTCTCTGAGTTCGTTGGCGAAGTAGAGACTTTATGGAAGCATAAAATAAAATGTGGTTTTCTCATACTTGCGTCACATGCTTAGTAAAAATTAGGTGTTTATGTTACGTTATTAACGTTAATGCAACAATAATAATAATAATAATGTTCGCAGTAATAAAGTTTTTGGTTTGAAAGCTCCATCTGAACAAATGTTTTTGAGATAATAAGTAAATATGATTTTATGGCAATCTTTGTCTTTTCAAATTGAGAGGCACCGCTTTTCCTACTGATCCAAAATGACCCACAACCCACTTTTTTTTTTTCAAAGAAACCAAACTAGCAGGTAATGCAAATTGGAAACAATCAAACTTAAAAGTAATTAGAGACTTCCTAAATGTAATGTTTTGTATTTGAAACATAAACGAAAATCGTTTTATATGAATTTTCTTACACTAAAAATTAAGCAAATTATTGAAAGTTAGCTGCTAAATCAAGTCGATGAAACCAAAAAATATATGAATAACAAAAAAACTTGCCTTGTTATGAGTATGTCTTCTGCTGTTCATCGATATAATGAAGTCTGCTGATATGCCCTTTTGTAACCTGAAAAGACGTACCTATTACATACAACGTAATTTTTATGTAATTTATGTAACTATAAATTACTTTTGGATTACCGTTCGTGGACGCTGAATAGCCAGAATCAAGTGCAAGAACAGTTTGGAACACATGTAAAGTAGGCGAGCGCAGTGAACGAAACGAACAACTGGATACTGAACTAACTAGGAGCAGTCGGCAGTGGAACTGAGCAGGTGGTCATGCGAAGAACGGCGAGTGCGGCCGAGGGAGACCGAGACTGAGACGAGCACGTGACCGAGGCTGGAACGAGAACTGCCGAAGTGACCGCCGCGACCGAAGTGAACTAGTGAACTACGAACCGATCGTTCCTCGTTCCCGGGAACTATAAGTAGACCGCCACGACCGAAGTGAACTATGAACCGACCGTTCCTCGTTCCCACTAACTATAAGTAGACCGTCGCGACCGAAGTGAACTATGAACCGATCGTTCCTTGGAATTAGTTGCCGGCCGTGGTGGCCAAGCGGTTAAAGGCGCTACAGTCTGGAACCGCGCGACCGCTACGGTCGCAGGTTCGAATCCTGCCTCGGGCATGGATGTGTGTGATGTCCTTAGGTTAGTTAGATTTAAGTAGTTCTAAGTTCTAGGGGACTGATGACCTTAGAAGTTAAGTCCCATAGTGCTCAGAGCCAGCCAACCAATTAGTTCCTCGGTCCTTTCGTTCATCTTGGTGAACCGTTCCTTTGCACCCATTCGTTCGCGAACTACCCATCTCCACTCCCAGCAACGCCACCCGGTGGCATCCAATGTCGCGGTGGGTACTGGTCATAATATTTGGGCTCATCAGAGAGAGAGAGAGAGGTAGAAGAGAGAGTGAGTTTGTGTTGGTGTGTTGCCTTCACCATCTCAGCCAGGTATAACAGGAAAGCTAGCCGCAAGACGAATACAGGGATTGGTTTAATCAGATCTGATGTATTCTCTGTTAAACTAACATGTTAAATATGGTCAGAAAAATGTCTTTGACACCACATTGTGTGCTGAGGTATTAATTAAGTACTTGTGGGGACTCTTCGCATTGGAGCATTATAGACAGTGTGGGGTGAGAGTACTTGGTTTGCTGGTTACAGATAGAGACATTGTGCTTCATGACAATTAATTCTGACTTAATATTTTCTAAAACTGATTCACTAATACAGTAGCAATAGTTTGGGTTAGTGCGAAGTGTCGCAGAGCAGTGGATTAGGACAGTTTCATTTTCTGAAATTTCAGCAGATCGTAACCAATGAATGATGGTCAGAGTCCTCATGTGGTTGTGGAAAACGTTTCGCAGTTTATGTTTTGTTTCAAAATAACTAACCTATGTGTAATCCATCTTAAGTCTTCCGCTGTCTAAGAATCTTGCACGGCTTATGATGCTACTGCAAGAGACAGCTGAATGTCAAAACGTTAAGCAGAAAATGCAGTTATATGTGCGCATCTTGTTGCGGCAGGAAAAGGATGTGTGGCATGGACTGGACCGCTGAGTGAACTTACCAGCCAGACTAGGCCACTAGCCTGGAGTTAACAGCGAGTCATGCCAAGGTTGTAGCCTTCGAAGGGATGTGACGACAAGGCTTTGGTATTCACACTCAGTGATTAGCGGACACAGAGTATGAGAAAATCCACAGCTGCAGGACAGTAGCAGGTACGCTTATGCATTGGCTCTGCAGCTAGAAAAGCCTGGTGCACTTATCCATTCACTGTGTTCAAGAAAGAGGTGCCTCGCCATTGCACAATAAATAACTACAGTGACCACTATTTGGACAAAAATTCAGTAAACTCTGATCCAAGGCAGTTACAGATAAATGTAGAAAGAGAAAAACGAGATGAGAGTGCGTTTGAAACTGCGCCCTCAATAAAGGTAGTAATTTTTTTGTTATACAATATCAAAGGTGTTACAGTTAAAATGAATTTTAAAAATTTATATCTTCCTGATGCCCAGTGTGATTTTTGTAAACTAAAGGTCTACACATAGATCCCGTGAATTTCTATTAGAACATACTAATTAGATTTTTATAAATATTATATATTTTAAAATACATGCCAGAATATATTTTCTGAACATAAAAAACTATTTTTTACAAAGCCACTAATAACGCAATGAAAGTACGACAGATTATCAGTTTAGACTTAGGTATTTATATATAAATGTATTTAGCTCTATATATAAGCATATTTAGTTCTACTTGTATCTGATTTATTAACATTAACATACCCTAAAGTAGAAGAATTTACAATTACAAAACTTTGATTATGGAGCAAGCTAATTAACTCAGGAAAATTAAAGACAGCAGCGTAAACCTGTGAAAATTTTCATTTTATTTGATACATCATATATCTCTGTAAAGTAAGGTAAATAGCTCAAAACATGTACATAAAATGCTTGAATGCAAATTTTCGTAACAACACTGGGAGAACATAAAAGGGCGGCTGCCATTTTGTCCACGGTCATTCGTTTTCCAGAGATGGAGCAGTGAGGATGTATGTAATGGGTGACGATTCAGTCGCTTTCCTGTGGTGACTAAAAATTTAGAGTTACGAGTGGCGATTTTGTGATATTTGGGTGCGTCGGTAGAAAGTGCTTAGAAGATATGTTGTCAAATAATTGCGTATATTTACGGAGATGTCACCGCGTTAGCGAGAGTGCAGACCTAATTCACCTGAAGTGAAAAGGACTGAGCTCTGAGCCGCGCGGAGTGGCCGCGTGGTTTGAGGGGCCATGTCACGGATAGCACAGAAACTCCCGCCAGAGGTTCGAGTCCTCCCTCGGACATGGATGTGCGTCTTGTTCTTAGCATAAGTTAGATTAAGTTAATTTAAGTAGTGTGTAAGTCTAGGGACCGATGACCTCAGCAGTTTGGTCCCTTCGGAATTCACACACGTTTGAACATTTTTGAACTGAGCTCTGAAATATTTTTGCGTGCTTTTGAGAGTTTTTGACTTCTGGTTTGTACCGGTTAATGCAAATACGCTATTAAACTTAGAATAGTTTTCGATATTTTGCCGTAAATGCTCATTAATTAATGTTCTGTTGTTCCACTTAAACAGGGATTAACATAATTTGATTTATTTATCTCGAAACTTTACTGATATGCAAACATTATTTATTTTTCATTGCATAAAAATTCGATCTGCATATTCTTTAATATTGAACTACCATTTGACTAACAATCAGGCTACTGTTACTAATATGTTGTCTGGTTCCTAGAGGTTCCTAGTCATTAAATGTAGCGAAATGATTAAAACATACTATGCATTCTGAAACTCACAAACAGTTGAAAACCTACATTCTTCGTTGAATTATTACTTTTTCAACAATTTCTAAACCAAACCATTAAGCTGCATATGGTTCTCAAGCCAGGGATTAGTTTTCAGTAAACTGGCCTAACAGGCAGAGCAGGTTTTTGAGTGTGAACAACGTTGGCAGCATTCAACTCCCTACAAGCATGGGCCTCTAGGTGGCCGGCAGTCAACAGCAGCGATCAGCAGTCGCTAAGTGCCGAGCAGTCAGCCAGCAGCAACAACCACAACAGTTACTCACACAACTCACCATGCTGGATCTCCAATGGCTGGCTGGTAGCAGTGACTTGGGTTGACTAGTGAACAATAGTTGCATGCACATGGCAGTACACCTCGCCACCATGGAGCAGAGGGGCAGGCACAGCACATTAAATTTTTAGGTAGTGTGATTGAGCCTGAGAGAAAACGCAGTAGATTTTCTTCCCTCTTGCAAGACTGTTTTGTCAAAGAAAGAGTAAAATAAAATTTGTTAAAGGACTGCTAGAAGGTTCTGCTCAGACATGGGCAAAAAAAGTACTCACCAGTATCATATGATACTTTTGAGAAACTACTCTATATGGATATTAGACCCATGCAAAACAGGGCAGTTAGCAAAATGAATTCCTTAATAGACTGGCGTACAGGAGAAAGCAGTTTCACTGTGAGAGAGTTTAGACAAGAGGAACCGAGGAAGTTGGTACATTATCATAGAACTCTGGGGGTAACCACAGAAGTTTCCACTCTAAGAGATTACATTTTGGTGGGAATTAATACATTGTTGCAATAATCCTGTTGAAAGCTTCTTAGATTTTACAAAGAGATGTATTGGGCAATTTTCCATATAGCTAGCTGCGCAAGCAATAATCAAGATGGCTGTCAGAGGGTGTATCAAGATGACAGAAATGAAATGAACTGGGGGAACCATCACCACAATTAATACATCAATAAGAAGTAGGACAAGAACAGAAAACAGTAAAGATGAGTATGGAAACCAGAGATATAAATTGGAGATTAATTACAGGAATGGGACAAGATCTATGCAAGAAAGTAGGACAACCATAGTTGAACTGAATAATGGAGAACAGTTAGACAGACTTTGGAAAACTTCACTCTTCCAGCTGACACCCAAATTAAGACTGTAATAATGTAAGAAACAGGATCACGAAATTTAATAATAATTAGAGGCCTAATACTAGGGGTTTTGGTGTTTTACAATTGGATCACACAATAAATACAATCATTAAAAACAACATAAAGATCTTAATAGGAGGTTTTAATACCCAACTGGAGAAGGAAAAGAAGTGCAGAGATATAACTGGAAAATGGGTCCCACATAGGCAAGCTAACAGGAACAGACTAAGACTCACTGAAATTTTCAGAAGACATGGGCTCTTCTACAAATTTACATTTTTTAAAAGAAAACCAAGCGAACTTATGACATGGAAACATCCTGATTTCAGAAGAGTTGACTATGGAAAGTGATGAAATTCAGATGAAAGGCATCAAGCTTGGCCAAAATTTCAAACTCACGAAACAGAAGAAAATGCAACTAATCTCAAAAATATCATAAAGAATTCTTTCAAATTATCAGAGAAACAAAGCGACAATATCGGAAGGATCTACTGAGTTCCATTAAAGAAAATTACAAGAAAACCAATTCCAGAGATTATTTGAAAGTCTTTGATAAACAATTACGTAATTACAACACCCTGACACTATCGCTGAGAAGTAAGGATGGAACAACAGCCCATAATAACAACGATAACGCAGAAATCATGGCAGAAACATTCAACAAGCTCTTGAACTGTGAACGTGAAACGCTTTGAACAGTAGACAGAAGCACGCTTGTAAATACCAAACCAGAAAATGTAAACCCCCCTGCAGTACAAGAAATAGAAATTGCACATAAAGAAATGAGAAACTACAAAGTATGTGGCGAAACTGCAAATGTTTTTCGGAAATGTGGAAGTATGCAGGTGAAACAACTCAGACATCCTTACATATAAAAAATTTGGGGAACAGAAAAATTCCCAGAAGAATGGACCACAGCCATAATTGACCAAATTCATAAGAAAAGAGACAAGAAATATGCAGACAACTATAGGGGAATTTCCCTCTTGGACTGTACCTACAAGATTTATTCTAAGATCTTACATAATAGGATCAAAGAACAACTGGATAAGGAAATGGTGGAATACCAAGGAGGCTTCAAACCTTGGAGAAACCGCAGTGAACAAATAATTACTCTGAAGTTAATCATGGCTTATTACCACAAACGATACAAGTTTCTCTCAATTATATTTATAGATCTTTAAGAAAGCATATCATTCTATCCATAGCCCCTCACTGTTACAAATTTTGAGATATTTTGGACTCCACCCAAAATTAAACTAATAGAACTTACCTTAACAATGCAAACTTGAAAATTAAGTTCAGAGGGGAATTTCCTGTCGCATTCTTGGTAAAATCTGGTTTATGGCGTGGAGACACTCCGTCACCACTTTTTTTTAAATTTTGCCCTTGAATACATAATGAGGTAATGGTACAAGGACAATCCAAAGAAAATTTAGGTTGGAATAGAAAAAGATGACCTAAATTTTTACTTGACACTACATTAGTAAAGCCATGGTCACAGTACATAAAACGTTTTCTTTAAAATATAATTGTTACGTTAACGGTTTCAATGAACTACGTCGTCATTTTCAAATGTAAAACATCAGTTAGAGAATAACTAATGGGAATTATGACGAAACATCAGGCAACAATTACGAGAAATAATGAGGCAACCGAGGGAATGGTGGCACAACCAAGTCACTACAAGTTATGCCTATGCTTGCCCAAACGTTCATTCCATGTCCTAATGTAGAATAGATAACAACTACACCAGGGCAAAAGTTACCAAGAATTCTTGCCATGTGCCCTGCTGTGACAAAATGAACGAAAGTCGTAAGTGTATTAAGCACAGCAAGCTTCCATGTGGATGCAGCACATAATTTTCTATGTTCCGAAAACTAATCTCAAAACACACTGTTCTTTCATGTAGGATTGACATATTAATTAGTGGTTTCATTATTTCCCATAATTGTTATCAGATGTGTGATCATAATTCCCATTATATATTCTCCAATGGATGTTTTACATTTGAAAATGACGCCCTAATTCGTTGATGTCGGTAACTTAACCCTTCTTTTTAAAGAAAAAAATTATCTACTGTGAGTATGACTTCACTATTGTAGTGTAAAATAAACATTTATCTTATGATCACACTCCTTACGACAATTATGCCGGAATATAGAAACAAACAGATTACTTAAAGGTGAACTGTTTAGGATTTGCTTATGACCTCGCTCCCTCGCCAAAAACATTCAAGACACCAAGCAACAAATACAATCATGAAAGGAAATACTGCAGAATATTGGCCTTAAAATATCTTTTGGAAAAACAGAAATAATGCTAGCGGAACCGCCACTGTCAAAGAAAATTAGAATTGGAGAACACGACGTAAAAGTTGTTTAAAAGTTTAAATACTTGGGAGAAATTATAACACACCACCTGAATAAGAAACCATTATAGCAGAGTAGAAAAAACAAATTGATTAAAACACATAAAATCACCAAGAACACATTTAACAAAAATGCCTCTCAATAGCCACAAAACTGAAACACTACAAAACAGTCACACAGTCGCAAATAACATACGCTAGCAAAACCATATTTAAAACAACCAACACTGTGGCAACAGAGAGATTACTCAAAATAGAAAGAAGGATACTCGGAACACATATAAATAAAAAGTACCAAAGAGACAGAATTTGGAGATCAACTTCAAATGAAACAGTTTATAAAAGAAATAGATCCAGCGACAAATACAATGAAAAAGAAATAGATCACTTTCCTCAGACATTTTATGAGGACAGCAGAAAATATAAGTAGTAGGAGAGTAATTGAGAAGTTATGGAAAAGCAAGAGTGGCATTAGATGGATCGCAGAGTTCAAGGACTACGGTATGATATCACAGATTACGATGGAGGATTTGACAGGCAAGATAGATGCGCTCAAGATACTTGAGGACGAAAAATCACACTACAAATAAAAAGTAACAGATATAGAAAGGGAAGGGTTATTTCGGATGAGGAGAGAGTGCCACGATGTGAAAGAACGAAAAAGTATTGAGCCAACAAAAAACAGAAAAACCTAATTCATAATATTGAAGAAAGCAGTTCAATGTCGGCCACAAAATAATAAAAAAGGAATAACTCGAACAAGGAAGTAAGGAAAAAGAGTATGAGTGGAATGCAATGAATTCTGGGTAGTAACAATTTAATGGGAGGTATTTCAGCAGAATGATGGAAATAAATTAAATAAGGAAAACTTTGGAAAGAAGCAACGACTCGTCAGAAGTAAATTAATATTGTGCGATTATTCGATGAAGATAATGGTAAGATTAGTAATACTGACAATGAATGTGAGTCTGGCATCTTTGATAAATAATGAGATAGAATCAGAATTAGTTGTCATACCTGAGAGAGTAAATGTGAAATAGTTTCCATCTCACTGGAAATTAATGTTAATGATGTGCAGCTAGTAGGACCTGAAACTAATGCTTTGTGGCTGGTAATGTACATAAAGGTGCATGCTCCAGTAATATGGTTGAGATTTCCAGTGTGTAGGCAGTGGTTCCTGCATAAAATTTTGTGGCGATGGTGTTTTTGTTATTCAGAGTGTAACTGGGAATATTTTTGTAGTAGAAGTTGTCTAGGATACATTGAAGACTAATGGGGAGAATTATGTTGCTACTGCTGTGAATGAAGAGATTATGTTGGCACATTTATTGGTCATTAATCACCAGATGGTTAATGATGATGATAGCAGTCCACCTTTCATGAGTAATAAAAGAGTGATTTTGATGCTAGCGAGTCGGTAGCCAGGGCTAAATGATTTCAGAATGGACACCTGACGACTGGGAACGTAGTAAGATGGATTATACTGGAGCTAAGTAAGGAAAATTTTAAATATAAAGTGCATTTAAGGAAATATTCGGAGAGAATAAAGATCTTTAATTGTTGGAGGAATAACATTTATTTACGATGGAGAAGGTTTTTATGGGTAATAGAAAAGGGGATACAGTGAAATTAATAATAGTGCAAATAGGTGGGATACTTTGGTGATTATGAACAATAAACAACTTAAGATTGTGGATCAGAGGAAATTTAGCATTGGCCAGGTGGGGGGGATAGAGGATGGTGAAAGTGATTGTTAGGCAAATGATTGAGTGTACTTTGAACAGTTTTTAGCTGATAATATCAGGAGAATTTGAGAAAGACAAATCTAGAGTTGCTAGGAGGCTATAAAGGTTAAGCACTGAAAATATAAATTTTAAAATGTTTTTAATACAATATTTGCAAAGGGAAAATGAGTTCCAACCATTTAGCGAAACAAAGACCTGCAGCATGATTAAAGACTGTACATATTAGGTAGAAGAGGATCTTTCGGCAGAGGCAGTAGTGAAACAATTTTATTGAGAAAATTTTGCCACTAATAAACATTAAAGTCGGTGAGGTATGCCAGACTGTTATGTGGCTGTTCCAAATGAGGGTATGCTCAGGTAGGAGTTCGAAATGTGGTTATCCAGAAAATTTGTATGAGTATATTGAAACAGAAGTACAGTTGGATTTTCAATTGAAGTGATAAAGATTAAATTTGCTACTGGAAACAACAGACAGTCAGTGAAGAAAGAGGTAGTTTCAAATGTAAATATCGCTGGAAAATTTATTGTAATTACAGGATTGAGCGTAAATGTAGTTTTATGTTTATATTTTTCACATAAACCTGTGGTATACATAGACAGTAAAGACCAGGCGAAAGAACTGAATGCTGTAGGGGGAAGTGGTGAGGATTTGGTGGCAAGCTTGCATCTGGCTCAGTGTGAGAGAGAGGAGTAAGAGGTCAATCAAGAGATAAGAAGTAAAGTCCATATAAAAGTTATAAAAGAGTGTCAAAAGGCAGGATTTTTTCAGTTATTACGTAGTAATAACGATATGTTTTCTCAAAAGACGAGGGAAGGTGATGGACTTCTATGGTCACTCAGAGTGAGACATCACAAACCAATTACATTTAGCCACTTCCTATTGTAATATCATGTATGGTAGCTGAGTGGTCAGCGTGGCGGAATGCCACGCCAAGGGGCCCGGGTTTGATTCCCAGCTGGGGCAGGAGATTTTCTCCTCGCAGGTACTTCGTGTTGTGTTGTCCCCATCATCATTTCATCCCCATCTCCGACGCGCAGGCCGCCCAGTGTGGCGTTGAATACAATAAGTACCTGTCCTCGGTGGCCGAACTTCGCCGAATGGGGGACTCCCGGCCCACAATTCCGTAGCTCATTTCCATACCAGGAATGGGAGCTTTTAGAACAGAACTACAGCTTATGTTGTGTTGCAGAGTGAGAGAACAATGGTGAAGTGAGGATTGTAATCCAATTGTACTATCAAAGATAAAGGACAACTATGTATGATTAATTTTATATGCAAGGATATTTAACAAAATAATAGCTAAGGAAGCAGACTATCCAGACTGATTAATCTGGCTTCCGGAAAGTGATTTTGGCAGCAGAGAGTAGATAATACTCTGCTTTTTTTGTTTGTAGATGGGCCATACCAAAAAAGAGTAGTTCCATTTAGGCTCTGCATATCTGTTGCTGTACTTCCTAAGGCGCTAATCTATATACTTGGCAATGAACTGATGAAAAGACTCACTATTAACATAGCCAATACATCGACTGCCACACCAAGGTGGGAGGAACACCAGATGCCTACTATGAGATGTGCGGGTATTTACGGCTTTGAATTGTGGTGGAATGATGCTCGGTTGAAAGAAGTGTGAGTTTGTCGAAGTGGAGTTCAATTTTTTATCACAAGTTTCGTTATGAGAAGGACATGTACCTCCCCATGCACAAGTAACAGCAATAACAATGTGTACGAAATCGATGTATCGAAAGCAGTTGAAGTCATATCACTGCATACCGAACAATTTAAGTCTAAAGTGACTGACCCTGTCACGTTTACTAAGGAAAAACGCGTCATGGGTGTGACCAGCTGACTCTGATAAAGATTTTGAGAGAATTAAGAGCAGTTTATCTAACTTTAAATTACTTTGTTATCCAGATATGTCACTCCTGTTTTATCTAGCCGCCGACAACTCGGATTTTGGAGCAGGTACGGCCCTGTTTCAGAAGAAATTTGTAGGAAGGAAAACCGAGCATTGAAGTGTACTTCTCACGAGCAGGGCACTGTCGAAGCATGAGCAAGTGTATGGTATCTCAGAGAACGAATTTAGATAGTGATATGGGGGCTCATGAAATTCCGAATATACCTGGAAGGATATGAAATCTGTCATGACAGACCATGAGACTTGAGCCACATGCAGGACTGAAAACTATTTAATGTGAGACACACTCAGTGGGCGCTGTTCTGGCAGCAGATTATGCTCTGCCAGTATTTGTGTCACTGATGCCCGTCTGAAGCTGTGTTCGTGTTATTGGTAAAAAACAGTCGAATTTTATAGGATAAATTGATTGTGTGAAGCACATTTTATACCTTAGTTCGTTCCTTTATTACTCCTTCATCTGGGACATTGAACATTTCGTCATCTGAAGTTTTGTTTTTAAATTATCATATAATATCTCATCATGTGCAGTAAGTAGCAATCTGCCAATTGCTCGTATTTTTAATATGAAGTAATACTCGTAATACTCTACATGCACAAGCCCTGACCGGCTCATCAGTGTCGCCCGACCATTGTGTCATCCTCTATCAACAATGCAATTGCATGTGATATGGAATGACGTGGAGTCAGCATACTGCTCTCCCGGCCATAATCAATTTTCGTGGCATGGAGTCGCTAATGCTCATTTACGTAAATCCTCAGTTGGTCAAACAAGGCTCAATGCAAGCCATACCAGTCCTCCCACGAAGGAAAAATTCCTGTCAATGCTGGGATCGAACCTGGGTCTTCTTCATGGAAGACAGTTTCGCTGAGCCCTCAGCTATAGATGTACAAGAGCAAAGACATTACCACTCCTGATGTAGTAGTATACCCAAGAGAACGTGGAATGTCTTTGACTGAAGCAAACTGAGTAGCCGTCATGTTAGTGTAAGTGTTAATGAAAGTAACATGACGTATTTGGTAATTTTTATATTTACATTTGCTTATGACGAAAATATGCTGCATAAGTTATACACTGAATTAAAATATCTCCACTACACATCACTATCAGTACAATTTGTTGTGCTAAAGTGTCAGAAAATGTGACATTGGCGACTAAACGCGCTGTAGGTCTTGGAGTATTTAGTATTTGACTGTGGAAAGGAAACGTGATACGCTTTGCAAAAGTTTTTGGAGAAACTTTCCAGCATAGTTCTTACCAATAAATGTTGCTGCCATCCTCTGAAGCTCGTTTTCACACTACCAGTGAAATATGACTTCAGGTACGCCTCAATCGAAATGTCAACATCATTACATATTTTGATAAATATTACAGACAAATTTAACTTGGTAATAACATTGTGGCACTTATTTTGAGGGCCTGTAGTCGTCATTTAGGGAGCCAGTAATTAATTCAGTACTGCCACTAGGTCAGCCTCATGTATTTTTTACTGTTGTTGAACAACAGACAATTTAGACATACAAATAACACTGTAATATTTAATTTGATGGTGGATTATGCCTTACACAAAGCAGGGTAGAAGTATCGAACCTCAATCGTCACCAAGTGTGGTAAAGACAACAGTATGGCTATTACTATGGTACATACTGACAACTGTTTGATTTTAAAGGCAGTAAGATATCGGATGTTACTGAGAGATTTATTTGTGTGTGTGTGTGTGTGTGTGTGTGTGTGTTTTCGCTTAGGAGCTGTCTTTTTGGTCTATTTCCAAGACAGTCACGTAGCTTAGGATGATGGAAGGGCATCATGACGTCATCCCACCGCAGCTGCCACAATCCTGTTTTCACACCCTATTCCCAGTCTGAGAAATGACCGCTGTCCGTATTTGGCCCTATTCCGAACATTCCATAAGTATGTCATTAGTATAGTTGCTGTGCTCCCTCCAAATCATCGAAACTCAAAATCACTTATAATGTCATTTTTCCGTCGTGAATGCATTGTGATTAGAAGAAAACATCGTTAAGTTTGAAACTTCCTGGCAGATTAAAACTGTGTGCCGGACCGAGACTCAGAACTCGGGACCTTTGCCTTTCGCGGGCAATTGCTCTACCACTGAGCTACCCAAGCAAGACTCACGCCCCGTCCTCACAGCTTTACTTCTGCCAGTACCTCGTCTCCTACCTTCCAAACTTTACAGAAGCTCTCCTGCGAACCCTGCAGAACTAGCACTCCTGAAAAAAAGGAAACACCCCCCAGGCTGTGGCTAAGCCATGTCTCCGCAATATTCTTTCTTTCAGGAGTGCTAGTTCTGCAGGGTTCACAGGAGAGCTTCTGTAAAGTTTGGAAGGTAGGAGACGAGGTACTGGCAGAAGTAAAGCTGTGAGGATGGGGCGTGAGTCGTGCTTGGGTAGCTCAGTGGTAGAGCAATTTCCCGCGAAAGGCAAAGGTCCCGAGTTCGAGTCTCGGTCCGACACAGAGTTTTAATCTGTCAGGAAGTTTCATATCAGCGCACACTCCGCTGCAGAGTGAAAATCTCATTTTGGAAACATGCCCCAGGCTTTGGCTAAGCCATGTCTCCGCATATCCTTTCTTTCAGAAGTGCTAGTTCTGCAGGATTCACAGGAGAGCTTCTGTAAAGTTTGGAAGGTAGGAGGAGAGGTACTGGCAGAAGTAAAGCTGTGAGGACGGGGCGTGAGTCGTCTTTGGGTAGCTCAGTGGTAGAGTACTTGCCCGCAAAAGGCAAAGGTCCAGAGTTCGAGTCTCGGTCCGGCACACAATTTTAATCCTCCAGGAAGTTTCATATCAGCACACACTCCGCTGCAGAGTGAAAATCTCATTCTGGAAACATCCCCCAGGCTGTAGCTAAGCCATGTCTCCGCATATCCTTTCTTTCAGGAGTGCTAGTTCTGCAGGGTTCACAGCAGAGCTTCTGTAAAGTTTGGAAGGTAGGAGGCGAGGTACTGGCAGAAGTACAGCTGTGAGGACGGGGCGTGAGTCGTCCTTGGGTAGCTCAGTGGTAGAGTACTTGCCCGCAAAAGGCAAAGGTCCAGAGTTCGAGTCTCGGTCTGGCACACAATTTTAATCCGCCAGGAAGTTTCATATCAGCACACACTCCGCTGCAGAGTGAAAATCTCATTCTGGAAACATCCCCCAGGCTGTAGCTAAGCCATGTCTCCGCATATCCTTTCTTTCAGGAGTGCTAGTTCTGCAGGGTTCACAGGAGAGCTTCTGTAAAGTTTGGAAGGTAGGAGGCGAGGTACTGGCAGAAGTAAAGCTGTGAGGACAGGGCGTGAGTCGTCCTTGGGTAGCTCAGTGGTAGAGTACTTGCCCGCAAAAGGCAAAGGTCCAGAGTTCGAGTCTCGGTCCGGCACACAGTTTTAATCTGCCAGGAAGTTCCATATCAGCGCACACTCCGCTGCAGAGTGAAAATCTCATACCGTTAAGTTTGCTGCTCTACTTTTCCTCCTGAGCTCCAATCTTACAGAAAAAAGGCAACAATTCTGCATTCACACACTGGAAGTGGCCTGCGGTGTAAAGCTGCATATATGACTCTAGTTGTAGATGTGGATATATCTTCATTGTTGAAATACTTACCAGACATGCCTTCCAGAATTTACCACAACCCATAGCCTTTTTAAATAGATGTATTGCAGTAAACCGTGACCGGTTTTGAGCTAGCTAGCAGATCATCATCAGATTATGTTGTAGCTGAGGCATGTTGTGTATAGTTAATAGATTCTGCAGATATATATAAAAAACATACTTACATCGTTGAAATGCCTGGCCTAGCAGGACAGAGAGGATTAGGTGTAGAAAGGGGCCAAAATAAGTTGCTGTCAGTTGCAGTCAACATACAAGCTTTATATATCAACACACAATATACAAAAAGGATGCAAAACACTCAAAACTTAAACCGACCTCCTTTGACTAACTATAGATCGGCTGAAGGCCACACTCAAAATCCAAGATGCAAGGCCTAAGCAAGAAATTGAAATACAAGGCTCTTCTGGAGGTTTCACTCAAAAATATTTCTAAATCTTCAATCTAAGCAGGCTGAAGGCCTTAGCAATTTAATTTTAATGGAACTTGGCTGGAGGCCGCATATTAAGCAATAAGAAGAGTTTCAAAATAAAGGCAGAAGGCCTTATCTTAAAATATTTCATGCAAAAAAAAAATGGTTCAAATGGCTCTGAGCACTATGAGACTTAACTTCTGCGGTCATCAGTCCCCTAGAACTTAGAACTACTTAAGCCTAACTAACCTAAGGACATCACACACATCCATGCCCGAGGCAGGATTCGAACCTGCGACCGTAACGGTCGCGCGATTCCAGACTGTAGCGCCTAGAACCGCTCGGCCACCCCGGCCGGCTATTTCATGCAAAATTCCGTTGAAGGCTCCATACAAAAGCATAACAATCTTATGCCTAAAGGGCTAGACAAGAATATTAATTTAAGAGATATTGATACTCGGCTGAAGGCCACACATCAACCAAATAACTATGTAACACACAAGGAACGGCGCTCAGATGTTTCCAGGGGTCGGCCTGGGGTTGTAACACTAACGCCCGTTTAGGTGAGACAGGCCGCCTGTATTACGACTTCTTAATCTGAAAGCAACCCAACCGACAGACAGCCGACTGATCAATCAACAAAATCAGTTCCGCTCCAAGCAACCAGCAAAACGCCCACAAGGTTTCAATACAACGACACACAGAATATTGGCGCCCACAACGACCAACAACATCTCAGCTGTCGAACTACATGGCACAGTGGACAACAACAACACGACGAGGAAAATACACTGCCGAAAATTACGTCAACGACCAGGGCAGGTAACCGGAATGTCAACGTCCACAAGGCAGAAGATACCGCTGATCACCTTCAATAACAGGGAATAAATTAAACTCCACAGCCGGCCGGGGTGGCCGAGCGGTTCTAGGCGCTACAGTCTGGAACCGTGGGACCGCTACGGTCTCAGGTTCGAATCCTGCCTCGGGGATGGATGTGTGTGATCTCCTTAAGTTAGTTAGGTTTAAGTAGTTCTAAGTTCTAGTGGACTGATGACCAAAGATGTTAAGTCCCATAGTGCCTAGAGCCATTAAACTCCACAGGAAGATGGCTGGAATCTTAGCCAACTTGAATACGCCCACGTTGTTGCTCGCGGAAATGTCCCAAAAATGACAACCAGGATCAAACGAAGAAATGTGAACAGTTGAGGCTCGATAGTAGGTGGGCGACGAACGTCGTAGCATTCTCAAGCAGCACCTCACATTCAACCGCTGTGCACACTGCCAGCGGTCCCGGCCGGAGTATGCAGACGGAGACTTCCTCGCTGCTCCACTCCAACCGACTGACTGCCCAGGTCCAGAAACGGTGAAAGGACCAAATATACGTCGGCCGATGAGACGACCAACCGATCGACCAACCAACGGTCGTCCCGCTCCAATATTCCTCCGTCGGACAGTTCATGTGTGTCGCCAGCAGTCGGCGAGCACTGGCTGCCTGCTCCTCACAGCCCCTCCGTCCCCGACTTCACTGCTGCTGCTTGCCGACTGCACTGCTGGTCCGTTCCCAATGACTCCCAGACACACGACGACCAGGAAATACTATCGGTGGCTCCAGAGATGATACGACAGTGCACTTATAGATACGCTCTGCTGCTGCCACTCATGGACAAGTAAGGCAGGAAGTTAGTGACACCAGTAAATGGAAAAAGAAAACAAGGTGGTAGTACCGTAATAGAAGACGAAAATAAATAAATGGCATGATCACGAGCCATGCACGGCTAAATTGTGCTTCATGCCTCTTAACAGCAGATTATGAGATGGACCTATATGACAACATGCTATGCCGGAAAATGTTTTGGCAAGTGTCAGTTCATGGACACTTCATCATAACTGTTCTTAAGAATAGCCTCAATTAGCCTCACTTCTATTAACTACAGGCCTTCGATGTGCAGAGTACGGACTCGACCACATACTGATACAGTGATGGGAGATTTACGACATTATTAGGCGGAGTAGCAAACTGCTTAGATTTGCGGCCTTACAGTCATAACTACAGGTAGTGACAGCAATTCGAAAACTAGAGGGAATATGCGAATCCTAATGTCAGTTTCGAATTTAGTGTCAGCAAAATAGCGTGGTTTAGCTCAAACAATGTAGACTTTCACTGTAGTTCCGGTACTGACTTCGCTTAAACCTTTCAGGCTTATAGGATGTGGACGATGTTTTAGCTTATTTCATTTACACAACATTTTAATTGTTGAACAATGTTACCTATACACACTATCTCGAAATAAAGATGGATTTAAATGATGCGCATAGAACAAGGGCGAAACATGGATCCACACATTGTGCCTGTCTCATAAAACAAAACAGTTTCATGCATGGGATCTTGTGGACCACTTTTGGAATTACTCTTGACTTTATGCCGACATTCTATGACATACACTGCAGCAATCAACAAAATATTAATACTGGAAGGACATAACTCTGAGGCTATGTAGCTGAAGTAGACAACAACAGGTTGTCAAAATTGGGAACACTTAATTTACCATAAAATCGAAATTGCGTTTTATGTAGAGAGATGATAAAGTCAATAAATTTTCCCTTGCCGCAACTAAATTGTCTCTGTTCAAGTCCTAGTACGTATGCAAATAACTGCACAAGAAACACTCCTGGGCTTTCGCCAAACTGTTTATGCGACAGGTGGATCAGCACCCAGCGGTTGGTGTAGTAGTTAGCACAGTGACTCTCATTCAAATCCCCATCCTTTTGTAATCTGGGCTTTTCTCTCCCACTCTAAAGACTGCGCTTCTGTTCGGACGTTAAACTCTAATCACGAAATTAATTACTGACTAGGAATTCCATGATATCAGCTGCATTAAATATGGATCTAGTACCTGAGGTATCGGCCGCCATTCAGTCGGCCTCGCTTTAAAATGCGCGTACTGCCAGTCACGCCGGCGTCTTTCCGATAGCCGCTACCTCGGCAGAGGGCGCTGCCACGAGTCCTTTCGCTGCTGCCACTGATATACAGGCATCCCTTCTCCGGAGTTCCACTGCAGGTCTGCTTAAGGTCAAAAATCGATTTACAGACCCCATTTTGTGTTTGCCTTTTCACAACATTTACAGACTTTCATAGCGGTCAGGGCTCGTAATTGACGGAGTAGTCACTGCACTCAATTGTAAACCGTTGTATCTGTATGTATTTTAACATTCAAACCTACTGTTGGCAACTGACGTTGCAACTACAGCAATCAAAGTTATGTATTACTTATACTGTTTAGTATTAGATGCAGAATAAATTACTATCTGAATTTTCTGTCCGTGATCTGCATCTGTTCCTATCTTCTGTATCCACTGAAGAACGAGGAAGTATGTAAAGGAAGTTACCACGCTACCCAATAGAGACCAGGACTCGAATCCGGATTTCGCGCTTTAACTTCTGCTATCCGTGCACAGTCCTCTGACCAGCCCACACCTGCATATTTCACACTGTTTCTCACTAGCTAAATCCTTATGTCGTTGGGCAGTTCTTGCAGATCGAAGGTGAGCGGCGTGCTAGCGAGGTCTATGGGCTGAACTGCAACTTACTGTGAGTAAAATGCCGACATTCACTAAAGCCAACACTGCACAGTGCGTTTCTTTCCGCAATGCTTTGCGCTAGACGTCATGTAAGGTTCACGAGTGGTTATTTGGAGATCTGAAACTGCCAGAACAAATCGTAGACACATCGCAGTTGAACTTTATATGGTACTCGCTATTTATCAGATTCGTGAAAAATGATATATTTGAGTCGTTTGTAGAAAGATACAAAGACAATTCAGGCATAGTGCCGTGAGAAGTGTTCGCGTAGACCTCAAGGAACGCAGCCCCTCTACCGTCACTTTTGGCTGATGTCGTGCTCAGGTCACACCCATCTATAACTCTACGGAACACTTAAGGATGGACTATACGTGCAAATGCCTGCTGCCGCTTCCTCATGAGGGTGCTGTGGGCAGTTGTGGCATCTTGCTCCGTTACTGAGTAAGATAGTCGCGCGCACCGTACCACAACCCCAGCAGATGGCACAAGTAGACGAAGTGGAAGCTCCTTTTCCTTCGCACACCGCAACTAATGACGCACAGGAACCATGGAGGTAGCTCCGATTCTAGTATCCATACCGGAACAGCTATAGGAACACCAGAGGGAAGCACCAGTTGAAGTAAAAACTAATCCAGTAAGGATTCGGAGCCAAGCCCCCTGCTTAAGTGCGTGGTAACATGCTTGTGGCAGGCCTGGGTTCGATTCCCGGGTGTGAAGAGACAGAGTCACGGGGAAGGAGGAGATGGGTGTAGTGTCGTCGTCATCATCATCAGCATCTAATCATAACCGACACGCAAGTGGCGTCACCTGAAATAAGACTCATGCCCGGCGGCCAAACATCCTCAGAAAAAAAACGGAACCCGGATACGTTGCCGACACTCCCATATCGGAAAGCGGAAGTGACACGGAAAGTCAATATCCGTGTTATCCGCACGACGAAAGCGTCGTTCGGCAAGCTCACATCCGGGAACAAACCCAACACAAGAAGGTAAAACAGGGTAAGAGAGCAGGCCGCGCCACCGGCAAAGCGCAAAAATGAACTGAGCAGCGAGTATTAGCCACAGCGCACAAGTACACATTGGGCTGCGACGGTCCTGGGCTCCGTCCATTGCGGCGGCCAGGATGAAGCTGCCACCTCGACTGGAAGCTGGTGGATAGGGCAGCGTGCGGTTAGCACTTCACGACTACAGCCACGGGCCGTGGTGGCAACAGGAGGAGGATATCATGCAGCAGCCTTCCCCTGTCCGTCGTCGTTTCACACAAACACGTAGCAATGTAGTAACGACATCATTTCAGAATGTTAAGTAGCCGAGTACGTGGCATTACCCGAGTATGTATTTATTCCAGTCTTCTATTCGTCCAAACCCTAATTCCCTCCTCTCTCTCTATTCATCTCTACCATCCCCTCTCTCTATCCATCTGCCCCCCTGTTCATGTCTTGCCCCTCTCTCTGTCCAACTTCTCCTTCCCCTCTCGCAATGTGAATCTGCCCCTAACCTCTCTGTCCATCTGCTCCTTCCTCCTCTGTAAATCTTCTCTGCACCTCTAATTCCTTCTCCTCCTCCACCTCTGTCTGCCAACTTCCCCTTTCTCTGTCCGTCTTCTCCTACCCCATCACTCTGTCTCTTCACCCCATCCTCCCCTGTCTCGGTCCATGTCCCCCTCTTGCTTTTCTCTGTTCATCTCCTCCTCTCCACTATCTCTGTCCATTTCCTCATCTCCCCTCTATGCCCATTTCCCCGTCCCCTATATCCGTCCATCTCCTCGTCCTCTTATCTAAGACTACCTCCTCCGTCCCTCTGCCTGTTTGTCCATCTCCTCGTCCTCTTTCTCCACGTTATCACACACACCCCAATTGGAGACAGATGGTTCTTACCCCTACAGTACTTCTTTCTAGATTGCAACTAATTTGTGTACCAAATTTGACTGAAATCGTTCCAGGGGCTTAGGCTGAGCTTCTTACCCGTGGCGTTTCTCGTATTTGTACATGCTAAATACATTTCACACATATAACACATTTCACGCGCATTTGTACAAACATTTCACTTGTGACTTTGTGGAATTTCGGCCTAGAGTTTGATTTTCATGCAGCTTAATGTTTATGACATGGTATGTCCTGAAGGATATGCTGTACAGTTATATAGTTTTGGAGGTACACCCAGTGGTATATGTGCTTCCTGTCTGCGAAATGGGTTGTCAATAGAGTTAGTAGTAAATGAGTAATAAATTATAACGTAATGCATGATGTGACAGTTTTTTACGCGTATCAGTATTTGACGTCGTCGTGGAATGATATTTTCTTCTATATACGTTCAGCAACATATGTGGATGCTGTCTACAAAATATGTAAAGGAATTTAAACGTCTGCATGATGCAGTAGTTTTTCACCCATTCATTAAACAATTAATCGTTATATCTCGTGAAATAAGCGTCTAACAATGATATAATTATTTTTTTTTGGCGCATTCAGTGGTACATGTGAAACTGTCTGCAACATTTTTCACGAATATCGTCAGTAATAAGGAAGTAATAAATGAAAGGAATCCACAAGCTGTGACAGTGTCGGGGCTTAAAACTGATCCAGGAAGATCAGAAAAATTTTCTTTTATTTCCGTCAATGATCACAAAACGTTTTGTGATCATTGACGGAAATAAAAAAGTTCGTTGGAAACTGAAGCGTCATGCTTCATCTGACTATTTTACTACATGAACAGTGAAAATCTAGTAAGTGCCAAAGTTTTTCCTTTGATCATTTAGTCGGTGTCATCAGCGAGAAAAAGATTCATAAAGGTTTGAAATTACGAGTAAAGTTTGTTGCAAGTCTCTAAGTGCTCTCATTCTCAAATATTGGATGACTGGAATTTGGCTATTCTTTCGTCGTCGGCTGCACTACCTCCTCTCCTCCACCCCCATCCCTTTTCCAGGTGGGTGGTTCTTATCCCCACTGTGTTTCCAGATAGTAAATGATATCTGTACCAAGTTTGGTTGACATCGCTACAGTGGTTTGGAATAAGATGTGAACCATGCACATACACATATATTCATACATGTATACATACATACACTGGTGTCAAAAAAAGTCAAATGGCTCTGAGCACTATGGGACTTAATATCTGAGGCCATCAGTCCCTAGAACTTAGAACTACTTAAACCTAACTAACCTAATGACATCACACACTTGCATGCCCGAGGCAGGATTCGAACATGTGACCGTAGCGGGCGCGCGGTTCCAGACTGTAGCGCCTAGAACCGCTCGGCCACTCCGGTCGGCCCACTGGTGTCCAACATTAAACTTAAAAACGGAAATTTTGCAAGGTTGCGTTTATTATGCTACAAAAAACTATAAACAGGTGATAGTAAAAAAGAAACAATGTAAGGAATATAGACCGTAATCATCTGCAACATGCACAACCGTAGACAAAATATTCTTTGTTTCCTTCCAACTTAATGGATTTGTACACACATTCTGAGAACTGGTTAATGTGCTCAGTATGTGGTGTGACTACCTCTGTCACCAATACAGGCCTGAAAACGACGGGACATATTGTGAATGAAGTCATCAAGCTAATGTTGAGGCAACAACGCCCATTCTTTCTGCAGAGCTGCTCAGAAGTCTTGGGGAGTGTTTGGTGGATGCTGACGTGTTGCAACCCGTCTCCCTAGTGCATTCCTGACTTGCTCTATGGGATTCCTATCGGGAAAGCGAGCAGGCCACGCCATGCGTGTAATATCTTCCGTTTTCAAAAAACCATCAACCACTCGTGCTCTGTGAAGTTGAACATTATCGTCCATCAGTACGAAATCTGGGCCCACAACACCTCGCAACAACAGTTCTTGAGATCGCAAGATCTTCTCACAGTACCTGACAGCTGTTGAATCCTACTGATTCACCCTTACAGTTTTATGAAACGGTGCCCTACAGATGTGAATCCACTGAGAATCACTCTCCAGACAAAATCGGGACTCATCTGTGAAAAGATGATTGGTCCACCGTTTGACCGTCCCGGTGGCATGTTGACAGTTCCATTCTAGACGTTCAATTCTGTGAAGATATGCCAGAGGTAAACAGACAGCAGGTCTCCATCAATACAGGCCACTCTGCTGAAGTCTTCTGAACACCGTTTCCCTGTATACAACATGTCTAGGGGATGCTGCGAGGTCAGATGCCAGTTGCAGTGCAATAGGAAGGCGGTACCGTCGTGCCCTTACAGTCAAATAAAGGTCCACTCTTTCTGGTGTCACACGTTGTCGGCCCTGTCCTGGTCTCCGGGATACAGTTTCGGTCTCTATAAACTGTCGCCTAATCCGAGAAACAACAGAACGATTCACATTAAGCCATCGGGCCACATTAGTTTGGCACTCTCCTGCTTTCATTCTTCCTATGGCCCTCCACAGAAGAGACTCTGCAGGCGTCTTCTCTATGGCAAACTGTACCGTCTGTGACTGTGTACACAGCGATTGTGGATGCGGGACTACCCTGAAAACACTACCCCGCGTGATGCGTGTCTTGACGTCATTTCTGGCTTGGTTGTCCGTTGATCGAAATGCCATCTTCCGATCGTAACGATATCTGTTGACAGTTTGTATGATCATAATGTGAATTTGCCACAGGACGGGGAAATAGCAGTTTGCTGGTTTAGTTTTTGACACCAGTGTACATACGCTTGGTGTCAAAACTCATAGTAATCTCCTGATATCACTTCATATTTCGTTTGATGTAGTTCAGAAATTAGACGTGAAATGGACTCTATCAAGTCTTCCCCTGCAGAAATATTGAGCCATGCTGCCTCTACAGTCGTCCATAATTGCGGAAGTATGGGTGGTGCGTGATGTTTTGCAGGAACTGACCTGTTGATTATGTCCAATGTTCGATGGGATTCATGTCAGGTTATCTGAGTGGCCAAATCATATGCTCGAATTATCCAGAATATTCTTCAAACCAATCGTGAACATTTGTAGCCCGGTGACATGGAAAATTGTAAAACTTTGGCAGCACGAAGTCCACGAATGGCTGCTAATGAAGTAGCCGAACGTAACCATTACGGTTCACTGGACCAGAGGACCTAGCCCATTCCCTCATGGAGCCACTACAAGTTTGCACAGAGCCTTTTGACAACCTGGGTCCATGGCTTCGTGGGATCTGCGCCACTCTCGAAACCTACGACCAGCTCGTACCAACTGAAATCGGGACTCATCTGACAAGGCTATTGATTTCCACTCTTCTACGATACAGCCGATATGGTTAGAGCCCAAGAAAGGTTCTGCAGATGTCGTCCTGTTAACAACGGCACTCGCTTCGGTCGTCTGCTGCCATGGCACATTAACGCCAAATTTTTTCGTACTATTCTAACAGATTCGTTCGTCGTACGTCCCACATAGATTTCTGCGATTATTTCAAGCAGTGTTGCCTGCCTGTACCACTGACTACGCAAATGACGCTGCTCTCGGTTGTTAAGTGAATGACGTCGGCCACTGTGTTGCCTGTGATGAGAGGTAATACCTGAAATTTGGTATTCTCGGCACACTCTTGACACTGAGTCTCTCGAGATACTGAATTCCCATGCGTCTAGCTCCAAATACCATTCTACACTCAAAGTCGGTTCATCCCCGTCGTGTGGCCATAATCATGATGGAAACCTTTTCTCATGACTAAATGCAAATGACAATTCCGCCCATGCATTGCTATTTTATACGTTGTGTACGCGATTATACCGCTATCTGTACAAGTGCATATTGCTATCCCATGACTTCTGTCAACTCAGTGTGAGCCGTGCACATCCCAAACTATGCGTTTCCTTGAACGTGGTTCTCTATCTACGTTTGGTTTCCCCACCGTTGTTGCAGTTATGCTTTGGTTCTTCCTTCTTCTACTTGTGACAACAGCGATGTGTATCGATATTTGCACCGTGTACCATCTTTGGTCTTGTGCATATAGTTCCGGCTAGGGCAGGGGCGGGCAGGAATCCTGCACATGTGCGGTGCACTTGCACGCGTGCAGTTAACAGGTGTTCCGCGTGCACACAGGGGCAAGCTGGCCACTCGCTTACCTCCCAACCCCACCATACCTTCTGTCCGCTCCTTGTTTCCTAGCTTACTTTATTGATTGTATGAATAAGGTTAGTAGGAGTGCTTGAAAGAAATCATGGTTTGAAAGAGTACCTATTACCTACGATACGTTTTATTTAATTATCACAGGTGGAGTTTACAAAACGTTTAATATCTGGAACAAAATTTCTACATACAGACAAACACAAACAGTTACGTAAATTTTCATCACTGATGTTTGCTCTTAACCGAGACTTATTAATTCAGCAAATGGTTTTCCAGCTCTCGCTATATTAAGCGCAGTCTTATAACTTGCACATACCGCTGGGCTATTATTGTTGTCGTCCTGAAAACTTGAAAACAGTGCTCCATAAAATGTTAAATCAGTTAGATGAGAGACATGACGAGAGAAAGTCGCAGATCTCTCGTGACAACAGCAACTACGACAGATTCAAAT
Source organism: Schistocerca nitens (assembly GCF_023898315.1). Classification (NCBI taxonomy): domain Eukaryota; kingdom Metazoa; phylum Arthropoda; class Insecta; order Orthoptera; family Acrididae; genus Schistocerca; species Schistocerca nitens. The sequence goes on along the minus strand of NC_064621.1, from coordinate 276,853,565 downwards.
GGCTCTGAGCACTATGGGACTTAACTGCTGTGGTCATCAGTCCCCTAGAACTTAGAACTACTTAAACCTAACTAACCTAAGGACATCACACACATCCATGCCCGAGGCAGGATTCGAACCTGCGACCATAGCGGTCGCGCGGTTCCAGACTGTAGTGCCTAGAACCGCTCGGCCACTCCGGCCGGCCAACTACGACAGATTCATCTGGTATCGTCAGATCGCTCTTCTTAAGCTCAGTCAATTCCCCATCCGCTCAGAATCCGACAATAAATTGTACTCGTCCTTGTGAAGTTTATTATAATGGCCTTCAATACTAAACTTCCGTTGACCAGCGAGAATACTGCCACATATTAAACATTTCGAATTTTCACGTTTTTGCACAAAGAAAAAACGATTCTCCCATTACTTTTTAAAAGATAGCAAATCTCCACTTCTCCGTTTCTTGAAATACAACGTTCACTACATAGTGCTCGCTTCGCATCAATGTCCGCAGCTTAGCCTGGCACTACACTGCCGCAACCTGCCGGCTGTCGCCACAGCCCCGGTCGACGCCTGCACGCGAGCAGCACACGTGCAGCGCTGTGTGCTCATGAGCCGCGTGCAACGTTTGCCCGCCCCTGGGCTAGGGGGTGTGCGGGCAGTCAGTCGGTTGGTGCGGACCAGGGAGGATTAGGATATCTCCGTGCGGCGCAGTCGGCTGGTTCCACTGGCGGTCCCTGCGCAGTGTCTGAGTGTGTGTGGAGTTCTCCGATCGCTACGAGCTTCGTGGCTCACCGACCCAGGACGTCAAAGTTGAGTGGTGTCTTAAGTACTCAAGCCACGTCCGTTCATGTTGCGTCGTTTGTTTCGGTGGTTCTCTGTTGGGGAGCTTTTCCTGTGAGCAACACTGAGTGTTTGTAGTGGTGAAATCGAGCCACCATGCGGTGCAATTTTCTATATCGGTTCATGGTTTTTGTGTTTCCATGTACCGATTGGTGGCTAGCAAGTCGTTTGGTCGATCGGTCTGTGAGTATCTTGGTTGGGTTACCCACTCATCAAGTGTGTTGGGCCCACCACCTGTCTCACCTACGTGAACGTTAATGTTTCGAGGGCAGGCCCCCCCTCCCCCCCTCTCCCTGGAGGCGTCTGAGTGCCGTTGTCTATACCGTCCTTTTTATGGGTGTTTAACGGTCTGTTGGTAATCTATTATAGCTGATGTTTAAAAAAATTTATTGTGTCGTATGTACATCAAGGGCCGGCAGCCTGTATAAGTAAGTTTGAATCCTGGAAAGTGGATATTTTGCTGAAAGTTACTGTTGTTGTGCTATCTTTTCATTTAGTGCACTCTCAGCCACTTAAAAGTTTAAGGTATTTTGAATTTTTGGAAAATCAATTGTGGGCCTTCAGCCGCTGAAAACCTTATTCTTAAATTTAGTTATTATCGTTGCGTTGCTTTTGTCATTTAGTGTGCTTTTGGCCACTTAAAACTTAAAGGTTTAAGGTATTTTTTGAATTTTTGGAAAATCTACTGTGGGCCTTCAGCCACCTAAAGCCTTAAACTTAAAATTTCCCCTTAAGCTAAAACATTGCGGCCTTCTGCCTTAAAAGATTATGGTAATATATTTTTAAATTTTGAAATTTAATTGTGGCCTTCAGCCGTTTGTATTGCACCTTGTTTATGTTTATTCTCTCCACTTTTGCCTTGAGGGTTTCAGCCTAGCTGTGATAATATATAATTTATTTATTTATTTGCAATTTTAACTGCCTGTCTTCAGTCATTTGAAATGCCTGTCTTCAGTCATTTGAAATTTATCTTGTTGATTTTTAAGATTTCTTGTTTGGAGGTCTTCAGCCGTGAAAGAATTGGATTTTGAAACTCGTAGTTGTAAAGGTTTGGCTATGTGCCGTTTTGGTTTAAATGTGTTATTAAATTACTATAAATCACAATTTTGAAGTGAAACTGACCGCCACCTTATTTGGCCCTTTCCACAATCCTAATCACCTGTTCTGCCCTGTGGGTTCAGCGGGCGTGTCACAGTGTACATATGTACATCCGTTTTTTATAATTTGTACGGATGTGTCTGTTTGTTTCGCCAACCAGTGTGTCGAAGTTGTTATCTATAATGCAGTTATTTTAAACCTGTTTTTACTTGTACGTCAATTTTTCTTTTTTCGACGGTATTACTTCTATTTTTAATATCTTATTTATCGCCGTATATTTAACACACTGTTTTAAATGCCTCCTAATAAGAGACAGTTCGAAGTGTTTTCGAATTTAACACTCAATAGTAATCCAATTTCCGCTCGGCGGAAAATAGTACCTTTTCCGATTTCTTTAAAGTACGGCGATTTTACAGTTATTTTAGTTCAAGAAGTTGCTACCAACAGTTTTGATCATATAACTAACTATGACGTCATCTAACTGGCTTTGGCGGCATGTATAATATTGACCTCGACCCTGAATGTGGTACCGCAATTCTTTATAAAAACATGCTTCCGTCAACAGATATTCAACGTTTACTGAACGGCCGCGCCATAGCGTATATCTGGAAGGTGATCAATCTGGCACATATAACAGAGGTGCCAGATCCATCTTCCTTAATCAAGGTGTATGTCCCTTTTTGACCAAGGCCCGCCAAAGTAGTCAGCGGCGGTGATTTTACTTGCGTTGTGCCCTCGGCCGTCCAGCATTCTAAGCCAGGTAAGGCTTCCCACTCGTGGGACGAAGCAGCTAACGTTGACATGCACGCAGACTGGATATCCAGCGTCACGAGCCACAACGCCGTCAGCACATGAGACGAGCTGGTTAACTAGATTCACCTACTCTCAGTGCTCTCCAGCTGCAGTTGTAGCCTTTTTTTGGTTTGGAAACGATATAGTTTGTTCACCAAAATGGAGGCGCGCGTAGAATTTCGACGTTAGCTCTATTAAAACGCACATGATAGTCTTGTTGTTCTGTCTGTGGTATATGTAAATAAAAATTTCAATACCAGTGAATGTGTAATAACACAAAAATGGAAGATACGGCCAGAATGAGATTTTCACTCTGTAGAGGAGTGTGCGCTGATATGAAACCTACCGCCTGTCTCTGACCGGCAATCATCAGTTTACCTGAAATTTCCTAGCAGATTAAAACTGTGCGCCGGACCGAGACTCGAACTCTGGACCTTTGCCTTTCGCGGGAAAGTGCTCTACCATCTTTTTTCCATTTTGTTCGATGTTTATCGTTGTCTTTGGTCGTTGAGGACGTCAAAAAATGGTTCAAATGGCTCTGAGCATTATGGGACTTAACTTCTGAGGTCATCAGTCCCCTAGAACTTAGATCTACTTAAACCTAAAAGCAAAGGACATCACACACATCCATGCCCCAGGCAGAATTCGAACCTGCGACCGTAGCAGTCGCGCGGTTCCAGACTGAGGCGCCTAGAACCGCTCGGCCACTCCGGCCGACTTGCGGACGTCTCATGACGTCCGTTCCAGTTCGTTGTTGATCCTTTCACTCAGTTTTTTATTACAGAGGCCAACCAGCTCTCTGACCGAACACGCTGAGCTACAGTGCCGGCGTCCATCTGAGCTACCCAAGCACGACTCAGTCCCCGTCCTCAAAGCAGGCAAAGGTCCCGAGTTCGAGTCTCGGTACTGCACTCAGTTTTAATCTGCCAGGAAGTTTCATGAAAGATACATGTTCATTCAGTAAGGACGTTACCCTATAAAAGATCACCAAATCGAATAAAATCACTCCTGACAGAGTGCGCACTTGAGTTTGCATAATATCAAACATTACACAAATTATTTCTATAAATTTCATAGAAAAATCCCATAAGCCTTTAGATAACATGAAGGTAAAAAAATTGTGTACAACAGGACGTGAAAACACAACTGATTCGCCCTCGGTTCCATAACGTGTCGCTTCAACCTACTACACATCCTGAAACTCTGGTTTTAGTCACGTCGCATTATGTTGTGGTCTTATGAAGGTTTTAAAAGCCGATATTATTAAACGACACTTATCTCTAACAAATCTCGCCAGGAACAAAACGTTTTCACGAATCTTCTATGGGTCGTTGCCTTAATACGGCTCATTCTCATAATACGCGAGTTATAACGCGAAAATAACTGAATACAAAACTACCTAAACCATGAATATGACGTTTCCCAGTCATTTTATTAGAACAAAACATAGCAATAACGATTCGTTCTGGAGACCATCAATGTGCTGGTGCTTAGAGACACCATATATTCATTTGGTGTGATGTGTAACATAAAACCCACTGAATACGGACTTCAACTGAACACAACAAATACAGTGTGGCGTCTTGCTTTTTGCTTGTGAAGTAGGTAGCATTCTTGCTTCCTAATGGCTCTACTTCATTGTGTCACGTAGCCGAAATATCGCAGAACTTATTTTGTGTTTCACGTAGCGGAATGGCTCCTCAGTGTGATATAGCAGGAAGTGACGTCACAAAACTCGCAGAGTGCCACGTCAAAGCTAGCTAGCTAGCTCGTCCCGTGTGTCAACGGCTTAGGTGTCCCGAACTCCCGGAGATTTTGACTACTACAGAACTATTGGACACATGGCGTCATTTTCACCCAACTTAGGGCCGGCCGCGGTGGCCGAGCGGTTCTAGGCGCTGCAGTCCGGAACCGGCCGACTGCTACGGTCGCAGGTTCGAATCTTGCCTCGGGCATGGATGTGTGTGATGTCCTTAGATTAGTTAGGTTTAAGTAGTTCTAAGTTCTAGGGGACTGATGACCTCAGCTGTTAAGTCCCATAGTGCTCAGAGCCATTTGAACCCAACTTAGACGCAGTTCAGGCATACCCACCTGTACAGTGGCTGTGCCAGCAGGATCGGTAGGATATATGTCTCAAAGTGCCTCAAAGACGATTTACAAAGTATTTCAGAGCATACTATGGACGTGGCTTGCGTGTGAAATGAATCTACACGGTGGTAGATCCGTGATCGCTTCAGGTTTCTGGAAATTCAGCACAAGTCATCTTGCTGCAGCCGGTCTCCACGCGAAAATACATCAGTGCATACGGAAAGTGTGCAGTTTTACCTGCACCCTCGAGTGGTGGACCGACCTCGCAAAAAGCCACAGTTGAAGATTGCTGCACTATGTTACAGTCACGAAGTATCCCTCTGGAAACTAAGCACGTTTGCATTTTATCAGGAATGTCTCCAAGATGCCCTCGGTGCCCCTGTAGGTAATTATGCAAATCTTCGCCTGTACCTGAGTACAATTGAAAACGAGGACCTTCGCATCCATGGTGAAAAGGCGCAGGTGCGTAGCCGCCTCCGATGTGACGTCAACAACAAGGTACTATCATCCAGTCACGTGGCACGTGTTCAGGAAACAAGTTACAACCATAGTAACAGATGCTGGTGTCCGCCTCGCTGTGAAGATCGCTATTGTATTTAATGTCACTGACTACTTTACCTACCTCTTTCGTGCTACCGATGAGGACAACACTGCCATATGCTGTTTGTTAGAAGAAATAACCTGCGTTGTTTCTGACTCTGATCCCTTTTGGTAAGGCGAGATGATGACGCAGCATGACGTCCAGACGGTGTTGAAAGATGACCGAAGGGAAAGTCACCTCGTGCGGGTAGTCTTGCGTCCGAATTTTATCAGGTCTTCTGGGATATTATTGGAGACACTTCCATCGGTCATTGTGAATGACATCATTCGTGATACGGCAGTCCGAAGCAAATTTGTAGCAGACGGAATACTGATGATTTCGAAAGCACAGGTGACATGTAGTGTTGCAGACCTGTGACCCACAACACTCGTAAACGCCGATTATAAGCTTGCAGCAGGATGATTCATGACGAAAACCAGGCAAGTCATGGACAAACGTATCTGTCGATATCAGTCATGTGGAGACAGTCATCCTAACATCTTCCGTTCAATAGACTCTCCGCAGCAGTTCTGTGAGCTGACTTCGCCAAGAGCAAGGTCTGTGGTGATCAATAATGGCCAGAGAACGAAGCTGACTGACAGGTAACTGAGTCCGGCAAGGCTGGCAGGTGTATACGCTTTTCTATGTGATTATTATTGACCCCCTATGCGAGCCATAGGGCGCATGGTACACACTGTGAGGGTACAGCACGCCACAAGTGCGCAGCCTACACCGATGATGTGGGCATCTTAATAGAAGAAACGAGTGAAGTTGATTTGATCCGTCAGTTAGTCAGTGCGAACGCGCAGCCGGTGCGGCGTTTAGCTCGGAAAACCCGATGAACTACTTGACTGAGACACAGCGGCTCCAGTCACGAAAACTGACAACAGCCAGGATAGTGGTGTACTAACCACAATTCCCTCCATATCCCCACACAGTAACCCCTTTGGGATGGGAATGTCACAGAAGGTGGTCGTTACCGTTGGATCTCGACGCCTTTTGAACTCTCGGAGGAAAATATAAACTGTTGCTAATATTTTTCCGGGGGCGGTGTACTAGTACGCAAGCTCTCAAGTACAAAAAAACTATCGCTATGGAGGCCAAAAAGTGATAAGCGTGAGATCGACACGAGATAAATATGAAATGATCGATTCGTGGGCGTTAAATCATTTTAAGAGACTAGAAGGAATGGACATGTGGTTACCACATGGCAGCGGCCAATGGCTGCAGCAGCCTCTTTGCTGGGGGAAGGTCTTCAGTACAAAGCCTCAAACACCTGGTGTGATCTTACTAGGGGAAACATTGTATTCGAGACAATTATGTCATCGAATACATCAGCACCTAAGAGAGATGTATGTTCGATGGCTATTGGGAACAGCAAAATTGTTTCAACTTCATATATCCACCGCAATTCGTGAATTGAATGTTGATTTCGTTATAAGGACGGATCAAACAGATTTTTGGTATCATATCTTTGGTAAGAAAACGTTATCGTTTTGAGGTTACAAACTTGCAGAAATAGCTGGGGGCCGGTTGTAATAAAGTAGTCCATCATCAGTTTTTGGACAAAGTTTTGTAACCTTAAGAAAATAGAGCCGTTTCTGTACATTATTGACTTTTAAGACGACACTTGTACAGTGGTCTGGTTGGCAATGAAATCAATACATGGACTTCTTCATTACAAGTGACTCCGACTAAATGTATGCATTTCTGTCAATTTGTAAGTAGGCTGTTTAGGTTTTTTTTATTGGTAACGCCACCTCTGTATAAAAATCACTGGCTGTGCTGTGTGCAGTCTGTGGCTGCTTTGCATTGTTGTAATACTCGCCATTGTAGTGCTAGGCAGCTGGCTGTGAACAGCGCGTAGCGTTGCGCAGTTGGAGGTGAGCCGCCAGCAGTGGTGGATGTGGGGAGAGAGATGGCGGAGTTTTGGAAGTTGTCATGAACTGCTCTATATATATATATATATATATATGATGATATAAAGGTAAATACATTCTTTGTTCTCTATTAATATCTTTCATTTGCTAACTATCCCTATCAGTAGTTAGTGCCTTCCATAGTTTGAATCTTTTATTTAGCTGGCAGTAGTGGCGCTCGCTGTATTGCAGTAGCTTGAGCAGCGAAGATTTTTGTGAGGTAAGTGATTTGCGAAAGGTATAGTTTAATGTTAGTCAGGGCCATTCTCTTGTAGAGAATTTTGAAAGTCAGATTGCGTTGCGCTAACAAAATATTGTGTGTCAGGTTAAGCACAGTCGTGTAAAATTGTTCAAAGGGGAAGTTTCATATGTCGACCCTTAGCCGAGGATACCTCACTGGAATCTTCTGATTTTTTCTTGTAGTTTGTGTAATTAGTGTAGATTTTGTTTATTGCTAGCGCGTAATTATAGAGAGAATTTCCTTTGTAGTTGCAGTTTTTCATTGTTGTATAGTAAAATAGTTGTGGCATGCATGTAGATTTGCACCAAGTATTTCGCAGCTGCAATTAACTAGATATTATTTTCAGTGTTATGTTAATGCGTTCTCTTATTTTTGCTCTTCAAATTGTGTTTTTCTGTGTTGTCGTGTGAAATACTGTGACAATAATGGCGTGTGAAAAACGTAATACTAGGCTCCAAAGTAAACTGCGAAATGACAGTGAAAAAGAAAGCAGTGTGTTAGCGCAACCGAGTAATGAATTAACTGATGTTCAAAGTAATAATTTGGTAACTGTGCATACGGAAATGGAGCGGGCGGCAAACAATGGTGTAGACAGCGAAACAATTAGAGAACAGGGAAGCATTATCGATCGATCGGTCGGCAATAGCTCGGCTCAGGAATCCGAAATGACACGAAACGATCTCACAAATACTGTAGATTCAGGTTTTGGATCCTCACCGTTTTCTCAAATAAGTCAAGACACATTTTCTGCTTGTCAAAATGTGAATGTTGCCGGTGCAAATGCACTGCCGAAAAGCGTAGAGGAACAGATTCCAGACACTAATACATTATTATTGCAATTAATGCAACAAATGGGACAAAATCTTCAAAAGTTAGACACAATGGAACAAAATCTTCAAAAATTAGACACAATTGAGCAAAATCAGAAACAAATGGAACAAAATCTTCAAAAGTTAGACTCCACGGTTGAACAAACACGTGAAGATTTAACTACTGAGTTACATCACATTGAATCGAAATGTCAAAAGGTCTGTAATGATGTAAAAACACAAATTTGTGAACATTTCCAACCTATTTTTTCGCGTCATGAAAATGCACTACAGAATCACGAAGCAGCCATAAAAGAACTGCAAACTACTGTTCATGAAAATCATGAGACCTTGCAAGCTAAATTTGACTCAGTTGCATCTACCGATTCGGTTATGCAACTTGCAAAAACTCAGGAAAACTTGAAGGACACAGTAGATTCGATTTCAACACAAATGGACACTCTGAAACTTGGTTCAGAAAAACACACTGAGGAAATGTGTTCACTATCGGAGAAAGTAGGCGAACTTTCGGATCAGGTCACTAACTTATCTACAAAGGTAGATGATGATCTGAATGACACAAGACCTGTAGCCTTCACTGACACAGAAGAGTATGAACAAATTAGAAAATTCAAACAAAACCAAAATCAAATTAATACGCAACACCAAAGAGAAATCCGCGAAGTACAAGATCAGCTGACACAGGTAATACAAGACTTACGTATTTCAGAAGACACTCGCGCTCCAACACGGGAAGAGGGACTTAGAAATACAGAAAAGACGCAAAATAATAACACAGGGCATTTCGGAAGTTATGAAAGAAATTGGCAAGGCACACCGAATTTTGAGATGGAACCGCCGACACGACGTAACAATGACCGATATGCGACTCGCCGACATGATGACTTTGACTATAAGCTGTTCATTACTACACGTAAATTCAAAACGTTTAAAAATTCTGCCAACGACATTCATCCACAAGCGTGGCTCCATCAATTCTCTCATTGTTTTCCCCCCAACTGGTCATTAGAACACAGATTAGAATTTATGTGTGGCTATTTAGAGAATGAACCAGCTGTAAGAATGCGTTCAGTCATTCACGATTGTCATAGTGAAGGAGAATTTTACCATGCCTTCCTCTCAGCATATTGGTCTCAAGCCACACAAGACCGAGTAAAACATGGCATCATAATGATGAAACATTTCGAACAATCTGAATTCTCCAGTCTTGTGAAATATTTTGAAGACATGTTGCACAAGAATCAGTACCTGTCAAACCCATACAGCCCCTCAGAACTCATCCGCATTTGCTTAATCAAACTGCCTGAACATTTGCGACATATTATTTTGGCAGGACGTTGCAAAGACGACATTGAAGCATTTCAAGGACTCTTACAAGAACTGGAAATTGACACTGACAATCGCGGAACGCACGAGCACAACAATTACAGATCACATCCGTCGCAATTCCGCGATGAAAGAAATAATAACTGGACGCGACAAGGCTATTCTCACAACACGAATCGTGACCGAAACAGACACCACCCGTATAACAACCGTTGGCAGAGTAGTAATAATTACAGGGAAAGATCACCTCTCCGCGGTAATGACTATCACAGAGACAATCAGAGGAACAGACAATATGGGAACCAAAACAATTATTATTATCAAGGGAGGCAGAATAACTTCAGACGCAACAGTTCGGCGCACAGTTACGATTCAGGGAGAAATTCTCCACCACGTGACGAACAAGGAAGAAACTACGGAACCTACCGACATGACGACAGACGATGTGATCGTAACGACAGACCTGAATTGCATCAGAACTGGCGGGATTCAAACAGAGCTGGGCCCTCTCGGCAAGGCGAATTTGTAGAAGTTCGGTCTCCTAATCCGAATAACGATGCGCGCCAGCAAAGAAACAGACAATGACTCGCACAGCAGGCAGCCGCGTGCGCCCGCTGGCTCCGAGAAAAATAACACAGACGCTAACCTTGAGAAAAATTCCAGTATTCTTTACCGACGTATACCACTTGATAATTGCGTTAAAGTTGAAACTCTGCGTACTAGGAAGAGCAAAGGTTTACACCACATTTCACATGTAACACCGTTTATTGAGAGATAATGTGCTTTTTTAACTTGAGATTTTAATGCAACATTTTGGTTTATTTGAAAATACATTCTGGATTTAAAGTGCTTTCTGAGAGATACTAGATGACACAGTGGTTAGTTTATGTGACAGCTACAGGATTTTATCACGACGTTACTAATGAGTGACAATTTACAATGTTGCTTTTGCGGTGTTTCTGTTTTATATCTGCACAGTTTTTATGTATTATTCTGGAAAGTAATACATGTTTTAGTAGTAACTTTTGTGGCATAGCTACAATGAGACTGCCTTTTCCGTAGCACAACAATACGTTACAGCACAGTACTTTCTTCATCACAACAATAAGCGTAATAACTAAGATATCTATACGCAAAGCATTTCACTTTTGTGTATCATCAGGTAAGTACATTGACTTCTGCAGAACTTAGCTTTCGGAGGACGATAACTACGACACTTCCACAAAGGTTATGTTGCGACAAGACGCACAGTTTAGCGCTACAGTACACGCATTTGAGTGATTAATCTTATACTTAAAACACTTAATTACAAAGAAAGTTTTCCGTGATACATTTCATTCCATTGCTGTAATTTGTAACACCTGAGGGTATAATTACATTTATCCTCATGGGGGTACACGCCTACTTTGTGTACCATGTGTTTGGCAAGCACAAGGAGCCCTAGCTAATATGGTATTTGCTTACACAACTTTACACTTCGGTACCATATTTCTGTAACACACAAATTACACAGCTATCTGATTATTTACCTGAGAGAGACAAACATTTTTTTTACTGCATTAGTGACAGATGTTTACGTAATTACACAGTTGAATAACTTCACACTTATGAAAATGTATTTTGTCTGTACTTTGTAAACTGTTCATATTTTTTCGGAACCATTGTGATACAATGAGAGCTTTGAATGATATATTTGGTATGGGATCATGATTTTTGAAGTACGTTTGAGGCAGATGACACTTTTGACATGAGCAGAGAATTTTTTTAGGTTTTGAAACTATTGGAGGAAGCTACGACGATTTTGAGATTTGACTGAGGTATTGTGATGTTATTTTTACGACGACGATATGTTTTATGCTGTTGAGGTACGTTTATGAACAACAAGCTGATGCTATATGAGGAATTTGATTATGTGTCGACGATATATATATGTGTAATAAGGTAAGGAGTAATGAATAGTAATTTAGGGACTCTGATTTGTGATAAAGGTTGTTGGAAACCAAGAATCGTACTTTAAGAGTTGTGAAATGTGTGTAAATGCGTGAATGTATTACAATGCTGACGAATATTTTTTTTTTGACACTTATATTTATAGGATTTTGTTTCTACAGATTTGCAACGCTAATTCTTGACATGTGAAATATTTTTATGTGAGACTGTCGTAGCGGAAACTGCTGTCGTAAATATTTCGGTAAGAAAGTTCAGTGACCACCTGCACGTAATGCGTCGTGGGCACGCAGCTGGGCGACAGCCGCCCGAAAAAAAAAAAAAAAGCCATTAGCCTTCCAGCGGCACAGGTAGAAAAAAAAAACAAAGGGAAGGCCATTATAATCGCTATTGACGTTCCTTTGTAGAAAGCATCGCAACATTTCACTGCTATTGTCGTGCTAATTGAAAGAAATGCCATATGGCGACAGAAATGCCTAATGAAATGACGAGAAATATTTTTATGTCTATACACCTGATTATGACTACTGTCTCTCTAGTTGAGAGATTTTTCTACTAACTTATGAAATACCTCATGACTACTGAATGATATTTTTATGCTTTGCTTTGTACATAGTTGCTTATTTCATTTGATATCTGGTTTCCAGCTGTCTTGCAGCATTGGTTTCATAAAATAAAATTAAATGCATTTGCTAATGTGAACACTTTCTGTCAACAGATCTATTAAATAATTACTTTATGATCCACATTCTTCGAAAAAGGAGCTATTGGAATGGAAAGAACAATAAGAAGGGACTAGTAACAGGAACTGCATACATAATTTTCTTTTCAACTACTTGGTAATTTTTTGGTAGAGTAAGTTATCGTGATGCATCACTCTAGTGTTAAGATGTGACATAGGTATTAGACATGGCCATTTTTACTGTAATATTTTTTCTGCTTGAGCTATGTCATGTTTAGGTATAAGTTGCTGCTGTTTGCCAGGCATAGTGTTATTGAATTTGACTTTGTATTATTCTGTTAAGCCAGTTTTACTAATGATTTATTTTTATTATTTGCTGCACATTGCCTTAGATTAGTTGTAATATTACAATTGCTTTGCTAATTTCTTAATGCTGCTTGCTTCGCAAATCTGCGTTTTTTTTATTGCTGTTTATATTAATTGTTTTATGTGATGCTACATTGCCTCGTCCATTAGTTTAGCATCTGAGATCAGTAGATTTAAGTTAGCTTAAGAGGGGTAGACTATATAAGAAACAGATTTGGCAAAAATGAGTATTGTGCACTAAGAAATAATTATTTCGAAAGAAATATGAACAGAGTAGAGAAAGCAGGTATAGATGGGACTTTTTGGGAATAATGATGAACGAAGGGAGATCTCCAAGAACAAAAAAGGTTTTGTTCGCAAAATACTGCAGTACCAAAAGTTACACTGATAACGAACCCTGTCCTTTCCATTGTGTTACCCCACTATGTGTTTGTGTTCCCTTGTGTATTTATGTTTTTCCTGTATTTATGTGTTTATCTGATAAGACTTATGTTGTGGAATTTTTCTAATACTAAGCTGCATTCACTATGATGAGGAATCTATCCTCAAATAGAATTGATATTAATAATATGTTATTTAACTTGTAAATATGCTTAGATATTATTTATTATGTTCTGTTCTAATGCTCATGTGTAAAGTTGATGTTTCAAAAGCTATTCTGATCTTTTATGTATGTACTCATGTCATAATTCCTGTAACATTGATGTATATGTTTATTTCTATTGTGTTGTAAAGCCTGTACTACAAATGTTATCTGTATTGTTATGTTCTTTAATGATGTATTTTGTACCTTTGTAATTGTACTCTCATGTTATAATATTGTAATTGACACCAGTTCTTCAAATTAAGTATCATTTCACTGCACACGCTTCTGTTGATCATAGTATATGGACAATATGTGAGAAGTAGGAACTGATAGTGTTTGCACATGTGTTAATAATTCAGCAAGGGACTGGATAACAGCATTGCTGGTTCTAAGGACATTCCAAAAAAATTGTGAGTGCGCAAGTGGTGGTTATGGACTTGCTATATTATCCGCAAGACTCTTCAATGGTGATTGTGCACCTGCACAGTCACAAAAGATGGCTGCTGGCCATCTCTACAAGGACTGCAGTGGGTCTGCACCTCTGGTGGCCCACCAGTACCATTATCTCTACAAGGACTGCAGTGGGGCTGCACCTTTGATGACTCACCAATACCATTATTTCTACAAGGACTGCAGTGGGTCTGCACCTCTGGTGGCCCACCAATACCGTAATCTCTACCAGGACTACAGTGGGTCTGCTCTGTGATGACTTACCCACCAATACTCTTCAAAACTTCGATTGACTCCGCTGTGGGTTTGCTCTGTTGTGGCCCATGACCTGTCTGCATGTCGAGAGTCAGCACTGTCTTTCCGTTGGAAGGACAACGCTACTTCTTCAAGACTGCATGGAAATCCACTACTTCTGTGTGCAATTTCTTTTACTAATGAGACTTTGTGAAAAAAAAACTACTATTATGATGAATGATCAGAACTATCTTTATGGACTGTGAGAAAATTTTAGCTTTTGACCAACATTGTATCAATAAGTGTGTGCATTTGATTTCTTTGTTATTGTAATTACGATTATGAAAAATTTTAACAAATATGTATTGCCCAGTGCCCAACACAATTTGTACAATTTTTTGTGGGGAGCATGGGGGCTATGTAAGTAGGCTGTTTAGGTTTTTTTTATTGGTAACGCCACCTCTGTATAAAAATCACTGGCTGTGCTGTGTGCAGTCTGTGGCTGCTTTGCATTGTTGTAATACTCGCCATTGTAGTGCTAGGCAGCTGGCTGTGAACAGCGCGTAGCGTTGCGCAGTTGGAGGTGAGCCGCCAGCAGTGGTGGATGTGGGGAGAGAGATGGCGGAGTTTTGGAAGTTGTCATGAACTGCTCTATATATATATATATATATATATATATATATATATATGATGATATAAAGGTAAATACATTCTTTGTTCTCTATTAATATCTTTCATTTGCTAACTATCCCTATCAGTAGTTAGTGCCTTCCATAGTTTGAATCTTTTATTTAGCTGGCAGTAGTGGCGCTCGCTGTATTGCAGTAGCTTGAGCAGCGAAGATTTTTGTGAGGTAAGTGATTTGCGAAAGGTATAGTTTAATGTTAGTCAGGGCCATTCTCTTGTAGAGATTATTGAAAGTCAGATTGCGTTGCGCTAACAAAATATTGTGTGTTGAAAGTCAGATCGCGTTGCGCTAAAAAAATATTGTGTGTCAGGTTAAGCACAGTCGTGTAAAATTGTTCAAAGGGGAAGTTTCAAATTCTATATGCAATGTTGTCAATTCTGCGATGTATTCTTCCGTTGACAGCTGAAGAATTACATTCGCCCATTACGGAAGTGCCCTATTGTCGTCACATACCAAATGGAAATAAAAAGCAGCATCGATACAAGTGATAAAATACAAGCTTGGATTCGTAATTAGATGCACACTCCAGCTTTGATAAGCTTAGTCTGCCACGAAATTAGCATCAGATCACAAGGTATACAGCAACGTTCCTGTTCCTAATGATATTCGCACTAAAAAATATGACTGAGGCCTATGTACCTTCACACATTGCTCGTGGTGCTCTGAATTTTTCTGCTTTGAATGATTTTGTGATATATTTCATCTAGTGAAATACACTGGTTCACTCGAAATTTAAAAGCAAAACATCAAACCAAAATTGATATGCTTGATTTTATATGCTTTCCATTTCCAATTACAGTTATTTACACAACGCTGTATTATATTTTTACTGTTAAAATTAATTTTTACTAATTGTTGAAACGCTTATTTCTTTCATAAATAGACCCGTTGTTTTTCTCGAGTTCACATAAAATATTGGTGTCAGCGAGGTCACAAACTTCCGCGAGAAAAAGTAAATAAAAATCATATTACTGGATTTGAACACGGAGAGCAAAAATGCGAAACTGTCTTAGGCGCTATGCTACCGCCTTATCTGAACTATTTCGTTAGCACCAAGACGAAGGGAGT
Organism: Schistocerca nitens; assembly: GCF_023898315.1. Lineage (NCBI taxonomy): Eukaryota > Metazoa > Arthropoda > Insecta > Orthoptera > Acrididae > Schistocerca > Schistocerca nitens. The sequence continues at coordinate 276,837,848 of NC_064621.1, read as the reverse complement.
TGATCTGTGTCCGATGACAAATGTTTCCTATAACGGTGTAATAATAGTGAGATCGCTTGCTGTATCGCTTCTGAACTGTGATGGTGAAAGTATCGCGCGGTGGATACTCTCTACCGCGACCTCATGTAATCAAAGTAAATCTCTAAAACGATTTTAACGATCTTCAGTAATGTTGTTCGGATTCGTCCGCTGCGTAGGGGCGATTTCAAAACGGGAATATTTACGGAAACCATGAACTCTAAATGTTTAATTTATTTCATCAACCTAATTTTATCCAAATTCATTGCCTTACCAACATTCAATTTTTCCAGCTTATTCGATGGGGATGTAAAGAGTGAGGTGTCAAGTCTAGTTTTGCAGTATTTATTGACCATCAACTTTTTAGTTAAGCAAGAGCCAATTATCAATTGTGCCAGGAGATGAATTTATGTACGTAGGATCTTTCACAAAAGGTTTATTTAATCTTTGCAATAGGCATCAAGAAGAAATGAAATTACATTTAGTATTGCCCACTGAGACAATTTCGGTGCAGATTCTATAATATTTAACATTGCACTCTATTTTAACTATTAAACCTCGATAACTCTCATATGAATGTTGTAATAGCCGAGAGGCGTCTTTAGCATCAAGCAACTAGGAAATAAACTACAGTAAAAGGCGACAACTAAAAAGGTAGAGCCGGCCGGAGTGGCCGTGCGGTTCTACGCCCTTCAGTCTGGAATCGCGTGGCCGCTACGGTCGCAGGTTCGAATCATGCTTCGGGCATGGATGTGTGTGATGTCCTTTGGTTAGTTAGTTTTAAGTAGTTCTAAGTTCTAGGGGACTGATGACCACAATAGTTAAGTCCCATAGTGCTCAGAGCCATTTGAACCATTTGAAAAAGGTAGCATAGCAATTCCGTCTCACACTCAACTAGCGTGAGCTCTTCTTGTGACTTTGGTTCCTCTCTGTCGTGTCTGAAAATTGAAAAGCTCATTAATCAGGCACTTTTCGCTTTTATTCACAAATCATTCCAGTCGTTAAAGTAGATGATACTTTTCGGTGCTTTCGTTTTAATAGAAGGAATGACAATTTTTCTTTAAAAAAATCGAGACATTACTGTTGTTTCTTGTTTTACAGTCTCATCACAACTGCGTCTCCTACCACGTTACCAGAAGCTGGGATCGAGCTTGCACTGCAAAAATTCATTGTTTTAAATTTTTAATTATTTTGAGTCCCATTTTTTGGACATGCGAAAAAATTCCTTGGCTAGTTTGCTTCTCTGATTTGAAACTATATGTCATTCGCAGCTTATGAAATTTCTTTCCGTAATAGATGTTTTGCTGTCTCTTAATTTGTGTTTTAGGTGTTGAAGTTAGTACCAATGAAAGCATTCATAAAGAAATTTGAATGTTATTTACTCACAATAATCAAACGTATGGTATTGTAAGTGGTGGTTTGGGACGCGATTTTGTGCACAGGTAACACTTTTCCTGAGTGCAGCTGTGACGAAGGTTTCTGCTATTGTCAAGCTGCCAGTCCACGTGCCAGAGAGAGAGAGAGAGAGAGAGAGTTGGTTCTATGTTGTCAATAGCAGACGCATCTACTGACGTGGAGGCCTAATTTTGTAATGCTGTTGTTGTGATTTGAAATTGATAAAAGAAGGTAATAACCAGAAAGAGCGATGTCGTATTCAGGGAAAATTTTTAGTTTTGGTTTGTAAATTTATGGAACTTGCAGTGTTGGACTGTTACCCTACTGCTGTTTCATTATCTCATAAACGCTTAAGCTAAAGAATGGAACACATCACTCTTCATCCTATTTCATATTTAAATGTTGAATATAAATTTTCTTTAAAGAATTAAGTTTTTTCAAAGAGCTAACTTTGTAAATGTAGGGTCTCAACTGTTCGTTAACAAAAATTCCTAGTAATATAGCTGCTGGAACACAAAATTGAAGAAGCAATAGGAGAGGATCAGTTTGGGTTTAGGAAGGGAAAAGGAACCAGAGACGCCATCGGCATGGTGAGGATTTTGTTGGAGAGAGTTTTGGCTGTTAACGAAGAAGTCTGTGTTTGCTTTATTGACTGGTCGAAGGCCTTTGACTGAGTCAACTGAATAAAATTGATGAACATCCTTAAGGGGATAGGAATAAACTGGAGGAACCGGAGAGTAATTCTCATCTTGTACCTGGGACAAAGATTAAAGGTGCGGCTGAGCTATGGAGAAACAAGCACCGTGGAAATAGGAAGAGGCGTTAGACAATGGTGTTGTCTGTCGCCGAGTCTCTTCTACCTGTATGGGGAATGGCTGGCGAGACAAGCTTTGAAAGGATGCGCAAACTTCAGGAAGAAGGACTCCTCCTCAATACCATCAAGTATGCAGATGACTTTGTAGTGCTTGCTAAAAATGAAAGACAACTGCACCACATGATGGAAACTGGAAGTAAATACGGCGTGGAAACCAACATCGAAAAATCAAAAGAGTTGCGGATATCAAGAGGGCGGAAACCTTTGAGGATACCCATCGACAATCGAGTACTGGGGGATGTGAACCAGTTCAAGTACTTGGGAAATTCGGTGACAAAGGATACGCAATGCACCACTGACATTCGAGCAAGAATCGCTCTGGCCAAAAAGGCATCCAATAAAAAGAGGAATCTGTTGACCAGCAAGCTAAGTTTAGAATTAAGGAAGAAACTGGTGAAGCGTTACGTCTGGAGCACTGCATTCTACGGAGCAGTGACGTGGACCGTGAGAAAAAAGGAAAAACAGTACCTTGAAAGTTCTAAAATTTGGTGCTGGAGGAGATTGGAGAAGATCAAGTGGACCTATCGGGTGACAAACAACGATGTACTGAGTAGAGTAGGAGAGAAGAGAGACATTCTGAATATTGTTCTTCAGAGGAAGGCCAACTGGGTCGGAGGCAGACACGGATGGCTCATACACGAAATAATTGAAGGGAAAGTAAAATGAATGGTAGGACGAGGAAGAAGAAGAAGAACTCAACTTTTGGATGACACGAAATGTGGAAAGAGATTCAGCAGACTGAAGGAAAAAGCTGAAAACAGGGAACATTGGCATCAGAAATTCTCCATACGAAGACACAGACCTGCCACTAGGCAGAACACTACGTAATAATAGAATACTACATAATGATATTAATGTAGTTTGTAGATATTTGGTGTCTGTTAAGCAGTAAAAACTTCAAGTGACATTAATATTGAAATTGTTCGACATTTAATCTCTACATCCTACTTGCAATCCAAAAGATTTTTAAAGAAGAGTATTTCAGGTTCATGTAGTGGTTCGTGAGCTACGACTGCTAACTTTAAGCTGGCGCAGTACCTTGCATTGCATATGGCAAGAATATTTAAATAATAGCGGAGAAGTGTGGTTTATTTACAGGCAAGCTGAAGCTAGGTGAAGAAGTTTGACCGATAGCACACGGGTAAGCCAGAGTTATTATCAGGGCTAAAACTAAACATTTTCTTTTGCACTCAGTGAGCGGCGATTATCTAATCAGATTACATACTGTGAAACAATGACTGGTTTGAAATAATTTTTGATGTCATTCAGTTTAGTGGCTGTGTTAGTGTTTTGCACTAGAGATCAAACAAAATTACTCGCGTGTCATGGATGAGATGCATTTTCTTCATAAGGATTGCATACAGAGTACAACGTTTTGCACATAGGTACCTTCACCTCGGAAGCTTTAAACGCGCTACAACTAATGGTGGCATACAGTCACTAGTGTGCGTAAAGTTGCACTATGTACAAAGTCAGATTAAAGTCTAAAGGTTTCACTGAGATGCAAACGGTAAAAACTCTCTTTTCAAAAACTAAATTTAGACGCTTACACTGAACATTAGCCTCAGCATAAAACTAACAGTTATAAAACTGACAAGTTTCACCTGCATACAAGCAGACAACTGTCTATTTTAATGGGATCTGAAGGCATTGCTTCTGGTTAATATGAGTGTTTTAGTTTGCAGTTCGCTCAAGGCAGAAAAATCAGAAATAGCCACTACAGCTACTGAAGAGTAACGCCCAAATAATTTCGACTGTTCTTTGTTCTTTATTTATAATGTTCGAGCTGCAGTCATTACATCTGATATTATGTGTAACCATGCTTTACACCTACAGGGTGTTTCAATAATGACCGGTATATTTGAAACGGTAATAAAAACTAAACGAGCAGCGATAGAAATACACCGTTTGTTGCAATATGCTTGGGACACCAGTACATTTTCAGGCGGACAAACTTTCGAAATTACAGTAGTTACAATTTTCAACAACAGATGGCGCTGCAAGTGATGTGAAAGATATAGAAGAAAACGCAGTCTGTGGGTGCGCCATTCTGTACGTCGTCTTTCTGCTGTAAGCGTGTGCTGTTCACAACGTGCAAGTGTGCTGTGGACATCATGGTTTATTCCTTAGAACAGAGGATTTTTCTGGTGTTGGAATTCCACCGCCTAGAACACAGTGTTGTTGCAACAAGACGAAGTTTTCAACGGAGGTTTAATGTAACCAAAGGACCGAAAAGCGATACAATAAAGGATCTGTTTGAAAACTTTCAACGGACTGGGAACGTGACGGATGAACGTGCTGGAAAGGTAGGGCGACCGCGTATGGCAACCACAGAGGGCAACGCGCAGCTAGTGCAGCAGGTGATCCAACAGCGGCCTCGGGTTTCCGTTCGCCGTGTTGCAGCTGCGGTCCAAATGACGCCAACGTCCACGTATCGTCTCATGCGCCAGAGTTTACACCTCTAGCCATACAAAATTCCAACGCGGCAACCCCTCAGCGCCGCTACCATTGCTGCACGAGAGACATTCGCTAACGATATAGTGCACATGATTGATGACGGCGATATGCATGTGGGCAGCATTTGGTTTACTGACGAAGCTTATTTTTACCTGGACGGCTTCGTCAATAAACAGAACTGGCGCATATGGGGAACCGAAAAGCCCCATGTTGCAGTCCCATCGTCCCTGCATCCTCAAAAAGTACTGGTCTGGGCCGCCATTTCTTCAAAAGGAATCATTGGCCCATTTTTCAGATCCGAAACGATTACTGCATCACGCTATCTGGACATTCTTCGTGAATTTGTGGCGGTACAAACAGCCTTAGACGACACTGCGAACACCTCGTGGTTTATGCAAGATGGTGCCCGGCCACATCGCACGGCCGACGTCTTTAATTTCCTGAATGAATATTTCGATGATCGTGTGATTGCTTTGGGCTATCCGAAACATACAGGAGGCGGCGTGGATTGGCCTCCCTATTCGCCAGACATGAACCCCTGTGACTTCTTTCTGTGGGGACACTTGAAAGACCAGGTGTACCGCCAGAATCCAGAAACAATTGAACAGCTGAAGCAGTACATCTCATCTGCATGTGAAGCCATTCCGCCAGACACGTTGTCAAAGGTTTCGGGTAATTTCATTCAGAGACTACGCCATATTATTGCTACGCATGGTGGATATGTGGAAAATATCGTACTATAGAGTTTCCCAGACCGCAGCGCCATCTGTTGTTGACAATTGTAACTACTGTAATTTCGAAAGTTTGTCTGCCTGAAAATGTACTGTTGTCCCAAGCATATTGCAACAAACGGTGTATTTCTATCGCTGCTCGTTTAATTTTTATTACTGTTTCAAATATACCGGTCATTTTTGAAACACCCTGTAAATCATAATTACGAAAATACGTAGCAGATGTCACCTTTGTGGTTTTGAACAGCGAGCTTCTCCACTGCTTGTCAACGCAAGCCAAACAATGGCTAAGCAAAGGTATTCCGCCTATCGTTAGTCTAATGGAGAATTGGCAAGATTGTAGAAATTGCTTGGCAACTATGTGACCGTCGACTTACTTCCTGGAGTGGTTTAGAATTACCCCAGTAAATTTCTTTCATATTTTCTTGTCATTTAGATCAAATATTCTGAATGACTCTCATTTAAGGAATGATACAAAGGCAGAAAATTTCTGTGTTTGATTGGATCAGATTAGTATTTGCTCCATAGATCATGAATACGACACTTCATTATGACGTGGAACGTGTCAGGTTAATAAAAGGTGTCTATACAAGATGTTACATTACACAAAATATTATATGACACATAATTTTTTGCGTGGGGGGGGGGGGGCGGAAATTACCCACTTACTATATCCAAAAATTCATCTAATGAGTAGAGGAAGTTGCCATCGAGAAAATCTTTTAATTTCCTTTTAAATGCTATATGGCTCTCTGTCAGACTTCTGATGCTATTAGGTAAGTGACCAAAGACTTTTGTGCCAGCATAATTTACCCCCTTCTGAGCCAAAGTTAGATTTAACCTTGAGTACTGAAGATCATCCTTTCTCCTAATGTTGTAGCCATTTACATTGCTATTACTTTTAAATTCATTCGGATTGTTAATAACAAATTTCGTAAGTGAATATATATATTAGGAGGCTGCAGTGAAGATCTCTAGCTCTTTAAATAAGTGCCTGCAGGATAATCTTGGATGAGCTCCAGCAATTATTCTGATTACACGCTTTTGTGCAATGAACACTCTTTTACTCAATGATGTGTTACTCCAGAATATGATGCCATACGAAAGCAAAGAATGAAAATAGGCGTGGTAAGCTAATTTACTGAGATGTATATCACCAAAATTTGCAGTGACCCTAATAACATAAGTTGATGACCTCAAACTTTTCAGCAGACCTTCAGCGTGTTTTTTTCCAGTTCAACCCATCATCAATGCATACACCTAGAAATTTTGAATATTCTAACTTAGCTACCGATTTCTGATATAAGCCTATATTTATTAATGGTGTCATTCCATTTACTGTGTGGAACGGTATAAACTTTTATTAAAAGTCTAATGAGAGACCATTTGCAGAGAACCACTTAATGATTTTCTGAAAAACATCGTTTACAATTTCATAAGTTAATTCATGTCTGTTAGGTGTAATAGCTATACTTGTATCATTGGCAAAAAGTACCAGCTTTGCATCTTTGTGAATATAGAACGGCAAGGCATTAATAGATATTAGGCTGGTATTACACTATCAAATTTATTTGTCAAATATCTTTGTCCAGTATCTTTGTCAAAGATATTTGATGGTGTAATAAGGGAACTTTGTCAAATGTCGTCCAATATTTGATCAAATGTAGGGCCTCACTGTAGATTTGATCAAAGAAGTCGCTTGTCTTCTGTTCACTGTAATGTGACATGTTACCACATGGAGCGCTTTCATCGCTGCATTCTGTCGTCTGTAGTGTTTTTATAAACATTGCAGGTAAATACAATTGGTGTGTGCCGACAACTACAAAATTAATAGAGATGTATGATGCTGATGAGGCGCTTTACAACGTGAGGCACTCTGAATACAAAAATAGATTACGAAGGTTGGAGACCTGACCTGACCTGACCTAATCTAACCTAACCCTCTCCTGTAGCAAGGAATCTGGAGTGTTACAGTGAGCCTGTCTTCTGCAGATGTAGCAGTTCTTAAGTGAATATTGTGCTTTGTGATATGAGGATACACTTTTTGAGCACATACAGAAACGTATGCTCATCTATTCTTAAGTAATTGATGTACGACTTGACGTCCTCCACTGTAAGCTCACATAACAAGTTTTGTTGAATGCTTTTATCGTGTCGTCGTAAAACCCACGGCTTTACCCAGGTTTGTTTCCTTTTTTTTCCGCCGCTTCTCTTCCGCATATGCACACAGTGCAACTATGGTACATGCAACTGCTGCGGTTAATAACAAGTTGTTGTTGTCAGCCATCTTGAACTTTGACAAAAATTGGATGACAGTGTAATACCCCTTCTAGCGCTACGTCAAAGATCTTTGTCAAATATATTTGAAGGAATATTTGATCACCTCTTTGATCAAATCTTTGAAAAAGAAATTTGATAGTGTAATACCGGCCTTAAGAACGGCAGAGGACCCAAGACTGAACCTTGCGGCACCCCATTCTTGATTGTTCCACAGTTTGAGAAATCACCAATTTTTTGCATATTATGTGAACTGCTTATTTCAACTTTCTGCACCCTTCCAGTAAGGCGTGATTTAAACAATTTGAGCGCTGTCCCATTCATACCCCAGTACTTGAGATTATCTAGAAGTATTCCATGATTTACACAATCAAAAGCCTTTGAGAGACCACAAAAAATCCCAACAGGTGACTTCCGGTTACTCAGAGCATTTAATATTTCATTAGTGAAAGTATATGTAGTATTTTCCGTTGAAAACCCTTTCTGGAAACCAAACTGACATTTTGTTAAAACTTTATTTTTACAAAGGTGTGAAGCTACTGTACAATACATTAGTTTTTCAAGAATTTTGGATAAGGTAGTCAGGAGAGAGGTAGGGCAGTAGTTGTTGACATCAGACATATCCCTTTTTTATGCAGTGGTTTAACAATGGCATACTTCAGTCTATCTGGGAAAATACCCTGCTTCAGAGAGCTATTACGTATGTGGTTAAGACTCCCACTTATTTCTTGGGAACAAGCTTTTACTATCCTGCTGGAAATGCCATCAATTCCATGTCAGCTTTTATTCTTGAGAGTTTATTATCTTCCTCATTTCAGAAGGAGAAGTGTGTGGAATTTCAATTGTATCATATTGTGTGGGTAAGGCCTCTTCCATTAACTGCCTTGCTTCTTCTAATGAACATTTAGATTCTATTTCTCTACAACATTTAAAAAATGATTGTTCAAAATGTTTTCGTCTTCCAGTTTGTTGTTTTTCAATTTTCCATTCGCTTTGATGGTAATGCCATCATCCTGTACTCTTGGTTGCCCTGTCTCCCTTGTAATAATCTTCCTTTCTTGTTGTTAGATACAGTTCCCTCTTGTGGTTACAAGATATTTTTATTCCTTTAGTAAGCTAAGGTTTTTAGATGGTTTCTTATAATTAGATTTAACTACTTTCTCGGGGAAACAGTTTTCAAATTCTCTTACAAATGTATCATGAAATAAGTTATATTTTAAAGTGGCATTGGGTTCCTTGTACAACTCATTATAGTCTAACTGCTGAAGATTTTTCCCGAAATTTCTAATTGTTGGCTCATTAATTGAACACAATTTTGGAGAGTAGTTTTGAATTACTGAATGGAGCTATGTCATATACTGTAACTATCTGAGCACCATGATCCGGAAGGCCATTCTCAACAGGACAAGAATTTATGTTTTTAAACTTATCTTGGTCGATAAAAGTGTTATCTATCAATGTGCTGCTGTCCCTTACTACCCAAGTAGAAAAATTAATGCCAGATGTCAAATTGAAAGAACCGAGCAAGACTTCCAGGTAATTCTTCGTATTACACTCTTTCAGTGATTCAACACTGAAGTCCCCACAACGAATAATTTACTTTCCCATATCTGACAGATAGCACAACAAGGTATCCAAGTTTTCCAGAAATAAATGAAAGTTTCCAGAAGGGGACCTATATACTGTTACAATTATAAAAAATTGGGACCAGGAATCTCGTACCAGCAGAAACTGCAGCTTAACTTCGCCGTGTATACTGTGAATTCTTCGTCTTAGACATCGCTGGGATAACAAGGGGGCGATGCTTGTTACAGTTGTATGCTAGCTCAGCAGTAAAGTGTTCGCCTTTCAAGTCAAGACTGCGTTACTTTGTGATTCTAAACCCGCTCGAGGTAAGACCTTTACCTCTCCTGTGTGAAAGCCACTAGCAAACAAATCGACAGTCAGTAAAGGAATCTTAAGACAACTTCTCCAGGAAAAGTTTTGTCGCTAGCTTAATCTTCTACCCTATAGATCTAAAAATGAAAAGGTAAGAAACTCACAGAACTGCAGGTTTGTGAAGACAGTTTTCTGCTTCAATCAATTATATTGACTTAATTGTGGTACTGAATGATTTTTAACTGGATTTCGCTATACATATACCCCTACTGCTGTAGTTGCTTACTTTCATGGAAATCCTTCCTGCAACGCAGCTTCAGTATGACTGAATGCTAAACATAGGCACTGACCGTTTCAAATCCTAAAGCTCGTATTATCCTTCGAGATAATTTGGGATATTTTGTTTTATCAGAAAAGACTTTTACTGTAACTTTATCATGATAATTAGTAATTCATTTGTATTAGTACAATCCATACTAAACAGCGTCTTTTCGTTAGTTTATGGAACACATCAGTTAAACATGAGAGATAATCAGCAGCAATATAGTCTATCAAATTATTTAAAACAGTTTGACAATGTTCGGATGGTTTTCGACTTCTCACCTTTAGACAAGATGATCGGAACACTTCGTCTCCTTGCATGTTATGCTGTGTAAGAGAAAGCTAAGCTACGCAGTAAAGCATAACGATAAAGAGAGAGGTATCACCAACTCTGTCACTCTCATCTCGCGAAATTATCGTGTAGGAAAAGTCACAGAAATTTGAGCTCATGTGGAAATATACTGACAACCATTCTTCGAGTGCACCATTCACGAAAAAGCTAGTTTTGAACTTCAGCCTTTGATCGACACTTTTATTTCGTATTACGGAATACTGGTGTAGATGGACATACTCAAAAACCATTATCACGCTACGAAAGGGCAAGCTGTCGTTATAGGGACCGAAGAAGATTCGGGGATTAACGAAGCGTTGAAGAGTTGAAGCGCAATCGTATTCTGACGTACTGTTGGTTGCAGTACATTGTAGAAATAATATGTTTTAGTCTATAGTCACATTTTTTTATTTTTTCTTCTGGATACCGGTTTCGAAACACAGTAGGATCCTCAGGACTTCCCTTGGCACGGAGTAGTCACGCCCACTTCCCAAGTAGGTGTGTCGAATACTTTAACATCGACTTGGGAAGCGAGTGTGATGACTACTAGCCTGGAAGTGGCCTGAGGATGGTGCTGTGTTCCGAAACCGGCGAAAAATCTGGGATTATAGACAAAAATGTATATTATTTGAACCAGAAGCACTGGTGGGGCGAGAATGAGGAAGGAAGGCGGCAGAGTAATTTTCCTAGGGAACCACCTCGTCAGTCGTCACAGTGACTTATGCAAAACACGGAAAACCAAAATCAGGATGGATGGATGATCAATTGAACCTCACTTTTCCAAAATCGGGGCCCAGGTCGCTCGGCTTAGTAACACTTTGTACGGTGTGCTATTGTGATGCCTCATTGTAGGAGCAGAATCGGGCATTACCGTCAAGCATTTGATATCTACATCCCTACTACATTTAGTGATTATACAAACTATCCTCAGCTAACAAAGATCGACACCAACAAAAAAAAAAAATATTTTCCTATGTGTGTAGTTATACAGTGGCAGCGCAGACAGGTATAGTAATAAATAGGCGGCCGGAGTGGCGGAGTGATTCTAGGCGTTTCTGTCTGGAACCGCGCCATCGCTGCGGTCGCAGGTTCGAATCCTGCCTCGGGCAGGATGTCCTTAGGCTGGTTGGATTTAAGTAGTTCTATGTTCTAGGGGACTGATGACCTCCGCTGTTAAGTCCCATAGTGCTCAGAGCCATTTGAACCATTTCTTTGTAATAAATAATCGAAATTATGGACATGGTGTCAGCCCCTGCGATGCGAGGGCATCATGAAAAGTAATGCCTCCAGATCTTTATGTGAGAACTCTTGGAGCATTTGGAGTAAAACAAATGTTATTAACCTTCAGCAAATTTATTCTTCATGTTGTGGCGTCTGTGTCTCAATGTTGACACGACACAGCGTTGATGGTTGTCCCAGTTGTATGACGTGGAACGCCACCCTGCAACTAGTATGAAAACACAAACTCCTCGCGTGGTTTGGTCATATTTCAGATACCGTCTTTCGTGATTAATGTCAATATTCGGCAGAGCAGCTCTTGAGAATGTGTAAGCCGCTCTTGCTTCTTCGCTGATAAACGCGGCAAACTGCTCCACTCGATGACGCGATGACCTGAAATGATGACTACCAATTTGCGCGAACTGGCTAACTGTAGTTCTTGTTTTTGTTATGCCCGGTTAGACAATGGATGTTGAATGTTGATAATATAAAGTCTTGAATCTTCAATCCATCACCCAAGTCGTGGCCACATTATGGAATTACGAGGATGTTAAATTTATAAATAGATATTCCGTCGTCAAGACGTCGCTACGTCACGTGTTCAATAACTACACGACGTAATTCCAGAGATAACATATATTCAAGCAATGTTCAGAATGCGTCGTAATCTTGGGACAAATCGGTGACTGTTAACTGTTAAATAATCATGAATTCACTTTTCATTTGATAATATTATAATAGTCAATTAATTGTCACTAATACACATGATCATGTCTATTCAATTATGTAGGCGACACGAATAATTGAAGATTGAATCCTGTTTTATTGTTCCTTGTAATTAATTGTCCCTACACTGAGCACGCATACCGATTTCTCCCTCAGGGAGTTGCTTCCGTTTGCATCAATAATCCTGTCGTTGACGACAACTTCTGACAACTCGGCGCAATTGTACGTTCTTCGTGTTTGCGTTTGTCTGTTACCTACTCGAGACTAATAATTGTTTTTCTGCCGGCGTCTTTCTTTTTGAATGACCTTGAATGTTCGTGCTTATTCAGTATCACTGAGGCTAAATCCCATGACAAATCTCACACAATCTAATTTCGTCGCGAATCTCCGTATCCCGTTGTCTTGCTAACGGTGAAGATGACTTTGCTTTAGTATGACTTCTGAATAATACTTCAGTCTATATCGCAAAACTTTCAAACTTCCGATTAACTTAAGACAAACTAGTAGCGCTTACATGCATGCTACTATCGCAGTAGTACTAGAGAGCGACTAGATAGCAACTGAAGCTAACATTTCATTTCCGAGTTACATTGTAGTTACACTGAACATCCTTTTCGATGCGGCTACAACTCTCTTTTATGGCAAATGTTATCTTTGGCCTATTTACCATCTGGGCTTTAACCTTCGTTATTAATTATTTTTTAATTCTTTCTTTGATGTTTTTGTTGCGTATCCTATCATATTCTTTCATTCATTCTCTATTTCATGATAAATATTATTATTCACATGACATTCCTGTTGATCAAATTATCACAGGTGTACATATTGTTGTCAGAAGCTGCCGACACTGACAGGATGACTAATTTTCCTACTTCTTTTACAACAAAGAGTCGTTTATTAGGGTTTCTGTAATTGGGCTGTTATAATGTCTACCCATTTGCAGCTGTTTGTCACTAGAGTGTTCCAAATTGTAGCGTGTAACATGTCGGTGTGTGACGTAACCATGTCGGTGTGAGAAACAGTGTACTGTTATTGATAAATACTGAAAGCACGAAATCTAAGAGTTCGACCACCACATATGGAGCACACACTCCTTCAGCATGACACACGAGCGCTGCGACCTCTGCAAGTATTGGACACCTTGTGTTCACTGTCATCGATCATCCTCCATACAGTCCAGACTTATCCCCATCTGATTTTCATTTGTTTTCAAAACTTAAAGAACATCTTCATGGACTTCACTTTAATAGTGATGAAATAGTGTTAGCAGGGATAAGGTTGTAGTTCCGTCAGCAAAATGAAACACTCTGCGATGACGGTGTTCTTCGCCAGGGTGGATGTGTTCAGAAGTAATTATGTAGACATGAATAATAAGCATGTAGAATGTTAATAACATTTGTTTTAATAAAATGCTTTAAGAGATTTCATACGAAATTTCAGAGGCATTACTTTTCATCATTCCCTCATGTTATCCCAAATACCACTGGTAAAATCACCACCATTCGCAGAAATGTTCGTCGAGATTTCTGCATCCTACAGCCAGTCAACGACAGAAGGATAGTCCAAGTTTCACCATCAGTAATTCATCATGCGCTAATAAACACAGATTAACAACACTTCGACATATCTGTAAGTAGCCTCGAACCTATAATCATTTCCTCCAAATAATAAGTATAAAAAATGGAAAATCCCAATAAAAGACCTTTCACTAAACAAAGTAGGCAGGACTTTCGATGTCATTTTTTAAAAAAATCTGTGAGGAAGAGTTCACAGGAAACAATGTAGATGCAAAACCATTAAGGTCTCTACTTCATTTAAACTCAACTAAATACTACCGATATCTACACCATTCTCCAATAGAAAAGTAGGGAATAGCTGATATTAAAAAGTTCTCTATTATAAATTTTTTCCAGGGTATGTTAAATATCTCAGTTCATTAAACAAAAAGCTTGCTACTGAGTGCAAAAATAACTAATAAAATGAAAATATAAATCTAATGGAAAAACTATACTGAACTCTGGAACTAAAAGCAAACCGTTGCGATAGGTCATAATTCAGGAAACAGTGGTAAACTTACAGTTAAAGTACTGCAGGAACCAGTAATGTAGTGAATGTGTATTTTTTAGTATTGCATAATTGATAATTGGCGTTTAATTTATACAAAATTATGCATAAAAAGTAATCATGTTGTGGGCCCCCATAGAGAATACAGTAATGAAAAAGTATAAGAATTAGAAGCTGGTTGGCGTAAATGATGTTGCTGTCTGTGTTCCTAGCTTCCTATAATAGATGAGCCTTTCAACCCACACCCATGCACTCCTATATCCTCTGTTCGTTTTTTGTGGTGGAGGGTACAACACTCTCCTGCCCTTCTAGTCCACTCGCGCATCATTCTGTATATATGTAAACTTCTCCGATTTTATTCTCGCGGTAATTACTCGAGATGTAACACGTACTATGTAATACGTTCAAGGGAATAAAAGAACGTTTTCGATATTTATCAAATTCTGTGAAGACATTTATCACATAATGAGTATTAAATGTTCAAAGCCCACCATCAAAATCAGTATGAGATGTCACATACATGTCCACAAATACATTGTTGTATTCGTTGCGGCACGGAAGGTAACACCTTCTGAATATCACTGTGCCTGAAACACATGATACATCAGTTAATGCAATTGCAGAGTCTACGTTACTGTGAAAGTATGCGTCTTGCCACAGCAACCCAGACATGCCCTATGGTTTAGAAATCAGAGAGATGGGTGGGCGAGTCAAGGAGCTATACGTTCCTCAAAGGTATTTGTGGTGCGAAGATCAGAGTGGAATCTAGCATTATACTAACCTTACCCTAATTATGGAGGGTATGGCAACAGGGTTCACTATTCTTCCCACATGCTGGTGATAATTCAGGCTGCTTATAATTACCGAATCAGTCCTGCTGTAATATTTATCTGTTCCCCACACCACGATGCCACAAGTTGCAGTATTATGGGTCTCTAGAATCGCTGCTTTCTTGGAACATTCACCAAGAGACATTCATACCGATCTGAGCACCAAACACGGAACAGAGTCTTTGCTGAACACAGCAAGCCAGCTTCCAGCAATCTGCATCCGACAGTTCGTGGTGACGCTCTGCCTGTATCCTTCCCCAGATTTCACCAAAATAGACGGTTTCGTCAGCTGAAGCATTGTACGAACATCTCGTGTTGTAGTCCTTCTGGCAGGATCCGTGACTGCCAGTCTGTTGCTCTGAGTCCATTTCGCCCCGACTGTTTCCGCACTACCATCTGTACGATCTACATCTACATCTACGTCTACATCTACATGATTACTCTGCAATTCACATTTAAGTGCTTGGCAGAGGGTTCTTCGAACCACAATCATACTATCTCTCTACCATTCCACTCCCGAACAGCGTGCGGGAAAAACGAACACCTAAACCTTTCTGTTCGAGCTCTGATTTCTCTTATTTTATTTTGATGACCATTCCTACCTATGTAGGTTGGGCTCAACAAAATATTTTCGCATTCGGAAGAGAAAGTTGGTGACTGAAATTTCGTAAATAGATCTCGCCGCGACGAGAAACGTCTTTGCTTTAATGACTTCCATCCCAACTCGCGTATCATATCTGCCACACTCTCTCCCCTATTACGTGATAATACAAAACGAGCTGCCCTTTTTTGCACCCTTTAGATGTCCTCCGTCAATCCCACCTGGTAAGGATCCCACACCCCGCAGCAGTATTCTAACAGAGGACGAACGAGTGTAGTGTAAGCTGTCTCTTTAGTGGACTTGTTGCATCTTCTAAGTGTCCTGCCAATGAAACGCAACCTTTGGCTCGCCTTCCCCGCAATTTTATCTACGTGGTCTTTCCAACTGAAGTTGTTCGTAATTTTAGCACCGAGGTACTTAGTTGAATTGACAGCCTTGAGAATTGTACTCTTTATCGAGTAATCGAATTCCAACGGATTTCTTTTGGAACTCATGTGGATCACCTCACACTTTTCGTTATTTAGCGTCAACTGCCAACTGCCACACCATATAGCAATCTTTTCTAAATCGCTTTGCAACTGATACTGGTCTTCGGATGACCTTACTAGACGGTAAATTACAGTATCATCTGTGAACAACCTAAGAGAACTTCTCAGATTGTCACCTAGGTCATTTACATAGATCAGGAACAGCAGAGGTCCCAGGACGCTTCCCTGGGGAACACCTGATATCACTTCAGTTTTACTCGATGATTTGCCGTCTATTACTACGAACTGCGACCTTCCTGACAGGAAATCACGAATCCAGTATCACAACTGAGACGATACCCCATAGGCCCGCAGCTTGATTAGAAGTCGCTTGTGAGGAACGGTGTCAAAAGCTTTCCGGAAATCTAGAAATACGGAATCAACTTGAGATCCCCTGTCGATAGCGGCCATTACTTCGTGCGAATAAAGAGCTAGCTGCGTTGCACAAGAACGATGTTTTCTGAAACAATGCTGATTACGTATCAATAGATCGTTCCCCTCGAGGTGATTCATAATGTTTGAATACAGTATATGCTCCAAAACCCTACTGTAAACCGACGTCAATGATATAGGTCTGTAGTTCGATGGATTACTCCTACTACCCTTCTTAAACACTGGTGCGACCTGCGCAATTTTCCAATTTGTAGGTACAGATCTATCGGTGAGCGAGCGGTTGTATATCTTTGATATGATGCTCCCATGTCACTCACGTTAATAATACTACCAAAGACAGCGATAATCTGCACGTCCACCACCCCTTGTTTTTATCCTCATCTATAATAATTACTCGTCTTGTACTCACACCGTCTTTTTCATGTACGTAATGTACAATCTCACATATGGGTAACATTTTAATCAGTGTGTCCCACAGGAACGAAAGTTATGTCTAAATTTAAAGTAGAGAGAGGAAGAAAGGAATGGAGGCATCACTGCTGTCAGCTGCATTAGGAAGTTATGCGTAATCGCTGGCGACGAGTGGAAATGCGTGCCCGGTGGGGATTCGAACCCAGGATCTCCTTATTTAGCAGGCGCAGAAACCATTACGCTATTTGGGACACAGTATTAGTGCAACTGCACGGACTATCTCGCCTCGCCTCACGGCCGATCCACACTACCCGCGAGTGCCACCTACCTGCAGCCCCTGCCCATTTTCTATTCCGAGATTTCCACAGGAGTCGGGCGTATATCTACATCTACATTTATACTCCGCAAGCCACCCAATGGTGTGTGGCGGAGGGCACTTTATGTGCCACTGTCATTACCTCCCTTTCCTGTCCCAGTCGCGTATCGTCCAGTCGCATATGGTTCGCGGGAAGAACGACTGCCGGAAAGCCTCCGTGCGCGCTCGAATCTCTCTAATTTTACATTCGTGATCTCCTCGGGAGGTACAAGTAGGGGGAAGCAATATATTCGATACCTCATCCAGAAACGCACCCTCTCGAAACCTAGACAGCAATCTACACCGCGATGCAGAGCGCCTCTCTTGCAGAGTCTGCCACTTGAGTTTGCTAAACATCTCCGTAACGCTACCACGCTTACCAAATAACCCTGTGACGAAACGCGCCGCTCTTCTTTGGATCTTGTCTATCTCCTCTGTCAACCCGACCTGGTACGGACCCCACACTGATGAGCAATACTCAAGTATAGGTCGAACGAGTGTTTTGTAAGCCACCTCATTTGTTGATGGACTACTTTTTCTATTGACTCTCCCAATGAATCTCAACCTGGCACCCGCCGTAACACAATTAATTTTATATGATCATTCCACTTCAGATCGATCCGAACGCATACTCCCAGATATTTTACAGAAGTAACTGCTACCAGTGTTTGTTCCGCTGTCATATAATCATACAATAAAGGATCCTTCTTTCTATGTATTCGCAATACATTACATTTGTCTATGCTAAGGGTCAGTTGCCACTCCCTGCACCAAGTGCCTATCCGCTGTAGATCTTCCTGCATTTTGCTGCAATTTTCTAATGCTGCAACTTCTCTGTATACTACAGCATCATCCGCGAAAAGCCGCATGGAACATGCGCACTGAAGAAGGTGGGTTCATTCCCCAACCGGGCCTATCAGATTACTTGAATGTGCGAAAGAACAGACACCACACATTCATATAAGGAATAAAAGTATTGCACTGCTAGTTTCGTGGCGTTCTGTCAAGCATTTTCTGCTGCAACACTTCCCATTTCTGTCAGTTTGTTTTATGATCCTTATTGGAACGACTGGTATCATTTGGAGTAAAAATCTCCGTCATGAATATCGCCTTTAAAATTATTTTCTCGATTGAAATTATAGATCTGAAACGGAGCGGGTACGAACCTAATGTTGAGGGTTACATACTGTAAAGGAAGAGCCCGACAGTAGGGGATTTTACTTTATTATATGAGCTAACAAACGGTAACTTCATTTTTCCGCTACCACCAAGCCACGGTTGGCAGCATTGGCTGCTGTAAATTTTTTCGGCCCACGGTCTAGCAACAGGAAGTCAGCACCGAGGAAGAGCACCTTCACCACCTGCCGCGTGGTGCGTCGAATATACCCCGTCGCCGGGCCCGCTCTCTTGTCTTCCCACTCTCTTGGACGCGCGCCCTCTAGCAGTGAACATCTACCGCTTCTCCCGGTGCTCCGGCGCCGGGGACATAATTTTCACAGCCGGCATGCCGCTCCGACTGGCCCGATTGGCAGACGCCAACTTTCATAAGCTTCGCGAACTATGTTTCGCCAAACTCTACACTCTGGTTCACCCTCGCCTCTGTAGGCCTGGCTACATGACCCCTTTTTGACATACTTTCGCCAATAGAAGTCCGTTGTCTAAATATTATCCTATTCATTCCATAACGCCCACCGCCTTCGAATACGCCAATCCTGTACAGTACTTTAAAAATCAAGGAGCCCTTGTTACACCGGTAGTGACGAGCTCCCCTCCCAAGTATGATGAGGCTAATGACTGTGGCGCTGTGGTTGCTTTATACCCGTCAACCCGTCCTCTCTTACTACAATACGGAGGAACGTAAGGCTAGTAGTGACTGTCAGTATCGAAGATGAGTACACAATCTCGCTGTTGTAAAGTAGCGCTGACAAGGAGGAATGACCGATTGTCGGGATTACATGCTCTGCTGTGTTTAATGCGACCGTGAAGGCTATAGGACAGAAATTAAGTCATGCACAGTACACAGTTTCAGGTTCCATTAAAGGCGGAGTGCTGTCTCTAATAAATTTTACGCTCTAGTCCACATTTCGACGAAAAACATACAAATTTGGTCCGATACAAACAAAATGTTGATATTCCTGTTTATTCCAACGTCACCGGAAACATGCGTGCATAGTCAAACAAAATCTGGTCAGAAAGCAACGTCACTGTTACATCCCTGTGGCCAAAAAGCTCGATATTTCTGCATCCTTTGCTTACGGCTACTTGCGTTTATGGGCTAACAGCGAGCTATGTAGCTTATAATTAATTTCGGCAACTTTTTAATCAGTATGGAGAGTTTGCACTTCATCCCCATGTCATGTTTACTGGTACTGTCGCTACAGTCTCGGCAACGCCTCGAAAGTGTGCATATGTCAACGTAACTGCTAAAAATTCTCTGAATAGATCATTCTGATTGATCACTCGGATATATCTTGAAAGAAACTGACAGAAATGGGAAGTGTTCCAGCAGAAAACGCATGACAGAATGCCACAAAACTGACAGTGCAGTACTTTCAAACCTGTGGGACACAGTGATTAAAATGTTATCCTTACGTGAGCTTGTATATTGAAAACATGAAAAAGCCAGTCCTACAGTTGAAGAATGGCGTGTGTCTAAAATTAACACACTTATAGATGGGGATAAATACAGGGGGTGGTGCACGTGCAGCTTATCGCAGTCTTTGGGCTTTGAGAAAGGTCGTATTATTGGCGTGATTGACGTGGGAGCATCATAGCAAAGATCGTACAGACGGTAGTGCGGAAGGAGAGTCGTGGCGAGACAGAACAGTAGAGTGGCAAGATTAGCAGTCACGGGTCCAGTCAGAAGGACTACAACAGCACACACACACACACACACAGAGAGAGAGAGAGAGAGAGAGAGAGAGGGAGAGAGAGAGAGAGAGAGAGAGAGAGACCGGGGGGGGAGGAGGGGAGGAAGAAAGAGAGAAAATAACGGGTATAAGTGCAGATATTTCTATTGTTGACTGAGGATAGTGAGTGTACTGAACATCAATGAAATCATCATTTACGTCATTTGTAGACTAATAATTATAACTGTTACAAGTCGTACCTTTGTAGTACTGAAAGGTCCGCCCCCGGTAGCTGAGTGGGGTCGGCTTTTGGCGGCCGTGGTGTGCGAACCTCCGGCGTGTGCTGTGCGCTGCAGTCTGCTGCGCTCCGCTCGGTAAGTCAAGCGCCTGTTGCAGTAGTTAGCTGCGTTATTTGAGACTCTTGATGGATTCATATTGGAAGGAGAGATGGATCAGCCTAATAGAAGAGACACATTGAAATTTGTTTTTGACCAGAAAGGGCAGAGACCGAATTCGTTCGAAATTGAGACATGGTTAGAGGAAGTTGTGAAAATTTCGTTTGAGGATATTATAGGTATTCACCTTTCAGTTGTGAGTAGCATCGTGTATGTCAAGCTTAAAAACACGGAATTGTGTGACAAAATTGTTGAATCTAGTGGAGGAACATTTAAGTTCAAACATCACGATGGCAATGTTAGTGAAGTTCGTGTTATGCATGCTGGCTTTGGATTAAGGACTGTCCGTATCTTTGAGCTACCATTTTAAATCACCGCTGAGCAGATCAATTCCGTGATAGCTCCTTATGAGAGAATAATTAGCAATTTTGCAGAAAAGTGGTCTCCTGCTCACAAGTTCCCCATCTTGAATGGTATCAGGCAACTGCGAGTTGATTTACACAAGCACATACCGTCGTATATAAATGTTTGTGGTTATCGGGCTATAGTAATATATGATGGGCAGCCAAGAACCTGCGCGTCTTGCGGCGGCACAGGCCATGTCCGCTCGCAGTGTATACAACGCCGAGTGGCCCAGCTACCTGGGGGCGAAGCAGTGAGACCCCCAGCCATGTCAACGTTGCCTTTAACTTATGTAGCGGCAGCCGCTGGACAACTCCACACGCGTGACGCTCCTGACGCTACTCGGGACGCTACTTAGGATGATGCAGCTCGCGACAGTGAAATGGTAATGGAAGTTAGCGACTCGACGGTGACAACACAGCCAAAGAGTCAAGAAAAAGAACCAAATATCTCTGTTCAAATAGAACAAACTGCTGAACCGGTTATAGTCCTTCAGAATGAGCAGTCTCCAGAAAACCAAAAGGAAACCAACCCATCACTTGCCAGCGAACAGGACCGAGCGCAAGAAAACCAAGAGGTAATGGAAAACGATGAAACCTCCCCAAGAGTCAGTCCTCCAAGGAAACATAAAAAGAGGAGACTAGCTCATAAGGGCGCTAAACAACTGGCACCGCCTTTGCGAGAAAAAGCAAAGCAGATTAGCAACAAACTGCATGAAGAACAACATAGTAATCCGGTTCTGAGTATGCAGGCACCTTTCCCCTTGCAAGCCAAATCAAATACACCATGCCCGATGTCAACAGACCATTCGTCACACGAGAGGTTGAAGCTGCTAGCAAATTTCGATGCAGACAAGGTTTTCCCTGATACTAGAAATGCAGGAAAAGAGACATCGAAAGCTAATCAACACAAAACCTGGGCTGATGAATCGGATGAAATGAATCAAGATGAAGAATTGAATGAAACTGGAGGAACGGAACAGACTCCTGGCCCAAGAGATCAATTGAACACGATGGATACATCATTGCCGGAACATACGACGATATTAACTTCGGTAATGAATAGCACAATATGAACGCAGCACAAGCCTACAAAATCGCTACGTAGAACATTAATAAGATTCGCTCCTCCCTGCATTTACAACATCTGCAAGACTTTCTATACGCAGCTTACGTTGATATACTACTGTTACAGGAAGAAACAGCTATTAAATTAGAAAACATACGTGGATACAACGTCATAATAAACCCCGGTATCGGTGCAGAGCTGGGAACCGCAATTCTCACGAAAGAAGGCATCCGTGTCACACAAATAGCAAAACTTGAAAACAGCAGAGGGGTTGCAGTGACTGTTAATAATGCCCGCATCATCAACGTTTATGCACCGTCACGAAACAATAACAGGTGTGCTAGAGCGGATTTTTCTAAAAGTGAAATCGTTCATCTCTTCGGTACGCGTCAAGATTATATCATCCTAGCCGGCGATTTTAATTCTGTACTTAGCCGGAAAAACCAGACACCGAATTTCAACAAGTCCTTAGAACTGGAAAGAATAGTCCACCAAATACAGTTAACCGATACCTGGGAACATACCCTTGGCGCACAGACAGGTTTCACATATTTTACCAGTCACTCAGCAAGCAGGCTAGACAGAATTTACGTCTCGTCCAACGTTAAGAACCATGTACTCCAGTCTGAGGTCTGGCCCACTGTGTTTTCTGACCACGCCGCGTACATCACCACAGTAAATTTGGAGAAATAAGAGACTTCCAGAATAAGATTTCCACTCTGCAGCGGAGTGTGCGCTGATATGAAACTTCCTGGCAGATTAAAACTGTGTGCCCGACCGAGACTCGAACTCGGGACCTTTGCCTTTCGCGGGCAAGTGCTCTTCCAACTGAGCTACCGAAGCACGACTCACGCCCGCTACTCACAGCTTTACTTCTGCCAGTACCTCGTCTCCTACCTTCCAAAGTTTACAGAAGCTCTCCTGCGAACCTTGCAGAACTAGCACTCCTGAAAGAAAGGATATTGCGGAGACACGGCTTAGCCGCAGCCAGGGGGTTGTTTCCAGAATGAGATTTCCACTCGGCAGCGGAGTGTGCGCTGATATGAAACTTCCTGGCAGATTAAAACTGTGTGCCCGACCGAGACTCGAACTCGGGACCTTTGCCTTTCGCGGGCAAGTGCTCTACCAACTGAGCTACCGAAGCACGACTCACGCCCGGTACTGTAGCTAAGCCGTGTCTCCGCAATATCCTTTCTTTCAGGAGTGCTAGTTCTGCAAGGTACGCAGGAGAGCTTCTGTAAAGTCTGGAAGGTAGGAGACGAGGTACTGGCAGAAGTAAAGCTGAATTTCCTGAAGGGATCATAGTTCTAATTCCTAAAAACTCACTTAGCAAAGCAATTGAAAACCTTCGCCCAGTAACATTACTCAACAGTGATTACAAAATTATGGCCCGCGTATTAGCAAGAAGAATAAAAATGGTTATTAACTCTGTAACTGGCACGTACCAAACATGTGTAGGCAAAGACAGAAACATCTATCAGAATATATGCGAATATAGGGATATAATATCAACCGCAAATGTATGCCGAATAAAATGTGCTTTAGTGTCATAAAACTTCGAGAAGGCGTTTGACTGAGTAGATCATAAGTATTTCCTTGGTATCATGGAAGTAATGGGATTCCCACCACGATTCGTGAGGATTATTCAACAAATTCTGAAAAACAGTGTAGCACGAATAATGATAAACGGACAACTAAGTAGAGAGATTGAATTGACTGGATCCGTACGTCAAGGTTGCCCAATGTCAATGGCCCTTTTCGCAATAGCAATAGAACCTCTCCTCGCGACACTCACTCATCACCTGCAAGGATTGTGTATAAACGGCAAGAAAATAGTGTGCAACCTACGCAGATGATGTGGGCGTCCTGGTTATAAATGAAGATCAAGTGGCGAAAGCTCTTCAGATTGTACATACATATGAACTTGCTTCTGGCGCCAAACTAAATAAAAGGAATTCAGGCATCATAAACCTAGGCAGAGGAATGTGCATGCAAAATCGGGGACAACTGACGGAAGTATCCACATTGAAATGTTTGGGTATTCAATTTAGGAGCAACATACAACACACTATTGCCGTCAATTATAAAAAACTACTTGCAAGCATACGAGAATCTGTACAAGAAACAGTATGAGGCAACTTGACGAGATACAGAAAACCAAACTAGTAAATGTTTATATAACATCCAAACTTAACTATGTTGTCCAAGCTTTCCCGATGCCATTAGAAACAGCCAGAAGCATTTTATCCGCGATAGGAAGCTTTGTATGCCAAGGCAACATTTTCAAAGTGAAGTTCAATACACTAACACTCCCAACAAGGAAAGGAGGTTTAAACCTTGTTGATGTCAGTTACAGGTCACGAGCGTTATATGTGTTTCGAATGCGCAAGCAATGGAAACAGATGCCCGACAGCTTAACAGCCCACTTGCTGAATGAAATTGCTCCAGCAAGCCTGCAGCCGCCAATAGATGTGAAGCATATACCAGCTGGTCTTTGTCACCTAAAAACTTTTCTCGTTGAGTACAGTTATATCTCCTCGAGGCTCTCAGAACAGCAGTTGAAGAGAGTAAGGGACATCTATACATATTTGATGGAAGCTAAGGAAGAAAATATTATTGAAAGAAAATACCCCAACAACGACTGGTCTGCAATTTGGAAAAATATCCACGATCGGAACTTACCCTCTAAGGTGAAAGCAACTTGGTATAATGCAGTCAACAGGAAAATATCAGCTAATTCCAAATTGCATGCTATACATCTCACAAAATTCGCCCTTGTGCGCGTCATGCAACCTTATTGACACTGAAGAACACCGATTCGTGGGTGAAAGAGTAAGAGACATATGGCATATAGTTAAGCAGAAATTAGCGACCGTTAACAGAACATCTCCAACCGTTTTCACCGCCACAGATTTTCTGACTCCAGACGCAGTGCCATATCCTAATACGAAAAGAAATGCTGTTAACTGGCTAAAAGGGCACACAGTGCACTATATCTTGAAGGCAGAAAATAAAGGCAAAGAAGATTACTGGGCGTATATAACGACTCAGCACCATCATCTCATGCGGACAAAAGACTACAAAAAAAAAATTACGCATGCTTCCTAAATAGAATCATGGAATAAAATTATACAGAGAACAATAACAGATTAAGATTGGTACGGAATTCACAGATGTCAGCCTTGCACGATTACAGATAACTGGAACCGGAATGTCTTCGATCCTTTCACGAGGCACTACAGAAAAGAAATCAAGTCCGTGGCAAGACGCACCGGACTACATCCTCATGAAGAAATTAGACATCAAATTTTATTTTTTTAATCATCTTATGCCATACGCAGAGAAGTTTTAAGTTCTAAAAAAGTTTTTCAAGGGGATGCAAGATTTTATGTTTTCCTTATGAAGATAAGAGACTTCACGTTTCAGTTTATTTTAATATACTTGTCTTTCCATTACCAAGAGGAAGATTCATTACCTTTAATTAATATTAAGAAGAAATATTCATTCTCATTTATGTTACCTAAGGTAATTTGGGCATCCAGCTTACAGAAAAAAAATAAGAAGCCGAAATAAAAAAATAGAACCAAATAAAGTAAAATAAAATAAATACAAAAAAAGAAAAAGTGGCCGAGCACTCGCAAAAAGTAAGAAAAATGAGGATTTGGCATCAAAAACATAAAAAAGTACATAAAATAAAAAAGTAAAAAAAAGTTGGTAAAAAAAGTGGTCAGCGCGACAGACTGTCAATCCTAAGAGCCCGGGTTCGATTCCCGGCTGGGTCGGAGATTTTCTCCGCTCAGGAATGGGTGTTGTGTTGTCCAAATCATCATCATTTCATCACCATCGACACGCAAGTCGCCGCAGTGGCGTCAAATCGAAAGACTTGCACCAGCCGAGCGGTCTACACGACGGGAGGCCCTGGTCACACGCCATTTATTTATTTAGTACTAAAAGTTGTAGCCCAGTTATCAGTGCAGTAATACGTATGTATATAAGTGTACGTATAAGCTGAACGATATTCACTGCTAACTTATCAGTCTTACGCTTGTATATAATAATGGTGATGCCCAGTTAGTGTTTATGTCACTTACGCAGGCCGAATACTTTGTGACATTTCAACTTGCACTTGATAGTGGCTATTGTGGTGTCACAGCCAGACACCACACTTGCTAGGTGGTAGCCTTTAAATCGGCCGCGGTCCGTTAGTATACGTCGGACCCGCGTGTTGTCACTATCAGTGATTGCAGACCGAGCGCCGCCACACGCCAGGTCTAGAGAGACTTCCTATCACTCAGCCCAGTTGTACAACCGACTGTGCTAGCGATGGTTCACTGACAAAATACGCTCTTATTTGCCGAGACGATAGTTAGCATAGCCTTCAGCTACGTCATTTGCTATGACCTAGCAAGGCGCCATTATCAGTTGCTATTGATCTTGTTAATCATGTACCGTCAGACCGACGTTCACCATTAATGGATTAAAGTTAAGTATTCCACCAGCTACGTCCGTTTTTTCTAAAGTCTAATTTCCTTGTCCTGTTCCAGACCTCACGCCAGCCTGCGTGAGCTAAAACGCGTGCCTTTCGGTTTCCTCTATTAATACGGGTTGGCTCTCCTGCCAATCCACAACAGCTATAAAACCTAAATCATGGCTGGGTGAAGTAAATAAATAGTAATGTTCAGTCTAATGGCGAAAATTTCTTTCATAAAGGTTGAGTACGCAGCAGATTTTCTCGAGTCCGCGGTTGCACTTGCGAACTCATGTACTCTCTCTCCTTTCTGAGAGAGTCGAGTCGATTGGTACCTATTAATCGATTCCAGTTACTTGTGGGCAGCGGCGGAGACTCACGTGTCAAATCTATGAGCATAGGAAGACAGGGAGTTCGGAGATGACGTCACAAGACGCGCTGGCGAGTTTAAATCGGGTATACGGAGCTTATTTCTGATCTGTTGTTTGACCGGAAATTTGTGACGTTTCCGCGACTGATGGGCTAACTTTAGGCAAACAGCGCTGCACTTCTTTGGGTTTTTTCTATATCTTCCCTCAATCCTAATTCAGAAGGATTTCAGAACGTCGAACAATCCTTATGAATTAATCGAACTGTAGTTTTGTAACTGTCATTCTTTGTGAGGAAATTACATTTTACTCATGTGTTCCGATAAATCGCTCTATTTTTGATGCTCTTACACGTTTTACGGCTTTATCTGATTCCGGTGACCGTTTTGGTGATAGTTCTCTCAAGCGATAAGGGAACTTTTCATCAACTGACACGGTTTTTTATCCACCTTTTGACAACTGACATGTGACAAGTTTTGATAGTATGTTTGTGTATGTGTTTCTGTGTGTGTATTTCACAAAAGCAGTTTTAAGAATTATTTTATCCTTTAATTCTACAATTGTTAACTCTTTTACTCATTTCAACCACATTTGTCTCTCCACACTTTAGTATGGCAGCTAAAGGCTCAACTCTCAGGCGGCCAAATAATTCTGTGATCACCATCGTTATCAATTACGCTATATTTATTTATGTACCAAGGACTGACCATCCAGTCTTCTTGCATTTTTTTAACAGTCCAGTGACATTATCTCCCTACGTATAAAAGCATCGTCTTGAAGCAGGCTAAGAGAAAAATGTTAATGTTTACATAAACCATCAATAGTAAGGGTTCGCTCAAACCTCGTTGGTGTGCACAGGGTTATACTTTCCTCCCATTAAGAGGGACGTACTGAGCTATGTTTGGTAAGAAGTCTTCAAAACAATTTTATACCTTGAAAATAAAATTTAGTTTGTCAGGTCGCGTTATTTTCCTCTTCAGCTTCTTATGCAATCGACGTTTAGACCCCTCGGCTGCCATCTTATTCAGAATTATGTAGTGTTCCCAGTTAACTGAATCGAAACATCGATTGCCAAGTTGCCATTTTACATTATCGAACGATTTTTCCAGGTCGACGTATCTCATAGACGTGTCTTTGTTTTTCTTCAGTCTAGCTTCCATTATTAAGAGCAACATCAGGATTTGTTTTCTCTAGTCTCTTTTTCCCTTTCCTAAACCTGTACTGATCGTCAACTAACACATCCTCAATTTGCTTTTTCATTCTTGTGTATATTAACGTTGTCAGCAGCGTGAATGGAGACTGAGCAATTGTTCTCACAACTTACCCACTCTCGTTATCTTCAGGATTCCGTGTACCATATTTTTCGGAAAGTCTAACGTTGTGTCGTCAGTTTCATGTGTTCTACACACGAACTTGTATAGTCGATTAGATGCCACTTCCCCGATGATATTAAAAATTCCGGTGGTATCTCATCCATCATTTGATCACAAGTCTTCCAAACTTCTTTTAAATTCTGACTAATACTGTATGCCCCATCTCTTCCATATAGACACCACATCAGCAGATATCATAGAGGTCTTAGACGTGCCCTTTCCACCCATTGGATCTCACCTCTACGTTTAAGAGTGGAATTCCCTTTGCACTCTATGTTGCCGCCCTTGCTTTTAATACTATCGAAGGTTGATTTACCTTTTCTATATTCTGAGTCCGTTTTTCGACCAACATTTCTTTTTCGATTTCTTCACATTTTTCCTGTAGCCATTTTTCCTTGACTTATCTGCTCTTCCTATTTATTTCATTCCTAAGTGAATTATATATCTGTCTTTCAATGAACTGCTTTCTATTTCCTCGTTTCGTCGATCAATTTTAGCATTTCATCTGTTACCTAAGGTTTCATCGTCGTTACCTTCCTGGTACCTATGTTTGTCTTTCCAACATCCTTGATCCCTCTTTTTAAAAATGTCCACGCATCTTCAAGTGAACCGCCTACTGTCGTATTCAAACACGTCTCAATATTCCTCGGTATTTCAGCATCCATCATATTTCCAACTGATTCTTATTTCTCTTAAACGTCAGTGTATTTTCATTGTTGCTACGAGCCTGTGCTGACGTGTAATGTCACAAAATTTTTTGTGTGATAAATTTTAAACTCTTTTAAATAAAACAAGCTTTATTAAGATTCTACATGTTTATTCTTCATGTCTACACATTTATGTCTCAACATGATCACCCTGGTGACGGAAATGTTTCTCCCAACAAAGACCAGTTTGTTGATACCGTCACTGTAGAATGTTTGACTGTTGACGGAGCCACAACCTCACTTCTGCCTGCACCACTTCATACTGTCAATGAAACGTCCTCTGAGAATTTTGAAAACAGACGAAAATCGCTAACAGTGAACCTAAGAAGTCTGACTGTTGCAGATATCGCAGCGCTCATGTGGTCTGACATCGTTGTGCTGAAAGACAGGACGGACTCTTGTGCGGTTAGTAAGTCAAATACAGCAGGCCGTTTCTCACGCAATATCTAATTTCGGAGTCTGTCAGACCATGCTGTAACTCGGTCTTTTCCAAGTGTACATCCCCCTCTTGTGTCTTGAACAGAGTATTTGCTATTACTACCTGAAACTTGTTGCAGAACTCAGTCTTTTTCCTCTCTCATTCCTGCTACCAAATCCATATTCTCACATAACACTTTCTTCTACAACTTCCTCTACTACTGAATTACAATACCCCATGATTATTATTTGCACAGTTGTTCTTCACGCTATCGTAGGTGTTGCGTGTGTCGTGCCACTATTTCCACTAGCAAGCATGGAGTAACGGTCTGAATACGACCGAAAACAGAACGAAAGCGGTCATGTATTTTTAAAATAAAATTGGGTCTATGCTGTCTAGACTTTTTTATCAAATAAAAAATTTTAAAAGTATTTTGCGGCCGCTGTTACTTTATTAGATTTTCATCTCCCTTAACATACCGAATTATGCATTCGATTTTCTCACATATACTGATGGAATAAAAATCGGACAAAGAAGGAGTTGTGCGACATAAACGAAAGCAGTTAGGCGTGCTTCTGCATCTGAAATGTGATGTCTATTCTAATTTCACACCGAGTGAGGTGGCGCAGTGGCTAGCACACTGGACTGGCATTCGAGAGGACGTCGGTTCAATCCCGCGTCCGGCCATCCTGGTTCATGTTTTCCGTGATTTCCCTAAATCGCTTCAGGCAAATACCAGGATGGTTCCTTTGAAAGGACACGGCCGACTTCCTTTCCTAATACGATGAGACCGAGGACCTCGCAGCTTTGTCTGCTCCCCAAATCAACCCAACCCAACTCTAATTTCGCGCCAGTCACACAAGAGTGACGCTAGCAGCACCAGATAAGGATTAAAATCAGGTTTTAGTCAAGAACGCCTTTAAGACGACAAAGACGCTGTTATCAACACTTCATTGAGTTTCGCGAGGTCGTGTAATAGGGCTACGAGAAACTGGGTGTCCTTCTGTGATATTGCAGAAAGCTTTGGCAGGAATGTAGCCATTGTACGTGATTGCTGGAAGAGGTGGTCACGACAATGTACGGTCGCGAAAAGTCCGGGCTCTGAACTGCCGGGTGGCGCTACTGAGAGGGATGACCATCGTATTCGGCGTGGGGCTGTGGCGCATCTTACAACATCTGCAGTAGCTATCTGAGCAGGAGATGGCATCGCAGTGGCACAACGAACTATTAGAGGTCGGTTACTTCAAGGACAGCTCGGAGCCAGAGGTTTTGCAGCGTACATTCCACTTAACCCAAACCAGCGCCTTTTGCGACGTCAGTAGTGTCAAGAAAGAGCTCATTGAAGGGCACGGTGGAGGTCTGTTGAATTTTCTGATGAAATCTGGTTCCGCCTCGCTGCCAGTGAAGGACGTTCATTGGATAGACAGAGGCCAGTTGAGGGCTTGCAGCCAACTTCTCCGCATACTATACACTGGAATTATCGTTTGGGGTACGATTTCACATGACAGCAGAAACACTCTCGTGGTCATCTCCTTCAACCTGACTGCATGTTTGCATGTCTGTCTGGTGATTCGACCTGTTGTGCAGCCATTCATGAACAGCATTCCAGGGGTGCTTTCCTACTGGATAACGCCCGCCTAATACCGCTGTTGTAACCCAACATGCTCTACAAAGTGTCGACATGTTCCCTTGGCGTACTTCATCAGCAGATCTTTCAGTCGAGTACATATGGGACATCGTCGGACGACAACTCCAGCGTCATCCACAAATAGCATTAACCGTCCCTAAGTGCAATAGGAAAAGAACTCATCTCACAAACTATCCGACACCTGTACAACACTATGCAGCGCACCCTTGCATGCGTCCATTCAACACTCTGGCGGTTACACCGGTTTTTAATGTACCAGCATTTCACATGGCTCACATTGCGCTTTCATTAACCTCTGATCTTGAAATGTTAATCACTTAAATATGTTATCTAGACTAATCAATTCCAGAAATTTCTCTACTCTTCATTATTTATTTCTTTGTGTTGTGATTTTTTTCCATCAGTGTGCTTTTCTGTCTATTCCCCTTCTGCTTGCGACGTCGGCGCTTATATATCAACTAGGTTGTTGGTTTGCTGTTGATACTGATGAGAACGACCATATCACTGAACTGTCTATAGTAAGTGTCTGTCCTGCCTTCCAATTTGTAACGTTCGTACTTCCATTTACCATTCTCTCCTGCTGTTGATAATAGCCTATAAATGTCTAATCAGAAATCTTTTTCTTCTTTCCATTTATCTTCACTGACCCCTACTGTATCTAGATTGAGACTTTCTTCTCCCTTTCATATTTTCTGGCTTCCCTATCACGTTCAATCTTCTGACATTCCACGCCCCGACTCGTAGTATGTTACCTTAGTTATTCAATCATAGTCCCTTCCCCTATTGCATTTCCCTCCAGAACCAGTGTCTGCTCCTCCGACGTCTCTGAGAAGGCGCTGGGCAGAACAAGTTTGACGTCTTATAATAGAGGTCTTTCTCCGTCGTTGCTAATGATTTTTATTAGAAATTTAAGGAGTGCTTCTCCCAGACCAAGGCGCCCCACCACCACTTGCACGTACCAAAACTAAATCTGTCCGCTGCTCCAGCTGTCAGAAACCTCGCATTGACAGCGATTCAAACGCATCCTTGGGCGTTCCTCACCAAAAGTCCTTGGTGCTGCGTGTAACCGCTCAAAGCCATTCAATACGATCACGACGACACCACTCGATCGACGTTAACACTAGTGGTGTCACTCGCCTTCATACATGGCAGTGGACGTTTGAAAATTCGTGACTCTAGCTCAATGGTCGTCAGTTGATTTAAATGTATTTCCCCGCTGACTCTTAATTCAATTGCTGCCACGGGGGTGAGGAGAAAGAACACATCCTGGTGGTATCAGCATTATGCTTATTTAGATGTTCGATTAATCTGAGTGGATTGCAATGTTCCAGCGATTCTATTCGAAGTCTATGCTGATGTACCGACAAGGACCATTTTCGCAGATAAACATGCAGGTACGTAATGGATGTTCAGTTTCTCAATATAATTCGTAGCACTCACACATTATACATCCGCTGTAAGAACAATTTCATGCGTTTACATTTTTGGTGTCCCCCAATATTGATTGGCTAAATATTATGACGATACGTTGCATACAACTTCCACAGATATTGTTTATCATGTAGTCATGACTACGTAATGAAGCCAAAATCGTAGATAAAATTGAAATGTAGTTTGTTTATTAACACTTCTCTTTTCACTAATTAAATATGAAATGTGAATCGGGATTGGTGGTGATGATCCTATCCTTCTTTTTTAGTATTTTAGGTCCCCGTTAATTAATATCTGGTACTTAATTGGCGAACTATTTTTTATGCTGGTGCGCTGTTTCTATCAGTTACCCCCGCAACCGTCCAAGGATAAGATTCAATTAATGTTCCGCGCACACGCGTTTCACCATTTTATAAAATGCAGAATTACGTAAACTATAGCTTTCCGTTGCGCACAGCTTTCGTGGGTTCCACAACCGTAATAGTTTCCCAAGAGTATTTTCCCCAGCTAACACAAAGTTCGAATTATATTGTCGGATTCATTTTCACTGCACCCAACAATAAACGTCTCTGATCACTTCGTCACACGTAATGTATTTTAAACGTGCTTGAAGAGTCTTTAAATAATCTCTGTAACGAATTTCGCAGTCGTGTACCACTTGTTCATCGACTAGTCCTATCGCGATACCTGAAGGTAGAGAGCTCAATAATGTGTTACATGTTTTTTATATGTATTAAAAAACAAACGCGCCCCTATATCTTTCTGTCCCGCTTGGTCTTTGCTACTTTGCTTTTTATTGCGTTTCATTATATTGCTTCTTAGTAATACTGTGCAGTTATTAAAGTTTCGTATTACTTGCCCCTTTTTAATTCTTCCAAAATAAATTCTATTTATCTCCCATTTTAATTAATATGATGCTAACTGACACGCCTGCCCGCAAAGTACCGTTATATGTGCCATGCCTCCATCTCCAGGCAGCCATTCTGAGCTCCAGCTTGCCGGTTGTTTTCGCTTCCGGCTTTCTACCATGCCTCCATCTTCATCTCCAGGTTGTTTGCGCTTCCTCTGGCGGATTCCATTTCACTGCACCTCTGTGACTGTCTCCTCCCGATGGTGATAGAAGCTGCCTGTCCTCCAGCTCTATCGAATAATTCTGACACTAATACTTCCAAGGACAGCAATGTCGATACCCAAACACACTCGGCCATCGCACCGTGCATGGACTCGGTGATGCCTGTCAGCCGATACCAACTGTGGCACAGGGTGGCTCGAAGTTGGAGTTAGCGCCTGAGTTTCCAATGCCACATTGCGTCTCCACGAATTCTCCCTCAGCCATCATTCCAGCCAATTCCTGGGCCAGCCACACCAGAACATAACAAACTCCGCCGTTGTACCATCCCAAGTCCCAACACTCTACCGAGTCTCGCCTGCCGCTAGCCACGGCATCCTGGTGATATCTCATAGATGAGGCTGCTGCTTCAGTTATGTACCAAACTGGAATTTGACATCACGCTGTTTCCTGCTTCGTCGTGGCGTTGCAATCAGTGACTATGAATACTCCCATCTTCCAGTGCATGTGAAACACATGAGCAATGCTGGTACAAATGCTGCTTGTGGCGGGAATTTAAGTGCGTCACGAAAATTCTTAATCCGCTGCACAGCATTATAAACGATTGAGGCTGCTTATTGAATTAAAGAATCAGAGAATTCTTTTCCTATCAGTTTAAAAGGTTTCCCCGGTAATTGAGTTCTGTAACCAACTGCTCAAGCCAATATTCGGAAAAAACATTTAGCAAAAGGTATATATACCAAGATCTACAGGTAGAGCCCTTAATACCACGACCTTTGAATATGTGATCAAACGAACTATTTTATCCGCCAGTTTCCAATGAATGAAAAAAATGATATCTCCTGCGTACTGACTGGTCGCACACAGATGTAACTTCTGTAGCGTTGGAACACGCGGACACCCTCATTCAAGGTGACCGATGGATCGTAGTGGGACACCTATCTCCTCAACTAGACGTCTCTGTTGCTAGTGCAGACACCACACACACACACACACACACACACACACACACACGTCCACCACCTGGGTACTCAAACGTGTGGTGGACGCTGGGTTCTTCGCCGTGTCGCAGAAAACCATGAAGAGCAACGTAGGACCATCTGTGTCGAATGAGCTAATGTTACGTGGCTGATGGTGACAATTTTTTGTGAATATTGTCGCAGGTGATGAAACATGGATTCATCACTTCGAACCGGAAAGAAAACGCCAATCCATAGCGTGACGCCACACCGCGTCACCTCCGAAGAAAAAGTTCAAAGCTGCACTCACAGGGTCGTGGAGAAGGTCTTCTGTGAATCTAAAAGGGGCTATCCTGTTTGATGTCCTCCGTCATAGTGCAATGATCAACTCTGAATGTATTGTGCTACTCTCAGGAAATCGAAGAAACCACTTCAGCGTGTTCGTTACCACAAAAGTGCAATCGAACTACTTCTAAATATGAACGCAAGGCAGTACATGGATGATGGGGAAGTTACTGCTGCTGCTAGACGATGAGTTCGACGTCGACCTACGGAGTTGTACCCTTCGGACGTAATGGTCCTCCCAGAGAGGTGGCGTAAGGCCGTCGCTTTCAACAGAGACTATATTGAAAAATAGTTTTTTTAGACAAAGAGTGGGGAATAACATGGTGCATGGTGCATGAAACCAACTTGCTTTCAGAGAAAAAGTGTTGCGTTTCTTATTGAACGCCCCTCGTACCATCTTAATGCGGATTAATAGTATCAACGGCATTAGATCACAGTTTCGAATCCAGAAGTTCTTACCGTGCTGTTGCTAGTACCAATCACAAACAGTCTTAAAGAATGCTTCGTGGCTTAAAAATGTGGCTGAATGTACCTGTATGTATATCGGGTGACAAGGACTCAGAGTGCCTACTGACTATATTGACTAGTGGTACGAGCTCGAGGTCAGTACTGTAACTGGTCTAGAACCCCAATGTCTGAAATTTAGAAGTTCTCCTGGACCGTGGCTGTTGGCAGCGTTATGCGAAGGCTTTGCGCCGTTCACTTGTCACGCTTCATCACTTGCAGGCCAGCGTGTCCTTGTGCGGGTTGACTAGTCCTTATGCTCACGAGCGGGTTTCTGAGATGCATAAATAGCCTGTAAATTAACATTGTGCTATTGC
This sequence comes from Schistocerca nitens, assembly GCF_023898315.1. Taxonomy (NCBI): domain Eukaryota; kingdom Metazoa; phylum Arthropoda; class Insecta; order Orthoptera; family Acrididae; genus Schistocerca; species Schistocerca nitens. The sequence continues at coordinate 276,802,120 of NC_064621.1, read as the reverse complement.
TACGCGAATGAAGCGAGCGGAAAACAACGTCCTATATGCTTCCGTACGAGCGCTGCTTTCCCTTACTTCTGCGTGGTTCTTACGTAGCAAGTATTTTGGTGGTAGCAGAATCGTGCTGCAGTCTGTCACCGGTTCTCTGAACAGTAGTGTTCTGTGAAAAGACCGTATTCATCCCTCCAAGATTTTCCATTTGTTTCGAGGAGCATCTCTGTAATACTCGTATGTTGGAATAAGGATCGGTAACAGATCTAGCAGCAAGCCTCTGAGCTCTTTCGACATCCTCCTTTAATGCAATGATCACAGTGCAGTAGTGATGAAGAGTAGGCTGAATTAGCCAGGAAGAATCAATACGCAAAGAAGTGAGATACGGAAGTACTAAGGCAAGACGAGATATGCTTGAATTTCTTTAAGGCTATAGTTACAGCTTTAAGGAATAGGTCAGTAGGCAATATAGTTGAAGAGTAACTGACATCACAGAAGTTGGAAAGGAAAATATAGGTATAAACAAATGAACTGCGAAGGAACCATAGGTAACTGAAAAAATACTTCAGTTGATCGGTGAAAGAAGGAAGTACAAAAAATGTTAAGGGAAATAATGAAATACAAGACGCTAAGGAATGAAATGGAGTGCAGGGATGCTAAGACGAAAAGGCTGCAGGAAAAACATGAGGACATTGAAAAAGAAATGATTGTCGGAAGGACAGACTCAACAAACAGAAAAGTCAAAACAACCAGCGGTAGCATTAAATGGCTCTGAGCACTATGGGACTTAACTGCTGTGGTCATAAGTCCCCTAGAACTTAGAACTACTTAAACCTAACTAACCTAAGGACAGCACACAACACCCAGCCATCACGAGGCAGAGAAAATCCCTGACCCCGCCGGGAATCGGTAGCATTAAAAGCAAGGGTGATAACATTAAGAGTGCAACGTGAATTCCACTGTTAAATGAAGAGGAGAGAGCAGATAGGTGGAAAGAGCACACTGAAGGCCTCTATGAGTGGGCTGATTTGTCTAATGTGACAAAACAGAAGCAGGAGTAGATTTAGCAGAGATAGGGGATGAAGTATTACAATCATAATTTAAAAGAGCTTTGGAGGACTTAAGATCAAACATGGCAGAAGGGATAAACAACATTCCATCAGAATTTCGAAATTCATTTGGGGAAGTGGCAACAAAACGACTATTCACGTTGGTGTGTAGAATGTACGACTCTGCCCACATGCCATCTGTGAGCCGTGCACGTCTCGTGTTCATGCCATTTACTCATTGTCGACTTCTATTACAGTACTGCCGCCTCGTTTTCTTATTCGATTTACTGGCGTCACTAACTTCATGCCATACTTGCACGTGAGCGGCAGCAGCGGCGCGTATCGATAAGTCAACTGTCGTATCATCTCTGGAGCGACCGATAGTATTTCCGGGTCGTCGTGTGTCTGGCTGTCGGAAGGAGACGGACCAGCTGTGCAGTCGGCACGCAGCAGCAGTGAAGTCGGGACGGAGCGCCGCTGAGGCGCGAACAGCCAGTGCTCGCCGACCGCTGGCGACACACATGAACTGTCCGACGGAGGGAGGATGGAGCGGGACGATCATTGATAGGTCGTTTGGTTGGTCGTCTCATCAACCAACGTATATTTGGTGATTTCACCATTTCCGGGCCTGGAGTTGGTCGGTTGGAGTGGAGCAGCGAAGAATTCTCCACGGGACGTAGTTTGGCCGGACCCGCTGGCGGTCTCTACACGGTGACGGAGTGTGTAGGGCTGTTCCGATTGCTACGAGGTCCGTGGCTCACCGACCCTGGACACATGAGTTGAGTTTTGATTTAATCTACCAGCAAGTCAAGACTGTTCACATTGTGTCGTCTGGAGTTCGTTGTCGGCTGTTGGGATATTCCCGCGAACAACAACGTGGTTTTCAAGTTCGAAAATTCTAGCCACCCTCGAGTGGAGATTCATTGTATTTGGTTATTTGAATTGAAGTGCACCAGCGGGATCTTCTGCCTTATGGCCAGTAACGTTCCGGTTACCTGCCCTGGCCGTTGACGTAAATTTCCGGTAGTGTAGTTTCCTCATCATGTTGTTGCTGTCAGGCACAGTGTGTAGTGTGACAGTTCCAAGTGTGATTGGTTGTGGGCGCCAATATCTACTACGTTGTTCTGTTGAACTCCCTGTTGTGCCCTCATCGAGTGAAGTGGAAGTTATCTTGTTGGTGGGTCCGTTGACTGTCAGTCGGTTGGCCGGCCGGAGTGGCCGGGCGGTTCTAGGCACTACAGTCTGGAACTGCCCGACCGCTACGGTTGCAGGTTCGAATCCTGCCTTGGGCATGGATGTGTGTGATTTCCTTGGGTTAGTTAGGTTTAAGTAGTTCTAAGTTCTAGGCGACTGATGACCTCAGCTGTTAAATCCCATAATGCTCAGAGCCATTTGAACCATTTGTCGGTCGGTTGGGTTGTCGTTGGATCGTGAATAGTTGACCCGACTGCCTTAGCGGGCGTTAGTGTTTGAGTTCCAGGCCGACCCTCGGACATCTGAGCGCCTTTGGGTGTACTGCCTTTTTTTATTTGTTCTTGTTGTTTGTACTTGTATGGCGTCTAGCCGATTTTTTTTAAAATTAAGGTTGTTGTGCCCTAATTTAAAGAACTGTTTCACGTAAGACCTCTGGCATTTTAAAAATTTTAATGCTGTTGAATTTTAAGTGTTGGGCCTTCAGCCGATATTGAGTTGGAGTTTTTTTGCTCTTAAGGTCTTGAGCCTGGTTCAAAGAACTGTTTCACGTAAGGTCTTTGGCGTTTTAAAAATTTTAATGTTGTTGAATTATCCTGAAGGAAGTCATTCACTAGATGTGCGCAACGGGGACGCGAATTGTCTTCCATGAAGACAAATGCCTCGCCAATATGCTGCTGATATGGTTGCACTGCAGGATGGCATTCACGTTTCGCACAGCCTTTACGGAGCCTTCCATGATACCAGCGGCTTACGTCTGCCCCACATAATGTCACCCCAAAACAGCATGGAACCTCCACCTTGCTGCACTCGCTGAGCAGTGACTCTAAGGCCTTCAGCATGACCGGGTTGCCTCCAAACACGTCTCCGATGATTGTCTGGTTGAAGGAATATGCGACACTCATCGGTGAAGAGAACGTGATGCCAATCCTAAGCGGTCCATTCGGCATGTTGTTGGGCCCATTTGTACCACGCTGCATGGTGCCGTGGTTGCAAAGATGGACCTCGCCACGGTCGTCGGGAGTGGAGTTGAGCATCATGCAGCCTACTGCGCACAGTTTGAGTCGTAACACGACGCCCTGTGGCTTAACGAAAGGCATTATTGAACATGGTGCGTTGCTGTCAGGTTTCCTCCGAGCCATAATCCGTAGGTAGTAGTTGTAGTAGTCCTAGGGCGGTCTGAGCGAGGCATGTTATCAACAGTTCCTGTCTCTCTGTATCTCCTCCATGTCCGAACAACATCGCTTTGGTTAACTCCGAGACGCCTGGACACTTCTCTTGTCGAGAGCCCTTCCTGGCACAAAGTAACAATGCGGACGCGATCAAATGGTTCAAATGGCTCTAAGCACTATGGAACTTAACGTCTGAGGTCATCAGTTCCATAGACTTAGAACTACTTAAACCTAACCAACCTAAGGACATCACACACAGCCATGCCCAAGGCTGGATTCGAACCCGCGACCGTAGCAGCAGCGCGGTTCCGGACTGAAGCGCCTAGAACCGCTCGGCAACAGGAGCCGGAAGAACTGATCGAACCGCGGTATTGACCGTCTGGGCATGATTGAACTACAGACAATACGAGCCGTATACCTCCTTCCTGGTGGAATGACTGGAACTGATCGGCTATCGGACTCCCTCCGTCTAATAGGCGCTTCTCATGTATGGTCTTTTACGTCTTTGGGCGGGTTTAGTGACATTTCTAAACAGTCAAAGGGACTGTGTCTGTGATCCACAGTCAACGTCTATCTTCAGGAGTTCTGAGAACCGGGTTGACGCAGAACTTTTTTTGATGTGTGTATAATGTAGACAGCTCCTCAGTATAAATTATTTATATAAAATGTTCATCGGGAGATCGGTCAAGTACCATTTGCAGAATATTCAACCCACAAATCAATGGCGATTCAACCCACAAATCAATGGCGATTTAATAATTGTAGGTTAAGGTTGTCTAATCATACACCTCACTATATGTCAACAATTAAAAGTACAAGCCGTGTTTTATTTCTAAACTATATCTTTCATATTCATTCATGGAGAGCGGACTATCAACTGCCATTGCATAGTTCTTGAATCTATTTTAAAATTTTAAGGATTAAATATGTAGAATCTTAAAAGAGGATAAAGTAAATGGTCGGATCTACGAGAGGGGACACCTAAGAAGGAGGCGCCATCATAAAGTCATTGAACAACCACCAACAGAGCAAAATTCTACAAATCGTAACGTGAAACGTTGTAGGTATGACATGTTAGGGAAGCTGGGAAATCTGAAAACGGAAATTCAAAGCTAAGCCTGGATATAGCCGAAGTCAACAAAACGAAGTTGAAAGAAGACGGATGTATGTTCGTATCAACTGCAGCAAAAGTGATATAACAGGAGTAGGATTTGTCGTGAATAGGAACAAGGTGTACAGAGTGAGTTTATTCAGTGATGGGATTATTCTGATCAGAATTGACAACAAACCTTTGCCAATAACTATTGTTCAGGTATACGTGCGAACAGCACAAGCAAAAGACAAAGAGATGGAAAAACTATATGAGGACTAACGGGTAATTGAAAAATAAACGATCGTCGGAAGAAAGGATTCAGCAAATAGGAAAGTCAAAACAACCTTCGGTGAAGCAAGAAAGTGATGTCAACATTAAAACTTCAGGAGGAAGTCCTCTGTAAAAACCCAGAGCCGATAAGATAAGTGGACTTCGTTTAAGACTTCTGTGCGCGAGGGGAACTGTTTGATAATGTGATAGAACAAAAGGAGAAATAGGAGTCGATACGAAAGACGTAGGGAAAATTGGAAAATTTGTATTAAGTTCTTATGGGACCAAACTGCTGAAGTCATCGGTCCACAGACGTACATACTATTTAATCTAAAACTAACTAACGCAAAGGACAACACACAAACACCCACAAACCCATGTCCGAGGGAGGACTTGAACCTGCGACGGGGGAAGCCGCGCTAACCCTGACAAGTCGCCCCAGACCTCGCGGCTGCCCGCGCGGCGAAGAGCTGGGAGCAAATAAGGCGGAAGTAATAGTGTCGTAGTTACACTTTGACGCTACGCGAGATGTTGGTTGACAACCTCCAGGTACCGCTTGTTTTGGGAATTTTGACTTGAAGTCCATACAGGCGACATTTACAGGGAAAACCAGATTTACTCAGTGACACACAAATACTCAACTTCAAGAGGTTGTTGTACAATTTCTTAGCCTGTCACAGTCCTGCACTGAGCCTAAGTCCAATTGCTGCACAATTCAGTCGTCGATCCAGCGTATGCACTGCCATTACGGTGTCGTGTGTTGCCAAAGAGTGGCGGATCCTCGCAGGAATGCTCTGCCAGTTAAACTCCAGAGCGCGATCTATCACTGCACAGTGCTGCAAAAGGTCCCCATTATTTGTGTCGTTTGATGTGTGACGGGAAACTTAGTTGCTCTCTGTTAGCAACGTCTGTATGCAGTTGCCAGTATATGCTGACAGATTCGCTTCGCCTGGAGATTAGGCTGCCGCGCTTAGCTACTCATGTTAGAAGGAAGTCTAACTGCCAGCAGTTGCGAATCTCGGTTACAACATCGCTGCCGCACTCTACGAAGAGACACGAAGCATCTGCTTCTTCTACTGCAACTGCTGTTGGCGGATGAGAACCGCCTCCATGCTGGTCTCCATCGCTGCCACTGCTAGAGTCGAAATTCATAGGTTCTTGTTGCAGGGGGCGTCAGTGCCAGTTGATGGCTGTTATTTCGCGACTCCTGCTCACACATCGGGGCTGGCGTCCGACTCTAAAACTGAAAAATGTTTTTAGTCTCTGGAATGGAAAGAGCCATCTTTTCAAGGAAAGAGCTCATCCACATGCTGACAATCTTCTTTCTTTATTATGTACATCTCATTGCCCTGTGAAGGTAGAGCAGAGAGTGAGTCACTGTGAACAGTTCATTGATATTGTTGTTCTCATCAAAATCGCATACCTTGATATAAACATTGACTAAAAGCGAAACTCCCATGCACATGTAAAATTCGTATGCCAGAGACGCATTAAAATCCTTAATAAAGTAGCAACAACTGGTCAAAGAAGTTTTCAGCAGCAATGAAGTTTAATAAGAATGTACAGTTGCCATTATGGGCCACGTGTCAAGAGTTTGGGCCCACAGAACCAGAAAGGTAAGGACTGCACAGGCACTACGGTGGGCATAGAGGGGTGCACTCCTCTGCCTGACAGGCGTCTGTAGAACAACACCGACTGAGGCGCTGCTAGTGTTACTGGGCTCCTTATCTCTAGACCTGGTAGTCAGAAAAACAAGTGCACAATATTGGGTGAAAAAGGGCGAAAACGATGAGGTAAAGAACGAGAGATACTTCGAATAAAGAAATAGTCTTACATTGGAAAAGAATGGCCAGAAATCTGGGGCAGGAAACAGGGAGCAGAATTTACCAGTTGCTTCCTATAATAAAAGAAACAACTAAAATGAAATATTCTCTTCCGACCAAAAGAGCTATACTCTACCTGTCAGGACATGGTCCATGTCCCAGCTACTTACTTAAAATGTTACAATGCATCACAGACACCTGGTAATGTAGAGCAGTCAGCAGTCGGCATCCCGGATCAGATCATCTGGGAATTTGCCATTGGGCCAGCTGTCACAGACAGGACAGCATTGCCTTAGGTAACGCAATAGCATGCAACCTAATGTTATGATAGCGGCACTTGTTACGACTTCTGCACCACTTGTTACGGCCGTTTGGTGTACTTGTCAGCAGCAGACACAGTGGCTGCACCAAAGCTGAGACGGCGTGGACTTTTATAATTATTTATTGAATTTTCTTTACAATTTCTCCCTCGGCATCGCTGCCCAGCCCTGCGGATCCCTCCGCCTGGCTGCTGCTGTGTAGATTCTCATCGCCCTCGGTAGCCTCAGGCCACCAGTGCTCCGCTGAAGCCAGGATGCTTCTGGTTGAGATGAACTCGTCACCGCTCGCAACGCACCAGTACGAGCACGCCCACGGAGCCGCGTCGCTGTGAGGTCAGCTGCCGACGCCTGCTGCAATGGCGGCTGGGAAGCCGTCAGTCGCGATGTCCGCGAGGTCCCGTCACGGACGGACCACGCGCTGTGGGCCAGGTTGCCGTATAGTCCGGCCGTTAGTCCCCAGCGGCGCCTGTGACCAAGACCGCGCTGCGGCCGGTCCTGCTGGAAGTTCTTGCTGTAGTTATTCGGCCACGGTGCCGACCGAACTCGGGCCGACCCCCAGAGCTGAAGTTGACAACTGGCGGCGATCGGATGACTCCAGCGAGCTGGAAATGACTTCCGGAATCGTCACCTACGAAGATTGAACATTCGGACACGGACAACGTCCGTCCTCAGATCCGAACTGCTTCCTAATGGCTTCTGTCCGTTGCTGCCTGCGCTCCACTATTTATATCCGGCAGGAGGACGTTTTTTACCCTCGGTGATAGCTTCTTGTTATTACTCCCGCAGTATATTGCAGTGTAACTTAGCATGCTGGCCTCACTTCTCCTTACTCAGCACTCTGTAGGCTTCGCTCGCCGCTCGGTCTGTGTGCGTCCTTGCGTCAGCTTGTTGGTAGACTGCAACTGTCAGCAAGGCTACCTGTGCCGCGCTTACTTCGCAATGCCGCGATCGCCAGCTGCCTCTGTTTTGCCATTCTCCACTGCGTGAAGCAACGCTTACTACATGTGGCCGCAACAATAATAAGAAATGAGGAACTGTGGCATAAGCTTAACTCGCTGACAGCTAAAACATCAGCTTAGCAATTGCAAGCCTACATGACTGAGAGACAAGCAAGGACCATCATGACAAAGAGGCACACCACGGCAGGATATCCACCTGCAATAACGTTCCTGAAACAGTGAGATCAGCCTCGTGAAGGACCACGGAGGATTTCCTGAGATCCTGATAGCCATCTCCAAGTCTCTACACTTTTGGTAGCACAGCAGCACTGCCACTGTGCTTCCTGAGCTGCACCCCAGCGCGCTGTGGACTAACTATCCCAACAAATTGGGTAATATATTTTCTTATGATACAGAGTACAGTAGCATATTGGAGTGCTTTGTAGTAAAGTATTATATAGTAGTGTAGTACATAATTATAAAATTTCTGATGCAGCAATGCAACACAATGTAACAGATGAGCAGCATGTGCCTTCTGGATTACAGATGAACAGATACCTGTCTTTTATGTAGATATTTAAGTAGTTTCTTCTCCTTTAAACACCATAATGCTTACTATTATTGACGTGTACTACTGAGCCAAAACATTATGAGCACATGCTTAATAACTTTTTTGTCCGCCTCTGGAACTAAATACATCACCGATCCTGCGTGTCACCGAACTGGCAATTTTGACGATAGGTTTGTGGAGGTATGTCTACCCAGAGGTCATGTAAGTCGAGTAAATAACGGGCTTCTGATTTGTGTACGCGGTGATGGCGCCCGATAGCGACTCAGATGCGTTCCATAGGATTTGCATCAGAAGAACATGTCACTGATACATCAGCTTGAGTTCTCTATAACGCTGCTCAAACCACTGTAGCGTGGTTTTGGCTCCGAGACAAAGACAATTATACTACTGAAAGATGACATAGCCGTCGGGAAACACATCAAACATGAAGGCATGCAGGCGGTTTATAGCTGTCAACGTGTCATCGATTGCTAGCAAAAGTCCCACGCAAGATCAAGAGAATGTCTCCCGCAGCACAATACTACTCCCACCAGCCTGCGTCCGTGGCGCGCCGCACGTTCGAGCCGCCGTTCATCTCGGTAACGGCGTTTGTGGAGACGACCAGCGACCTAGTGTAATAAAGATGTGATCCACCCGAAGAGCCAACACATTTCCCCTGATCGACGGTCGAATCCCGATGGTCTAGTGCCCACTGCAATCGTAAATGAAGATATGTTGTGTCTGTTTGGTTGCTATTCAACAATGTACAATGAACGGTGTCCTCCGAAACACTTGTGAGTCCACCAGTTTTGTGCTCTTTCCGCAGAGATGCCACAGATCACCACCTCTCCTACTTTACATGGCAGACAAGTATCGGAACCCCACGTTCTCTGAAGAGTCGTGAACGTCCAACGATTCAGCTTCTAGTGGTAGTTTCACTGTCCTTCTGCCTCTACGGAAGTAGATGCTCTTGAGCATTCGACCAGCTTCGCCGTTTTCGAGATATTCGTTCACAGGTTTTGCGTTGTAATATTCTGTCCATTAACCAAAGTCGTTTATCCCAATTGATTTCCCCATTTGCAGGGCATATCTCCGCCGGGGTGATCCCCTAACCGTCTCTGCAGAGCTTACATACGTTTCACGCAACGTCACCAGATGGCATCCAACCTCGCGGTGGGTAGTGGTCATTATGTTTTGGCTTATCAGTATATTTGAAATTGTGTTAAAATAATATGTTCTATATTCACACCAGTGCATGTGCAATATATGGGCTGTTCTTGTTACTAGATAACAGACTGAAAGAAAAAACAAATAGATAAAATAAGAATAAAAGCTCCCAGTTAAACCCCAGGCTATAAGCACAACTACAGTAATAACTACAATTCTGTTTCCAAAAAACCGAACATTGATTCAGTAACACACACCATTAGTCTTCAAGAGATCGTTCAATAATATTCCAAGCCTGTGCCAGTCCTGTTCTGAGTCCAAATAGTGCTGAAATCAGTTCTCTTTCCGGCGTAGGCACTACCAAGGCGCTGTAGTGCATTGTCGGAGAGGGGCGGATTCTACTGTGCGAGGTGAATTGCGAGGACTGGAAATGTAGCTGCGACTTTGACTGGAAGTGAAACTGGCCCTTGCTGAAAACGTCGCTGGAACTCTCGCAGGAGCTCACTCGAAGACACTATCGCAGACACATTTATATGTTAAGCTGCGGAGTTCTAGTACGCATTGAGAATACGCATAGCTCTATTTTTCCACGTGATGCTGACATGAAACCCATCTACGTTATATCAGAGACAACTACAACCACTTGATAGCATTTGCAAACGGTCTCGCTTCGCCTGGCAGAGTAGGATGTCTCGTTCAACCAACGTTGTTGAATGGAAGTGTGACTACCAGGAGTGGTAAGTCGCCGTCGCAACAGACAGATAAAACCCTTTACGAATTTCTAAAATCACTGAAGAAAGTGGCAACCAGACGACTATCCAAGTAAGTTTGAAGACATTTCTGCCGATAACAAGGGCAGAAAAGTGCGACGTCTATTGTACAGTCAGCTTTGTACGTATACAGCTCATGCACTGAAGTTGCTAACAAGAGTGATATACAGAAAAATAACATAACATACACTACTGGCCATTAAAATTGCTACACCAAGAAGAAATGCAGATGATAAACGGGTATTCATTGGATAAATATACTATACTAGAACGGACATGTGATTACATTTTCACGCCATTTGGGTGCATAGATACTGAGAAATCAGTACCCAGAACAACCACCTCTGGCCGTAATAACGGCCTTGATACGCCTGGGCATTGAGTCAAACAGAGCTTGGATGGCGTGTACAGGTACAGCTGGCCATGCAGTTTCAACACGATACCAATGTTCATCAAGAGTAGTGACTGGCGTATTGTGACGAGCCAGTTCCTCGACCACCACTGACCAGACGTTTTCAATTGGTGAGAGATCTGGATAATGTGCTGGCCAGGGCACCAGTCGACCATTTTCTGTATCCAGAAATGCCCGTACAGGACCTGCAACATGCGGTCGTGCATTATCCTGCTGAAATGTAGGGTTTCGCAGGGATCGAATGAAGGGTAGAGCCACATGTCGTAACACATCTAAAATGTAACGTTTACTGTTCAAAGTTCCGTCAAAGCGAACAAGAGGTGGCCGAGACGTGTAACCAATGGCACCCCATACCATCACGCCGGGTGATACGCCAGTATGGCGATGACGGATACACGCTTCCAATGTGCGTTCACCTCGATGTCGCCAAACACGGATGCGACCATCATGATGTTATAAACAGAACCTGGATTCATCCGAAAAAATGACGTTTTGCCATTCGTGCACCCAGGTTCGTCATTGAGTACACCATCGCAGGCGCTCCTGTCTGTGGCGCAGCGTCAAGGTTAACCGCAGCCACGGTCTCCGAGCTGATAGTCCATGCCGCTGCAAACGTCGTCGAACTGTTCGTGCAGATGGTTGTTGTCTTGCAAACGTCCCCACCTGTTGAGTCAGGGATCGAGACGTGGCTGCACGATCCGTTACAGCCATGCGGATAAGATGCCTGTCATCTCGACTGCTAGTAATACGAGGCCGTTGGGATCCAGCACGGCGTTCCGTATTACCCTCCTGAACCCACCGATTCCACATTCCGCTAACAGTCATTGGATCTCGACCAACGCGAGCAGCAATGTCGCGATACGATAAACCGCGATCGCGATAGGCTACTATCCGACCTTTATCAAAGTCGGAAACGTGATGGTACGCATTTCTCCTCCTTACACGAGGCATGACAACAACGTTTCACCAGGCAACGCCGGTCAACTGCTGTTTGTGTATGAGAAATCGGTTGGAAACTTTCCTCGTGTCAGCACGTTGTAGGTGTCGCCACGGGCGTCAACCTTGTGTGAATGCTCTGAAAAGCTAATCATTTGCATATCAAAGCATCTTCTTCCTGTCGGTTAAATTTCGCGTCTGTAGCACGTCATCTTCGTGGTGTAGCAATTTTTATGGCCAGTAGTGTAGAATCTCCTAGTAAGGAAACGAGTGTGCGGTAGCAGATTAAGGATTCCTGCTTTAGCGACCTGGACAATGTCGTAATGGACGTGGTCTGCCACTGCCTTCCTCCTCCTTGTTGTGAAGTTCAAGGACGTATCTGTGAAGTGACGGGTACTTGTACAACGCAGTGTTGAGTTTGTGTTGTTGCGGACGAATGCAAGAGAGAGTTAAATCCAATGCCGGCACATAGCACAAAGGGGACAGCCGAGCTTAACGTCTCCATTAGACAGACGGATCACTATCAACTGTCAAGAGTGTCTAATTCCCTCACTTCATGAAACTGTGGAGATGTTTCGAATTTTATGCAGGAGAATGGCTCAAATACTGGGGTTCAAAAACTGTATGCCACCGCCTCTCCTCTCCTAACCACCAAATACTGGCAGCGGAAACTTTCTCCCACCAATATCCGACCGAATGGAATGCGACCACACAACACGACTGTTCTCAGTCTGGGCTTGTCAATGAAAGTAAGAATCAGAAGAATCCAGACACCTTCTTAGGATTCGTTTACCATGTAATGATTTTCAGTAAAATAAAATGGTGCAAAATGTACTGAATCCTCCAAAACTTATCTGCAAACTACAGGGAAAGGCTGGTAAAAATAACATGTACAAGAACAAAGAGCGAAAAATAAGAATACAAGATCAGGGACGAGACTCTCGGGTTAGAAAGCGTATCAAGCAGAGATGCAGCCTTACCCCCTCCCCCTCCACCCCCCCCCACCCACGCCCCCCCCCCCCCCACCACCACAACCCACACCCTACCATCCTTACAGTTGAAGCTATGCATCGAAGAAACATAGAATAAAAGACTGCTTCAGGAATGAGTTTAAAATTCAGGGTGAAAGGATAACAGTGATAAGATTCGCCAATGTCGTTGCTGTCTTCAGATAAAGTGATGCAGAATTGCAAGATCCGCTGAATGGAATGGTCTAGTGAGTACAGAATGTGGACTGATGTTAAACCGAAGAAAGGAGTAATAGTCGAAACTAGATAAGCGATAAAGTTCATACGAAAATGATGGCAACGAAGTATACAAAGCATAAGAATTGTAGTACCATGGAAGTAAAATAAAAAAGAGTGGACGAAGCTATGACGATATATAAAGCTTACAAACATAGGTGACGAATACATTCCTGGCCAAAAGAAGTCAACTAATGAAACTTCCTGACAGATTAAAACTGTGTGCCGGACCGAGATTCGAACTCTGAACCTTTGCCTATCGCAGGCAAGTGCTCTACCAACTGAGCTACCCGAGCGCGACTCACGCCCCCCTCCTCACAGCTTTAATTCCGCCATCACCTCGTCTCCTACCTTCCAAACTTCACAGAAGCTCTCCTGCGAGCCTTGCAGAACTAGCACTCCTGGAAGAAAGGATACTGTGGAGACATGGTTTAGCCACAGCCTGGGGGATTTTTCCAGAATGAAATTTTCACTCTGCAGCGGAGTGTGCGCTGATATGAAACTTCCTGGCAGATTAAAATTGTGTGCCGGACCGAGACTCGAACTGTTTTAATCTGCCAGGAAGTTTCATAACAGCGCACACTCCACTGCAGAGTGAAAATTTCATTCAAGTCGACTAATGTCAAACATTGGAGTAAATATAAAGAAGAAATTTGTTAGAATGTACTTTCGGACGACTGCGTAGTATGGAAGTGAAGCTTGGACTATGGTAAAACCGGAAAAGAAGAGAATCGAATGGTTAAAGATGTGGTGTCATAGGGCGATGCTGAATGTTAGGTGGAATGATAAGAACTTAAGAAGTCTCCACATAACGAACGAACGAGGAAACGAACATGTAGAACGCTAACGAGAATACGGGAAAGAATAATAGTAGATGTATTAAGTAATCAGGAATGATGATTAAAATTCTTGTGTGTGTTGTATCGCGTCAATGTTTAAAATAAATTCATTATACGGTAGCGTTCTCGCTTCCCGCGCCCGGGTTCCCGGGTTCGATTCCCGGCGGGGTCAGGGATTTTCTCTGCCTCGTGATGACTGGGTGTTGTGTGATGTCCTTAGGTTAGTTAGGTTTAAGTAGTTCTCAGTTCTAGGGGACTGATGACCATCGATGTTAAGTCCCATAGTGCTCAGAGCCATTTTTTGAAATTCATTATAAACTTAAAACGAACGTTTGTACCGTAGTAAAACGGCCTTCCACAGAGTACGATTTTGGTGGAGAAAAGGTGGATTTATTGCAACGATCATTGTCAATACATATTTTTGAAACTATATTTGCCCCATTAATAGTCATGAAGGTAAGAAGAGTGTAGGAAAGAGGCTGTTCGTGGATTAGCTGGCATCTAAGTGATAGGCGGCAGTCTGCTAATCAGCGCTTGGCTTCTGGTGGGCTGGGTTTCGTCTTGGATTGCGCGGAAAAGCACTGACAGTTCCGCTGTAGCTGTTCGTTTAGGCTGCCGCGTCCCTGTCAGGTGAGGCTTCTGCAACGCGACCGGTCGCGGCCCGTTGGACTGAAATAGGGCGCCGGAAGTTTGTGGCCGTCTTCTCTACTGATGTTGTCAGACTGTTTAATAATTTCAGTCACCTCTGGAATTTTGCGCTGCCGCGTCCACGACTCTTCCGCCAGCACACAAGAGTCCTGGAACAAGATACGCCGTCCATAGTCAGGGCGGTGTTCCGCTATCGCCGATTTATTACGCTATGCTAATCCCACGTAGCGTTCTGTGTTAACTGGTCTCCCTGTCTCCCCTGAGTACTGCTTCAGTATTTAGTTTGCTGACTAGATTCTTGGTGGAACCCGTCAGGTTGTAGATTCTGTAGCTGCTGCGGAAAATCGGTTTCAGACCTCGTCGGCGAAGGATGTTGCGTAGCCGATCACTGACGCTCTTCACATATAGTAAGCGCACTAGCGAAGGTTTTCTTCACTGCCCCCTTCTCTCATTTTATTTCTGTTGGCCTTTGCCGCCTTTCTTGTAATGTTGTAATAATCGCTGGTGTGAAACTTGTGGTGTAGCTCCCTCAATTCTTTTTTGACCGAGTTAGTGTCACCTGTCCGCTAGACACAGGCAATCAGTGTGTGCTGTAGTGAGTACTGTGCTGTTGTCGATTTGGGGGGAGAGGACCAAGGAACGAGGTAATCAGCCCCATCGGATTAGGAAAGAAACTTGGTAGCGCCCTTTCAAAGGAACCACCACGGCATTTGGCTAAAGCGATGAAGGGCAATCACGGAAAACTTAATCAGGATGGCCGGAGAGAGGTTTTAACAGTCATCCTCCCGAATGTAAGTCCAGTGCGCTAACCACTGCACCACCTCGCTCAGTAACTGAACACTATTGAGCTACACTGGAGAGCAAAAAAATGGTACACCCGCCTAATATCGTGTAGGGCACACGAGCACGCAGAAATGTTGCAACACGACCTGGCATGGACTCGACTAATGTCTGAAGTAGTGCTGGAGGGAATTGACACAATAAATCCTGCAGAGCTGTCCATAAATCGGTACGAGTAGGGTGGAGATCTCTTCTGCACAGCACGTTGCAAGGCATCCCAAATATGCTTCAATGACGTTCATGTCTGGGGAGTTTGGTGGCCAGTGGAAGCGTTTAAACTCAGAAGAGTGTTCGTGGAGACACTCTGTAGTAATATCTCGACGTGTGGGGTGTAGCGTTGTCCTGATAGATTTGCCGTCGGAATGCACAATGGACATGAGTGGATGCAGGTGAGAAGACAGGTTGCTCCAGTACTACTTTAGACATTAGTCGAGTCCATGCCACGTCGTTTTGCGGCACATCTTCGTGCTCGCGGGGGCCCTACACCATATTAGGCAAGTGTATCAGTTTCTTAGGTTCTTCAGTGTATCCTTCGCTGTCAAATTAGATTACACAAAATTAAAGCAGCTCAACAAACAAAAAGTAAAAGTTGACATTTGAAAAGTCATAAACAGTTCATCAACAGAGTCATAGACAGTACTACAGCAACAGAATAAATGTAGCAGAACGATACAGTTAATTAAATATACACGAACAACTTCTCATCTCAGAACACGCCTATTACTCGCCACGATTCCAGTCTTCTCCCTGCCAAAATTACTGTTATTTAGAGGCTGAATTCGACTGGGAAGCATGTGGTCAACAACCACAATACCACAATATTAGTATCGTAAAAAAGAAAAACGGCAGAATCGTTTGTAAGAGGGTTGAAGTCATTTATTACAGGAAATCGATTGTAGTCACTTTCTGACCATCTTCAGTATTAAAAAGTATAAGACCAAAAATCAGGACTGAAGGCCATACTGTATATATCGTATACTTTTGTATACTATTGTATATGTCTTATACTTTTTAACACTGAAGATGGTAAACAGGAATAAGTCACATCGAGTACATTTTACATATGACCGTACTAGATGCTAAACGTTAAGGGCTTGAAGACACATGTAATAAAAGCATACATTACAAATGCAACATGGCGTCAGTACAGAAGAAAATAGCAGCTAACGAACGAATTTTGAAGTGAGCTAGTAGCTTACCATCACGTGCAACAAAGCTCGGTGCGTGACGTACGCCTCACAGTGCCCCTATTATTCAAATAACCCAATACAAGAATACATTTTATTAAAAAACGAGGACCAGGATTTTATGCAAAACAACAGTAAAAGTCAGTTAAAATTACCATCACACTATGTGATTATTCGTCCCACCGATGGGTTGGTTATGTACCCTATAATTATAGACATTTGTGGTATTTTTCTATGAAGTGTACCGCAGTCACTCACTGCACTCGCTTGGTTTAGAAGTGGTCATTTACAGGTGAAGTAAAACTAAATATTAATATAAAATGGTGGTGTGGAAACTGTTATTACTTGTTGGATTTCTTCTATTGTTAAGTGAATTACAGTCATGTAAATTATGTTAATGCCTGTTGATCGTGTAATGAATGGTACGTCAAAGGGGGTATTTTCTCTTATTGCTGTATTTTTAAATCATTACTATACCTGATATCTCGAGTATTGCATTTAATTTCGAATTGGTTTTTATTGCTCTTCTGTATAAAATGTTGGTCTCCGTTTTCAATATGTAAAATATATCCTGTGATGCCTACGTCATGTACCAAACTATGCCGCATGTGACTGTAAGCTGCAAGTTCTAATTTTGTTCGTTAGCTGCTGTGTTCTTGTGTGTTGACGCCATATTATAGTTGAAATATGTGCTTTTATTACACGAGTCTTCAAGACTTTAATGTTTGGTAAGCCCTATTTGCATAAATGTAATGTACTCTGTGTGACTTACGTATATGTCATACATACGGTTTTCTGATCTGATTTCATGTCTTATACTTTCTTAGCACTGAAGACGGTCACACAGTGACTAAAATAGATTTTCTGCAATAAATGATTTCAAACGTCTCACTACCGATGCTGCCATCTTTCTTGTTCACAATTTTTTTCTTCTAGTTTCTTGATGTAGGCATTCAATAATTTGTTTTAAGTACTTTACGCAACCATTTTAAAATACTGTATTAAAAATGTTCGTCTACCCTGTCGAAAGCTTCTGTCTGGTCTATTTGAACAATATTTCTTTCCATATTAAGCTACATCCTTTCGTCTATGAATTTTCTTATTAATATAATACTGTTACTAGGAGACTTACCCTTCCTAAACCCATTCTCTTTTACAGGTTTGTACTGTCGATGTGACGTTTTAAATTAAGAACGTTGATTCAAAATCCAACCAACTCTACTCTGGAAAGCTATCTCTTGTACGTATGTTTACAAATTTCCTGGTGTTGTCAAACTGTTACTCAACCGAAATATTCTACTTATTTTTTACCGTTTAGAACATGGCTATTTCTGAGTAACCGTTTAAAACTTTTAAAGATAGGAATTTTACAGCCAACCAGAATGAAATTTTAAAGAATCGCTAAATTACATTGCTAAAAAGCCATGGTCATAATTTAGAGCAGCTATGCTCAAGTCAAAATTAAAATGAAATACTTCCCAACCTTGCTATGTATGCCTGGCTAGGAATAACATCTGATTGATCGGCCCAGTGGCTTACATTGCTATCTCTTTAAGACGACCGTTGATTATTCATGTGCATAAATTGTAGTTTTCAGTTATTACAATCTTCTTTCTTATAAAGTGGTGTTTGCAAAAAGTTGTTTTGATATTCAGGTTTTGCAAAATAATTTCTTATAATCAAAACAATATAACCACAAGAAGGCGCTACCGTCTGTCCCAATAGCAGTGTCACTTTGCTCCCCTAGTTCTGCTGAGGTTGCTGGCAGGCGTAACCAAAAGACAGTCGACACGAAGCTCACCGATATCTACCGATCATAGAGGCATATACTACACACATACACACACCTACACACATACATACGCACTTCGCTGCTGCCTGTCACACCACGTTGGTCACCCATCATGGCCATCCACAGGAATTTATCCAACGGGTGGCAATACCCCCCAGGGGGTCCACAACTCTTTTGTGGATACGTGTGTAGCGAGCACGGGACCCCGAGCTAGTGTGGCCCTCTTTCCTTTCTGGGCTGCATACTTACCTTTCCCACATCCTTCCCCATCCCCCATCTTCCCCCCCCCCTCACCCCCGCCTCTTCCGTTTCATTTCACCCCCTCTGGGAGTATGTTTAGTGCCTATGTCCGGAGACGGTCGCTCGGAACTGTAAAACAGTCTCTCATCTTCGCTTTTTCTCCTGGCAAGTCTTTGTCCTTCCTTTGTCCTTCTCCTTTCCTTGTCTCTTTACCATTTTCTCCGCTGCGGCGTTTGAGACCTCTCTTCTTTCCTTTCCTTTTCTTTGTTCCTCCCATTCTCATTTTTCCTCCCTGTGCGTGTCTGAAGGCCGACCCACATATCCCCACGTGTAGCCGGTGAAGCATAATTCCCCACCCGGGTAGACAGGTAGGACATGTACGTAGCCCCTGGTAACGGCCAAGCCCAGGGAGGGGATGATTACCCGAGCGGATACCTTCCGAAAGTGCCGATTGGTCCCCACCGTCCGTTTCTCAGAAGTTGTGACCTGAGGTGTGAACAATCACCTAAGGCGGGAATGCCCTTAGAGAAGGCCCCCACAAGGAAGGAGCGTGCCATCGGAGACGCCGGTAATCATGGGGGATACTTCTGCAATGGTTTCTTCATCACCTACTATGTCTGCTCACAAGCGAAATTTAAATGAGTCTCAGTCACGGACAATTTTCCATCAGTGCCACAGTTCCTTGTTGTTTCTCAGTCGGATGAAGGTCAAGACTTCTCCATAGTCAACCCTTTTATTATTCAGAAAGGTGTCGAAGCAATTACAGGTCGTGTAACGTCTTGTTCCCGATTACGAAATGGCACATTGTTGTTAGAAACAGGCCGGCCGAAGTGGCCGTGCGGTTAAAGGCGCTGCAGTCTGGAACCGCAAGACCGCTACGGTCGCAGGTTCGAATCCTGCCTCGGGCATGGATGTTTGTGATGTCCTTAGGTTAGTTAGGTTTAACTAGTTCTAAGTTCTAGGGGACTAATGACCTCAGCAGTTGAGTCCCATAGTGCTCAGAGCCATTTTTTTGTTAGAAACAGTCAGTGCCCTCCAGGCACAAAAATTGCTGCGTACTTCACTACTACCCACTTTCCCTGTCCGGGTGTAAGCGCACTACACTTTAAAATCATCACGTGGGGTCGTTAATACACGCTCCCTCGACGGATTGTCCGACGAGGAAATTCAAAACTACCTGTCCGACTAGGGCGTAACGGCTGTTCATCGAGTCATGAAAAGGGTTGACAAGGACTTGGTTCCAACCCGTACTGTCTTCTTGACATTTGACAGAGTTCAACTTCCATCGAACATAAAAGCGGGCTATCAGATGATTTCCGTTCGCCCTTACATCCCAAACCCTACGCGTTGCTAATTGTGTCAGCGGATCAATCCTACCAGCCAGTCATGTTCCAATCCGGCCAAATGCGTTACGTGTGGCAAGGATGCCCATGAGGGTGCTTGTCTACTTCCATCCTCTCGGTGCATCAACTGTATGGGTGACCACGCTACTTCCTCTGGAGACTGCCGCATTTTTAAAGATCATTTAACACCGTTTGGAGTCGGATTCGATGGTTATCTGGCGCGCCTAGTATCTCCCCAGTCTCTGGGCTCACTGTCGCCCATGATACATTAGTGGACCCCGTCGCAATTTCTAACTCATTGGATCAACACTTTGCTGAGATTTCGAGCTCTTCAAATTACCCGACAGCTTTTCTGCCGAAGAAACGTGCAGCGGAAGTGCGACCTCTGGCTTTCTCCTCTCAAAATTGTGACAACTATAATACTGTTTCCTCCATGCGGGAATTCCCAACACGCACTCTCTTCTTCTCGCTCTTCCGCTCCAGGACCGGATGGTATCCACATCCAATGTTGCTGCATTTATCATACCATATTCTGCGTTACCTCCTTCGCCTTTATAATCGAATTTGGATCGATAGTACTTTTCCCAGAAGATGGCGGGAAGCTATCGTCGTTCCTGTTCCGAAACCTGGAAAGGACAAACATCTGCCCTCTAACTATCGACCCATCTTTCTCACGAGTAATGTATGTAAGGTTTTGGAGTTTATGGTGAATTGCCGTTTAGCCTGGTGGCTGGAGTCCCGAAGTCTTTTAACACCTGCCCAATGCGGTTTCAGAAAGCATCAGTTGACCATCTTGTTGCTCTCTCCACTTATATCATGAACAATTTTCTCAGGAAACGCCAAACAGTAGCAATATTTTTTGATCTGGAGAGAGCATACTACACCTGTTTGAGGACAGGCATCCTACGCACACTGTTCTCTTGAGGCTTTCGAGGTCGGCTGCCCCTTTTCCTTCGTGAATTTATGGCAGAGCGCACATTTAAAGTGCGGGTGAACACTACTTTCTCCCGTACTATGGATTGTCTGCTTCCTGATGTCTCGGGCTCCCTCTTTGAGGACGATTTTGCGATCTACTACAACTCCCAACGGACCAGCCTTCTTGAACGACGTCTTCAAGGATGTCTCGACCGCCTCCACTCTTGAAGCATCAAAACCGGCTTCCGCTTTTCTCCCAGTAAGACAGTTTGTGTCAATTTTTGGCGTCGTACGGAGTTTCTTCCGCTTTCATCTAGGCCCTGTCAACCTTCCGTTCGCGGACGTCGCTAAATTCTTGGGTCTTATGTTTCACAGAAAACTGTGCTTGTCCTCCCACGTTTCCTATCTTTCGGCTCGCTGTCTGCGATCCATCAACACCCTCCGTGTCCTGAATGGTATCTCCTGGGGAGCGGACCGAGTGGTCCTTCTCCGCCTCTATCGCGCCTTAGTGCGCTCGAAATTGGACTATGGAAGCGTAGGTTTACTCCTCTGCTCGGCCGTCAATTATTCGGCGTCACGACTCTGTCCACCACC
Source organism: Schistocerca nitens (assembly GCF_023898315.1). NCBI lineage: Eukaryota > Metazoa > Arthropoda > Insecta > Orthoptera > Acrididae > Schistocerca > Schistocerca nitens. Next base: position 276,780,805 of record NC_064621.1, on the reverse strand, counting down.
GTAGATTACGTTTAGGATCTGGAGAGTTGTACACCACCCTTGTGGAAAGCCGTTATGCTGAGACTGCTGAACCTCCGCTGTCCCATCAGCGAGCAATCCTTCTAAGTCGTTATGCTAGCCATCTGTCTTCCATGCCTGCTAATCCAGCCCATGACATTTTTTTCGATGCATCCTTGGATTCAGGTTATGCAGGCCGCCCATCCTCCCTACTACTACCGGGAGTCCGCTTCCGTCAACTGCTACATTCTCTTTCCTTCTACTTTTCTTTCTTGACAACTTGAGGTACAGCACCGCCTTGGCTCCGGCCCCGGACCTGCCTGCTCCGTGACCTTCGTCAGTTTCCCAAGGATGGTACCTCTTCTCTTGTTTATCGTCGGGCGTTTGCTGCTCTATGCGCACAAATTAAGGATGCCACATTTAATTACACTGGTGGCTCAAAATCATCGTTTGGTGTTGGGAGTGCCTATATTGTTGGCGACACTACTAATCGATTTCGGCTTCCCGACCAGTGTTCGGTTTTTACTGCAGAGCTTTACGCTGTTCTCCAGGCTGTCCAATACATATGTCGCCATCAGCGGATACAGTATGTTATCTGTTCAGATTCTCTCGGCTCTCTCCTCAGTCTCCGAGCTCTCTACCCTGTCCACCCTCTGGTCCACCGGATTCAGGACTGCCTCCATTTGCTCCACTTGGGGGAGGGGGGGGGGGGGCGTCTCTGTGGCGTTCCTCTGGATCCCAGGACATGTTAGTATCTGTGGAAATGAGGGGGCCGATATAGCGGCCAAGGCTGCAGTCTCTCTTCTTCAGCCAGCTATTCGCATGATTCCCTTCGCCGATCTACGGAGTGTTCTATGTCGTCGTGTTGCTCTTTTATGGCACGCACATTGGTCGACACTTCCCAATAATAAATTGCGGGCCGTGAAAGCTCTTCCCTGTGCTTGGACCTCTTCCTTCCGAACTCGTCATCGGGAGGAGGTAATTTTAACTAGACTCCGGATAGGGCACTGTCTTTTTAGCCATCGACATCTTTTAAGTGGCGATCCTCCCACACTTTGTCCCCACTGCTCTCAACTGTGAACGGTGAGACACCTTTTACTTCAGTGCCCCTATTTTACTCCGTTACGCGACCGTCTACAGCTGTCGCCTGATATATCTTCCATTTTAGGAGATCACACGCGCTCAGGTGATCGCGTTCTCGAGTTTATTAGTGCCAGTGAGATGACGTCAGTCATTTGAAGCTCTTTTTGGGGACAATCAACCCCTCTTCTATAGTGGTTTTTTAAGCTTTCCTTCTGTTTGTAGTTTCCCTACTTCTTTGAGTTTCGCTCCCATTGCTGCTGGTTTCCAGTTTTTTTTTTTTTTTTTTTTTTTTTTTACTAAGTCACAGACCGGGCGCTAATTTCCGTAGCAGTTTTGCGCCCTAAAACCATAACAAAAAAAGGGTGGCAATGATTATTATCCTCTAAATACTAGTTGCAGGTAGATTATCTTGATAATTGAAAAATAAGCATGATTTCATGATTATCTTCAAAGTAAACCTTTTGTATTATTAAAATGATTGTGGAGGTGGCAGATTTTTAAAGTTAGTGATATAGAATTATAGCCTTTAGGATTAAATATGACATATTAAATCCTATAAAACAACAATTTGGCAACTAAAGCAGTAAAATATGTAGAAAAGATATTTTTATTCACATGTCAAAAATGTAAAATCGATAGCGAATGTGAAAAGTCTGAGGTAGGGAAGAAATCGGAAATGATAGTATTTTACGTTATACAAAAAATAACCAGACACGAATTCACTGATCTTCCTTGAAAATGAAAATAGACAAATTTTAAAAACGCTTATACGCCGTTACCTTTAAACCTGCTTACAAAAAAGCACATCTATTCCTCTTCACAAAAAATGCGGTTTCAGCCATAACAAATGAAAGCTTACGAGTTAGAGTTCTAAATAACAAAATAATTAATTCTTCGTACATCCATATTTAAATTAGATGATGGTGGGACATCACCAAGATTGCTTCTCAAGGCTGCACTTTCTTCCAGCAGTATGAAATGGAATAACGTAGTCTTGAATGTCTTCTTGACGTGAAGATGACAAAACTGCCATGTAATCGTTAAGGCTTAGCGCAGTACTCTTCGTTCCGTTCGTGCCCTTCTGTGAAACCAAGCAGTGCTCCAGAAAGCACTGTGTGTATTGTTGATTGCATTAATGAGGCAGTGACGGGGAATGTGATTTAGTTACAACTGGAATACACCTCGCAGCGAGCTTGACAACAGTACTTCGAAGAAGCCAATAAGGGAAGTCGGCACGAATTTTAAAAGCAGCTTTTTTTCGCCTTAGCTTGAACCGCTGTACAGCAGCGTGCTCATTATTATGGCAGGAAGAACGACTACAATCGAAACAAAACCCGAGTGGCTGGTGTTACACTTTTTAAAGAGAAGATGGTAACTGTGATTGCTTTGTCTCAATGCGATCAGCTACTGGCTAAACGAGAGGTTTTTCGGACTCATGCGAAATCACGTCTGGAACTGTATGAGTATTCTGAAAAAAAGAAAACTTTTGTACTACAGATCCTGGGAAGGCGGACGATTCATCCCCCCCCTGCCCCTAGCGGGAAACCTGGGTCACCCTTCAGCACGTTCACTGGCGCCCGTGCAGCGGTCATTTACCATTAGGGGCGAATGGGGCAGAATGGACAACCGGTGGTCTAATTTCGCTCAGACTGACAAGTGTGTACCAAACCATTATCTGTTATGGCTTAGTAAGGCTGCAGCTGTTGTCGCTCACCAGATACGTAGTTTGCCTGCAGCAGTAAGCGAATTCGCCTTTATTGTGACTTACCAGAACGGTTGCAACTAAGCCAAGTCTGTCGTACTTTTCATTCACAATCAAAGTTTACTACATGTAAATCAGTAATTACTTTGCTATCTTTGTGTACAATGCAACTGGGAAAAAGATTGTTTACGGTGGCTAGTGAATGTTTTCTCAACTGATACTCGTTTTGGGGCGGAATCGCTGGTATAGTCCGTTCCGCCCCAGTCGCCTTTTATTCTTCATTTCACGATCGAACTGTATCGCATGTTTTGTCTTTCTCGTTTGCAGATCGTACGTCATTAGTTACGGACAACTAAGAGACAAATTTGGTCCACGAGAAACATCCACTGATCAATAAATCTACTGGGTCAAGTTTCCCTAATTTTAGTGAGGGCAATGTTACACAGATACTTAGAGTCACAGCAGGATAGAAACGAGTGACAAGAAAGAGAGGCAAAGCCGCTATTATCACATCACCTCCCTACAAATATGCGCTACAAGAAGCGGCAAAAAAAAATCCCAGGAAGCTAAAGAAGCTGAAAAGAATACAGAAAAAAATCAGGTTGCTAGCTCGAGAAGAGAAAAAGAAAGTGAAATTGTCGTGCCCTGAGGGAAAAAGTGGTTGCTGGTCAGTCTGCGCTCCCGAGCGGTACGGAGCAGAAGTCAGAAGGACAACTCACAGTGAAGGCATTTGATTGTTTTCTTCTATCTGAGGCAACACTGGTACAGGCATTTACTAGAAATGCAGGTGGTGAGACTCGGTAGGAAACTCGTTGTGGAGACTCTTGGACAAACGGGGTTTTGAAATAGTTGTTTATTCGAGACAGGACTAACTAATACACTGGAGGCTAGTTCTAGGGCTAGAAAAAGCATGAATAACACCACAGTAGCAAACACTAACAGCATCTTAAGGCAACAACTTAATTGCAAAACAAAACATACTGAAAGTGACACTGTTCACTGAGGCACTCCAAGTGAGAGAGCAGACTTACGCGGAGCTGGACCGAGGCTGGAGTCGACAGACGCGGATTCGGCGCCCAGATCGTCTGACTGACAACTCTGCCAAAATGCGGAATCTAGGGGTTTTAAAGAGTCGCGTGGGGGCACTGTTTTTCCCTCTTAAAGCCACCCGCGTATGGGGCGGAAGGGACTTAAAGACACTTCCTTAGTTTATTGAAACGCTATAACAAACAAAATATAATATTTTATGTTGTGTTCAGTTCCAAATTTTATTAAAAAATGTTTGAATAAAATGTTGCCAATTCTTCTAAAAAGCTTTTCATGGTTGACACTACAAAAATTTTCTCCAAACGTCAGACGGGCCGTTTTGTCCCTGCCTCCCTTACGCTGCGATTTTATACACCTGTACTATTTTAAACTTCCCGTGCCGTCTTGCTTCAGTGAGTTCTAAACAAAAAAAAAAAAAAAATCCCTGGAAGGTGCTGAAACGCCGTTCCGGCAGAAATTAAGGTCTGACGTCGTCTGTTGTTCAGACATGTGTGATACTACTTTCTAGATGCTAGTAACCAAAATGTAAACGTCGTATGGAATTGGTGGCTGGAATATCCCACGGTTGGGTTCATCAGCCTGTCGGAAACGGTTTTCGCCCTCCGTGCACACTGGACCCTTTTCTTGCTGTACATGAGAACTGTATGCGTGCAGTAGTTCTTTCGAGTGCGTGTTTGTAGTGTAAAGGAAGCGCGCGTATAGTACACCATGGCGATGATGAGAGAAGGGTGGGGGTGAAACTCGCTGCGGAACGCAGCCCACTACTCTTGAATAACAAGGGGGTCGCCGACTTAAACGTTCCCACCCAACGGACGCATCTCCATCAAACATTTCACACACCCTCACGTCATGAGTCATGCGACGAGGTTAGGAATTTAATCCAGAACCCTGTCGCAAAGATTGTCGATCAGGTACTTGACACCACTACCTCTCCTCCCGTTACCAGTCAAACACTGACAAAGAAGATCTTATCTACCACCAGAATTCGAACTGGCTTACCTCTGAGTCGAGCGCCACCATGCGGTGGCACAGGCAGGAGTTCGCGACCGCAGATACGAAGGCGGGTGTATACAAGTATTCGCTGCTTTCAATAAATGGAGTACCGACACTGATCCTCTACATTTTAGTAACTTTATGTTAGTTCCGCCTGATCGTGCGGCTTTTCTATTTTTCAGTTGCCTTAGAGCTTCATGTAGCTCGCCCACTGTTATCTCATCGCCTTGCTAAATTCCACTAGCTCATTGTCTTCCCTCCGCAGTCTCTGGTAGTAGTCAGTCCAAGCGTTGATAATAACCTGCAAGTAGCCTAAAACTGTATTGAAATGACTGCTTTGGCTAACTGTGCTAGGATATGCATAACATATGTATTCCATTGGACGAAGTGTATTAAGTACATTTACTACAAGACCAAAGCATGAAACACCTTTACCAAAGCAGAATAGAGCACGTGACAAGTGATGGCATCGACAAGAAATGCCAGTATAAGGGAGCATCAAGCAAGCAGCGACCGACACTCAGAGAAGAAAAAAGAATTAGAAATGTAAGAGATCCGAGGATATGGAACGAAGAGGTCTAAATAACAATCAAGTACAAGCAGTTGATCATCTTTTCGTTGCTTTTTTCCAACTCTTTCATGAGATTATGTGCCTACTGTGGAGAGCAGTTTCTATGTTTTGACAAACTCGACTTAAGACTCGTCAAAGGCTATTCTGATTGCTTACTTCATGTGATCGTCTTTTGCCTTCTGCCGATATTCAGCTCCTTCTGACTTGCTTTGAAAGCTTTCAAAGCATGCCTTTAGCGCTCCTCTATTGTTATTTAGACCTCTTCGTTCCATATCCTCGGATCTCTTACATTTCTAATTCTTTTTTCTTCTCTGAGTGTCGGTCGCTGCTTGCTTGATGCTCCCTTATACTGGCATTTCTTGTCGATGCCATCACTTGTCACGTGCTCTATTCTGCTTTGGTAAAGGTGTTTCATGCTTTGGTCTTGTAGTAAATGTACTTAATACACTTCGTCCAATGGAATACATATGTTATGCATATCCTAGCACAGTTAGCCAAAGCAGTCATTTCAATACAGTTTTAGGCTACTTGCAGGTTATTATCAACGAATTGTACTTCTCAACATAGACACGGTGGAATGCTTTGCGGCTCGCCAATATACCAGTTATGATCCACATAAAAATGAAACTTCCCGGCAGATAGAAACGGATGATACTCGAATCTGAAACCTTTGCCTTTCGGGGCAGATGCTAGTACTGGAGGAGATAAAACTGCGAGAAAGCATTGCGGGCGTGCTTGGGTAGCTTGGTCGGTAGAGCGCTTGCCTGCAGAAGGCGAAGATCCAGCGTTCCATTCCCAGTTCGGCATACAGTTTTAATGTCAGTACACACTCTGCTGCAGAGCGAAAAATTCATTCTGATCGATAAATATATACATAGGTAAACTTTGAGCCAATCGCCATCACGATACTTACAGTACACTTATAATTACACGTTTATGGATGACCATAAAAGTCACGCGATACGTCCTAATATTGTGTGGGACCTGCTTTTGCCAGGCACGCAGCTCGGCGTGACATGGACTCAAAAAGTCGTCGGAAGTATCATTCAGTACTAGTGAGCCATACTGCCTCTATAGACGTCCTTGATTGCCAGAGTATTGCCGGTGCAGGATTTTGTGCACGAACGGATCTCTCGATTATGTCCCATAAATGATCGATGGGATTCGTGTCAGGCGATCTGGATGGCCAAATCATTCATTAGAGTTGTCCAGAATGTTGTCCAAACGAATCGCGAACAATTCTGGTTCTGCGACATGGCGCATCCTTGTTTAGGAGCATGAAATCTACGAATGGCTCCAAATGGTCTCCTAGTAGCCGAGTATAGCCGTTTCCAGTCAATGATCGGTTCAGTTGAATCAGAGGACACAGTCCGTTCCATATAAACACAGTCCACACCACTATGAAGCCACCACCAGCTTGCACAGTGCCTCGTTGGCAACTTAGGTCCATGACTTTGTGATGTCTGCGCCACATTCGAACCCAACCATCAGCTCTTAGCAAATTGAAATCTGGACTCATCGGATCAGGCCGCGGTTTTCAATTATTTAGGGTCCAGTCGATATGGTCACGAGCCCAGGAGAGGCTGAGAGGCTGCAGCCGCCGATGTCGTGCTGGTTAGCAAATGGTCTCGGGTCGGCCGTCTGTTGCCACGGCCCATTCAGGCCAAATTTGTCCACGTTGTCCTAACGTATAGATTCGTCGTACGTCTCACATTGATTTTTGCGATTATTCCACGCATCATTGCTCGTCTGTTAGCACTGATAACACTACGCAAACGCCGCTGCCTTTGGTTCAAATGGCTCTGAGCATTATGGGACTTAACTGCTGAGGTCATCAATCCCCTAGAACTTAGAACTACTTAAACCTAACTAACCTAAGGACATCACACACATCCATGCCCGAGGCAGGATTCGAACCTGCGACCGTAGCGGTCGCGCGGTTCCAGACTGTAGCGCCTAGAACCGCTCGGCCACTCTGGCCGGCCCGCTGCCTTTGGTCGTTAAGTGAAAGCCGTCGGCCATTGCATTATCCGTAGTGACCTAACACCAGATATTTGGTATTATTGGCACACTCTTATCATTGTATATCTCAGAATACTAAATACCCCAATGATTTACGAAATTAAATGTCCTATGTTTCTAGAACCAACTACCATAACGCACTCACAGTGTGTTAATTCCCGGCGTGCGGTCAAAATCACGTCGGAAACGTTTTCACATAAATCACTTGACGACAAATGTCAGCACCGACAATGCACTGCCCTTTTATACCTTGTGTAAGCGAAACTACGGCCATCTATATATGTGTATATCGTTGTCCCATGAAATTATATAATACTAGCAAAGAAACATACTAAATATGAAGAATAAATTCATGTGTGTTCAATTCCAGAATTACTTTAAGACATAGATCCGAAGATGACAGACTAGGGTACCATTGAAGATCCTTTGCCAAACATGTACTGAAGTCTCCAATTCGAGTTATATATCTGTGTATCCAGCAGTGTGTGGTTGGGTCCTTTACATTAGGTGTACCTTAACTTTGTTGCGAGGTCTACTTTTTATCTTTTTTTTTTTTTCTCCAAGATCCGACTGGTCTCTAAATGGAAGCTACTATTTCAAGCAAAACTGTTTTATTTGCAACATTTAGATACAGCTTCCAGCTACTTCTCTACATCTACCCGCTACTTCTATACATTCGTCATCCTCTGGTACCAATTTTCAAATACGAAACTTCCTGGCAGATTAAAACTGTGTGCCGGACCGAGAATAGAACTCGTGATCTTTGCCTATCGCGGGAAAGTGCTCTACCATCTCTAAACTCGCCTCCAGTTCTATGTCTGTACCAGAGTGCTGTTCTCATAGCCAGCGACTCACGTGAGAAAATTGATGAAAATGAGAGGGAGCCATGTTCGGACTGAATGGTGGGTGATAAAGCGCTTCCGATCGAAAACGCTGCGGGAGCGTAGCGTTAACAAGAGAGCACAGTATCGAACATGTTGTTCCACAGCAGAAAACTCCTAAATGTTCCCACGCTGACGCAACAACACTGTCAATTAAGACTGCATTAGTCGCGGGACTAGCGAGATTCGTCCGTCCATTGATCAATGGACACGTGTCGATTGTCGGATGAGTCACGATTATTGTTACTCCAGGTCGATGGTAGGAATGGCATTTATCGCTGAAAAAATGGCTCGAAACACTATGGGACTTATGAATGGTGGGCTTCCTGTGGTTCCCAAGTGGTGCAGCGACCGTAAACCATAAAATTACCAAATATGCAGCAACCAGTCGCAAAATCGTGTTGTATTTATTCTATTTTGCGAATCGATTTCAACTGATTAGCAGCCATCATCGATCATCGGTGCTTTCAACCAATATGTGCCCTGAGAAGTAATACTGTCTTAAGCAGAGGTCAAACATAAAGTGACCTCTGCTTAAGACAGTATTAGTACTCATGGCACATATTGGTAGAAAGCACCGATCACTTTATGTTTGACCTCTGCTTAAGACAGTATTACTACTCAGGGCACATATTGGTTGAAAGCACCGATGATGGCTGTTAATCAATTGAAATCGATTTGCAAAACTGAATAAATAAAACATGATTTTCCGACTGGTTGCTGAATATTTGGTAATACTATGGGACTTAACATCTGAGGTCATCAGTCCTCCTGACTTAGAACTACTCAAACCTAACTAACCTAAGGACGTCACTCACATCCATGCCCGAGGCAGGATTCGAACCTGCTACCACAGCAGCGCAGCAGCAGCGCGGTTTTCGGACTGAGGCGCCTAGAACCGCTCGGCCACAGAGGCCTGCAGTTATCGCTGAAATAACCGAATTTCGGTCATATCGTTCTTTTTTTCCACGTCAGTTTAACACGAGTGTTAAAACCGCTCAAAAGAACAGGATTCTGAAATAACCTATCATTCCCTGTAATAAACCAGGAAATTGAACAAAGATTGCAACATTTTGACTCCCTCAGTTTCAAGACACGTAGAATTAAAATACTAAATGAAACAGGCAAATAAAAAGAAAATGCAGTCCGTTCACCATTCGCTGCTTTTCCCGAAAAGTGACAATAATACAAAAATCACCAGTACTCTCCTAACGATTCTAATTCTTTGAAACTCTGCTGAAAAATCATGTTGCACTCGAGTATCATACCACTATTTTTGCATTAGCAATAGTAAGTGCTGAAGGGTGACGACTGAGGTTGAAGAACTCTATTTTTCATATTAATCTGCCCGTTTTCAAGGGCTACAAGCAGATTACGTAGACAAAGGCAACAGACCAGCTACTTTCAGTTTATATCGGTACCGTGCTTCGTAAAATACTTCCAGGTTAGGGACTGCGTTATTCTGTATTACAACTACCGTCATACAGCGACAGCGTGAAACTACCACATACACCATATGTGGCAAGTATCAAACATTGCATGTACACGCTTACCATCGAATACGCCGAGCCACATACTGACAGGTACATTGTTGTCTCAGCAATACTTCTTGTGTTATGTGTCTGTTGCTCGTTTCTGTCAGTATTGTTATGAAAATACACTCCTGGAAATTGAAATAAGAACACCGTGAATTCATTGTCCCAGGAAGGGGAAACTTTATTGACACATTCCTGGGGTCAGATACAGCACATGATCACACTGACAGAACCACAGGCACATAGACACAGGCAACAGAGCATGCACAATGTCGGCACTAGTACAGTGTATATCCACCTTTCGCAGCAATGCAGGCTGCTATTCTCCCATGGAGACGATCGTAGAGATGCTGGATGTAGTCCTGTGGAACGGCTTGCCATGCCATTTCCACCTGGCGCCTCAGTTGGACCAGCGTTCGTGCTGGACGTGCAGACCGCGTGAGACGACGCTTCATCCAGTCCCAAACATGCTCAATGGGGGACAGATCCGGAGATCTTGCTGGCCAGGGTAGTTGACTTACACCTTCTAGAGCACGTTGGGTGGCACGGGATACATGCGGACGTGCATTGTCCTGTTGGAACAGCAAGTTCCCTTGCTGGTCTAGGAATGGTAGAACGATGGGTTCGATGACGGTTTGGATGTACCGTGCACTATTCAGTGTCCCCTCGACGATCACCAGTGGTGTACGGCCAGTGTACGAGATCGCTCCCCACACCATGATGCCGGGTGTTGGCCCTGTGTGCCTCGGTCGTATGCAGTCCTGATTGTGGCGCTCACCTGCACGGCGCCAAACACGCATACGACCATCATTGGCACCAAGGCAGAAGCGACTCTCATCGCTGAAGACGACACGTCTCCATTCGTCCCTCCATTCACGCCTGTCGCGACACCACTGGAGGCGGGCTGCACGATGTTGGGGCGTGAGCGGAAGACGGCCTAACGGTGTGCGGGACCGTAGCCCAGCTTCATGGAGACGGTTGCGAATGGTCCTCGCCGATACCCCAGGAGCAACAGTGTCCCTAATTTGCTGGGAAGTGGCGGTGCGGTCCCCTACGGCACTGCGTAGGATCCTACGGTCTTGGCGTGCATCCGTGCGTCGCTGCGGTCCGGTCCCAGGTCGACGGGCACGTGCACCTTCCGCCGACCACTGGCGACAACTTCGATGTACTGTGGAGGCCTCACACCCAACGTGTTGAGCAATTCGGCGGTACGTCCACCCGGCCTCCCGCATGCCCACTATACGCCCTCGCTCAAAGTCCGTCAACTGCACATACGGTTCACGTCCACGCTGTCGCGGCATGCTACCAGTGTTAAAGACTGCGATGGAGCTCCGTATGCCACGGCAAACTGGCTGACACTGACGGCGGCGGTGCACAAATGCTGCGCAGCTAGCGCCATTCGACGGCCAACACCGCGGTTCCTGGTGTGTGCGCTGTGCCGTGCGTGTGATCATTGCTTGTACAGCCCTCTCGCAGTGTCCGGAGCAAGTATGGTGGGTCTGACACACCGGTGTCAATGTGTTCTTTTTTCCATTTCCAGGAGTGTAGTACTGATATCTTTTTCCATTTCCTATAAGAAGGCAATATTTCAAAGCATTTGAAAATTTACGAACAAAAGTTACACGTTTTTTTAGAAAAGGTTTATTTAAATAAAAAAAGTTTAGCACTGCTGATATTTCGGCTTTTTATCCAATTATCATCCAAAGAAAAGAAAAACACCTGCTATAACTCAGACCAAACAAATACTGAAAAATACCGGTTACTCAGAACAAAAATACCGTTATCGGTCTTAACCGTTCGGTTCTTCCCACCCCTACGATGGTCGTGTCCGGAAACGCCATCAGCCGAGCGAATGGGTGTTGGAAATAATCACGCACAGTGGATGGAGGTCTGTGGTGGCAGTATTGTGAAGTAAGAGACATTCACATGGGCTTCCACGGAACCTTGCGTAGTGGTGTAAGGCATCATATGACAGTGAACTCATATTGATGTCATTTTTATCTGTTTCCCGCCTTCATTCAGTTGCGTAGACGGTACATACCTCCACGAATCGTGTTGATGTCTTGGCCACCAAATTTGCCTGAACTTGATGGAACAAGTCTAATACGCCATAATACGCTATTGGGCGCCATCTCCGTCCAAAACATACCAGCCGACAACTTACGAGACTTACATGATCTATACGTCGGCACTTTGTGCCACTACGTCCGGAAGCCTACCAAGGAGTTACCGATCCATGACACGCAGAATTGCTATTGTATTGTGTTCCAAAGGTAGATGAAAGGACTATTAATCACGTGGTTATATTGTTTTGGCTGACACTGTATCATTTAGCGAATAGCGTTGAAACATCGTGCCTATCTTCGTGGATGATGATTTCGTTCATTAGGAGGTTGCTATCGTTATCTAGTCATCACGTGTTTTCAGAACGGCTGTCCCGCCCTCAGAATCAGGCCACTCTAAGAAAATGTGTAATTCGTATTATGCGCTAAATTCTAAACCGTCTGTAATCTCGCAACCACAAAAATTTATAGAAGAAGTGAGGATGAACGACAATGGAGAAGTTGACCAGGTGTGAGTAGGACGCGCATACTGATGGCCCCGTGGAGACTTAGTTAGGTATATAGACAGTTTATCCATTCCGGGAGTCAAATATATTGACGATTTTTGCCTCGTATCGGCCATCATACCAACAAGATGTCGGTCCGAGGGATTCCAAGGCTTTCGAGAATGCTTTAAGTTTCCAGTCGGAAATGATAAAATCTAATTTTCGTGTAATACAATTACAAATTAACAATTTTCGATTGTTCGATCTAATTGTATTGTGCAAGAATGCTTCTTGCCAAATTTTATGACTCTAGGCGAACGGGAAGTACCCAATTATGTTTTGATGAGTGAGTTTTCGAGTGTCAAAATGTGTGATGTAAGTGGCTGTATCTTTTGATTGCATTGACTTGGAAGATCAAAATTTGTACACTGCCAACTTACAATTCACCTTAGTGAGTGACACAAATTTGAACTTGGTACACGAAACTGTTCCACAGAAAATGTCTTAACAGACGGACAGATGAACAAACAGATGCATAAAATATGCCAAAAAATATTTTTTCGTATATAATTACACATTAACAATTTTCTGGATTTTCCTGTGGAAATTTATGGTAAGTTCCTATGGGACCAAACTGCTGAGGTCATCGGTCCCTACGCTTGCTCACTACTTAATCTAACTTAAACTAACTTACGCTAAGGACAACACACACACCCATGGCCGAGGGAGGACTCGAACCTCCGATGGGGGGGTCCCGCGCGAACCGTGGCGAGGATCCATACACCACACGGCTTCCCCGCGCGGCGAAGTTTCCCTTTGGTTGTACTGGGAAGCCTTCCGTCCTGGCAGATTTTATGATCCTAGGTCGATGGGTGGTGCACTACAGGTTTTTATCTGAGGGTATTCGAATATCAAAATTTAATGGCCGTATCTTTGTATTGAATTAGAAGATTAAAATTCTTACACCACCAAGGGAGCATTGATATCAGTATGTGGCATAAATTTGAACTTGTTACATTTACTCATTCCAGACAAAAAGAGTTCTTAACAGTCGGACAGACAGACAGATACAGTAAAGTGGTCCTTTAAAGGTTCCATTTTTACAGTCTGAGGCACGGAACCATAAAAATAAACTCAGTCAGTCTTACTGGAAAGGGACATGAATATTCACAAGAGATTTTATTACTCTTGGCGGTTCAGAAGCAATCAATCACAGAATCAACGAATTAGACAGCTTGTTTTACTCGCTTAGTGCCATCAGGTCTCATTAATTCTTGCGCCATCATCAACTGAGACACTCGAAACGTTAAAACTGATATTTATCACGGTGATTCATTACGTTTCGATCTCCTTCAAATAACTTTTTATCTCGTTTAGACAAACACTTGAAAGTTGAAGTAGGTGATTACATTTCGTTGTAAAGACAGTATAAAAATGATGGGAAAGTAGAAATGATTTATTTCTCAAATGCGATTTGCTGCTAACTTAACTGGCACCATCAAGGCTCGAGAAAGACAAATTCCTGATCGTCATCAGTCTAACAATAACGCATGCCTTCCTATGTAATATTTTTAACGATACGCAATTGCCCACCCAAGAAAATCATTTCACCTTTTTTATCTCCCCAGTTGATGATAAAACAGTGTTTCTGTTTCACAGCCCGTAAGAGTTCAAAGCCATTAACTAAGTAAGCAATCATGTTCACTTTTTTAAACGGCAAAATCTGCTAAAAGTCGACATTATGCTGTCCTGGAGACACCACAGTGATCTGTATATTTAAATTGTCTGACTAACACGGTCCAGATTACTATTTTATTAACTTTCGATGACTAGTTTCAGTCAGTTTAGGTCGTCTTCATGCCAAAAAATTCGTCACAGCATTAAGTGTTGGTGCGTTGTGCAGTTGCTGTGACGAATTATTAGACATGAAGATGGTCTATACTGGCTGAAAGCATTCATAGAAAGTAAATAAAACAGTCTGTATTTCGTTAGACGGTTTAAATTCATTTGTTATTGCACAGGGTGTTTAAAAAGAGGTTCATCCGATTTTACAATACAGTGTTTTTTTCATGAATAAAATTAGGAACTTATGGTAAATATTATGGCGCATATATGATTCTAAGTTTTTATTTAAAAAATAGAAATCATTGAAAGTGGGTAAAACTATTTGGATTGCATTAGGTAGTTTAAACTCATTTGTCATTGTACAGGGTGTTGAAAAAGAGATTTTACAATACGGTATCTTCTACGTGAAGCAGATGCAACCTTGTGATTCTTTTGACAATTACACTTAGGATTAAATTTTTTATTTGCTTTCACTTCGATGTACCCTCCATCAGACGCATGACGAACATACAGGCGATAGCCAAAGTTGTCGCTCACTTCTGTTTCTCTGTAGCTATTGGACTCACTGTTGTTGATATGCAAAGTTATAGTTCACCTAAAGTTGTTGGAAGGGGAGATATATATAAGCAGAGTGTTTCACAAAATCCCACAAAACGAATCAATTTCCACGAGATTAGGCTCCATACACTCCAATGGAGCAACGAGAGAGTCTGTTGCATTAGAACTATCACCGAGGAAAAATGCCGTTATGCCGTTATAGGCAGGTGTCATTGCGATGCTGCTCCGCCTTGTTGAAAAACGAAATTTTCGGCTTGTTCTCGCAGTTGCGCAAAAAGCCATGATCTCTAATGAATACAAGTACACAATTCCTGTACCCGCATTTACCAAAAAAAGGAATGCTCAGTAAATGCATTGCTGGAGCATCGGGGCGAAGCTTCCTCTCTACCTGCCAGTGGCGGATCATAGACCAAAATCATGGGGAGGCCAGTAAACATATTGGAAATCCTCTTTCCTTCCCTTTTAATGCATGCGTACCCTTAGTGTTCCTAACGACCACGACCACAAGTGGTATCACTAGTTAAACGATGACGACGACTTTAACTCCCAATACTACTGCTAATAATAATAATAATAATAATAATAATAATGACACTCACTTTTATTTACAATTGAACTGCTTGTTTGAGCGTTGTTACCTGTAAAACAAGTTAAATCGACAATCCTTCTGCACGAATCATTGGATAACATCATCATACGATGTTTCTCTGCTTTTAAGTATTCGCATTGCTAGTTTTTCAGTTGAGTTAAAATCAAGAGCCAACATTTGATACACGATCGTGGGCCACACTGTTCCTCAGATACATTTTTATGCGCTTCAGACAGCAAAAACTTCTTTCAGCTGACGGATTTGGTGCAGGAATGGTATAAATTAGACAAAACAGTTTGAAAGCTTCAGGAAGTACTTTGTCGGTTTCATTCTCATTGTCTTTTTATTACGTCTCCCAAACTGGCAGAGTGACATGTTTATTTATGCTGGGAAAAAATACGGTCTCCAGTTCTACACGCAACTGCGAGCAACTGAACGATGCTCCATACCTTCGTAATAATGGGTCTACACCACCTACAGGGAAATGCTGAGCAGTATTGGTGAATTGAGTTGTATCGCCTTATTTAACGAAGAGTAGTTTGTCAGAACCTGAAAATTTTGTTTCCAGTTCTGTTACAATATTATGCAATACATCAAAATACATCTCTTTCTATTTTGGGATCAATCGGTTTCCAATCTATCAGTTCAGCTGTATTCGTATAAACTTCAGTTTGCAAATTAGTAGAACATTTCATGGAATTTAATAAGTCGATCAAGTTATAAACATTCCTTAAATTTTTCGCGTGAACTATGCATTCTGAAACAGCAATGTTGCACAACTGTGCATCATTGTTTTTTTTTTCTTTCTGATGTGTGTTGGAAAGCAATTCAGTCTGCTTTTAAGATTAGAGAGAAGAAAAACAAATTCAAAGTCTAAGAGGGAATTTTCGAAAGCACAGGCTTCTCTTGTAGTTGTTGCAGTGGAGTCTGGACTGTGAATTATTTAAAACCTCAATTATGTTCGGGCGGTTTTCGAGAATGAAAGATATTGTTCTGGCGTTACAGTTCCATCTCGTTTCACTGTTGGAAGGAATGCGTTTACCAACAACACTGTCCAGAATTGTTGTGCTTTTCGAAGACCGGTGCAAAGAAGCAGGAATGCGCTGACGCGTGAAGAAAAAGATCCTTACTGGTTTTATAGAAGAACAGCTCTGCTGAAGGACTAAATTTAAACGATGTGCAAAGCAGTGAATAACAAGAGTTTGGGAGGCAATTTCACGGACCTTAGAGAGCCGTGTTAGCTCGTTCTGTGTTTCACATCCTTGCCTACTGGTTTTTTCCGCCTCTGTCTAGTCGCCAGGTGGCGCCTTGGTGGCCCCTTAGTATAGTCTTTGGTTGTAGTTCCTTGGGCAGCTTGTTGATGACATTGGCGGTCGTTCGATCGTAGTGAGGAGAGAGAGAGACAGTGGCGCATGGGACGTACGTCGGGCTGTGGACGGAGTTACAGGCGCACAGTTGTCTAAGCAGCTGGTCGTCACTAAAGTCGTGTTGGTCAGCAGTACTTGGGCCTAAGGTCGACGCAGTCAGTCTACACTGCATCAAGGAGGTATAGTTGCTGATGTGGGCAACTGAAAGCTGCTGATTTTGTAATGTTGTCTGGTCTGCCCTTGCGGGTAAGGTATTCATTACTTCCAGAATGAGATTTTCACTCTGCAGCGGAGTGTGTGCTGATATGAAACTTCCTGGCAGATTAAAACTGTGTGCCCGACCGAGACTCGAACTTGCCCGCGAAAGGCAAAGGTCCCGAGTTCGAGTCTCGGTCGGGCACACAGTTTTAATCTGCCAGGAAGTTTCTTATTCATTACTTGATTGCCGCATGTGCTCCAGTGTCGAAGTTGCTACCGCTACGCTGGATTGCCTGTGTTTCTCCATCACTCTGTTCCAACAACTCCTCTCGTTGACATTATTTAAGTACCACATTTGTGTGTTTTAAAATTTCCTTTAATTTCAGTTTGTTCAATATCTGCTTATTTTTCAGCTGCGTCTGAAATTAATTGCCATATGTTCTAGGCCGCCACGTGTGTTAATGACCACTGAGGTCGAAATCGAGTCTGATGTTCAATGGAAGTTGTTGCTTCCCTGACTGATGTAGCGAGTATTAAATGTCTACAGCTGTGGTAAGCAAACGCTAGCGACCAGTGAATCTTGGCTCCTTGCGTAATTGGGTTGTCTTACTCTGGTGATATTTATCTTTCCAGGAAAGTTATTTGTTTCAAATATGATTAAAATTGTAGTTGAGTGCTAGTACTAAAGATTCGCCTGTTACCATCTAAGCCAGTTAATCTGACAGAGTTGTGAGTGATTATTAGATTGAAGTGTTCTATTTTATTATAAGATAACCGGTTAATCATTAACAATTCCTTAGTATAATTCCGGTTGTTACACGTAGTATTTGGTTGGGGCTTGGGGCCACGCTCAGGTTGAGCTTCGATCTTGGTCTGAGCATTTTCATATGTTTCACGATAGATATTTATGATTTACGTGTTCGCTTTTTTCCCCTCGGCTTTCCGATCTGTTCATAGCGTTCGGAGACGCTGCCGCGCGGTGTTATTTGTTACCCGCCGGTTCATCGGGCGTAACCTCTTCGCGTCGCCTGCGTACGAGCGCGCAGGCGCTTCCCGTCTCACCGTAGCCTCTGAGAAGTTCCGGCCTCCTTGTTCGCTACGTCATTCTTTAAAAGTTGAGTTTCTGTCTTGAAGCAATCGGGCGTTAATTTACCCAGCCGTGCTGGTCATTTATTGTCACCTTATTCAGACCTGGCCTGCTGCACCTGCCCCTTTCGTGGTTTCCCTGTCACAAGTTGTTTTTTTTTTTTACGCAATAGTACTAATGTTGATGTAATGCTCAGTTGTTAAATGGTATTTATTATTCCACGCCGGTAGCCTTGAATATGTCAGGGAGCCTTCCCAGATTCATTGAATGTTCTCAAATTAAGTGATTCACTCTGACCAGGGTTGAAAGAAATTTATCTTTATCTATTTATATTGAACCTATTGTGTGGTGTTTATCTGTATATCTGAAGTGAGCAGTTACCAATGTTAATGAATGTTTGAGAATTGCTCTACATTTATGGTGGTAAGAAGGAGCAAAAGAATGCAGAAGAAACGTGTTTTGCCAGTTAGCTTTGGCCACTGTTACAAATAATTTTTTTTATTTATTTATATTGAGTCTGTTCTTCTGTTTACCTGTAACTCTGAAATGAAGAGTTCCCTTTTTAATGTATGTTTGAAGAATGATCTATACCTTTGGTGGTAAGATTCAACGGGAATATTTTGTCAGTCAGTTGAGTAAAAAGATTTCTGTGCAATAAAATATTGTTAACTTTCGTGACGTAAAAAATAAATTGCGATTAATATGCACCTTCCCATGCCGCTTCAATTGTTCCTTTATCCTGAGGCGTCCACTGATATTTCACTTAAATTGCACGCCATTTCATTCTCCTGCCAGAACAGAAGCAATATCATAATTCTATAACACGTCACACAACACAGTGAATAAAGCAGAAGCAGTTCTAGCTTGGCTAACGTGAGACGAAGAAAAAATTCTTGAATGTCGCCGTTCCAGTCTCGCAGCCTCACAGCAATAGAGCATTGTGATTTGTCAAAAACGTCAGTTGCTTCGTCCTCAATGCAGACCTAAAATGACGTTCTATCCAAACTTGAACATATACATTGATAAATTGACTCATTTATACGTCCAGTCAGATCGTTCTACATAGTGTTTGAAAAACCTTAGAAATAGCCCATTTTCTTTCAGTGTGCTTCAAATATTCCGCACTGTTTAGGACATTTAAAAATGGCTCTGAAATTTCAAGGATTCAGGAACTCTTCTGTCTCATCATGAGCCCTAAAAGTTATCTCCCGATCACACGACACTTGAGACGTCAGTTTGAATTTTAATTATGTATGTCAGCTTTTACTTTGTTGTCTGATTTTCATTGGTTTGTGATATTCAGTATGTAGCTCTGAAATATTAAACACGTTTTTGGATACTTCATTAATTGAAATAAAATTACTTAGACTATTTGTAGAAGCATGCTGTGCTAAACCTCCAGAGAGGTTCTTCCAGGTCGTCGAAAGCCTCAACAGACAACATAGTTTTTCCTTTGCTTAAGAGCAGATATGGCCAGCAGAATAATTTCCCTTTTCTAGGCTTAGCACATAACCATTTGTGCGGCTCATACCATGAAATTGGAAATGTACGTGTTTTGAACATATCTTTCTGAAGAGGGTAAAAGGCAGTGTTGGACGTCCATTTCGTGTTCAGTTTCGCATCTCCTTGAAAACAAAAGGTCCTATAAGGAAGTAATAACGTCCCCTACTTGTACAAGGTTGGGCTTTTCCATATTCATTGCACACGGGAAGCTAACGGAAGGGAAATGAAGAGGGGCAGCACCATAGCAACTGGTTTCCCGTGACATAGGCGTCCAGCAGCACGACTAAGGCAGCCTGTACTCCTCTCCTGTTTCCAGCAGTGACGTAATGATTACCATGGCAACTGAGCGTTTACAGGGGGCCTCCTTGCCTATGCTTCACATCATCATCTGCCTTAGGCTAGGGCTACGCTTTCGCACTTTGACTTTCTACCATTGTGCGTGGTGTCTGTTTGTTCTAAGTCGTCTCTCCCTACCACTTTCGCGCAACGACTCTCTGAGCGTGTTTTTTAGGGAATTGACTAGATTGAACCTCAGACCTGTTGCTGGTAAGGAGACGCCAGACCACACATGACATGTAGAGTTCAGAAGAGTTCAGTGAGACTAGCTATGATATAATCCAATACTTAATGATTTCGGCCGGCCGCGGTGTTCGAGCGGTTCTAGGCGCTTCAGTCCGGAACCAGGCAGCTGCTACGAGCGCAGGTTCGAATCCTGCCTCGGGCATGGATGTGTGTGCTGTCCTTCGGTTTAAGTAATTCTAAGTCTAGAGGCTGATCACCTTAGATGTTAAGTCCCATAGTGCCTAGAGCCATTTTTTAACTTAATGATTTCAGCGTCAGCTCCACTGCACTCCCTGTAAAAGAATCTTAATGCTAGCTAAATTTCGTGGAAAGGGTTCAAGGCTGTCCTATTTTTAGTTAGCTGGTAAAATAACGTCGAAAAAGCAGTTAAGTTTACCATTGGAATTTTTATTCTACTCACAAAATATTGTTTATAAATTGTACTATTGATAAAAGGAAATATTTTAATACAGGATGATAAAAACGAACTGCGTTCAACACAAATGTGAACGAATATTCCCTGACTGGGTTTCCAAGTTCTATGTTGGATCGAAGGATGACCTATGCCATATCACATCTATAATCTGGGTTTAAATTAAGTTTCATAAAAGAGAAAACTATCAAAATGGTCTACAGTGACCTTCGATTACCTTTAATTACTTATTTAACTTGACTTAAATTACAGTGGCTGATGTGGCTTCTCAATAATTATATAACAGAAAAATCATCGCGTTTCAGATTTTAATTTCAAGTAGAAAATGTGAATACCACGAAGTTTAATTGATGGTCGACACTAGTCTTGCGTAAAAAGGGGATGTAACAGATGATACTTCTGCAGTTCTGAGTGAATACTTATGCGCTCTTATGTGGCATCGCGTGCGTTCATTGCCTTGTCGGTGGTTAGGCAGCGTCAGGGACGGCTGGCGGCACAGCTCCACACACCTCGCCATCTCAGTAGCAACTCTCTCGAACTTATCCTTACTACCGTTTACCGAAGTTGGTTTAAGAAAAAGGTATCTGGCTGTATTTTCAACTGACCAATCAGCGTCTCAATGTTAACCTTAAGCTCCGCGTACAAAAATTGTCTATCCAATGAGAAACGTTATACTTTTCGTGGTGGGGCAATGTTTTTAATGTTTGCTACGTAACAGAGACGCATATAGTCTCATGCTAAAACCTGCAGCTGGTGTGGCCGTTTTGGTGTTATCGTAAGATATATACTGTTCTTCTGGAGGGCTCTATCTTTTACCATGGGCTGGGGGACGGACCTCTTGGCGATCGGTCGATGATGCGGGTGTCCCATTATGTCCCATTGTCCCGCTCTTATCGTAGGGCCTTCCAGCCTATACGGCTCTGCTCTCGGCTTCTGTTCTCGTTTCTTCCCTCGGAACTGCGTCTGTTTCACGGTGGGAAGGTATGACATGCATTTAGACGTTCTTGTGTTAGTCTGTGGTATTCCATTTGCTCTCTCGTTGATCGTATTACTTCTGTTAATTTAATGTGAGGGTTTATTCGGAGCTATGTGACATATTGCCGGATTTGCTATCATGTCAGGGTTTTCATGTAAGGTGTTGGATTTGCCTGACACCTTACAACTTGCTATCTACTGCTGGTGGTTTGGAACAAATGGCACAAGCTAACGTCTTTCGTGCTCGTCGACAAAACTGCATAAACGTTTATTGTAAAAATAACTGTAGATAATACATCTACTACTTCTACTACTGAAAAGTGAGGAGGGTGGCCTCGCTTTCCTCCCCTGATCAGCTGCCACTGCTACCTACTACCGTATTCTTAACAGTGAGACAAATTTCAACATCAGCATTGTGTCAGTCTAAAACAAGGTTGTTACTGTAAGATCACCACATCCTTGGACACTTTAGATGTAACTCCATATATTTATTAATACACATTTCATTAATTTTTTTAATGTAGTAAGGGCAGTCAAATGTAAACGAGACAGATGAATGCGACACATGGAAAAAGTTTCGTAAACCGCTTATTTTAAAAGTAATCACCATAACTCTTAATACATTTAACCCACTGTGAGACAATTGGAAGATTTAGTAATAGTCTTGAAGGGTTTTCCGCCAGACGACGTTGTGCAAATTCAATACTAGTTCCTCGGTGTAACTGTCAGACGTCTTCAGTTGGCTGAACATTGCTGATGGCTAGCTAAGACTGACGGTATCCGCACGTCGACGTCCCGTGTATAGAACACGCGTGTAAAGAATCGGCAGGTGTGGTGATCACGCAAGCGCAATGATTTTCAGATAGATGGTGCCATACTCAAACCCACTCTGCCGAAAATCGCAGAGCGGCCCTCCTGCGCATGCACTGTACGATATGTTTACTAACAGTGCGGCCAGACGTTATTCACTAAAAAACCGTAATAGACCAATGTTATGACGGGTCTGTTATTGAAAACTCTTTATTTTATAGCCGTGATTTAACAGCAGCCAATGCAGCGTTCCAGGTCGTGATCAGTTGCAACCCCGCATTCCTGTTGATGAGATTATCAACTGTGCAGATTTGTATTGCTTCCTTAATAGTGCAGTCCCAGAAAGATGATACCGTCTATAAAATTTCCGCCTTTTCACAGCTCATGCAATGTCCTGTATTCAGTCATTGTTTTGCGACTGGCGACTGCTCCCGTTGTCGAAGGCGTGTATAACGCTGATATCCATCGCTGTGTTCTCGTGTTGTACGATGTCTCTGGCCTATGTATGCCCCACACATTGATGTGGAATCTTACTTAAGCCGAGCGGTTCTAGGCGCTACGGTCACAGGTTCGAATCCTGCCTCTGGCATGGATGTGTGTGATGTCCTTAGGTTAGTTAGCTTTAAGTAGTTCTAAGTTGTAGGGGACTGATGACCTCAGATGTTAAGTCCCATAGTGCCCAGAGCCATTTGAACCAATCTTACTTACACCACGTACCCTCAGGCCAAGATCATCCTTAACCGAACCCAAGAAGTTTCTCAGTTTTGCAGATTGTCGAAAACTACACTTAGTGTCACGTTTTCCGAGGACTCTTCCGATTCTTGACGACATGGCACAAAAATACGGCAAGAAGGCCAAAGTTGTGGGTGTCTTTGTATCTTCATTCTGCTCCATGGATTGATCTCGCTTGGACCTCAAGACATTACGTATCTGTCTCTCAGAATAACAGTCTTGTCGACTGTCTCCAAATGTTGTATCTCAACCGAGAGGCTTTCAGTATCAGGTACCACACGCACTCTATGAACTAACGTATGTAATGCACTACCCCACGATGCAGGGTGACAGCAGTTTATAACGTGTAAATATAGACCTGTATGAGCTGGCTTCTTGTAGAAACTGTGTCCCAACGTTCCGTCTGCTTTCCTTCGTACCAAAATAGCAAGAAAAGAAGTACCATCTTTTTCCACTTCCATAGTGAAATTTATATTCAGATGGAGCGAATATAAATGCTGAAGAAACATAGTTCATGTGGACACACCACAAATCTATCATCCACATACCGCAAAAAACATGCGGATTTGGGAGTGGCTGACTGTTAGAATTTTTCTTAGAAGTCCTCCATGAAATAATTGGTAACCAGAGAAGACAGAAGGCTTCCCATGGCGACATGTCCATTTGTTCAAAATATTGGTCACGAAATAAGAATGTTCAAGTAAGCACGTGTTTAAATAACAGCACTCTACCCCTCAAATCTTTTGCTAATGCGCCCTAAAGAGCTCTGCATAGGCACCTTTGCAAATAAAGACACATTAAAACTTACTAAGAGATTCGACGATTACAATCTAAGAGTTTTCAGGCGACCTAAGGAATTCTCAGTTTCGAATATGATGGTCGCACTTGCCTACGAGAGGTACCAATAGTGACGTCAGATATTTAGCAACAAAGTAAGTAGGTGCTGCTACGTTGCTTAAAGTGGGACGGAGAGGCGCCCCATTATTATGGATCTTAGGTAAGCCATAGAGTCTAGGAGGAACTGCAGCCTGCCGACGCAAAGCCTTGGTGACTTGCGCTGGAGTAGAGTTCTTCCTGATGAGTTCCAGAGTCTTTATCTGGATCCTACCCATCAGAACACTTTTCAATGTACTGTACGCAGGATCGTCGAGCAGTTTGTATATCTTTCTATTATATTCTGTGCGTGAGAGAAGCACAGTAGCATTTCCTTTGTCATCAGGTAAGATGACTATCTCTTGGTCTCCTTTCAATGCTCGTAGAGCATTTCTTTCAGCTGAGGTGTTATTGAAGTTGAACCTCTTAGATGGAACTCGAGTCAAAATGAGGCATGTTACGCTTAAACTCTTCAGCTGCAGCTTTAGGATTTTTCGAAATAGCCTGTTTTATTCCACTAATCACATCTCAGATGGAAACCCAGTTCTAAGCAAAGAAGGGAAAGCAGAAAGGTGGAAGGAATATATAAAGCGTCTATACAAGGGTGATGTACTTGTGGACAATATTATGGAAATGGAAGAGGATGTAGATGAAGATGAAATGGGAGATACGATACTGCGTGAAGAGTTTGACAGAGCAATGAAAGACCTGAGTCGAAACAAGGCCCCGGGAGTAGACATCATTCCATTAGAACTACTGACGGCCTTCCATTAGAACTACTGACGGCCTTGGGAGAGCCAGTCATGACAAAACTCTACCATCTGGTGAGCAAGATGTACGAGACAGGCGAAATACCCACAGACTTCAAGAAGAATATAATAATTCCAATCCCAAAGAAAGCAGGTGTTGACAGATGTGAAAATTACCGAACTATCAGTTTAATAAGTCACAGCTGCAAAATACTAACGCGAATTCTTTACAGACGAATGGAAAAATTGGTAGAAGCCGACCTCGGGTAAGATCAGTTTGGATTCCGTAGAAATATTGGAACACATGAGGCAATACTGACCTTACGACGTATCTTAGAAGAAAGATTAAGGAAAGGCAAACCCACGTTTCTAGCATTTGTAGACTTAGAGAAAGCTTTTGACAATGTCGTCTGGAATACTCTTTCAAATTCTAAAGGCGGCAGGGGTAAAATACAGGGAGCGAAAGGCTATTTACAATTTGTACAGAAACCAGATGGCAGTTATAAGGGTCGAGGGGTATGAAAGGGAAGCAGTGGTTGCGAAGGCAGTGAGACAGGGTTATACTCTCTCCCCGATGTTATTCAATCTGTATATTGAGCAAGCAGTGAAGGAAACAAAAGAAAAATTTGGAGTAGGTATTAAAATCCAGGGAGAAGAAATAAAAACTTTGAGGTTCGCCGATGACATTGTAATTCTGTCAGAGACAGCAAAGGACTTGGAAGAGCAGTTGAACGGAATGGACAGTGTCTTGAAAGGAGGATATAAGATGAACATCAACAAAAGCAAAACGAGGATAATGGAATGTAGTCGAATTAAGTCGGGTGATGCTGAGGGAATTAGATTAGGAAATGAGACACTTAAAGTAGTAAAGGAGTTTTGCTATTTGGGGAGCAAAATAACTGATGACGGTCGAAGTAGAGAGGATATAAAATGTAGACTGGCAATGGCAAGGAAAGCGTTTCTGAAGAAGAGAACTTTGTTAACATCGAGTATATATTTTAGTGTCAGGAAGTCGTTTCTGAAAGTATTTGTATGGAGTGTAGCCATGTATGGAAGTGAAACATGGACGATAAATAGTTTGGACAAGAAGAGAATAGAATCTTTCGAAATGTGGTATTACAGAAGAATGTTGAAGATTAGGTGGGTAGATCACACAACTAATGTGGAGGTATTGAACAGGATTAGGGAGAAGAGAAATTTGTGGCACAACTTGACTAGAAGAAGGGATCGTTTGGTAGGACATCTTCTGAGGCATCAAGTGATCACAAATTTAGCATTGGAGGGCAGCGTGGATGGTAAAAATCGTAGAGGGAGACCAAGAGATGAATACACTAAGCAGATTCAGAAGGATGTAGGTTGCAGTAGGTGCTGGGAGATGAAGGAGCTTGCGCAGGATAGAGTAGCATGGAGAGCTGCATCAAACCAGTCTCAGGACTGAAGACCACAACAAGAACAATCACATCTCGGATGGGAATGGTCCCTGGTGTAGGTGCAAAATTCACATCCTTCTCTCGCATCGAAACTGCAGCGTCGTTCAAAGTCTTCTCCATGAGTCTGAACACGGTACGTCTTTTTGGCATGTCTTCTTAAGTTCGGGCTTCGAGTCGACCGATGGACCTCAGCTTGTCGTTCAGTCCAGTCAGCCAGTGCCCAAGTGGCGCTATCAACCCAGTTCCAGGAGACCGCTGAAAGGTTCACTGAAATCTTCAGATGGAGTGATAGTAACTGGACACTAGGCGCAATTCCTGACGCGTACAGCGCACACTTTCTCAAAAATGCTGCACGCAACCGTCGTTTAATTCTAATGGCTGCCGCAGAGTTTATGTAACATTTTCGAAGCAAATAGACGGCCACAAATGTCTTTCTTCAGGGCTCCAAAGTCATGGAATTCGCATGGGGGCGAGATAGGCACTGTATGGAGGACGTGTTAGACTTCCCAGTGAAACTTCTGCAACGTACTCAAAACAATTTTGGGTTCATTTCCTGAGAACGTAATTTTCTGGAAATCATTTACATTTCTTGTTGATTTCTGTCAAATGGGATTTATGACACCAGTGTCGTCTTCAAAAAGTATCAGTTCTACTTTTTGAAGCTTAATTGAAACCACATTCACAAATACAAAGGATGGGAGTACCCAAAGTTGAAACCTTTGGGACTCACTTCAAGATTTCTCCTATGTTATTAAAATTTTCTGCACTTGCATCATTGTGTGAACTACACACCACAGCTTTTTGAATTCTATTTGTTAAATACGATTCAAACCAGTTGTGTCCAGGATCATCAATTCCATAAAACCTGAGTTTTTCTAAGAGTGTACCATAATGTACACTATTAAACGCCTAGGAAATGTAATAAAAATACCAAATGGCGATATTTTATTACCTAAAGTCTGCGCTATTTGATGAGTGAATCTGTGCTATTTGGTGAGTGAATGTGTAAACAGAATTCTCAGTCCGTCAAACCCTCTAAAGTTCAAACTGTGTTGTGAGGCAGTTGTTAAGGACATTTTTTGGGCTTTTTTGGGAAAAGCTGTCGGTAAGGAAATTGGACGTTAATTATTTAAGCCTGTCTTAACACCTTTCTTAAGAAGACGTATAACAACTCCACATTTTAACCTTCTTGAAAAATCCCCTGCGGCAGTGATGGATCACATATATCGCTAAGGCCATTACTTATTAGGCTGGAACGTCTTTTCAGAATTCTGGTTGAAATTTCAACACCACATGAACTTTAGTTTCGTAGAATTTTTATATATATATATATATATATATATATATATATATATATATATATATATTTCAATGAATTTTTATTGTACATCCGCAGAATAAAATACGTTTTGTGAAATAAATCACTGAACAACCTTCTGGAACGCAAGCGTTGTATGCCGTGGCGGCTTTAAATGTACAGATATCACTATTCTTACGTTCTTTGACGAACATGTTTCCGTTGGAGCGCAGTGCCCTTTGGTGTGACGGCTCCGGGCGTGGTGGCCAGTTTGCTGGGCAGAATGGGCTGGGGAACGAGATTATAACAAATTTTCCGTGGGGCTTCTTCACCATGGTGTTTACTGGGGTCGTGTTATCCTGTGTAAGTTACTGAGTACCGACTTGGCTTGTGACGTGGTTTATCAGGGCACCGAACTAGCAAGGGACTATTAGCTGTCATTTTGGTCCGTCTTTCTTCCTTCCTTCCTTCCTTCCTTGGGTACAGGCGCCCGTATCTCCATGGTATTCCAGGGGCAATGAAATTCCAAGAACTGGTAGGCATTTTAGACTGGGTACCTGGCTAATATCTTAATATAATTTTTTGTGTTAACCTTATATATTCGTGATGCTTGTGAACCTTCAGAAAGTGTAAAGCTCCATGTTACAGATGAAAGGTTACTTCGAAGGTTGGTGATGTGCATTAGTTTACGCGTTACCTGTTGTTCTCCGCTTCCCATTGCGGCTGATTTTTAAACTAAGTTATTTGACATGTAGTTTCCAATTGGAGACCCAGTGAAATGTTTAGATTACCAGTTACCACGGATGTTTGATTGTTCATGACTGAATGTGTGTCTGTTTTGGTATTTTGTTATCCTAATTATAATTATATTTCGTCTGGTTTTCATCAAGCTAATGCTAAAGACGTAAGCTGTAAGTTTATACATGTTGAGTCACTAACTATTGCCACCTAGAAAAACTCCGAAAGTATGATAGTAGCTGAAAAGTTTGAGGGGCAAATGTCGCATGGGACAACGGGGGCCATGATATGACTTTGGTTTTTTGTTGCTGGGTGCGGTTGCTTCAGTGGTATGAAGGTCAAAATTATTTTTTTAAATGAGATGCTATAGTTTGGTACTTATTTTCTGATAGTGGCTATCGAGACGAATCCAGTGATGTGCAACAGTAAGGTCTTTGTCTTTGATGGTCAACGAAGGTCAAAATGTGGCATGTACGTCCATTTACAGGAGTAGTTCGAAGTGATGACAATTGGTATTAATGCAGTGCTGCAATCTTCTTATCATGGACTGAGTATTATCCTTATCACTCCGGCACTTATCAAGCACATGCTCTAACAATTCTCTCTCGTATATCGTGCAAATAGTAAACATTCGCAGAATACAGCGTATCCATTCGACGGTTTCGCAATACAACATAAGTAGGAACGCTAAGACAAGTATCGTCGAATTAAGCGAATGTGAATGATTTATTCCTTCGAAGAAAAAGTCGATATGCTTCTCATTTACGGAAAATGCCAACTAAATTCAGTGAGCTAGAGTCTTATACGCTGAAAGGTATCCTCAACGTACCCACCCTACACGTCGTGCGTTTAAATATGTTTATGATAAATAGAAAAGTACTAGATCTTTAACGCATCGGAAACATATCTGGCAAAGGAAAGTTACTAACGAGGAAACAGAAATTGGCACTTTGGCCACTGTGGTTAGAGATCCTTGCTAGCTCGCGCCAACTCTCAAGGTTCAAATGGCTCTGAGCACTATGGGACTTAACTTCTGAGGTCATCAGTCCCCTAGAACTTAGAACTACTTAAACCTAACTAACCTAAGGACACCACACACATCCATGCCCGAGGCAGGGTTCGAACCTGCGACCGTAGCGGTCCCGCGGTTCCAGACTCAAGCGCCTAGAACCGCTCGGCCGCCAGCGTCCGGCCAAATCTCAAGGGAATCTGACAAGAGCCAGAGTAGTGTTGTTCGTGTTCTGCATCGCCATAAATATCATCCTTACCGTATCAGTCTCCGCCAAGAATTATCTGGTACGGATTGTATGCGTCGCATTGAATTGTGGCGATGGGCTCAACTTCAGATCCAGAGGTATGACACATTTATTAATTTGATTTCATTTAGTGACGAGGCTACATTAATAAACCATGGAAATCCTAATTTGCATAACATGCATTAATGGGCAACTGAAAATCCATGTCGGCTGCGGCAAGTTGCACACCAAAAACCATGGTCGGTGAATGTATGGCGTGGGATTCTGGAAGACAGAATTATAGGCCCCTATTTCATCGAATGAAATCTTAATGGTAGGAAGTACACCACATTGCTGCAAGAGAAATTAGGTCTGTTATTGGAAGAAATATCTTTAGATGCAGGCAACAGAATGTGATATCAACACGATGGGTGTCCGGCACATTTTTCGATGTTGGCTAGAAATGAGTTGCAGAGACAATTCCCTAATCCAGAATGAGATATTCACTATGCCCCGGAGTGTGCGATGATATGAAACTTCCTGGCAGATTAAAACTGTGTGCCGGACCGAGACTCGAACACGGGATCTTTGCCTTTCTCGGGCAAGTGCTCTACCATCTGAGCTACCCAAGCACGACTCACGCCCCGTCCTCACAGCTTTATTTCTGCCAGTACCTCGTCTCCTCCTTTCCAAACTTTTCCGAAGCTGTCCTGCGAACCTTGCAGAACTAGCACTCATTCTGGAAACATCCCCCAGGCTGTGGCTGTCATGTCTCCGCATATCCTTTCTTTCAGGAGTGCTAGTTCTGCAAGGTTCGCAGGAGAGCTTCTGTAAACAAACTGCCTATTGGCTTCTGTCTCGGGTTCTTCGGCCGACGCTCATCTAATGATTTTTCTGACGTTTCGCCAGCACGAGTGGCTGGCATTGTCAAAGCTTCACCCTCCATTGCCGGTGGTGAACTGGAGCCGAGCTCGCGGCCGCAGACTATATGTACCTGGCGCGCCAACGTCCGAGGGCTTCTCCGCGGTCATTTCCGGTGCGGTTCTCCTCTTGCTACCTGCGACGGTCGTTCGCTGCAGTACGGGAAGCCAGGATCCGTTGACCTTAAGGCTTTCCTCTTTCTTGTTCAAACTGTTCGCGTGTTTTTGTATTTCTACAGCTTCTCTGAACAAGCGCGTGTGATAGTGGTTCTCTATAGCCAGAACTTCCGTGTCGGCGAATTTTATTACGTGGTCGGTCTCATTCAGTGCGTGTTCTGCCACGGCCGATTTCTCCACCTGCCCCAACCTGCAATGTCGCTTATGCTCCTTGATCCTGGTGTTAATGGATCGTCCAGTCATCCCGACATAAACTTTTCCGCATGTGCATGGTATGCGGCAGGTGGAGAAATCGGCCGTGGCAGAACACGCACTGAATGAGACCGACCACGTAATAAAATTCGCCGACACGGAAGTTCTGGCTGTAGAGAACCACTATCACACGCGCTTGTTCAGAGAAGCTGTAGAAATACAAAAACACGCGAACAGTTTGAACAAGAAAGTAAAGCTGTGAGGACGGGGCGTGAGTCGTGCTTGGGTAGATCAGATGGTAGAGCACTTGCCCGTGAAAAGAAAATGTCCCGAGTTCGGGTCTCGGTCCAGCACACAGTTTTAATCTGCCAGGAAGTTTTTTAATTCCCAAATCGTTGGATTCGACGCGGAAGAGATGTGTCGTGGCCGGCTCATTCGCCAGACTTGACGACTCTGGAACTTTTATTCTGGGGATTCGTAAAAACACTGTTCATAAAGACGTTCCAAATACACCTGAAGATATGCGAGAGAGAATTATCAGAGCGTATTCTTCGATAAGTGCCGATGTGATAAGCAATATCTGTGAATCCATGATGAGACGATTGCAGCACTGCATTGATACCAATGGTCATCACTTCGAACACCTTCCTTAAATTGACGTTCATGCCACCTTTTTTGACCTTCGTTGACCTTCGTTGACCTTCAAAGACAAATCCCTTACTGTTACACATCATTGGATTCGTCTCCATAGCAGTTATCAGAAAATGAGTACCACACTGTAGCATCCCATTAAAAACAAAGTTAACTTACATATATCTGAAGCGACCCCACTTAGCAAGAAAAAACCAGCCTCATATTATGGCCCCCCGTTTTCCCGCGCAACATTTGTCCCACAAACTTTTCAGCTCGTGTCATACTTTCGGAGTTATTCTTGGTGGCAATAGTTAGTGACTCACCCTGCATTGTGCATCTATTCTATTTAAGTGGCGTAGATAAATTTTAGTCTGTTCCAGGACGCATTTGTTCTCTCCCAACCGCCATGGATGAGCTTTGAATGCCATGCGAGTGTCCTTGTGGCTGTTTGAATAGCTCGATAAAAAAATTGTGTCATTACTGCTTGATTGCTGAAATTATTTTTTTAAATATCTGTAGCTGGTTTTTGGTAACAGTTCAGGTTAATTCTACCTTAAGAGTTACTTATTCGAAGCACGGCTGTGTATTGGAATTCCAATTACTTGTGCTGCGGAGAACTGTCGTTAATAATCTTTTGTACCTCATTGCTTGTCTGTATTACCCAGGGTAGGGACCCACTTACTGACGGCCCGCCGGCCTGCTTAGCCGAGTGTGTGAAAAATCCCCACAGATCCAGCCCTTCCCGGTTTTGCCACCTGGCCGAATTACGAGGCCGTAATTATATTTCAACTGGTTTACACAGAGCGTGGTTGTGCTCGGGTCGTGCGGAAACTTTTTTGCCCAAGCGCCTTCACTGTTTTTGTCTTTTCTCATATTTTTATTATTGTACTATTGCAGGTAAATATTATTGTACTATGGAGGCTCAGGAGTGTCCTGTAATAGCTCTGCTTCGCTGCGAGCAACTTGAACGTGAGTTAAAAATACTTGGGCACGTAACTTACGCGAATGTAAATGAACTGGCAGCACGTGTAACTACTGAAACCCGGTGCCTATCGCCCTTGATAGCATCGGTGAGGTAGGTTGGACTATTTTTCACTCTTTAGCCTTTTCATAAATGGCTCAAAATACTGCCTTTCTTAGTGTCAATAAGCCTACGCGTAGGCAGTGGTGTCGGGTGCAAGCGAAAGTGGCGCACTGGAGTAAAAGAGTGTCAGACTTCAAAGCAATTAGAGCTAGCTCCCGAGTAGGATAGTTCGGAGCAACAGTTGCTTAGCCAAATCAGAGTTGCAGGTGAAGTTTAGACTTCTTGGATTAGAAGAGGAAGTGCTACTAGGGATCGGGGTGGAATTTCTAGACAGGTTTCGCGGAATACCGTTAATGACCCAGAATTACTGACAAGTGGGTCTGTTGGTAAACAGAATGCTAAATAACAGCTGTTGAGAGGGGTCACTGATCCTCAGCAGAGGAACTAAAAAACTTGAGAGTTTTTTGTGCTTAACAGTGAGATTTTTTGAACATTATGCGAAGGCATTATACGTTTCACAAAACATTATGAATTTATTATATTCGTTGACTTGGGGGTTGTAAATTAGGATTATTTCAGAGGCACTCTCAAATCAAGCTTCGTTAAGTGCACTCAGGAAAAGAATAATACAGCTTAAATTATCCCCACGAATTAAGAGAACTTGAGAATAAATATTTTTGCGTTTGCAGTCTATTCATGAGAACTTTTAGCTGATTATATTCAGAGGGTTCCCACTGCCATGATCGCTTTAGAGCTTCAGTTCAGAGTTAGTCATTGTTCGTAAAGTTCTTCGGGGATGACACGGGAGGACCGTTTCTTGGGTTACCTTTTCTACCAAACCCACTTCTCTGGTTGATTTTCATCTTTCGCTTATCTCTATTGAAGAAATTTGGTTGGCCGATGAATGCCGCGACATAACCGGGAATGCCGGTCCTAGTGTTTTCCGGAATCTTGATAGTTGGGAAAGAGTTCCTTGTGTCCAACCTTGAGTTGAGTAAACCAGGGCATTTGGTTCGAGACTGCGTGGCAAAGCGGCTGACGCCAGGGGAAAACGGACGTGGGTAACGCTTCTAAACCACCGAAACAGTGCGCCCATATTAGACAGGCAGTGGGAAGACTTCCTTACCAGTGTGAAGTTTGATCAGGAGCCATTTTGTGCTCTTGCTGACTGGTAGTACCTTGTCCTTCCTCGATTATCAACGGTGCCTAGAATTTCGTGTCATTTTCAAGCTGCCCTCCTTGCGTGTTTCCGATCAGGAATGTTGTGTTGTCAATAGGCAAAAGTTGCCTCTGCTAGGTGAAGTGCAGGGGAAATTGAGTATCCTGGGGTTTTCATGGCCCGTTAATCTGTTAGTAGTTGGTCTCACTGTTAATTTACTTTAGGGGTGCAATTTCGTACGCCTTAGTAGACTTGTTCTTAATTATGGGGATAAGATGCTTTATTTCAAGTTTTGTCCTAGTGTAACCATTGCTGTTTTCTCTTCTCTGGCGCGGTCTTCAATTCGTGTGGCTTACGAGCAAGGTCATGGTTTCGATCGTGCTCACTTGGACGTTGACCGTGATAGGAAATTGTTGCAGGGCCTTCAGGGTTTCCCCGATGTTCAGGCAGACTTACGTCACTCGCAGAACTGAATGTAAGATCCGTTTGAAAGATGATGTACCTGTTAGGAAAGCTCCTTATAGATTATCCCCTCCCAACATAAAAGCCTTTCGTAGTCAATGGAAAGGTTATATTAGTCTGTTCCTCTAGCGAAACTACAGTTATTTTACTTGCTTTTCGGGGCGCATTATTTTAATGTTTTAGATCTGAATTAAGTTTATCTTCAGATAACTTTGAGGACTCTATCCGCCTTCTGTATCTGTTGAAATCTTAGTTTTATCGTGTTCCATTAGGTCTTTCATCAGGGTCGCGCTATTGACTCGTGCTCGGAGACATTCAATTTAAGTACGTCTACAGATATCAGGACGATGTTGTCCACAGTAAGAGCTTGGAAGATTTGACTCATCTTTAGCATGTTACTACGCTTTGGAAGCAGGGCTTAGTCAGACCATCCAAGATCAACTTGGCTAGATCGCACCTTTCCTTTTCAGGTCATTTAGATTCGACTGAGGAATCAGAATAGAACAATGGCGTACGCGTGATATGCGTAACTTTCCACCACCTAAGAATAAGAAATACGCATTTAAGTTCACGGTTACGCGCATCAAAGGCACTGATAATCAATTCACCGCTGCCCTTAACAGAATGTTCGAAGAACATGACCAAAATGAACGAGGGGATGTTGCTTGTAAGGTCGGGCATATCGTAGATGTGCTCAAAGAAGTTGCAAAGTTACTTGCTGGTCTTAAGCTTAAGCAAGTCCAAGACCCAGTTATTCGACCTATTAAATGCCGTTTACAAGAGGAAGAGAAGGTTAATGATTATTTTCTAATCAAGGCGCTATTTCTCATAAGAAAAGCCTAGCCAAGGGGTTAAAGATTTATTTCCCTAGTGAGTTAATATCTACCGTGTTTCATTACTTTCATAACTGTTATAGGATGTCACTCGGGCCTGTATAAAACCTTTGTTAAGATTAGGATACATGTTGCCTGGCCTTCTTTGTATAGGGATGTTCGGCGTTTGTTGGGAAGGGGGGGAGGTGGAGAGGTGACGGACAAAATTTATATTATGTAGGTCCCCTCCTTCGTACCAGAAACTGGTATCGTTCTGTTCTTGAGGTAGTAAATGCATTTACCCGTTATGCAGCTTGTGATTCGTAGTACATCACATTTTTTCTTATGCAGTACTATCTAGTTTTTATAATTTCTCAGTTGCACGATCCTAATAATCTACAGCCTTAGACCAGCGCTGAAAAATATGTTTTGAAGCCTGTCACAGAAGACGGCAAACGGGAAGTGACCACAGCTGTTTGGTTTGTAAAACCGATGCAAGAGAGACGTACTATCAGATCACTAACCCAAGCAGACAGCAAGAGCACCCATACGATAGTTTGCAGGGGAGGTATATATTATTATTATTATTATTATTATTATTATGTGCGTATGGACCCTGTCGGATCACGCATTACGTTTATGATTCGCCTTTCTGATAGCCTATATAGCTTCCTTTCATTCGCTATGTGCTTTCTTCCTTTCTTCTGACCACTTGGTCCCTGATCTTTTAGGGACTTCATTCTCTGGCTTTACTACCCATCTATTTTCTGACGGTGAAGTTTCCTGTCTAGTATGTCCGATGTTCCTATCTGATTTTTCCAGGTCATATTTGACTTCTTCTATCCGTGGGATGTTCTTCAGTTCTGCAGTGTATGTCAAAAACTTGAGTTAGCCTTGATGATTGGAGTCTATGAATGTGTCCATAGAATTTCAGCCTTTGTTTCGTGATATCTGCGGCAAGGTTGGACAGTTCTTCTGTTGCTTTGCACGATTTGAGTCTATACCCCTCTCTTGTTTTATCTGGCCCCCGCATTTTGCTCACGATCTTTCTTTCCTCCTTCAAGATGTTCTCCAGATCGCCTTTTCTATTAAGTACCGAGGTCTCGCTCGCGTGCAGCACTTCAGGTTTAATCACTGTATTATAATGTTTGATCTTTGTATGAATGGACATACATTTCTTGTTGTAGATTTCACACATTCTCCCATATGCTCGTTTGCGTTTTTGTAACCGGACTTTCTGTGCTTCCTTTCCCAACCCTGTTGGTTCTATGATCTCACAGAGATATTTGAAGTGTGGAACTCGTTTGATCTGCCAGCATTTTTTGTTCAGTTCCTGAATGTCGAGTTTAGTGCAAATGAACTTGGTCTTCTCGAATGAAATTTGTAGTCCAGTTTTGTCAGCGCATTCCTTGCGGAGTTGAATCTGTTTGATAGCTGTGTTTTCGCAGGCCCTAGTATCACTAGATAGTCTGCGAAAGCTAAACAACTGACCTTGATGTCATCATTCTTTCGTCAGAGTTGAAAGGGTTTCAAGTGGTCATCGGTTTTCAATTCTTTCTCCCATTCTCGGATGACTTCATCCAGAACAAGGTTGAAGAGCAGTGGTGACAATCCATCACCTTGTCACACACCGGTCTTTATCTCAAAGTGCTCTGACATTTCACCCGTGAATTTCAATTTCGACTTCGTGCCCATGAGTGTTTCCTTGATGAGTCTTAATGCCATTCGATCAAGTCCTTGTTCTTCTAAGATGTTAGAGGGACTGTCTATGGACCGAATCATATGTCTTCTTGAAGTCAACAAACATACAGATGATCGAAGAGCTTCGGGTTGCTCTATACTTCAATGGCATCTTCAAATTTAAAATTTGTTAAACACAAGAACGCCCCGGCCGGAAACTGGCTTGATAGCCACAAATTTTGATTTCGAGCTGTTCTTGTGTTCTTTGAAGAAGGCATGCGGACAGAATTTTGTAGGTGACTTCAAGGAGAAAAATCGCTCTGTAGTTACTGACATCTGTTCTGCTACCTTTTTTGTGTAACGGATGGATGAGTGCACGTTTCCATTTTTCAGGTATAGGGTGGTCCATTGATCGTGACCAGGCCTAATATCTCACGAAATAAGCGTCAAACGAAAAAACTACAAAAAACGAAACTTGTCTAGCTTGAAGGGGGAAACCAGATGGCGCTATGGTTGGCCCGCTAGATGGCGCTGCCAAAGGTCAAACGGATATCAACTGCGTATTTTTTTTTAATAGGAACCCCCATTTTTATTACATATTAGTGTAGTACGTAAAGAAATATTAATGTTTTAGTTGGACCACTTTTCTCGCTTTGTTATAGATGGTGCTGTAATAGTCGCAAACATATGGCTCACAATTTTAGACGAACAGTTGGTAACAGGTAGGTTTTTAAATTAAAATACAGAACGTAGGTATGTTTGAATATTTTATTTCGGTTGTTCCAGTGTGATACATGTGCCTTTGTCAACTTACCATTTCGGAGAACGCATGCTCTTACAGCATGATTACCTGTAAATACCACATTAACGCAATAAATTCTCAAAATGATGTCCGTCAACCTCAATGCATTTGGCAATATGTGTAGCGACATTCCTCTCAACAGGGAGTAGTTCGCCTTCCGTAATGTTCGCACATGCATTGACAATGCACTGACGCATATTGTCAGGTGTTCTCGGTGGATCACGATAGCAAATATCCTTCAACTTTCCCCACACAAAGAAATCCGGGGACGTGTCAGATCCGGTGAACGTGCTTCGACGAACAATCCACCTGTCATGAAATATGCTATTCAATACCGCTTCAACCGCACGCGAGCTATGTGCCGGACATCCATCATGTTGAAAGTACATCGCCATTCTGTCATGCAGTGAAACATCTTGTAGTAACATCGGTAGAACATTACGTAGGAAATCAGCATACATTGCACCATTTAGATTGCCATCGATAGAATGGGGTCAATTATCCTTCCTCCCATAATGCCGCACCATACATTAACACGCCAAGGTCGCTGATGTTCCAATTGTTGCAGCCATTGTGGATTTTCCGTTGCCCAATTGTACATATTATGCCGATTTACGTTACCGCTGTTGGTGAATGACGCTTCGTCGCTAAATAGAACGCGTGCAAAAAATCCGCTATTGTCCCGTAATTTCTCTTGTGCCCAGTGGCAGAACTGTACACGACGTTCAAAGTCGTCGCCAGGCGATTCCTGGTGCATAGATATATGGTACAGGTGCAATCGATGTTGATGTAGCTTTTTCAACACCGACGTTTTTGAGATTCCCGATTCTCGCGCAGTTTGTCTGCTACTGATGTGCGGATTAGCAGCTAAAACACCTACTTGGGCGTCATCATTTGTTGCAGGTCGTGGTTGACCTTTCACACGTGACTGAACACTTCCTGTCTCCTTAAATAACGTAACTATCCGGCGAACGGCCCGGACACTTGGATGATGTCGTCCAGGATACCGAGCAGCATACATAGCACACGCCCATTGGGCATTTTGGTCACAATAGCCATACATCAACACGATATCGACCTTCTCCGCAATTAGTAAATGGTCCATTTAAACACGGGTAACGTATGACGAAGCAAATACCGTCCGCACTGGCGG
Organism: Schistocerca nitens; assembly: GCF_023898315.1. Taxonomy (NCBI): domain Eukaryota; kingdom Metazoa; phylum Arthropoda; class Insecta; order Orthoptera; family Acrididae; genus Schistocerca; species Schistocerca nitens. The sequence goes on along the minus strand of NC_064621.1, from coordinate 276,742,432 downwards.
AATGTTACGTGAAACCACGTACTTATACGTTTGTGACTATTACAGCGCCATCTATCACAAAGCGAAAAAAGTGGTCCAACTAAAACATTCATATTACTTTACGTACTACACGAATATGTAATAGAAATGGGGGTTCCTATTTAAAAAAACGCAGTTGATATCCGTTTGACCTATTGCAGCGCCATCTAGTGGGCCAACCATAGCGCCATCTGGTTTCCCCCTTCAAGCTAGACGAGTTTCGTTCTTTGTAATATATATATATATATATATATATATATATATATATATATATATATACATATATATATATATATATATATATATATATATATATATATATATATATATATAAACAGTGAGGTTTTAATACAAATACCTTACCCATGCTCTAACCGTTTTTTTTTTTCGTTGAAATGGACGTGGAGTACAGTGTGACGACAAGTGGAGAGGAAAGATAAATTACTCGTTTTGTCCTTCGTCCGCTGTGGTTTGTGTGGTTCACAGCTACCTTCATAGGAGGTGCAGAAACCATATTTAAGGTGATCCACGGTAATTATAGTTGCACCGCTAACATCGACCGTAAATGGTATCTAGTCTCGACTAAGGACTTTATATGGCCCATAATGCGGTGGGTGCTGAGGCTTGTGCAGGGAGTCATGGTTAACGAAATTTTGTTTACTTTTTCAGAAGTCAGAGAAAATGAAAGGGCAGCGAGTATGCTGTTCTGGGTGTGACTGGACGTAGTTGGTGACTGTGAGAACGTCTTAACCATTTCCGATGTCTTGATCTGGTCATTAGATAAGTCTGTTCACGAAGAATCCACCGGGAAATCGAAGTATTGACGACAGAACAGCTCTCGTCTCGTGGCGTTATCTTCCTCGATAGAAGGGCGGAAACCCAATAGGAAAAGTGGTAGAGTTTGTGAAACGTTATTCATGGTGTCGCAGAGATGTTTTCTATTGCCTTGACGAACGCTCAGCTAAGCCATTTACTGCTGGATGATAAGATAAATTTTGATTACACTTCATGTCTAACGAAGTGGTGAGTTGCTTGAAATGACATTATTCAAATTCCTGCCTTGGTCGGTGTTGAAACGAACAGGCTCTCCGAAACCAGCGATCCATCCGTGAAAGAATATGGTGTCGACTGTTTCAACGCAGGTGTCGATCGTAGGAGAAACTTCAGGCCAACGAGTGAAGCAATCAGAAGCAGTAAGTGTCCTTCAGATGGCGATACTGGTCCGAAATATCTGCATACACATGTTCCAACAGCTGGGGGAGTGGAATAAGTGTTTGAGGTTGCACTGACCTAGAGGTGATCTCATTAGGTTAACAAGCCACAGATCGATTCACAAAAGCTTTTCAGTGTCTGTCCACACAAAAACTCGCTTAACCATACTCCGGGCTCCATGGTGGGACAAATATGCAGCGACGAGATTGCTTTCTGTCGAGAAGTTCGTTGTCACAAACTGTCATATATTTGATGTAGAAATATCTCGATACAACGTTGTTTGAATGAAGTATCTAGACGTCATGCAACTGTGAACTGGATGGAAGTAAAAGTAAATCTTGCAGCTTGCTGTCGTGTTGTTGTGCCAAGGCGATTGCTTTGTAATGAACTTCGCCTGTAATCGCACCTACAGGGGAGAGAGGTATCAGCTGGTGTACTCAGCTCCACACTGACATAGACGATAAATGATCTGAATTGCGGTATAGTCAAACTGTCACAGTTGACGAGACGATACTCCGTCTCGTCTCTGACAAAAATATCAATCAGTGGCTTGTGACCAGCGACCAGCATAAACGCTCAGCCTTCAAGCATATGGCGCTATTTCATTGTGGAAGCATAAACTGCAAATTATAGCACACAGTCGTATACTGACCATCTCTGCTAACAAGTGGATAATTTCCGACTGAAGAACGCCATAAACAGTTAATGTTGGTCAGTGTCAAGTGCAACACCTACTGCAGTTGCAAACACATCACCCACCAAAGCGACAGGTGCTTGCGCGAAACGTTGTTTAAAAGTGTGGCCTCAGGGATAGCAGTGGTTACCGAATCTGATATTGTTCTTAACAACGTAGTCAACTGTAATTTCACTTGGTTTCAGTGAGTATCATAAAAATTTATTGAGTGGAGCGGCGAGTAGTCCGTGGTTGAGCACGAAACTGTAGTAAAAGGTAACGAGTTCAAGAAATTTTCACAATTCACGGACTGTCACAGGCTGTGGAAAGTTATTTGTTGCTTCCGCTCCCTCCGCGTTGGCAAATTTCTTGCACACTAATTTCATAACCCAGGAATTTAACTTCTGATGCTCCACACCTGTGCCGGCCGGTGTGGCCGTGCGGTTCTAGGCGCTTCAGTCTGGAACCGCGTGACCGCTACGGTCGCAGGTTCAAATCCTGCCTCGGGCATGGATGTGTGTGATGTCCTTAGGTTATTCAGGTTTAAGTAGTTCTAAGTTCTAGAGGACTGATGACCACAGATGTTAAGTCCCATAGTGCTCACAGCCATTTTCTGAGCTCCACACTTGCACTTTGGTGTGTGTGTGTTTGTGAATTCCTAAGGGACCAATCTGCTGAGGTCATCGCTCCCTAGACTTACACACTAGTTAAACTAGCTTGGGCTAAGAACAACACACACTCCCATGCCCGAGGGAGGACTCGAACGCCCGGCGGAAAGGGCCGCGCAATCCGTGACATGGCTCCTTTAAAAGCGCGGCCAGTCCGTGCGGCAATGCCCTTCGATCATGGTGTGAAATTATATATATACTACGGTGTGATCAAAATATGTGCTGCGTCTTGCCAAATCGCGATCAGCGCAGAAACTGGTCCACCAGTCTACAACTGGATCTTGGACACACATGCTGCCCCGTACACGTTCTACGTTCTCCAACGGAAGTCTACCGGGCTTTGTCCTTCGGCAGCCAAGAAAAGAACAGCAGAAATTTGGCCTTGTTTCGGCTCATTTGATAACGTTGCCGTAGTTCACGTTTCCGCACATACCGCATGCAGGTCGGAGAAACAAATGCTACACTAATTCTTTGTCTACATTTCAATGCTGATATACCCAGAGTCGAATTACGTTGCATACAGGCTGTAGCAATATCCTCAATCGGAAACTATTTGATCGCCATTTATATCACAATATACCGAAGACATAATTCAAAAAGTATGTTACAGTATATATCTCGCACCGTGCGCCGAGTTCGGTAGCCCACACGCGGCGAGTTGAGCACGTTCCTTGCCGGTTAGATGGTCTTCGGTTTTTGTCTGGTAGAAGAGAGGAAGTGGGTTGTGCGTTAAGGCATGTTGGCAGTTGAAACTGTGCGGTTATGGTGGATGGTGTGTCCTGTGGAGCGTAGGGCTTCTTGGAGAGCAGTTAACACTCCTGACGCACAGTTTCTCTGGTGTGAGCCTTGGCTGTCGGCGTTCTCCGTGTAGGGCGGTGCGGCTGTTCACGTGCCATGCTGGGCCAGCCTAGTCCTGCCCTGGCTGTACTTGTTCGTGCGTTGCCCAGGTTCCCCCCGGAGAGTTTGGCGCTGTTCGGAGTACCAGTCGGTTCCCCTTTTGCACTAGATGATTGGAATTTCACCACAGGAATCTGCCGAGCTCAGTCAACGCCTTCTTCTGGTTCCTTTGTCGAGGAAAGAGCGGGGTTCCGCTTCCTTATGTTCATAGTGAGCGTCATTTTTGTGTCCTCCAGAGACTTGTCTCCACTGTCTGCTGACGGTTGTTTCTGAAGCAGCTTGCTGCTGATCTTCCGCTCGGTTTTTAAATTTTTTCGGTTTTGCTGCGCTCCTCCATTTCCTGTTTAATGTGGTTCTGAACGGGTTTGTGGCAGGTGTTCAGCTGTCTCCCGTGAGGAAAGTGGCTTACGCCTAGAGTAATTTTTTTTTTTAATTTGGGCACCCAATTTTAAGTGCAGTGTGCTTTTTGTGATTCGGTTCTAAAACGTAAGGGCCTGTGCCCAACTCTGAGACACTACTTCCGGCTTCAGAAAAAAATCCTCTTTATTTAGGAGCACTGACTCTTTTCTTGTAGCCAGAAATGTTTTGTCTCTCTAAATACAACTACGTTTAGGAGAAATAAATGGCATATTTTATACGCTTAAATGATGCTTTCCTCTTTTAAATTATACGTAAACTGTGCTAAAAGAAATTCTACGAGGACAATCAAAGTTCTTGAGAACCTCTGATTTGATCACCAGAGTAAAAAAAAGGCCATATGCATACCTCGGGTTGTGGAATCTAGTATCAAAGCTGCTTCTGCATTTAGTAAGAATATGGTGATATTTCTTCTGCAAGTAAAATTCTAAAAATTTTTGATCCTTGCTCGTAGCAATTCTGCCTTGAAGTGTGTACGTCGTTGGAACGTGATACCTTTAACTTGCCTCGCGAGCGAGTTAACATTCAGTGCCGCTTTAATCATAATATTAGTGATTGACTTTGGTTTTATTTAACATGTTAACTGCTTAAGAGACCTTTGCTGCATGTTTCGTAGTGGACTACCTATCCTCTATCGATTTGCCACTGGAGGTATGGGTCCTGATGTATACGTCTTTGACCTGTTGGGTCGTCTGTGTGTTTGTCCCCTGACCTGATACGGGTCAGCTCTATTACTCTACTGTAATTTCCAGATTATGGTGTGCCTCAGCATGACTTTCAGTGTGAATTATTTGTATTTTAATGTTTTGATGAACTGAAATTCTTTTAAGAAACTTCAAGGAACATATAAACTGTTTCACATCTGCTATTATATGTTTAGTGCCTTTTCTTAAGGCTGCAAGCTCAAGTTTAATATTTAATGTGTTTTTTAAGTTAAGCCTTGTACCTCGTTGCTGTTGAGGAAAACAAATAATGGGTTAACAAATTCTTTTAATAGTACTTGATAAATAACGATATTCAATAATTTTCCACGACCCTTCCCCTAAGACCTGTTGGTCGATGTCGTCCTAAGATACAAGCGCTTATTGCCTATCACATACGCATCACGCATTGTCCCATTCTTTTGCATGTCCCGGCCTCTCTCCGAACAGCGTCAAAGGCGTCGTGAATATGCTGTTCAAGGGCCTGCACAGCAGGAACTGGTTCAGCATGAGCAAAGCTTTTCAGACGCCCCCATAGGTAGAAACCGAAACATTAAAGAGATCTAATAGGCCATCCTTTAGGCTCTCTGCCTCCTATCCAAGGTCCAGAGATGATGATGTGAAATGCGGAAATAGGGTAGTTCTCCGTGTGCAGAAACCACATAACCCGTCGTATTGCAAAAGGCACATTCTCAAGGAGCCCAGGCAGTGTATTCCGCAGGAATCCCGGTATGGTTCTCCGTCAAGGCGTTGAGGTATATAATAGTCAAAGTATGTGGTTGCCAAGAGTCCTTGCCCACACACTGATGCTGAACTGATACTGATGAGACGCCTAGACACCTCAATATTCCCCGAGGAATGTATGTATGTATCCTACAGATAACGATTATGCAGATTAATCATTCAAACAAGGAATACACGAAGTAAGTGGTCCAGAAACTATCATTCGCTAGCGCCATGTACCATGACAACGATGCCTTTCCAGACATAGGTTCATATGACCACAGTGCGTGTGTGTGTGTGTGTGTGTGTGTGTGTGTGTGTGTGTGTGTGTGTGTGTGTCAGACATGTCGGACGCAACAGACTCAACACTGTTGACCGACGCCGTCTACCTTCGGCCTCATCGTAGTTAGGTGATAAAAGCTGAATTTTTTTTTCCGATCAGGAGTCGAATCCAGATAGTCCACTAAAACTGAGTGGTTGCCTTATCTGCCTTGAATATAAAGATATGATCCCCCTTTGACCAAAATTCTTAACTTGTCACACGATGCTAGTGTCCACTGTCTATTCACCTACTACGTCATAGCAAGTATTGTATTCCTGCAAGAGCATGAAACCCTGTTGAGCATACACACTAGTCATCCCCTCCTCCCCCCTCCATTCAGAGGGCTCGCCCATCTTTGGCAGGTTCGTGCTTGGCTACCATGGGGCCCTGGCCTTTGCAGCATCTTTTCCCTTCCGTGCTGCATGTCTATCTTCTTGCTATTCTTTTCCCCTCTCCCTTTGGAACATGTCTATGGTGTTACTGGGAATGTTCCGCATTGTCTGTCACTGACATAGTGTCTCACCACTGTTTTTTGTTCCCTTTCCCTTTCTTTGTTTACCTTCTCCTATCCTTCCTGTGCTCTGGTGTTTGAGGTTCCTCTTTTGTCTTCTTCCTCCCCATATCCTCTTGAAAGCAGGCCCACGCATCTGACATTTAACAGGTGACTGGGTAACGCGTAATTCCCAGCCCAAGGTCAACAGGTAGGGTTCACATGTCCCTCTGGTACAGACCAGGCAAAGGGAGGGGTGACTGCTTGAGCTGCTACCTTCCCAAATTGACGATTGGTCCCTCTGTCAGATGTTCAGGAGGTGTAACCTGAAGTGTGAATAATGACATAAGGTGGGTGCGCCCCACTTGTGAAGAGGGCCCCCGAGTTAGGAGCACGCCATCGAAGATGCTGGCAATCATGGGGATTTTCTCGCAATGAGCGAATCATCTTCACAGTCCACGTCTACGAAACGTAAACGGAATGAGACTATAGATTCAAAGACCCTTCTCGTGACTTCAAGTACTCAAGATGGTCAGTCCTTCACAATGGTAACTCCATCTATTATTCAGAAAGATTTGATGCAATTCTGGCCATGTGAAATCCTGCTCTCGTTTACAGAATGGTACCTTGCGTTGGAGATTACTTCTGATTCTCAAGCACAAAAACTGATTGCCGCTTTGCTTCTCTATGGCTATCCTCTTCATGTCGGGGTATATGGAACGCTGAATGCTTCCCGTGGTGTTATTTACACCAGGCTGCTCGACAGTCTGACCAAGGCTGAAATCCAATCATACCTATGTGATCAGGGTGTCATTGCCGTCCATCAGGTGATGACGGTAGATTCCTCCTTAGTACATATATGCACTCCTTTTCTCACCTGTGATGGAGTGGTGCATCCATCCAAGATCAAAGCAGTCCGACTGTACAGTGTGACTCCAACGTGCGGCTACCAGTGCCATCATTTCAAACATATGTATTATCGAACGGGGCCAAAAGTGTAATCTGTAGTAGACATGAACACAAGGGCGATTGTCCGCCTCCTTCTCCCCGCTGTATCAACTGCAATGGCGGCCATGCCGCCTCCTTTCGGGACTGTCCAGCGTATCTTGATGAGTGGGCCATTCAAGAGATCTGGGTAAAGGGAAAGGTGCCTTATCCAGTCCCTTGCAAGTTACTGGCTAGTCGCAAACCCTGCATTTTACCGTCTGGTACCTTTAGTTCTTGTTACCCCTCGCTCCATGAAGGACATGGCCATGCAGACATGTGACCTCAAATTCAGCTCAGAGGTTGTGAAATCGCCCAGGGTCAAGATAGCATCGCCATCCTCCCGTTCAGCTTTGCAACGAGCCGCAAACTCTCGCCTCAAGGAAGGCAGGAAAGGACAGAATTACTACCGTGAAGACTTCCTATACCAACCAACCAACACCTGAGTCTTCACCTGCTAACCGTAATGGATCTCGAAGAAGTCAAAGGTAAACTATCTCCTCCTTCGCCAACTCGAAGATCCTCTTCATGCCACCATGTGATACCTTCGCCCGCCCGGCCTCTGTGTCGTCGGTGCAGACCAGAACCGTTTCTGTGTTGACTCACCGACTGACAACACAAGAAAGCCAATGCTTCTAAAGACCTTATGGAGCAGGATTATCCTACCTCTGTGCCCTGTAGCAGCGAGTCATTGCAGGCTGGCACTCCACAGCTACCAAGGTGACATCCCTTAATTTTTTCCTTATGACTTCCTCCAATAGAACGTTCATATCCTTCGATCCAACAAAGAAACTTCATGGTTGTATTAAGAGTCGTAGCATCCCCTTGTGCTCTCCCATAATAAACAAAATGGCATCCTGACGATCACTTTGACTCCTGCATTTCTTGCCAGTCCATTTTGACCCTCCCTCGCCCCTCCCCCCTCCCTGTGGTTAGCATTCCATCTCATGGGGGCGTAATGATGCTCATATGAAATGACGTTCATAGTCAACCCATCTCCCTACCCATCTTCAAGCTGTTGCAGTTCTCCTTTCCCTTCCTCACCTGACGTTTTCCCTTTGTACTGTTTACATCACTCCATCATTCGATGTCACCAGGGCAGACTTCCTCCAGCTTATTAGGCAGCTGCATCACCCATTTCTGCTGCTCAGTGACTTTAATGTGTACTGTCCCCTTTCAGATTCTCGCAGAACCCGTCAGAGGTGCCATCTTGGCTGATCTTAACCTCTACTGCCTTAACGTAGGAGCACACAGCACCGACATTCCTTGGCCTCCTCGCACACCTATTCAGATTTAGTTCTATCCTTCTGCACTGCTCTGTTTGCCCATTGTCTTGAGTGGTCTGTTCTCTCGGACACATACTCAAGTCACCATTTCCCAAATACCAACTGATTGCTGACTTCTACGGCACCTCTGTACATACCCAAATGGCAGCTTAATTAAAACTGGCGAAGAACAAGATTTCCCCAGTTATGAAGACCACGTGGACCATGTCACAAACGTTATCCTTACTGCTGCAGAACATTCCTTTCCTTGCATTTCTTTACCACGCCATGTCACAGTCCCTTGGTGGACTCAGGCATGCCGGAACGCAATTTGCGCACGGAGACGTGGTCTCTGCGGATAACAAAAGCGGATAACAAAAAAGCTGGCTGGATTTCGTTCACCAGTTCTGTTAAGTTCCACACCTTCCTCTATCGTATGAGCCAACCTCCGATGGCTCTCTGGGACCAAGATACATTCGCTAATTTGCGGCCTTACAGTAGCAGACGGTGTCATCACGGACACTATTGCTATCTCTATCACATTGGACCGCATTTTGCAGAAATTTAGAGCTCTTCCCACTATCACCCTGCCTTCCTCCATCGGAAACGAGCGGAGGAGGCTCGGGCGATACCCTTGTCTTCTCAGAGTCGCAAGTCCTACAATGCCGCCTTTACTATGAAGTAGCTAGATCATGCAGTCATTTTATCCCGATCCTCCGCCATAGGGCCAGACGTTGTCCTTATTCAGATGTTGCAGCACCTTTCTCTTGCATGCAAGCACATTCTGCTTAATATGCACAACCGCGTCTAGCCAGAGGGCATATTTCCCGGACGGTGGCGTGAAGCCATTGCCAAACCCATACCTAAGTCCGGTAAGGACTAAAACCTTCCTGCTAGCTACCTCCACATCTCTCTCACCAGCGGTGTTTGCAAGTTAATGGAACGTATGATTCATGCCCAGCTGGTATGGTGGCTTGAGTTTCGCAATTTACTAACGACTGCAGAGTGTGGACTTTTAGTGCGCCGTTCTGCAGTTGACCATCTCGTTACTTTGTCCACTCATGTTATGAATAGTTTTCTGCAGAAATCCCAGACTGTGGCCGTATTTTTCAATGTGCTGAAGGCCTACGACACATGCTGAAGAACTGGTATCAAATGGTTCAAATGGCTCTGAGCACTATGGGACTCAACTGCTGAGGTCATTAGTCCCCTAGAACTTAGAACTAGTTAAACCTAACTAACCTAAGGACATCACAAACATCCATGCCCGAGGCAGGATTCGAACCTGCGACCGTAGCGGTCTTGCGGTTCCAGACTGCAGCGCCTTTAACCGCACGGCCACTTCGGCCGGCTAACTGGTATCCTCCATGCTATTTACACGTGGAACTTCCATGGCTGCGTGCCCTGTTTCCTACAGGAATTTTTAAAACACAGGATTTTCAAGGTGTATGTGTGGGTTCTGCCTTGTGAGACACCTTTATCCAGGAAACCGATGTGCCACAGGGTTCCATCCTGAGCGTCCTCTTTCCTATCCACATTAACCCTATATTGGTCTGTCTCCCAGGCCGGGCGGTGTGGCCGTGCGGTTCTAGGCGCTTCAGTCTGGAACCGCGTGACCGCTACGGTCGCAGGTTCGAATCCTGCCTTGGGCATGGATGTGTGTGATGTTCTTAGGTTAGTTAGGTTTAAGTAGTTCTAGGGGACTGATGATCAGATGTTAAGTCCCATAGTGCTCAGAACCATTTGGACCATTTTCCTGTCTCCCACTGGGCATATCTGGCTCCCTCTTTGTTGCCGATTTTGCCATCTATTGCTGTTCTCAACAGACCTGTCTCACAGACTGGCGTCTTCAGCAATGTCTCGATCATCTTTACTACTGGAGCATCGACAATGGTGGAGGGCTTCACATTAGGGTACGGGCCGTCATTAAACATGAATAAAATATATTAATGTGACAGTGACGGCTAACTACCACTTACTACTGAATCAAAAGCGATATTGTAAATAACTTGTATTTATTGTAAATTATCTCACGATAGAAATTAGATCATATTGAACAAATCATGAATGAAAACAAATTAAACAAATTGTACACTGTTCTTAGATATACTGCACTGGTAAGATTGGCTCTCAGCTCTTAATGTTAAGTTGATGCGAAGTTAGATTTAACTATGCCCCTGGATAAGCAAATGATAAATGCGATCTGACTGTGTTCCTATAATCTCTTTTGTGTCAAATAATACGTACTTTGGACACCACCACCAAGAAACAAACCAAAAAACATGCAAAAAGACAAATAACCAATAACGAATCGTAATCAAAACTGCATCGATCTCAGTGGATGGCAAGAACACGATCCAACAACTATTTCTGAACTTTACTGCCGCTGCTGCAAGTTTTACAATACCGTCTACCAGTGTGCTCACTCCATCGATTCTGCTGGGGTGACGACTGCAGCTGCGAAGTCGCTGAATTAAGACAAGTCTCTCAAATATCTTGAGCAGAATAAACTACTCAGAAACTGCTAATACCACAAGCCCTATATTTCCTCTAAATGGTATACAACGCTTTCAAGACCGGCTCAACAACCTTTAAAGTGCAGCCCAGTGTGCCTTGTACTAACGTGCAATACCAGTATGATAGCTCTGTTCACTGATTGACTTCGTTCAACGTTGACTGCCAGCCTATAAGGCGGAATCAACTGCAGTTATACTAGTAGTCAATGCAATGCCTATCGTGGACGCTGATGTCCTACTGTAGTTGCAGACTCTAGATCATACAGCACAGTATTCAGAATCTAAGTCCCTATCTCAGACCTATCGAACTTTGCGACTGTCCACTTTCACGGCTCAAGACGCTCTCCTCACTCGCTCTGCACGATGCTCTTGCGACAATCTTGCCGCCAAACTCTTATCAGCCAGTCCTGACGCTGCAAAGGCTTCCCACATCTCCCTCGCGGAGTGATACAGTTTCTCCACCTATCCAAAAATTTCTCTGTTCAAACAGCGGGCGTTGACGCTCAGCGTTTCCCGCACTTTCTTATGAACTGCCCAATTAGAGCTCAGCCCATTTGCCGCTAAAACAGCGTGGGACCGGGCGGCGCCAGCGCGTACGTTGGACACTGTCTGCTCGACATTTCCCCCCTCTCTCTCACCTGGCACCCGGCGGTGTTCCTTTTTGATGCTTGCCGGTCAGTGGCCCCGTCCCCTGGGACCCCCCGCCCCTGCACAATGCTCTTCCGGCGCTCGCCGGCCTTCGCCTCCCCAGCTGAGCCCGCCCACTCCACGTCTGCACCGGCAAATTTACTTTGCTTACACCTACAGCATGCAACTAAATATAATTACCAAAGCCCGTATTATTTCAGACACGTGTTTAATCATCACGTATCTCTCCTTCTAATTCACCTAATAAGACTAATTAACCATTATATGGGTTTATTTACTTCAAACATGCAGAATAATCTGCGAAATGAACGTCACAAATGAAAGCCACCTTTCTATGGCTTCAGATTTTCCTCTGACAAAACCATTTGTATGAATTTTTGGAGGCGCAATTGGTTTCTCCTACCATCTTTACATCTTGGGCCAGTTGCTCTTCCATTGATTGAAACTACGAAATTCCTTGGGCTCATGCTCGATAGGAAACACTCTTGGTCCTACCATGTGACTTACCTGGCAGCCCACTGTATGCAGTTCCTCAATGTCCTATATGTCCTCAATGGTACTTGCTGGGGTGCAGATCAAACCACCCTCCTCCTTATGTACCGGGCCCTTGTCCATTCAGAACTAGACTGTGCGTGCTTTGTTTACGCGTCTGCAAGTCCATTCCTCTTATGCTGTCTCGACACTATCCGCCAGCGTGGCATCTGTTTGGACACTAGAGCCTTTCACACTATCCCAGTTGAGTCTGTATGCTGAAGCTGCTTAACTACCACTGTCCTACCGCTGTGACTTTATCCTCAGCCGATTTGCATGTCGTTAGTCTGCCATGCATGGCCTCTCAGCCTATGCCTCATTCCTCGATGATTCCTTCGATCATCAATATAGGGCACATCCCTCTTACCTGTTACCTCCTGGGGTCCTTTCGGCACTTGCTCTGGCGGCTTAACTTCACACGACCTGGAACTTTCCCAGTGGGTGTGAACCCTTCACCAACTCGGCTTCGTGAAGCGGCCCGTGTGAACCTTGGCCTTCATCCGCTTCCTAAGGACACTACACCAGCCTCACTCTATCACCTTCAGTCTCACAACCTTCGCATAGAACAGCGATAGTATCTTTGTGTAGACTCATGGCTCTCGGACTGACCGTGGTGTTGGGTGTGCCTTAACCATTGGCGCCCACGCCTTTCGATATCGACTTTTGGCACACTGAACAGTATTTACAGCCGAGCTCTTGGTTCAAATGGTTCAAATGGCTCTGAGCACTATGGGACTTAACATCTGTGGTCATCAGTCCCCTAGAACTTAGAACTACTTAAACCTAACTAACCTAAGGACATCACACACATCCATGCCCGAGGCAGGATTCGAACCTGCGACCGTAGCAGTCGCGCGGTTCCGGACTGCGCGCCTAGAACCGCTAGACCACCGCGGCCGGCAGCCGAGCTCTTCACCCTTTATCAGACCACGGAGTACCTCCGGCGACACACTTTTCTATTGTTCTCTGCTCACTCTCTCTCAACATCCTTGAAAGTCTATGTGTGCTGTACACCGCCCATCCCTTAGTGCAACGGGTCCAGGAAAACCGTTACTCATGGTGGATCCACTGTGATGTTTATGTGGGTTCCTGGTCATGTCAGTCTGCCAGGAAACGAGGCTGCTGACGCTGCTACCAAGGCTGCAGTCCCCGTACGTCAGCCCACTAGTTCCTATATTCCCTCCAACGATCTGTGTTCCCTCCAACGATCTCTGTGTTGCTGTCTGTCAGGAGGTGGTGCCCCTTTGGCATTGCCATGGGTCTTCCCTTCATGGGATAAGCTCTGGATTATTAAGCCTCTCCCAGCGGCTTGGACGACCTCCTCTCGACCCTCCCGCCGGAAGGAGGCCATTTTAACTATGTTGCATATTGGACACAGCATTTTAGCCATCCACTTTTGATAAGTGGCGCTCCCCCACCACTTTGTACATATTGCGCCCAAGTTTTAACTGTCTGACACTTCGTGACTGAATGCCCATTTCTAATCGTTTATGTTCCCGCTTGGGTTTTCCGTCTGAGTTAGCGGTCATGTAAGCAAATGACGCGGTGGATATCACCCTCGTTTTACATTTTAACCGTCAAAGCAATATGGCGAAGGCCATTTAATTTTTAGTTTTGGACCTCCGTTTCTGTATGATGTCTTTTGTAGTCCTATGTCACGTTCCTGTTTTTAGCTGTCCTCTATTATGTCAGTTGGGATTGACGTCTAGGCGTTTCTTGACTCCTCTAACCTCGCGTTTTATAGGTTTGACTTGGGTGCATATGACCGTAGTTGCTTTTGCGCCCTAAAACAGCACTAGTCACCAATGCAGTATATATATATATATATATATATATATATATATATATATATATATATATATATATATAAACAGACTAATAGCTGGGTAAATGAAAATGTCAGTGGTGTTTGTTGCAGGATTCTAGTGACAGTCGTTTACGAAATACCGTAATTTGAAAAGTTTTCGCACCGATATTTGGTTGTCCCACTCAACCTGTGTAGTTGCTAGGTACGATGTTATGTGTGCTTACATTGCGTGAGTGTGCTTGTAGTCTCATGATGCATGGAGAGTGTAGGAAGAATGCAGTTCGTTCTTGTACGGTCTATGCGGCCGTCAACAAATTATTGAGTTATTTATCAACCTTTTCAACCAGTTACGTGAATGTGGTAGTGTAACACCAAGACAGCGCAACACAAGGAAGAGTTAAGACAGAAGACGGAAAAATTAATGTTCTTGCTGCTGTTGCAGTTGATCCACACATTAGCTTCCATGCAATCACACAAGGAAGTGATCTGAGTCAGGCAAGTGTTCTACGCATTCTCCGTCGACATACGTTTCAAAAAATGGTTCAAATGGCTCTGAGCACTATGGGACGTAATATCTGTGGTCATCAGTCCCCTAGAACTTAGAACTACTTAAACCTAACTAACCTAAGGACATCACACACATCCATGCCCGAGGCAGGATTCGAACCTGCGACCGTAGCGGTCACGCGGTTCCAGATTGAAGCTCGTAGAACCGCACGGCCACACCGGCCGGTGACATAGGTTTCATCCCTATCACCTCTCTCCAGCAAGAGATGCATGAAAACGGTTATGAGAATTACGTTAACTTCTGCACGTTGGTATTAAGACAAGATACTCCAGATGTATAATGTATCTTGTTCAGTGAAGAAGCCACATATACTCTTCATGACCAGGTACACAGATTAAACATGCACTACTGGTATGTTGACAATCCCCATTGGCTTCGTCCGGTGGAACATAAGCGTCCGTAGAGTGCAAATGTGTTGTATAGGATAGTGAACCATGAGCTCAATAGGCCCGTTTTCCATAGACAGAACACTGAACGCACAGAAGTATCGCGACCTCCTAACTGACCATATTCCACAGATGCTAGAACACGTTTCTCTGCAGACTAGGAATAATCTGTGGTTCCAACATGATGGCTGTCCAGTCCATAGCGGAAGTTCTACAGCATGTCTTAACAAATTGTCTCCAAATCGTTGGACTGGAAGCAGAGGACCTGTACCTTCGCTTCCCAGTTCCCCGGTTTGACTCTTGGAGACTTTCATCTGTGGGGGAAACTGAAAGACGCTGTCTACAAAGACATACCAATTACATATGATATCCGACGACGTTTTACTGCAGCCTGATAGGACATCTCCACTGAAACGCTAGCGCTTGTGCAGCAGTCGTTCAATACCACAATGGAAACATGTATTGCCGCAGCCAGTGGTCATTCTGAAAACGAACTGTGATGGTCAGTTGTCTCGTCACCGGTCAGAATATACAACTAATGTATGCACTTGGCCTTTAGTACATGCTACCATAGGTATTGTATAAGTATCAGTGTGGAAATTACGACATACGATACGTCGTAAATGACTCGCACTAGAATCCTGTGACACCAACACTGACATTCTAATTTATCCAACTTTTTGTTTGTTATTGATAATTATAACATCCCCTTCCTCTCCGGATGGTAGACTAATTAAATAATTGCCGTGTTGCTAATGGTTAGATATTAATTCGGAATAAGGCATAGAATCCGGAATGAGAGTATCACCGGGAAGAAGTCAGTTGCTGTCATAGTTTCTTACTGTGCAATTTACTTCGCGCAATAACTAGCTACTGAAACTTTGGTCAGAAATAATGAATTAATTTTGACTGTTTGCAAATTACTGTAAATGAACGCTCGCCAACTCATTTATTGTGAGCGAAATAAATTGAAGCACTCGCCTTTGAAATTTCACCACGATGCTATTGTTGCATGTTGACAGACGTGGACAGTTACAAGCCCATTATCAGAACACAATGATCACCCTGAAAAATTTCAGTCACATACAAAAGCAAACGTAAAACTACCTCATGAAATTAATAACTAGTTCTTTACACTACTAGTTACGTAACAACTGGACTCCATTTCTCACTGAAATGCTACTGCTATTAAATTGTTTTGCAAAATGTAAACTTTTCGGAAACAATAATTTCAGTATTCAAATTGACTGTTCTACAATAACTTGTTTTTTAAAATGATTACGGGTTCGATAACGTGACTTACTGTTACGTAAATTACGTCGCATAAAAATTGTCTGAACATGAAATATTGTGAACTATACCGCTTTGCCAAAATAATTGTCAATAATCAGAACTTAATCAGGAAGTCCAAAAAACTTTTTGTTCACTTTCATTTAAACTGTTAATCAATTCGACAGACTTCACTTACCATTTACTTTCAGTTCATTAATGAGACGCTCGGTTAGTTATGGATACGGAGAGGATCCTGTTAGGTAACTGTTACGGAGGATCACACACCTTAACACACGCAAGTTGCTAAAGTATGTGTTACTGAACATCTAGTACTGGCAAGCCTTCTACAGTTCCAAATGATAAACTGGTCGTGTCTTAATTCATAGTGGTGCCGTCGGTGCGGCGAGGTCCATTATACCACAACGTACGGCCACAGGCTCTTCCACAATTAACTTTGGGCGCCAGTGCTCTTCTCAAACAGTGGTTAACATTGATGCTTTACCCTGCGGCCAATTACTTCCCCATATTATGTCTGGCAATACTGTACGTGGAGTCATGCAGTGAAACAAATCTTACGTGCTCTCGCAGCAGAATTCCCCGTTGGGTTCCACCCGCTCGCTCGCATCTAACAGTCTGGTTACCATCTGACACACTGCCCGACTGGGCCGCGCCTCTGCGCCCAGCGACGGTCAATACAATAACAGCAACCTCTGGTTCTCATAACGATATTCCCTGCTTGGCCAGTTTGCACTCTCTCGTTGGTTATTTAGCACACCGGAC
Organism: Schistocerca nitens; assembly: GCF_023898315.1. NCBI lineage: Eukaryota > Metazoa > Arthropoda > Insecta > Orthoptera > Acrididae > Schistocerca > Schistocerca nitens. The sequence continues at coordinate 276,725,554 of NC_064621.1, read as the reverse complement.
ATTATTAAAACACAGCCGGCCGGTGCGGCCGTGCAGTTCTAGGCGCTTCAGTCTGGAACCGAACGACCTCTACGGTCGCAGGTTCGAATCCTGCCTCGGGCATGGATGTGTGTGCTGTTCTTAGGTTAGTTAGGTTCAAGTAGTTCTACGTTCTAGGGGACTGATGACCTCAGATTTTAAGTCCCATAGCACTCAGAGCCATTTGCACCATTAAAACACACATACCTCACAATAACACGTACTTCCTATTTAAACACTTCAGGTAAATGTACATAGCTAATAAAGCAAGAACAAATTTGTATTTGGGCACTGTGTTATTCATAGGCATTATTCGATTTAAAGTGTGCGTTTGCACAAACATAGCACTTTCTAAGTATTATTACAATCTGTTAGTTGGCTACCAATACGAGCCCTGGACTGCCACGTGGAAACCGCACATCAATAGCACTTTCAATTTCCGCAGTATTCCCAGCGTAAGTTTTATGTGAATAGTCATATACAGGGTGTTACAAAAAGGTACGGCCAAACTTTCAGGAAACATTCCTCTCACACAAATAAAGAAAAGATGTTATGTGTACATGTATCCGGAAACGCTTAATTTACATGTTAGAGCTCATTTTAGTTTCGTCAGTATGTACTGTACTTCCTCGATTCACCGCCAGTTGGCCCAATTGAAGGAAAGTAATGTTGACTTCGGTGCTTGTGTTGACATGCGACTCATTGCTCTACAGTACTAGCATCAAGCACATCAGTACGAACGTGGTTTTGCAGTCAGTGCAATGTTTACAAATGCGGAGTTGGCAGATGCCCATTTGATGTATGGATTAGCACGGGGCAATAGCCGTGGCGCGGTACTTATGTATCAAGACAGATTTCCAGAACGAAGGTGTCCCGACAGGAAGACGTTCGAATCAATTGATCGGCGTCTTAGGGAGCACGGAACATTCCAGCCTATGACTCGCGACTGGGGAAGACCTAGAACGACGAGGACACCTGCAATGGACGAGGCAATTCTTCGTGCAGTTGCCGATAACCCTAATGTCAGCGTCAGAGAAGTTGCTGCTGTACAAGGTAACGTTGACCACGTCACTGTATGGAGAGTGCTACGGGAGAACCAGTTGTTTCCGTACCATGTACAGCGTGTGCAGGCACTATCAGCAGCAGCTGATTGGCCTCCACGGGTACACTTCTGCGAATGGTTCATCCAACAGTGTGTCAATCCTCATTTCAGTGCCAATGTTCTCTTTACGGATGAGGCTTCATTCCAACGTGATGAAACTGTAAATTTTCACAATCAGCATGTATGGGCTGACGAGAATCCGCACGCACATGTGCGATCACGTCATCAACACAGATTTTCTTTGAACGTTTGGGCAGGCATTGTTGGTGATGTCTTGATTGGGCCCCATGTTCTTCCACCTACGCTCAATTGAGCACGTTATCATGATTTCGTACGGGATACTCTACGTGTGCTGCTAGAACATATGCCTTTACAAGTACGACACATGTGGTTCATGCACAATGGAGCTCCTGTACATTTCAGTCAAGTGTTCGTACGCTTCTCAACAACAGATTCGGTGACCGATGGATTGGTAGAGGCGGACCAATTCCATGGCCTCCACGCTCTCCTGACCTCAACCGTCTTGACTTTCATTTATGGGGGTATTTGAAAGCTCTTGTCTACGCAACCCCGGTACCAAATGTAGAGACTCTTCGTGCTCGTATTATGGACGGCTGTGATACAATACGCCATTCTCCAGGGCTCCATCAGCGCATCAGGGATTCCATGCGACGGAGGGTGGATGCATGTATCCTCGCTAACGGAGGACATTTTGAACATTTTCTGTAAGAAAGTGTTTGAAGTCACGCTGGTACGTTCTGTTGCTGTGTGTTTCCATTCCGTGATTAATGTGATTTGAAGAGAAGTAATAAAATGAGCTCTAACATGGAAAGTAAGCGTTTCCGGACACATGTTCACATAACATATTTTCTTTCTTTGTGTGTGAGGAATGTTTCCTGAAAGTTTGGCCGTACCATTTTGTAACACCCTGTATATGTTCGTGTCTGTCACGACGAACATGTCCGACAGAACAGACACTGCACATTCGGTTGATACAGCGGCCATACATACCAGTTTCGACGGTGAGACTGATGCCAGCCACAATCTGTCGTCGAAATACAGTGCAAGCTGAAAATATACGGGTGCATGGCGTCTATACAAGTAGTAAACATCGCAACATAGACGCAGAATTCTCAAGACAGATATCCTAAAACTAAAGCAGTTCTACCGTGAATATTTGTTCACGTTGTGTTAAATACTTATTAGTTATAGCTATAGTTAAACAGGCCGCTATTAACATAGTTTTTGCTGTAGGGCGCCACCACCCCATGCGATTTTCACCGCAATGGTGGCTAAATAGCTAAAGCGAACATCAACAAATATGCATTCCTCTTGAACAGCCATCTTAAGATGAACCTCTTTATTCGAATCCGGTAATGTCTCTGTTTGTCTGAGTAAATAGTATTTTGAGCAGTGGCTGGTTGCTAGAATATTTGCAAGAACGAACCTGTTTTAGTTGTAATTGAGTTTTTACCTGATAGGCTAAATGTTAGAGTGCTGGATAATTTCCATTGCGATACTATGAGTACGTGATAAAAACTTGCTGCTTTGTCTAGGTTCAGATTCATTAAACAAAGGTGACTCCACCTCTGACTTTACGTGATGGAAACGTATTGTCCTACCGTATCGTATAGTTTTTGAAAAACCTCATTCTCTTCTGAGAAGATGGTAAGCTGCAATAACTACCAAAATAATGTAAAACATAACCTTTTTGGTAATAGCGCAACGCAAACGAGTCTCAGCTTCTCTTTTTTGCTTAAAAGTCACTTTCTCATATATTTTAGAAGCTTTGGCTAAAGTGTCTTGCATCAATTTCTAGTATTTTAGCACAATATTATAAATCAGTAATAGTGAATTGTTTCTTGGAAGCCTTTCCTTTTCGTTAAATACAGAAAAAACCTCTTCTTCCTATATGGTCCTAATTTCACCCTCATCACTTCATAAAGTTTTATTGCTTCTTTATTTCATCTTCATATCTCAGCTTTGGGAGCGTTTTTGCACCATTAACGTCCTTAATGACGCTTTTCGCACCTCCGACTGGTACTCAGTGCTGGTAATGTGGAAAATATTGGAAGGGAACCCATCTGTTCTGGGGATGGATATTATGTGCTCTGCATCAAATGATAATTCGATTGGAGCAACTTAAAAGTTATTTTGTTGAGTGATTGTCACAGCTACTATAAGATTGCTGCCTGGATTTATGGACTAGTTAGAGATACTGTAATTCTTCTCTTCTTTAAATTCTGCACTTCATTCTTCGTCCTCATTTTTTCATACCCATTACCATTTTAGCTCTAGCTCCCACTGCTACAGTCACTGCTTAAGCAGTTAATATTACAACACGCTTAGCATGTTTGGCCTTCTCTACACCATAATTTTTCTGAGAGTAACTGGTCTGAGGGATGTCTGAGAAACTGTGTGCCCCCCACAAGCGAAGTCACTTTCCTTGCACGTTGTATCTAATGGACTGACGCCAATATCGCTTTGGTTTAACTTATCCATCAACACTGTTCTGGCCCACAACATGAGCAGCCAGGAATGTGAAGTTCTACAGCTAACTAATCAGTAACAGAATTAACGAGAGTTCCACTTTCTCCTTGTTCACTGGTGTAATCCAACCTCGCGAGTGATGTTATGGAATCCAGGTGGTGCTCTTATTAGTTGTGTTTAATGTGTGATTGAAGAAGTATGCACTTAAACTTATCTATGATGAAAGTGCGTTACAGTCACAATATCGTAAATTGTCATCTATTTCAAAACGCTTTTAGATACCTTATTTCTGGCCTTTACAAACGTGGAAAAACGAATGTGTTTCGTAACCTTCTCCTACATGAACGTGTCTCAAAATTCATGATACGTACTGTCCGAAGATAAAAAAAACCGACTAACTGTAGGGACAGGTTCCTGATTGGGTATGGAGTAAAAGGTTGCTACGAACATGAATCCGGAAACGGATGGTATGTGTGCAACAATTCGTCCTGGAACACAGCACAGAACTGCATCGCATCCACTCAACAACAGATGGTCAGAGTGGCCTGTATAGAACTGCAGGTGATACGGACAGTAGCAGTTGTCATGCAGGATACAAATAATCGTTCTCTGGCTTACACCATGTGTTCTGTCGGCCACTGTGGAGTTCAATACTGACACGAATACCGAAGGAGCGAAGTTGCGATGGTCAGTTGCAGGAATCCAAAATGATCTGTACACATCACATGAAGATTAAATGAACACTTTATTTAAAAAACTTATCTTCCTTTGATTCCTAAGTTTCCTGTGCCTACTACACTCCTGGAAATGGAAAAAAGAACACATTGACACCGGTGTGTCAGACCCACCATACTTGCTCCGGACACTGCGAGAGGGCTGTACAAGCAATGATCACACGCACGGCACAGCGGACACACCAGGACCCGCGGTGTTGGCCGTCGAATGGCGCTAGCTGCGCAGCATTTGTGCACCGCCGCCGTCAGTGTCAGCCAGTTTGCCGTGGCATACGGAGCTCCATCGCAGTCTTTAACACTGGTAGCATGCCGCGACAGCGTGGACGTGAACCGTATGTGCAGTTGACGGACTTTGAGCGAGGGCGTATAGTGGGCATGTGGGAGGCCGGGTGGACGTACCGCCGAATTTCTCAACACGTGGGGCGTGAGGTCTCCACAGTACATCGATGTTGTCGCCAGTGGTCGGCGGAAGGTGCACGTGCCCGTCGACCTGGGACCGGACCGCAGCGACGCACGGATGCACGCCAAGACCGTAGGATCCTACGCAGTGCCGTAGGGGACCGCACCGCCACTTCCCAGCAAATTAGGGACACTGTTGCTCCTGGGGTATCGGCGAGGACCATTCGCAACCGTCTCCATGAAGCTGGGCTACGGTCCCGCACACCGTTAGGCCGTCTTCCGCTCACGCCCCAACATCGTGCAGCCCGCCTCCAGTGGTGTCGCGACAGGCGTGAATGGAGGGACGAATGGAGACGTGTCGTCTTCAGCGATGAGAGTCGCTTCTGCCTTGGTGCCAATGATGGTCGTATGCGTGTTTGGCGCCGTGCAGGTGAGCGCCACAATCAGGACTGCATACGACCGAGGCACACAGGGCCAACACCCGGCATCATGGTGTGGGGAGCGATCTCCTACACTGGCCGTACACCACTGGTGATCGTCGAGGGGGCACTGAATAGTGCACGGTACATCCAAACCGTCATCGAACCCATCGTTCTACCATTCCTAGACCGGCAAGGGAACTTGCTGTTCCAACAGGACAATACACGTCCGCATGTATCCCGTGCCACCCAACGTGCTCTAGAAGGTGTAAGTCAACTACCCTGGCCAGCAAGATCTCCGGATCTGTCCCCCATTGAGCATGTTTGGGACTGGATGAAGCGTCGTCTCACGCGGACTGCACGTCCAGCACGAACGCTGGTCCAACTGAGGCGCCAGGTGGAAATGGCATGGCAAGCCGTTCCACAGGACTACATCCAGCATCTCTACGATCGTCTCCATGGGAGAATAGCAGCCTGCATTGCTGCGAAAGGTGGATATACACTGTACTAGTGCCGACATTGTGCATGCTCTGTTGCCTGTGTCTATGTGCCTGTGGTTCTGTCAGTGTGATCATGTGATGTATCTGACCCCAGGAATGTGTCAATAAAGTTTCCCCTTCCTGGGACAATGAATTCACGGTGTTCTTATTTCAATTTCCAGGAGTGTATATACACTGAAGAGCAAAAGAAACTGGCACACATGCCTAATATGGTGTAGGGCCCCCACGAGCACTTAGAAGTGACGCAGTACGACGTGGTATGGGATCACATGTGTGAAGTACTGTTGGAGGGAATTGACGCCCTAAAACCTGCAGGGCTGTCCATAAATCCGTAAGAGTACGAGGAGGTGGAGATCTCTTTTAAACAGAACTTTGCAAGGCATTCTAGATATGCTAAATAATATTCATGTCTGGGGTGTTTCGTGGCTTCAGGAAATGTTTAAATTCAAGTGTGTTCATGGAGCCGTTCTGTAGCAATTGTGGATGTGTGGGGCTTCGCGTTGTCTTGCTGGAATTGCCGTCGGAATGCACAGTGAACGTCAATGGAGGAAGGTGATCGGACAGAATTCTTACATACATACCACCTGTCAGTCGTCTATAGACGTATAAGGTATCCCACATAACTTGCACACGCCCCACACCTTTATAGAGCCTCCACAAGCTTGAACAGTCCCCTGCTGACATGCAGTGTCCTTGCATTCATGAGGTTGTCTATACACCCATACACGTCCATCTGCTCGATACAATTTGAAACGAGATTCACCAGACCAGGCAACATGTTTCCAGTCATCAGCAGTCCAGTGTCTGTGTTGATGGGCCCAGACGAGGTGTAAAACTTTGTCGTGCAGTCAAGGGTACATAAATGGGCTCTCTGACTCCGAAAGCCCATATCGACGATGATTCGTTTAATGGTCCGCACGCTGACGCCTGTTGATGTCTCAGCGTCGAAATCTGCAGCAATTAGCGAAAGGGTTGCACTTCTTTTACAATGAAAGATTCTCTTCAGTCGTCGTTGGTCCTGTTCTTGCCGGATCTTTTCCCAGCCGCCGCGGTGTCAGAGATTCGATGTTTTACCGGGTTCCTGATATTCACAGTACACTCTTGAAATGGTCGTATGGGAAAATCATCAATTCATGGCAACCTCTGGGATGCTGCGCCCCATAGTTCGTGCGCCAACTATAACATCAAGTTCAAACTCAGTTAAATCTTGATAACCTTCCGTTGTAGCAGCAGTAACCCATCTAACAACTGCGCCATACCCTTGTCTGACATAGGCTTTGCCGACCACAGCGCCGTATTCTGCCTGCCTACATATCTCCGTATTTGAATACACACACCTATACCAGTTTCTTTGGAACTTCAGTGTACAGTAATTTTACTCTCTATTTCCACTCGCAGAACGCAGGCTAAGTAACATCTTCCCATCACTTAGTGCTGCCACCGGACTGTGTCGCCAGGCGACAGGCGGAAAGGTAAATGGTCTCTGAAATGGGGCGCTGAACCGTCTTTCTGAAGATGTGGTGCTGCCCAGTCTTTCCACTGGCGTGCAGATGAGAACCTTTCTGATGCTGTTTCGCTGCGTTGCGCTGGCCAGTGTGCTATCGATACGTTATGGCTGCAGATTCCTCCCCCTCCCGCCCCAAGATGCCACGCTATTGTCGTGCGGGGGTGGGAAGAGGCAGGAGTTGGAGTGTGGAGCTGGGATCCCCCGTCCACGCCCCCACATCCATCATGTGATCAGAGGGGAACGTCGGTCGGACAATCCGCCTTCCACTTTATTCATGAGCCGGTCCAACGATAAATAGACGCGCCGATGTTGACGACGACGACGGTGACACCAGGTCCACGGCGGGCGTCGGGGTGAGCGATGGGAAATTAAGCTGCTGCGGCGACGAAGGCGAAGGGTCCAACTCCATCGGTTCGTCAGGTGGTGCCGAAGAGGCATCCGGTGACGGTCGCGAGACCCTGGTAGGATGCGAATCTAGGGACAAAGTATTTGCGAAAGAATCTCGCAATCGACAACTGCGAATCTGGGTCTGCCTTCAACCCAAAATAATGATTACGGATTTTCATGACTTGTTTTCTGAAGGACTTGGTAGATCAAATAATCTTGCCTCATATGTGAGACTGAAGGACAATGTGCGATCTATGTTTCTACGGGCCGTTCAGTCTCTCATTCACTCAGACGAAGTTGCAAGAGAATTCACAACATGCCAAGACAGTAGCGTTATTGCTTCTATCCAGGATAGTCAATGGGCTTCATTGGTAATCATACCAATGCTTTCTGGAACACTTCGTCCTTGTGTTGAGTTTAAATCCACTGCGAGTCCATAAACCTGTTACCTATCCGTTGCCTCACCCTGAGGAATTAATGAACACAACGTGCTGACCAGCGTAACTGCCGAATACAATGTGTGTCCGTTAACGTCAGGATAGCACAGGAATCATGTGGTCTTGCGTTATATTACTGAAAGATGGTGCCATAGACTGCTCGAAAATTGGACACAGCCACCGGCCTCAGCAAGTCAGACATGTAACGGCTGTTATTGAAATTACTGGCTGTGTCAGTATACCCATTGCTACTGTATACCATAATGCCAGACCATATTACTGTGTACCTCCCTCTGTTGCAACATCAAAGGACACCTCAACAACCGTCACCATGCAGACGGCCATGTTGCTCTAGACGTCATCATGCTTTCGGTGTGGATACTTCTTTTGCTATAAGCGTGGTTTGTTACATGGCTGCAAGACCCTGCACATCTGAAGAATTTGTCTGCCATCTTGAGTCCTAATCACATAGAGCCATTCACATCATGAATTTCGCTGAGTCTGACTCTCCCATACTAATCTATTCCACAACCGAATGACTGTCGTGGGACCATGAATAATGCGAGTGCCATATTTTATCTAAGAGTAACCTGGCGCACTTTGTTCACAAGTCAAAAAGTTTTAATTTGTCTACATTCTGACAAGTAAAATTCCTAAAGACAATCAGAACACACACACACGTACTTATCTGTCAAACACCAAGCCTCAGCAATAAAATTCAATGCCTTTAAGCTGTACTCAATTTCCTATTTAACGTTAACGTTAAATTCCATTCTATATTGTCAGTAATTTTCATGTCACTTCTGCCTCACTAGTAAATCTCATATCTTTTCATGCTCATTAATTTTTATACCACACTTCTGCAAGTGGTCGCTTGCTTTATCGTAAGTATGTGTGCAAGTGATGACAAATGTAATTATCTTTACATATAGAAAACATTATGTTTTCAACGATCTTCAAATTTTTATATATGAAATTAGTGACTTTAGTCAAGGCACTTTTCTTGCATTTGTCTGCGTTCATTTGCAGAGCTCAAATTAATCATAAAATTAACAAATTTAGTACGACTGCATTCTGAATTGTTCCACATATCAACACAATAAAATAAAAACAGTGAATGGCTGGGGGAATATGAAGGAGGACAGTGGCACATTTAAGTTTACAAAAACAATGACAAGTATTTATTCATGCTTTAATAACTACAACTGAGCTGATTAGTCTTACAGAAAAAAGAAAAACAGACAAGCATAAATCAGGAAAGGAATAGTGCTTGATTGCAAGCATTCATTGGGGTGGAAACTGTACAAGTTCTTTCCTGAATTAATCCCTTTCAGCACGCAATCAGACTCCATTTGCCAGAACCAACCACGAGGCCAAATTATATCCAAGAGGAATCAACTACGACCAAGTTCACGGAGAGCAGAGAGCTGTCAATATAATTTTACAACCCTATGCCGGTGCAGCAGTACTTTAGCCTTTCACCTTGATTCGGGCTGCAGCAGAAAACGACACATTGTGGGCGAGGGGTGAAGCGCGGCGGGGGCTCCAACGTTCTGACGCATCCATGAAAACTTGCCAACTACGCGGACTGACGTTCAGATTATTGGAATGCGGGAAACTTCTCTATCAGAGCCCTGAAATTCCGGCAAGCTTCAGTGGAAGGTGGACCCGTTCGCTGGTCTGGCCAATCAATTTGTGATTTGCTGAGTGTTGGAGTTGTTCCTGTGGAACCTCAGGTCTTTGATATACACCACTGAGCGTAAATAGAGAGATTGAATGGTTAAAAGGTAATGCAGACATTTAAGTGACCCATTCACACTGAAATGCTCTGCACAATCCTTAGCACATGTTTTAGTGCCGTGTTTTTATAATAAATGTCTACCAAATCAGATAAATCATAACAAATATGATATGACAGTCAATAAATATTATTAATGGAGAAAAAATTGCCTTGCTGCTGTCTTTCTTTAATATAAAGAATCAAACAATGAGAAGTTAATCACTTACCAAAAAAGACAACTGAACAATCATCTTATCGTTGTGCAGTTGTTGCTGTTGTGTATATCAGTATCATTTTAGTTTCCACACACCCCTCATGCACCCCAATACGCTACATCAACATAGCCTGCACATTCATACGTCAGATACTCTCACACTTTGCAACACTTACTTCTTTTTATTCTACACATTATCTGGTTTAGACCTCTAACCCTTTCTGCTTTACGCTATCTGGTGCAGAATCTGGGTCGAATACTGTTCATCATCTGTACACTCCTCTGGATGCTGTCAGCATGTGCTAATATCTGATTCACCTTTCGCTCTGAAACTGACCAAACACTGTCAAAAATCGACATACAGATATCATCAATTAACAGTGGCTACAATGACATAAATACCAGCTGACATTTATAAGTTTTAATGCAGAACGATTAATTTCTTCCGTTTTCATCTAGTCCCATTCATCATTTCCTTTCTATCCATCTAAAATCGTACTACAGTGACTCCCACTCCACGTGCTCACGCCGGGTAAAACAAATCTTTGACGATGACACACCGTTGGCGCTGGCGATCCACAATCGAAAGACCTCAAGACAAACATCACTGCACTCCTGGCGATAATCCATAAGCAATAACCACAAGCCGGCCGAAGTAGCCGTGCGGTTAAAGGCGCTGCAGTCTGGAACCGCAAGACCGCTACGGTCGCAGGTTCGAATCCTGCCTCGGGCATGGATGTTTGTGATGTCCTTAGGTTAGTTAGGTTTAACTAGTTCTAAGTTCTAGGGGACTAATGACCTCAGCAGTTGAGTCCCATAGTGCTCAGAGCCATTTGAGCCAATAACCACAGACGAGAAAGTACCTCCAGCGAAAAACATCGCAACATAGGCGATGTTGGTGTATGTTCAATTGTTCAACCAACCAGTTTTGTCATATATTCTAGATGTTCCCACCGAGAAATCGGCATACTCCTTTCAATGAAATACATTTCTATCAGAGAAACATGAGAGGATACTAGTAGGTCACAATTTGCAGTTAATTATCAAAGTAAAAATGCTTGACAGAACAGCAAACTCACTGATCAGATGTCACAGGAGATGATCTTACCCTCTGATTACAATAATTAATCATCCGAAAAGTGCAAGTGCGAACAAATAAAGAAAAGTACACTAAATGACTACATAAATGAATCAGCAACAATTGGTTCTTAACACTAACTTAATCAACTAACTGCCCAAGTCTTATTGTATGAAGGGTTTCACATGGCACATGTGATGAATCCCTGAGGACTTCTTGGATTTCAGTGTTTCGAGTTCCACCATGTTCGGATGGGCTATCCTACGAAACTGAAAATGTCCAGTATAGAGTGGGTAAAATTTGTGGCACAGATGCTTTTAACGAGGATTTTTTGTGCAACCTGAAACTCTCGTTTTTCGAACTTTCCTGTCTCGTGCATCCCTTCTCTTCGCACCTTCCACTCGCAGGCGTCTGAGAGCTAGCTTTACAATATATTTATTTTATTTCCTGGTTCGGGGCGGAAAGTCAATTACCATGCGAATCAGGTCATAGGGCTGCTTTTTCTTTAGCAGGGTCACTGGTGTCGATCTTGTGACTCCGTGTGGTAACTCATTACGTCCTGCAAGATGATGTTCCAGGTAGCGTGCCCTTTTGCGCAGTCGATGCGGCAGAGATTCCCGAGGGTTTTCATTACTCCCCGCCAGCGTCGAATGGGATGCCTTATGGATGCATAGATTGGTGTTATCCTGTACCATCTCCAAATGGCCTTCGATTTGTCTGAGCTGAACTGGGGTCCAATGTCGGAGATGATTCCGTCTACAAGTCCTACTTGAAACAAGAAATGTTTTCAAAAAGCTTTGCTCACCGGTTGCGCAATAGCTTTCATCAGTGGCTTCAATGTGACGTATTTAGATGTTAGAACTACGACAAGTATTAAATGTCCCATGAGATCTGTAGCGGCCGTATGATTTTTTTTTATTTCGTCGGAATGACCGGGTACTGCGGCGTCTGCGTTGTAACTGGTGTGTGTTTCGTTCTCTAAAATCCCTTATATACATCCATTACTCTCCTTATCCTACTTTCCATATCTTTAAAATAGCACGGTGTGCGTAGATTCAAGTAACACTTTCCGGCACCGAAGTGCGCGTAACTCAAATGTGTGTGCCATATCACTTTATTTTCAAGTTCATAAGGAACGCCGATGCACTACGATGCATCTTCCCCTTCGCCATGGTAGATAAGCACCACTTAATGTAAAAAACAGAACTGCCTAATCCTTGTTTCTGCGCGGTTCTTGACTCTCCCCAATCAAGACTGATAGACCTGGGTCTTTTTCATGTTCTCTCCCGATGTCTTTCAAGTTCACGGTCACATAATTTTCAAATGCTACCTTTTTTATACAGTGTAGTCCAAAGTGCTCCTCATGCAGTGGATTCACACTGTTTCTCTCCCGTGCCATAAGTGATCGTGACAACACATCAGAAATAATGTTTTCTTCCCCTGATATGCGAGTGATTGTAAAATGAAATTCTTGTACTGCGAGAACTCATCATGTCAGTCTTTTACTGCACAGTTTTGCTGTGAGAAGAAACTGTAACGCCTTGGTGTACTCGCAATTTTCGACCATACAAAAAGAATGTGAATTTCTCGAAGCTCACCCCCTGCGGGTTCGGGGGTTAGAATTGGCCCGCGGTATTTCTGCCTGTCGTAAGAGGCGACTGAAAGGAGTCTCAAACTTTTCGGCATTATGTGATGGTCCACTGTTGGGTTTGACCTCCATCTCTCAAAATTTTCCGAAGAGCAAGCCGATTGGGGAAGGGCGCCTTACTTGGTGCATTGTGTCCATCTTGCGATCAGACCTTTCGCCAGCTTATTCGCCGTTGAATTGCAGTCCTGCCCGCTCTCCATCTCTTGGGCATGACTAAGTTCCTGCGTGCAGATTACACCTTGCACTGTGCAGTACCTCTTTCTGCACTGATGGCGACCATGGACCACATGTTACCTAACATCCAGCACGGTAGCCAGTCCGTTGTGGTGGGGCCGCCATGTACCCTGTTGGTTGTAGCCCCCTGACAACACAGGGATCGCTCTACTGATGCCTGCGCCGTTAACTCCCCACGTGTGCCAAGGAGTAGATGCCCATCTCCCTGGGGCATCGGGACTCCCGGCAATGGCCAAGCCTTTGCTGTGGCTGGGTGGCGCCCGTGGGGAGGGCCCTTGGTCGGAGTAGGTGGCATCAGGGCGGAAGACCCGCAATGAAGCGTGGTACATCGTCTCTCGCTGGTGGCCAGCCGCCAGCAGTCTCTAAGCGTTCGAGGGCTCATTTTAAAGGTAACGTTTATGACCCCAAATCATTCCCCTCCCTGGCCACACCGTGGGAGGAACGAAAGACAATGAATGATAGAGACACGTATTCGCCCAGATATCTCGTCTGTACCAGAGCTGATGGGGAATCCTTTGTATCCGTGAAGCCTCAGTTCTTTGTAGAGCATTTAGAGGACAAGTTTGGGGAGGTGGAGGGCTTGTCCAAAATGCGCTCTGGGTCAGTTTTGATAAAAACGGCATCCTCCGCCCAGTCACGCAGGTTACTTGCTTGTGACAAGTTGGGGGATGTTAACGTTACCATCAAAAAATGGTTCAAATGGCTCTGAGCACTATGGGACTCAACATCTTAGGTCATAAGTCGCCTAGAACTTAGAACTACTTAAACCTAACTAACCTAAGGACATCACACACACCCATGCCCGAGGCAGGATTCGAACCTGCGACCGTAGCAGCCCGGCGGTTCCGGACTGCAGCGCCAGAACCGCACGGCCACCGCGGCCGGCCGTTACCATCACACTACATAAGAGTTTAAATATGGTCCAGGGTGTTATTTTCCATAGGGACCTACTTTTGCAGTCTGATGACGAGCTGCGCGCCAACTTAGAGCGTAGAGGTGTTCATTTTGTCCAGCGCGTTCATCGGGGTCCGAGGGACAATCAGGTTGCTACCGGCGCCTTCATCTTGGCCTTCGAGGGTGATACATTACCGGAGAAGGTCAAGGTGATGGTCTACCGTTGTGACGTCAAGCCCTATATCCCTCCCCCAACGCGGTGCTTTAAGTGCTGGAAGTTCGGCCATATGTATTCCCGTTGCACTTCCAGCCTCACATGTCGAGATTGCGGACGCCCATCTCATCCCGATACTCCATGTGCTCCGCCTCCCATCTGTGTCAACTGTGGAGAGCCTCATTCACCTTGCTCGCCAGACTGCAGGATCTTACAGAAAGAACGCAAAATCATGGAATTTAAGACCCTGGACCGACTGACTTACCCTGAGGCTAAGCGGAAATTTGAACGGCTACATCCCGTGCGCATGATGGCATCTTATGCCTCAACTGTCACTCCTGCTCCAGCTCCTTTAGCTGCACCACAAACAGTCAGCTCTCAGAGTCAGAGGACCTCACCTGCCCCCTTGACGATGGGGGCCCCCTCTCTCGCTGTTACTCCCACACTATCCACCTCGGGAGCAGCACCCACTAAACCACCGGGGACACAGGTCCCCACTTCTAAGCCGGAGAAGCGCAAGTCTTCTTCGGCTTCTCTCGCTCGGAAGGGATCCCTTGGGTCACTCCCTTCCCAGGTTCCTACCAGCGGCACGGCAGACACCAACCAGTGGCTGAAGAAGCCACAGCTCGCTGGTCGTCGAGCTTCGCGATCGTCTTCGGTCCCGGAGACTGACTCCAATAAGCCCTCTCAGCAACGGCAACCAAAGGAACAGCGAGACAAAACGACACTGAAGACCCGTAAGACCAAGGCATCTGTGGTGGCACCTACTCCACCGCTACCTACAAGCTCTGCGTCTGAGGATGTGGTGGAGATTCTTGCGTCCGCTGAGGACCTTGATCTCGCCAGTCCCTCAGATGCAATAGTTAGCACTTGCCCAGGTGCCCCATCGGAGGCAGCAGGTGACCCAGCGGCGTAATTTGCCTTCCCAGTCCCTTCACGCCTTTTTCAGCCATGGACAATGTCACCCTCCAATGGAACTGCAGCGGTTTCTTCACCATCTAGCTGAGCTCCGACAGCTTATCAGCCTCCACCCTTTCTTCTGCATTGCTATTCAGGAAACTTGGTTTCCAGTAATGCGAACCCCCGCGCTCCGTGGCTATCGGGGTTATTATAAGAACCGGGCAGCTTATGAAAGAGTGTCTGGTGGCGTCTGCATATATGTCCTTAACTCTCTTCACAGCGAGTCTATCCCTCTACAAACAGCTTTAGAGGCTGTCGCTGTTCGGGTGTGGACGCCACAGGCTGTTACTGTCTGCAGTCTTTACCTTCCACCAGAGGGTGATGTCGCGCATCATGTCCTGGCTGCGCTGATAGCCCAATTACCCCAACCTTTCTTATTACTGGGCGACTTCAACGCCCGTAACCCTCTGTCGGGTGGGTCAATGGCGACAGGTCGAGGCGCCACCATTGAGCATTTATTGGCACAGCTCGATCTTTCGCTGTTAAATGATGGTTCCTTCACACACTTCAGTGTGGTGCATGGCACGTACTCCGCCATTGACCTTTCGATCTGCAGCCCTAGCCTCTTACCATCTGTCCAATGGAGAGTGCATGACGACCTGTGTGGTAGTGACCACTTTCCGATCTTTGTGTCACTGCCACAGCGTCAGTCTTCTGGGCGCCCTTGCAGGTGGGCAATGAATCAGGCTGACTGGGACTTGTTTTCCTCCATTGCCGCTATTGAGCCTCTCTCTAATGATGGCATCGTTACTGCCGCAAAATCTGCCATTCCCCGTTCTTCTGGGTCCCCTCGGTGGCGGACTGTGCCTTGGTGGTCACCTGAGATCGCTGAAGCGAGTAAAGATCGCCGGCGGGCGCTCCAGCGTCACAAGCGACATCCCTGCATTGAACACCTCATTACCTTCAAACGTCTGCGTGCGCGGGCCCGCCGCCTTATCTGCCAAAGTAAGCAGGAGTGCTGGGAGCGGTATGTGTCCACCATTGGCCTCCATGTCTCTCCATCGCAGGTCTGGGCCAAGATCCGACGCCTGTATGGCTATCGGACCCCTGTCAGCGTCACTGCGCTGTCACTGAATGGAGCAGTTTGTACAGACTCCGACGAAATTGCCAACAGCTTGACAGAGCATTTTGCTCTGAGTTCCGCTTCTTCCAATTACCCATTGGCCTTCCGCTCCATTAAAGAGCGGATGTAACGTCGGAGCCTTTCTTTTCGCACCCACCATCCTGAATCTTACAATGTTCCATTCAGTGAGTTGGAATTTCGCAGTGCCCTCGCCGCTTGTCCTGATACCGCTCCTGGGCCAGATAGCATCCACTGTCAGATGCTGAAACACCTTTCAGTGGACTACCAGCGACGGCTCCTCGACCTTTACAACCGCATTTGGGTCGAGGGTGAGTTTCCATCGCAATGGAGGGAAAGTATTTTTATCCCCATTCTGAAACCTGGGAAGAACCCTTTGGAGGTGGACAGCTACCGCCCCATTAGCCTCACCAACGTTCTTTGCAAGTTTCTTGAACGGATGGTGAGCCGGCGGTTGAACTGGGTACTGGAGTCACAGGGCCTTCTGGCTCCGTCTCAGGGTGGGTTCCGTAAAGGCCGCTCCGCCGCCGACAGTCTGGTGAGTCTGGAGTCGGCCATCTGTACTGCCTTTGCCCGCCGTCAGCACCTGGTCGCTGTCTTTTTCGACATGCGGAAGGCGTACGACACGACATGGCGTCATCACATCCTTTCTACGCTTCATGGATGGGGTCTTCGGGGCCCTCTGCCGATTTTTATCCGCAATTTTCTGTCGTATCGTACCTTCCGCGTCCAAGTCGCAGCCTCCCATAGTTCCTCCCGAGTCCAGGAGAACGGGGTACCACAGGGATCTGTCCTCAGTGTCTGCCTGTTTTTAATTGCAATAAACGGTCTCGCTGCAGCGGTGGGAAATTCTGTCTCCGCTTCCCTGTGTGCTGACGACTTCTGCCTTTACTATAGCTCTATTGGCATTGCAGCTGCTGAACGTCAGCTACAGGGCGCAATCCGCAAGGCGCAGTCTTGGGTTGTAGCGCATGGTTTTCAGTTTTCGGCTGCCAAGACCCGCGTTATGCATTTCTGCCGGCGCCAAACGGTCCATCCTGAGCCGCGGCTTTCTCTTGACGGCGAACTTCTTGCTGTGGTGGAGACCCACAGGTTTTTGGGTGTAGTTTTTGATGCCCGGTTGACTTGGCTGCCTCATATTCGGCAGCTTAAACAGGCATGTTGGCGGCATCTAAATGCTCTGCGATGCTTGAGCCACACCAGCTGGGGCGCCGACCGATCTACCCTTTTACGGCTCTACCAGGCATTAATCCAGTCTCGTCTGGATTATGGGAGCCTGGCTTATGGCTCAGCATCCCCATCTGCGTTGCGGGTGCCGGACCCAATCTTACACAGCGGAATACGACTTGCCACTGGTGCCTTCCGGACCAGCCCTGTGGACAGCGTACTAGTGGAGGCAGGTGTCCCTCCCCTGCGGTTACGGCGCCAACGTTTACTGGCCGCTTATGCTGTCCATGTTTTTAGCTTTCCTGGGCATCCCAACTATCGTCTCCTGTTCCTGCAATCGGTCGTCCATCTGCCAGAACGTCGCCCCCTGTCAGGTTGCACGATCGCGGTCCGCGTCAAAGAGCTTCTCTCCGGGCTTAGGGTTTTCACTGTTCCACCTCCTTTCCGGGCCACTTTTCGTACACCCCCATGGTGTATTCCTCGCCCTTGCCTTCGGCTCGACTTGGCACCGGGCCCGAAGGACTCAGTCCCTCCAGAGACCTTCCGCCGCCGCTTTTATTCCATCCTGGCCCCGTATCAGGGCTCTGGCATTGTATACACTGACGGTTCGATGCTTGCTGGTCGTGTCGGTTATGCGCTAACTCTAGGGGACCATTCCGAACAACTTTCCTTGCCGGATGGCTGCAGCATTTACACTGCTGAGCTGGTCGCCATCTTTCGTGCCCTAGAGTATATCCGCTCCTGCTTAGGTGAGTCCTTCGTTATCTGTAGCGATTCCCTGAGCGGTTTACGAGCTCTCGACCAGTGTTTCCCTCGTTCTCGTCTGGTGATGGCTATCCAGGAGTCCCTGCATAATCTTGCCCGTTGCGCCGGCCGAAGTGGCCGTGCGGTTAAAGGCGCTGCAGTCTGGAACCGCAAGACCGCTACGGTCGCAGGTTCGAATCCTGCCTCGGGCATGGATGTTTGTGATGTCCTTGGGTTAGTTAGGTTTAACTAGTTCTAAGTTCTAGGGGACTAATGACCTCAGCAGTTGAGTCCCATAGTGCTCAGAGCCATCTTGCCCGTTGCGGCCGCTCTGTGGTCTTTGTGTGGACCCCCGGTCATGTCGGTATCCCGTGCAATGAATATGTTGACTGCCTGGCGAAAGAGGCCATCAGTAAACCATCTCTGGACGTTGGCCTCCCAGAGACGGATTTGCGAGCTGTCCTCCGCCGAAAAGTTTTTGCGCTTTGGGACGCTGAATGGCGCGATCGGATCACGCCCAATAAACTCCATGCCATTAAGGAGACGACGACTATGTGGCGGTCATCCATGCGAGCCAACTGCAGGGACTCAGTCGTCCTTTTTAGGCTCCGCATTGGCCACTCCCAGCTGACACACAGTTACTTACTGCGTCGGGAGGACCCTCCTCTGTGTCGCTGCGGGGCGGCTTTGACAGTGGCCCACATTTTGCTGACCTGTTCCCTTTTAGCTGTGGTCAGGCATACATTTGCGCTGCCTGATACGCTCCCTGCCCTTTTAACTGATTACCCTGCTATGGCTGGCTTAGTTTTACGTTTTATTCGAGCAGGGGTTTTTTATCATTTAATATGAGTGTTTATGTTTTATTTTATTGTTTTGTGTTGATTCTGGCCTTTGGCCTACGGTTTTAAACTGAGTTGTTAATGTGTTCTGGGTGGTTGGGTTTTCCTTTTTTTTATTCTATGGTCGGCCAACCACCGCCACACTCCGTGTGATTTTAATTTGTTATGTCTGTTCTTTGTCTGAGTTTTTCTTGTCCTGTGTTGTCTGTTGTCTCTATTATCCGTTTTTTTACTCTGTGCGGTAGTTTTTAAGTTTTGGAACAAGGGACCAATGACCGTTGCAGTCTGGTCCCTTTAATCGCACAAACCAACCAACCAACCAACCAACCTCGTAGCTCCAGACGACCGCCAGTGCTTCCAACACGATTACTGACTAATTTTTTCTCATTTGCTCAGGACACGGCGTCCGAAAGCTATGGATCTGTGTACCATGTTACCACCTTCTTCGGAGCTCTGGAAGACCATAACCTGTAGACTGGAACAGGAGCTGTCAGTGATAGTAAAAACTTCCTCTTCTAGACTGGGGTGAGACAAGACTTGCGCATTAACGAGCGCGTTTTTAATTGCTTGAAACACATTCTCAGCGCGTCGTCCTTTACCCACAAAGACTTTTTTTCCAGTGAGTTGGCAAAGACGTGGTGTAGCCAGCTGTTTTATGTGTACAAACTTCTTGTAGAAACTGAAAATTCCAAGAAACCCACGGAGTTGTTTTTGTTGTTAGTATAGGAAATTTCGCTATTGGTTCTATTTTTTCTGGATCTGGAGAGATTCCCTCTGCCATAATTATGTGGCCTCGGATTTGATTTTGGACATGCCAGTACATGATTTGGTAACATTTGCAGTGACACCACATTCTCTGAAGGCACAGAGTATTTCCCCTAAAGTTATGTTGTGTTGCCTCCACGTCAGCTCCGCAGTCAATAGGTCATCCACATAGCTAGTGATTTTTCACTTAATAGAGTCTCTGAGTCTCTAAGAACTCGGACTTGTCCCGTCATGAAAGCAGCCAAAGAGACATTCAGACAAAATGGTAACCCTTTGAACTGATAGCATTTACTGAATGCAAGAAGTGCCATTTATTTCTGGCAGTCCAGTCAGAGGGCTATTTGCCTGCAGCTTTATCTTAAATCGAACGTGCAGAAAACGTTGACTCCATGGAAATTTTGTGACAGCTGTTTTAGCTTCTCCAGTCAGTCCACTTCTGGTTTAATTACCGTGTTGATCTGCAGAGATTCTACCACTAGCCAAATCGTGACGTCTTGTTTCTCAACCTCAGTAATTGGATTATTGTATGTAGAGGTCTCTTGTTCGATAATATCATACAGCATTTTCTTAATCTCCAAGTAGACTTTCTGCCGGCATGTGCTATCATGTAGGGAGCCCCAAAATTTTTGTTGTGGTCCCATGCCTGGAATGCATATTCGAAATTTCTAGTTCCAGCTGTCTTTGGCAAGAACGCATCACAGTTCTGTCTTAACAGACTCTCCAAATCCTCCCTGTCGCACGTTGGGATTTTGTGTAGGTTGCTCAGCATGCAATCTATGGCCTTGCGCACCTATTACTTCATTTGTGTCGATGCTTGTGCTGTTTATCTACATCCGTATCGACGTGGGGGTCCTACGGTACCTTCCCCATTAGTAGTGTAGCTTAGGTTTAAAAACTCTACCGAGATATGTGCTCATATTGCGCGATCTTAAAATGACTGTCTGATCACCTCCTCTTTCTGTAGGATTGGTTCACCTCGTTCTACATCCATAATGGTCTGCTGTTCATTTAAGTAGCCCTTTCCCAACACTATCTGGATGTACAAAGTGGGAACTACCGCGTAATATTTCTCTAGCATATGCCCTTGGCAGTTAAGCACCAGCCTAGTTTTAAACTGCCACTCAGTGTGCTTCCCCGTCAAGGCATCTTTCATTGTTGTCTTAGTGATTTTAATCGCAGGCCATGGGTGCTTTTCAATTGCATCTATTGTATGCACTTTTTGATATGGCCGTAATGTGGCTCCCACTGTCGATAACTACCGTCAGCCCAATGTCACCTGCGGTTACATGAATGATGGGGTGTAAATCCTGCATTTTAAACACCGTTTTTCTCACAGAACAATTCTCCTATGTTCTAATTCTCCAATAAGTTAATGTTGCCCGTACCGATATTAGGTGCGGCTTTGTTTTTTTGCTGAATCCGCAGCGGCCGTCAGTCAAATCCTACTCAAACTTCTGCTCGGTTTCAGCGGAGGGGTTTGGGGTCTTATTTCCACTGTGTCGTTCTGGTTATCAAGTTGCGGACTTCTCCTATGAACCCCTCCATTATTCCCTGTTTGCCCTGAGTTTCACACCGGCTGCACTAAGTGGTTAGCGTCGTCCCGTCTGCTCATATAATTCCTCTGAGGCTCATTGTTAAATCTTTGACCTTGACACTGATTTATTGTTGTCCTGTTTCTATTTGTATTTTGACCATCATTATTCATATCAGTGATCATAAGGCCGTTGCAGCTTCCCTAAATATGGAAGTAAATAGGAATAAAAAAAAGGAAGGTTTATCTGTTTAGCAAGAGTAATAGAAGCCAGATTTCAGACTACCTAACAGATCAAAACGAAAATTTCTGTTCCGACACTGACAATGTTGAGTGTTTATGGAAAAAGTTCAAGGTAATCGTAAAATGCATTTTAGACAGGTACGTACCGAGTAAAACTGTGAGGGACGGGAAAAACCCACCGTGGCTCAACAACAATGTTAGGAAACTACTGCGAAAGCAAAGACAGCTTCACTGCAAAGTTAAACGCAGCCAAAACTCTCAGACAAACAGAAGCTAAACGATGTCAAAGTCAGCGTAAGGAGGGCTATGCGTGAAGCGTTCAGTGAATACGAAAGTAAAATTCTATATACCGACTTGACAGAAAATCCTAGGAAGTTATGGTCTTACGTTAAATCACTAAGTGGATCGAAACAGCCTATCCAGACACTCAGGGATGATAATGGCATTGAAACAGAGGATGACACGAGTAAAGCTGAAATACTAAACACCTTTTTCCAAAGATGTTACACAGAGGAAGACCGCACTGCAGTTCCTTCTCTAAATCCTCGCACGAACGAAAAAAATGTCTGACATGGAAATAAGTGTCCAAGAAATAGAAAAGCAACTGAAATCACTCAAGAGGAAAGTCCGCTGGACCTGATGGGATACCAGTTCGATTCTACACAGAGTACGCGAAAGAACTTGCCCCATTTCTAACAGCCGTGTACCGCAAGTCTGTAGAGGAACGGAAGGTTCCAAATGATTGTAAAAGAGCACAGGAAGTTCCAGTTTTCAAGATGAGTCGTCGATCAAATGCATAAAACTATAGGCCTATATGTCTGACATCGATCTGCTGTAGAATTTTAGAACATGTTTCTTGCTCGCGTATCATGTCATTTCTGGAAACCCAGAATCTACTCAGTGGGAATGAACATGGATTCTGGAAACAGCGATCGTGTGAGACCCAACTCATTTTATTTGTTCATGAGACCCAGAAAATACTAGATACAGGATCCCAGATATATGCCATTTTCCTTGATTTCCGGAAGGCGTTCGATACAGTTCCGCACTGTCGCCTGATAGACAAAGTAAGAGCCTACGGAATATCAGTTTGAAAAGCTTTTAGCAAACAGAACACAACAGGTTATTCTCAATGGAGAGACGTCTACAGACGTTAAAGTAACCTCTGGCGTGCCACAGGGGAGCGTTATCGGACCATTGCTTTTCACAGTGTATATAAATGACCTAGTAGCTTTCCGCGGATGATGCTGTAGTATACAGAGAAGTTGCAGCATTAGAAAATTGCAGCGAAATGCAGGAAGATCTGCAGTGGATAGGCACTTGGTGCAGGGAGTGGCAACTGGACCCTTAACATAGACAAATGTAATGTATTGCGAATACATAGAAAGAAGGATCCTTTATTGTATGATTACGTGATTGCGGAACAAATACTGGTAGCAGTTACTTCTGTAAAATATCTGGGAGTATGCGCACGGATGGATTTGAAGTGGAATGATCATATAAAATTAATTGCTGGTAACGCGGGTGCCAGGTTGAGATTCATTGAGAAGGTCCTTAGAAAATGTAGTCCATCAACAAAGGAGGTGGCTTTCAAAACACTCGTTCGACCTATACTTAAGTATTGCTCATCAGTGTGGGATCCGTACCAGATCGGGTTGAAAGAGGAGATAGAGTAGATGCAGAGAAGAGCGGCTCGTTTCGTCACAGGGTTATTTGGTAAGCGTGATAGCGTTACGGAAATGTTTAGCAAACTCAAGTGGCAGACTGTGCATCGCGGTGTAGCTTGCTGTCCAGGTTACGAGAGGGTGCGTTTCTGGATGATGTATCGAATATATTGCTTCCCCCTACTTACACCTCCCGAGGAGATCACGAATGCAAAATTAGAGAGATTCGGGCGCGCACGGAGGCTTTCCGGCAGTCATTCTTCCCGCGAACCATACGCGACTGGAACAGCAAAGGGAGGTAATGACACTGGCACGTAAAGTGCCCTCCGCCACACACCGTTGGGTGGTTTGCGGAGTATAAATGTAGATGTAGATGTAGATTGCTTCCAGATGCACCTTGCGAATTTCTTTCATTGTGTTTCATTCGGTCCCTCACGTTTTGTGCTTCCTTGACGAAGTCCAACGGTCGTAGAGCTCTCATTTGCCAATGAGCAGTTCCTGGTACTTCAATGGCAGCTTCACGTAGCAGAGTCGAATGCACTGCGGCACCCATATGCGTCGTAATCCTATGCTAAAAGGGCCCCCTGTTTAATCCTTCCTTGGGTGTCCTGTGACCAGCAGGTATTTAGGAAAGCCTCTCTGAATTCGCCATAACTGCGGTAGTTTGCTGCAAGGCTTTGCATTTGCTCTGCTATTGAACCTTCCAGCTATCCACAGACATTCCAACTTGTATACCAGTGGCCATGACTCGGGTAGCATCCTACCGTACTGAGCAATTCATGAATTGGGGTGTAATGAATTGTGGTTCTCTTTTTTAACCTGAATATTTTGAATAGAGGAAATGTTTTAGCCAAAACATTTGTAATTTTGCACCCCTGGACTTTCTTTAAATTCTGGCTCGCGTGCGCCCGAAATTTAATGGCCGAGCGATTCCTGTATGCTATTGCACCCTCGTCTCGTGTCATTAGTCACGTTTCCGTACGACTGAGACGTGCGCAATTGTAGTCCGGCTCCGTACTTCGTGTACTACGCGCCATTGACTGCTCACGCTCAGCCGAGCGTCGAACCCCGCTAAACGAGCGCTCCTGCCTTGAAGTGAAGTGGATGTGGCTCCAGGTTGGGTTTCACTGTTTTGCCTTTGACATTCCTGATGACCTACGAGCTCACTGCGATGAGCTGTTGCTTCAGGCTGAGTTTCTACACGAACGACCCATTCGCACATTTGCCTCGTCTTATCCGGCAGCTCATTGTGCGGGTAGTGAGATATGTTTCCCCATCTTTGATTTCTAACATTTCTTCCCGTGTCTTTTCAGCTACTCTCTGTGAATGTTTTTTAAAAGCGGAAATATCGTTCTCGGGTGCGCTCACTTTGACCATTCGCAGCACTGCCTGATCTCACGTAATTTGGGCACTTGTCCGTGCGTCTCGTGCTACTAATCTTCCCGTCCTAGCCTCACGTCTGTGATCTACCGCTTCATTTCGCGTCGCATCTGACGTTTCCTGAATGTCTTCAACCTCTGCTTTTACACCTCTAAACTCATTCCTGATCTAATTCACGTTTTCGACAAACCTATCAGCCCACCTTTGAATTTCCTTAATTCGTTTCACTACTTCGTCGTCTTTTCTGCCTTGTATTGTCGCTTCTGGATTTCCCTCATTAATGGGCACCATCTGCCTTTGGTTTTCTTCCTGCCGTCTCTTTTCTTTCCTTTCCTTCCTCTGTTTTTCCTCTTGCTGCAGTCTCTTCTTTGCCTGTTGCATAAACTGACTGACAGATTCCAATTGTGCAGTTCCAGTAACGTTCCCAGGGCTAGACGCTCGCGACTCAACTGCTCTAGGGCCCATTGCCCATGAAATCGGACTATCAGTTTCCGTGATTGTACCTCTTTCCGTATTTGTATTGTTTTGTATTGTATTGTAAGGTAACTGGTGGCCTAGAAACGACGGTGAGGCTCCGTCCCCTCCGCAGCCGCTAGAGTCCACAACCACACGACGAGTACCGCAGTCCACTTCACCCCTCCAACGCTCCACACCAAATCACTCTTTCAGGGTAATTGCCCAATGCTGTTATCAACGATGCAGCAACGGACAAGAACTGACGCAGACGTCAGAGACAGGACACAATAAAAGCAAAACAGATGAGACAGACAATACGTACACTAAAGTGAACTGACTACAACATATAACAAATTACTGCGATACTGCGCATAGCACAAACAGCGAGTCTAAATAGTCTCAGTACACCAAGGTATCACTTTTGAAAAAAAGAAAAACACGTGCCTGTCCAACAATATAACGCACTAACCACCTCACTGTGGTCCCGTCTGGGTACACGTTTTCTACCGAAACATGACCATGCTTACCGTAAGAACGACGATTTTGAGTCGCTGATTGGCTCCCCTCAGGATATGCGAAGCAGAGGCTTGCTCCCCCAGCGTGGAAACCCCGGTGTTGTGTCTCGATTGGCTACGAGGTCAGCAGAACAGTCGAGTGCGGAGATTCAGTGAGTGGTGGATAGTTCGATTGGTTTGTACAACGTGGAGGAGGGACTTTTCTGCTAATTCGGCTCCTGTACAAGGCTTTCTGGAGAGTGACTGTGATGCTTTGCCCTTCTTTGTCTTCTGGTCCTGCGTTGGTGGAGAGCTTCAGGTCCTTGTTTAGTGGGTGAGACATGTTGTATGCAAATTGTGGTGTACTAACAGCCAGTAGCAGATACCAAATATTCCCGTGGTGGAACTGCGTATCATCTCCGACATATCGTGTGTCACAAGGGTGAAACTATTCTTCCTGAGTCGACCGCCTGACGTTTCACAATTCCAACAAGCGCCATCGTGCCTGTGAGTCGAATTGGTCGGCCGGGCCGGCGAACGGGAGCACCTCACACTGAAATCCGCCACGATTTCAGGGCTCTGATAGGGAAATTGCCCTCATTCTAACAATCAGAACGCCAGTCCGCGTATTTTGCAAGTTTTCGTGGACGCGTCAAACATTATAACTGCCGCCGCGCTGCGCCCCCCCCCCCCCCCCCCCCCAGCAGCGTGCCGTTTTCTGCTGCCGCCTGAATCTAGGTGAAAGGCTAAAGTACTGCTGCACCGGCGTGGGGCTGTTAAACGATATTCACAGCTCCTTGTTCTCGGTGAATCATAGACTGTGACGTACATGGTCATAGTTGATTCCATTTGAATAGCATTGGTTCTCACAGTGGATTCATGTAAACGGAGTTTGATTTCTTTGTAAAAGGGATTAATTCAGGGGAGAACGTGTACAATTTCCACGCAAATAAATGCTGTGCTAATGAAGTACCGGTCCTTTCGTAATTTATGCTTGTCATTTCTTTTTTTTTTTTCCAGAGTAACACAGTGGTGCACTGAGAATATTTAGACTCGCTTTTGGTACTATGCGCAGTATCGCAGTAGTTTGTTATACGTTGTAGTCGGTTTATTTCAGTGTACATATTGTCTATCTATTTTGCTTTTATTGTGACGTCTGTGTCAGTTCTTGAGCGTTGCTGCATCGTTGATAACAGCATTGGGCAAGGTTTTCTGGAACAAATTTGTTTATGGGGATGTGTAAGACATTTCAGAGTAGGTTTGTTTCATGCACTTAGGCATAAATGTGTGCCTTATTTGAAAAAGGGTCAGAGTAGAGTTGCGGTGCGTGATGCATTTGAGTGGGAAGCTTGCGGAAATAGCAATTTATTTGAATGCTTACTAAGAGCATAGCTCGTGTGTGAACGGAGAAAGGTTACCATTGTTATCGTCCAAAATAGAATACGAGCATGTTATTGATGCAGAACAAGACAAGACGGCGGAAGAAGCTCTTTCAAATCAATCTGCAAACGGCGCACGAATGTCAAATGCAGAATACTCAGATGATGAGTTTACCCAGGAAATATAAGTGGAAGTGTTGCCGAGGTGGCAGGTTATATAGGTTCTGTAAATACGGAAAGGCCCGCCCGGTTAGCCGTGCGGTCTAACGAACAGCTTTCCGGGCGGGAAGGAGCGCCTGGTCCCCGGCACGAATCCGTCCGGCGGACTTGTGTCAAGGTCCGGTGAGCCGGCCAGTCTGTTGATTGTTTATGGCGGTTTTCCATATGCCTCGGCGATTGCGGGCTGGATCCCCTTATTCCGCCTCTGCTACACTATGTCGGCGATTGCTGCGCAAACAAGTTCTCCACGTACGCGCACACCACCATTACTCTATCACGCAAACACAGGGGTTACACTGGTGTGACACGTTCCCGGGGGATCCACCGGGGGCCGAACCGCACAATAACCCTGAAAGAGTGATTTGGTGTAGGGCGACGAAGGGATGAAATGGACTGCGCTAGTCGTCATGGGGTTGTGGACCTCAGCGGCTGCGGCGGGGACGGAGCCTCACCGTCGTTTCTAGGCCACCGGTTACCGTAAAATACAGTACAAATACGGAAAGAGGTACAGTCACTGAAAGTAATAGTCAGATTTCACTGGCAATGGGCCATAGAGCGGTTGAGTCGCGAGCGTCTAGTCCTTGGAACGTTACTGGAACTGCCCAGTTGGAATCTGTCATTCAGTTTATGCAACAGGCAGAGAAGGAGGAAAAACAGAGGAAGGAAAGGAAAGAAAAGAGACGGCAAAGGCAGATTATCCCATTTAATAAGATTAGGGAAATCCAAGAGCGACAATACAAGGCGAGAAAGAGGACGAAGTAGTGAAACAAATTAAGGAAATTCAAAGGAGGGCTGATGAGTTTGTCGGAAACGTGAATCAGATCATGAATGAGTTTAGGGGTGTAAAAGCAGAGGTTGAATACATTAAGGAAACGTCAGATGCGACGCGAAATGAATCGGAGGATCACACACGTGAGGCTAGGACGGGAAGATTAGTAGCACGAGACGCACGGACAAGTGCCCAAATGGAGCGAGATCAGGCAGTGCTGCCAAAGTGAGCGCATCCGAGAACGCTATTTCCGCTTTTAAAAAACATTCACAGAGAGTAGCTGAAACGACACAGGAAGAAATGTTAGAAATCAAAGATGGGGAAACATATCTCACTACCCGCACAATGAGCTGCCGGATAAGACGAGGCAAATGTGCGAATGGGTCGTTCGTGTAGAAACTTAGCCTGAAGCAACAGCTCACCGCAGTGAACTCGTTGGTTATCAGGAATGTCAAAGGCAAAACAGTGAAACCCAACCTGGAGCCACATCCACTTCAAGGCAGGAGCGCTCGCTTAGCGGGGTTCGGCGTTCGGCTGAGCGTGAGCAGTCAATGCAAAGCAGTCAAAGTACGGAGCCGGAGCACAATTGCGTCCGAGTCAGTCGTACGGAAACGTGACTAATGACACGAGACGAGGGTACAATAGCATACAGGAATCGGTCGGCCATTAAATTTCGGGCGCACGCGCCCCAGAATTTAAAGAAAGTCCAGGGGTGCAAAATTACAAATATTTTGGCTAAGACATTTCCTCTCAATTCAAAATTTTCTGTTTGAAATAGAGAACCACAATTCATTACACCCCAATTCATGGATCGCTCAGTACGGTAGGATGCTTCCAGAGTCATGGCCACTGGCATACAAGTTAGAATTTGGCTGCGGATAGCTGGGAGGTTCAATAGCAGAGCAAACGCAAAGCGTTGCAGCAAACTGCCGCAGTTCCGGCGAATTCAGAGAGGCTTTCCTAAACACCTGCAGGTCACAGGACAACCAAGGAAGGATTAAACAGGAGGTTATTTTAGGGGAGGATTACGACGCATCTGGGTTCCGAAGTGCGGTAAAGTTTTTCGAGACTCTTGTCATCATACAGTGATAAGGAGATAATGCGACGCTGCTACATTAAACTGCCATTGAAGTACCAGGAACTGCTCCTTGGCAAATGAGAGCTCTACGAGAGTCAAGGAAGCGCCAATCGCGAGGGACCGAATGAAACATAATGAAATAAATTGGCAAGGTGCATCTGGAGGCTGTAATGCTGGGAAAAATACAAATAAAAACAGGACAACAATAAATCAGTGTCAAGGTCAAAGATTTAACAATGAGCCTCAGAGGAATTATATGAGCAGACGGGGGGCCGCTAACCACTTAGTGCAGCCGGTGTGAAACTCAGGGCAAACGGGGAACAATGGAGGGGTCATAGGAGAAGTCCGCAACTTGATAACCAGAACGACACAGTGGAAATAAGACCACCAAACCCCTCCAGCTGAAACCGAGCAGAAGTTTGAGTAGGATTTGACTGACGGCCGCTGCGGATTCAGCAAAAAAACAAAGCCGCACCTAATATCGGTACGGGCAACATTAACTTATTGGCGTAGTAGGACATAGGAGAATTGTTAGGTGAGAAAAAAGGTGTTTAAAATGCAGGATTTACACCCCATCATTCATGTAACCGCAGGTGACATTGGGCTGACGGCAATTATCGACAGTGGGAGCCACATTACGGCCATATCGAACAGTACATACAATAGATGCAATTGAAAAGCACCCATGGCCTGCGATTAAAATCACTAAGACAAGAATAAAAGGTGCCTTGACGGGGAAGCACACTGAGTGGCAGTTTAAAACTAGGCTGGTGCTTAACTGCCAAGGGCATATGCTAGAGAAAAATTACCTGGTAGTACATCCAGATAGTGTTGGGAAAGGGCTTCTTAAGTGAACAGCACGCCATTATGGATGTAGGACGAGGTGAACCAATCCTACAGAAAGAGAGGGTGATCAGACAGTCATTTTAAGATCGCGCAATATGAGCACATATCTCGGTAGAGTGTTTAAACCTAAGCTACACTACTAATGGGGAAGGTACCGTAGGACCCCCACGTCGATACGGAATTAGGCCAACAGCACAAGCATCGACACAAATGAAGCAATAGGCGCGCAAGGCCATAAATTGCGTGCTGAGAAACCTACACAACATCCCAACGCGCGCCAGGGAGGATTTGGAGAGTCTGTTAAGACAGAACTCTGATGTGGTCTTGCCAAAGACAGCTGGAATTAAAAATTTCGAATATGCGTTCCAGTCAGAGGACCACAACAATAATTTGGTGGCTCCCTACATGATACTACAGGCATATCGGCAGAAAGTCTACTTGGAGATTAAGAAAATGCTGCATGATGAGATTATCCAACCAGAGACCTCCACATACAATAATCCAGTCACTGAGGTTGAGAAACAAGACGGCACGATTGGGTTGGTGCTAGAATCGTGGCAGATCAACACGGTAATTAAACCAGAAGTGGACTGACTGGAGAAGCATTTCCATGGAGTCAACGTTTTCTGCACGTTCGATTTAAGATAAAGCTGCAGGAAAATAACCTTCTGACTGGAATGGCAAAAATAAACGGCATTTCTTGCATTCCGTTAATTGCTATCAATTCAATGGCTTACCATTTTGTCTGAATATCTCTTTGGCTGCTTTCATGAGGGGTCTAGACCGAATCGTTAGAAACTCAGAGACTCTATTACGTGAAGAATCACTAGCTATGTGGATGACCTAATGATTGCGGAGCTGACGTGGAGGCAACACAACGTAACTTTAGGGGAAATCCTCTGTGCCTTCAGAGAATGTGGTGTCACTGCAAATATTACCAAATCATGTACTGGCATGTCCAAAATCAAATCCTAGGCCACATAATTATGGCAGAGGGAATCTCTCCAGATCCAGAAAAAATAGAACCAATAGCGAAATTTCCTATACTAACAACAAAAACAACTTCGTGGGTTTCTTGGAATTTTCAGTTTCTACAAGACGTTTATACACTTAAACAGCTGGCTACACCACGTCTTTGCCAACTCACTGGAAAAAAAGTCTTTGTGGGTAAAGGACGACGCGCTGAGGATGAGTTTCAAGCAATCAAAAACGCGCTCGCTAATGCACCAGTCCTGTTCCACCCCAGTCTAGAAGAGGATTTTTGTATAATCACTGACAGCTCCTATTCTGGTCTGGAGGTTATGGTCTTCCAGAGGTACGAAGAAGGTGGTAATATGGTACACGAATCCATAGCTTTCGGACGCCGTGTCCTGAGCAAATGAGAAAACACTACTCAGTCATCGTGTTGGAAGCACTGGCGGTCGTCTGGAGCTTCGAGAAATTCACATTCTTTTCGCATGGTCGAAAATCGCGAGTACACCAAGGCGTTACAGTTTCTTCTCACAGCAAAACTCTGCAGTAAAAGACCGACATGATGAGTTCTCGCAGTACAAGAATTTCATTTTACAATCACTCGCATAACAGGGGAAGAAAACATTATATCTGATATGTTGTCACTATCACTTACAGCATTGGAGAGAACCAGTGTGAATCCACTGCAGGAGCAGCACTTTGGTCTACACTGTATAAAAAAGGTAGCATTTGAAAATTGTGAGCGTGCACTTGAAAGACATCGGGAGGAACATGAAGAAGACGCAGGTCTATCAGTCTTGATGGGAAGAGTCAAGAACCGCGCAGAAACAGATTAGGCAGTTCTGTTTGTTACGTAAAGGGGTGCTTATCTACCATGGCGAAGGGGAAGACGCGTTGTGGTGCGTCGGCGTTCCTTATGAACTTGAAAATAAAGTGATATGGCACACACACTTGAATTACGCGCACTTCGGTGCCGGAAAGTGTTACTCGAATCTACGCACACCGTGCTATTTTAAAGATATGGAAAGTAGGATAATGAGAGTAATGGCGGTATATAAATGATATTAGACAACGAAACACACACCAGTCACAACGCAGACGCCACAGTACCCGGTCATTCCGACGAAATAAACAGAAAACATACGGCCGCTACAGATCTCATGGGACATTTAATACTTGTCGTAGTTCTAACATCTAAATACGTCACATTGAAGCCACTGATGAAAGCTATTGCACAACCGGTGAGCAAAGATTTTTGCAAAGATTTCTTGTCACAAGTAGCACTTGTGGACGGAATCATCTCCGACACAGGACCCTAGTTTAGCTCAAACAAACGGAAGGCCATTTGGAGACGGTACAGGATAACACTAATCTATGCATCCATAAGGCATCCCCATTCGTCACCGGCGTCCTCTTACAGGACGTAATGAATGAGTTGCCACACGGAGTCACAATTGTGGCACCAGTGACTACTAAAGAATAGGCAACCCTATGAGCTGATTCGCATGGTAATTGACTTTCCGCCCCGAACCAGGAAATAAAATAAATATATTGTAAAGCTAGCTCTCAGACGTCTGCGAGTGGCAGGTGCGAAGAGAAGGGATGCACGAGACAGGAAAGTTCGAAAACGAGAATTTCAGGCTGGACAAAAAATCCTCGTCAAAAGCATCTGTGGCACAAATTTTACCCACTCTATATCGGACATTTTCAGTTTCGTTGGATAGCCCATCCGAACATGGTGGAACTCGAAACACTGAAATCCAAGAAGTCCTCAGGGATTCATCACATGTGCCATGTGAAACCCTTCATATAATAAGACTTGTGCAGTTAGTTGATTAAGTTAGTGTTAAGAACCAATTGTAGCCGATTCATTTATGTAGTCATTTAGTGTACTGTTCTTGATTTGTTAGCACTTGCACTTGTCGGATGATTTATTATTGTAATTAGAGGGTAAGATCATTTCCTGTGACATCTGATCTGTGAGTTTGCTGTTCTGTCAAGCATTTTTACTTTGATAATTTACCGCAAATTTGTGACTTACTAGTATCCTCTCATGTTTCTCTGATACAAATATATTTCATTGAAAGGAGTATGCCCATTTCTCGGTGGGAACATCTAGAATATATGACAAAACTGGTTGGTTGAACAATTGAACATTGCTGTGCCACAGCACAACGTGAAAATTGCATCTCTTTTTTTGTCAGGAATAACTGCACAAATCTTGGAGACACGCTTCCTCTCAGAATACGTCTTGGAATGTTGGAAAGTAGTAATGATTTGGCTTCTTCCGTTGATGTTGTGTGCATTGCCGGGAGGGGGGATTTGGATCATGCCACAGATACTGGTGGCGGTATCTTGCAAGATGGACTTGAGTTGTCACGCCAGAGCCATGTTGATGCTCGATTGCGTTTACTTTTCTCGCTGTGGTTCGATTTTGGTTATTTCCAGTGGAGCGATGCGTTCTCGTTGGTGGTTTTTGAGTGTAATTGCGCTTATGAATAATCGCCTATGGTGCGATGTTTTTCGCTTGTGGTACTTTATCGTCTGTGGTTATTGCTTATGAATTATCACCAGGAGTGCGATGGTGTTCGTATTGAGATCTTTCGATTGTGGATCGCCAGGGCCAACGGCGTGACATCGGCAAAGATTTGTATTACATGGCGTGAGCACTCACTGTAGTACGTTTTTAGATGGGTAGAAAGGAAACGGTGAATGGGACTAGATGAAAACGGAAGAAACTAATCGTTCTGCATTAAAACTTATTAATATCAGCTGGTATTTATATGTCATTGCAGCCACTGTTAATTCATGACATATGTTTGTCGATTTTGAGAGTTTTTGGTCAGTTTAAAAGAGAAAAGTGAATTTGTGCTAATATCTGATCCATGCTGACAGCATCCAGAGGAGTGTACATATGATGAACAGTATTCGACCCAGATTCTGCACCAGATAGCGTAAAGCAGAAAGGGTTAGAGGTCTAAACCTGATAGTGTGTAGAATAAAGAGAAGTAAGTGTTACAAGGTGTGAGAGTGTTTGACGTATGAATGTGCAAGCTATGTTGCTGTAGCCTATTGGGGTGCATGAGGGGTGTTTGGAAACTAAAATGACAGTGATATACACAACAGCAACGACTACCGTTATAAAATGATTGTTCAGTTGTCTTTTTATATAAGTGATTGATTTCTTGTTATTCGGTTCTTTATATTAATGAAAGACAGCAGCAAGGCACTTTTTTCTCCATTAATAATGTGTATAGTTTAGTGACTGTCGGATCATATATTTGTTATGATTTATCTACTTTGGTGCTCATTTATTATAAAAACACGGCACTAAAACATGTGCTAAGGATTGTGCAGAGCATTACACTATTCCAAACGGCGAGCTGGTAGATCACAATGCGGCAGGCAGGGCTTGGGTGTCACCATGAGACCCTGGGCGTGGCTGCCACGGTGATGTCCCAGGGGTAGGGGCCAGCTTATGTCACCACAGGGGTACCTTGCCTGCAGCCTGCAGGTAACGAAGGTTCCCCCCTGGTGTCATGTGACTGCTTGCATACAGGCGACCTCTCCCCCCGCCCTTGGCAACAGCGCAGGCAGCCAGCAGATGTCATGACAGTGGGGCATATCAAGGGCGATGGAGGTGCAGTTGCAGTCCTGTTTGTCTCTTTGACTCATGCAAATATAGAGTGAAAGCAAGTGCAGGGGTGCCTCACCTGCAGCCAGGAGATAACAGAGGCTTGCCTCTATGTCACACAAACACCTGGGATCACTGCAGTCTGACACAAGAGTCTCGAGGTACACAACCTAATAGTAACACCACTTTGAACGAGAAAGTAGAGACTGGAGAGCACCGGACCAAGCGATTGATGTCTCTAAGCACTTGACATGAGACTGGAAACTGCTGCTGAAGGACTGTTTCAACAAGAGCAACCATTTGTCATCCGCTGTCCCATCTCTGGTCTGTCAACAGTCCAGATGCCTACCTGTTGCTGCCATGGATTGGAGACAGGTTCCACTCCAACACCGCTACCACCACTGATGATGTTAATTGAAGGAGTACCCCTTGTCTTAGCAGCAACTCACCATCTGGCTACGTCCAACCTCTTACACACTTATTGAGTGTAATGCTGCTTTTATATGTGCATATAATGTTAAAATTAATTTTTGGTCTCCCTAAAGATCATTGAGAAAAAAACAGTAGGAGACTTAAAAATGTTTGTGTTTTTAAATTCTTATTTATGTGTGCCTTGTTTTATTTATTTTATTAGGTTAAACATAATCTTTTAAATTAGAACACAATTTTTATATGTGTGCTGGGGTACAAGGTCACTCTCATCTAAAATCTAAGATTGACAAAAGATCACACACAACAAATGCACTAATATTCAAACCACCTATTGAAATTGACTCATTTACTTATTTTATCTTTGTCATTTATGTCAAGTCCCGCTATATTGCACATGTCATTTACATTTTCTTGTTTTGTGTTGACACCATTTACTCTGTTGCACTAAAAACAATAGATTTGCTGAATGCTTGGATAGAATTTCTGTTATTGTCTCCATGCAAGAGTGAACCATTGTGAATGCTTGTGCAGGGGTAACAAAATCTGAGGCAGAGAACGCTCAGTGCTCAACGATATTGTATTGAGCTTAGGAAAACCAATCATCTCTGACGTGAGTTTCAGTGTGAATGGGTCACTTAAATGTCTGCATTACCTTTTAACCATTCAATCTTTCTATTTACGCTCAGTGGTGTTTGTCAAAGACCTGAGGGTCCACAGGAACAACTCCAACACTCAGCAAATCACAAAACTTTTGCAGGCATGCAACTGTGTGTGGGTGGCAAGCCAAACTCTCACTTCAACTACTCTGTCAGTCAGATTAATATGTTCAGGTCACGATCTCCTTACTCCCCAATACTACATTTGTTATGTGTGGCTCATGGCTTTATTTTTGTGTCAGGAAACTGAGAGCTTAACGTTTTATAAAGTGCGTATGTAGGCTGCAGAGATCTTGTACCAATGGGGTCATAGTGGAGGCGATGGAGAACAGAGACAAAGAAGTATTGTGGGCCATAAATGTTGTGTCCAACGACCTGACTGTGCGAGTGATTAGGGGAAACAGCGCTCTGTGAATTGTACCTGCAGAGGGACCTTGGGCCATGGCATTCCTGTCTTCCCATGGCAGTCCGTCACAAATGCGGCCATATGGCGGAAAGTGGGTGCAGGAAGTCGTTTAAGAGTGACTTCTGTAACCTGAGCGTCTGTTCAAATGGCGGGACGTCATAAAACTATAATCATTCTCATATTAGGAGTTCGGATGGTACTATCAGAGGAGGCTCCTGCATGTGTTTAGTGGAGGCAAGAC
Source organism: Schistocerca nitens (assembly GCF_023898315.1). Taxonomy (NCBI): domain Eukaryota; kingdom Metazoa; phylum Arthropoda; class Insecta; order Orthoptera; family Acrididae; genus Schistocerca; species Schistocerca nitens. The sequence goes on along the minus strand of NC_064621.1, from coordinate 276,689,543 downwards.
TGTAACTCCTCTGATGCCTGGCAGCCACCGGATTATTTTAGCGAGCGGAAAAAAAATATGTATTCCACATGCACGACCATCTGTGAAGTTTAACAGTTTTATTTAGGAATTGGAAATAATCAGCCTGGAGAGATTATATCTCTTCGTAAAGGAGAATCTATCATCCCACCTAAGTAGACGTTTTCTGCTGAAACATGGCCACGCTTACAGTGAGAATGATGCCTCCCTAGAGTAAAATCTTCTTTTTCAGACAAGGGAGATTTTGAGTTGCTGATGGGCTCCCTTCTGGATATGCAAAGCACATGGTTGCTCCCCCAGCATTGGAACCCTGGTGCTGTGTCTGAATTGGCTACCAGGTGATCAGAACAGTCAAGAGAGGAGATTTAATAACTGGACGATAGTTCGATTGGTTTGTACAAAGCGAAGGAGAGTTTATTTCTGCTAATTTGGCTCCTGCACGAGGCTTGGTGGAAAGTGGCTGTGATTCTTTGCCCATCTTTGTCTTCTGGTCCTGCGTTGGTGAATTCAGGTCTTTCCCTTGTGGGTGAGACTTGTGGTATGCTACTTGTGGTGGGCTAACATCGGTTCAAATGGCTCTAAGCACTATGGGACTTAACATCTGAGGTCATCAGTCCCTTAGGCCCAGAAGTACGTAAGCCTAACTAACCTAAGGACATCACACACATCCATGCCCGAGGCAGGATTCGAACCTGCGACCATAGCAGCAGCGCGCTTCCGGACTGAAGTGCTTAGAACCGCTCGGTCACAGCGGCCAGCTGTGGTGGGCTAAGAGCCAGTAGCAGTCTCCAACTGTCCCTACAGTGAAACTCTACGTCATTTCGGACATTTCGCGTGTCACAACTGTGAAATTATTCGTCCTGACTCGGCCGTCTGACATCTGACACTTCCAGAATGCGCCGTCGTGCCTATGAGTCAATTTTATTGGCCAGACCAGCGAACGGGTCCACCTTCCACTGAAGCTTGCCGGAATTTCAGGGCTCTGATAGAGAAGTCTCCCGCATTCTAATAATCTGAACGTCAGTCGGCGTAGTTTGCAAGTTTTCATGGATGCGTCAGAACGTTGGAGCCCCCACCGTGCTTCACCCCACGCCCACAATGTGTCGTTTTCTGCTGCAGCCCGAATCATGGCGAAATGCTAAAGTAGTGCTGCACCGGCATTGGGCCGTAAAATTATATTGACAGCTCTCTGTTCTCCGTGAACCTTGTCGTAGCTGATTCCTCTTGGATATACACTCCTGGAAATTGAAATAAGAACACCGTGAATTCATTGTCCCAGGAAGGGGAAACTTTATTGACACATTCCTGGGGTCAGATACATCACATGATCACACTGACAGAACCACAGGCACATAGACACAGGCAACAGAGCATGCACAATGTCGGCACTAGTACAGTGTATATCCACCTTTCGCAGCAATGCAGGCTGCTATTCTCCCATGGAGACGATCGTAGAGATGCTGGATGTAGTCCTGTGGAACGGCTTGCCATGCCATTTCCACCTGGCGCCTCAGTTGGACCAGCGTTCGTGCTGGACGTGCAGACCGCGTGAGACGACGCTTCATCCAGTCCCAAACATGCTCAATGGGGGACAGATCCGGAGATCTTGCTGGCCAGGGTAGTTGACTTACACCTTCTAGAACACGTTGGGTGGCACGGGATACATGCGGACGTGCATTGTCCTGTTGGAACAGCAAGTTCCCTTGCCGGTCTAGGAATGGTAGAACGATGGGTTCGATGACGGTTTGGATGTACCGTGCACTATTCAGTGTCCCCTCGACGATCACCAGTGGTGTACGGCCAGTGTAGGAGATCGCTCCCCACACCATGATGCCGGGTGTTGGCCCTGTGTGCCTCGGTCGTATGCAGTCCTGATTGTGGCGCTCACCTGCACGGCGCCAAACACGCATACGACCATCATTGGCACCAAGGCAGAAGCGACTCTCATCGCTGAAGACGACACGTCTCCATTCGTCCCTCCATTCACGCCTGTCGCGACACCACTGGAGGCGGGCTGCACGATGTTGGGGCGTGAGCGGAAGACGGCCTAACGGTGTGCGGGACCGTAGCCCAGCTTCATGGAGACGGTTGCGAATGGTCCTCGCCGATACCCCAGGAGCAACAGTGTCCCTAATTTGCTGGGAAGTGGCGGTGCGGTCCCCTACGGCACTGCGTAGGATCCTACGGTCTTGGCGTGCATCCGTGCGTCGCTGCGGTCCGGTCCCAGGTCGACGGGCACGTGCACCTTCCGCCGACCACTGGCGACAACATCGATGTACTGTGGAGACCTCACGCCCCACGTGTTGAGCAATTCGGCGGTACGTCCACCCGGCCTCCCGCATGCCCACTATACGCCCTCGCTCAAAGTCCGTCAACTGCACATACGGTTCACGTCCACGCTGTCGCGGCATGCTACCAGTGTTAAAGACTGCGATGGAGCTCCGTATGCCACGGCAAACTGGCTGACACTGACGGCGGCGGTGCACAAATGCTGCGCAGCTAGCGCCATTCGACGGCCAACACCGCGGGTCCTGGTGTGTCCGCTGTGCCGTGCGTATGATCATTGCTTGTACAGCCCTCTCGCAGTGTCCGGAGCAAGTATGGTGGGTCTGACACACCGGTGTCAATGTGTTCTTTTTTCCATTTCCAGGAGTGTAATTTGGCCTCGTGATTGGTTCTGGCAAACGGAGTCTGACTGCGTACTGAAAGGGTTTAACTCAGGAAAGAACTAGGGCAGTTTCCACCCCAATGAATGCTTGCAATCAAGCACCATTCCTTTCCTGATTTATGCTTGTCTTGTTTTCTTTATTCTGTAAGTTTAATCAGCTCAGTTGTAGTTATTAAAGTATGAATACATACTTGTTACTGTTTTAGTAAACTTAAACACACCACTGTTCTCATTCATATTCCCCCAGCCATTCACTGTTTCTATTTTACTGTCGTGATGTATGGATACACGAACAATTCAGAATGCCGTCGTTAATTTGATGATTAATTTGAGTTCTGAAAATGACCGCAGACAAAGGCAAGAAAAGTGCCATGAGTAGTCACTAATTTCATATATAAAAATTTGAAGATCGTTGAAAACATAATGTTTTCTACATGTAAAGATAATTACATTTGGCATCACTTGGACGTATACTTATGATAAAGCAAGTGACCTCTTGCAGAAGTGTGGTATAAAAATCAATGACCATGAAAAGATATGAGATTTACTAGTGAGGCAGAAGTGACATGAAAATTACTGACAAGATAGTATAGCATATAGTATTTAACGGTAACGTTAAATATGAAATTGAATAAAGCATAAAGGCAATGAATTTTATTTCTGAGGTTTGGTATTTGACAGATAAGTACGTGTGTGTGTGTGTGTGTGTGTGTGTGTGTGTGTGTGTGTGATGTAGGGAAATGGCATAGAATAACAGGATATTTTTGAAATGGCAATACTTGACAAAAAAATATTATGTTCTGATTGTCTTTAGGAATTTTACTTTTCAGAATGTAGACAAATTAAAACTTTTTGACTTGTGAACAAAGTGCGCCAGGTTATTCGTAGATAAAATATGGCACTCGCATTATTCGTGGTCCCACGACAGTCATTCGATTGTGGGATAGATTAGTATGCGAGAGTCAGACTAAGCGAAATTCATGATCTGAATGGCTCTATGTGATTAGGACTCAAGATGGCAGACAAATTCTTCAGATGTGCAGGGTCTTGCAGCCATGTAACAAACCACGCTTATAACAAAAGAAGTATCCACACCGAAAGCACGATGACGTCTAGAGCAACATGGCCTTCTGCATGGTGACGGTTGTTGAGGTGTCCTTTGATGTTGCAGCAGAGAGACGTCCACAGATAATAGTGTGCCCATTGACAATAGACAAAGGTGAGGGCACTACATAATCTTTTGAGACACGTCCCAGTTTTGCGTAGAGCATCATATGTACTCATCCATCTGCGAAGTCTCCAAGGAAAACAAATTTTGCCAAACGGCATTCGCCACAGTAATATGGTCTGACATTATGGTATACAGTAGCAATGGGTATACAACATTGGCCTCTGGTTGACACAACCTGTAATTTGGATAACAGCCGTTACATTTCTGACTTGCTGAGGCCGGTGGATGTGTCCAGTTTTTGAGCAGCCTATGGCAGTAATATAATGCAAGACCACACGATTCCTGTGCTATCCTAACTTAAACGGACACACACGGTATTCGGTAGTTAAACTGATCAGCACGTTCTGCAGATCCCAACTGCCCAGGACCAGTCATGTTACAGGTCACTGATAGAATGGTACACCGCCACTCATCATTCTTTACGACTGGCATATTCTTGCAGAGAACTGAAGCAGCATGGAATGACTTATCCCGATGTCAGCCAATCTTAATTCGACTCCATGCAGACGAACAGCAGTAAAAATTTCGTTATTTGCTTCCTTTCCATGTGGCGTAATTTTCATGGTCAGAAGAGTATTTTGTTATGGACAATAAAATCTATATCAGGTGTCTCTCTTAAGAGGTATCATGAACATTTTTCCTGGCGTTTCGGTAGTTATTAGCGATTTTGTTTTTACACTGTGTAGCTGCACATCATATCTTTTAAACAGCGCCTAGTGTAAACGAGAATCATCGGTTTCTCTCACGTTACATACAAAATGATTTCTAAAGTTAAATTTTTCATTACATGCTTATAGGCAAATCTGCACAGTACCACCGAAGTAAGTTAGGTGTCTTATTCACCATCCCGTTACGATGTATAAAACTCTTATGTAAGTTGTGAAATTGTCCTTCATTTATTCTGCCACGCTACAAATCCTCCTCCTTCTGTGTTCAATTTTGTGCTGCGACAATCAATGGTTGAGACTGTAGCAATTGACATTTACTGACCAACTTCCTACTTTAATATTTTGTGTACCTTAAACAGTGCTCTATCTAGTCTCCTTATCGTTCTGTTTTACATTGTACTTGATTTCATGTTTACAGATTTGAGCTCTTAGCTATGTTTTTTTTTTCTTTCAAAATTTAACGTTCTTCCTAATTTTCTAATTTTTGTACAATTCTATTTAATTAATCCAATATAAGATCTTTTTCTTTCAGTATAGTTGTCTACATTTTACTTTTAATTTAAATTAGAAGAAGTTGAGCATTTATAAATTTGTATCATCCCCAAAAATTTTAATTTTGTGACTGATCTGTTTTTTGATTACCTAATTTATGTAAAATGGTGATGGATATGTATTAAAGTTAAGGGAACCTTCATTTAACATTGTCCTTCCTTTTTACAATATCTCCAGCTTTCATATCATCATAATGTAAGGGAGTTTCATTTCTTATAATAAAGCTTTGTGACTTATTTTAAATTTAACCAAATGATTCCCATGACTTTACAGGAATAATCCTTCTCATGAACATGTTTATATTCCCTAAAAATCTTAAATCAATGCATTATAACTTTACAAAAATTTTCAAATTTGACTTTTACAAACATATCAAATTTCTAATCCTAATAATTACTTTACAAAATTTAAACTGACGTCATGGAATACCTAAACCCATTCATATTTATCTATCCTCTATTTTTGAAAAACCTGTCACACAATAGTATCTTAACCTCTCCAAAAATGTTAACATTAGGTTTCCTTAATTTAAACATGTTGAAATATATGAAATACAAGGAAATATTATCGTTGTGTCAATATAAAAATTTTAAACGCATCGCCAAATACGGATCTGTTGCTAACACATAAAAGGTCTTCAAATACAAATATTTTTAAATACAATCGCAAAAAATATTCTTGTTTCAGTTTGTTTCGATACTAGTCTATCACAGGCAGTTCTTTCTCCTACATCTTTAATATGGTTCATTGAAATCGTTTTTCATGTGTTTAGACGTGCCTCTGCCGAACATATGACGATCGACCATGGGCCTCGCCGAGTCGCCGCTGAACATGGAATGACGGTCGGCAGGGAGAAAGGTTGCTGAAGGTCTGAGCGTGTCGTGAATGCGTGGTTGCCTGTGTTCCATTTCGCATGTGTCTATGTTGATGTCGTATTGGAGAGCTATTCTTGGTAGTATCTTCATTTGAGGAATCTTTATGTCGGTTCATCAGTGGTCTATTCGTCTCCATTTTTTCATAGGAATAGTCATCTCCCATCTCTCGGTATGATATCTGAAGGTGTTGCAATTTGCCATAAGGAATATCGTGTATTTGTACTGCTAGGCCGGCCGCGGTGGCCGTGCGGTTCTAGGCACTTCAGTCCAGAACCGCGTGACTGCTACGGTCGCAGGTTCGAATCCTGCCTCGGGCATGGATGTGTGTGATGTCCTTAGGTTAGTTAGGTTTAAGTAGTTCTAGGGGACTGATGACGTCAGATGTTGAGTCCCATAGAGCTCAGAGCCATTTGAACCATTTGTACTGATAGAATAGTTAAATGCAATAATGGTCTTGTATGGGAAGGGATTTGAAAGGTTTCTTGATCTTTTCTGGTCCAGGGTCTTCTTTCTTCCAAATCTTCTGCATTGCATCTTCTGTTCTTGGTGCATCTTACTGTCTTGTCACTTGTGTTTTCGTTCTTCTCTAGACCGGGAATTGTGATTCAAGACCTGCTGAACCTTTATCGTTTAATCTCGTCTTATGGCGTCTTCTTCGAAATTGTAGTGTATTCTTTTATTGTATTCAGTTGTTCATCTAGATAGATTGGACTGCCTTCCATTGTTTTCTTACCATTGTTTTCGTCCCATGAGTATTCAGGGGTTGTTCCGCAGTTGTTGCATTCCGTATGGTCTGATAACAGTTTCAGCTATTCTGAACATTGAGTTACAGAAACGCGTCTCTTCTTCCTGTGGTGAATTTAAACACCCGCTCTTACTCGCTGTAATATGTCTGCCTCCGTTGCGGTTCGGTGCACATCCATCATCTCTCCATACGCTGCTTTGAACAGCTCGCGATACAAGTGCCAAGTATCTAACACGTTCGCAAAACCATTGTTATAACGCCTGTATGTGGCTTTCGTATGAATAAAACTCACCTCAGGGTCCATGTATATTGTACCCAGAATGCGTTGTAGTTCTCTAAACTTTTCCCCCAGAGGTATTATCCTCTTGAACCGTTGCTTCCACCAAGGCCTCTTCTTTCGTCATCTCGTAAGGTGATGTACCAGGCACTCACTGTCAATGTCTTCCTCTCACGCCCAACCGCTCTCCTCTGTCCTGCCGTCGATCTGGCCATAATGACGGTGCACCTTGTCTGCTGACTTTGTATTTAATACAATGTTTGTCCCTCATTTGCTTATCTTACTCCTCTTACATCCTCACCTATTCTCTATTTCACATGATATGGTTATCTATTTTATTCTAACTCTTACTCTCTTAAATTACGTTACAGCTTTACAAAAATTAACATTTTCTTACTGAACATTACACAAGTTATCATTTACTCTATAAAATTTTTTTCTTATCACTGTTTTCTTTATTCATCTTTCCTCCCCAGTCTACTTTATTTTCTTAATCTTCAGGTCATGGTTTCCTCATCTTCATGACGATTGATAGTAAGAGTGAAATTGATGGTAATGACGGTTAGTAAGTTAGTGAATTCCCTCCTTTGCCTCAATTTAGTTTTCTGACTACAAGTATATTATGTTATTTTGAAAACTTCGCACCTTGACTCCGACTCCCACGTCTTTTTCACTGCAATCTCTTCTTTTTGGCATTAGCCATACAAGCACATCAAAATACAATAAATCTCTTTTCTTTTTCCTTTTCAGAAATTTTCTGTATTGTCCTATTATATTTTTTTAAAGCTTAAAAATGTTTTTCCTCTGTTGTAATTATCCCTTTCTCCTTTTTCTCGACAGTAAACTTTTATGTTACTTCCTTTCCCCATCATACTCTGTCTTATTGAAATCTTTTCTAGATTAATCTTACTTCCTACCGCTTACCTCCTTCCACGAAATAACACATTTCTTATTTAACTTAATAATTCAATTCTCTTTCCTAATTATTGCCTCCTAGCGACTCCTTATATTCATTTCCCTCATATTTTTATTCCAATATCAGTTTGTACCTTCCACAAATCATACATGCTTCACATGTTCCCCCCAAAATATATCTTAAATTATTTGTTCACCATCCTTGACGGAACAAATTAGAAATGGCTATGTCCTTCTTACCCAATTCTTTATTTCCTTCCTATTTCTTTACTTCCTTTCGTCCACAAAAATCAACTTCCTTCTCCTTTACACTACGTCCTTAAGAGAAAATCTACTATTTTGTCAAATTATCCACATGTTGATCTCTATCTTCCTCCTTGATTTCTACTCTTTCCTCAGAACATATTTCGTTTATAGATGAGTCACTTTAGTTGTTACTTTCCTGTCTTTTCTTCAAAATATTCTTTTACCTTCCTACAAAATTTGTTTTATTTATCTAACTGAGATAAGTAAAAGTGAGAAGTTTTATCTGTGTGCATTTAGTTATCTTTTTTTTAATTTCGGGACATTTAATGCAACTAAATTCTTATGTGGAGTTACTCTTTTTTTCCTTTTGTTTACCCTTTATACAATTTCAAATGACTCACATGGTGCAAACCCAATTATTTTCCTGTTTTTGGATTAATCAGTTCGACTGCATTACCATGGACTACTTTACTCACTTATATGGGGCCTTTTTATATAAAAAAGAAGTTGTGGTTTTGGTGTTTTTTTTCCTGCTAGATAGAAGGTGGGTTTTTACAAGTACCTTTTGTCCTAGTGAAAATACTCGTGAGTTTGCCATTCTGTCTGCTCAGTTCTTTCTCTTTCTTCAAATTGCTCAGTGCTAATTTTATTATATGCTGGTGTTGTACTCTGGGCACTGGAGGGAATTTAATTATTTCTCGTATTTTATCTGCTGCTGCTTTATTTTTCAGAATGGTGATAGGAGGTAAGAACTGACTACATGGCTGCTACAGCTTACACAGTTGTTGTTCAGACCTGAAACCTTACAGAATGGCGACCCTGCCAGAATGGCAGTTGGTCTGCCTGGATGGCAATTAGTCAAATTTTGAACGGAAATTAAAATTTTTGAATTGAGAAAATAATTTTTTTTTCTTTTGTTGTTTTTGTGACGAAGTTACTTGATGTACGTGTATGTTCAGTGGTAAGAATGTAGTAAATGTGTGATCAAAAGTTTAGAAAAAGTGTATTAATAAATGAGACGATGTTTATGTTTGTGTAAAAGTACCTTGTGCGTGACCCTTCTGGCGCCTGCGAAGCTATTCACGCTGTTGTTGAGTTGGTTGTAAATTCTACTAACAGTAAACGGCGTTGCTAATGGTGTGTCCATAGTCTAAGAAACTTTCTATGATATTTTGGAAACGTGTAAGATCAATAACTTGTTGTTGACGAGAGCTCAGGCTCGCGCAATTCGAGAAAGACAGAGTTTAGTTAGACGATCAGAGATGGCGGAAGAACGGAGATTATCACAGATACAGCAAACGTAAGATCTTGACAGAACAGAGACTGATGTACAACAAAAAGTATCGAGTGTGAATCACGGAACGGAACGTAGTGATAGTGCAGAGGCAATGGTGGTAGTTTCGCGGTTGGTATCACAGTCTGAGAATTCACAAAAACCAACAAATGACGGAGCTAGTGGGTCAGAAGTAGAATCAGAGGACGAACAACGTCAGTACGTTAATCCGAATATTGTGATTATAAATCACACGGGACAGTTTCTAACAGAAGGAATGTGTGTAAGTGCGTCCGCACTACGTACGGAAGTCGGTGAGACACCACGTGAAAGACACGACTGGCAAAATTTACATCAAATAGTGACAGATGACGACGACGAGCAGTCAGTGTGTTCACAATATTGAAGCATCTCACTACGGTCGTAAAGCAGGCAAATGCAGGGTTAGCAGACTTGAAACTGGAAACAAATGCAGCGTTAGCAGAAATGAAAACTGAAACGGCGGATCTAAAGACCGAAACTGCGAATTTAAAAACAGCAACAGATACTGGTTTATCGACAAAAATCAGCAGAGATCAGCAACAGTTTCGAACGGAAGTTAATGAACAGTTCACTGAAATCCGGAGAGAGGCGAGAGACTCGTGCGAGCTTATACAATCTTTAATGGCTGACCAGAAGGAGATGCGTTCTGACGTTGACCAGGTGCAGGATGCAGTGTCTAATGTTAATCAAAGAGTTGATACGGTAGCACGTAAGACGTCTGGTAAAGCGCAACAATTCGTGGAAGAGCTCAATGTTAGAAAACGTGTCACGCGGGCCGCATTAAAAATATCCGATACACGCATTGAATACATCGTCTCGATCAGAAACAGTACGAACAGCTTCGTACAGAACTGAAACTGTTTATCGAGAGCCATACAGAAAGTAGTAGTGAGGCAGTGGAATAGGTAGTATTATCTGACATAGTGATGGACGAAATCCAGCGCAGTCTTCCGTAGCAGTAGCGAAAACACAAAAAAGTCATGAGATTCCTGTTGTATATCCACAAGAGGTTGCGTCAATAATTACCGAAACCAAACAGAAGCATATGGGAAGAGAACAGTTAACACAGGTGATCTAATCAGGTAATGTGCGGTCGCAACAGACAATGGGGCGAGAAATGGTAAACGCGCGCACTCCAAAAGAGCGGCAGCCGACCCTCCGAACGGACGCGAGTGTCGCGAGAATAGAGCAAGTTGCGACGACGCGTTTACCAATTTCTCAATTTCCAAGTTATATTACAACGTGTTCTAGGCCGCAAGTCAATATGAATCAAATAGGAAGACAAAACACTGATCCAGTAACGGGAAATTTAAACGAATCTTTCAGTCCGATACACGAGGAACGGTACGGTTTGGATACCTGCACACCACTGCGTAGATACGATGCTAGATGGGACATAAATCTGTCATCTCAAGACCTGAATATGGTAGAAAGAACACGAGAAAACGTGACACATTTGAAGGGAACGGATAATATTGAAAAAATACAAACGTCGAATGGTGGAATAGAAAAATTTGGCAATGACCACTTTTTGACAGTCAAATTCCCACATTACAAAGAAAGCGGGAACGGCTTACACCCACACCCATTTGTAAATCAATTCCTATTCGGTTTACTAGAGTATTGTCCGGTTAGACATAAACTTCATTTGTGGGCATATGGACTGCACAATAGTGGAAGCCATGCAAAGAGTAGCTGCAAACTGTCAATCGCATGAGCAATTTAAACCCGTATTATTGGAGCGATACTGGTCCACAGAAACCCAAAATAGAATAAAGTATGAATTGTTAGCGAGAGAGTTATTCGAAAATTCAGGAGAAAAGAAACCAGTTAGATTTTTCGAAGAAATGACAAAAAAGAATCAGTGTTTACATAATCCATACAGTGTTGGGAAACTCATACGGATGCGCACAATGTAGTTACCGTTACGTTATCAGCAGTCATTGGTTGGTAGAGCAGGAGATAATATACAAGCATTTAAAGGGCTGTTAAGAGAACTTGAATTCATCTTCAGTGACATGAAGAAACAACGTACAGTGAGAGAAAACATTGGTAGAGGGAATAATAGCAGACGAATAGGCTTTAATAATACACTCCTGGAAATGGAAAAAAGAACACATTGACACCGGTGTGTCAGACCCACCATACTTGCTCCGGACACTGCGAGAGGGCTGTACAAGCAATGATCACACGCACGGCACAGCGGACACACCAGGACCCGCGGTGTTGGCCGTCGAATGGCGCTAGCTGCGCAGCATTTGTGCACCGCCGCCGTCAGTGTCAGCCAGTTTGCCGTGGCATACGGAGCTCCATCGCAGTCTTTAACACTGGTAGCATGCCGCGACAGCGTGGACGTGAACCGTATGTGCAGTTGACGGACTTTGAGCGAGGGCGTATAGTGGGCATGCGGGAGGCCGGGTGGACGTACCGCCGAATTGCTCAACACGTGGGGCGTGAGGTCTCCACAGTACATCGATGTTGTCGCCAGTGGTCGGCGGAAGGTGCACGTGCCCGTCGACCTGGGACCGGACCGCAGCGACGCACGGATGCACGCCAAGACCGTAGGATCCTATACAGTGCCGTAGGGGACCGCACCGCCACTTCCCAGCAAATTAGGGACACCGTTGCTCCTGGGGTATCGGCGAGGACCATTCGCAACCGTCTCCATGAAGCTGGGCTACGGTCCCGCACACCGTTAGGCCGTCTTCCGCTCACGCCCCAACATCGTGCAGCCCGCCTCCAGTGGTGTCGCGACAGGCGTGAATGGAGGGACGAATGGAGACGTGTCGTCTTCAGCGATGAGAGTCGCTTCTGCCTTGGTGCCAATGATGGTCGTATGCGTGTTTGGCGCCGTGCAGGTGAGCGCCACAATCAGGACTGCATACGACCGAGGCACACAGGGCCAACACCCGGCATCATGGTGTGGGGAGCGATCTCCTACACTGGCCGTACACCACTGGTGATCGTCGAGGGGACACTGAATAGTGCACGGTACATCCAAACCGTCATCGAACCCATCGTTCTACCATTCCTAGACCGACAAGGGAACTTGCTGTTCCAACAGGACAATGCACGTCCGCATGTATCCCGTGCCACCCAACGTGTTCTAGAAGGTGTAAGTCAACTACCCTGGCCAGCAAGATCTCCGGATCTGTCCCCCATTGAGCATGTTTGGGACTGGATGAAGCGTCGTCTCACGCGGTCTGCACGTCCAGCACGAACGCTGGTCCAACTGAGGCGCCAGGTGGAAATGGCATGGCAAGCCGTTCCACAGGACTACATCCAGCATCTCTACGATCGTCTCCATGGGAGAATAGCAGCCTGCATTGCTGCGAAAGGTGGATATACACTGTACTAGTGCCGACATTGTGCATGCTCTGTTGCCTGTGTCTATGTGCCTGTGGTTCTGTCAGTGTGATCATGTGATGTATCTGACCCCAGGAATGTGTCAATAAAGTTTCCCCTTCCTGGGACAATGAATTCACGGTGTTCTTATTTTAATTTCCAGGAGTGTAGTTACAATGGCAATAGTAACGTAGAAAGAGGTAACCGTTTTGGAAAGAGTGGTAATCGCCCATGGGATAACTATGATAACAATGGTTTTCGTTCAAATAGCTCTAAGCACTATGGGACTTAACATATGAGGTCATCAGTCCCCTAGACTTAGAAACTACTTCAACCTCACTAACCTCAGGACATCACACACATCCATACCCGAGACAGGATTCGAACCAGCGACCGTAGCAGTGCGCTTCTGGACTGAAGCGCCTAGAACCGCTCGGCCACAACGGCCGGCAACGGTTTTAGAAAATCACAGAGGTCAAATAATAATTATGGTTTTGATGGTCCGCAGAACTACAATAGTGAATTTGGTCCTAGAAACTACGGTAGTAAATACTATCCGAGATATAAACACCGTGCAAACGAGGCAGGAAGGTTTAGAGGTTTTCAACAACAAAATCCAAGCTGCTCAGGTGGAAATGGAATGACCACAACGCAAAATGGTTGGGAAAGTCAAGCTTCAGCAGGACAAAGCACGCGAAATGAACCAATACAGGATATCGAGCTGAGACCAACAAACCCAGGTAAAAGACAGAATTGAGATGAACTGTGCGAAGGCCAGTCATTAGGGATTAAATCACAAAATAAAGTTAATTATATAATTAAACATTTAAATAGACTTAGTTTTGGTCAGCAAGATTATGAAGTAGGTTTAGCGAGAAATCAGGTACAAACACCAGCATGCTGGGATTCAATTGACGGGCAGGAACATAAGCAAAGCGCTGACATGAGATTCCCTTCGACACGTTGGTCAGGTCGCTAAACTGCTATCGGACAACAGACCACAATATCGTTCATCCCAATGCCAAAACACGCTGCAGCGACATAAAAATTAAACATGTTTTTATTTCCAGATACAAGCCAAGCGCCAACCCAACTGTATTGACGATAAAAGATTTGGAACCCCTCTGTCGTTTGTATTGTAGCAAGCAGCATAATACGTGGGACAGACATTTGTCTGATTTCCAAGATGTTATAAACGAAATGACACATAGCAGTAAGTTATTACCTCCATTCACCATTCTGAAAAACAAATCGTAAGTGACATACCACTGAACTGCCTCGAAATATCAGCACTTTACTCGTTCCTAGTTAGTTTCTGCCAATCGAGCAGTCTGTGCCCGCTCACATGTGTACCATTCGCTGTTCATGTGATCGCCTGCGTCACTGGTGTTGTTCATATCCATTAGGAACTCCGAAACGCATTTTTCTAAAGCTTCTTTCTGTCCCATTTCTGTTGGCCCATTACTTGCTCTGCAGTATGCGTCACCTGTCCGGTCGCTGACTCCCGCCATGGGACACTCCGTAAGAGCTTTTTGTGGTGCCTCCCATGGTTCTGCCTCTGCATCTGCCCTTGCTTACTTCCACACAGAACGTTTCCTCTCGCTGCTTCTTTCACGTTCCGCTCATTGACATGCATTATGTAGGAGCGGTGTGTTAATACCGTCGATTGAGTGTCATCCCTTTTTCATTACATACTTATAGGCAAATCTGCTCGCTACCACCGAAGTAAGTTAGGTGCCATATTCACCATCCTGTTGCGATGTATAAAACTCTTATGTATGGCGCGAAAGTGACCTTCATATATTCTGTCACCTTACAACCTCTAAAAACGTATGGCAGTTTCTTTCTGGCGGAGTAAAATGAGTGTTACTGACATTGTTCCTTTTATCCTGTGTTGTCCTTTTGTTTACCACACATTCTGTGAAGAAAAGGACATATTTGAACTCTTTGGCTTAAGAACATTGAGATTTTTAGGTGTATAGCTAAAATCTTAAATATTCAAAGCAAACACCTGTAATCTCTTTTTGTCTATATTCTCTTAGTATTTGTTTCCTAATTTTGACACCTCAATTTTTCATTGATTATAGCTGCAGTACAATTATTCTGACTTGGGCGAAAGCACATATGTGGTTTCCCAAGGCGCCATCTTAGGTTCACTGTTGCTCCAAATATCGGTAAACGATCATCTGTCGAACGTACAATAAGCAGAATTAGTTCCTTTTGCAAACGACCACAGTATCACAATCAATCCAAGCAAACATACAGCAGAACTGGTAAGTATTGTTAAAAGTATCATGATCTTGCTTTCTGCGAATGGTCTCACCATCAATTTTAAAAATACATTACATTTTCAGATCTGCAAATCTGTGGACACTGTGCCAGTGAGAAGTGTAACACATGATCAGGAAATAGTAAATACTGCGGAAACTTCGTAGTTCTTAGGTGTCCATAGTGATGAGAATTTAATTAGGGAAAAGCACGTTTTGGAACTCCTAAGAAACTTACTTCACCCACATTTGCATTTAGAATAATTGCAAATCTTGGGGAGAGACAATCAGTTGAAATATTTCGCATATTTTCCATAAGTAATGTCGTACAGAGAACGCTCCGAGGTAACTGCTCTTTAAGAAAGTCTTCATTGCTTAAAAACATACTGTCAAAATGTGCTCACCCGCAATCATCTTTTAGACATCCCTACAATGAGTTGGGCATTCTGCTTATTAGCATATTACTTCTGCTTTATAGCATATTCGTATTATATTTAATTTGTAACTGATTCGCGGCAGTTCTAAAGGAGCAAAGACGTACATAAAGCTGGCCGGTGCGGCCGAGCGGTTCTAGGCGCTTCAGTCTGGGACCGCGCACCACTATGTTCGCAGGTTCGAATCCTGCCTCGAGCATGGATGTGTGTGATGTCCTTAGGTTAGTTAGGCTTAAGTAGTTCTAAGTTCTAGGGGACTGATGACCTCAGATGTCAAGTCCCATAGTGCTGAGAGCCATTTGAACCATTTTGAACGTACATAAATACAGTACCAGAAGGAAAAGATACACATTATTCCACGTTAAAGTTGTGTTTAACACAAAAAGAGAGGTGCATAATGCTGCTATTAAAATTTTTGATAATTTACCCAGTCATATAAAATGTCTGACAGACAGCAAAGCAAAACTTGAAAAGGAATTGAAAAAGTCTCTCCTTGACAACTGCTTCTTCTCCGTAAAGTTTCTGTTATTGTAATGTATAAAAGGTGTTAGGCAGGTATTAGTAACTGACACTGTAAGTAGGCTGTTTAGGTTTTTATGTTGGTAACGCCACGTAGCGCTCTGTATAAAAATCACTGGCTGTGCTGTGTGCAGTCAGTGGCTGGTTGGCATTGTTGTAATACTCGCCATTGTAGTGTTGGGCAGCTGGATGTTAACAGCGCGTAGCGTTGCGTAGTTGGAGGTGTGCCGCCAGCAGTGGTGGATTTGGGGAAGTGAGATCGCGGATTTTTGAGAATGGATAATCTGGAGGTGTGTCCATCAGAAACATTACATTTGTAAGAATGGATGTCATGAACTGCTATATATATTATGACTATTAAGGTAAATACATTGTTTGTACTCTATCAAAATCTTTCATTTGCTAACTATGTAACTATGCCTATCAGTAGTTAGTGCCTTCAGTAGTTTGAATCTTTTATTTAGCTGGCAGTAGTGGCTCTCGCTGTATTGCAGCAGTTCGAGTAACGAAGATTTTTATGAGGTAAGTGATTTGTGAAAGGTATAGGTTAGTGTTAGTCTGGGCCATTCTTTTGTAGGGATTATTGAAAGTGAGATTGCGTTGCGCTAAAAAATATTGTGTGTCAGTTTAAGCACAGTCATATATAATTTTTCTAAGGGGACGTTTCAACACCCACATACTAAAAAGAGGATCTTATAAGTGTTTTGTATGTTGCCATAGTTACAAAATAATTTGTGATACGAATGTACAATGACTCACTCCAAATCATTATCATTTCTTGTGCAAATGATCCATAGAATATTAAACTATAAAGAGTTAAAAGGACCTACTCACCTTACTTTTTCGCTTGCAACTGGTGTCAACAATAACAGAAGACCCTGGCTTCACGCTATTTACCACCCACCCTTCTTTCTGAGTCAGTGGCGGTCTCCTTGCTATATAAAGCAGGGATATATATATATATATATATATATATATATATATATATATATATATATAAAGAGATTGGTAGAGGGGGACGGGGAGATGCCGCTTGACTGCCAGTGACAAGTGGCACTTGGGCGCATGCTTATTATGACCGCCATTTCCACGATGAGGCTTTCGTTCTGCAAGACCGATTCGAATGAAGCCTCTTTCGACTATTGTCTCAGGCTGTAATTTATCTTTTTTACTGATTTTTTACACAAATCGTAAAACGTAATTTGTTTTCATGAATGTAATCTCATCTGTTAATGTTTTTCGTTGTAATATTTCTGTCGCACAATGTAGATTTTGTGCTTTATGTAGTTTGATTACTGTGCCCGTTAGGAGAAATTGTAAATGTACGTGATAAGAGACGACCACGAAGACAGTTGAAGTTTAGAGTTGAATAGATGGTGTACGTCATGGCAGTACGATAAAGGAAGTTATTTATGCATTGTATTGGGAAGAAGTTTTTAGTTAACTTTTGGGCTCCCATATATAAAGCAAAACGAAAAAAATACAGATCTGAGAAGAAAGGGTGAAGCAGTTTAGAACATTTTGGGACAGTGGTGAACTGTAAGAAATTAATAAAACCTCAACTCTTTAGCATTTCTCAACTGTACGAATAAATTGACGGTATCAGCAATCAGCGTGCTTGTAATTGCGGCACTCTGGTAGTTTATTCTCTTGTGGAAATATGATACACAGATATCGCATGTCTATATACCACTTCCTACGGTCAGGCGCTTGATATAGTTTTTGGAGATTTGTATAGGTGCATTGATCTTTAGGGGCTTTGCTTTAATTTTAACTTGGGTTACTTCACTTATTTTAGTAATTAATATTACGGTGTTTTGTCATTCGATTCTTGTGTCGTGTGTGCAATGAATTAGAGTGTGTGAATACATACAATGGCTACATTAGAAAGAGAAGGCGTGATGCAGTGCAGCAAAAGAGTAAAGTTGTTTATTAGTGCAAGTAGTAATTACCTGAATATATGTAATGATAATAATAGAGTTTTATGCATATGTTAGTAGATAACACCTTTCATGAATTAATGAGACACCTCGACGAATCAATACTGAGATGGCAGCTGAATTTCTGTTTACTTTTCTAAAACAGAAGCAAGTGTAAGAAATATTATTCAAGTCGTGCAAGTTACAGTGTAGTAAATTTAAAGGAAGCAGAATAGCAGACATGAAGTTCAGCAAACATTTTCTAACAAACCGTTTTATCTGGTGACCGTGTAGCAAGTATTATTGGCATAATTAAAAAAGTATGTTTGGACTTCTGCAGCAAGCTTGAACACGGGGTAGTGAATTGGTGCAAATTTCATGGGACCAGAAATGAAAACAGGTCAGACAGGAATGGAAGAAGCCAATATTGAGCTGAAGCTAGAAGTGAGAACCGAATTGAGAAGCCTGAAACAAGAAGTACAAGATAAAATCCTGACTCAAACAGCAGTTGGTAACTCAAGTATGTGAACATGTGACTTCGAAGATGTAGAATCGCAAGGAGACACCAGAGTGAACGTAAACACTTTACACGAACGAGCTACGATACTATACGATGCCAAGGGAATAGCCTGAAAATTACGATAGATTTCAAATAATGTTGTCATGTGTGCCGTACTGAATGAAAATTGTGTGGTGCTGTGAGACAACAAAACTTCTCAATTTGGGATTTAAAACATTATGATCTTTATACTCTGATCATGTGCAAGGATTGTGAAGGAACGTAGCAGAACACCGGAGCGAAGCAAAGGAAAAATAGAAGCAGCTCACAGTTCAGTGAAGCAAGATGAATTTTATTCAAACGTTTGGGTCTCAGGATGCTAAAGATAATGTAGTATAACTTTTATGGAGCTCGTAGTGTAGTAATAGAAGCGTTTCATTGTTGTCGGAAGACAATCAGCAAGTTACATAACGGAGATGTGCCCTCAAATGATGAATTAAAGTTTTGGAACTCTAGAGGAAGTCGCCAAAAGCAGAGGATTACTGTGAGGAGGGCGATGGAATGTTGTGGAAAATTTTTGGGATGGAGCTGGCAGAAGTCTATTATAACAATAGCAAAGCACCAGAATAACGCACGGTCTGTCATGAAACTATGGAAACAATTTACCAGGATAATATATGGAGAGAAATATCATAGGGTCAAATAAGAGCAAAAATAACAGAATATCGGGCGAAGAAAACAGGAGACAGAACTATTAGCAAAGTAATACATAAAAGTAAATTTTGTGTGGTTGGAGATATGCACATACACAAAGTAACAATTAAGAGCAGGAATACTAAATAGGCTACGAAGAGGGTATAATAACTATTAAGAAACCAGAAGACCATATCACAATAAAAACTATAGATATTACTGTGAATATTGAAGCTTCCTGGCAAATTCAAGTTGTGTACAGGATAGAGACTCGAAATCAGGACCTTTCTCTTTCGCGGGTGACTGCTCTACCACCTTTTTTTTCTTAAATCCCATTTTGTTCGCTATTGATTGTTAGATTAGTTCCGGGTGAACGTCCCACGAAGTTCGTTAAAGTTCATTGTTGATCCATTCACTCAGTTTATTATTATTATTATTATTACAGATCCGGCGCTATCTGAGCACAACGCGCTACATCTCCTCACAGCTTTACTTCCACCAATATTTCATCTCCTACCTTCCAAACATCACAGAAGCTCTCCTGCAGACCTTGCAGATCTAGCACTCCTGGAAGAAAGGATATTGCAGAGACATGGCTTAGCCGCAGACTGTTGGCTGTGAATCTTATTTGTAGAATTTTAAGAGATCATCTAAAGCAAGATCCGGAGCAGAAATAGCTATGACGTCAGCAACTGTAACAAAGTAGAGTGACCTCATGGGCAGCCAAGGAGCGAGTGAGGTGAACTGTGTATAAGTTGGTGGATACGCCGATAAGTGACGTCACTAACAGCTACACGATGCAGGAGGCGCTCGACGTTTACGGCAAGCCAATTATAAATCGATGCGATGACGAATGACTAAACATCGGCAGTTTAGGTAGCATCAATTGTGAAAAAACAAAAAAACCAAGATAATCGCAAAGGTCGCAGGAAGAGAAAAAGGACTCTATAAAAGAAATTACAGCAGAAAAAACCATTGTACCTGGGCAGTATACTTGTAAAATATGGAAGTAGATTAACACGTAAAGAAGAGTTGCTGGAAAAAGTAAGATGAAGCTTGTACAGATGGTATCTTCCGAAACCACAGTGAGTGTGGGCAGTGGAAAGAGAGAGAAGACAAGGAACGAAGGGAGACAAAAAGGAAGAATTTATTAATATAAAAGAGAAAAATATTGTTGCAGAAGGTGCAAAGGGAGCAGATAGTAATGCCTATGTTCCTGTCAGATATAATAAAAGCAGAAATGTCAGTATGAAAAGTGAACAGGCTCCACAAGCTAAAAGTGTGGCGAGTGATAATAAATTTGAGTTTGAAGAATGTGGAAGAGACGGAGATTGTCTTGAGGTAAATCATGATAGTAAGAAACAAATAGAGTAGGAAAATGCAAAGGAAGAAGGAAAAAAGAGAAGAAAGGTATTGAAGTTAGAGAAGGTAGAGTTTGGGGGACATACTGAAGCAGGGCGTACTGAAGTGAAGGTATGTGCGTGAGGAAGTTAACACCAGAAAAAGAACGTAGTTAAGTTTACACAGGGTGTTTCCGTAAGAGCGCGC
This sequence comes from Schistocerca nitens, assembly GCF_023898315.1. Classification (NCBI taxonomy): domain Eukaryota; kingdom Metazoa; phylum Arthropoda; class Insecta; order Orthoptera; family Acrididae; genus Schistocerca; species Schistocerca nitens. The sequence continues at coordinate 276,668,809 of NC_064621.1, read as the reverse complement.
AAAAAATTAACAGGACATAGAGGATGCTCCACTGAACTATTTGAAGTAGGGAAATTGTATTCGGCGAAGCCAGTTTAAGGAGATAATAGGAATAAAATCACATTATTCTGTACTTTTTTAATTATATTAGTTACAGTTAACTGCAAATGCCATCACTGACACAACAAACCTACCATTTTTACCGTACTTTAGAAATCATGCTGAAGCTGATGGCCATCCAACTCAATGCAAGCATCGGATCGCACCGGCAGGTTGCGTCCACATCCTCTGACAGTTAGAACTCTTTGCACGAACCTCAAGTATAGGTGGCCATTCAGAAGGCCAAGTAGAAGTTATGGCCCAATAAGATTGTCGTCTATAATACCAGTCGAGATATTCATAGCAAAACGTACGTCGTGTGCCTCTACTGCAGCGTGAGGGTTTTCCTCACCCCATGCCGGCCGCGGTGGTCTCGCGGTTCTAGGCGCTCAGTCCGGAACCGGGTGACTGCTACGGTCGCAGGTTCGAATCCTGCCTCGGGCATGGATGTGTGTGATGTCTTTAGGTTAGTTAGGTTTAAGTAGTTCTAAGTTCTAGGGGACTGATGACCATAGATGTTAAGTCCCATAGTGCTCAGAGCCATTTGAACCAGCCTCTCCCCATACATGGCTGTTCCTGCTGTTTGAAATACTATCACGATCGAATGAGGCATCGTCAGTAAAACAGCACGATTTGTAAGCAATCAGGTCGATCATTCCATTGTTGGAGCAACCACTTACCCAAGGTTCCCCTTGGGTCAAAGTCAGTCACAAGCATTGCGTGGGTGATACGAGTGTAATAGCTGTACGTGCAACACCCATTTCACCTGTGATACGACGAATACTGGTAGTGGTGTCCGCTGCAACACGTAACATCAGCTCTTCAAAATCGGATGTGCAAGTGGTCCTCATGCTGCTAGGTCCCTCGTTCGTTTCCAACGAACCAGTCTCCAGCATTCATCGATCGAGAGAAATAAACACTCGTCGTGGTGGATGATGCCTGTTAAGAAATGGTTCCCTGTACAGCCTTTCAGTAGGGAGAGCATCTCCATGTATAAGGTACATGTCATTGAGTTTTGCGAAACTGTACTGGTATTGCTCCATCGTATTGTACTGTGCGTCTCTGAATAGCACTGAGTAATGAATCGGTCTGTAGTTGATTCATAGCACGATCTGCCATGGGACAATACGATACAGCAGAGCCACCTTATGGAGAAGTAAACATAACCTGCATCATAACTTCGTAGTTATCAGGCACGTCCTCCTTGTTCCCTTGCAGGAAATAATGTACATGTTAATAAACAGCACATTACATGTAAACATGTGAGCGTGTTAGTGGTAAATAAGCTGGAAGAGAGTGATGCGAGGCAAAGCGACAGAAAAGTTTACTTCTGCATCTCTTTAAGTTGGCTTCTCCGATCCCATGTTCCCTACCTCAAATTGTTGAGTGGTGCATTCTCTACTTCCTGTTACATTTTTGTACGTTCTTACGGAAACACCCACTAAATATGAAGAGACAAGTCATACGAAGAACAGCATTTTGGGTTATTCGGTTTTTGAGACAACAGTCCATGTACTGCTGTGCCCTGATGGACACGCCACCGTTTTGCCGGTGTACACTGCGCAAGTCTGTGTTTAACGGCTGATGAGCAACAACGGGCGTTCGTCGAGCACGGGCTGTGGAGCGGCAAGACACTCATGGACAGAACTCTTGGACGGGCGGTGTAGCCGGCGATAGCTGCTGAAGAGAGGAATGGCGTTACATTGGTGAATTCTTGCCGTGAGATGGAGGTCATGTCAAAACGAGTCCGCAGCACCAATTGCCAACACATGAGGAACCTCAAGAACAGTTTTCGTTGATCATGTGCTCAAGGCAACCTCCGAGATTGTATAATGGCGAATTACGAATGTTTTTCTTATTTTGGTGTTGATGCCAACAGCAGTTGGGTTTCAAAATTTCGACCGATTGTGCCTGCCCACTGCTACTGTTTTTTTCAATGGTGATAATTCGCGACAACACCTGTTTTTGTTCGACAACGCCCGTGTTTCTTTTTCTTAAAATTGCTTAGTTGCCTGAGAACCTTGGATCTTTATTTTCAATTCTACAAGTTGTAGGCAACATCTGTGCTCACTGTACGAAAACTGTTAATAAGTATTATGCTAAATTATTTTTTCTAATAAGAGACCTATTTAACCAACCAGGTCTTCCACTGTCCTGCCACACTGTTGTAATTCATGAATGTAATTGTTAGAAACACTGATAGAGGTACTTGTATTTTGTTAGAGACAACCTGTGTCCAGCCGCACTCTGCTGTGGCTAAGTCTAGTTACATGGAAAAGCAGGAAAAGAGAAAGCATACGTCTCTAATATGTTTGTGAATTAGACATACGCCATTATCTGCTACTCCCCATGTATCTGTCCATCTCTTCCTCCCACTCCCCTTGTCAATCTGCTCCTCCTCCTCCCCCCTTTCCCTGTCGATCTCGTACCCCCTCTCCCTGTCCATTTGCTTCACCCACACCTCTCTCCCTGTGCTCCTGTCCACTTTTCCTGCCCATCTCTTTTCCGCTCTTCATGTCCAAGTCCTCTCATCCCCTTATTTTATCTTCTCTTCTCTCCTCTCACTTCGAGCGTTGTGTATTGTTGTTGCAAATTCGAGTTCTGTAGTAGTTTTATAATCATAAGCTGGTAAGCCAGAAGTACAACTTTTCTATTTCATGTGAGAACCGTATGTGAGGAAAAAAACAAAAGAGCTCATTGTTGCATATACCAATTATGCAAAAAATAGACGTAATGAGAAATAATGTACGTGGGAGAAACATTTGTTCCATTAGTTTAAATGCCCCACTATCGTAATTAAAACCATCAGCAACAAAGGAAGGAAAACCGCTGATTTTTACAGCAGAGAATTTTCTTTCTCGCAGTCTGTTCTAAGAAGAAACCTGTATACCGTTAAAAATTTGTAGTAAATGGGTCCAGGATTTTTCCGGATACATCCTACAAAGCGTTTAATAGCATACATGTAAAAATCTGAAGTAATTCGGTCAAGCAGTTTTTGAGATTTTTGGTAACTAAGCTTTCCATTTCTGTTGTGTAGCTGCATTTACATATGAGGGCAGATGTGAGAAAGATATTCCCCTCTGTAGATCGATCTGAACGGTATCTTTTTTACTTATTGTCTTTGGTTGCCATGATGATATGTGCCGGATGCTGATACATCCTAGATCCGGCATATCTATTGTTCCTCAACGAGCCAGGTGGCGCAGTGGCTAGCACACTGGACTCGCAGTCGGGGGAGGACGACGCTTCAATCTCGTGTTCGGCCATCCTGATTTAGGTTTTCCGCTTCAGGCAAATGCCGGAATGATACCTTTAAAATGGCACGGCCGACTTCTTTCCCCATCCTTCCCTAATCCAATGAGACCGATGACCTCGCTGTTTGATCTCTTCCTCCCAAAACCCTCTAGGTCCTCGATTCTTTGCACGCCACGCTGGCGCCACCTAAAGGCCACGGGGGGGTACGCGGGAGTTGGGACAGTCAGTCCGGGTGGAGCGGAAAGCGGAGTCAGCCAGGTTTTCTTGGTTCCCGATGTGTCTGGCGTCGGCCTGGCAACGGAAGACGGCGTGTGCGTCGCGACCCAAAGTACTGCAGTTTGCAGACAGCACCCTGTTGGATGGGCGCTGGCTCGGTCCAACTCATATGGACAAAATGATAAAAAGACTACCAGGCGGTAGTGCATGAATTCTGCAGCTGAAATTCCTGGAAGAGGAGCGGTATTTCTGTTGGTTACATCTGGATCTGAAACTGAGTTTCACGGTACGTTCTGCTGCGCTAAAATGTTCAGTGTGTTAAACTCCACCGGCTGTTATCCGTTCTTTGTGTTCCAGTCATAAGAATACGTGGTCATTTGCAAATACTCTTTTGTTATTGCAAGTAACTTAGCAACGGTACTCACGGTCGGTGCCTCCGTTGCCTGTGTAGATAGCCATTCAGCAATAGCTACTGCCACTTGAATTCTGCGTGCATTTTGTGCACGGGACTAAGACTAATTAATGTTAGATTGTCCTAGGCTTTTGTAATTGTGAAACTTAAAATTACAATGCGTCTCATTATTGTGCAACCACTGCCAGAAATAAAATAGTTTCTTTACAGGTTGTCTAACGACTTGTTCTGTACCACGTAAGGTGTTTGTGCTCATTTGAACTGTAAATGGCGTTACTTTAACGTAGTTTAGTTGAATATTGCGCCGTTCTGTAACGGGCTATAGATGTACACTGAAACGCCGGATTTAATTGTCTCGGAGATGGGACAAATGATGAATATATTGTTGGTTGTCACTGTATTAAACGTAGTTGTTGAATTATGCTTTTGGCAGCGACTTCATTTGTTACTGAATGACAACTTGATTATTTCTTAGTAGCATATGCTCTTTCATGTAATCATTCCGGAGTTGTTCTTCGTATATAGCCACAGGTAAATTTAACTGGTATGGGTGGCCGCTGGTACCCTTTTAATCTTTTGGTTAGTTCTATTCTGTAATTATGTTACCTATATGTTTTGGATATTCAGTGAAATGAAATTCAGTGGCCGTTAAGTGCCTAAATCCTGAATTTAACTTCCATAATTTATGGTGTATTACCATTAATCTGTTGTAAGTAATTTGGTGTTTTAACCTTCCCTAAAGTTCAGAAAATCCTTCAGCTGCACTAGCCATCTATTTAAAGAAGTGTTGAGAACAGAATAGGTAGCCCTGTTGACTGAAGAAGCTGAATTAATTCCCTCTAGAGTGAAGATAGTACATCAAGAACACAAAGAAAAGAAGATCCGTAAGCTTATAATGGCGGGCGACGAAATTAGAGCGGTTTCGATGAACTAAACAACTAATGGGACTTGAATCCAGGTAGCATAAGATACATGAACTGTGTAGTACCAGACTGTCATGTATATCGACTGTGATACAGAAGTTAATGGTTTGTTGAGAGCTGTGAAGGTTACGTGACTTACACTCCTAACAAACAAGTCCTATCAGTTTAATTTTTAAAGTGTTTGGGCGCAGAAGAGTGAAACTGTAAATCAAAGATGTACATCACTCTTGGAAATAAATTTGCTTTGTGAGTGCTCTATATCCAAATGCCACATCATGAACTCCCTGCAATTTTCTGTGAAACGCTTGTAACATTTCAAGTTACCAAACTGAATTTTAGAGTCCTGTAAGTAGCATAGCTTGAATTTTGTGGTGGTACCATATTCTCAGCAACCTGGTTAGGCGACATATTGATGGCCAGAGTTCGCTGCAACAGTCTTCTCTGCCAGCAGTTGTGACAGTGCCATGTGGGAGTAGGTCATTATCACCACTCTGGCTTTGCTTTCAAACGTCAATAGCAAGGCGCTTGTAAGAGAACATGTTATACGTAACCTTCTACATTTCATTCCAGTTAAAGATGGAAAATGCATTAGGAACGTACTGGATGAAAAAAAAAGCAGCTCAGATCTTTTCCATTTCTAAAACTATAGGCACTCAGCATGGTTATAACTGTGTATACTCTATTAATTTATTCTCTTGTAGAAATCTGATATACAGAGGCTGTGTATGTACCACCAGTTACGCTCAGATGGTTGTAAAGGTTTTGGAAGAATTTCAAGAAAATTGCCAATGCTGCTACCAACACACGTTAGGAAAACTTATAGCGACGTCGATGCTTACTGGCTTTGCTTGATTTTAAACACGAACTAATTCACTTCTTTGCATAATTAACATCGTTGTATTTCATACTTCGGTCTTCGTGTTCTGCTGTGTGGAATGAATTTGTGAGAGAACAATCAAGTTATTTACTAATGCAGGTAGTCATTATTACAACAGATACGATGGGAAAAATAGAGAGTTTTGTGTATATGCCAGTAGGTAACACTTTGCATTGATAAGTGAGATACTGTAACGACTTAATTCAGAGTTGTCACCTGAATTTCCGTTCTTTTTTCATAAAAGAGGAGTAAGTGTAAGAACAGTCATTTTCATTCATGTTATAGTGAGGTAAATTTAAAGGCAGCAGGTTACAAGACATTAGATTTAACAGATAATTTGTTAAAGAAAACATTTTAACACAATAAGAAGGTAAACTTTAATGTATATAAAATATATATATTAAAATGTTAGTAGCTTACAATAATTAAAACAGAGCACATATAATATTTTCTCGTAAACATACAATGATACAGATCAGAATTCTGGAAACCTGTAAATGAAGATTTATGGAGGACAGAAGACTTTCTGTAACAGATTATCACAGACGCATAAGGAGCTGGTGAAAATAAAATTTGGAAACAGAAGATGACATTGCCAAGGACAAATCTATCGGCCCCAACTGATTACTAGAGTAAGAACAGTTGCACCTACTGTTAGCATTGAGTTGCCTACAAACGAGAAGGCACTGTCTGTGTTTGGTGAGGGATTAGGTGATGGTCCCTCAGTTGTGGTCGGCGGCTCGTCGGGCGTGCTCGGCGGCTCGTCGGGCGTGCTCGGCGGCTCGTCGGGCGTGCTCGGCGGCTCGTCGGGCGTGCTCGGCGGCTCGTCGGGCGTGCTCGGCGGCTCGTCGGGAGTGCTCGGCGGCTCGTCGGGCGTGCTCGGCGGCCCGTCGGGCGTGCTCGGCGGGTTGTCGGTCGAGCTCTGCTGGTCCTCTTTATTTAGATCCGCCTCTAGCAGGTGTTCGTACCACCCATCATCATCTAACTGCTCATGCGACCGTAACATATCTGCATTGCCTGCAATTTCAGAAAAAGAATTACTAACGCTTTTCCATAAGACAATAATAAATGGAAACAGATGTTATTAAGTAAATAGATCGACAAATACATTTGTTCATTTACAAGTAACCTCAAATTATTTATTTTCTGTGAATAATGCTTCCTTTAATTTATTTACTGTTTGCTTATCATGCTATGACATCTTGAAATACGTTAACTAAAAACATCAATATGGTAAGGTGCGAATAGAAACCCTTTTGATTTCAAAAATCAGTATATCTCTCTCTTCCCTTTCGTTAATACTGTTTATCAGGCTCCACGAATAACAGTCGCCCACCTCCTATCTTACAATTACTTTCTGTTACCAGGTGCCGTTCTAGTTGCAATGTTGTTATCTGCAGTAAAATCGGCTAGGCAGTCTCACAGAACATTTGTCAATCATGCGAAATTTCTCTGTGCTTTAATTTAAGAGTTGTTTGTGTTTAGTTTTTCTGGGATGGAGACTATGAATCATCATTACATTTGTCATGTCTAATGTGGGAAACCGCGAAAAACCAAAAACCAACTCATTACGGTAAATACAAGGTGTTTTTTCACGCATCCAGTCACAGGCTTCTACGGGTTGTGGAGGGGATTAAAAAATTTTGATGAGAATTCAGTGTCTTGAAACGCACGATTTGAAAGTAACACAAAAGTTCAAACATCCTATCAGTTTCAAATCATTTGCCCAACGCTACGCACACAAATTGAGAACAGGAGCCGTCATCAGTCCCTGTTGTAATTACCTCATCAGGTACTACAGAAACTGGTTTGTTCGGCACATGGAGGGTTGATTGAGGTGATCCACAGACGCACCACACACTCGACTTCGAAGAAAACGTCCTTTATCGCGCAGAATAGAACCCAACAACGAGTACTCGCTACAACGTCTTTATTGTGGGCTCCTGTACAAAACACAGGCACAGAGCTCATTGTCTCTGCTGTGTGCATACTGTGAAGCAGGAAAATTGAAAGTGAGCCAATCTTCAAACTTACTTTACATCCAAAGGTACATTCTCGTACATGGTCTCCACCGAAAAGACATCTACTAATTCCTTTATATAACCCCCATGCGTCTTCAATAGGGATCAAGCTACATACGATCCCAGCGATTGTTAACTGCAAGACCATATCAGGTGTGTGTCTTTATCACTTCCTTGTCCCACAAGACGGTATGCTACGGCTTATAATACATGGGGTGGTATGTGTGCTTTCACAGCTAGGTTTTCAGTAATGAGAACCTGCTTCTCGCTGTATCCTGTAAGTAATGTATGGCGCGTGTTCAATGTGCAATGAAACACATTTTGTTTTCTCTCCACAAGTTGGGTTTGAAAAAAGCAGGATTTCTTGAGGGTCATCGTGGGATATTGCCGTTTCAGCCCCCACAGTTTCCTGAAGTTAAGTGTGGTGGCACAACACGTAGCCTTCAAAATGGAGTCGGTAATGGATGTGCGTTTCAAGCAGAGACCAGTCACTCAGTTTCCTACGGCGGTAAACCAGAGGATCATAGTTATTCATAGACGCTTACGGAATGTCAACAGAGACTAGACAGTAAACAAATGCACTGTGAGTCGTTGGGCGAGGCGTCTGTAATTATCACAAGTTCGTGCAAACCTGCTCTTCCTCATCCACTCTACAGCCAGGATCTCGCACCTCCTCTTTTCCATCTGTTTGGCCCAACAAAGGCTGAGTCCACGGGAAGCAGCATGTGGCTGATGGGCGGGTTATTGGTACAGCAACATGTTCATTCTGACGTCGGCGTCGACCGGTAGAGTGGTACCATGGGAGCATATAGGCCCTCCGAGAGAGGTGGCGTAACGCCGTAGCACTGAACGGAGATTATGCTGAAGAACAAGGTTTCGTAGTCAAAAGACTGGGAAATAACATAGTGTATTAGAATCCTGAATAAAACGACCCTTCTTCCAGAAAACAGATGTGTTGCGTTACTTACTGAACGCCCCTCGTATAGATAATTTGAAACTGCAAGTTGTTAACAGTGGTTCTTTACTAACCCTTCTAAAGAAAAGCCTTTGCGAAACTTTTATCAGAAAAAGATACGTCTCGGTAGGACTTGTTCTAAAACATCCCGTAATATCGTAATTAAGAGTACAACACGAAGATCGGTTGTCAGACAATTTTGTAGGGACATGTGAAGGCTGCAAGTGAAATGTCTTAATGACTACGCCGTCTAGTTCACTACTGAACAGGCGCCCTGGTGGAGTAATGGTTGAGATGCTGCACTGGATTCTCGGAGAGCGAGCTTTATATTTCCGTCACGTCTGGCTATCCTGACATAAGTTTCTATTGGAACGAATGTGCTTCGGAACAAACCATTGATAGTTTTCTTTAATATATTTGTCCAAACGATAGATTGCTCCGTCTCTAAGGGCGTATCTGTTGACTTGGCATTGGTCTCAAACCCAGTGTCCTTTCTTCTCTGGTTTCTATTGAGGAGCTACGGTTTCTTTATCCATTACGTAGATGGGTTGGTTATGTGCATGTTCAACGTAAATCGCCTATGGCCATCAATGCATCCTACATTGTGGTCACAAATCGGTCGTAGCAGACGTAAGCTGCAGGCTGAACCTCTAAGTACGTGAATTTTTAATCTACTTAAATCTTCTTTCCATATTTGGTCCATTTATTAATTCTGTCCCCCTTCTCAAACTTGCCCAGTGACCATGACCTCTGCATTACTGTTTAGACAAACGTAGTCTGCGGACTACAATTCCCAGAAAGGTACAGTGTTTGTGCGATTTAACTAGTTCCCTGGTATGTCGACCACTTCCAAATAGATACTGAACGTTCATTGTACGACGGATGTGTGAGCATACAATACTGGTACAGAAACTGCGCTAAAAAGAAAAGAAAAAAAATCGCGTTTTCTTCCGTAAAATGGGAAAGTAAGGCTGCAGAGAAACACAGTCAGAAATAGATGATTCAGTAGTCAGTTACCTTACACAATCCCGTAAAAATGAGAGACTTGGACTCCACGACTGCCAACGACAAGAATTACCAAAAAAGGCAGTCTCTACAACGGTTATCCTGAGAATTGTTTGCATGTTATGCACTTTTACTCCCTTCACTACCAAAAATATTTAACGCCGAAGCAATCAACATGGAAAAATCTGTAACAAAAATTTTGCCAGGACTGATAATAACATGAAAAATAGTTAGAATCCTAGTAGTGACAGAATGTAAGGTTGAAATCAAAGATTGTGCTGCTTTTAAATACCTGGTAATATGAGTGTAGTCAGTCAGCAAAACTACACTTAAACACAAAGTAGGTCAAGGAATATTAGTACTTCGTTTCCCAGATTCTGTCCTCTGCAGTGACAATACGATAAAACCTAAAAAAGCTTATTGGCGTGAAACTGGAAGCCGGACAGTCGCCTAGCATTGATAATGGAATTTTCAGAGACGACGCACTTATACGAGATAAGAGAAATTTTGCAAGTGAAAAGGAAGATGGTTGAAGCAATTGAAACAAGTCAGGTGTAGCGTCTTAAACATCTAGAGAGGGTGGATGACATGAAGGTGGCCCAAGACGGTATGGAAATCGATTACCCCCACACCCAAAAAAAGGTAGGAGGAAAAGAATGCTGTATCGAAAGAAGGTATCTTTTGGAGTTGCGTCCGACAAGGCCTCCATGAAGGATACTCCTATCATAGGGAGAGGTGAGAGGATCGACTACAGCCGTAGTTAACATTCCCAATAATGATGCTCTTAGTGACGGTTGAGATCACTGTCAAATGGATAGCTGTTGTGGTCACTAAAAATAATGGCGACATTCACAATGACGTTTCACTCCCGGGGGGTGGGGGGGAGGGGTTATGGGGTCCCCAGCGACAGATCAGCTTGTCTCTGTAATGCCAGAAGGAATTTCTACCAAAATTGGCAAACTTATCAGTTGCTGTCTCTAAGATATTCCTGTGGCAGTGAGACATCCATACTACCAATGCGACTGAGAATTTGGAATTAAAAGTGGCTACATAAAACCATAACTCAAGAACAGTATGCACATGACTTATTACTTGTATAAAAATTGGGCATGATCGTTGGCTTTCGGGTCAGGGATGGAAGCTTTTCCGAAACTTCTGTAAACTTTTAAGGTATATATTTCATAGCAAAGTGGCACTATCACGAACTGGCGCCGAGGCACTGTGCCGCCCACGGGCCACAAATGACAGAAGTGTCTAGGGATGTGTACGGGCGGACAGACATGCAACTGGTGAGCAGCTGACCGTCCAGATAAACGAACTGGCTACCAACCGTGTCTTCCAACTACTGTTCACCGATCGTTGCTGCGTGTTGGTCTCCGCAGCAAGCACCTGGTTCATGCATCCAGGCTGACTGCTGCTCATCGGCAACAGAAGTGGAATTAGCACTGCAAAACCGCTGTTGCACGTACACTAAGTGTCGGCAGGTGGCCTTTGCCTTTTCTGATGAATTAAGTTTTATGCTCCTTCCGACAGCTGGCGTGTACGGTGCGGAATTACTGAAAGCAAACTCACTGCAACTAGAAGGGAGTGTTATGGTCTGGGGAATATTTGCATGGTATTCCCTGGGTCATCTCGTTATTCTGGAAGGCACCATGGGCAACGTCCACCCGCTACATGCAGTTTCTTTCTCCTCGGCACGATGGCATCTACCATCAAGATAATGCTACTAGTCGAACTTCTCACAGAGTACGTGCGTTGTTCGAAAAGCACCAGGATGTGTTTACTGTGGTCCCCTGGCCGCCATACTCGCCGGATTATAAGCCAGCACAGAATCTGTGGGACCCCCACGACTGGGTCGTATGTGCCATGGATCCTCAACCGAGAAACCTAGTACAGCGCAGTTGTCGGCATGGCTCCACATCGCTGTCGGTAACTTCCAAAACCTCATAGATTCTCTTCCTAGTTGTCTCGCAGCGGTTCGCGCTACAACAGATGGGTACTCATGTTTTTGACAGGTGGTCACATTAATGTCACTGGACAGTGTGTTAGAAAAACGTCCCCCAATGCTAACAAGGGAACCTCCCCATCGCACCCCCCTCAGATTTAGTTACAAGTTGGCACAGTGGATAGGCCTTGAAAAACTGAACACAGATCAATCGAGAAAACAGGAAGAAATTGTGTGGAACTATAAAAAAAATAAGCAAAATATTCAAACTAAGTAGTCTATGCGGAAGATATGCAACAACAAGGAGCATATGAACTCAGGAGCGCGGTGGTCCCGTGGTTATCGTGAGTAGCTGCGGAGCGAAAGGTCCTTAGTTCAAATCTTCTTTCGATTGAAAATTTTACTTTCCTTATTTTCGCAAAGTTATGATCTGTCCGTTCGTTCATTGACGTCTCTGTTCACTGTAATAGGTTTAGTGTCTGTGTTTTGCGACCGCACCGCAAAACCGTGCGATTAGTAGACGAAAGGATGTGCCTCTCCAATGGGAACCGAAAACATTTGATCGCAAGGTCATAGGTCCTCCACAGGAAAACACGTGTGATATATTCTATACGACACTGGTGACGGCATGTGCGTCACATGACAGGAATATGTTGTCGACCCACCTAACTTGTACACTTGGCGAATGGGTAAAAAGATTCTTCTACCTTGCCCTATTTAGGTTTTCTTGTGGATGTGATAATCACTCCCAAAAAGTGATGAAAACATAAGAGTTTGTCACATAAACTGAAAATAAAAAATTAAACTTTTCACTGGAGGGAAGACTTAAACCTAGGACCTCTCGTCCCGTAGCTGCTCTCGCTAACCACGGGACCACGGCGCTCCTAAACTCTGATTGACCTTGACTACTCAGTTTGTATATTTTACTTATTTTTTTCATAGTTCCACACAACTTCTTCCTGTTTTCTCGATTGATCTGTGTTCAGTTTTTCAAGGCCTATCCACTGTGCCAACTTATAACTAAATCTGAGGGGGGTACGATGGGGAGGTTTCCTTGTAAGTAAGGTATTGGTTTATCATATCTACCTAAAATCCCAATTATTTCAGGATAAAAATACAAGACTTTGAAATGGCGATCTACTTCAGTTAAAACTAAAAAAAATTCAATTGAATTGCAATTTTTTTGGCGAAATGTTTCATGATATCACATCATCTTGATCTGCCAAATCCCATTCAGAATCAAAAAATTAATTGCCTTTTTTTCATCACAGATTCATTTTAAACTCACCATCCGATTCTTCGACACCTCTTTGGTTTTTAAATCTTTGTAGTTCCTTGTAATCCTAGCTTACAGCAATGCAGGTCAATTGTTTGTTTTTATGTCATAGGTTCTAGTGTGCTGCATCACGTGCAACCTCTGCCTTTGAAGCAGAAAAATGAAAATAGTCAACAAATCTTCTCTTGAAACTTACGCCGTAACATTATGAACTCTTTTACGTTTTCTGACTGTTCGTTATGAAATACAAAAGCTCTATATATGCATAGTCGTGTGTCAGTATGAAAAACCATTCCATCTTTTAACGCATAGCTTAATCAAAATTAACCGTTAAACACTCAATTATCGCAGATGACTTCGGACGTCTAGTAGGAATACACCCGTTGAACGTTATAAGCGCAAAATTATAAGCAACTGATGCAGTAAGTGTGCGACCGTTCTCCACTCGTTACGATACGCTGAGTCCTTACTTTGCTCACTCATGTTGTTGCACTACAAACACAAGATTATTTCAGTGAGACGTCCCATATCCGATCTGGTTAGCAATCTTGGAACAGTTGTGGAATCTATTACGGACTTCGGTCCCGATCTGCAGCATTCGCGTCTTTGCCTAGTTACGCAGAGTAGCGCAAGCTAGCAGGCGGAAAGGGGGAGGAAGTAACGGCGAGTCATTTGAAGTGGGCGGCGCCTGTAGCGTAACTGCTAAAACCATTCATTTACGATGAATTTTTATGTTGAATAAAACGTTCTCGGTTTTCCAGCCGCGTCAATTCGAATAAAATCTTCGAGCTTTCTATGGCCATCTCCGCCATCGACGTCAGGAGTTCACTGACTGCCGGGGCTGCTACGGCCTCTCGCTTATATACGCATGATGACATCATGTTACATCATGTTACGTTATGTTACATTTTATGCGCTGTAAAGCAAGTAAATCTGTACACAGAACCGAAAAACGGATTGAATGCTGCAGTGCTTTACTAGGCGTTCTTTAGTGTAAGCTGTTGCGCACTTTCCATCGTCCAGGATAATTTACCGAACACGTAATAGGAAGAAGTACAGTTTAACATGTACTCCGAAACTTCGCACAATTTTACTTCTGTTCAGGCAGTAAACAGTGAAAACCTGTTGGTATTTGGTCACTTCGTTACGAATAATAAATTAAATTAATTATTTATATTCGCAGAAAGAAATACCGGTAATCGCTTTACCTGTGAATAATTTATTCACGATTGGAATGATATGAATGATCTATTTATTCGAATTGTTATTGAGATGCAAATTTATTCCAACAGCGCTCATCTCTACTCAGAAGCCAGGTCACTGACAATTGATCATAGAAAAATCCAGACGTGAGTTCGGGCTGTCCCACAAGTTAACTCTATGTCGTCAGGAAAATAATCTACCTACTTCATTCAATATGAGGTCAAACTTCTTCAGATTGTGACTCTGGCTAAGAAGTTATACTGCATTGTATTCTTTGAGAACACACCCTATCTCATACGAAACAATCACCACTGTGAAACGTATCAGAGCGCAAACGCACCGACTGCAATAAAGAGCATTGACAGTGAGATTTAAAATATACATGACGAGGAGCTGAGGTACGCTAAATATTTTTAACATGCATTTTATGTGGCAGACTGCACACATATTCTTCGGACTATTTCGACAAGTAATGCATTCTTCTTCAACCACGGTCCCACACGTGGGAGATCCGCAATGACATGTTTACAATTAACTACTTCATGTGTACAGGATATAATTGGAATTTCCTTTCGCAATTGAAGCTTACAATGATTTTCTTTCTCCTACTTAATTCCCGAGTCAGTTCACAGTGTTTAGATTTTCTGAACATTTCAAACCTACCGGGAAGTCTCCCGTGTAAAACATATGCTTAATGGTAAACACAGAAAGCAGGGACTTCAATTTGTTAGTAAACACACATGTAGCTATTTCAGTACCTAATTTATCACCATTAGTATAAGCGTTCGTGCATCCAAGTAAGCCACGTTTTCAATGAGTTGCCGCGCGAGATTAGCCGAGCGGTCTAGGCGCTGCAGTCATGGACTGTGTGGCTGGTCCCGGCGGAGGTTCGAGTCCTCTCTCGGGCTTTGGTGTGTGTGTTTGACCTTAGGATAATTTAGGTTAAGTAGTGTGTAAACTTAGGGACTGATGACCTTAGCAGTTAAGTCCCATAAGATTTCACACACATTTGAACATCAGTGACTTGTTATAACGGTAGTTGGGTGGGAGAGAATTTTAAATTATTGCAGTTTACTCTGCTGATTCAAAACTTGAAAGCAGATTTAGTGCCATGTCCACCATTCAAAACAGTAGTTTAACATACAACACAGTGTTAATGGTGGAGAACTGTTACTTAATTTCTGTTTCACCTCACACCTCCCCTTCTCAGACGTTTGTAATTACATTTATAAGCATTTTTGTAAAGGATAAGTCTGATTTTTTTAAATGTAAACTACAAACAAAAGATGAAAAGAGGTGACACTCCCAGAAGTGAAAGTTGCCTCTCACTGTGCGGCCGCTTCCTCTTATCAAGAGGGGGTGTAGTGACGTCGCATTCGAGAGTGGGGCGATTCAGATACTCGCCCGAACCTCCAGGTTAATGTTCCCCGTACTTTCCCTGAAGTTATATCGAAAGCGAGACGGAAAATACCTTTGCACGATCCTCTCTTCTCCAAACTCGGCCTCGTTGATGGGAGGTCAAATCACAATCTTCGTTTTATGTCGGATGACAATCTCAATAAACCGGCAACTGATATTATTTAAGGAATTTTTGGAATTAGAGTACTTCTAGAGGAAATGATTTGGTCTTCGTGATTCGCAATCATGTTAACAGATTAAACAAAGACGTTGCTCGTTGCTGAGCCACCTTTTCACGAAATTCCAATCGGTAACTATCTCCCGCAAATGTCGAAGTACTTTGCCCACCCCAGCTACATAGGGCGAAGTGTACATTTTGTGTTAAAATAGCTCAGAGCTCGAACGGAAAGATTTAGATGTGCTACTCGAGAATGGTGCGGTAGAGAAATAGAATGTACGTGACTCCATGACCCATTTACCGAACATACAAATGTGAATTACAGAGTAATGACATAGGCAACAACACGGATAAATGAAATTGTCAAACTGGCGAACTGAAACGAGACGTCGCTAGTCGCTACAGATTCAGGCCAAATCAATGTTTTATCTGTTGTCGACTATGAAAATTAAATTATTTTATAAGCTGTAATGCATTCAGCGCAAGGTTACGAGATGTTTAAACTAATCGCAAGTAGTGATGCACTAATACCAACAATTATTGCTGTGTGTCATTGTGGAGAGTATCCCTTCTGCATATCTGCACTATTTAAAGCCTTACGTCTTTTTTTTACAAACCTACTTCATGTTTCATTAACACCGGTGTTATTCTCTCTAGTTGGTCTTCTAGGTAGCTTGCGTAATCACCGCCTCAGCTTCTGTTGGGACCCAGATGTTACGTTACAATCCTGCTTTGCTTTCACTTTGCTTCTATGCAAAATGGTACTGGTACTCACTCAAACTGCAAAACCGTCGTTCCAGTACCACTAATACTTACTCCTTCCTTGTGTAAAATGAGCTAAAATTGCCGAATTACTGTCACATCAATCCATACGCAAGGCCAACAACGTATCCGACAACTACAGAGCAAACCCTGCTATGACTAATCCGATTAAACAGTATGCTGCCAATGCTTGTCATCGGCGGCAACGATACAGGCAAGTTTTACCATATTTATTGGGATATTCTCAAATATATAGTTGTTCTAATGATTGCCAGAGTCATTAAATTATTACATATTACGCCGTTTTCGACACGTAATGATTTCTTACCTTCAACACCTCTCTGTAAGCTTCCAGGGAAATACGAGATGGCGCATAGCACCAGTAGCGTTGCGAAGAAACCTTCGAACCTCATCCTGAGAGGCTGCGGAGAGCTTAACACACGATGTGACCCGGCCAGCGTTCCCGTTGCTACTTATACTCTACCACTACACTCGTTATCGGCTAGAGATAATTGTCCTTTCGATCGGGCTGCCCGATAGCGCGTAGCGAGATAATGCTGCAATCCAGTCTCGTTCTTAGCTCCACGATTTGCAAACTACCACCGCCAGTATAACGATTCACTGAAGACCGCCCTCTTTTTTTGGTGTCTTAATGTATCTGGCACAGTTGGAATGTGTGTTTCGAGCCACATCACTGGTGTTCAACGCGCCTGGTGAGCGAAAAATTCGACAAGAATACCGGAAGAGTATGCAATCTTCAAACTACGTAGTGGCACTGTTATCAAGATAAAGAACTGACGTCAGGTCCCTACTTCATTTCCTAGAAGCTTATCGGGACCCGAGGAAAATTTCATCAGCTGAAATTTCTATTACACATATTTAAAGTACATATTAAGTACATTTCTTTTCCTGTATGTACAGCATCTGTAAAAGGAGTCAATACTTTTCTTTTTAAAAATTGATGAACGGTTCTCATACACTAAGTTTATTTATACACACATCTACGTTACGCAAGCTACCTTACGCTGTGAGACCGAGAGGACATCCTGTACCCCGCTGCCTGTTTCATTTACGAATAGTCTGTGGGAAGAATAAGTGTCGATGAAACTCTGATGTTTTTCATTGTGGACGTATCGCGAGACGTACGAGTGAAGAAACAATGTTTTGTCCGACTCTTCATGGAGAGTACTGTCAAGAAACTTCAATTGTAATCGTCTGTTGTAGGGACGTCCATTGGATTTGTTGGGAATCTGCGTAACGCTACTGCGCCAACTAGACGATGTAACGCGCCGCTCATCGTTGAATCTTCTGATAACGCTCATAAATTGAGGACCAATACTCAAGAACTTGTCTGACAGGTGTCTTGTAAGTCACTTTCTTCTCTCCAACGAATTTCAGCTTGGCATCTGCTCTACCTACCCGTTTACGTTGTCACTCCATACTAGGTCGCTCGGAATGATTACTCCTAGTTACTGTTTAAAGTGAATTATCACAAAGAGTGTAACGTAACAGCAGTGTAACTCTTCATACATTTGTAAACAATGCCTTACATGCGTTAACGTTCAGTGAAAACAGGCAGTCCCTTCAGCAATCACCGAAACTCTGGTGGCGTCCTTGCAATTGTCTAGCCAGTTAACCATTTATATACCTATTGTATACAGTTACAGCCATAAGACAGTTAACTGGGGTACTCCAGAAATTAATATTATATCTTTCGATTTTGTTCCGTTAAGAGGTATGTGTTAAGTTCTACCTACAAGTCAGTCTTGAATCCAATGACAAAGCTGTCCGGTACTAGGTAAGATTGTATTTAGTTCATAAGTATGGAAGTGTGAAACACATTCCTGAAGACAAGGAACACGAGATCAATCTCTGCGCCGTCATTTGTGCCATTCTGTATCTAATGGACTAACAAAGGAGATGAACTTCTCAAGAATCCATGCAGATTAACGTACATGAGTGTTTATTTCTCCAAAAACACAAGTAAAATATATTACATTCAGTCCCAATCACCTAACAGCAACTTATTTGGATTTGCCAAAGTAATGGTATCCGTTACATGTTAAAGGAGAAACGCATTCCTTATAAGGTTTATTTCTAGTAAAAACTGGTTTCCAGTACTACTCACTTTATTAGTTACTTTATTGTTGATAATCACAAGGGTTTCTAAACCGTAAAATTACTACTGGTTCACCGAAGTTTATTAATCACAATTAATATAGAAAATGTAAAGTGGAAGTAGGTGCCAACGAATAACTGGTGAAATTACACACAATTTTCAGTAACACTCTTTATTCAAATTTGGTGCAAGAATTTACGATATTTAAAAAAAAACAACAATCATTTAAAGAATAAGTCACAATTTACGATAGGAAAGGAGTTTTAAATTATTAAATTATTAAAAAAATTTCAAGCCAGTAAAAGGCAAGTACAGGCAAGCAATTTAACGTATACAAAGCGACGCTGTATAATATTGCAAGCTCAGCAAAATTACAGGTGAATTTCATTAATAAATGAATACAATTTGAATATATGGCTTCTCTTTTGGGCAGACAAATCTCCCATTTGGTTACAACAGCCGTAGCTACGGCCGCCCACATCAGCCTCTCTCAGGCTCATTAAATGGCGCAGAATCTAACTTGTCTGCAACATATAAAGACAATCCTGTTTACAAAAGTTCTCAAAATAGAAACAACAAAACGCATGTGTCATGCACACAGGAGGGGGAGGGGGGCAATCGCAGTTAATAACATTTACATTTCCAAAATATATATAAAAAAACAAATTTTATAAATTTCTGCCAGTTAACTTACGGCAAACACACACGCTCGGAAGGTAGGACTTGAGAACTTTTACAACATGCTCCTTTCAAGGCAACAATTTCTACCCGTAATGAAATGGCAAACTTTTGCATGGCAAGGAAACACACTAATAACCAACTACCTGTATAAAACACATAAGCACGTTGAATAAAAGCCTTAAAAGATATTGAATTGGAGAAAACACAACAATTTTTTGCTGACTAGAAACAATATTGTTTTTATGAATATGAAGAAGTCCTGTACTTCAATATTAATTTCTACCGATTTCGACTCAAAATTTCGTGTTGAATAAAGTATTTCCCGTACTTCGATAGAGATTTATATTTTTGTTTGTTTTCATACATATCATTAATTGCTTTCTTCTGGCGACAATATCATCCACTATCAAAAGTATTATGTAACGTTTGTCATGTATTTCTTTCAAAGAAGCGTGCAACGGCTAGGCAAATTTTACCTGCTAAAGGAGCTGCTTGTTTGCTTCGGAATAACTTTAAACCTAAAACTTATAAATTTTCCCCGTAATTTTAGAAGATATTAGACTGTGAATATTAACAGAAGTTCTACGAATGTACTTTTCTTTTCAAAAAGCTATGTTGCGTTACATGCGTTTTTACTGCGATATCTCAATAGATAAGTGTTGCGAGCAAAGAACGTACAGGGACTATTAACTCTTCCATGTTCTAAGGGCTTGTCCTGTACCTCATATCTATGTTACGTCGTGTGTAATACATCATGTTTTCCGTATACATTCGTCTTTTATTTATTACCAATGAAATCTGCATTGGTCTTCAAGTGGCTCAATGGCCTACTGCAGATGTTTCAATTGGACGCCACATCGGCAGTCTGCGTGCCCCTAAACTATTCCTGTTATCAAACCACGGAAAGGAGTGCTCCAGTTTAGCTTGGAATCTGATACACATGTCGTTTCTCGCAAATTTTTATATCAGTGAGAGATGAGAGGTAGCGTGCGGTGTTGGTTGATATGTGTACCGTAGCCCCGAGATGCTATTAAGTCCGAGTCCCTGAGTCTTACACAGACGGGAAGCTCCCCATAAGCTCATGCAAATTATAATGAAATACTAATCGCGCAGCCCTCTCTCTCTCTCTCTCTCTCTCTCTCTCTCTCTCTCTCCCCTGACTAGTTTGATGCAGCCTCCATGAATTCTTCTTCTCTGCCAGCCAATGTCGTCAATTATTTTCTCGATGTCTTCCAGTCTATATCTTTCACTGCAGTCTTACCTCCTACAGCTCCCTCTAGTACAATGGGTCTAATGAAAACAACCAAGGCAAGGAAAAAGACAAACGATTTTGCAGAAGAGATACAATGAAAGTTGTTGCATGGAACTTAAGAGGTCTCATCGTGAAGGGACTTAGTCAGAAGGACAGTTAAAAACTAAAAAAAACCACAGCAGTCGTCAGTGAAATTAAGACAAAATTAAAAAGCACCGGAACGTGTATTGAGTACATGCTGAAATAGAGTGCCGTAGAACAACAAAACAGGGCAAGTGCTAGAACTAGAATTTTTTTGAGTCATCATTCCTTTGACTTGTTTCATGATGACTGCCAGTAATTCCTCTCCTTTGCTAACCTCTTCAACCCAGAGTAGCAGTTTCAACATACGTCCTCAATTATCTGCTGGATCTATTCCTTTCTATCCGGCCCTTGTGGCCGAGCGGTTCTAGGCGCTTCAGTCCGGAGCCACGCTGCTGCTACGGTTGCAGGTTCGAATCCTGCCTCGGGCATCGATGTGTATGATGTCCTTAGGTTAGTTAGGTTTAAGTAGTTCTAAGTCTAGGGGACTGATGACCTCAGATGTTACGTCCCATAGCCATTTGAACCATATCCCACTCTCTGTCTCCCTCTACAGTTTTTTCCGTCTACAGCTCCCTCTAATACCATGGAAGTCTTTCCCTGAGGTGTTAACAGATGTCCTATCATCCTGTCCCTTTTTGACAGTACTAGTGTGCTTTTTTTTTGCCCTCCTTGTTCCGTCATGATGCCTAGGTGGCAGAATTTCTTAACGTCATATTTTTCGTGATCCCCAACTTTGATTTTAAGCTACTCGGTGTCCTTATTTCTGTTCCTTCTCATTACTTTCGTCTTTCTTCGATTCACTCTCAGTCCATATTCTGTACTCATTACACTGCTGATTCCATTCAGCACTTACTGTAATTATTCTTCATTTTCACTGAGGTTAGCAATGTCATCAGCGAATCTAATCATTGACCTCTTCTCTCCTCGAAATTTAATCCCACCCTTGAAGGTTCCTTTTATTTCCGTTATTGCCTATTTGCTATATGCAGTGAATGGCAGGGACGAAACACTACAACTACACCTACATCTACATAGACAGTCCGCAAGCCACTGTACGGCGCGTGACGGAGGGTACGCTGTACCACTACTTGTCATTTTCTTTCCTTTTCCACTTGCAAATGGAGCGAGGGAAAAACGACTGTCTGTATGCCTCCGTGTGAGTCCTAATTTCTCGCATCTTATTTTCGTGGTCCGTACGCGCATTGTTTGTTCGCGGCAGAAGAATCGCTGGGCAGTCAGCTTGAAATGTCGGGTCTCTAAATGTTCGTGTTGTTCGAACCTACCGGTAACAATTCTAGCATCCCGCCTCTGAATTTCTTCGATGTCTTCCTTCAATCCGACCTGGCTGGGTCCCACACACTCGAGGAGTACTCAAGAGTAGCTCGCACCAGCGTCCTATGAGCGGTCTTCCTTACAGGTGAACCACTCTTTCCTGATACTCTTCCAGTGATCCAAAGTCGACCATTCGCCTTCCCTACAACAGTTCCACCTCATCTACAACTGCATGGATACTCAGAAAATCACACTTAAGTGTCTGGCAGAGGATTCGTCAAACCACCTTGACAACAATTCGCTATTATTCCAATCTCGTACAGCGCGCGGAAAAATCTAACACATATCTTTCGGTGCGAACTCTGATTTCCCTCATTTTATAATGGTGATCGTTTCTCCCTATGTGTATTGGCGTCAACAAAATATTTTCACATTCCGAGGAGAAAGTTGGTGACTGAAATTTTGTGAGTAGATATCGCCGCAACGAAAAACGCCTTTATTTTAATGATGTCCACGTCAAATCCTGTATCATATCAATTTCTCTCATTCTCCTATATGGCGATAATACAAAACGTCCTGCCCTTCTTTGAACTTTTTCGATGTACTCGTTCAATCCTATCTGGTAAGGATCCCACACCGCGCAGCAGTATTCTAAAAGAGGACGTACAAGCGTAGTGTAAGGCAGTCTCGTTAGTAGAGCTGTTACATATTCTAAGTGTCCTTCCAATAAACGCAGTCTTTGGGTGGCCTTCCCCACAACATTTTCTAAGTCTTCCTTTCAATTTAAGTTGTTCGTAATTGTAATTCCTACGTATTTAGTTGAATTTACGGCCTTTAGATTTGTTGATTTATCGTGTAACCGAAGTTTAACGTGTTCCTTTTAGCACTCATGTGGATGACCTCACACGTTTTGTTATTTAGGGTCAATTGCCAATTTCCGCACCATACAGATATCTTTTCTAAATCTATTTTGCAATTTATTTTGATCTTCTGATGACTTTCCTAGTCTCTCACCTGCAAACAACATAAGACGGTTGCTCAGATTGTCTCCTAAGTTGTTTACGTTGATGAGGAACATAGAAGGGCCTATAACTACCTTGGAGACCGCAATAAATCAGTTCTATTTTAGTCGATGCCTTTCCGTCATTTACTACGAACTGTGACCTCTCCGACAAGAAATCACGAATGCAGTCACATAGCTGAGACGATATTACATATGCACACAATTTCCCTACAAGCCGCTTCTGTGGTTCAGTGTCAAAATCCTTCTGGAAACCTACAAATACAGAATAAATTTGTAATCTCATATCAATAGCACTCAACACATCGTGTGAGTAGAGAGCTAGTTGTGTTTCACGAGAACAATGTTTTCTATACCTGTGTTGCCTGAGTGACAATAGACCATTTTCTTCAAGGTTATTTATTATGTTCGAACACAATATATGCTCCAAAATCCTGCTGCAGTCGTTAATGATATGGGCCTGTAATTTAGTGGATTAATGCTACTACCTTTCTTGAGTATTCGCGTGACCTGTGCAACTTTCCAGTCTCTGGGTTCGGATCTTCCGTCGAGTGAACGGTTGTATATGATCGTTAAGTATGGAGAAACTGTATCAGCACACTCTGAAAGCAACCTAACTGGTATTGAGTCTGGACCGGATGACATGATTTTGCAGCGCGGAGTGGCCGCGCGGTTTGAGGCGCCATGTCACGGATTGCGCAGCCCCTCCCGGCGGAGGTTCGAGTCCTCCCTCTAGGAACCAATGACCTCTGCAGTTTGGTCCCTTAGGAATTCACACACATTTGAACTTTCTGGAGACATGCTTTCGTTAAATAATTTAATTTGCTTCACTACTCCGAGGATAGCTACTTCTACGTTACTCATGTTTTCAGCAGTTCTTGATTCGAATTCTGGAATATTTACTTCGTCTTCTTTGGTGAAGGAATTTCGGAAGACTGTGTTTAGTAACTCTGCTTTGACAGCACTGTCGTCGATAGAATTTCCATTGCTGTCGCACAGCGAAGGCATTGATTGTATCTTGCCGCTAGCATGCTTCACATACAATCAGAATCTCTTTGGATTTTCTGCCAGGTTTCGACAGAAAGTTATAAACATCTCGCATTCAAGTCCGCGCTAAATTTCGAGCTTCTGTAAAAGACCGCCAATCTTGGAGATTTTGCGTCCGTTTAAATTTGGCATTTATTTTCCAACTATATTTTGACCCGTTTCGTGTACCAAGGAGGTATATTTTTCGTTTGTTTTTGGAGGATTTGTGGGTTACAATATTCAATCTCGCTACGACAATCTTGTGTTCACAAATCCCTGTATCCGTTTTGATGCTCGTTATTAGCTCATGATTATTTGTCGCTAAGAAGTCAAGTGTGTTTTCACAACCATTTATTACTCGCGTGGGCTCATGAACTAACTGCTCCAAATAATATTCAGAGAATGCGTTTATCACAATTTCGGATGATATTTTATGTGTACCTCCGGAAGTAGACACACATTTTTGCCAACATACAGATAAGTTAAAGTCACTATTGTTGTATGAGTCTGGTACGTGTTTGAAATCAAACTCAAGTTGTATATCGCTTTGCAACGTTATGTCCACGTATTTAAGCGACTTCACTATGTCAAACAGGACACTAGTAATACTGTATCCTAGGATTACAGGTTTCATCTTTCTATTTCTCCGCATTAATTTACATTTTTCCACATTTAGGGCTAGCAGCTGTTCATCACACCTACTGGAATTTCTGTCTAAGTCGTCTTGTGACTTTATATTGTCACTTAGATTCAACAGCTTACCGTACACCACAGCATTATCAGCAAACAACCGCAACTGGAACTTTCTGGCGGCTTAAAACTGTGTGGCGGACTGAGACTCGAACTTGAGACCTTTGCCTTTTGCAGGCCCGAGTTCGAGTCTCGGTCCTGCACACACTTTTAATCTGTCAGGAAGTTTCATATCAGCGCACACTCCTCTGTAGAGTGAAAATATCATTCTGAAAACATCCCCCAGGCTGTGGATAAGTCATGTCTGCGCAATATCCTTTCTTCCAGGAGTGCTAGTTCTGCAAGTTTCGCAGAAGAGCTTCTGTTAAGTTTGAAAGGTAGGAGACGAGGTACTGGCAGAATTAAAGCTATGAGGACGGATCGTGAGTTGTGCTTGGGTAGCTCAGCTGGTGGAGCACTTGCATATCAGCGCACGCCCCGCTACAGAGTGAAAATCTCATTATGGAACCGCAGACTGCTCCCACCCTTTGCGCCAAATCACTTATTTATATAGAGAACAACAGTGGGGCACTCCTGACGATAGCCTTGTCTCTGATGAACACTCGCCACCAAGGACAACATACTGGGCTCTGTTCCGCCCTTTTTAATCCGAACACTTCGTTCTTGGTCTTCCAGTCTTATTGTCACCTCTTGTTGCTTCTTATGTATTTCTATAAAACCCGTCTTTCCATATAGCTTACCATTATTTCTCTCAGAATTTCGAATATATTGCACTGTTTGACGTTTTTGAACGCAACAATTTTCCGTTCCATTCTTCTGTATATTATCCTTGCCAGAAACTTAGATGTGTGTGCTTTTAAGCTGATTGTCCGGGGATCCTCGCAATTGTCGGCTAGGGCTATCTTCGGAATTGTGTGGATAATGCTTTTCCAGAAATCTGTTGATACATCGCCAGTCTCATGCATTCTACACATCAACGTAATTACTTTGTTTCCACCCCTCCCAATGATTTTAGAAATTCAAACGGAATTTTATGTATCCCTTCTGCCTTATTAGAACTTAAGTCGTCCAAAGCTCTTTTAAATACCGATTCTAATACTGATTTACCTATCCCTTCCTAGTCAACTCCTGTTTCTTCTTCTACCATGTCGTCAGCTAAGTCCTCACACTCGTAGAGACCTTCAATGTACTCTTCCCACCTATCTGCTCTATCTCTTCTGCATTTGTCGGTCAAATTCTCATTGCACTATTAATGTTAACGCCCTTACTTTTTCACTAAAGGTTGTTTAGACTTTCCTGTATGCTTAGTTGGCTTGTCCGATTTCTTCACAGTTTTCATGCAGCCATTTCGCCTTAGCTTCCCTGCACCTCCTATTTATTTCATTCCTAAGTAACTTGTATTTCACTGGATATTTTTGTATTTCCTTTTTTCTTCCTTTACCGAAAGTTTCTTTACAGTCATCTTCCTTGCATCTACGTTTTTCTTTCCATCTTCTGCCACTGCCTTTTTTCGAGATGACCATTCCTCTTCAACTGAACTGGCTACTTAGCTATTCGTAATCGCACAATCAACAGTCGCAGAGAACTTCAAGCGTATTTCTTCATTTCTTAGTATTTCTGTATCCCATTTCTTTCGGAATTGATTCTTCCTGAAAATTCTCTTAAACTTCAACGTATTCTTCATCATTACAAAACCGTTATCTGAGCCTATGTCTGCTCCTGGATGCGCCTTGCAATCCGATACTTGATTTAGCAATCTCTGCCTGATCATGATGTAATTTAATTGCATTCTTCCTTTGCCATCTCGCCTTTTCGAAGTATACCTCATTCTCTTGTGATTGTTGAACAGCTATTGCTAGCTGAAATTTATTGTGGACTTCAGTTAGTCTTTCTCTTCTTTCATTCCTATTACCAAGCCCATATTTTCCCGTAAACCTTTCTGCTACTGTTTTCCCTAGAACTGCATTCCAGTCCCTCATGACTATTGGAATTTCATCTCACCATACGTACTAATTCACCCGTTCAATATCCTCATACACTTTCTCTATCTCGTCAACTTCTATTAGCGACTTTGGCAGGTATACCTTAACTATAGTCGTCGGTGTTGCTTTGCTGTCGATTCCGATGAGAACAGCCCTATCACTGTTCACCCTGTTCATAACGGATCCTACTCCAGTAATTCAATTTTTTGCTGCAGTTGATATTACTGTACCTGTCTGACCACAAATCCTTCTTTTCTTTCCATTTCGTTACACTGACTCGTAAGATATTTAGACTGAGCCTTAGAATTTCCCTTTCCGGATTTCCTAGGTTACCAGCCATGTTCAAACTTCTGACATTCCACGCCCCGATTAGCAGAACATTACCTTTTCGTTGGTTATTCTATCTTTTTCTGATCGTGACCTACCCCTCGCAGTACCCTCCCGGATATCAGAACGGGGGATTAGTCCGGTATCTTTTGCCAATGGGCAGATTATAATTACGGTTTTTCAATTAGACACTTATATGTCCCCTGTATACACAGTGTGTCTTTACTCAAGTGGTTTCGACTGCTTTCTGCATCCTCATACCGTTGATGATTGCTGATTGTTCTGCCTTTTAGGGGCAGATTCCTGCCTCATGGGCAAGAGAGTGCCCTAATCGTCTGTCCGCTCCTAAACCCTCTTTCACAATGCCTTTGACACAACGAGGCTACCTTCTTACGTCGGAAGTCGTTGGCCGCCATTGCTGGTAATTTTTGTTCAATACGTAAACAGTGACGTGGTTAGAATCCGGAACCCACGACGTTCTAATTTCTAGTCAAAGACGCTACCCCTTTTTTTCTACTTTTATTCATCATTGTTCTCTGCATTTGGTCTCAGCAGATGTCTCATGACAGCCCTTCATCGTAAAACACTTTACTTTTTTTTCTTTCTTTTACAGAGGGCAGCTAGTCCTCTGAGCGAAAAAGCTGAGCTACAATGCCGGCTGCCCCAGACCTTGGGTGAACTTGCAAATGTCTAATATCTTTAATATCTTTTTAAATGACAATTTATGGAGGTGGTCCAGTCAAATATGAAACTACGAGTACCACACCGAACAGGGATATATTAATATATTCTATGATCTATTTTGAACAGAAAGAAGTGGTCATTGTAAGAATTTGGTTTATTGTTATGTAGCTATACATAGGAGTTACTCTGTTACTCTGAGCTAAGTACGTTACCATTTATAGATGGGATAGGGGGTTGTAATTGGGAAATTTAATGTGGATGAGTACTAACGATAATCATGGGAATAAATTGCGGATATGGCCGATGACTACAAGAATGGTTAGTGGTTTAAAGATAGAACCTGGAGAAGTGAATACAAAACCATTAGAATAGTTTGTTCTTGATGGAAGCAACAGGTTGGCTGCGAACGTTAAAACTATGCAATTTACCCCTGAATAAGGTTGATTAGCATCATGTCTCGCTCGACTCAGCGAATGCATTGGCGGTTCGTTCTCACCACCCCAATACAGCGTGAATGTGGCGTTACAAACGGCTGGAATTTGAAAGTCCAGATTTTCCTCTTCATTCAGTTTTTTTTTTTTTTTTTTTTTTTTTTTTTTTTGGGTCATCAGTCTACTGACTGGTATGATGCGGCCCGCCACGAATTCCTTTCCTGTGCTAACCTCTTCATCTCAGAGTAACACTTGCAACCTACGTCCTCAATTATTTGCTTGACGTATTCCAATCTCTGTCTTCCTCTACAGCTTTTGCCCTCTACAGCTCCCTCTAGTACCATGGAAGTCATTCCCTCATGTCTTAGCAGATGTCCTATCATCCTGTCCCTTCTCCTTATCAGTGTTTTCCACATATTCCTTTCCTCTCCGATTCTGCGTAGAACCTCCTCATTCCTTACCTTATCAGTCCACCTAATTTTCAACATTCGTCTATAGCACCACATCTCAAATGCTTCGATTCTCTTCTGTTCCGGTTTTCCCACAGTCCATGTTTCACTACCATACAATGCTGTACTCCAGACGTACATCCTCAGAAATTTCTTCCTCAAATTAAGGCCGGTATTTGATATTAGTAGACTTCTCTTGGCCAGAAATGCCTTTTTTGCCATAGCGAGTCTGCTTTTGATGTCCTCCTTGCTCCGTCCGTCATTGGTTATTTTACTGCCTAGGTAGCAGAGTTCTTTAACTTTATTGACTTCGTGACCATCGATCCTGATGTTAAGTTTCTCGCTGTTCTCATTTCTACTACTTCTCATTACCTTCGTCTTTCTCCGATTTACTCTCAAACCATACTGTATACTCATTAGACTGTTCATTCCGTTCAGCAGATCATTTAATTCTTCTTCACTTTCACTCAGGATAGCAATGTCATCGGCGAATCGTATCATTGATATCCTTTCACCTTGTATTTTAATTCCACTCCTGAACCTTTCTTTTATTTCCATCATTGCTTCCTCGATGTACAGTTTGAAGAGTAGAGGCGAAAGGCTACAGCCTTGTCTTACACCCTTCTTAATACGAGCACTTCGTTCTTGATCGTCCACTCTTATTATTCCCTCTTGGTTGTTGTACATATTGTATATGACCCGTCTCTCCCTATAGCTTACCCCTACTTTTTTCAAAATCTCGAACAGCTTGCACCATTTTATATTGTCGAACGCTTTTTCCAGGTCGACAAATCCTATGAAAGTGTCTTGATTTTTCTTTAGCCTTGCTTCCATTATTAGCCGTAACGTTAGAATTGCCTCTCTCGTCCCTTTACTTTTCCTAAAGCCAAACTGATCGTCACCTAGCGCATTCTCAATTTTCTTTTCCATTCTTCTGTATATTATTCTTGTAAGCAGCTTCGATGCATGAGCTGTTAAGCTGATTGTGCGATAATTATCGCACTTGTCAGCTTTTGCCGTCTTCGGAATTGTGTGGATGATGCTTTTCCGAAAGTCAGATGGTACGTCGCCAGACTCATATATTCTACACACCAACGTGAATAGTCGTTTTGTTGCCACTTCCCCCAATGATTTTAGAAATTCTGATGGAATGTTATCTATCCCTTGTGCCTTATTTGACCGTAAGTCCTCCAAAGCTCTTTTAAATTCCGATTCTAATACTGGATCCCCTATCTCTTCTAAATCTACTCCTGTTTCTTCTTCATTCACATCAGACAAATCTTCACCCTCATAGAAGCTTTCAATGTATTCTTTCCACCTATCTGCTCTCTCCTCTGCATTTAACAGTGGAATTCCCGTTGCACTCTTAATGTTACCACCGTTGCTTTTAACGTCACCAAAGGTTGTTTTGACCTTCCTGTATGCTGAGTCTGTCCTTCCGACAATCATATCTTTTTCGATGTCTCCACATTTTTCCTGCAGCCATTTCGTCTTAGCTTCCCTGCACTTCCTATTTATTTCATTCCTCAGCGACTTGTATTTCTGTATTCCTGATTTTCCCGGAACATGTTTATACTTCCTCCTTTCATCAATCAACTGAAGTATTTCTTCTGTTACCCATGGTTTCTTCGCAGCTACCTTCTTTGTACCTATGTTTTCCTTCCCAACTGCTGTGATGGCCCTTTTTAGAGATGTCCATTCCTCTTCAACTGTACTGCCTACTGCGCTATTCCTTATTGCTGTATCTATAGCGTTAGAGAACTTCAAACGTATCTCGTCATTCAGTACCTGCTGAGAAAACGGTAGGTCTCACGCTCTCCCATTTGTGAAGGCTACACCTGGCTTAGATTTCATCTTTCACAAAAGGATTCATCCTAATATCACAAATAATTCTGTTTTATGCCAGATAACCACCAATCTGTGACTCCCTCTGTGCGGGGATGGAACGAAGCGAATCCTACCTTGTCCCGAGGACAGCTTCCAGCTCTGAACAAATTTATGACTGTCCCTGGTCCTTTCAAATAAAGCCCCTTGATGGGAGCCAGCTAGGAAAAGCTCTCCAAAGTTGCAGAAAATGACAGATCCCTCAGCATAATAAAAAGAGTGGGAGAGAAGAGATAAGTCAGCGGTTCTATCAATGGTCGTATTTAGTATTGCTTGCAGTTATTATGCAGCATTAAACAGTCGAGTACATTGTCTATGGGGGTGCGCATACAACATTATAAAACGTGTTGCATAACGGTTTGGCGATGAGTGGCCATGTACAAAAGATTAAAGGCAGACTGAAAAATATCTATAGTCTTATCGGATTTCATCCCGTGACCATTCGGTGATTTCATGGTTCTCATGCTGAGTTACTTTGTTACGTTGTCAATAGATGATGTGAAGCGTTTCGAAGCAACAAACGTAACGCACACAGTAGAAGTGTTTCCACGTGTAGGTTAAAGATTTTCTTCGCAGCAACTGCTATAACACTAACTAACCTGCACTAAACTCCGCAGTCATGGCATGAAGAACACGCAATGCCGATCAGCCACTGCGGTTCTCCTGCCACCTGGAGTCAACGCTCTGCTCTCCCACACACTGTCCGCTTTCAGACCTGGCAGCCGCTTCTTCTCGTTCTACATCTTTTATCACTTTTCTGCAAGGTTTTGTGTGACCTGACACGAATACCTCTTTATCTCAGAGTAGAACCTGAAACCTACTTGCTCAGTTATCTGCTGGATGTATTCCAATCTCTGTCTTCGTCTACAGTTCCGTTCCTCTACAGCTCCCCCTAGTGCCATTGATATTATTCCGTGATGTCTTAACAGATGTACTAACATCCTGTACTGTCCCTTCTTCTTGTCAGTGTTTTCACCATACATTCATTTCCTCTCCGATTGTGCAGAGAACCTCATTCCTTACCACATCAGTCCACTTAATTTTCTTACTTATTCTATAGCACCACATCTCAGACGCTGAGTCTCTTCTTTTCCAGTTTTCCCACAGTCCATGTTTCATTACCATTAATGCTGTGCGCAAAATGTATATTCTCAGAAACTTCTTCAAAAAATGGTTCAAATGGCTCTGAGAACTATGCGATTTAACACCTGAGGTCTTCAGTCCCCTAGAACTTAGAACTACTTAAATCTAACTAACCTAAGGACATCACACACATCCATGCCCGAGGCAGGATTCGAACCTGCGACTGTAGCATCGCGCGATTCCAGACTGAAGCCCCTAGAACCGCTCGGCCAATCCGGCCGTCTAGAAACTGTCAATGGCCCTCATGAAGCTGCATAATTTTTTTTCCAATCTCTACACACACACACACACACACACACACACACACACACACACACACACACACACACACTCACAGTATGGCCTCTACTGCTGGTGAATGGCAGCCTCCAAACAACTGACCACAGTATAACTATCCAAACTAGGACTATCTTCGTTAGCGTCCTGTAAATCACTCAGTTCACAGATAATTAGATTTTATTGTAAATCAAGTGATATGTCTAAAGTAGTTTAGTGTGATAATAGAGCTAGGTGAAGCAGCTGTGGTTAATACGGTAAATCTGCATTTGGGAATGCTGGGATTCAAATACTGCCACATCGTTCAGACTCGAGCTCTTATGTGATTTCTCTAGTTCGCTTAAGGTAACTGCTACAATGGATGCAGTCCATTTCTATCCTCACCCTTCGCCAATCTAATGTTCTGTTATTTAAGGACATCGACATTAACTGAACATTAATCGCCTATATACTCTCCTTTCTTTAGTATGAAACACAACAAAGGAGATAATATGGAGATTTCAATGGAAATTTCGCTGTTAACTCAGAGGAATGCGTGGGTAGGTGGAAACACTAAAAGGGAAAAGATTGGTGCGATGACGTAATACAAGAAGAAATCGGAGAAAATACGGAAGACATAGGGTATCATTTGTTAGGGTCAGGGTTTAACACATTCTTGGAAGACTGACGATCAAATACGGCGGAATGCACAGATAATATTCGTTCAGAGTTTCTGAAAGTGCCATCCCACCAATCATTCACGTTAATGTTCAGAATCTGTAAAACTGGCGACATATCATCAAACTTTAGGAAAAATATTATCCAGCCAATTTCGAAGACAGCAGGTGCAGGTTGATGTGAGAACTATACAACAACTGGCTTAACATCTCATGCATCCAAATTGTTGACAAAAATGGCAACAGAGGTAAAGAAACGAAAGTTCAGGTTCTAGTAACTGGAGATCAGCGTGCCTTTCGAAATCATTAGGTACCAGACAGGCAGTCCTGACGTTGCACTTCGTAATGGAAGCAAAACGTAGGAAAAACCAAGACATGTTCATAGGATTTTTCAGTCTTGAAAAAGCATTTGGTAATCTAAAATCGTGCAAGATGTTCGAAATTATAAGAAAAGTAGGAGTAAGCTGTAGGCACCAACGAGTAATGTACGATATGTGCAAGAACCAAAAGGGAAGAACAGGAATGGAAGACCAAGAAAGAAGTGCTCGGGGAACAATGGTGTGAATAAAGATGCCGTGTGTCGCCTCTATAATTGAATCTATAATGGAAGACGGGATGTCGGAAATAAACGGAAGGTCCTAGAGTAGGATTAAGATTCAAAGTGAAAGTGATGAGATGCGCTGATGACATTGCTCTGTGAAGGATTACAGGACTTGTTGAATGAAATGAAAAATCTAGTGAGTACAGAGTACTCAGTTGGTTGTAAACATATAATGTTACGTAGTGGAAGTGCAACCGAAGTGTGTCAACATTGTTGTCATAAATCGCAATGGAGCAACGAACTGAACATATCTATCGCAAGTATTCAAGAAATATTCCAGAATGTTTTGACAAGGAAAATGTGTGTGCCAACTTTTTCCCTGCATACCCTGACTCCCAACAAAAAGAACGACGCCTGGGCCCATGCCATGACCTGACTGGTTAAAAAATAGTTGTGCTTTTTGGGAAAAAATCATCATGGATGACGAGACTTCTTCTTCTTCTTCTTTTTTCTCTGCGAATATTTTATTTCATGCGGCGTCACTCGCATCCAAGTTTCCACCTCCTTCTACTTGCCAGTTCTCTTCTTCACGGCCCTGTCCTACATCGCACGCCCCGCTCGATGGTTCCAATGTAACCGGTGTCATCATCTATTTCTGTGTCTTTGAGGTCTCCAGTACCATATTTTAGACAGACATCTTTCCTCTGGCGTTCTTCTTAGATGTCCATACTGTGCTAGCGTTTATTTTTAAATATGTCAATATATCGTTTATAAACCCCATCTGTCACCTAGCACTCCATTTCTTATATATCTCTTCTTTTTACTTCACAAATTTGTCTCCCCACCGTACAGAACAATGCTCTCAACTATAGTTTCGTATACCCTCCTTTTCAAATTTTTTGGCGTCGTCTTATTCCAAATAGTGGAATGCAACTGCCTAATTGCCACCTTTCCCTTTCCGATTTTGTGCTTGGTTTCCTTGTTGCTTGCAGCTTTATCCAAAATATATGTCCCTAAATATTTATACGAACGGCTACACTTTACTATAGACGCATCATCCATGACAAGTTACTTTCCTGTATCTCTGACAAACAAGTATTCAGACTTTGTAAAGCTAATTTTGATGGCCCGCTGCTCACGCATTTGTTTCTTTCTTAACATATAAGACGCAGCCTTTTCTTCCTCAGGGAAATTGACTTGTAGTTGGCGAAGCTTAGGGAGAAGAGGATTCTATCGCCTACTCCAATTCCCATGTCGTTGCACTTCCTTTTCCAGTTTTTTCAGTGCTTCGTTACAAAATATTTTACAGCATGGGTGCTAAACACCAGCCTTGTCTCAGTCCTTTGCTAACCTTAACTTCCCAGCCTTAACACGAAAAGTACTATTTAAATACAGCCTTGTAATGGATCGTACATAACATTTATAAATGTTCTGGTTTTTCATTGCTTACCACACCCTAGAAAGTGGTACACTGTCATTGGCCTTCTCTAAATCTATGAAAACCACAAGCCTCTCCAAGTTACGTCCCTGTCTCTCGTCAGTCACCTGTCTCACGGTGGAGGCGTTATGCACAAGACCTTTCTGCCCGAAAGCCACTCTATTCTTGTACTTCCTTAATTTCTCTCTTATGGTCTTAAGTATCTTACCAAACATCTCGATATAGAACTGAGAACTGTGATGCCTCGGGAATATGCATAATCACCCTTACTTCCCTTTTTAAACATTGTAGCGGTACTACCGTTTGGGATAGGAACAGTCAATTTTGGTGCAATATTTCTGAGCACAGAATTTACAGCCAGGCGCGAGCCTGTTTACAGAGAGTTCCACTCACCAGCAGTTGGTGAGTAGGCCACATTGACACAGAACAGCCGGAAAAATACACGCAGCAGTTTGCATGGCGCGAGTCACAGCAGAAGGGGCGCTCTGGCCAAACTAAGTGTTATGAGTACATGACACAGAGTGGCGCGTTTAGCAAAATAGAGATGCACAGCCACATATAAATAGGTGCCGGTTCACTAACAAGGCATTCATGTGTGGCAGCTCTCCTGCACGGCAGGCCGTGTCACACCACCGGCTACACACAGCAGCAGATTGGGCTCCGGCGTTCCAGTCCACAGCGGGTCACTGGTTCGACCCTCTGAGGCTGACGTGTGGTCCATAGCCAGCCAGCAGCGGGCCACTCCACGGCTCGCTACCGCGGGCTGTCATCTTGGCTCCAAATATGCACAAGAGACATCCAGGGCGAGGGCCGCAGATTCAGCTGTCAGCACAGGCCACCTTGCAGTTGTAAGTGGGTGGCACCGAGGCAGCACAGGATGAAGGCTGCTCAGTCGGCGGCCATCGCAGCCCTGACGTTGCCATATCACCATGGCCATACAAGGCCAACACATTAGCCGAGTGCTTGACGAGTCGCTCAGGTGGCATCCTTAGCAATGCAGGGCCCAGTGATGCAGACTGAGGGAAATGTGGCGCTGTAGTTGAAAACAATAAATCACTTGGAAAACTTGAATGAGTCCTAATAAGGTGCCTTCTACCTCTTCCCAATATTTGGTGTCAGAATAGCCGACATCATCTGTACAGTACAACATTCGCTCCCACCGCCTGCACTACAGTCACAAGATGTGGTGAGTTTTGACCAGTTTTCTTTGGAGTGTCGGACGTTTTCTTTCTTTTTTGTGTGGATCATGGCAGACCATTGTAGATGTTTTGCATGGGCATAGTATTTTTTGTTGTCAGAGTAAGTGTTAGGGGCAGTAAGATTTTTTTCGTGACATTTAATTACTTTTGTATTGGTTTGAGTATGGTGATACTGAGTATGATAATACTGTGGTGTAGGTACTCAGGTTATTCTTGTACTTAAATGTTTTGTTTCGGGAGTGAAAACAACACAATGGCAGAGTCAGGGTCACAAGGTGTGTCGGAACCAGAAGCAGTATAGATTTTGTTGGAAAAGATAGCACAAATGACAGCAGACAATACACAGTTGAGAAGTGAATTAACATCTAGAAGTGAATGAGAAACCGCATCGAATCAGTCGTTTCTTCCTAGGGTGCCGCAGTACGGGATTAATCCAGCCACAGTCAGTTTGACTAATCCCCTTTCCTGGCAAGGCATCTGAGGATGTGCGTTCGGTTGTGGAGGACTTGGAAGCTTCAGCTGTGAGGAATGATTGGACGGATGAACCGTTGTTACACGTAGCCAAGATTAGATTAACTGATGAAGCGAAGACGTATGTAAGGTGTTCTGAGGCCTTAAGGAAGGCAGGACAGTTTAAATAGTTGAAGGAGGGGCTTTCTACAAAGGTACAGTTAGTAACAGAATAGCGCTCGGTACTTCAGGGAGAGGTTGAGTACAATGACGAGGGGGCAGGGGAGACGGTAGAGAAATTTGAGAACAGGACAAGAGAAATTAACGAGTATACTTACGAGATGGGTCAGAGCGATGAAGTAAATGGTGTTCTGTTGCAGAAGGCCCAGCAAAGGGCAATTGATGTATTTTTGTACCGCCGTGTATGTCGCGGAAAGTGTGTGAAGGGACTCCGAAACATTTGTATTCGGCCATTGAGCTGGCAATCCAATGTGAGGAAATAGACGTTGCAAAGTGATAGATTGGTTGGTTGGTTGTTTGGGGAAGGAGACCAGACAGCGCGGTCATCGGTCTCATCGGATTAGGGAAGGAAGTCGCCCGTGCCCTTTCAGAGGAACCATCCCGGCATTTGCCTCGAATGATTTAGGGAAATCACGGAAAACCTAAATCAGGATGGCCGGACGCGGGATTGAACCGTCGTCCTCCCGAATGCGAAAGTGATAGACAAACAGTGTTTACAACGGGTATAAAATGTTGTAAGTGTGGCCGTACTGTAGAGACAATGTACCCAGTCACCGTGGAATAGAGGAAGGGGTGGAAATCAGCATCGTAGAGGATGGGGGAGTGGAGTTAGTAGAGGTGGACAATCGTTAAATGGCAGAGGGCGCCAAAGACCCACCCAAGGGAGCTCCTGTTTAATTTCAGTGCCACAAATACGTACGCAGAGGTGGAATGTTCAGTGGTAGGATCCATAGGAACTAAAACGTTTAAAATTTTTTTGGACACTGGGGCGCCAGTGTCAGTAGCTACTAAGAGTTTAATGGGACAAAGGAAGTTAGACCCACTACGTTATAGGTTGCGTGGAGTAAGGTATAAGGAGATCACACCTTTGGAGTCAGTGACAATTGACTTTCGCATAGGGAAAGTCCGATTTGATGCATGCATGAAGGTAGTACCATGGGTAAGCGAGGGCCACGACATGATCCTAGGAGTAGATTTCTTGCATAAACATCACGCCAAAATTGACCTTGGACAACCAACTGTGGAACTTAGTGCAATGTTATTTCAGCTAGAAGAAACTGTTGTCGATGCAGAGCTGTCGTGAGGGGCATTCGACGTAATGAACAAACCAATTGAACTGCATACATTAGCATTACGGCCTAATTCTTATGATCGTGTGTCTAGTGGCACCGAGAAGTCGCTTTGGGTAAGTGTGGAGTTAAGCATTTGAAAGGAGGAGAAAGAAAGCATATGGAAGAATTACTGTGGGAATTTAAGGAATTGTTTTTTCCGCAAGGGCCATTGCCAGCAATTCCAAAATGTTCAGATGTGTGTGAAATCTTATGGACTTAATTGCTAAGGTCATCAGGCCCTAAGCTTACACATTACTTAATCTAAATTATCCTAAGGACAAACACACACACCCATGCCCGAGGGAGGACTTGAACCTCCGCCGGGACCAGCCGCACAGTCCATGGTTGCAGCGCCTGAGACCGCTCGGCTAATCCCGCGCGGCCCAGCAACTCCATTAGTTCAACATAGGATACCAACAGGGAATGAAGCACCTGTTCGCCGTAACCAATACAGAATACCGAGGTATTTGCAGCCGATTGTGGAGGATTTCATTGATCAGCAACTTGCGGATGGTATTATAGAGCATAGTAATAGTTGCAGGGGAGCTGGCATTGTCGTTGTGCCTAAAAAAATCTTTGGATGGAACTAAGAAATACAAGTCCTGTTGTGACTACCGATACCTCAATAATAAGACAGTAACGGACGCATAACCCATCCCAAACATATCGGAGACTTTGGATCACTTAGGACAGTGCCAGTACATTTCTACGATGTATCTGACAAGTGGTTATCATCAGTTGGAGGTCGCTCCAGAGGATCGTCCAAAAACTGCTTTCACTACACCTGGAGGCCATTACCAGTACATTAGAAAGCTATTCGGTTTGAAAAACGCTCTGGCAACGTTTCAGAGGTTGCTAGACAGTGTCTTGACGGGTATGAAACCACGGGAGTGTCTTGTATATTTCGATGATATTACAGTGTTTTAAAGTAGCTTGGCGCAACATAGACAGCTGTTAAGGGAAGTCTTTATGAGCTTAAGAGCAGCTCGTTCGACATTGAGCCTCTAGACGTGTCATTTTGCATTAGAAGAAGTAAAATATTTGGGTCATATTATCAGTAAGGACGGAGTGCGAACAGATCCAAGGTTGGTACAGACTGTAAGCGATTTTCGGGAACCGAAAACAGTTAAGGAAGTGCAGTCATTCATCGGAATTTGCAATTTATATCAGAAGTTCGTGAAGAGTTTTGCAGATTTAGTACAGCCGTTGACGCGATTGTTACGGAAGGGTGTGAAATTTGAGTGGACAGAAGAGTGTCAGAAGAGCGTCTGACAAACTGAAAGAAGTGTTACCATCAAGTCTGGTTCTTGTGTTTCCAGATTTTGAAAAGGAGTTTATACTAGCATGCAATGCATCGAATCAAGCATTAGGCAGTGTTCTTAGTCAGTAAATTGATGGGAAAGAACATCCTGTAGGCTATGCGTCTACATAGTTGAATGCAGCAGAGAGGGTGATGCTTAGCGTAATCTATGAAATCACATATTTTAAATGTTATCTATATGGGAGATGATTTCGGCTAGTGACAGATCATGCTGCGTTGAAGTGGTTGGTGGGATTGAAGGATCCGTCCACTAGACTCGCTATATGGGCTGTGAGGATTAGTGAATGCGACTACGAGGTGGTGCACAAGCCTGGGAAGAAGCACTGTAATGCAGATGCACTACGTAGGAAGGTGGAAAAAGTGGAAGTCATAGGTTATAAGCTAGCGGTATGGCAAGAATTACAGGACGCTTACAACGATTGTAATTTGTATCAGACGCAGCAACAATTTAATATGTACGACGGTCTTCTGTGCATGGAAACGAAGTTAGGGCCAAGGGTAGTAGTGCCAGCGAAACTTAAAGATGATGTTTTGAAGGAAGCACATGATCACGTTTTGCCTGGTCCTGGAGGACGTAGAGCGACGAATAGGAGAGTGGCAGAGAGGTATTGGTGGAGAGGTAGGAAAGTGGATGTGGATCGGTATGTAAAGAATTGTTAGCATGAGAGTAGAGAACAGGTTTGAGTCAGGAACAGATACCGATACAACAATTGCCGGAAGCGACATGTCGATTCTCTATGTTGGGGATTGATGTCTTAGGACGTTTCAGACGAACACTATCGTGGAACAGATTCGTTCTGACAATAATAGACCAGTTTTAGACATATGTGGAGATGGTGGCTATGCCAAATCAACAGGCAGCAATGGTCGTGCAAGTGTCAGTAAACAACTGTATTCTGAAGTTTGATGTAACTGAAACAATAATTACTGACCAAGGGACCAACATCATGTCGGAGTTAATGAAGGAAATGTGGAAATTGTTGAACGTAAAGAAGTTGAGGAGAAACACGTTGCATCCACAGGCCAACAGAAGGACAGAATCAGGAAGATTCTGAGTTTTTATGTGGATTCTCATCACTGTCAGTGGGACGAGTATTTGAAGCATATTTTATGTGCATGCAATGCAAAAGTCCATACCAATACCGGTTTGTCTCCGTATGAGGTAGTGTACGGGAGAAAGATGCCTCACCGTTTGGTTTAGTGAAGCTACAGAGAGGAAGGACTGGTGAATCTGTACGTCAGTTCGCGAGAACAATTCAGGATGTTTGGAAACAGGTACAAAAGGCGAATACGAAGGCTTTGTAAAGGCAGGAAAACGCAGTGAAGCGGAAAGGAAGTTTACCGCAATATACAGTGGGGCAATGGGTAATGCTGTCCAGCCCCTTTACGCAAAACAGGAAAATGAAGAAGTTGCTCACGAGGTATGAAGGGCCATACCAAGTTGTTGAAACCACATCTCCCGTTAATGTTAAGCTTCAGCTGCCAACTAGAACTACGATGTACACATTTGGTGGTTACGGCTATTTAGGGGTTGCCCAGATGTGATTCCAGGCGGGTCAAGGGAAGGAAAGAGGAAGAAAGAGAGAGTGAATAGAGGTGCTAAGCACAGAGCAAATCAGGAAGATAGAGCACAGCATAACGTACTGTATGCTTTGCAATCCAGAAAGTAGTGGAGTATTTGTAGCTTTTTGTTTTCTTGTTATGTGTCATTGATTTTGCGTAGATTAATTAGGCATTGCATTGTCATATGTTGTATGTGTTTTCGAGTATTGTGAGGATAGTGGGGACAGCAGTCTTTTTGAAGAGGGAGGAAGGGTGATGGTGATCACTTTCCTCAGATCACTGAAAAAGGGAGCGTTGAGCAAGTTTGTAGAAATAAAAACTGAGGAGGTATTGCTGTTCTCAGCAGTTAACAGCCAGTACGCCGAGATAACAAGGGAGGAACTATGGAGCTTGCCATAGAGGGAAGGTAATGGTATTTCCAGCGAGGGCGACAAGCACCAATCTGGACATGTGCGCGGGCCAGTTATTTTTAGCTAGGGGGAAAGGAATACTGTCCAAGGGGGCCATCTTGGAGCCACAATTGAGTTTACAAAGGGACAGGGTGCATTGGATCTTTTCCACCTGCGAAAAATTAATAGTAGTAGCAGTTTGGTTTTGAGCAGGGAGTGTTTGCCGAAGCGAAACGTATAGAGCTCGAGGGGAGCAGAATTATAATCAATGGAACTAAGTGTAACATAACAGGACCAACCTTCCATCTGCCAGCGTCAATTTCAAAAGTCATGCAATTGAATGTTACACAGCCACAGCTGTACTGGCCACAAGCCACTTTAGAGTTTGCGAAGGCAGAACCTGACTTTGTTAAATCAAACTCTGGAGCCAGATCTGTTGATATCCGCAAACCAGTTCATTTCAGAGCAAGAGGGGCGCATATCAGCCGAACAGTTTGTGCAACATGTCGCTCAGTATAGGGAAAGGCACTTTGAGCACCTCTGTGCCAAGTGTTCAAATGGCTCTTAGCACTATGGGACTTAACATCTATGGTCATCAGTCCCCTAGAACTTAGAACTACTTAAACCTAACTAACCTAAGGACAGCACACAACACCCAGTCATCACGAGGCAGAGAAAATCCCTGACCCCGCCGGGAATCGAACCCGGGAACCTGGGTGTGCCAAGTGTCTTCGCAGCTTTAAATTTGTTATGTGTTGTTTTCATTCTGATCAGGCGGAGAACCAATTTCAAGAGGGAACCAAGGATAGTCCAAGTCCCAGTGGATTGGATACCGAGGGCATGAGACGAGTAGGTAAGGGTTGATCCAGAAGTGGTTGTCCATTAAGGAATTTTTACGTTTTGTTTCATGTCATGTGTTTTAAGGGGCACTAGACCACATTTAAGTTTTCTAAAAAAGGAAATATGTCATAGGTGCCGACTGAAACAAGTTAAAGTGTTAGTTAAAGGTCGACCCGGGGACTGGGTCTTTAAAAAGGGGCGAATAATGTAGCGGCACTAACGTAAGGGATAGGAACAGTCAGTTTTGGTGCAATATTTCTGAGTGCACAAGTTAGAGCCAGGTGCGGGCCTGTTTACAGTGAGTTATGCTCACCAGTAGTTGCGAAGTAAAATAGAGGCCACAGGGGCATAGAACAACCGGAAAAGTATACACAGCGATTTGCATGGCGCAAGTCACAGGCTGAAGGGGCCCACTGGCCAACCTAAGTGTTATGAGTACGTAACACAGAGCAGTGGGTTCAGCAAAACAGAGGTGCACAGCCGCATGTAATTAGGTTCCGGTTCACTGACAAGGCATTCAAGTGCCGCAGCTCTCCTGGACAGCAGGGTGTGTCACACCACCAGCTACACACAGCAGCAGATGAGGCGCCAGCATTCCAGTCCAAGGCGGGTCACTGGATTCGACACTCTGAAGCTGATGCGAGGTTCATAGTCAGCCAGTGGCAGGCCACTCCATGGCTCACTACTGTGGGAAGTCGTCTTGGTTCCCACCATGCACCGGAGACATCCAGGGCGAGGGCCGCAGATTCAGCTGCCGGATCGCAGGCACTTGTTTTCGCCACCA
Organism: Schistocerca nitens; assembly: GCF_023898315.1. NCBI lineage: Eukaryota > Metazoa > Arthropoda > Insecta > Orthoptera > Acrididae > Schistocerca > Schistocerca nitens. Next base: position 276,626,451 of record NC_064621.1, on the reverse strand, counting down.
CCCAAGCCACGCCGGCGAGTATGCACGGCGCGGGCCACCATGCAGTTCTCAACGGGTGGCACTGAGTCAGCGCAGGACAAAGGCTGGTGAGTAGGCTGCCAGCGCAGCCCTGACGTCATCATATCACCGCAGCCGTACAACGCTGACACATTAGCCGAGCGCTTGATGGTTCACAGAGGTGGTGTCCTCACAATTGCCGGACCCAGTGACGCAGACCAATGGGAACACGGCACTGTAGTTGGAAATAATAAATCACTTGGAAAGCTCAGATGAGTCTTAATACGGTGCCTTCTACCCCTTCCCGCTACATGTTGTCTGTGATTAACCCTTCTTTAAACTATGCAGATAAATTCCTCTCCAGTAAGACAGCGGTTACAAAGCTTTGAGAGATGTTCAAATAACACGTTCGGCCTGGCCTTCTACAACATATAAACAGCCTCAGGTCCTATTACTTTGTCATCTTTGAATTGCTTAACCATATGCCATATTTCTGCTGTAGTTATCTCCTGGATGTCTGTCTCACATTCGTTGTGTGCAAAGGAGTATATACGAGGGTGAGTCAAATGAAAACCTTAAATATTTCTTTAAAATTTATTTATTGCGCAGAAGTGGTACAAAGCTGTATCAATTTTCAATATAATCTCCCCCACGCTCAATGCAAGTTCAAATGGTTCAAATGGCTCTGAGCACTACGGGACTCAACTGCTGAGGTCATTAGTCCCCTAGAACTTAGAACTAGTTAAACCTAACTAACCTAAGGACATCACAAACATCCATGCCCGAGGCAGGATTCGAACCTGCGACCGTAGCGGTCTTGCGGTTCCAGACTGCAGCGCCTTTAACCGCACGGCCACTTCGGCCGGCTCAATGCAAGTCCTCCAGCGACTGAAAAGTGCATAAATTCCATTAGAAAAAACTTCTTTTGGTAGTCTGCGCAACCACTCATGTACTACATGGCGTACCTCTTCATCATAACGAAACTCCATGCCTCCCATTGCGTCTTTGAGTGATCCAAACATATGAAAATCACTTCGGGCAAGGTCTGGTGAGTATGGTGGATGAGGAAGACTTTCAAAATGCAGGTCTGTGATTGTTGCAACCGTTGTACGCTCAGTGTGGGGCCTTGCATTGTCATGTTGTAAAAGGACACCTGCTGACGGAAATCCACGTCGCTTTGATTTGATTTCAGGCCGCAGATGATTTTTTTTAGTAAATCTGTGTATGATGCACTGGTGACAGTGGTCCCTCCAGGCATGTAATGCTCCAAAATGACGCCTATTTCGTCCCAAAAGAGTCAGCATAACCTTCCCTGCTGATGGTTCTGTTCTAAATTTCTTTGGTCTTGGTGGTGAGGAATGGCGACATTCCTTGCTCGCTCTCTTCGTTTCAGGTTGCTGGAAGTGAACCCAGGTTTCGTCCCTAGTAACGATTCGTACAAGGAAGTCATCACCTTCTCGTTCAAAGCGCCGAAGTTCTTCACAAGCACCAACACGTCGTTGTCGCATTTCAGGAGTCAGCTGCCATAGCACCCATCTTGCAGACACTTTGTGAAACTGGAGCACATCATGCACAATGCGGTGTGCTGACCCACGACTCATCCGTAAACATGCTGCAATGTCATTCAGTGTCACTCGGCGGTTTTCCTTCACTATGGCTTCAACTGCTGCAGTGTTCTGTGGAGTCACAGCTCGTTGTGCCCGACCTGGACGAGGAGCATCTTCCACTGAAGTCACACCATTTGCGAACTTCCTACTCCATTCGTAGAGTTGCTGCTGTGACAAATATGCGTCACCGTACTGAACCTTCATTCGTCGATGAGTTTCAATAGGTTTCACACCTTCACTACGCAAAAACCGAATAACAGAACGCTGTTCTTCCCTGGTGCAAGTCGCAAGTTGGGCGGCCGTCTTTATACTGATACTGCGAAGGTATGTATGCATCTGCATTATGCTGCCACCAACAGGCCATTCTGCACGCTGTTTGTAGCACGCTTACCAACTTACAGAATAACGGCCGAAATTTCGATTTGTTATTACAAATTTAAGGTTTTCATTTGACTCACCCTCGTATCCTGATATTCAGATCGATCGTCTGTGAACAGTTCTCCATAGTTTGTCGTCCATCTATCTACCTTATCATCTGCAAGCTTATACCACTTCTGTCATTTGTTCTTAACTGTTTTGTTAGCGTCCATTCATCTTTGGGCTTTGAACTCCCTACGCAGTTATTAATTTCCTCACATTTAAAGTACCACATAGCATTTTTTCCTGTAATTACTGCTTTTTTAGCCTCCCCCCTCAGTCTTACATACCTAATTGTACCATCAGTCTTATTGCTTATAAAAAGCCTCGGGTGACAAGACTTGGTGTCATCAGTACGAAACTACCACTAAATGACAAAGTGCACAATAGGTATCTGATGGCTTCCGAGACCAACGAAAGTCCAAACACATCAAGAGAGTTGGACAACACCACATAGAAAGGGTTTCTGGCAGTTTCACGTGGTTGTATAAACGTTCTATACGTTGTACGAAAGTGATGAGACGGAGGGAGGGAGTGAGGGAGGGAGGGGCTGTGTAAAATACCTGAAGCATTAAATCTTTTCTTTCTTTTTACTAATCCCGTCTCGAAACTTTTTGGAATGACGGGGTTCGCACTAGGAGTAATGTGAAAATAATGAAGAACAGGAGAAATGATATTAGCGACAAATTTAACGTTGTCCGGACCGAGCGAGGTGGCGCAGTGGTCAGACACTGGACTCGCATTCGGGAGGACGACGGTTCAATCCCGCGTCCGGCCATCCTGATTTAGGTTTTCCGTGATTTCCCTAAATCACTCCAGGCAAATGCCGGGATGGTTCCTCTGAAAGGGCACGGCCGACTTCCTTCCCCATCCTTCCCTAATCCGATGAGACCGATGACCACGCTGTCTGGTCTCCTTCCCAAAAAACCAACCAACCAACCAACCTTTAACGTTGTCTGGTCTAATTCTTGTAACCGACTCAATAAAACGACGTCATAAGGAGCCTATCGCAATCCACTTCAGAATATAGGTTCCATGACACAAGAACACACATTCAGTTAGTAAGAACATGAATTCAGTAAGCTGATACTGAAGAACACGCCGCCCAGCACTGCTGAATGGAGAAGTTACGACAGATTACAGGAGTGACAGGGCATCTAAATGCGCTGACATTATGGGGAAAGCAGGAGCAAATGTCTTGATTGCCCAACGATTAAGTACGGCACCTCAGACCTCCTACTAATTGGTGGGCAGGACCGCTGCCCCATTAGAAACACTAGCCGACCGGACTTGTACATACATCACCCAATTTAGGCTTCCTCAGTCACACAGTCATCGCCAGTCACTAGTCGCAAGGAGAGGTCCACATCTGTCTGTCATCACATATGACGCACTGTCGCCTGTAGCTTGTCGGCCACAGTTGCAGACTACTGCCTATGCTACTGACTTGGTGCCTTTTCGCTGGTACCTACACACTGGGTGACAACCATTTGCTTCTGGCCGCCTTTCTGGCACTCTGGGGTTCTAACCTGTGTCATCTATCTTCCCACTTACACCACCTGAGCTGGCAAACATTGTCGCTAATTGCTATCGCTGGTATGGGCACATGCTACCATCATTGTCCATGCTGATCCTGCCTGGCAGCACATGTCGTGCTGAGCAATGAGGTCAGGCCAACTGGATCACACCACGTGCTGTCCGTCCATTTTGAGCCACCTGGCGCCGTTCCTGAATCAGCATGGCTGGTGCCGTGCTGTTAGCAGCATCTTGTCAGATGCCACCATCACTGGAGGAAACATGCAGCGCGTCTTCTTTCTGAATTGCTGCTGTTGATACTGGAAGTTTGCAGGCGACTGCCAACAGCATCGATGTATTTGGGTTTAATGCATGGTAAACACTGTCCTATCTTAGAATACATTTATTCACAACCAGTTTCGATCACTCATCATGTTCAGACTGGAAATATATGACAGCTTCACATGTCATAAACGCTGTTTAACCAGAAAAGATGCCAGAGCTAATTTGCAAACATCAGAAAGAGAACTTATACCGTATTATGGCATGAAGTTCATTTTCTGATCCTTGCAAGTCATCTATGGCATTTCTCCTCGTTAAACAGCAAGTGTGACATGTGACGTCGTGACAATATTTTTCCACTGTGAATATCATCAACAAATCGAAACCAGTTGTGAATAAATATATTGTAAGAGAGCACAGTGTTTACCATGAATTTTTCCAAGGACACTGGGACCCTTTGACAGCTGTGGTCGCTTACGTTACGGTTTCATTGGCGGTCTTTATAGCTCCGTCTTCGCTGCGGTAGTTGTTATGAAATGAAGGACCTAACTAAAGGCATCCTGACCTTTCACTGCCAAACGCACCACCTGCTGCAGCTGTCACTAATTACGTCCACTACAATTGGTAACAGAAGTTCTTGACTGCTACAAATAGCTGGAGCATGGACGCTATCACAAGCTCCAGCTGTCAGCTTTAGTGATGCAGTGTGGCAACTGTACACGCTATTTTTCCCCTCCTGTGTTATTGCCTGTGACACTGTAGTCTCTGTCATTATCTGTTGTTTCTTTTGTCATTTTGGTGGTTAAAGGTGCCAAAATCTCAGAGTCGGATAAGCAGGGTGTTTCCCCACAGAGGTGTTTCGAGTTTTGTTAAATCAAATAGATGTTCGGAGAGCAGACAATACGCATTTCACAACGAATTGGCTGAAATGAGGGAAAGAAGAGCTCTGTCCAGTGTAGCCACGCCTTTTGTTAGACTTAACTGCTGTCAGTCTGATTATTACTTTTTCAGGCAAGAGAACGGAGAAAGTGTTGACATTAAGCAGCATCGACTAGGTCACTGGATAAATGAACGGCTGTTGTAAATGATAACACTCCCTGGAGAGGCGAACGGCTATTGCAGATGACAAAAATGTGCTTAACAGATGAAGTGAAGGCTTAATTTATGTATTACGAGGCTTTGACGAATGCACATACCTTCTTGCAGCTTAAGTATGATCTCATGCAGCGCAATAGGAAACAGGATAGTATGAGGTTCTTTCGTAAGCAGCTGGTTGAGGTGTCTCTGAGGTGGAATGAATCGGCTGAATATTTTATTGATAGGGTAAGGAAGACCTGTGATATGACGGAAAATTACGTGACAAACAGAGCAGTTCTTCAGCGGTTAGTACACAAAGCTCTGGATGCTTTCCTAAGGGGGCTGTCTCGGTTTGTGAAGGAGGGTCCATACAGAGAACCCGAAAGACTTCCCAACTTACATTAGGGTAGCCATAGATTTAGAAGAAACAGATGCACCTACAGAGATACGGGACAAAAGGGGCGTCTTCTGTGCAGATGTAAGGTGTAACATGCAGGTCACATCCAGAAGCATTCTCACAAACCACTAGGCCTCGCCTTTCTACCGTATGCAGGCAGTGTGACGTCAAAAATTGGGAACTGCTAAAACAACACAAGATTGACACGGTCTTCCGACCACTGTCCAAGATACGCGCCTTACTGGGGACGGTGAAAGACATATTTGGCCTCAAGAAAACGGGCGTATATAATATTCCAGGTGGTTGCGGCAAATCCCACATTGATCAAACTATCCGAACAGTCGAAGACCGCTGCAAAGAACACCAACGCCACACGCGCCTAGGTCAGCCCAACAAACTGGCTCTGGCGGAACACTGCTTGGAAACTGAACACAACGCGAAATACGAAGAGACCAAGATTCTGGCCGCTACAAGCTTCTGCTGGGACAGCATCTTCAAGGAGGCCATTGAAATTCGCGTAACGGGCGATCTCATAAACCGAGACACAGGTTTTCAGCTGAGCAATGCCTGGAAGCCCTTAGTTAGCTCCATCAAGGGGTCACGCCTCAAACGAACACAAGATCTTTCCACGACGGCCACCGGGGACACTCCACGGGATTTTGCATCTTCCACCACCCGGCGCGACGCCGGGGACGGCGCTGACGTGGGTCGGCGCCCGCATACGGATTGTCGGCGGCTGCAATCGGAGCGTCGGTGCAGGGAATCGAAGCCCGTCTGACAGACATAAATTACAGCGATATTGAGCAGACAGGCCATTCCATCAGAACCACCCGATGATGGCGGAAAAGTTATTCGCCGAAATATCGTGGGACTTCAATGAGCGCATCCGGCTCGACACCCGAGGGCCCTGCAAACAACACACACGACGGGAAAGCCTTTGATCACATACAAGAAGTTGCTGGCGAACATTTGGCTCCTACCAGCTTGGATAATTCCGTCGCCAATGAGATACATTTTGCGAAAAAGTTATTAGTTGCCACAATGAACATTCTGCATGACAATGATTTAGACAGGTCGACCGTGGGCCTTACTCTTAGGCAAACCATCAATATGGCTCCATTACACGCAAAAGTTGAGCATTTGACGCTATTAGTACCGTTCGAGAAATTGTTTAATCGTAGTGGAATATTGCCTGTAGCTTGCGGCACAGGATGCCAACTGGAAACACGTCTTATAGATTGGAAATCATACAGAGTCTCCCACCATTTACAGACAATAATGGAAGGGTTTATTAATCAACAGCTGAATGATGGCATAATAGAAGAAAATAATAGCCCCTGAAAAGTAAGTCATTATCATATTCAAAGTGTCACTATCATAACAATACAAGGAAGTTCATGTGCTATTGTATTTGTTGTTATTTGAACGTTAGAACTGTTATGAATACATATCCAATATCAAATATTAGAGGGACCCTGGTCAATTTGGGTAATTCCCAATACTTTTCCACAGATGACATGATGAGTAGTTGCCAATAATTGGATGTAGTGTCAGAGTACTGCCCAAAGACTGTGTTTAAAGCCTCTTGGGGCCACTAACAATAACAGCAAATGCATTTTGGTTTAAAGAATACACTGAGCGCTTTCCATTCACTGCTAGAAGGAGTATTAAGAGATCTGAGGCAGCATCAATTCAGAGTTCACCTGAATGGCATTATTGTATTTTCGAAGAATATGGAACAACAAGCACAATGACTGACAGAGGTTTCTAAAAGGTTGTGTTCCACACACCTGATGTTGAGTATTGAAAGGCGCAATTTTGCTTCAGATAAATAAAATACCATGACACATGATAAGCCACGACAGTGTGAAAATCAATCTGAGACTAATGCATACAGTACATACTTTCCTGGCCCCATAGACAAGTAAAGAGCTGCAGTCATTTATAGGATCAATTAATTATTACAGAAATTTGTGATGGATCTGTGATTATTGCAAGGTAACTGAGGCAGTTATTGAAGAAGGGTGTGAACTTTCAATGGATGGCAGAATATCAAGCTGCATTTGAAAATTTGCAGCAGACACTAACAACTTGCTCTGTGTTAGCATTCCTAGCTTATGAAAAGGAGTTTATTCTGTCATATGATGCTTCCCAGTAGGCGATAGGTTGTGTAGGTTGTGCTCTAACCTAAGAAGCACACGGAAAGAAGCACAAGCAACATGCAAATCGCAAGAAACCTATGTGACAATGTAACTGAATAATTCTCAGAAGCACAGAAATGGAAATATTAAGTCTGATGTGCAGTTTCACATACTTCTTCTGTTTATATAGCAACAGATTTAAAGTAGTAACAGGCCACACAGCATTAAAACAGTTGTGTTTAAATGATCCTCCCAACAAGCTGACTTGGTGGATGCTGAAATAAAGTTAATTCAACTTTGAGATGATTCATCGACTGTACAGAAAGAATTGTAACACAGATAGTCTGAGGAGGAAGATGGGTGTAATACAAATGCTTGGTCGTGGAGTTATGGAGTGGCAGCATGCATCACCTGCTGATGAACACTATGAGCTATTCAAAGCATAGCTCCAGTTCACAATGGGATTTTATGTATGTGAGATATTGTTCCATTTACACAACATGCAGATTTCAATTATCGGCAGCTACTGCTTATAAGCAATTTGAGATGATTGGAATGGACATTTGAGGTCCGTTTAGCCAGCTGCCAGCAAGAAACTGTGATGTTCTGACCAATACTGTCAATTTTTCCTGTTTCTTACGAAATCAGCCATTCCAAATTAATGAGCACAGTGATATTTGCAGTGATATATAACTTCTCACAGTGACATTTGCAGTGATAAATAACTTGTTGTTGTATTTCGGCATCCTTGGTACAATAATCACAGATCATTGCACTAATTTCAGAGACAATGAAACAGCTGTGTCTTTTGTTATGTATCCGAAAGATAAGGATTATTAAATCGCATCCACAGGCTAAGGGAGGACTGATTGCATTCACTGAACAATTTGTGGGATGCTGACATAATAAAGAAACTTTTAAAGACAAGATAGCACAAATTTCAACAGGCTTCCGGTCTTCAAGTATTCCTTTTTTTTTAAAAAAAAAGTATTCATTGTGAGTTGAAACCTCATACCAAGCTGCAATATTAGTGGATGAAATGTAGCACATTGTGAAAAGTTTTCTCAGAAACAAAATTTTTACAATAAAACCGCACCTTCTGCACATGGCCATGTCCGTGACCATATTTGTAGCACTTACAGATGACTGCTAAGTTTAAAAAAAGCTCAGTATACAGTATACACACTGATCAGCAAGAACATTATGACCACCTACCAAACAGCCAGTATGTCCACATTTGGCACGGATAATAGTGGCGACACATCATTGCATAGAATCAATAGGGCCTTGGTAGGTAGCTGGAGGGAGTTGGCACCAAGTCAGCACACACAAGTCACCTAAACCCGTAAATTCTGTGGAGAGGGGCTATTAGCTCTGACGCACATTCAGTCACATCTCAGATGTGTTCAGTCGGGTAAAGATGTATCTTCTTCTTCTTCTTCTTCTTCTTCTTCTTCTTCTTCTTCCTTTCAAGGATGTGGTCTGACCCATTACAGCCCTCTCCCATCTTTTCCTCTGTGCAAAGGTGTCTCGTGTCCCCCTTGTTATGTAGGATCTTGACAGTTTGGATACTTGATTTTCGTCCCCAATTCACATGATTTTCACAGATTTTCTTATAGTCATTTAACCTATCATTCAAGGCAAATATATATAGCACTTGATGAAAAAAATATTCATTAATTATTCTGTTTGTTTTGTACATTCTTGCACTGATTTTTAAAAATTCATTTGTGCTGTTTGAATTTGTCATTGGTCCTTTTTCCCATTACCCATGTCTACCAAAAATTTATTACAAGGACTATAAAATTTGTTCTATAAAACTTAATTAAATCACCTTATGAACTTTATTCCTCAGTGTTGTTCATATCATTCCGTACAGCAGCCCACACTTACTGACCTTATCCTTCTTCATCGTTTCTCTCATGTGATAAATCACAGCCCAGATACTTTTAATTACTTGTCTGCTCCACCAGATTCCATCAACAACGATATTAGTTCTTAAAAGACGTTTTCTCTTAATGCTATTACTTTGGACTTCCTTGTAGAGATCTTCAAATTATGTCTATTGGCAAATTCATCTTCTGCTTTTCCAATGATTACCTGATATTCCACAAAAAGAGTGTACTTAGGCTTTTGTGCCATCATATTTTAAAACTGTAATGTTCATCCATCCAGCCTTATAGGATGTTATAAAATACTAAACAGTCAAGGCGACAGAGTGCAGCCCCAAGTGGGACCATGTTGATTTTTATTGGTTTGCTCAGTTCTTCATTGCTTTATACTACTATCTTTACATGATTATACACAGTTTTAATAACATTAAGTAGCTGCAAGGGATAATCACATTAGCCGGCCGAAGTGGCCGTGCGGTTAAAGGCGCTGCAGTCTGGAACCGCAAGACCGCTACGGTCGCAGGTTCGAATCCTGCTTCGGGCATGGATGTTTGTGATGTTCTTAGGTTAGTTACGTTTAACTAGTTCTAAGTTCTAGGGGACTAATGACCTCAGCAGTTGAGTCCCATAGTGCTCAGAGCCATTTGAACCATTTGATAATCACATTTATACAAAATCCCCCAAAAATCCCTCCTTCTCGTGTAGAAGTGCTTCTATAACTAATTCTCTATGTCCCCTAATAATGTGATTCACTACAAAAGTCTTATCGTTAATAACTGCAAACCGCTGCCTTTTCGAGTCTTAAAGCTGAAGGGTACAACACTGTATGGTAGTGACGTATGGACTGTGGAAAACTGGAATAGAAGAGAATCGAAGCATCTGAAATATGATGCTATAGAAGAATGTTGAAAATTAGGTAGACTGATAAGGTACAGATTGAGGGGATTCTCTGGACAATGTATGAAGAATCAAATAAATAAGAAATACTGACAGGAAAGAGGAACAGGACGGTAGGACATTTGTTAAGACATAACGGAATGACTTCCATGGTATTAGATGGAACAGTAGAGGGTAAAAACTGTAGAAGAAGATAGAGACTCAAAAAAACTGCCAAATAACTGACTACATATGGCTACAAAGTCTTTTGCGACGTATTTCTTGAATAAAAGTCTCTCGGTGCACATGCTGCGTCAATTCAGGATAAAACTCCAAGCGTTCGACCACTACCTCCATGGTCGTCGTCACGGCTAAAACTGACTGTCGTAAACTGTGTTTTTTTTTTCTTTATTGTGATTTCATTCCCCTGCCCCATACGGGCAGGGGAGGGCTGTCAGCGGCACAATCCGCCACTATTCAGCTGAGTGACACGACAACCAAAACAAGAATAAAATGTTACATTCATAAGGCGTTAAAAAAGGGGAACATAGAACAGAGTAAGGGGAGAAAATGGAGGTAAAAATACACTGGCATGGAGACGTTCGTGGGTGACAGTTAAAAAAGTCACCAGAAAGTTAAAAAACACAGTTGGCGATTCTTAAAACACAGAGAAGACACAGAATGCGCATGCACAGGTTAAAATTCGGCCCCAGTATTAAAAACACTCCGGAACAACACACTTAAAACCCACTTTGAGCACATACGACGAAGAATAAAACTGCCAGGTGGGACCTTCCGAGGGAAAGGTCAGAGAGGAGGGGAGAGCAAGGGGCAGCAGGGGAAGTGGCGGGATGTAGAGAGTAGAGGCGTCAGCGGGTACACTAAGAGGCAGGAGACACGTGGAGCAGTAGATTAAGAAGGAAGAGGGGGAGGAGGAAGTGCAGAGACACTGAAAGGGGGCACAAGAGAGGGAGGGGGAATAGGATGGGGAAGCCACTCAGGAGGAGGGAGGGGGAGGAGAGGGAGCCCTGAGGAGGAAGCAGGAAGATGGGGTTAGAGTTGGTAGGAAGGGTAGATGTCAGGGCGAAGCTCATCATCCAGTAGGGGTAGATGGTGAAAGTTGTGTTGGGAAAGGTAATGGAGGGTGTGGAGATGTAGAGAGGGTGGGACACAACGGTAAAGACGTGGAAACTGGTTGGGGGTGGAGAGGGAGGGAGACACCAGGAGGTGAGGGGGATCAAGGCGGCGGACAGTATATAATGTGTGGATGTGTTCAAGGAAAAGGAGAAGGTGGGGGAAGGGGATGAGGTTGTAGAGGTTGCACGTGAGAGATGGAAGGTGGATGCGGAAGGCGAGGCGGAGCGCATGGCGTTCGAGGATTTGGAGGGCTTTATAGAACTGGGGAGGGGCGGAAATCCAAGCTACGCTGGCATAATAGAGGACAGGGCGGATCAATGATTTGTAGGAGTGAAGGATGGTGGAAGGATGCAGACCCCACGTCAGGCCAGAAAGGAGTTTCAGGAGGCGGAGGCAGTTGTGAGCTTTGTGTTGGATAGTAAGGAGATGGGGAGTCCAGGTGAGGTGGCGGTCGAGTGTGAGGACAAGGTATTTCAGGGTAGGGGTGAGGTGGATAGGACGGCCATAAATGGTGAGGTAGAAATCATGGAGGCGGAAGGAGTGGGTGGTGCGGCCTATGATGATCGCCTGGGCCTTGGAAGGATTGATACGGAGGAACCACTGGTTGCACCAAGTGGTGAATTGGTCAAGGTGGGTTTGGAGGGTACGTTGGTACCGTTGAAGGGTAGGATAAAGGGCTATGAAGGCGGTGTCATCAGCAAATTGGTGAAGATGAACCGGTGGGGGAGTTTTTGGGCATATCAGCAGTGTACAGGAGATAGAGGAGAGGGGAAAGGACAGAACCTTGGGGCACGCCGGCAGAGGGATAGAAAGTATGGGAGTTGGAATTGTGGATGGTCACATAGGAGGGATGATGGGAGAGGAAGGAAACAACGAGACGGACGAAGTTGATGGGGAGAGCATAGGTCTGCAGATTGAAGAGGAGCCCGGGATGCCAGACACGGACATAGGCATTCAGAAGATCAAGGGAAAAAAAGATAGCGGAGCGACGGTCGTAAACTGACGACGCTTCCACTTTTATATGCAAAGGACGGCTTCTGATTAGCTGGAAAACGTCATAGCAACAGCGATTTGGCGTGTAGTGAAGTGGTGCCCTCTACTTCCATAGATGTAGTTTATATCCCATGTTGCTTGCTGCGCCATCCCTTGAATCAGGAGGTAAAGTGCGGGAAGTTTTCCTCTGCGATTTTTCTTTATCCAGTGCACTCTTCCAGGTGTTGATAAGTGCATAACTGTTGTCGCTGTTAAAGTTATTATCGCTAAGTCGTATTTCGACTGCTTCCAGGATCACAGAGTCCCAGTAATTCGATGCGTGGGCTATTACTCTTGTTTCTTCAAATAAAATCTTATGCTTGTCAAGCAGGCTATGCTCAGCCACCGCAGATTTTTCCAAATACGTGTTTTCAGGTGGCGCTGGTGCTCGATGCAACGGTCGGCAACGGCTCTTGCCGACTGGCCCACATAATTCTTGCCGCATTCGCAAGGAATACTATGGATTCCCGGCACCCTCAAGCCGAGACTACCTTTGACTGGTCAACACTTCCTAGGTGGTCGAAAAACTGGTTTTATTCCTTGCCTCTTTAGGACTCTGCCTATCCTGCTCGTTGTAGCACCGCAAAATGGAAGCCGAGCTATGTGTTGCTCCTCTTCTTGCTTAGGACAGCATTGTGTCTTATTTTCTTGAACAATACTGATTTAATTTCACCGGCAGAATAACCATTCCTCTTGAAAACAGTCGTCAAATGGTTAATCTCGGCGCCGAGGTGCTCCTTGTTGGAAATAGTCCTGGCTCTGAGCAGTAAAGTATTCAGCACAGCTCTCTTCTGAGACGGATGATGGAAGCTGTGGCTATGCAGATGTAAGTCTGTATGCGTTGGCTTCCTGTACACAGAATGGCCCAATCGTCCATCCGGTTTTCGCTCCACCACATCTAAAAAAGGTAACTTCCCTTCCTTCTCTACCTCCATTGTAAATTTTATGTTTGGATGTACACCATTCAAATGTTCGACCAACTGCTGCAGCGTGTCACTGCCATGTGGTCAGATTAAAAAGATGTCGACGTATCTGTAGAAGCATGATGGGCGGAGGTGTCCACTGCCCAACGCTCGTTCTTCAAAATCCTCCACGAAAAAATTCGCTATTGCTGGTGATAGTGACGAACCCATGACTGTCCATCCGTCATTTCATAATAATTTCCACTGTATAATAAGTAAGTGGTCGTCAAGGTGTGCCGGAACAACCTCAAAATATTTGAGGAAAAATGAGCAGCCAACAGTTATAATGTGTCATCCACAGGTACTTTGGTGAACAGAAAAACCATGTCGAGGCTGACCATGATATCATTTGGGCCTATCTTCATCTGTTTTATTATATAAACAAAAATTTTTGAATTCTTAGTATGATGTGGGCAGTGACCAACTATAGGCGCCAGCAATTTAGTTAAGTGTTTTGTAAGCCTGTACGTAGGAGAGTCAATAGCACTAACAATCGGTCTCAATGGGACGTTCTCCTTATGAACCTTTGGCAAACTGTACAATCTTGGTGGTCTAGGTGCTCTCAGCCGTAAGTTCTTCACCAATGCGTTGGAGAGGCCAGATATTTTAGTAGCTCCCTTGTCTTCCTGCTGAGCGCCGGTGTGGGATCCCGTCTGAGAATCCGATATGTGCTATCCTCCAGTAACAATCCAACTTTCTTGTGGTAATCTGTAGCATTGAGGATTACCGCGGCTTCCCCTTGTCAGCAGGTAAAACAACTAGAGCTTCATCCTTCTACAACTATTTCAGTTCTTGTCTCTCCTCTCTGCTGATGTTTGACTTAGGCCGCTTGGATGTCGCTAAAATCCGGCTAGTAGCAAGCCTTACGTCATCCGCTGTTTCTTGAGGAAGATGACGAACTGCTTGTTCCACTGCACTAATAATCTCTACCACAGGTAACTTACAAGGAGCTGGGGCAAAGTTCATTCCTTTACTGAGAGCTGAGATGGTAGCTTCATCAAGTTCCTTGTCAGAGAAGTTGATAACAGTGTGGTGAATGCCGTTGGACCCAGTAGTTCCTTGATCACGGTTAAGCCGCTCAAATTTATCGGCCTGTTTCGCCGTAGTCCTGCTTACAGGTATTTGGAAAAATCAGCGGTGGCTGAGCATAGCCTGCTTAACAAGCATAAGTTTTTATATGAAGAAACAAGAGTAATAGCCCACGCACTGAATTACTGGGACTCTGTGGTCCGGCAAGCAGTCGAAATTAGACTTAGCGATAATAAATTTAACAGCGACAACGGTTATGCACTTAGAAAAATCTGGAAGAGTGCACTGGATAAAGAAAAATAGCAGAGGAAAACTTTCCGCACATTACCTCCTGATTGAAGGGATGGCGATGCAAGCAACGCAGGATAGAAACTACATCTATGGAAGTAGAGGGCACCACTTCGCTACGCGCCGTATCGCTGTTGCTATGACGTTTTCCAGCCATGGCACGACAGCACCGCATCTTATTTAATAACATCTGTTCCCTTCCCGCCAACAAGAAACTCCTCCTGCACACTCTCGCAACCCGCTGCGTGGATACCTTCCTCCTTAATGAAACCTTTCTTCAACCCCAACACACCGTACACACCTCGCCCTACCTCCTTCACCGCTCCGATAACCCCCTCCTGATAGCGCGTGGCGGAGTAGCCATTGGCCACCACTGCCAGATCCCTGTTCAGCTCCAACCTCTCCTACCTGACACCACAGAACGCCTGATCCTTAGTCTCTTCTTCCCTGTCACCTGCGCCACCATCTATGTCCGCCCTGACGCCCTTAGGCCTTTTGACTTCCTCTCCCACATTCACTGTACCTTAACATCCATAGTCGTTCCATAGCCCAGTTATGGTGGTGACATCGGTTCCTCTCCTCCCTCCAAGGCGACCTCGCTCCCATTCCCCAGCACACCCACGCTGAATCCAACTCCACTCCCAATGTTATCCTCTCCTCCCCTAACCTCATTGGCTGCATAGCGGTGGATATCCTGGACCCCATTGGTAGTGACCATCTCCATATCCTCATCACCGTTTCAGATGGTCGTCGCCCCCATCCCGATCCTCATACCGACCCTCCCCCAAAATACGTCCATGATTATTCCCGTGCTGACTTGAATGCCTACCAGGATATCCTCTCTACCCAGGTCGATAGCCACCCCTTCACCTACCACCGCCCTGATGATGTTACCCATACTGCCTCCTTTCTCCAGCAGACCTTGTGGCTCTGAGCACTATGGGACTCAACTGCTGAGGTCATTAGTCCCCTAGAACTTAGAACTACTTAAACCTAACTAACCTAAGGACATCACAAACATCCATGCCCGAGGCAGGATACGAACCTGCGACCGTAGCGGTCTTGCGGTTCCAGACTGCAGCGCCTTTAACCGCGCGGCCACTTCGGCCGGCCAGCAGACCTTGTCTGAGACCCTGGAGGCCCATGTCCCTTCTGTCGCCATCTACCCGCACCGTCCTACTTTACCCCCACAGGCCGTCCTCATTCTCCGTGAATCCCACCGTCTCTACCGTCCTTCCCTCACATGCATGACCTGGACACACTATGAAGCCACCAGCAACTACAATAACACATTAGAAACTTGCTTGTTGCTAAGAAACGCCGGGACTGGCAACAGACATGCACCCGTCTTAATCCTACACTTCCTATCAACTCGTCCAAGTACTGCTCAGCCTTTCGCCGCCTTACCGGATCCAAGCCCCCCCTACTACCCTCTGCTTCATGATAACCAACCCTTTCCTGACAGCCTTAGTAAGGCCTATCACTTTGCCTCCTACCTCTCCGATGTCTTTACCATCCCAGACGATCCCCAGTTCGATTACTCCCTCTTCCTGGATGTCCACGATCGAACTGACACCTCTGTCCCTCCCCTCGCTCCTGGTTTCCAGTACTTGGACAACATTGCACACAACAAACTCAATGCCCCCATCACTACTCAGGATATCATCGCTACACTCTGCATGAAATGCAATACTGCTCCTGGTCACGATAGTGTCACCTATCGCCACCTTCATGAAGCTCCTGCCTCCTTCCTCTCCACCCTGACCAGGCTCTATAATCTGGTCCTGTCCACCGGCTACTACCCCGACCTGTGGAAAACCTCCTGTATCCTGATGTTCCTTAAACCCGACAAATCGCCGTCCGCTGTCTCCTCCTACCATACCATCAGCCTTACCTCAGTCTTCAGCAAGGTCCTGGAGTCCATCCTTACCTGACACATCCACCAGCATCTCCGCCACCGCCAGCACTGCCTCCTTTCCATTACCCAGTATGGCTTTTGGCCGTCCTTCCTTACCGATGACCTTCTCCTTCACCTCACTCATCTCCTCTCTGAACAGCTCAATTTCCGTCGCTCCAGTATCTTCCTCTCCTTCGACCTTGAACGCACCTATGACCGTGTGTGGCATTCCGGTCTCCTCTTCAAGCTCCAAACCTTCGCCCTTCCTATCAACGACGTCCGTCTGGTCGGGTACTTTCTTTCCCAACGTCCTACCTATGTCACCATCCATAACACGGATTCCTACACCTTTTTCCCCTCCGCCAGTGTGCCCCAAGGTTCCGTCCTCTCCCCTCTTCTATACCTTTTGTATAAGGCGGACATGTCGCCGCCTTCACCCCTCATCCATCTTCTCCACTACCCCGATGACACCACCTTCCTTGCCCTGCAACGCTCCGAACACCTTCTACAATCCCATCTTGACCGGTTCACCACTTGGTGCAACCAGTGGTTGCTCAAGGTCAATCCTTCTAAGACCCAGGCGATCATTGTAGGCAAAACCACACCTTCCTTCCGTCTCCTCGACTTCTATGTCACCATTTACGGCCGTCCTGTCACCCTCACCCCACTCTTAAGTACCTTTGCGTCACTCTTGACTGTCGCCTCTCCTGGAACCCCCATCTCCTCAAGCTCCTCTCTGGCTGCACATGGGGTCTGAACCCCTCCACAATCCTCCACACATATAAGTCCCTCATATGCCCTATCCTCTGCTACACCCACCCTGCCTGGATCTCTGCCCCTCCTACCTTTTACAAATCCCTTCAAATCCTCGAACGACATGCTCTCTGCCTCACCTCTCGTACCTGTCTCCCCTTCCCCATTCGGATCCTGTACGACCTTATTCCGTTCCCACACCTCCTCCTTTTCCTCAGATATGGATCCTCTACACCTCCTGTAAACTAGATCCCTCTCAACCGCTTGTCTCTCCCATCCTCTCCCACCCCCGTCCGCTTCCACGCCTGTATTCCCACGTCCCACCTGCTCTCCATCTCTCCACTCTCCTTACCCTCTCCCAAGGTGGCTTCCACCAGCTCCGCCTCCCTGATAATGCCCTCATCCCCTCCACCTACCCCTCCTATCAACTTTGATCCTCCTCTCCCACTTCCTGTGGTTTTTCCTCAGAGCACCCTCTCTCCCTTCTCTCCCTCCTCCCTTCCTCCCTCCTCCCCCCAGGGTTCCCCTATCCCTCCCATACCTTCTTTCGTCCCCGCATCTCCACTGCCGCTGGCATCTCCACTCTCCCTTCTCCCTCCTCACCCACCTTCTTCTCCTCTTTTGGCAGGTCCCCAGACTCGCACATGCCACGTGAACATTAGCGCGCTGGAGACCATCGCCATCAGTGTTGTGTGGGTGGCATCGTGTTTGTGCTTCAGTGTTTTTCGCCACCCACGCTCCATCGTTCACGTGTGCCGTCTCCTTCATCAGTGTTCGTGCACAGTGCTGACAGCCTTTTGTTTTCTTCGACTGTGAACGGCTTCGTGTTTTTTAGTTACTGTGTCTACCGTTTTTTGACCACAGTTGTGTTCTGTTACTTCTGTGTCTTCATTGTTTTTCTCTATTTGTACTGCACGTGGCTGAAGAGCGGCGTAAAATTGCCGCTGCCAGCCTGCCATGTGTAAGGTGTAAAATTACAATAAAGGAAAAAAAAACAGTTTACGACAGTCAGTTTTAGCCCTGACGACGACCATGGAGGTAATGGTCGAAAGCTTGGAGTTTTACCCTGAATTGACGTGGCATGTACACCGAGAGACTTTTATTCAAGAAATATGTAGCGAAAGACTTCGTAGCCATCTTAGTTTCCTCTACGGGAAGGACATAGCGCGTAGCGTTGGTCACCTGGAGAAGCTGCGCCTGAAACAGTCTCAGTTGCAGAGCAATCTGGCTTTTTACAACGTTGCCGTGACAAGGAGGTAGTACCAAAGTTATCAGTCGTGAAACACCACATCAGAACTGCTGCAGTAAACAGAATTTTACGAAAAACCAGCCATGCTATCGTGGAAGAGAGGATATGTCATACCAGGTATGAACTAGACATGAACGCTCGTCTGTTATTTAGTTGCCATTTATTTCTGGCTGGAGTCCTCTCACCATGGGACTGGGAATGGGTGGATATGACTTTGGCTGCACACCAACGAGCCAATTTAAGCAGGACTACGGCGAAACAGACCGATAAATTTGAGCGGCTTAACCGTGATCAAGGAACTACTGGGTCAAACGGCATTCACCACACTGTTATCAACTTCTCTGACAAGGAACTTGATGAAGCTACCATCTCAGCTCTCAGTAAAGGATTGAACTTTGCCCCAGCTCCACATAAGTTACCTGTGGATGAGATTATCAGTGCAGTGGAACAAGCAGTTCGTCATGTTCCTCAAGAAACAGCGGATGACGTAAGGCTTGCTACCAGCCGGATTTTAGCGACATCCAAGCGGCCTAAGTCAAACATCAGCAGAGAGGAGAGACAAGGACTGAAATTGTTGTAGAAGGATGAAGATCTAGTTGTTTTACCTGCTGACAAGGGAACGCCACGGTAATCCTCAATGCTACAGATTACCACAAGAAAGTTGGATTGTTACTAGAGGATAGCACATATCGGATTCTCAAACGGGATCCCACACCGGCGCTCAGCAGGAAGACAAGGGAGCTACTAAAATCTCTGGCCTCTTCAACGAATTTGTGAATAACTTACGGCTGAGTGCACCTAGGCCACCAAGATTGTACAGTTTGCCAAAGGTTCATAAGGAGAACGTCCCATTGAGACCGATTGTTAGCGCTATTGGCTCTCCTACGTACTGGCTTACTTATTTTCAATTAACAAATTACACCTATGTGAAACCGTAAATTAATGAACAAAAAAAAGCCTGAATGTAAGACGTAAAATAACAACTTGATAGATAACACAATTATAAGTAAAGTTCATAATTAGAATAGAGATGAATATTCAGATATTTTAGTTAGGTATATTGAAAATAATCCGACAGCGCACTGTTTTTCAGCTTATTTTCCGAAGATGGTATTTCAGAAACCAGCTTTATAGCAAATGAATGTATGTGTTTTGGAAAGGTCTTTAATTTATGTTACAACCTAAATTGTTCATTTTCCAAAATTGACTGATGGTGGTGGACTATTTTGCAAAATTTTAGATTTTTACGAAGGATGATTATACAGGTTTCAGGGACGTTAGGTACAAACACCTTCTATAAGGAAAATATTTGTTGTGTACCATTGTTTCGAAGATGTTCCCTAGAAGCTTAATACGCCAAATTACTTTTGGGAGGTGTTTTACCCCATAAAAGTGAAACTGGGCACGCGACACTATGACCGGTGACGTGCTGGGCGCTGTATAGTACCATGTGGTTCTACCTTTGATCCAGTATGGAAGTTCTTCATGGTACTTTTCCACTTCCGGTGCGTTTTCTGCTCTCTAGGTCTGGATGTTAACTTGCTGAAGCACCTTGAGAAGGAAGTTAGCCTGAACTGATTCAGTCTGGCACACGACATTAAGGGTTATGAATGCGTTACTGCAAGACATCACAAGAAAATTATGTCGTGAGAACTTTATTTTAAACTTGTTGCTGTCGTCATTTCGGATGGTTCAAATGGCTCTGATCACTATGGGACTTAACATCTGAGGTCATCAGTTCCCTAGACTTTAACTACTTAAACCTAACTAACTTAAGTACGGCACACACATCCATGCCCGAGGCAGGATTCGAACCTGCGACCGTAGCGGTCGCGCGGTTTCAGACCGAATTGCCTAGAACCGCACTGACACACCAGCCGGACCAGCAGTTTAGAAGTGTAACTTTTCAGACTGGTCCTTTGATAGTATTCACATTCTCCCTGCTTGTTCCTTTTTCGATAATATGATGATAACGCTTTCTGCAAATTAGCTGTCGGCTCTTCCCCTTCATATCTTTTTTATTTAAGGTCGAACAGTCTTCCAAATTCTATGTTTCCCGCAGTAGTTCTGAAGAATGACGTTTACTGAGTTTTTTGGCTTGCCATCATCCGCTGCTCAAACTCTTCCCGTATTGTTTGACGCTTCCATTTCTTGTACACGAAGTAGATCTCCATCTCAGGCATGATTCTGGACAGTACTTATAAATCTAAAAGTCTTCAGTTTACTCCTGCCATTTACATGCTCTTCTCATGCCCTTATCAGAGTCTTTCATCTGCACCACGAACGTATTGTTGTATGTCGAGTTTTCTTACATCATCTTATTCTCAACTGATTTACATTTCTCTGGCCTTACGAAAGCTGCTAATTTCATTCCACACCAGTATTTACTATTGGCTTTCTGTCTAGTTCTAAACGTTGTTAATTTTTCTTTGTTGTTGTTGTTGTTGTTGTGGTCTTAAGACCAAAGACTCATTTGAGGCAATTTTCAATGTTACTCTATCCTGAGCAAGCCTCTTTATCTTCATCTCCGAACTTGGCTACCACGGGGCCCCAGACTTTGCAACATTTTTACCCTTCTGTGCTACATGTCTGTCCTCTTACTATTCTTTTTCCCTCCCTTGGGGAACATGTCTGGGGTATTATTGGGAATGTTCTGCAGTCTATCGCTGATGTACGAACAGTCTCACATTTGTTTATCGCTCCCTTTTTCTTTCTTTGCTTCCCTTCTCCTCTCATTCCTCCGCTTCGGCGCTTCAGGATCCTCTTTTTTCTTCTTCCTCCCTGTGCACTGCTGAATCCGGCCCACACATCTGACGTTTAACAGGTGACTGGGTAGCACGTAATTCCCAGCCCTGGGTCGACAGGTTGGGTTCGCATGAACCCCTTGGTACAGACCAGGCCCAGGGAGGGGTGATCGCCTGAGCTGTAACCTTCTCAAATTGCCAACTGGTCCCTCTGTCAGGTGTTCGGGAGGTGTGACCTGAGCTGTGAACAACACCTAAGGTGGGTGCATCCACTTGTGAAGGGGTCCCCTGTTGGAAGGAACACACCATCAGAGATGCTGCCAATCAATGATGGTTTCCTTGCAATTAGTCAATCATCTTCCCACTCAACGTCTGCAAAATGTAAACGTAATGAGGCTAATGCTTTAAAGACCTTTCCCGTTGCAACACGGTTCCTCATGGTCTCACATCCTGAAGACGGTCAGTCCTTCACCACAGTAAATCTGTTTTTATTCAGTAAGTTGTAGATGCAATTGCTGGCCTTGTGAAATCCTGCTCTCGTTTACGGAATGGCACTTTGCTTTTGAAGAACGCTTTTGGTTCTCAAGCACATCAACTGCTTGCTGCCTTGCTTCTCCACAGTTACCCTGTTCATATCGAGGCCCATAAAACTTTGAATTCTTCCCATGATGTAATTTACACCAGGCTGCTCGACGGTCTAACCAAAGCCAAAATCGAATCTTGCCTCTCTGATCAGGGTGTCATTGCCATCCATAGCGTAATGAAAAAGTTAGATTCCTCCTTAGTGCCCACATGAACTCTTTTACTCACCTTTGGTCGAGTGGTGCCTCCGTCCAAGCTCAAAGGGGCTACGAAATTATCACAGACCGACCGAACGTTCCAAACCCGATGGCCTGCTACTGGTGTCATCATTTCAACCACATAAGAACATATTGTCGACACCCAGCCAAATGTGTCACCTGTGTCTATTGTCCACCTCCTTCTCCCAGCTGTATCAACTGCAATGGCGACCATGCCGCCTCCTCTCGGGATTGTCCAGTGTATCTTGATGAGTGGGCTGTTCAAGAGATCTGGGTAAACAAAAAGGTGCCTTATCTAGTCCCTCGCGAGTTACTGGCTAGTCGCAAACAGTGCGTTTTCTCGTCTGGTACATATAGTTCTGTTCTTGTTACCCCTCACTCCATGAAGGACATGGCTCCGAGCTTGTGAAATTGCCTGGTGTCAAGGTAGCATCGCCATCCCCCCATCCAGCTGTGCCACAAGCCGTCAAACTCTCGCCTCAAGGGGCGAAACCACCAGCTACACAACTGGTAGACCGGGAAGCACAGGAGTACTCCCATGTAGGCTTCCTCTGTCCTTCCAGCCAACCAACACCCGAGTATTCCTCAAACCAGAAAGGCTCGAAGAAGTCCAACAAAGGAAAACGGTCTTCAACTCCTCAGAGATCCTCTTCGATGGTTTCAGCTCATCATATCTTAGCCCCCCGGCCTCCGTGTCGCCGGTGTGCACCAACAACCGTTTGTCAGTGTTGGACTCCACAAACTGACCGCACAAGCAAGCTGATGCTTCTGTGGACCCGATGGAGCAGGATTGTCCTGCTTCTGTGCCCTGCAGTAGCAACTCTTCCCCAGCTGTCACTTGGCAGCCGCAGAGGTGACACCCCTACATCTTCTCCTCTTCATGACTCTCCTCCAATGGAACTTTCATGGCCGGTCCCACAAAGAGAATTTACCGCTGCTTTTAGCATCAGAGCGTCCTCTTGTACTCTGCTTCAGGAAACGAAACTGCACTCGCACGACCGGTTTGAGCTTTCACATTTTTAGCGATTCGTTTTGACCTTCCCGCTGAGGTCGTCATTCCATATGATGGGGACGTAATGCTGCTCATACAGGATAACGTTAATAGTCAACCCACCTCCGTGACTACCAATCTTCAAGCTGTTGCAGTTCGCCTTTCCCTTCCACACCTGACTTTTTCCCTCTGTACCATTTACATCCCTCCATCGTTCCCTGTCACTAGAGCAGACTTCCTTAAACTTATTGAGCAGCTACCTCTCCCCATTTTTGCTACTCGGTGATTTTAATGCACAGCATCCCCTTTGGAGTTCTCCCAGGACCTGTCATAGAGGTGTCCTCTTGGCTGACCTTATTAACCAACTTAACCTCTTCTGCCTTAACACTTGAGCTCCCTCTTTCCTTTCCAACTCCTCGCACACCTATTCTCATTTGGACCTCCCCTTGTGCACTGCCTAGCTTGTCCCTCGTCTTGAGTGGTCCATCCCTTCTGACACCTACTCGAGCCACCATTCCCGTGTGCTATACATTTTCTCACTCCTACCCTATCCGTGTGCACGCCTAAATGGCAGCTTCCTAAGGCTGACTGGCAACTTTACTCCTCCCTGGTGACCTTCGAAAAACAAGATTTCCTCAGTTGTGGAGACCAGGTAGACTGTCTCACAGACGTTATCCTTACTGCTGCAGAACGTTCCATTCCCCGCACTTCCTCTTTTCCACTGCATGTCCCAGTCCCTTGGGCGCGTTTTTAACCACCACCCTACAGTGGCATTCATCGTAAACAGATGAGTGCAAAGTGTCGTCGCGTTCTTCGTGAAAACAAAAGAGATAGCTGGATTTCATTCATTAGTTCTTTTAAGAGTTCCACACCTTCCTCTGTCGTGTGGACCAACTCCGACAGCTCACTGGAACCAAGATCCATTCCCCAATTTTCGACCTGTCCATAGCTGACGATGTCGTTGTAGACACTGTTGCTACTCCAACACCTTGGGCCGCCATTCTGCGGAAGTTTCGAGCTCTTCCCACTATCACCCTGCCTTCCTCCATCGGAAACGAGTGGAGGAGGTTCGGGCGATACCCTTCTCTTCTCCGAATCGTGACTGCTACAATGCCGCCTTTACTATGAGGGAGCTAGATCATGCTCTCAGTTGATTCCGATCCTCCACCCCAGGACGAGACGCCATCTACATTCAGATGTTGCAGCACCTAGCTCTTGAGGGCAAACACTTTCTGCTTGACACGTACAACTGCATCTGGGCAGAGAGCACATTTCCCAGACGCTGGCGTGAAGCCACCGTCATACCCATACCTAATCCTTGCAAGGAAAAAAACTTCCCTTCTAGCTACTGCCGCATCTCTCTTACCAGCTGCGTTTGCAAGGTGATGGAACGTATGATTCAAGCGTGGCTGGTGTGCTGGCTAGAGTCTCGAAACTTACTGACGAATGCACAGTGTGGATTTCGAGCACGGCGTTCTGCAGTTGACCAAATCGTTACTTGGTCCACCCATGCCATGAATGGTTTTCTGCGGAAATCCCAGGCTGTGGTTGTGTTTTTCTATTTGGAGAAAGCCTATGACGCCTGCTGGAAAACTGGTATACCCCGTACTCTTTACATGTGGGGCTTCTGTGGGCGCCTGCCCTGTTTCCTTAAGGCATTTTTACAAGACCGAGTTTTCAAACTGCGTGCGGTTTCTGCCTTGTCGAACACCTTTATCCAGGAAAATGGTGTGCCTCATGATTCCGTCCTGAGCGTCGTCCTCTTTGCTATCGCCATTAACCATATAATGGCCTGTCTCCCGCACGGTGTCTCTGGCTTCCTTTTTGTTGACGATTTTGCCATCTATTGCAGTTCTCGGCGGACCTGTCTCACTGAGCGGCGTCTTCAGCGCTGTCTTGATCGTCTTTACTCCAGGAGCATCGACAATGGCTTTCGCTTTTCCACTGACAAAACCGTCTGTATGAATATCTGGTGGCACAAATGGTTTCACCCATCTCTACATCTTTGGCCTGTTGTCCTTCCATTCGTTGAATCTACGAAATTCCTGGGGCTCATGCTCGATAGGAAACACTCTTGGTCCTACCATGTGACTTACCTGGCAGCCCGCTGTAAGCGTTCCCTCAATGTCTTATGTGTCCTGAGTGGTACTTCCTGGGGTGTCGATCGAACCTCCCTCCTCCATTTGTATCGGTCCCTTGTCCGAAACTCGACTGAGCGCTTTGTTTATGCGTCTGCACGCCCACCCCTCTTACGCCACCTTAACACTATCCACCATCATGGCATCCGTTTGGCCACGGGTGCCTCTTACACCAGCCCAGTTTGGAGTCTGTATGCTGAAGCTGCTGAACTACCACTGTTCTACCACCATGACTTTCTCCTCAGCAGGTATTCCTGCCGTTTGTCTGCCATGCATGGCCACTCCTCCTCTGCCTCCTTCTTTGATGATTCCTTTGGTCGTCAGTATGGGGCACGTCCCTCTTCTCTGTTACCTCCTGGAGTCCACTTTCGGCACATGATATGGCAGCTTATCTTCACACTACCTGCCACCTTCCCGGTGGGTGTGAACCCTTCACCACCTTGGCTTCGTGAAGCGACCCATGTTAACCTTGGCCTTCATTCGCTTTTTAAGGTCACTAATCCATCCTCAGTCTATCGCCTTCAGTTTCACGACCTTTTCATGGAACTTCGCTTAGTACCTTTGTATACACTAATGGCTCTCGGACTGACGGTGGGTTCGGGTGCTCCTTCGTCATTGGCAGCCATGTCTTTCGATATTGGCTTCCGGCACACTCCTCAGTATTTACTGCCGAGCTCTTTGCCTTGTATCACGCCACGGAGTACACCCGGCGACACAGCCTTTTTCCAATTGTGTCCTCTAAATAGACTCATTCAGTGCCCTTCAAAGTCTCTGTGCGCTGTGCACTACCCATCCCTTAGTGCAGCGGGTCCAGGAAAACGCTCACTTGCTCACTCTTGTTGGAGCGAGTGTGATGTTTCTGTGGATTCCTGGTCATGTCGGTCTTGCAGGAAACAAGGCTTCTGACGCTGCTGCCAAGGCTGCAGTCCTCGTACTTCAGACAGAGAGTACCTATAGTCCCCCCAATGATCTCTGCATTGCCGTCAGCCAGGAGGTGGTGTCCCTTTGGCATCGACAATGGTCCTCGCTTCACAGGAATAAGCTCTGGAATATTAAGCCTCTCCCAGCGACTTGGACGACCTCCTCTCGGCCCTCCCGCCGGGACGAGATTATTTTAACTCGGCTGCGTATTGGGCACTACCTTTTCAGCCAGCCATCGTCATTTCCTAAGTAGCGCTACCCAATCACTTTGTACACATCGCGCCCATGTTTTAACTGTCTGCCACTTCCTGATGGAATGCCCTTTTTTTTAACCACTTACGTTCCCTCTTGGGTTTGCCGTCTGATTTATAAGCCGTTTTAGCAAATGACGCTCAAGCTGTCCACCGCGTTTTACTTTTATCCGCCGAAGCAATATGTCTGTATGGTGTCTCTTTTAGCCCTTTTTCCACGTGCCTGTTTTTAGCTGTCTTCTGTTACGTCAATTGGGACTGACGTATAGTCGTTTAACTCCTCCCTGTATTCGTCTTCAATCGTTTTGACTTGGGCGCATATGGCCCCAGTTGTTTTTTCCGCCCTAAAACAAACAAAACTAAACAAAATCTTCATCTTGTGCAACTTACATCCTTCTGAATCTGCTTAGCGTATTCATCTCTTTGTCTCCCTCTACGATTTTTAGCCCCACGCTTCCCTCAAGTACGAAATTCGAGATCCCTTGATACCTCAAAACGTGTCCTACCAACCGATCCCTTCTCCTTGTCAAGTTGTGCCACAAATTCGTCTTTTCCCCAATTCCATTCAGTACCTCCTCATTAGTTACGTGATCTACCCATCTAATCTTCAGCATTCTTTTGTAACACCACATTTCAAAAGCTTCTATTCTCTTCTTATCTAAATTCTTTATCGTCCATGTTTAGCTTCCATACGTGGCTACATTCCATTCAAATACTTTCAAAAAAGACTTCCTGACACTTAAATCTATACTTGATGTTAAAAATTTCTATTCGTCAGAAACGCTTTCCTTGCCATAGCCAGTCTACATTTTATATTCTCTCTACTCCGACAATCATCAGTTATTTTGCTCCCATATAACTAAACTCATTTACTACTTTAAGTGTCCAGTTTCCTAATCTAATACCTTCGGCATTACCTGATTTAATTCAACTACATTCCATTGTCCTCGTTTTGTTTTTGTTGATGTTCATCTTACGTCTTCTTTTCAAATGGTTCAAATGGCTCTGAGCACTATGGGACTCAACTGCTGTGGTCATAAGTCCCCTAGAACTTAGAACTACTTAAACCTAACTAACCTAAGGACAGCACACAACACCCAGCCATCACGAGGCAGAGAAAATCCCTGACCCCGCCGGGAATCGAACCCGGGAACCCGGGCGTGGGAAGCGAGAACGCTACCGCAAGACCACGAGATGCGGGCCCTTCTTTTCAAGACACTGTCCATTCCGTTCAGCTGCTTCTTCCAGGATCTTTGCTGTCTCTAGCAGAATTACAACGTCGTTTGCAAACCTCAAATTTTTTATTTTCTCTCCGTGTATTTTAATTCCTACTCGAAATTTTTCTTTTGATTCTTTTACTGCTTGCTCAATATACAGATTGAATAACATCAGGCATAGTACACAACCCTGTCTTACTCGCTTCTCAACCACTACTTCTCTTTCATGCCCCTCGACTCTTATGACTGCCACCTGGTTTCTGTAAAAATTGTAAATAGCCTTTCGCTCCCTGTATTTTACCCTGCCACCTTCAGAATTTGAAAGAGAGTGGTCCAGTCAACATTGTCAAAAGCTTTCTCTAAGTCTAAAAACACTAGAAATGTACGTTTTCCCCTCCTTAACCGATGTTCAAAGATAAGTCGCCGGGTCAGTATTGCGTCACGTGTTCCAACATTTCTACGGAATCCAGACTGGTCTTCCCCGAGGTCGGATTCTACAGTTTTTCCATTCTTATTTAAAGAATTCGTGTTAGTACATTGTAACCGTCAGTTGTTAAACTGATAAGTTCGGTAATTTTCACACCTATCAACACCTGCTTTCTTTGGGATGGGAATTATTATATCCTTCTTGAAGCCTGAGGATATTTCGCCTGCCTCAAACATCTTGCTCACCAGACTTTGTCAGACTTTGTCATGACTACCCTCCGAAGGCTCTCAGTAGTTGTAATGGAATGTTGTCTACTCCCGGGGCTTTATTTCGGCTCAGGTCTTTCAGTGCTCTGTCAAATTCTTCACGCAGTATCATATCTCCCATTTCATCATCATCTACATCCTCTTCCATTTCCACAATATTGCCCTCAAGTACATCGCTCTTATATAGACCCTCTATATACCCCTTCCACCTTTCTGCTTTCCCTTCTTTGCTTAGGATGGATTTTCCGTCTAAGCTCTTGGTATTCATACAGGTGATTCTCTCTTTTCCAAATGTCTCTTTGATTTTCCTGTAGGCAGAATCTATCTTACCCTAGTGATACATGCTTCTACATCCTTACATTTGTCCTCTAGCTATCCTTGCTTAGCCATTTTGCACTTCCTGTCGATTCATTTACTGCATTTTTACACTTTCTCCTTTCATCAGTTAGTTTCAATATCTCTCCTGTTACCCAAAGATCTCTACCAGCTCTCGTCTTTTTACCTACCTGATCCTCTGCTGACTTCACTATTTTATCTCTCAAAGCTATCTGTTCCTCTTCTACTGTATTCCTTTCCCTTGTTCTTGTCAGTCGTCCGCTAATACTCTCTCGGAAACACTCTATAACCTCTGGTTCTTTCAGTTTATCCAAGTCCCATCTCCTTAAATTCCTATATTTCTGCCGTTCCTTCAGTTTCAATCTACAGTGCATAACCAATAAATTGTGGTCAGAGTCCACATCTGCACCTGGAAATGTCTTACAATTTAAAACCTGGTTTCTAAATCTTTGTCCTACCATTGTATAATCTATTTGAAACCTTCCAGTGTCTCCAGGTCTTTTCCATGTATACAGCCGTCTTTCATTCATCGATAAATTGCAGTATTTTCTGAGTTAACCACAAATTTATTCCTCTGTTCTCACGGTACCTTCCTCGTCTTGTCTTATACAGTTTATTTCCTTCGTTTTCACTTTCCACTCTTCTACTGAATTACTCTCGACTTCGCATTGAATACCAGTTGCACTGCCAAGTGTTGGTTTCTTCCTGTCCAAACATGTCGACGCAGAGATTTCACCCTCTTCTCTGGTGTATGAGCCTGAAGATGGTCAGAAAATTCTGCACCGAAATATTATGGTTCGAAGTGATTAGCGACAGCCCTTAGTTCGTTGAAAAATACGTGGAACAGTTTGTATGCTGAGAACGGTTTAAAGCTCCTCTTGGTTTTTGTTTACATCAGTGATTCCTACTTTGAAGAGCTTGCACTTCATCCCGCTCCTAAAATTTCTGCCTCCTGCGTCATCTCGTGGTATAATTTTTTTATCCTCTTGAAGTTTAGCATACTAAAGAACACTACTAGATGAGGATCAGTAGATCCACTCCTAAGTAATCCAGTATTGTATTAATAAATCTGTCCATGATGCAGTCCATTTGATACTTTTCTCGCTTATATCGGTTATACAAGTATACCGTTTACGTTTCCGATTTTGGAGTAGAATATTAGGTACAACCTGATAAAGCTAGCGCCGATAGCAAGAACTACCATCTTACACTACTGGCCACTAAAATTGCTACACCACGAAGATGACGTGTCACAGACGCGAAATTTAACCGACAGGAAGAAGATGCTGTGATATGCAAATGATTAGCTTTTCAGAGCATTCACACAAGGTTGGCGCCGGTGGCAACACCTACAACGTGCTTACATGAGGAAAGTTTCCAAAAGATTTCTCATACACAAACAGCAGTTGACTGGCGTTGCCTGGTGTAAAGGTGTTGTGATGCGTCGTGTAAGGAGGAGAAATGCGTACCATCACGTTTCCGACTTTGATAAAGGTCGGATTGTCGCCTATCGCGATTGCGGTTTACCGTACCGGGACATTGCTGCTCGCGTTGGTCGAGATCCAATGACTGTTAGCAGAATATGGAATCGGTGGGTTCAGGAGGGTAATACGGAACGCCGTGCTGGATCCCAACGGCCTCTTCTCACTAGCAGTCGAGGCGACAGGCATCTTATCCGCATGGCTGTAACTGATCGTGCAGCCACGTCTCGATCCCTGAGTCAACAGATGGGGACGTTTTGAAGACAACAAGCATCTGCATGAACAGTTCGACGACGTATGAAGCAGCATAGACTATCTGCTCGGAGACCATGGCTGCGGTTACCCTTGACGCTGCATTACCGACAGGAGCGCCTGCGATGGTGTACTCAACGACGAACCTGGGTGCACGAATGGCAAAACGTCATTTTTTCGGATGAATCCAGGTTCTGTTTACAGCATCATGATGGGCACATCCGTGTTTGGCGACATCGCGGTGAACACGCATTGGAAGCGTGTATTCGTCATCGCCATACTGGCGTATCACCTGGCGTGATGGTATGGGGTGCCACTGATTACGCGTCTCGGTCACCTCTTGTTCGCATTGACGGCACTTTGAACAGAGGACGTTACATTTCAGATGTGTTACAACCCGTGGCTCTACCCTTCATTCGATCCCTGCGAAACCCTACATTTCAGCAGGATAATGCACGACGGCATGTTGCAGGTCCTGTACGGGCCTTTCTGGACACAGAAAATGTTCGACTGCTGCCCTGGCCAGCACATTCTCCAGATCTGTCACCAATTGAAAACGTCTGGTCAATGGTGGCCGAGCAACTGGCTCGTCACAATATGCCAGTCACTACTCTTGATGAACTGTGGTATCGTGTTGAAGCTGCAGGGGCAGCTGTACCTGTACACGCCATCCGAGCTCTGTTTGACTCAACGCCCAGGCGTACCAAGGCCGTTATTACGGCCAGAGGTGGTTCTCCTAGGTACTGATTTCTCAGGATCTATGCACCCAAATTGCGTGAAAATGTAATTACATGTCAGTTCTGGTATAATGTATTTGTCCAATGAATACCCGTCTGTCATCTGCATTTCTTCTTGGTGTAGCAATTTTAATGGCCAGTAGTGTATTTGTTCCCCTTTCCTCGCGTTTTTCACTAATTCCGAATTCCATTCTCTCTTCCAATCATTTATTACTGTGACATTTACATCCACCACTCTGTTTACTCGTATATTTATTTCCACATCATGAATGAGTGACGTGTATATATAAAAAAAGTTTTGTGGGGTTAGAACTTGCTGAATACTGAGAACGATGATTCGACCACTACTAAGTCTTAAGTTTAACCTGGTAATCTAGCTTTACATTCTTCTAGATTCTCTAGTGCTTTAATAGAGTTCGATGGCACGATCTGGAGAAGATCAACTCTATCCAGAATCCTCTTTGGTATCAACTACCTGCTACTCCAGCTCTAGTGAAACTTGCTGCAGAGATAGTTTTCTTTACTTTTACGTCACGTAAGTGTTTATTAGGAAACAGATTCACATTTTGCGAGTCTGCACTGATGTCAGTTCTTTGCGACAAGTGACAAATCTGTGCCGGACTGGGACTCGCTGCCGGACTTCTCTCTTATCGGGTTCGGTCCTCTTCGCAGATTCGGATATCCCAGCACGCCTCAGGGACCGACTCAAAGTTCCATCCGTAACTGTGTCCACACCACTTACGGTAGCACATTTCGTGATCCCCACACAGGAAGACATAAACATTTTCTCGTTTTTTTATCCGTCGGCTCACGGATACGTCATTGATGGCTACAATGTCTTTATTCATACATTGTCTGTATTGTCATCTTCTAACGTGAAGATGCAGACAGTGTATAAATACAGACACTGTAACAATCAATGACATAAATGTTTCCCACTGTCGTTGTACAGCTTGAAAAGATGCTACTCTTGGAGGTCGGCATGCAATTCTTCATCCAGATTCATGAGAAAAGGAATATTGGGAATAGTGCTTTTGGGCCCTTACCTATTGCCAGACACGATGAATGCGTTCCTCTATCGTATGTTTCTTTGCAGTACTTTGTGTGATGCATCAGAAAACAATCCACTTGGTGTTCAGCGACAGCTATGGTTCCAGCATGATGCTGCATTGGCACACTTTTGAATGAAAGTGTATAACCATCTAAATGCAGCTTTTCCACACAAGTGGATTATCATGGAGGTCCAATGTTTTGGCCTCTACGTACCCTGGGCCTTAATCCACTAGGTTTCTATTTGTGGGGATTTTCCAAACTCAGCACCTTTTCCTGAACCTCTCCAATCTTTTCCCTTCACCCCCCTTCCTTCCCCTACAATCCTCTTGATGGAATGAGGAGCCACTGGCTACGAAAGCTTGTATTCGTAAGACCTTTTTTTTACATGCGTGTTCTCTTTCCGCCAGTTGATGAATCGTTATGCAGAGATACAAAAGCTTGCACAGGACAGATTAGTGTAGTGAGCTGCATCAAACTAGATCACGACTGTAACCATCAGGTTGACAACTGCGTTCCATTGAATGAATTCCCTGAAATTTCTAGTTTGAAATTTCAGATTTCCTTGAAAAACATTTTCTTGTATGTGAGAGCATGTCTTACTTTACAGTTTTCCGTGGTTGCAGCTTTTAGTGTTCCACCTATAGATGTACACGACCTAACAGCTCACGTTCATGCTGCTTCGGCAATGGTAGAACCTAGTGTTTTGCTTAGGATGCTGCAATGTATGACCCAGTGAGTAGCGAAGTGTCTGCAAATACTTAGAACGCCTTCTCTAAAGTGAATGTTGCTCGTACGTGTACATACCAGCGTTGTAAAGATAAGTCTGGGCTTGGAACGAACAAAATGGAATTGTGCGTAATGTGCAAGCTACTGTAGCCTGTCTATCGTGCTTTTGTACCTCATGGGATACAGACCATGTATCTGTATACACTATTATTTTCTGTTGACTGTATTTGTGTTTTGACTAAACCAAGTTGTGTGCAACTTCATACTTTCGTCGCGCAAAGATTGTTCCATAAAATTTCGGGAGTGCAGCCGCATAAATTCGACTTCTTCTTCTAATATTTACACTGAATACCGTCCAGCCATCTTCAGAGTGAGCCGAGGAGACTGACACTCCAGCACTTGCTCCGTCCTTTTAGTCGTGCGGTGACAGAGCACTGCATTGACACTGGGCACTCCATGGTGCACGGTAACGTCGAAATTTTAGCCTCGATTTCATCTTTCTGGGACTCAACAGTGAAAGCAGCAACTGAAATTCGGTTGGCGACGAATTTAATTAAGAGAGATAGCAGCTTCAGCTTGGACAAATCATGGAATCCGGAAATTTCTGTAATAAAATCACAAATACGTCGCGACGGTGCAGATCGCAGTGATACATCGATATCACGGTGTGGATCGACTGCTCAGCCACAGATCTAATTCTATGCATATACCATACCTCTCTGCCACCGATCAAAGTCTCTGGCCCCTTGTGTATCTGTGGCCGCATGCGCAGTGGTTGGTCCGCGGGTTTAAAAGGACGGAGCAAGTGCTGGAGCGTCACCTCGGCTCACTCTGGAGATGGCTGGAGGGTGTTCAGCCGAAATATTAGAAGAAGTCGAATTTATGCGGCTGCACGCCCGAAATTTTATGGAACAAACCAAGTTGTTGTTTACGTTTGAAAGAAGTTCATGTTATGTCTTAATGATTAAATAAAGGTAAGCGGACCTCGGGGAAGATCAGTTTGGATTCCGTAGAAATGTTGGAACACGTGAGGCAGTACTAACCTTACGACTTATCTTAGAAGAAAGATTAAGAAAAGGCAAACCTACGTTTCTAGCATTTGTAGACTTAGAGAAAGCTTTTGACAATGTTAACTGGAATACTCTCTTTCAAATTCTGAAGGTGGCAGGGGTAAAATACAGGGAGCGAAAGGCTATTTACAATTTGTACAGAAACCAGGTGGCAGTCATAAGAGTCGAGGGGCATGAAAGAGAAGTAGTGGTTGAGAAGCGAGTAAGACAGGGTTGTAGCCTCTCCCCGATGTTATTCAATCTGTATATTGAGCAAGCAGTAAAGGCAACAAAAGAAATATTCGGAGTAGGTATTAAAATTCATGGAGAAGAAGTAAAAACTTTGAGGTTCGCCGATGACATTGTAATTCTGTCAGAGACAGCAAAGGACTTGGAAGAGCTGTTGAACGGAATGGACAGTGTCTTGAAAGGAGGATATAAGATGAACATCAACAAAAGCAAAACGAGGATAATGGAATTATGTCGGGTGATGCTGAGGGAATTAGATTAGGAAATGAGACACTTAAAGTAGTAAAGGAGTTTTGCTATTTAGGGAGTAAAATAACTGATGATGGTCGAAGTAGAGAGGATATAAAATGTAGACCGGCAATGGCAAGGAAATCGTTTCTGAAGAAGAAAAATTTGTTAACATCGAGTATAGATTTAAGTGTCAGGAAGTCGTTTCTGAAAGTATTTGTATGGAGTGTAGCCATGTATGGAAGTGAAACATGGACGATAAATAGTTCGGACAGGAGGAGAATAGAAGCTTTCGAAATGTGGTGCTACAGAAGAATGCTGAAGATTAGATGGGTAGATCACATAACTAATGAGGAGGTATTGAATAGAATTGGGGAGAGGAGGAGTTTGTGGCACAACTGGACGAGAAGAAGGGATCGGTTGGTAGGACATGTTCTGAGGCATCAAGGGATCACAAATGTAGCATTGGAGGGCAGCGTGGAGGGTAAAAATCGTAGAGGGAGACCAAGAGGTGAATACACTAAGCAGATTCAGAAGGATGTAGGTTGCAGTAGGTACTGGGAGATGAAGAAGCTTGCACAGGATAGAGTAGCATGGAGAGCTGCATCAAACCAGTCTCAGGACTGAAGACCACAACAACAACAACAACAGTAACGGAAATACCTAGTCTAACTGAGCTAAAGGGACAGCTGCGGCGCACTTCATGACACATGTTCTTGCCCATGCTGCATACAGTTGCAACGTTTCCGTGGCCAAATTTTTAAACTGCTATTATGTTAAACCTACTGGCGAGACTAGGTTTTGCTGCATACGCTTTTGTCTTAAACTGAGATGAGGAATCGCATGTCGACCTCCAAGTGCAGCATTTTTCCTTCACTCTGTATACAGGGTGCTACGAAAGGATAACGACGAACGTCGAAGGGTCGTAGAGGAACAATTGTCGGTAGGAACCCGTTTCCAAAAACGTCATCCGACGACACTACAAAGTGTTGAAGTTTCAGGCGCCGGCACCTGTCTATGTACGTACGAGGGCAGTTCAATAAGTAATGCAACACATTTTTTTCTGAAACAGGGGTTGTTTTATTCAGCATTGAAATACACCAGGTTATTCCCCAATCTTTTAGCTACACAACACTATTTTTCAACGTAATCTCCATTCAATGCTACGGCCTTACGCCACCTTGAAATGAGGGCCTGTATGCCTGCACGGTACCATTCCACTGGTCGATGTCGGAGCCAACGTCGTACTGCATCAATAACTTCTTCATCATCCGCGTAGTGCCTCCCACGGATTGCGTCCTTCATTACGCCAAACATATGGAAATCCGACGGTGCGAGATCGGGGCTGTAGGGTGCATGAGGAAGAACAGTCCACTGAAGTTTTGTGAGCTCCTCTCGGGTGCGAAGACTTGTGTGAGGTCTTGCGTTGTCATGAAGAAGGAGAAGTTCGTTCTGATTTTTTTGCCTACGAACACGCTGAAGTCGTTTCTTCAATTTCTGAAGAGTAGCACAATACAATTCAGAGTTGATCGTTTGACCATGGGGAAGGACCTCGAACAGAATAACCCCTTCAGCGACCCAGAAGACTGTAACCATGACTTTACCGGCTGAGGGTATGGCTTTAAACTTTTTCTTGGTAGGGGAGTGGGTGTGGCGCCACTCCATTGATTGCCGTTTTGTTTCAGGTTCGAAGTGATGAACCCATGTTTCATCGCCTGTAACAATCTTTGACAAGAAATTGTCATCCTCAGCCACATGACGAGCAAGCAATTCCGCACAGATGGTTCTCCTTTGCTCTTTATGGTGTTCGGTTAGACAACGAGGGACTCAGCGGGAACAAACCTTTGAATATCCCAACTGGTGAACAATTGTGACAGCACTACCAACAGAGATGTCAAGTTGAGCACTGAGTTGTTTGATTAGTGATCCGTCGATCATCTCGAACGAGTGTGTTCGCACGCTCCGCCACTGCAGGAGTCACAGCTGTGCACGGCCGGCCCGCACGCGGGAGATCAGACAGTCTTGCTTGACCTTGCGGCGATGATGACACACGCTTTGCCCAACGACTCACCGTGCTTTTGTCCACTGCCAGATCACCGTAGACATTCTGCAAGCGCCTATGAATATCTGAGATGCCCTGGTTTTCCGCCAAATGAAACTCGATCACTGCCCTTTGTTTGCAACGCACATCCATTACAGACGCCATTTTAACAGCTCCGTACAACGCTGCCACCTGTCGGAAGTCAATGAAACTATACGAGACGAAGCGGGAATGTTTGAAAATATTCCACAAGAAATTTCCGGTTTTTTCAACCAAAATTGGCCGAGAAAAAAAATGTGTTGCATTACTTATTGAACTGCCCTCCTATGTGCAGGCTGATTCTAGAATGATGATGTCGCAAACTTTCAGGGATGAGGGAGGAGAATAAGTGTATCAATTTGTGATGAGCGGCCTTGGCTCGGAAAAGAACGAGTTGAAAGTTATAAGCGATTGTTGTTCTGACATATCTGACAGTGGAATACGTGTGCTGGTCCTGTTGCTGCTGTGATTGTATGCTGGTATGGACCTAAACAACAAAAAAAAAAATGTCCATCTAACATGGACTCTAAAGTGGATAAAGTGAAAGGAGATGTGTTTCATAGTCGCGAAGATGAACAACTGCTCATAGCTCCTCAGGTATGCATTTTACAACCTGTATACACTGGATTTTTTTCCTTGTTTTCGTCCCCATTCTAGTATAGTTGAAACTTTCCTACTCTACATCCGCAGCAACAACATACCGGTACATGTATTCCACTGTAAGAGGAGTCAGAAAGATTTTCGCTTATAGCTTTCGACTCGTTCGTTTCTGGATCAGGTCTCTTACCTCAAATTGATACATTTTACCTTCTGCATCATCCCTTTATATGATGGAGAAGGCTAAGATAAATGTATAAAGGGCGTTCAGGAATAGCCGTCACAGACCTCTAGGACTATATTCGATTTTAAGTAACTCTGCAGTTAAATCTTCACGTGTTTGTTCAAGCGTTTGTTCCATTGAGTCTAACTTTTGAAGCTGTTGCTGTATTTGTCTCTGATTTTGTTCCATTGTGTCTAACTGTTGCTGTGTTTGCCTCTGATTGTGTTTTATTTGTTGCATTGATTGCAATAATAATGTATTAGTGTCTGGAATCTGTTCCTCTATGCTTCTCGGCAGTGCATTTCCACCGGCAACATTCACATTTTGACAAGCAGAAAATGTGTCTTGACTTATTTGAGAAAACGGTGAGGACCCAAAACCTGAATCTACAGTATTTGCAAGATTGTGTCCTGTAATTTCGGATTCCTGAGGCGAGCTGTTGCCGACCGACCGATCGATAATGCTTCCTTGTTCACTAATTGTTTCACTGTCTATACCATTATTTGCCACCCGCTCCATTTCCGTATGCACAGTTACCAAATTAATACGTTGAATCTATGTTAATTCATTACACGGTGGTGCTGATAAGCTACAACCATCGTCACTATCACTTCTCAATTTACTTTGGAGCCTAGTGTTCCGTTTTTCACACGCCATAATTATCACGTATTTCACACGATAACAAGAACAGCACAATTTGAAGAGCAAAAACAAGAAAACACATTAGCATTGCACAGAAAATTGCAAGCATAGCTGCGAAATACTTGGTGCAAATCTACATGCATGCCACAAAAGTTTTACTGTTCAAGAATGAAAAACTGCAACTACAAAGGAAATTCTCTCTATAATTACGCGCTAGCAATAAACAATAATTACACTAATTACACAAATTACAAGAAAAAATCAGAAGATTCCAGTGAGGTATCCTCGGTTAAGGGTCGACATATGAAACGTCCCCCTGAAAAATTAATGAATTACTGTGCTGATAAACGTCTTACGTTATTTGATTTTCATACAGATGAGCAAAACTGAACGTACTCAGACATTTCTTTCTTTACTTATTCTGGTCATCACTAAACTGACACACGATTTTTTTTAACGCAACGCAATCTGACTTTCAATAATCTCTGTAAAAGAATGGCCCTGACTAACAAGAACCCATACCTTTCATGGATCACTTACCTCACAAAAATCTTCGTTACTCAAACTACTGCAATACAGCGTGCGCCAATGCTACCAGCTGAATAAAAGGTTCTAACTACTGAAGGTACTACCTACTGATAGGCATAGTTAGCAAATGAAAGATTTTGATAGAGAACAAACAAAGTATTTGCCTTAATAATGTACAAAAGTCATCATATATATATATATATATATATATATATATATATATATATATATATATATATATATATATATATATACCCTATCCGAGCCTCAGGTACAGGGCGGGTCGCAGGTGGCGGATAGCGAACGATCCATCAGATATGGTGGACAGCTGCGAATAAGGGGAAACCCAAATAAGCAGTCCCGGACCGAGGCGGCAGCATCACGAGGGTGTGGGAGTGTGACTTTTGGCAAGGGTCACACTCATTCAAAAACCACAGAACCCGAAGACGTTGCTGTGTCATGGCGAGTAAGTGCCGCCATTACAATAAGCACCGTCAACACCCAAATCCAGGACGCGTCTGAAGTGGGAACCATCGGCATTCTGGTCAGCGTCTGTTCACACAATGTGCGGCTGGTCATAATGCTCCAGGAACTAACAATCCCTGGTTCTAAACACCCAGTGGAAACACTGGACCAACTTGATTACAAGCAAGTATGACTCGTGCAAGTAATAACAACATTACCCCAGGTGGTAACCAATCCACCCATCAACAGATGGCAACCAGGAATTCGGATTCTGGGGAACCTGGACTTACACGATTACATCAGAGAAAGTCGGAGCTCTCTGGCAAACTTCCACTTAAAACACCTACATACATTGGAACCTTTAACATAAATACATTAATCCAACCAGGAAAACTTCTAAACCTTACAACAGAACTTGAAAAGCAAAAGATAGTAATACTAGCTTTACAGGAGACACGTTTTACAGATGAAGAAACATCAGATTATGGCAACTATCGCATCTTTAAGAGCAAGACGGATAAACGAATCGGAAGAGGAGCCCCCCATCTCGGGATGGCGTTTATCATACACAAGAGCGTGCTCAGCTCCATCAAGGAAGTTACTCCCGTAAATAATAGGATAATGACGATGCGCTTACAATGTGCCAACAAAACATACACAATGGTTAATGTTCATGCTCCCACAAACGGAGACAACAAGAAAAACCCCATAGAAACAGAAAAGTTCTGGGAAAATTTGGAGAATATAATGGCCAGGATTCCAAAAGATGATACAAAAGTTCTACTCGGCGATTTTAATGCCCAAATGGGTAGAGAGAAAATCCACCAAAAAACCGTAGGCAAATATCCTGCACATAAATTTACCAATAAAAATGGTACAAGGCTCGTCGAACTATGTAAGCAGAATAACCTGAAGATAATGTCAACATCTCTAAGAAAATGTCCAAGAAAACAAAAGACATGGAGATCTCCTATACAACAAATTGGCGAGTTTCAAATAGATCATGTGGCGATTTCATACCCAGTACAAAAAGAAATTTACGACGTCCAAGTACGCAGAGGAGCAAACATTGATTCAGACCATTACCTAACTAGAATTAAAATCAAGTTTACAGCACGAAGAAGTCATCAGAAGAAAACAGAAATACAGAAATATGACACCAAGAAGATTAAAGAATCTAAAGTAAAAGAAGAATGGGAGAAGGAAAAGGCAAACAAATGGGAAGAATTTCATTCTAAAATCACGCGAATAGCTAAGGAAACTATTCCCTTGAAAAAGATATTCAAACACCCTTGGTGGGATTCGGACTGTGAAAATGCATTGGAAAGGAGAAAAAAGGCATTTCAAGAATATAACAGTAAAAAATCACAAGAAAGTCTACATTTATTTAACGAGGTTAGAAAACAGGTTTCAAAATCTATTAGGCAAGCAAAAAGGAAGTACACAAAGGCACAACTGGATGCCATAGAAGAAAATTTCCAAAACTATAATACAAGAGACTTCTACAGAACTTTCGCAGATAAAATACGAGGATATATCCCTCAAAATTTATGTTTCAGAAAACCAGATGGTAAATTAGCCCTAACAAACCAGGAAAACTGTCAAGTATTGGCTCAATATTTTTCTAACCTACTAAATTGCCCAGAACCTAGTTTAAGGTTTCCCAAAGAAATCTGTGCCAACGCTCAACCGGATTCATTACCACCAACACAGGAAGAAATCAAATGTCACATTAAAAACTTAAAAAATAATAGAACATCTGGCGAAGATGGCATTGTTGCAGAGCTATTAAAAAACCTAGGACCAAAGACGTTGCAAGAGCTCACAAAAATAATAACAAAAATATGGGAAACAGAAAAATTACCAGAGGAGTGGAAATGTGCCCTTATTCACCCGTTACATAAAAAAGGAGACAGAACAAATGTCAATAACTACAGGGGAATCTCACTTTTACAAGTCACCTACAAAATTCTCTCAACATGCCTGCTGAAAAGAACACAAGAGCAGCTGGAATGCCAAATTGGTGATTAACAAGCAGGCTTCCGCCCCGGTCGCTCATGCATAGAACAAATATTTAATTTAAAGACAATATTAAAACACAAAGCAATTAGAAATGCCCCCATAAGTTGTACATTTGTAGTTTTTAAGAAAGCCTATGACTCAATTGACTGGCAATCATTGTTTAACATTTTAGAGGAATTTGGACTTGACTCCAAAACACTAAGGCTTATCAAAGAATCACTGACAGACACTGTATCTAAAGTTAAATTCAGGGGAGAAATCTCTGAACCTTTTCTCATAAAAACTGGAGTACGTCAAGGTGACGGGCTATCTCCACTTTTGTTTAATATAGTCCTGGATAAAGTCATTAAGGAATGGGAAAAAGAATTAAAAAATCAATCCCACTGGAAACCAATCCATCTTGGTAGAACCAAAGACAACGTGGAGATATCTTGTTTAGCATTCGCGGACGACTTGGCCATACTTGCAGATGATGAAGAAATCGCCACCAAACAAATAGAGATCCTTAAGGAATGCGCGGATAAAGTAGGTTTACAAATTTCGTTTCAAAAGACAGAATTTTTCTGTACAAAATTCCATATACACAGTTTGAACACAAAATATGGAAAAATAAATAGAGTAAAACATTTTAAATACCTAGGTGAAATTTTGGAGCCAACCGGAGGAGAGAAAGTTGCACAGAAGATCAGACAACAGAAAATGAAGAGAGCATATGGTATGACACATGAAATATACAATAAAAAATGCATCTCCTCGAACACAAAAATCAGACAATACTGCGCAGTAATTAAGCCAGCAGCACTATATGCTAGTGAAACGCTCACACTCCACACAAAATGTGATTTAGAAAAAATACTAAAAGAAGAACGAAAAATTATGAGAAAGATTTTAAGTCCAAAATTAACAGAAGAAGGATACCGGATACAATCAAGAAGAACCACAGAAACTATATCAAACCTGGCAGCAGACATAAGAAGGCGAAGATTAAAATTTTATGGACATGTCACTAGACTTCCCCCCACACGACTCACCAACAGAATTCTCACTTACATAGAAAATGTCAAATCAACAACACCATGGACTAGCCAAGTAAAATTAGATTTACAAAAAGCAAATATTGAACTTAAAGATGTCAAAGATAGAAAAACTTTTAGAAATAAGGTGGAAAAGTGGAATGTATTGTCGGAGAAGGAAGCACTAAAGAGACCAGGAACAAAATGGACAGAAGAAAGAAAAAGAAAACATGGAGAACGAATGAAAGAAGTATTGAAGAAACGACGTCAGAAAGCTTTGCGTGATCCTTCTGGGTCCATTCGCGATAAGTATATATATATATATATATATATATATATATATATATATATATATATATATATATATATATATATATCAGTTTATGATATCCAATATTACAAATTTACTCTTTCTGATGGACACACGTCCAGATCGTATGCTCTCAAAATTCTGCCATCTCTCTCCCCACATCCACCACTGCTGGCGGCTCACCTCCAACTGCGCAACGCTATGCGCTGTTGACATCCTACTGCCCAACACTACAATAGCAAATATTCCAACAATGCCAACCAGCCACAGACTGCACACAGCATAGCCAGTGATTCTCATACAGAGCGCTACGTGACGTTACCAATATAAAAACCTAAACAGCCTACTTACACACTTGATGTTTTAGTGTTAATACAAATAAATGTGCTTATATGATAACTGGATATTTCGATACGTTTTCTGGCGTTTTGTTATCTAATAATTGTACTACGTCACGCCTAGTTCAATGCCTTAAGCAGAAGTGTATGAGATAAAAATCTCAATTGAAACGGTCAATTAAAAACGTTTCCGGACCTGGGTTCCTGCCGGCCGGGGTGGCCGAGCGGTTCTAGGCGCTACAGTCTCGAACCGCGCGACCGCTACGGTCGCAGGTTCGAATCCTGCCTCGGGCATGGATGTGTGTGCTGCCCTTAGGTTCGTTAGGTTTAAGTAGTTCTACGTTCTAGGGGACTGATGACCTTCGATGTTAAGTTCCATAGTGCTCAGACCCTGGGTTCCTATTCAGAATATTATGTCCTCATTCGCCTCTATAAGTCTTAGAAATTTGTAATTGGAATTTCCGAACAGCCCGTATACTGGTGCAGGCGCCCATAGCTTCGATAGTCCGTAGCGTGGTTGGATGAAGCTCCTGGACACGGGTTCCTATCGTCATTTTGTTCCTGAATA
Organism: Schistocerca nitens; assembly: GCF_023898315.1. NCBI lineage: Eukaryota > Metazoa > Arthropoda > Insecta > Orthoptera > Acrididae > Schistocerca > Schistocerca nitens. The sequence goes on along the minus strand of NC_064621.1, from coordinate 276,583,251 downwards.
CATCTTCTACATCCCCTTGAAGTTTGTACGTGTAGTTTTGAAACACCCGATATATAACAACTGCACTTTGCATGGCGGAGTGTACGTCGTGACTCTATTATTAATCGATATTTGTTGATCTTTTAACGCAGCCGGTTGTGTAATCTGCCTGCCAAAAAATTCCATTTTCCATTCAAACAATGGATAAACGATTAGGACACTCTACACTGTATCTTTGTTTCAGGAATAACATCATTGAGGGAATATGCGTACAGGGTGGCAATTATTGAACTGTATGAGAAAAAAAACATGAATTAGTTACTAACTACGGCGTACACACACTTACTCAACATGTAAACGTTACTACAGAAATTCATATTTAGCCTGTGACATGTTCTATATGCCTCCCATGATGTGTTGCAACATCGATGCTAACGATGACACCCTGAATGGCTGTTTCCAGCTCAGATTAGATTTTGGGGTAATGGTACACACCTTGTCTATAGCCCTACAAAAACGAGTCACATGTATCCAGATCCGTAGACTATGGCGATCAATAGAGGCCCATGCCAATGTCCTCTGGGTACCACGGAGCCAGAATGCTTTCCCAAAAGCGCTCCTTCAGTACATCAAACACTGTTCTGCATCGATGGGATCGAGCTCCGTCTTGCATGAACCACGTTTTATTGAAATCATTGTCACTTTGGATAACAGGAATGGAATTATCTTTCAAAACCTTCACGCATCTTTCGGTTGTCTCCGTGCCATCAAGGAATCTCGCACCAATTATTCCGTGACTGGACATTGCACATTACACAGTCATCCGTTGAGTTCGAAGAGACTTCTCGATCACGAAATGCTGATTCTCAGTCCCCCAAATGCGCCAATTTTGCTTACTGGCGAACTCGTCCAAAGGAAAATTGGTTTCATCGCGAAGGGGCGTACGCATGCGCATACTAATTCCCATCATGCCCCGCGGCCAACCGTGCAGTTTTAACGGCCTAACGCAATCCATTCAGAAGCTATGACGATTTTATTTCATGTAGTTCAATAACTGTCACTCTGAATAATTTTTGACAACCTTTTCATAATAATGCTTCTAACTCTATAAGTAATGACATCCTGTAACATCAGGAATAGGCATTTTTATAAATTAGTAACTTGCATTGTAAGAAATAAATTTTCAATAACTGCTACTTGCAACTAGATGTAACCGGTACAGCATGTTTCTTACAATTTTTGTAAATATACTCTTATATTGTGTGAAATCTGTCAGACCTACTAGAATTTTTATGTTTGGTTTACTTTATATGTGAAAGAAAACATATACTTCCCTTGTACATACTAATCGCACTGCAACGCTTACAAATTCTTGAGTGCAACTAAGCTATAAACAAGTCATTAACATAGCGCCTGTCAACAGCACTTCCTCACTGCGAGTTGTTACATGGTAATGTATGTAGAGACTTAGAATGCCGATATTAAAGCACGAACAGACATATTCAGGAAGCTCCCTACTGCAGTTTCCTGCTTGATGCGTGTCGCTTTCGCTTGTTAGAAAAAGACGAAATAATACTTTATTTGAGCGCTCTTATGTTTTCCATCATATAGATATGGCGCTGATAGCAACAGTATTGTTTCTGTCATGTAAATGCTACCGTCAAATGCAACATGTTTATGCTCTGACATGGTTATGCCTATATGAATGGTCAAGAAATGTAGGAAAAATCACAAACCGTTATAATACCCCAAAAAACAAATAGCATCGTCGACAGCCGGCCGAAGTGGCCGTGCGGTTAAAGGCGCTGCAGTCTGGAACCGCAAGACCGCTACGGTCGCAGGTTCGAATCCTGCCTCGGGCATGGATGTTTGTGATGTCCTTAGGTTAGTTAGGTTTAACTAGTTTTAAGTTCTAGGGGACTAATGACCTCAGCAGTTGAGTCCCATAGTGCTCAGAGCCATTTGAACCATCGTCGCCAGATAAACTAATTTTTCATAAAGAAGGAGACTTTCAGAAAGGTGAATCTATTTAAACCGATTTACAAACCGCATAAGTAGTAACAGACACTTCCGGCACACCAACGGGCACACACAACTTGGACCCAGGTGGCCGTACATTACGGTGCCACTAGGGGTCCACTACACATACAGCCCGTCGCACCACACAGCAGAAAGTGCAACAAGAGTAAAATATAAACTTCTTAAAATACAGAAAGATCAATCAATTTGAAGCTTCTGGCGCTCTGCGAAAGTACTAGACAGAACTAAATATACATTGCGAGAAACTCTGTGTCTTAAAAAAAAAAAAGAGAGAGAGAGAGAGAGAGAGAGAGAGAAGAGTAACAAGACCCACAATTATCCAGTGCATGGATGAAGGTGCTGCACAGTTAAATTTACTAACGCCAAGTACTTTCCTTTTTAATGAAACGTGACCATTAATTAAAAGAAGACACAGTTATGCAGTGCGCCAGTAAGAGATGCGGCACAGTCAAAATTACAAACGGTATCAAGCACGTCGTGACGGTACCACTTTCAGAAGGCAGAGCAGCAACTAAGCCATGGTGCCCACTGTGGTACCGTCCAGAGATCGCGGTGCCACACCAAAGTCGACACCATAGACATTAGCGACGTCTCGCTGGTTTCCTCAACGACGAGTGGGAGGCGCTTTTGCAGACATGCCCGCTCTCTCAGTACCGCAGTGCCAATGCTACTAGTATTGCATAGTATTTTTCATAGTGACTGAAATTAACTGTGGTGGTAGTTAAACGTACTAACCTAGTGACACCGTGTGAATCAGATGTATTATTAAGACCAGTATTAACATATCCCGGCAGCTACCAGTAGCCAGATTATACCACGAAAATAGTAACTGTGGCTATCCTTCAGTACATAGCGTCGTTCTAGTGAAACGTAGTGTGATTTGTAGTGAGAGAAAATTAACATCCAAGCTTACGTGCCACTCGTGAATACACAGATTACGTCGTTTATCCGAGGCACTTTCTTGTCTGCAACAGTTAAGTGATGTATTCCAAGGTAGAGCCTACACTGTTCGGCGTTGTTTTCCCTCCTACGTGTCACAGTGCCGCTAACGTCTGCTCATTCTGTGTTATTTCTAAGAGTGCTCTGTGTCTAAAGGGTGGTGCAGTATATTTTCTTCTGTGAGGATGTGTGTTCCACCCCTAGTATATAAATCTGGCACACGTCAACACGAATTAGAAACGTTTTACAGAATCTTTTGTGTGAGATACATTTACGGTGATAACTTAGATACGCTTAGGGCTCTCTCTATAGTGATTTAAGCTGACACAGTAGTTCACAGAGGAATAATTCTTAAATGAACGAAATCAAAGACGGATTTATGAAATTCTGTCCGATTTTCAAATCCGAAGTGAAAAAAAAAGATTGCAGTGTGTTCTTCATTTATGGGCAAATCTAAGATGCAATCTGGAAGATTCTTTTTGTCTGTACAATTTGTTGCTAGTGTGGCATTGTAAATACTCCCCTTGAAACTGCAAAATCGTGTTAATTATTCTGTTGAACGAAAATGTAGAGACTTACCAAATAGTGGAAGTACTGTATATACATTCACTTTTACTGGCACTAAACTCAAACAATGGTGCTCTTTCTCTTTCCTAAGAGTACTGTGTGGAACACATTTGAATTGTGTGGCTGGCGAAAACTGAGAACTAATGTTGAAATATTCGAACCAAATAGGCGTAACCTCATTTTACCTGTGCTCCCTAAATATCTGTGTTTCCTGTTTACACCTTTCAATCTGTCAGGTATTACAGTTGTTATTGCAGTTATCAAGCGATGATAGGACCTACGTACTATATCTTTTCTCTTTGAACTGGTTTCAGCAATAATAGATGACAACACCTGCACTTTTAGTGGTGGCTACGTAGAGGTAAACTTACAGCTGCCTGCCTTGAAATTATTCAGCGTCCTTCGTTGTCAGCAGAGAGAAGTCTGTTTACTGTGCAGGGCGGCAAGGGCAAATGTAGCATTAGCACGTCTGTGTTACATCACACAATGCGACCGCCGCAGTACTATGCTGAAGTGTTCAGAGTTATGCGACGGTTCCTTTTCTTGTGTATGTGAAAGAGGAAGCTATAAGAACATCAAGAAATGAGAGGTGAAAAAATGTCTCATCATTTCGTCGCTTATTTCGTCACTTAAATGTTAACATCAGTGCTGTGACTCACACAACAAACTTGTGGGCCTGGTGCCGAGTGCAGACGTCAATAAAACAGGATGCCAGGACATGGTGCAGTCAGCTGAACAGATGTTAGCCACCGGGTGACTGAGTACTTATCCACTAACGTGTGGCAGAGGCGTGGAAACCTCCTCATCATACCGCAGAACCAAAGTGTAAGTAGGAAATAACGTGTTTATTGTGACAGCTACTTCCTCCTGGGCCTCATTGGTTTGCCATCCAGTCTCACCCCACAGCCACCCAGCCTCCTGAAGACGCAGCCAACCCACGCCACCCCCAACGGTGTCAGAAGCGCTAACGTCACCTTCAGTGGATAGCAGAGGGTTTGTCGTCCACACAGCACGATCTGCAATATGAACATGGTATGCTGAGTGGAGAAACTGTCTGCTACATTTTGTGTTGCAAGCATGGGTTCTAAGAGGAGGTGTCGTCATAACATGAGGATTACTTCGTTTAGACCAGAAGAATCGGCTTATTTTTCTAAATTTTGTGGCAACATCAAAGAGAAGTATTTAGAGTCTGAGAGATGTATCCATGTAACCTGCTTGAGCGTTCTGCACCATGTGCTGAACCTGTCTCCGTAACTTGTTTTGCATGCCATCGTTTTAGACATTTTGCGAAGCAGTGAAGCGAATCTGGATGGCTTATGATAAGGTGCAAGGTATAATTGTTTTCTTTTGTCTGTTGGTGAATATTGTGTATTTGTATTGTGTATCAGTTCAATGAAAGACGAGTGCGTTGCAATTGCAGAGTCAGAGACGGTAGGTGTCATTTCAACAGAGGCAGTTCAGGCAGTAGTTAATGAATTAGTACGATGGATAACAGAAAACAATGCCTTGATTAATAAGCTTGGAGCTAGAGATGAGGAATTAGCATTGCCTAGGACACAGAGCTATGTAACAGACCCAGTTCCCACTTACCGTGTCAGCCCCTTTCCTAGCTGATCGAATAAGGACGTAATATCAATTGTAGAGTTCTTGACTGGTGATTGGTCCGATAACCAACTATTGCGGGTACCGATGTTACGTTCAATGGGTGAGGAAAAAACTTCTATGAGATGCACAGAAGCGTTGTACAAGATGGAGACGTTGCAACAGGAGATCCTGCAGAGGTATAAGAAGCTGAATAGCACGAGATTCATTTGGCAGCTGTCGAGCACTGTTGCAAAAGTGCAAGGAGAAACCAGGTAAGATTTTTCCAAGAGAATAAGAAAAGTGAATATACGAACTATGAACTGATTCAGCTGCAAGAGACGCATCAGGGACGCTCAATGCTTTCCTACGGCGTTTTCCACTAGGCATGTCGAGGTGGGTGCACAAAAGGGTGTCTAAGACGCTCTATTCGGCTGTGAAATTAGAGATGGCATTTGAGGTGATTTGTAAGTAAACAGGGTGAGGCATATGTGTAGGCGTTAAAATTGTGAGTGTACAGAACGTATACATGAACAGTGCATCCAGCCTCTGTTGAAAATGGGTGGTATCAGTCATCAACAGTGGCACAGTAATGGTAGTGGGTGTCAGTGGGGAGGAAGTCAGCAGCTGTTAAACGCATGAAGGAACCAAATGTTCGCCGAAAGGCGTTCCATTTAAAATTACATGCAAAATGTACATATGCAGCGGCAGAATGTGCAATAGTGGGTTTTATAAGATACTGTGGCGCATGTGCCAGTAACCAGTTGATAACAGTGCGTCCGAGGTAATAGAACTGACCATGGTACAGATCGTGTGTTGTGGAGGATAATCATATAAGGCCACTGGGTTTGGTGAAAATAGATTTTCGGATGGCGGAAGTCGGTTTTGCTTCTGGGAGTAGTGCCTCATATAAAAGAGGGTTATAGCATGATCCTGGGGTTAGACTTTCTGCATCAACATCATGCCCTCATTGACCATTGGCGATGTTTGGTGAAACTTAGTGGGAAGACATTGCAGCTTTGCGAAACCATCGACAATGAAGATCTGTTGTGGGGCGCATCCTCATATTAGAAAATCCGATTAGACTTTATGCAAATACAGTAAGGCTTGATTTGTTTGACCGTGTGCCAAGTGGCAAAAGAAAGTCGGTTTGAGTGAGGGTGGAGCCAGGCTTTCCTATCGATTAACTCATGATATTCCACTGGAAGTGAATGGTGTACTAGATCCATTGAGTGGTTTAGTTAAAAGAATTAGTGTATACGTACGGGAGAAGGATGACAGGAAAACAGTACCTGTCAATAATTACAGTTTTGGCGCTGAAGAAGTAAAGTTGGGAAAGGGGGTGCTGATAACGAAATTGGACGTTCTGAAGAAGGAGAATTGCTCTACAGGTGATGTAAGCTGTAAACAGCAACGGACTGCTGCTGAGAGTGCATTGCATAAGATGGTGGAACATCTAAATGCATTGGAAAGAACGCTGATGGAGAAGCTATTGGTGGAATTTGAGGATTTTTTCCTGTGACACTTGCTATACAAAACAAAATTCTGTCAAGGAATTAAGCACTGGTTTACCACAAACCAGATGGAATATCTCAGCATTTGCAACTAATTATGAAGGATCTTTTAAACTAACATTGGCTGACGGCATAATACAAGAGCCGCGCGGGATTAGCCGAGCGGTCTCAAGCGCTGTAGTCATGGACTGTGCGGCTAGTCCCGGCGGAGGTTCGAGTCATCCCTCGGGCATGGGTGTGTGTATTTGTCCTTAGGATAATTTAGGTTAAGTAGTGTGTAAGCTTAGGGACTGATGACCTTAAAAGTTAAGTCCCATAAGGTTTCACACACATTTGAACTTTTTTTTTTTTTTTATAATACAAGAGAGTAGCAGTCCATGGGAGAAGAAATGGCTCAAATGGATCTGAGCACTATGGGACTTAACTTCGGAGGTCATCAGTCCCCTATAACTTAAAACTAGTTAAACCTAACCAACCTAAGGACATCACACACATCCATGCCCGAGGCAGGATTCGAACCTGCGACTGTAGCAGTCGCGCGGTTCCAGACTGTAGCCCCTAGAACCGCTTGGCCACTCCGGCCAGTTCCATGGGAGAGCAGGAATTGTGATTGTGATGAAAAAGTCAATGGATGGCTCCATCAAATAGAGATTTTGGTGTGTTTACCACCATCTTAATAGTAAGACTGTAGCAGGTGCAGACCCCATATCCAACATCACACAGACCATTGATAACCTGGGAACAGTAAAGCATTCCTCTGGCATACATTTAAAAAGTAGAGCTGGAGATAGTTCCACAGGACTGACTAAAGACAGCTTTTTATTTACACTGGGGTCATTACTAGGAGTGGTCGAGGTGTTGAAATTTGTGGAGTGGCTAGTTTACCTGGACGACATAAATGTGTTCTCAAGGGATGTGGAAGAACTGAGATAACGTTTGAGAGAAATACACTTGGTTGAGGGCTATACATCTGACGATGAATAAGGATGAATCTTACTTTGCGTTGGAGGAAGTAAGTTACTTACAGCATGTGAATCGCAAATATGAGGTGAGAATGAATCCTAGACCGGAACAGGCAGCGCAAGCTTTTACAGTGTCGAAGACCAGTAAATAACTACGTTGTCTTTTGGAATCTTGCAATGTAATGTGAATACTGTAAGAGGGTTTGTTGATACAGCATGACCATTAATGCAGCTATTCAATTAGGCTACGAAATTTGTATGGACAGAGGAATGTCAGTGGCTTTCAAACAGTTGAAGAGAGTTTCGATGTTACGACCTCTTTTGGTGTTACAGGAACACAAGAGGGAGAGTATATTGTTCTGTTACGCATCTAATTATGCTCTCAGGTGTGTTCTAAGTGGAGTGATGAATGGCGAGAAACATCCTGTTGCTTGTCCAGTTCATGAGATTCAGATGAGTGCAAAAGCATGGGCAGTCCAGTTGGACAGAGCATAGGGGTCTGCATTGTATGAGGGATATAGTGGAATCTAGGCTGCACTCGTATTTCCAACAAGCAGCTCTGCATTGGCTTTATTTCATATAAGACAGAGCGGTGGTAGTAGCGAATTGCGCAAGGCAGGCTAACGTGGGATGAGACAGTTGGAGGTGAAACGTAGTAGGTTGTTTACTAAGGGGACAGCATGCTACACAGGAGGGTCAGCTTTCCCTATGTCGATAATGACGGCCAGAATTACTCATCACTTGAACTTAATACAGCTGTAGCTGTACTGGCCAGACAAGCCAATGGAGTTACTCCCTATGCCGAACATAACCTTTCTGAACCGTACTTGTAAACCAAATCTGATCCATTCCCTGAACCAATATCAGCGGCACAAGAAGGCCCAATTTCAGCTTGTCAGTTAGCGCAGAATGTTAAACAATAACAGAAAGAGTAACGAAGGATGACTGTGACCTTGACTGTCACAGTACCTGGTGCTGTAATGGATCTAACTCTGTACAATGAAAAACAACTCACAGTTACAAATTTCACTTTTTTATTCATTCGAAGACTAGTTTTGGACTGGGACTCATTTGTCAGAACATCGTAAGGTAGACAAAAATGGTATTTAAGAAACTGAAAAGACCATGTCAAAAATGTGCAAACAAATAGTTACAGCGCATACGGATAACAGTTCGATTGCACATTTCTGACATGTTTTTTGCACTTTCGGAAATACCATTTTTGACTATGTTACGATGATTTGAAAATGAGTCCCAATCTGAAACTAGCCATCGAGTGAAAAAAATTGAAATTTGCTACTTTGGCTGGTTTTTTGTTGTACTGATTAACAAAAGTTGCTGACCCATAGCTATTCCAGCATGCTGGAAGTTCCTGAACTCTAACTCTGCTTTGAATAGCCTTCTTCTGTTTGATGGAGAGGGCAGTCCAGTAGGCAGATGCACCGATAGTACATTTCCAAGTAGATTGTATCCCTAGAGATTGAAAGGAATATTATGTTGTAAAATAATGTATCTTTTCGAATTTAAGAGAATGACAGGAAATATGGTGTTGTAAAAAATGTATCTGATAGAACGTAAGAGGATGAAAGGGAATATGGTGTTGTAAAAAATTTTTTCTGATCGAATTTAGGAAGATGTAAGGCCAATGAGTAAGCAGCGAATGTTTGAAAACTGTCAGGGGTATATATTTTGCAGGTTGCGAGAAGTGCATAAGCGTAAAATAATGAGAGTTCTAGAGGAACTAAAGGGCTATTGAGTGTAGTAGATGTAAGCAAGTAACGAAGCATTCAGCATGTAAGAGTGTAAGTCATATGTGGACTCGCAACTTTGAAAATTAGACTTCCAAATGATTTGTAAGAGGAATTTGTGTTGTGTTCTTGAGATAAGGTGTGGGATTGATCCTAATGGGGATATGATAGTCCATACCTTCTCTGTAGGGGAAGGGGGGGATTAATGGTGCTCCGCTACCAGGTTAAGAGTAAAGTTTGTGAGAAGGTGCGGTGGAACACTGTATTAGCTACCAATGGCCAGTGAGTGTGGCACATCGACATCTGGATTAAGACAACAAACATGTGAAACAATAGCGAGACGGGCTACACTCAATCACGTAGGTTGTAAGTGATATGTTAATGCTCAGCACAAACAATACGATGTCTCAATCATCAGGGTTTCAGTGGTGTTGCTGGGTATGTGACAAGGAGCAGCGCATTTGCATAAGAGTTGCGCTTCGTTTTGGAATATATAACCGTTGATTTTGTAGCAGATTAATTTGCAGTCCAACAGTATCATCCAGATAGAGACCGTGCCAGATGAGGAGACGTCAGTGCCACCAGCCGCAGTCTAGGGTTACTGCCCCCACCAAGGTACCTGCTCTCTTCACTTAATCTGTCCAGCAGACTTGATGTCACAGTGCAGCTGGCTGGCTGGTCCAATCCAGCAGCACCTAGACTCCTGTCAGAAAACAGCAGGCAGATCGCACCCCAAGCTGAGCAGCCATCTTCTGGCCACTTGGTGGGAATGTCTCTTGCTACCATCCTCGACCGCCTGAATGTGGTCATTCATCAAAAAAGGGCTGCCTATTCAAGATTTCAGTATACACCACTGATGTCAGTGCTGTGGCTCGTGCAACATACCTGTAGCTGCAGGCGCAGTGCTGAGTGTACATGTAAGCAAAGCAGATAGCCAGGCTGTTTTGCAGACAGCTAGAGGGAAACTAGCCACCAGCCGACCAACAATTGGCCCACTCCTGTAAGGAACAGGCGTGAACGCCTTCCCATCACACCACAAAACCAATGTATCCATTGGAAATATAGTGTTAATTTTGACAGTCACATCTGTCTGAGCTACAATGGCCCATCATCCAGTCTCACCCCTCGGCTACCCTGTCTCTTGATGACGTAGCTGCTCCACCGCACCCCCACGGTCGGTTGCAAAGCTTGGATAGGGAAATCATCTGTGGAAATATACAATTTGGACATAAAATGAGTATGTACATCCGTTCACTCTCCAGCTTTACACTACACACACAAATAGGGAAGAGAAAACCATCAGTCCCTGTTTTAATTATGACACCTCGCGCCATTTTCGTCCGAATACGATACAGCTACGGGAAAACTCGTACATTCGCCACACTCTCGACATTGGAGAGGATTTCTTTTGTTAAATAGAAAAGAACCGGACGACGGATACTCACAACATTGTCCTTGCCATAGACACATGTAAAGCACGAAAGTCACAGCTCGTTATCTTTTCTGTGTGCCTACTTGCCTACTGTGATGCGGAACATTTGGAAGTGATCTGATCTTTAGACTTACTTTACATCCAGACCTCCTTGTTCGACACGACAGTATACTATCCTACGAGTTACGCTGTATGTCGAGGCATATGTGCATTCACAGCTAGGTTTCCAGCAGTGAGAACCGTACTTCTCGGTGTATCCTGTGAGTAATGTATATAATTTGGAAATTCTTCGTGAAGAAATAATAAGCCGCCAGTCAGCTGCAGATTGGGAGGTTTATGTAAACCCCTTGACCATGGTTTCAACCTTTATGAAAACTTCTTCTTCCGAAGGAAATAGTGACAACTGGGATACGTGTTGAAGTGGAGGTACGTTAAAAAATAGCCGCTACAGCACGTAACCCAGTACTCACAAGTTTCCTTCTGTAGAATAAGTCTTCCATTTTGCAGATGATTGGCTGCTAGTTATTTCCTCACGAAGGTTTCATCCTGCGGTTGCTGCTGTAGGCATGTATAAAATTTTAAAATTATAAGTTGTTAGCTAAGGGACTTTAATTATGTCTTCTGCAGAGAAGCCTATGCAAAACTTACAACAAAATGAGACAAGTCTCTGTAGGACTTGTACTGAAACATCCCAGAATATCGTCATTAACGTTACAAATGGTTCAAATGGCTCTGAGCACTATGGGACTCAACTGCTGTGGTCATTAGTCCCCTAGAACTTAGAACTACTTAAACCTAACTAACCTAAGGACATCACACACATCCATGCCCGAGGCAGGATTCGAACCTGCGACCGTAGCAGTCGCACGGTTCCGGACTGCGCGCCTAGAACCGCGAGACCACCGCGGCCGGCCATTAACGTTACAATAGAGAGATCATTTTTAAGATAATATTGTATGCTGTACCATCTACGTAGTTCACTGCTGACCATTTATGCATTGTGGCGTAATAGTTAAGACACTAAACTGGTCTTCTCGAAGAGCGAGCTTCATATCCCAACAGGCCATTCCCATACAGGTTTCCCGCGGAACGAATGGCGTGGAACAGAGTATGGATATTGTTCTTTTACATCCCAGTGGATTCGAGAAAGTGCTTCATCTCTAAAGGCTATTCTGTTCACCTGCCACTGGATGTAAACTTAGCTTCCGATATGCTTTGGTATTGGATGATGCGATTTTGTCGTGGCGATATCAACTTTGGTAGTCACCTCTCGTCTTTGACCGCAGGGCTTTGAAACTGCTGTGACTCCCTCTGTGGAACCGTGACGAACTAGGGTTTTGTTGCTATTTGTCGTGGCAGTATGATCTGTGGAGCGCAATCAAAAACAAGTCTGTCGGTGAATTATGAGAAGAAGGGTCTCAACATCGCGGCCTGTAGGAATCTTGGATTCATCGATTTGGCATCTTCGCGGGGCGTGGAGATGGTTTGAGGGACGTACGGGCTGTCAGAGCGTGCTTTCTATGACGGACAGTTGTTTTTATGCGGTTTTCGATTGGTGGTTATTCTCGTCTCCATGGTGGAACATAGCAGTGTCTCTCCTCTCGCTAAAAGAGCGAGCTGACACTAAGGTCCGTTAAATTTTGTTTGCATAAGACTTTAAAGTTGTATACTTCAGCTCTGACATGCCGTCTGTATGAATTTTTTTTTAAGTTGTTCGATTATTTTACTGACATGTAATTGATGTCAAGTGTTCTTGAATGGAGGAGACCACTGTAACTTAGTTTTGTGTTTAAAGGGACTTCAAAATGTAATTATCGTGCATGTCTGAGGCACGGATCACAAATTTATGTCGTAAATTATAGACTGTGCCCAATTATTATAGTAGGATGAATTTTTATATTTGGGTTGGCTTTGGTTTGCCATGTCGGCACTAAATTATCTAACGTAACTAATGTGGCCATACTCGTTAATGCAGGTTTAATGGGTGATTAATCACGGTATACTATTTCTCTTAAATATCAGACTTGAATTAAAATTATTCTAGGTTGTGTTTTTGCTGCAGCCGCTGAATGATATGTGTGGCTCGCCTAGCAACCAGTCTGTTTCACCATATACTGTATACCGGTCTTAAGGTTTCTCCGCAGAGTTGACCTGATTATGAGGCTCTGAGCCCTTTGTAGAAGCGTTTCTACGCCTTCACCATATACATGGTGAGATAAAAATGTACTATTTTAGTTGTAATTTTGCTTTAAGGTTTAGAGTCTTAACAAAAGAACATTTAAAAGATACGTTGGTGTTTGAGGGCCTTACTCAGGGCCATTAGATTGTTATTTTCTGTTTAAAGGAGGTCACTGGAGACAGTGTTCGTATGGATGCGGCCCACTCAACCTGAGGCTGTCGGGCAAGCTGTTACCGCTAACGTGCTGTACTGGTGCTTAACCACGGCCGTGGTGTCTGCTCTTTGCCGCTAAACATCCGCGGCGTTCAGCGTTGGCCGCGACGGAGCGCCGGCCAAAGTTCCGCTCACCCATGTTGTGGACAAGTTATGTTATCCTGTTTTGGACATATCGGTTTTCTAGGCACTCCATGAACGTCAGCTTTCACGGCTTCCTGAGGTCTCTGACTATTAATCTATCGTTCTTCACAGCTAAGTTCATTTTCAATAAATTAATGTTTCTTTAAAAAAAATGCTGCAGAATAGTAATGGGAGACTCTAACGCCATTGTGGGAAAATAGAAAGAGGGAACCATAGTAGGCAGTCATGGTCTTGGAAAGAGAAATGATAGATGGGAATGGCTAATTGACTTCTGCAGGGAAAGACAGCTGATAGCGGCAAATACATGGTTCAAGAACCACAAGAGGGGGCTCTACACTTGGAAACCACCAGGGGATAAATACAGAAACCAAATCAATTTTATACGGGTAGAAGAAAGATACAGGAATGGAATCAAGAAGGTGCGCACATTGTCAGGTGCAGATATTAATAGCGACCACAACTTACTTATGGCAGAAATAGAAATAAGAATGAAAAAACTGAAGAAGGCGTTCATGTTGAAGAAGTGGGATCTAGAGAAGATAAGATCCAACAAATTACAGAAATTCTGTCACGTGAGTTTCTAAACACATAACGAGTACTGGAATATGCTGAAAGAAGGAATCATTAAAGCAGGACAGCAAAATATAGGACGTATAAAAGGGAAAAGGGAAAAAAAACATGGGTCACACAGGAAATGATTTCCAACATGGAGGACAGAAGAAAATTTAAAAACAAGAACACTGAAGATGCAAGAAAGATACATGGAAGGTTAAATAATGAACTGCGAAGAGAAACAGAGAAGGCTAGGAAAAAATGGCTAAAAGAGGAATGTGATGCAACTGAAGAACAGGACAGGAAGGGATGATACGACTTACTATACAACAGAGTAAAGACTATGACATGGGAACAAGACAGAGCAGGAAGTGCTACTATGAACATTTTGAGTAAAGATGAGAAGGTAGTGAACAAAGATCGTGACGATGTCCTGCAGAGATAGGAAGAATATCTAAAAGAGCTATATAACACAAATCTCAAACCAGAAACTCTGGAACTTGAATCACACAACAGTGTAAGTGATGACGAGAAAGGACCAACCATCATAATGGAAGAAGTAAAGTCTGCCACAGCAGCAATGAAAACAGATACGTTATCAGGAGAAATATTAAAATGCTTGAACCAAGATGGAATAAGAGAAACATTAAGGTTATGTAATAAAATATATGACAGTGGTGAATGGCCTGAGGACTTTCTGACAACGGTAATGATTCCACTACCGAAAACACAAGGAACCAAGAAATGCAGTGAGCACAGGACAAACAGACTCATTTCATATGCAGCCAAAGTGATGTTAAGAATAATTAATAAAAGACTTGAAAAAGTAATGGAGGAGAATCTTGGCGACGAACAGTTTGGCTTTAGACGTAATACGGGCACCAGAGATGCAATAGGGCTCCTACGAATCTTGGGAGAAAGGTTTATAGAAACAGGACGAGACCTATTTATGTGGTTCATCAAACTAGAAAAGGCATTTTTCAATGTGGTTTGGGACAAGCTGGCGGCTATAATGAGGGAAAAGAGAATGGACTGGAAAACCAGAAGACTTGTAAACTCATTATATCTTAATCAAAAAGCCTCAGTTAAAGTGAGAGGAGAAAGTACAAACTGGATCGGACTAGGAAAAGGAGTAAGACAATGATGTTGTCTATCACCTACTCTTTTCAACCTCTACTTGGAAAATATGATTGACCAATGCTCATTAGGTGACAAAGGAGTAGAAACTGGTGGAAGAAGAGTAGGGTGTTTGAGGTTTGCTGATGACATGGTCCTTCTAGCCACAGGAGAAAAAGAATTACAGGATTTGGTGGACACCACTGAAGCTAACGGAATAAACTATGGAATGAAAATTAACACAAAGAAAACGAAAGTATTGGCACTAGGAGGAAATAAAGAAAAAAATATTATGCTGAATGGAGAAATACTAGAACAGGTGCAAAATTTTAAGTATTTTTGAAGCAGGATAGACATCGACTGGAAGTGCACCATAGAAATTAAAACAAGGATAACAATGGCAAAAGAGGCATTTTATAAGAAAAGGATAATTTTCTGCAGCGGTCTGGACAGAGAACTCAGGAAGAGACTCATAAAATGTCTTGTATGGAGTGTTGTTCTATATGGCGCTGAAACCTGGACTTTGAGGAAGAAAGACAGAGAAAGGCTTGGGGCTTTTGAGATGTGGACATGGCGGAGCATGGAAAGAATAAGTTGGATGGACAGAGTAAAAAATGAAGAGGTACTGAGTAGAGTGGGAGAGAAAAGACAGTTACTAGATGTAATAAAAAGAAGAAAAAGAAATTAGATTGGGCATATATTAAGAAAGAATGACAGACTGATTAAAACAGTTTTAGAAGTTATGTAGAAGGGAAAAGGAAGCGAGGAAGGAAGATATTTCAGATAATGGGTGACGAGATTGACGGTGCAACATACAGCAGCCTTAAGAAGAAAGCAATGGATTGCAGAAAATGCAAAGGACCTGCTAACACAGCAGAAAACTGATGATGATGAATGTTACTTTGATAGCATATCTGGGTATTTTCTCTAAAATAGGGAATTTAACTTAATTCGTTGTTGATGTAAAACTGCGATGTAAGTTACTATTTATTTAAATCAGACCGAAAGTTTCTATTTTAAAGACCTTGTTAAAGGACGGCTCGTGTCCGTTGTCATTTGAAAAAAATGGCTCTGAGCACTATGGGACTTAACATCTATGGTCATCAGTCCCCTAGAACTTAGAACTACGTAAACCTAACTAACCTAAGGACAGCACACAACACCCAGTCATCACTGTCATTTGAAAGTAAGTTTTGAAATTTGTACTGTGCGTTACTGGGTACTGCGTTTTCATGCTCCCCAGGGGCTTTCGCATACTAATAATCCATCATTTCTAAGTTGTTGCTCCTCTTAAAATTGTTAACGATTTGTGCTATAGATCCTTTTACTTTTTCTTTTTTTAAAACATCAAGAGCTCAGATGGCAACCCAGTTCTAAGCAAAGAAGGGAAGGCAGAAAGGTGGAAGGAGTATATAGAGGGTTTATACAAGGGCGATGTACTTGAGGACAATATTGTGGAAATGGAAGAGGATGAAGATGAAGATGAAATGGGAGATAAGATACTGCGTGAAGAGTTTGACAGACCACTGAAAGAAATGAGTCGAAACAAGGCCTCGGGAGTAGACAACATTCCATTAGAACTACTGATGGCCTTGGGAGAGCCAGTCATGACAAAACTCTACCATCTGGTGAGCAAGATGTATGAGACAGGCGAAATACCCACAGACTTCAAGAAGAATATAATAATTCCAATACCAAAGAAAGCAGGTGTTGACAGATGTGAAAATTACCGAACTATCAGTTTAATAAGTCACAGCTGCAAAATACTAACGCGAATTCTTTACAGACGAATGGAAAAACTGGTAGAAGCGGACCTCGGGGAAGATCAGTTGGGATTCCGTAGAAATGTTGGAACACGTGAGGCAATACTAACCTTACGACCTATCTTAGAAGAAAGATTAAGAAAAGGCAAACCTACGTTTCTAGCATTTGTAGACTTAGAGAAAGCTTTTGACAACGTTAACTGGAATACTCTCTTTCAAATTCTGAAGGTGGCAGGGGTAAAATACAGGGAGCGAAAGGCTATTTACAATTTGTACAGAAACCAGATGGCAGTTATAAGAGTCGAGGGGCATGAAAGGGAAGCAGTGGTTGGGAAAGGAGTGAGACAGGGTTGTAGCCTCTCCCCGATGTTATTCAATCTGTATATTGAGCAAGCAGTAAAGGAAACAAAAGAAAAATTCGGAGTAGGTATTAAAATTCATGGAAAAGAAGTAAAAACTTTGAGGTTCGCCGATGACATTGTAATTCTGTCAGAGACAGCAAAGGACTTGGAAGAGCAGTTGAACGGAAGGGACAGTGTCTTGAAAGGAGGATATAAGATGAACATCAACAGAGGCAAAATGAGGATAATGGAATGTAGTCAGATTAAATCGGGTGATGCTGAGGGGATTAGATTAGGAAATGAGACACTTAAAGTAGTAAAGGAGTTTTGCTATTTAGGGAGTAAAATAACTGATGATGGTCGAAGTAGAGAGGATATAAAATGTAGACTAGCAATGGCAAGGAAATCGTTTCTGAAGAAGATAAATTTGTTAACATCGAGTACAGATTTAAGTGTCAGGAAATCGTTTCTGAAAGTATTTGTATGGAGTGTAGCCATGTATGGAAGTGAAACATGGACGATAACCAGTTTGGACAAGAAGAGAATAGAAGCTTTCGAAATGTGGTGCTACAGAAGAATGCTGAAGATAAGGTGGGTAGATCACGTAACTAATGAGGAGGTATTGAATAGGATTGCGGAGAAGAGAAGTTTGTGGCACAACTTGACTAGAAGAAGGGATCGGTTGGTAGGACATGTTTTGAGGCATCAAGGGATCACAAACTTAGCATTGGAGGGCAGCGTGGAGGGTAAAAATCGTAGA
Source organism: Schistocerca nitens (assembly GCF_023898315.1). NCBI lineage: Eukaryota > Metazoa > Arthropoda > Insecta > Orthoptera > Acrididae > Schistocerca > Schistocerca nitens. The sequence goes on along the minus strand of NC_064621.1, from coordinate 276,565,421 downwards.
GGGAGACCAAGAGATCAATACACTAAGCAGATTCAGAAGGATGTAGGTTGCAGTAGGTACTGGGAGATGAAGAAGCTTGCACAGGATAGAGTAGCATGGAGAGCTGCATCAAACCAGTCTTAGGACTGAAGACCACAACAACAACATTTCCTACCTTATATTAAATTTTGTGAAAAAGGTTATGTAATTTGTAACGAAGATTGGCTCGTAAATTATCTGTATTAAACCAGTGGATGAAGAATTTGAAATCCCTTAGGTCCAGTCTTTCCTATAAAGTCTCATGGCCACTTGAGAGGCCGCAATTTTCCATGTCAGTGACGAATTACCGTTTGTTTATCCATTACGTGAACGAAATGGACATGTCCGTGATTTCTTAAAACACATAAGGCCACCGATTCAGCCTCAGTTGTGGCCAGAATTTAGACGAATGGGAGAGTTTGTAAGAATGGGGCTGATCGCACATGTGATTAATTATCGGAGAAACATAGCTGAAAAAATAACGATTCCCAGACAGACAGAGCGTTCTTAAGACTTATCTAGTCTTCCGGTACGTCGACAACTTCCAACCAGACTTTCAATTTTCATTGCATTTGGGTGTGTGAGCAGTCGAGGTTTTCACTGAAACTGTACGATCGTCTTTGTTCGTTTCTGTAACCGAGAAGGCTGGCCTGCATCCTAATACGCAGGAAGCCATGTCTAGTAGTCGTGTGGTCAGTTGTCCTACACAAACCAGCGAAAGCAACAGACTGGGACTCCATTACTGCTAAATATAAGCATTTCGGGGAAAAAAATTGTATCTTTAACTATTATATATATAACTGCTTCATAATAGGTACTTTCACCTCATTCAGTGTTAAAAAAAATTACGTCAAACGGATCACGGCAGAAAGTATCTGTTATATTTTTCAGAGGACTAGTAATTAAAGTAAAAAAATAATTGAGCACATAGCAGTGACAGAACATAGCGTTGAAATCAAAGGATGCAATGTTTTTAAATACCTGGTAACATGAGTGTCGACCAGTAATAAAAGTATATTTAACCACGAATTAAATGAAGGAAGCTTAGTAATCTGCTCGTGAGTTCTGTCCTCTGGGAGAAGAAGATGAGAATGCGTAACAAGCTCATAGGGGCAAAACTGTGGACTTCAGACTTTCCTTGCATTGGAAATGAAATTTAAGTAAGAAAAATCACTATAAAATAAGAGAAATTTTGTGACTCACGATTGTTTAAGCAATATAGACAAGTCAGCTGTCAAGTCTTGAGCATGTAGACAGGATGGGTGACAACGTGTGGCCAAAGACAGTAAGGAAATCGGTTCTCTCCCCACCACTCTCAAAAAGAAAAGAGGGGGAAAAAACGATGCTACATGTCTTTCACAGTAATGCCCGACAGAGGCCTTTATGAAAGCGAAGTAGGTAATGAAGAGAGAGGATGGGCTATAGCCGCAGTTAACATTGCCAACAATGATACTGGTGGTGCAGGTTGAAAAACATAACTGTATCTTTTGTTTTCAATAAATGTAATAGTATTAGGTCCCAAAAACTTATAAAGAGGAAATCATACAACGATATTCATTTAGTTACGATGATTTCGTGATTGATGCAGTTCTACTTGTCTTCCCATGCAATTCATTTGTACGGTGCATATGTTCGTAGCGTTTTTGCATAAGTTTAACAAGCACGAGAGATACGCCTAACAGAGACTTTTATCATCAACAATAGACTATGTGATCAAAAGTATCCGGACACCCCTAAAAACATACGTTTTCCATATTAGGTGCATTGTGCTGCCAACTACTACCTGGTACTCCATATCATCGACCTCAGTAGTCATTAGACATCGTGAGAGAGCAGAATGGGCCGCTCAGTGGAACTCACGAACTTCGAACGTGGTCAGGTGATTGTGTGTCACTTGTGTCACACGTCTGCACTCGAGATTTCCACACTCCGAAACATCTCTAGATCCACTGTTTCCGAATCGTTGCAATCAAGGGAGACGTGAATTTAAGGCCACAGCTGGTAATCGCCTTTTTGTTGCAACTTCAGTGTTGGGACGAAAGGTGGGGCTGCTGTCTCTAGTAAGTCTGTCCCTCGTTATTTACGCCCATGTGAGATATAAGACTATATATCCCTCGATATTTAGCCTATGTGAGGTATGAAACTTCTTGAGTCCTGTCAGACACCTGATTCGTAATTTGACTACCAGGAAGAAGTTCAGGGTTCATAGTAGTCAGGTCAAAAAGAGTCGATTAGCTCTTCTCATCCCATCCTCTTCTGAAAAGGGGTGAATTTCTGGTTTTTGGGGGGGGGGGGGGAGGCTGAGACGTGGTGAGTCGTTTTGAGTCTATCCATCGCTGCTTGCATATCCTGGGTTCGCTGCAGTGAGGCGTGTCTAGGTGATGCCCTGGAGCCGGAAAGTAAGCTAAGTGAGGGAGAGTTGGCTTAGCGGCAGTGAGGCAAGTGAACGGAGCTTGGAAAGGCCGTTTATGAGAAACTGTGCGCTACCGAATGAATTGCACGCTGCTGGCAGCTCCGCAGGATGTGGGGGCTGGCAACATTTTTGCAGTGGTCACTATCCTGGTAGTCGTACCATAGTCTGGTTGCACCTTGGGCGAGTGCAGAACTGATTTTTTGCACCTTCCATTTATCCATTAATGCCATATTTGCGGGGAACGAAACCGATCTTCAGTAAGCAAATGACTCTGGACCCAATAATTGTAATTTCTTTCGTCTTTGTATTGCAATTGTGGCTGAGAGCTGGCTTGAGACTGTATTTTAAATAACTACCTTCACTTGCTTTGCCTCTGGGAATGTGTCAAGGTTGCAAGTGAGCGATTTGTTTGAAATTCATGCATTTATTTATATTGAAAACTGACGGAATTCTCGGTGTGTTTTAGTATTACCCACCCGGACTGTTACGTTTAAACTACGGGTACATCACCGGACGTTTGTTCCGCTGGGTGTACAGTATTTACTCGTGGGTCTACTGTTGGAACTGTGGTAAACTGTAAGCAATAGCAGCTTGAATTGCCTTACTTTTACGTGTAGCATTCTGGGCATCATTGCAGGTTTTGGTACTGTAAATTTGTGGCCTAGCTAATATTTTACGGCAAATTATATATTTAAGATTTCTGTAAATTTTTCTGCTGTCTAGTCAACATATTAACTGCATTTTATCTTGTTCGTAAGCTTGTTTATATTATTGAGGTTTCAAGGTTCAAATGGCTCTGAGCACTATGGGACTTAACTGCTGAGATCATCAGTCCCCTAGAACTTAGAACTACTTAAACCTAACTAACCTAAGGACATCACACACATCCATGCCCGAGGCAGGATCCGAACCTGCGACCGCAGCGGTCACGCGGTTCCAGACTGTAGCGCCTAGAACCGCTTGGCCACTCCGGCCGGCGAGGTTTCAAGATAGGAAGGCCCAGGTAATAGGACGATCGCTTAATTTGTGTCAGTCCCAAGCTTAGTGGTCCTGGAGCAAGGTTTTGTTAAAGTAAATTTAATATTCATACTGTAGTTCCAATTTTGACTACCTCTCTGTGGAGTTAACGCGTGTGTTCCGTCTTGTATCTCGACCAGTAAGTTTTTGTGTGCTAGGTGTGCCTCCCATCCTAGTTGTTAATGTACTTATTTGCATGGAGCTATCTTGCTTGAGTTAATCGTCGCGCTGGCCAGTCCGTAGATCTGCGATCCGGAAGAGACACCTAGGTATCGGACGACGCACCTTGTTGTGTGTAACCATCCAGACGGACTCCGTCTGTTGCAGCTAATCCATCCAACTAATTTTCAAAGTTAAGTTCTTGTTCATTGTGGTTGTAAACTGACCTTGGGTCTTCAATATTTCAAGTAATAACTGAAACTTAATTGTTTTCCATGTAGATGCTTAGAGTACTGTTTGAAATTCTTGCATCTGGTCTGTTGCTGTGTTGATTAATAGTTTTATGGGTCTAATCTACCCTTAATTATGTATTGTTCTGGCTCTTATTTCTCTCATGCAGTATTACTGATGGAATGTTAATTATTCTTGTAAATTTGATCTAGTTGAATTTCTTAAAGTGTGCATTTTTTCGTTCAGCTAGTTGTGTTAGGTAAGGAATGAGGAGGTTCTTCACAGAATCGGAGAGGAAAGGAATATGTGGAAAACACTGATAAGGAGAAGGGACAGGATGATAGGACATCTGCTAAGACATGAGGGAATGACTTCCATGGTACTAGAGGGAGCTGTAGAGGGCAAAAACTGTAGAGGAAGACAGAGATTGGAATACGTCAAGCAAATAATTGAGGACGTAGGTTGCAAGTGCTACTCTGAGATGAAGAGGTTAGCATAGGAAAGGAAAAAAAAAAAAAAAAAGTTGTGCTTAAGGGACTGGCATCCCGCTGTAAATTAATTTGAATTTTTTTTTTTAACTTAATGTCCAGTTTCATTCTGAGGGTTACTCCAACCTTTGCACCTTGACTTTGATGTTATTAATTAGAATCATATTACATAGTTTCAGATTGGTAAAGCAAATTTTGGATTACTTGATGATTTAAAGTAACCTTCTTTTAATTGATTCATTGTTGTTTTCTGAATGGTTACGATAAATATATATTTGTGTTTGAAGTTAAATGGTGAATGTTGCTGAACAACCTTGGGATCAAATCCTTCCATTACCTGTTTTCCTATAAATTCGTTGTGTTGTAATTTGTCCAGTTTACTACATATATTATTTTATCCGAAGCAGTGTTTCTTCCCGAGACCGAAATTAGGCATTTGTTTCCAGGAGAGATAGTTTTGAGAGCATCTGCGTAATCAGGGAAATGGGAAAGAATAATTTTCGGAATCATGTTGTGTGCATACCTAATTTCCGCCCAAATTGTGTTGTTTCACAATATTTCTGTATAGCTAAAAATGTAGTCTTAACTTCTCTGCCCGCCAGGGTAGCCAACAGCGCTAACGCACTGCTTCCAAGACTCGAGTAGGCGCGCCGGCCCCATATCGAATCCGCCCGGCGGATTGACGACAAAGGCCGCCAGCCTGGATGTGGTTTTTAGGCGGTTTTCCACATCCTGCTAAGTGAATACCGGGCTGGTCCCCACGTTCCGCCTCAGTTACACAGCTCGCAGACATCTGAACACAATCACACTGTTTCATGGCTTCCGCTAGACACAGACAATTGGGGTACACTAATGCCGCCCTGGGGGTACAGGGTGGTGGCAGGAAGGGCATCCGGCCACCCCTTAAAATTAACATGCCAAATCCGATTAACCATGGCCGACCCTGCGCTACCGCAGGACAAGGCGGAAGCGATAGATAGATAGACAGATAGATAGTAGTCTTAACTTCTCTCCATTTCTACAAACAATTGTTGCATATTCTGGAGGAATGAGCGCTACTTAAAGCAACAGTATAGTCGTACTGAGCAACCATAAGAGAGTCGAAGTTTTTTTTATATACTAAATTTCCTGCGACCTAGGCGTGAAGTTGGCAAAATTTACCAGTGAATGCTGCTTTCATTAACTGGTATCATTAAATGAAAGTATGAAGTTACGCTCTCAGCCAGATGATTATCCTACCGTCCGCCCCCGGTGGCTGAGTGGTCAGTGCGACAGAATGTCAATCCTAAGGGCCCGGGTTCGATTCCCAGCTGCGTCTGAAATTTTCTCCGCTTTGACTGGGTGTTGTGTTGTACTAATAATCATCATTTCATCCCCATCGACGCGCAAATCGCCGAAGTGGTGTCAGATCGAAAGACTTGCACCTGGAGAACGGTCTACACGACGGGAGACCCTAGCCACACGACATTCACATTCACATTACCCTACTTGCAAGTAACACTCGTATATTTTGATGGAAAATGTTTGTCCACGGATGATTCTTTTCTGGTAAACCAAGTGTTTACTGGCACGTCTCGTCTTAACACAAGTGATAATTCAATCGAAAATTCAGTCTCTTCAGTCAAAACGGGATGCCAAGATTTTCTGTCTCGTCGATACTTGAAAGCAGTATTTCAGCACATTAAGCAATATGAACTTCAACTTAATTTCTGTATCCCAAAACACTCATTCACAGGTGCTTATAGATACAGTTAATACCTCTTTGAAGAATAACAATCTGTTTCTTTATTGAAATGTGATCTACAGAGAGAGTGAGAAGAAGTAACTCTGGCAGTAGCGCAAGTTGCCTCTCACTGCGTGGCAGTTCTCTGTTACAAAAGAGAAAGCGACGGGTTTAAGACACCGGGATCGCTTTCAAGAAAGCGGAGGTTCAGACAAGAAGCCGTCCATACAGATTAAGGTTTTCCGTGATTTCCCTAAAGTGCTTAAGGCAGATCGTGCTGTGACTAGTTGTGCACGTGTGACCTCGTCGGAATTAGATTAGGAAACGAGACACTTCAAGTAGTAGATGTTTTTTGTTATTTGGGCAGTAAAATAACAGATTATGGCTTAAGTAGAACACTCCTTTTCTTATCCTCGTTAGTTCGAGATTTTCAGTTATATGCCATCTTGTTTCATCGTGAAATTAGCTTGTTGCCTACACGATGATTTCCAATGGGAAATGTTTCAGACAAATCTGTAACAGCACAGCAACAGTCAATATAACTACCCTTGGAGAAACCAGTTACGTTAATGACAAACATTCCACAGCCAGTTTCGTACGAATCTTCTCAACAACGGTGTTTATCTTGGTACTTTACAGATAACTGCTTTCAAAAAATTGATAAATGTGGTGCAGTGAAAATAAAAAAAAACGCTATCAATTAATCATTATTTACTTACCCTTGAATAATGTATAGGAACAGTGTCCTTTCTGAGTATTTCAGTGAGCCAGTTTCTCGTCTTTAGGAAATCGGAAAATATGCACTTTCTTTCCTTCTTGGAATTTATGATTTCCCTGGCTATAGGGAACACAGCACCTGTGCCCTATATTTTAAGTAAGAACTCCAGGCATAAATTGTAGCAAATATAACACTTTCAGTGGGCACTCCCTTTCAACACAACCACTCGCAAACTGCAACTTCATATAACAAACATTCAACAGTCAGTGACGTCACGTTCCAATATGGCCAAATTTCGTAGGCCTGCGCATCTGGAGGGCTTCCTTTGAGGTATGTATAATAAACACAGGACATATATTTACGCTACGGTTGCAGGTTCGAATCCTGCCTCGGGCATGAATGTGTGTGATGTCCTTAGGTTAGTTAGGTTTAAGTAGTTCTAAGTTCTAGAGAACTGATGACCTCAGAAGTTAAGTCCCATAGTGTTCAGAGCCATTTGAACCATTTTGAACATATATTTAAATAGAGAGATGCAATGTAAGAGATGTGTTACCGGCTCGATATTCGCAACCACCAGTATCACCCATGTTACCACTATCAAATATCCATGAGTTGGTAGAAACGTGATCTGGTTTATGATGAAGTGCATCAGGCAAAAGCAGTGAAATATGACAAGCTTTTCAGTCTCATTTTTTGACTCCAAGAAGGCATTTCAATTTGTAGAGAAACTATAAATAACAGCGCTGGAAAGTTTGACATTACAGTAAAGTTAGCGAATATAATTAGTGAAAATGTAACAAAAACGATATCTAAAGTGACATTTATGGAAGAAGTATCTAATTCATTTGAAATAAAAGCCATGTCAAACAACGGGACGGCTTATAACCTTTACCGTTCAATTTTATTACTGAAAAAAATTCAAGGATTCGGAAATTAGAGCTAGAAAGGAACAATATTCAACCAGTAATCCTGGCAAGAAAAAACAATGGAATTGACGTAAACTGCTTGACTTTTGCAGAAGTTCCATAAAATCCATCAGAATTAGAGTGATGCGCCGGCCGGAGTGGACGAGTGGTTCTAGGCGCTTCAGTCTGGAACCTCGCGACCGCTACGGTCGCAGGTTCGAATCCTGCCTCGGACATCGATGTCTGTGATGTCCTTAGGTTGGTTAGGTTTAAGTAGTTCTAAGTTCTAGGGGACTGATGACCTCAGATGTTAAGTCCCATAGTGCTCAGAGCCATTTGAACCAGAGTGCTGCAACGCTCAATGTTTGACCGGTCACGGCTCGCCCGTTGACGGGGGGACCGAGCCGCTCGTGTCCGGCCCCATACGACTCGGCTCCGTCACGTACTCGCCCCATGTCTGTTGTCCGGATTCCGGACACGCGGACAACCGAGCATGACCGGTCACCGCTGACGTCTCACCTCGTCTCGCCCCGGCTAACTGCACTGTACTGCACAAATCCAACGCCTCTCTCTCTCTCTCCTTCTCTCTCTCTCTCTGTCTCTCTCTCTCACACACACCCACCCACACACACACACACACACACACAAAAAAAAACACAGACACACACACACACACACACACACACAAACACACAATGTAGTTATCTCTTTCTCTCTCTCTTTCAATACAGAAGTAACGTTTCCAAGAACAGGTGCGTCACACAGCTAAATTCATAAAGCACTTCGAAAGTAAAATGATATTTCAATACAATCGCGGACAGAAGACGAGTCTCATTTTCAAACAGAAGATGTATTTTTCCTGTCATTAATAGGAGACATTAAATAAGTGCTGTCCCTGTAATTTAGAAGACAACCATCTTCGTAAAGAAAGCATACAAAGAACATTAAACGTTTATAGACGTAACTTGTCATACTTTTCACTTGCTTGCAACAGAAACAAAATTATAGTTATTGCTGATTAGCAGTAAATCACTAACGCGTACCGGATTTAATTGGCTGCGGCGATTTGTTAGTAACATGCCGGCTTTACTGAAGCATCTTTCACTAGATGCGTTTGTTGCTGGGATACATAAAATACGCCTTGCAACTGCAGCCAGGCCTGGCAGATCTGTTTCATGTCTGCTCCACCACCTTAAGATGTCATCATAATCTGCGGGGTGCATTAAAATGTAGAGATGTACTTCATCTGCTGCGGATAATCTGTTGTTTCTACATTCCTTGCAACGATCTCTCTTTCTGCGTGGTGATGACACAGATCTATGATAATAAACAAAAGAGACAAGTAATACAGAACCGATGTGAAAATCATCGAACGTTCCCGTAAAAACGAGGTGTTTTACATTAATGAAATATTATACGAACTACAGCATTCCAGTTTCTCTGTAGTACACTATCCACTAACTATGCAAAAACGATTATGTTAATGAATGCATGTTGTATCTGCGTAAGTGGCACACATTTGTCACACATTGCTAAGAATTTCCTGCTTTTATTTCAAGCTTACTAAGATCACGGAAAGGCGGCCAAAGAAACGTAGCAATTTTATGTCTGGAAGTGATCACAATCTTCTGACAAACAAAAGTCGAGGCTCGATTTTTAATCCTTTGTACCTCCTGTTAAAAAATACATATCTGTTATTACACATCAATTACGCTAGTTGATTATAAATCAATTGCCAATCATAATGAAACAGTGCTTTTAACTGCAGTAATTACTCACCTGACAGTCAGTGTCATTGATACTGCAAATTTGTTGCATTTTGTGAAACCAAAGAAGAACTAACTCGATTGGCGGTTCTTTTTCGCCTTCTAATTCATCTGTGGCCTCTTTAAATGGTCTCAGAAAGTTCAGAATTTTTCCTGAAAGCTCATTATCATATCCTTGCAGTCTGTAAGCGGAGTCCTTTTCCGTCAGCAAAGCAGCAACTTCGTTAGAGTGTGTAAGGATTTCAGAACAGGGTACAAGCTGTTCCAGCGTGTGCAGACCCTTGTTTCAATTATGATTTCAAAGACGAGCAGAGCCCACTTTTCTTAATGTACCTCACAATGCATTTGCAGTATTTATTGTTGATGCGATGATCGGGGCATGATTTAACAAGAAGTTATATTCATTGGAAGTATGGCTAAGTGCTGTGTCTATACAATGAGTAGCACAAGGAATCCTTTTGTGATATTCTAAAGCCTTTATTACATTGGCACCCTGGTCGGAGACAAAAACAAAACTGTGCAGCATGGCCGGCGAAATGCCCCAATCAGCCACCCTCTCTTCAATTTCTTTCACCATATATACTCTGTATATTGAGCAAGCAGTGAAGGAAACAAAAGAAAAATTCGGAGTAGGTATTAAAATCCATGGAGAAGAAATAAAAACTTTGAGGTTCGCCGATGACATTGTAATTCTGTCAGAGACAGCAAAGGACTAGGAAGAGCAGTTGAACGGAATGGACAGTGTCTTGAAAGGAGGATATAAGATGAACATCAACAAAAGCAAAACGAGGATAATGGAATTATGTCGGGTGATGCTGAGGGAATTAGATTAGGAAGTGAGACACTTAAAGTAGTAAAGGAGTTTTGCTATTTGGGGAGCAAAGTAACTGATGATGGTCGAAGTAGAGAGGATATAAAATGTAGACTGGCAATGGCAAGGAAAGCGTTTCTGAAGAAGAGAAATTTGTTAATATCGAGTATAGATTTTTCAGGAAGTCATTTCTGAAAGTATTTGTATGGAGTGTAGCCATGTATGGAAGTGAAACATGGACGATAAATAGTTTGGACAAGAAGAGAATAGAAGCTTTCGAAATGTGGTGCTACAGAAGAATGCTGAAGATTAGATGGGTAGATCACATAACTAATGAGGAGGTATTGAATAGAATTGGAGAGAAGAGAAATTTGTGACACAACTTGACTAGAAGAAGGGATCGGTTGGTAGGGCATATTCTGAGGCATCAAGGTATCACCAGTTTAGTATTGGAGGGCAGCGTGGAGGGTAAAAATCGTAGAGGGAGACCAAGAGATGAAAACACTAAGCAGATTCAGAAGGATGTAGGTTGCAGTAGGCACTGGGAGATGAAGAAGCTTACACAGGATAGAGTAGCATGGAGAGCTGTATCAAACCAGTCTCAAGACTGAAGACCACAACAACAACAACAACTCCCGTCTTCTTAACGTCCGGGAATTTTGTTGTAAATAAAACATTGTTCGCAAGAGACCAATCTGTGTTAATGTAATGTGTTGTAAGCGTCAAATAGTGCACCTGGGTATGTGAATCAGTTCACATATCAACTGTCGCTGCATATGTTTTATTAATAACTTCCGCAATAACAGAAGGCATTATGCTGTTTCGTACTGCATCAGTTTGTTCTTTGACATGTGTGCTTATAGTAGAGGGATGTGGCATGACATCTGCCACGTTAACTTCTGCAATACTATTTTTGTTGCTGCCGGTATCCCTGAAGGAGCTGTATCTTTGTGAGGTTTCTTGCAACTGTGTTTCTTTAAATGGGTGGTTCCCGGCTGGAAACACAATAAAGTGGAACAGTTTATGCACGATACGTACCCAGTAGATGCACTGTTTTCGTCTACAACCAACGGAAATGTACTCCTTACTTGGTTTTATAGACCTGCCCGTTTCTTCAATGTGTAAACATTGGTTTCAATCTTATGCCTTACTGCTCTGGCTTCCTCGCACTGCATGATTACAGAGAGAAACACACCACAAACGAGAAGCCCGTACTGGCTGCATTCTCACACGGATAATGACACGTGTAATGTGAAGTTACGTGCTACGAGAACATAAGAAAGGTATCGAGTTTAGATCGAGACTGTTAGAGGTTGATACTCTTGTACATAGGGAAGTTACAACGCCAACAAAGTATACTGAAATGCAACACGGCGTGCAGAGTATCCATTCCTCATGCAGGGACAGAAACGAGACCCTCAATATAAATAAACGCACAGCATTTTGATTAAATAGGCAGAAAGCTGTCCTATTTCATAATACACTACAGGTGATAAGCCACAGGAGACAGTAATAAGCGTGGAATACATGGGAGTAACCATCTGTTGAAAAATAACTGGAACGACCACGTGGATCTAGTTATAGGAATAGAAGATGTCATATGGACATTCTAACAAGAAACGTAAGCAAATGCAGTTAATCTGCCAAAGAGGTAACCTAGAAAATCTTCCATCGTAGGTCTCTTGGCTACTGTTCGTCTATCGTGCATCTTTATGACGTAGTATTTATTATGAAAGAGTCAAAGAAGATCCATAAACAAGTAGTGCGTTACGCCACGGAACAGTTTAGAAAACTCGAGAGCGATACGGTGAAGTTTAGCAAATTTCACTGGTTCACGCTACAACAGGGGCCTTGTACATCATTAAGAGATTTACTGTAGAAACGGTGAGAACGTAGGTTCCTTGACGAGTCAGTCTGCATATATCAACCTCCGCAATACACATCGCAAAATGCGCACGCAGGAAAAAGCTACAGAAATATTAATCATAAGGAAGAGTATTGACAGCCGTTTTTCCAGGACAACACTCACGAAAAAGAGCTGACCAAAGTAGTACAAGAAGTACTGTCGGCAACACATTGCAAGACGGCTTCCGCTCTGTAGAAGCAGATGTATAATACCATCGAGGCAGAGCTAAAAAAATAAAAAATAAAAAGTTATTCCAGCAAGAAGAGTGTTCAGTTCCTAGCGCTGTGAAGTATGAAAACTAAATTTCAGTTATCAGACAAATAACCGCTGTAACAAAGGTACAAGAACACGACATGTAGATCAACATTCACGAAATCTGTCGATGTAGATGCCTCGCAAAGAATATAGGCGAAAAGCGTATTACATACAAATTGTGTTTCATTCAGCTGTGGTTAGACAGTCGCAAAGTAATGTTGATCGACAATCCGTAATATTATAGCAACTGAGAAGGACAGGACTGAAAAACTGGAAGATAATTTTAAGAAACTTGAATACGGAACCGAAGTTAGTAGGGGTCCTAATCTTGAATTATGAATGAATGAATTTAATCCAGTAAAGCTCTATCAAAGGTTAGAACAGTGCGATCCATCAAAGCCATTCCAACCAGATGATATAAGCCAAATATATGCCGAATGAAATAAGCCAAATAAAATTATGTATGCCAAATGAAACAGGTGCTTGAAATGAAATGGTAGCATTCATTACAGTTCACATTCTCCGTATTAAATAAAATTCAGTTAACGTGAGTCTAGCTCTCCAAGAGAATACTAAGCAGTAAAATGTCTGTACTTTGTTTCCAGGGCTCTCGGGTGTCCAGCCGGATGCGATCGTTCAAGTCCCACGATATTGTGGCGAATAATCTTCCCGCCATCACCAGATGGTTGTGATGGAATTGTCTGTCTGCTCATTGTCGGTGTTATTTCTGTCCGTCAGTCGGGCTTCGATTTCCTGTGTCGACGGTCCGACTGCGGCCGCCGTCATTCCGATTGCGAGTGAAGACGCTCCGATTGCGACCGATGACAACCCGTTTGCGGGCGCCGACCCAGGATCGCGCCGTCCCCGGCGTCGGGCCTGGTGGTGCAAGATGCAAAATACCGTGGAGTGTCCCCGGCGGCCGTCGTGGAAAGATCTTGTGTTCGCTTGAGGCGTGACTCCTTTATGGAGCTAAGTAAGGGTTTCGATGCTGTTGTGTACATAGTTCCGCGTAGTCAGTGCGTACACAACTTTCCCACTAGAGCGCGCCCCGCTAAGCACAACAGCGCAGGCGCAGCGCTCGTCCGTCTCCGCACTACGAGATGGCACTGTCTTAGAGATTGACCAAATTCTGTTTCCGCCGATCCGCGTATTAATATCTAACGCAACCAGTGAGATTGCTGCTAACGTAGAACCTTTTCTCCTCGTGGATCACACTCGCGCAGTGATACCTGAACGCTCGAGATATTATAACGAGTGTACAGACCTCTGGTTAGTCAGTCTGCACCAGTCTGCATCAGTCTGCATTAGTCTGCATTTGTTTGCACCAGTCTGTACCAGTCTGCATTAGTCTTTACCAGTCTATAGTCAAGTTTCAGTCTGCACCTAATAAGATTATCATATTCCTGTACATAGCCATGAAGATAAATGTAGAGACACTTTGTCAAGTATGAGAGATATGTGAGAATAAGATTAACGTACCAAGACCAAAGGAACTTCAGATTGTCAATTGTAAACAGCATCCAGAATCAAGTTAAGTAATTTCTATGATTTTTATTATTTTAATAAATGTGTGTGAAAATTAATCAAGTTCTGTTTAAAGTTGGTCACCGTCAATCTGCTACTCTAAGCGTGCAAGTGGCATTTCTATCGTCTGACCTAACGGCAGAAGAACACGCCACGATAAGACCACGAGACATATTGCTGACACTCGCCTACTTCGTTAGAGTGACAAGTCAAATAATCTGATGGTGTGTGTACCGAAGGTCTTACAGTACGCACACTGTTTAGCGTTGATCAGAATAGGTAAAGAGCAAAATGTCTGAGTACGTTCAGTTCTGCTCAGCTGTTTGAAAATCAAATAACGTAAGGGATTTACCAGCACAGTAATTCACTATTTTTTCTAAGGGGACGTTTCAACACCACAGATGCCTTGCTCAGTTTAAAACCTGTGTCTCTGTTTATGAGATTGTCCGTAACGCGAATTTCAATGGCCTCCTTGAAGATGCTGTCCCAGTAGAAGCTGGTAGGGGTCAGAATCTTGGTCTCTTCCAGTTTCCAAGCAGTGCTGATTTGTTGGGCTGGCCTAGGCGCTAGTGGCGTTGGTGTTCCTTGCAGATCGGCAACTGGTGCACAGTCTTCGTGACGCGCTGGCCAGCCAGCCCCGCACAGTACAGAAGAAGGGCACTGACACAAAGACTGACGCTTCAGTGGAGCCTGTAGCAATACAGGAAGCCACGGGGGTGGTAACACAAGACGCCGCTGTACCGACAGCCGTCGCAGCGAAGACCAAGGCAATCCAGGTCATCACGAAGGAGACTCCCTGCCCCCACTCCAAGACGCAACTGCAGGAGATAGTGTCCGTCCATTTGGACACTCTCAGGTCTTACAACGCCCGCCCTCTTCATTCCTGCTCACTGGGAAGATCTCATCGCCTCGATAGAACAAGCCGAGAACGTGAGAGAAGAGCAAGGGTCGAGGACTTCTGAAGACACCGAAACCGCCAGCTGGGAGGTCTTGCCAGATCCCGAAGTGGCTTAAGCAGACACATCCAAGAAGAAGAAGGACAAGAAGATGCACCCAGATGCCAGGAGGACCTAGAAGACTCTCCTCCTTTCCGCGCCAGACACCGATCATCATCATCATCAACCACTCGCCCTGTCAGTCGTTGACTGGGAGGCCTAGGCATCAACAGGGCCAGTCAAGTAAAGGCCCCTAGCTGACGCATCGCTATTATCCATTCAACCTACCGCCTGTCTCTGACCGGCAATCATCAGTCTACCTAACCACGCACAACCATCCCAGTTATTCCTAAACGTCCCAGCATGCTTTCAATCCATCCAACGTGGAGTAAATGTCTAATGACAACAGACTCGTCCTTACCTTCCTCAAGACGAGGAATTCAGGTGCGAAGAGAGAGCAGACAAGATTATTCCATCGGAACCACTTGATGATAGCGGAAAGGTTACGCGCCGAAATATCGTGGGACTTCAACGATCGCATCCGGCTGGACACCCGAGAGCCCTGGAAACAACACATACGCCGTGAAAGCCTCCGATCACATGTCTTGGCTGATACAGCACAAATGAGGACGTGATACAAAGGTACATCTGTATATTCTTCACATTGCTAATAAACTGGGCAGACAGAAGTACCATAATGTCTACCCTTGAGCAGCATACTTGAAATAATGTGGTGTAATGTTTGAAACACGTGCTAATACGGAGGAAAACTTCCATCCATGGCAACGATTTAAGAGAGATGACTCATTTGCAGAAGCGCTAGTTATAACTTGTTACTATCACTTGCACCAAAGTTAGCACAAATACTCATTGTCTCGCAGACTGCACCACAACATGGCCTCCCACGACCACTGGTAGCAGGCTCCTCTCCATGGCCCAGCCAGTCTGCTGTTACGTTGATGATGATGATGATGATGATGATGATGATTGGTTTGAGTGGCGCTCAACTGCGCGGTCATCAGCGCTAGTACAAAGTCCAAATTTTTACACAGTCCAATCTATCCACTGTCACGAATTATGAGGATAATGATTAAATAATGAGGACAACACAAACACCCAGTTTCCGAGCAGATAAAATCCCCAACTTGGCCGGGAATCGAATCCAGAAGCCCGTGATCCAGAGGTAGCAACGTTAGCCACTAGACCACTAGCTGCGGACTCGTTACGTGGAGCTGGCGTGTGTGTGTGTGTGTGTGTGTGTGTGTGTGTGTGTGTGTGTGTGTGTGGGTGGGTGGGTGGGTGTGTGGGTGTGTGTGTGTGTGTGGATGTGTGTGGGTGGGTAAAAGAATGATGTGACTGTGCCGAGTGCTCCCGAAGAAAACACACTCTAGCTTCCCTGCGAGGTACACTCTAAGGCAAAGAAAACGATGCACCACTGAGAAATTGTCCGAATGGAACAGAAATCGGTAGATGTGATGTGTTGCTTTGTATTGAACCGAGGACCTAGAACCGGCGGAGAGGGTTCGTCCCCGCCGTAGCCCTCAGTGGTTCACAACCCACAACAAGCTACAACAGTCCACTCACCCCACCGCCGCCCTACACGCTGCCTCCCCCCCCCCCTCTCACCCCTTCCCCACTCCTCCCTCCCCACGCCCGGGAACATCGTCTCACACCAGACGAGTGTCAACCCAATATTTGCGTGGTAGAGTAATGGTGTTGTGTGTGTACATGTACGTGGAGACAGTGTTTGCGCAGCAGTCTCCCACAAATGAGTAGCGCAATTGAGACGGAATAAGGAGGAGCCAGCCCGCATTCGCCGAGGCAGAAGGAAAACCGCCTTAAAAACCATCCACAGACTGGCCGGCACACCGGACCTCGACACTAATCCACCGTGCGTATCCGTGCCGGGGGAACGGCCCGCCTTCCCGCCCGGAAAGCAGTGCGTTAGACCGCAAGGCTAAGCGGGCGGGCTAGATGTGATGTACATCTACAGACAAACAAATGAATACAGTTATGAGCAGTTTTTGTGAGGGCGTGCGGGCGGTCCTATTGGAGCCACTTGTGCGCACGTTCCATCGATTCTGGCCTTCGTAGTATCATCTTTGCCTCGTTTTGTGTTCCTTTTGGGGCTGTGTGGTAGGGAGTGGTGTGTGGGACACGGAGCTGGACGGGTGTGCCAGAGTACTCGGCGTCCTGTCGATTGCAGCGAGCTGAAACTGTTGACCGGCGGGATCTGGGGACCTGCGTTTTCCTGCAGCGTTGGACCGTTGCTACTGTCGCGCTTAGCGGGAAAGGAGCGTCCCTCGTCGCGTGCAACCTGGTTACGAAGTGCATAAGTCAATACGCCGAGATGTATTGAATATCTGGTTACCAACTACGAGCAGGAGGGCAGTATTATTCGTTGCCTACATACAGTCCTGAAGCTATTGGCCTCTTTGGCATTTATTTGAAATTACCTGTGAAGACTGTTCCGTAAGTACTGTACCTAAGGATTGTTAACCCTGCCCGGTGTGAGATGGGCACAATGCGGTTCCTCTATGCCTTTCAGTGACTCCTTTTGGGGTTGTGTGTGTCAATCCCGAGGTTTCTGTAAGCGCCAAGCAAGTATTTTCCAATTTTAAAGTGGTATCTGAAATCGCTGTTGTTATTAAATATTTGATACTAGTGATTATAATTTATATTTTCTGCCGACCTTATGGCCCTTCCTGGGGCGAGTTATTGGATTTGGGGTGTAACTAAAGTTGTATGATCTCAGCTTAAAGGCACTCACGTGTGGGTCACGTGCGTGTATGTGCGTGTTTTGTATTTGCGCACTTACGCCGTGTTGAGGAGCCCTTCGGCTTACAGGTGTACATTTTAACCGGCCATCTGCCACTTGTTGTGTATCCAAATTACTGTGTCTGTTAGTCCCTAAGAGGCCCCATTAGAGGTATACCTTGACTTATTTAATCTTGTTTGAATTACTATGTAATTAATTTTTAATGACTTTGTACATTGTTTCTTTCTATTGCTTGCAATGTTTATGAGTGGGGTGCTCCTATACTGAAGTTCCAATAGTTGGTTTCCTTGAAAATAATCTTTAATTGGCCTTTAAGTATTGCTGTGTATGTTAACTTCTATCAAACCTGTTTTCCGTTTGTTGTTTGGTATATGTTCACAGCTTTGTATCGGCAACAGTTCATGCGTTGCTGCTATGCTGATTCGGTGCAGTGACGCGTTTTCCTTCTGCCTCGGCAGCTTTTCCGTCAGCGCACGAGGCCTAGGCATTGGTGAGTCACACGCGCTTCTGCGAATCTATTGTTCCAGCATCTAGTTGAGTAGTTTATCGTCATTCTTTTGGCATCGTGCCGCGGCGGGAGTGTCGCACTGATTAGGAAATAATTTTCTCTGTGTTTCTATTATTGTAACGTGCTTGTCGGGGTGTGATGAAAGCCTTTGGGCAAACTGAGCACTGAGTTCTTTCATTTCTAAAAAAAAATGGGGGTTTAATTGTCATTATAATTTTAATATCGGGTTACCCTCCATTCAGAGGCTGTTGCATGCAGCGACCGTTATTTTGATTTGTAAATAACAGATTTCAGCCATCAATCGTCCTTTGGAATTTTTATTGGCAGATCTAGATTTCAGCTAGAAACTAGCCATTCTCAATGCACTATCCTTTTTTGGTCAATGCATGTAATGCCTGTTGGTCTGGCTTTGTACACAGTTCATTGAAGGATAGTGCATTGAGAATGGCTACTTTCTAGCTGAAATCTAGGTCTGCTAATAAAAATTCCAAAGGACGACTGATAGCTGAAACCTATTATTTACAAATAAAAATAATTTTAATAGTGTTTTAAGGATCCGGTAGTTTATGTAAGTCCTTTACTTGGTTTACTTGCTTGTGGCCAGTCAGTGAAGTACTACCGTTTGCTTCGGTTTCTACGCGTGGGTAGCGTTCGGCCAGCTTGGCCTTATCTTGTCTATAAGAGAGCAGAACAACCAGTGGAGATTTATGCATGTAAATGTTTTTTTTATTTAACGTTTGCTGAAAATATATTTAAGTCCTGTTGCGGGATGAGCCCACGGCTGTGATGTTAGTGGCGCGGACAGGGTGCCGCGCAGGTTTATTTAGTCAGTTAACTGTCCGCAACCGGGCAACCACTGTATTGAACAGTCAACATGTTCTTCGGGAAATTTGTAATTTTTGTATAATGCAAATGTCCTTATGCATTGTGATTTTAAATTAAAACCTTAACAATATGTATATATATTGTAAGAATCTTGGTAACTGTTAGTTGGATTATGATAGAACTGTTATTAAATTAAAGTATTTGTTTGGCTATCCTTCCACGTCTTTTCCTTAAATTAATCCCAGTCCGTGTCCTAGGTGTCAAATTACAGACAATAGGATGGTTTATTGAAGAAAAAAGTTTCATAATTTAAGCAAGTCAATGAAAGAATGGGTCACCTATGGCCCTTATGAGAGAGGTTATTCGGCGTAGCATTGACTGATAGAATTGCTGGATGTCCTCCTGAGGGATATAGTGCCAAATTCTGTCCAATAGGACCGTTAGATCGTCAAAAACCCTAGCTGATTGGAGGGCCCTGCCCATGCGACTACACACGTTCTCAACTAGGGCGACTTTACTGGCGAAGGTAGGGACGACAAGCAGTTTCGCCCGCCTTATGGCACGGCAACAACGACTCACGGTCTCGGGTACCATTTCTTTTTATCGCAGGACGCCTTTGGTTGCTACCCAAAGCACTTTAACAGCACAGTGGTACGTCGACGTTATTATACGCTCTGGTTTTTTGCCCTTCATGAAAAGCTACTTTGGGCTTAGATTTCAGCAAGATAATCCCCGCCCATACAGGGAAATAGTTTCTACTATTTTTCTACATGTTTGCCAAACCCTACCCTGGCGAACAAGGTTGCTGTATCTCTCCCCAATTGCGAATGTTTGGAGCATTATTGGCTCGGCCCCCCAACCATGTCGTGATTTTGACGATCTAAGGTTCCAATTGGACAGAATTAGGCACGACATCCCTCAGGACAACATCCAACAACTCTGTCAATCAGCGTCAACCCGAATATGTGCTCGCAAGAAGACCAAAGCTGGTCCAAAGTGTTACTGACTCGCTCAATTTCTGCAGCCCTCTCTATTGAATAAACTATCCTATTTTTCTGAAATTGTAATCATTTTTTTTTTGTCTACACATATACGAGTACATCACATCTACCGACTCTCGTGCCATTCGGATAATTCCTTCACGGTCTCGCGAACCGACGAGGTTACTTGTACTAATCCCTGACGTCCTACATCTAGTTAAACAGGACGAACCCACGAAGCTGATGATTACTTTGCGAATGCACACTGTCTGCTCGTTGGATAACACCCTTACCACATTTACTGGCCATAGCACATCAGCTAGTGGCTGAGATAACTCGTTAATACAATTTATGAAGGTGAAATCTCTAACTCCTAAATAACATAAGTTGATCCGCCGAAAATGTAATTTATTAACGTTCATCCAAGAGAAATGATCTCTGAAAACAGAATTGAAATTGGATTGGTTTAAAAATGGAAAGCAGAACGCTGGGATCGCCACCAGCGATATATCGTTGCAAAAACTTCTTCATTTCACTGAAGGTGACTGACGTAACATAACATTCCTCATGAAAGTACTAAATATGGACAATGAGAATTTCATAAAAACAAAAGGGATAACAGAGTAAAAACAAAATTAAAATAGGGGCAAAAACAGACACAAACAACAGATCGAAAGGTTGTTATGAAATGCGGTTGAGAATTTGCGATTTGAATTTAGATTACGTACAGATGAGTGTGGAAGTTGAATAACTACACAGTGAGAGAAAGAGTATTGGAGGTAGTGTGAGTCATTTCCCTGCCTCTCACATATCTAAGGTGATCAACATCGAGAAATTTCCCTGCCTGACCTAACAACCATGGTATTAAAATGTTTCCCGCTATTCCTACCATAGCGCTGCAGCTTTGCCCGACGCTCGCGTTATGGTCGTGGCAGCACGGTTGATGTGCACCACGAATCATCGGCGAAATTTGGGTAAGTCGCAGAAATCTTAACGCAACGCAAGCGCTTCGCCGGCACCAGACCAGGCGTGGAGTAAGTGTGTACTAACTGGACAAAGTCTGAACCGAGAGTGCCATATCGAATCTTCCTTAACTTCCTTCCCCAACTTTGTTGAGGTGTTCTGTCCGTGCCATTACGGCCAATCGTAGGACACAGTGCAAACTTGCCTCTATTGACAGCATTTTAATACTAACTTCGTTCCCTCCAAGTTTGTAAGACCTGCAGGCTTGCGCGAGTAGAAAAGGCCCTGAAACACGAGCTACTGAATGTCCCGAGAACGCCGAAACACATGAGCAAGTAGTAAATGGAAAATTTGGGCTATTCCCAAGAAAGTTTTGAAAGCTGTTACTGTGTCTTCCAGAGGCCCGCCTCCCAGATCAACAGAAGCGTCACCTGCCTAACGGGGCGTCCCTCTGTTGATCTGTGCTTTTACAGGCGGTCCTCCAATTTGGCAAACCATTATTAAAGGATTGCTGATGACCACTACAAAGAATAACTCCCCTTTTCAGTGTAGCGGCAGGTACTCAAGGATTGCCTATAAAACACCGCCAACCATATGTCTCCCCAGAGCGGGGTTGAGGCCTGAGTGATGTTAAGGTAATAACTATAGCACAGTTTAATCGCACAAGGAGAAAGAAAAATGAGAAGTCTGTATTCCCATAACATTCATCGTGTGCACATGAAAGTTGATATTATGTTTGTTGGCATTGTCAACGTTGAAGACAGGCGATCTTCCGTAACTTTTGTATTAAGAATTGAAAATCCTCCAAGTCTATATACCAAATAAAAATTTTATTTGATTATTAGTTTCAGCTACATACGAGCCATTCTCAGATTATAAAAACATTCTTCATTAGGTTAAGTGCCGTGACGGCTCTGCACATTTTCAAACCCATTTTAAAAGCTGACAACCTCCATAGAGAACGTAAGGTAAAATAACTTTACCAGTCAAGTAGGTCATAAAAATAAGGCGTAATGCCGTTAAAACGTGGTAACTGACACAATTTAATCAGTATTTATATTATCCCATGATGATATCTGCTATGAGATAATATGAATACTGATTAAATTGTGTCAGTCGCTATGTTTTAACGGCATAACGTTTTAGTTTTATGACTTTTACTCTACTTGACAGGTTATAAACGATGTCAAGTTATTTTAGCTATACGTTCTCTATGGATGTTGTCAGTTTTTAAAAAGACTTTAACAACGTGTTGAGCTGTCATTACAGTACACTGATCAAGAATCTTTTTATGATCTGAAGATGGTTCGTGTGTACCTAAATCTAATTATCAAATAAAAAATTTATTTGTGATCCTGAGCCGGCCGGTGTGGCCTTGCGGTTCTAGGCGCTACAGTCTGGAACCACGTGACCGCTAAGGTCGCAGGTTCGAATCCTGCCTCGGGCATGAAGGTGTGTGATGTCCTTATGTTAGTTAGGTTTAAGTAGTTCTAAGTTCTAGGGGACTGATGACCATAGATGTTAAGCCCCATAGTGCTCAGAGCCATTTGAACCATTTTGTGTTCCTGACTTCGAGGACTTTCAGAGCTTAATACTTAATATATCGATCGAAATAGAAAATTTAACGGAAGTTAATCTGTCCAACAATCTCGTGAATAAAAATAAAATGAGACACGGGTGGCGAGAATAGCCTGCCGGCTCTCACCGCCTCCCACTCATAAAGAAAAGTTTTTCCAACAGAGATTGTGCTGGGAAAAACAGCATGAGCTTTTCTGATCAATTTCCACAATTAAAGAAAAGTTAAAAGTTGGGCACGTAGAAGAAGGATGGAACTGGTCTGTCTACGGTATAGTCGAACATCAATACTAAGTTCATGAAAACAATTCAAATATACTGAATAAAATTTAAACATGTCTGCAAAAATTCAAACTTAAAATCTAAAGAAAATAATTAAGTTATGATATAACAATGAGTACATTCACAGTACTTGACATGAAATAAGTGTAACATTTTCATTTTCTTAAAAATTTAAAAGGACAATGTTAAAGTGTATACAAGGTTTCATTAAATGAACAAATTCCACCTGTGACAGAACCAGTTAGCTGGACAAAGAACAAACTAGTGTACAGTTATTCATTGTTAAAGAATATTGATGTACAAATATCAGTATCCTGATATCATCGTGAAACATAAGATTCATATTTAACTTTCCTTTTGACAGTTGAACTATTTCCCCGAAACAAGATACATGAACACACATGGACATTAGGCTAAATAATCCGTACAGATAAATTACCGGCAAGTGACCAAAGTAATGAAGGTGGAGACTGGTCATCATAATGCATTAAAACATTCGTGCTGCACTTGGTATACGAAACGACACAAATCATAAAGAGAAACATACACTAATAGAAAATACAACATAGAGCATTACATGAGGGAAACTTTATCTGTGGTCTCTTGCATGTGGTCTTGCTAGAAACTTTACAGTTTCCACATCAAGTTTTTCGTTATTTCAATACAATTGTAATGATGATGGAAAGTGACAAGAAAAAGTTGATTACAAAACATTGCCTCGATGTGAGGTCCTCGCAATCATTTTGCGGTATCCTGCTCAAAAAACATGTACGTAGTGGCACAAAGGTCTTACATGTTTAGCTTCACAATGAACTCCCTGCACATAACAGTCTTCACGACAATGTTCTTTCGTGGGGTGGGTGTGACGTTATCACATCGGACATTATTCATGGGTGTAGTTGGCAGAGATGATGCCATCTCCAACACTGTGTCTGCTGTATCAGTCACGGCAGGACGTGTTGTTGTGGCTATATAGCTGACGTTTAAGAGCTCCAGTACACAGAACACTGAGCTTCTTTTTGCAAGACTGCGTGAGATATGTGTCGACGAGTGTGCTTGGACGAAATAGTTGGGTTCGTCTCATGAGGAGACAAGAAGGATAGCACACTGAAGATATCAACCTGGGAAAAGTGCGGTATCTCTTACGAGGAAAAGGCTGTGTGAGTAGTGCATGCTCGATCTACGTGACTAGTGGCACATTGTTCTCTGTCTCACAGGAAGAATGAAAACAAAAGTTGAAACTATCTGGCAGATTAAAACTGTCTGACGGACTGAGGTTCGAATTTGGAACGTTTGGATTTCACGGGTAAGTGCTCTCTGGAGTTTTGCAGGAGAACTTCTGTGAATTTTGGTATGTTGGACATGAAAAGCTGTAAGGAGAAGTCGTGAGTCATGCTGGAGCAGCTCAGTGCCGGCTCAGTAACTCAACGTGTTCGGTCAGAGAGCTTGCTGGCATCTGTAATAGAAAAAGAAAAAAAAACTGAGTGATATCTTCAACGATCAACCAGAACAGGTGTCACATGGCGTCCACCCAGACAAACTTCAGAGAACAAAAAAAAGTTGGTAGAGCAATTGCTTGCTAAAGACAAAACTCCCGAGTTTGAGTCTCGGTCTGGTACATAGTTTTAACTTGCCAAGAAGTTTTATACCAGCGCACTCTCTGTAACAGAGTGAAAATTCATTCCGTAAAAAAGTTGTTTATGATGCTCATATGTGATAGAGCCGCCGGATATCCCTGTTGCCCAGTTACTTCTGTACTATAGCCACCGCAAACACCTTCAGTGCCAGACTCATGGCGAGGTAGGTCCCCCGTGTCTGAAGCCCTCAGAGAACTGGGTAGTCACCGCAGAGCTACTGGTGACAACCTTCCAGCCATCCTGGAGTTGCGATACTACACCACACCGTAGGAGGTTCACTGTTTTCTTGAGCCCCTCCATACCACTCGTCGGTACTCTTGAAACAACTATCGTTACACATTATTCTAATAAAAACGTAACAAATACATAAAGAACAATCTCTCATCTGAAACTTTCTCATACCGCAAGAAACAAGGCAAAACAAAATTTAAATATGTCCAGTTTATACTTATATCCCAAACGACAAGTGAATTAAAACTTATGTACAAGGATTCCGTGAAAGCAAACTATAGTTTTAGTGTGGATCATCATTTACAACTGATGAAAATATGAAACTAAAGGGATTGATCATAATAATTTTAAGTAAGAATAAAAACCGTTGTCTTTTACAAACTATGAATATCAAACCCCATTAAAGAATTAACCCTGATCCTCTTAATCTAACAACCGAGTGTCCCAGTCGACTCTCGCTGTCTGAAACTGAGCACATGCATTCCAACTACTTGCGCTTCTCCAGCCCTGCTCTTTATGACATCTCCACTGATGCTCACTCCATTCGTTGCTTTTGACAACAAACTGCTTATTTTCCCAAGTTATAGTACCACGTCCATACATGTGATTTCTCTGTCTTGCTCCTCCTCCGTTATTCTCCTACTATTCTCATTCCTTCTACATGGTTGATCATTATTATGGTTATTTCGCTCACGAGAAACGAACCCTCATTTTTCCTCTCATGATATGATCTCTGAGGAACATCTACTGTGTTCTCCCTTCCCCAGTTGCCTACACTATTATTCCTGCTGATATACCCCAGGCCTTGTAGCATAGATTTGAGAGTTTCATCATTGTCAGAACACCAGCCACGTGTCAGCTACTAATTTGATGGTAACTCCATGAAGCAGAGTCTTGTCAACTCTGTGGCACTAAATGTCGAGTCTACGAACTGATTCTTATGACATGTACGCTTTAAGAATTTCACTAGACTGTACATGCCAGAGCTGACGAGTTTTTGACCTAACATAATCTCATATTTTGTGCACGCTTGTGCCTCCACTGACCAGTAGATTGAGAGGAATGCAGTCTGAAATTCCCTGTAAGAGTTGTAACCCGTTGCTACAGTCATCATCAACGTTACAGCCTCTCCTTCGAGGTGATTACAAACGTACTCAGTCTTCTGACTGCATCCCATGATGGAGTTAAACAATAGTCAGACTGTTCCACTCAAGCCTTTTACCTTCCCTAAATGCTTGGAACTTACGCACTTTCAAGAAAAGCTTATAGTGAAAGATTCCGTCGTCCGATGCCAGGCACATGTTACTGAATACCGGCAGGGGATTGACGCAAGGTCCAACCGGCCACTGGGACTCTACTGTCCACTGGCTGCTCACAGAAAGAGCCTGCCCTTATGTTACTGTTGCATGCAGTATTGACGGCACCCCATATTCAACTCCTACAACGCTAGTTGCACCTCCACTCTTCTCACTTTAAAGTGACTCCACTAACTATCAGTATTGTCTTCCCTTTGCTTTCCCAACCTACTGACATGTTCCTGTTTCTCCTTAAGTCCTGTTACTTCCTGTATCGATGGCGTCTCTAACAATGGTGCTTCAGGTGTTGCTCGTTCTTGTATATCTCTCTGATTATCATTTCTCAATTGTGCCACAAACTCCATTCGCTGCTTTTACACATCATCCGGAAATTGGCTCAGAATTATCTCTTCCTTTTTCACTCATTTCATTACTGAATCTGCCTGTTTTCCCTGCTGCCCTTGATGCTGTTCTGTACCATTTACTTTGTTTTCCATATTCGGAAGTTGCTAAAATCGATGAATGTTCTCTTTTATCCTTGCTTCATAGTTCCCTAACATCACTTTTATCTCTTTGTTAATTTTCTCTAGTCTTTCCTCAAATTTCTTATTACTTTCC
Source organism: Schistocerca nitens (assembly GCF_023898315.1). Taxonomy (NCBI): domain Eukaryota; kingdom Metazoa; phylum Arthropoda; class Insecta; order Orthoptera; family Acrididae; genus Schistocerca; species Schistocerca nitens. The sequence continues at coordinate 276,538,859 of NC_064621.1, read as the reverse complement.
TTTAATTTCTTGTCTTGTTTCACGAATCTTTCATCTAGCCTCATGTTCCTTTCATCATCTTTCTGATCCCTTTCCTTACTTTGGCTAATAAGTAGTAACATTCGTTCCTTAATTTCATAAGATTCCATTTCTTGCATTATTACTGTCTGGCTATTGTGATTCGCTATCTCACTTGCGCACTCACAGTTACTGTGTTTTCAACATACTCGTCTTCCCCTGTGAATTCCGATTTCGGAGTCAGAAATTCAATTTCTCCGTTACTGTCTCATCTCCATCACCACTCTTGTTCGTATCATGATCTGCTAGCTCATCAGCTTGTTGGTTGACCATCTCAAGTCTTTCATTGCCGTGACTGCAACTAAAAGTAAAATCACTCTCATCTGTCATGCACTGAGCATCGTTTACATCTGAATAAGGTGATTCACTTCCCTCAGAAAATGGCATTGGTGGCTCATATTTGTACACAAATAAAGTACCCCAAATATGAGAAATACATAGTACTGAAAAATGATGCTCACACCTCAGTTCAATAAGACAACGTATGTCACATAGGGGAGTAGTGACTCATTGCCCCCAGTCCCTTTTAAAGTTACTATGGACCACATCATTTTGTTGTCATTATTTAATATAGGGTGTCCCTCTTAACTTTCCGAACTGAAACAAAATATGAAAAATGCAATTCGCCAGGAATGCACCTATGTCAGAGGCTCACGCATTGGACAGGAATGCGTAACCCTACAAGTAAACAAACATCACCTTCAACACAAAGTTACAAGATAATTTTTTCCTGCAGAAATGATAACTATAGGTACAATGCTGGCAGACTTGGTTTCACTGCTATAATCCGCACACATTCTGTAATAAATGGTTCAAATGGCTCTGAGCACTATGGGACTCAACTGCTGTGGTCATCAGTCCCCTAGAACTTAGAACTACTTAAACCTAACTAACCTAAGGACATCACACACATCCATGCCCGAGGCAGGATTCGAACCTGCGACCGTAGCAGTCGCACGGTTCCGGACTGCGCGCCTAGAACCGCGAGACCACCGCGGCCGGCACATTCTGTAATACTTAGACTTCAAATAACGGAAACGATGTCACACTTTGTGCCATAACGCTTTAACGCCATAATGTGGGTTACCTGCACAGTCCTAGAGCCTGCTGTAGGCAACTGTGGAAACTGAGGCACCATTTTCATTCTTTAAAGTCTACGTATTTCAGAAGAAGCGAGGTTTGCAACAGTGGAAACAAGTCTTCCGTCAATAATTGTGCATCTATTTTTCATTTCCGTAAGAAAAACATTACATGTGACATTTAAAATAACGTAACTTTGTGTTGAAAGTGATGTTTATTTACATTTAAAGATTGTGAATTCCTGCCCATTGTGTGAGCCCCTGACGCAGGTGTATCCCTGGCCAATTGCATTTTTCAAATTTTGTTTCGTTTCGGAACTACACTCCTGGAAATGGAAAAAAGAACACATTGACACCGGTGTGTCAGACCCACCATACTTGCTCCGGACACTGCGAGAGGGCTGTACAAGCAATGGTCACACGCACGGCACAGCGGACACACCAGGAACCGCGGTGGTGGCCGTCGAATGGCGCTTGCTGCGCAGCATTTGTGCACCGCCGCCGTCAGTGTCAGCCAGTTTGCCGTGGCATACGGAGCTCCATCGCAGTCTTTAACACTGGTAGCATGCCGCGACAGCGTGGACGTGAACCGTATGTGCAGTTGACGGACTTTGAGCGAGGGCGTATAGTGGGCATGCGGGAGGCCGGGTGGACGTACCGCCGAATTGCTCAACACGTGGGGCGTGAGGTCTCCACAGTACATCGATGTTGTCGCCAGTGGTCGGCGGAAGGTGCACGTGCCCGTCGACCTGGGACCGGACCGCAGCGACGCACGGATGCACGCCAAGACCGTAGGATCCTACGCAGTGCCGTAGGGGACCGCACCGCCACTTCCCAGCAAATTAGGGACACTGTTGCTCCTGGGGTATCGGCGAGGACCATTCGCAACCGTCTCCATGAAGCTGGGCTACGGTCCCGCACACCGTTAGGCCGTCTTCCGCTCACGCCCCAACATCGTGCAGCCCGCCTCCAGTGGTGTCGCGACAGGCGTGAATGGAGGGACGAATGGAGACGTGTCGTCTTCAGCGATGAGAGTCGCTTCTGCCTTGGTGCCAATGATGGTCGTATGCGTGTTTGGCGCCGTGCAGGTAATCGCCGCAATCAGGACTGCATACGACCGAGGCACACAGGGCCAACACCCGGCATCATGGTGTGGGGAGCGATCTCCTACACTGGCCGTACACCACTGGTGATCGTCGAGGGGACACTGAATAGTGCACGGTACATCCAAACCGTCATCGAACCCATCGTTCTACCATTCCTAGACCGGCAAGGGAACTTGCTGTTCCAACAGGACAATGCACGTCCGCATGTATCCCGTGCCACCCAACGTGCTCTAGAAGGTGTAAGTCAACTACCCTGGCCAGCAAGATCTCCGGATCTGTCCCCCATTGAGCATGTTTGGGACTGGATGAAGCGTCGTCTCACGCGGTCTGCACGTCCAGCACGAACGCTGGTCCAACTGAGGCGCCAGGTGGAAATGGCATGGCAAGCCGTTCCACAGGACTACATCCAGAATCTCTACGATCGTCTCCATGGGAGAATAGCAGCCTGCATAGCTGCGAAAGGTGGATATACACTGTACTAGTGCCGACATTGTGCATGCTCTGTTGCCTGTGTCTATGTGCCTGTGGTTCTGTCAGTGTGAGCATGTGATGTATCTGACCCCAGGAATGTGTCAATAAAGTTTCCCCTTCCTGGGACAATGAATTCACGGTGTTCTTATTTCAATTTCCAGGAGTGTATATGAGGTGGCACCTTCACACCTGTTCCTCTCCTTTCGACATCACCCTAGGCTTTCTCAACGCCTTCTCTATCCGCATCTACTTGCTCTGGCCCATCTCCCTGATTAAAGCCCGCGCGCTACATGTTCATTTACATACCTAAGGCTAGAACAAAGGACAAATACACAATATCACGTAATAGTTTCAAAAGACGTTGGCTACTTCTCTCTCTCTATAACCATCATTAAATATTCATAAATTAGTGACACCATATATTTATAACACGCCACGAGAAATATGAAGTAACACTGTTCTGTTACAAACCGAAGTCTGCCACCTGCTTTAAATACGATTGGGCCTATTGAGCCAGGATGGTGCTGGCTCGATCTCGAGTACGATAGCTCGATTTGATTTTATGAGCGCTATATCAAAAAATGGCTCTGAGCACTATGGGACTTAACTTCTGAGGTCATCAGTCCCCTAGAACTTAGAACTACTTAAGCCAAACTAACCTAAGGACATCACACACATCCATGCACGAGGCAGGATTCGAACCTGCGACCGTAGTGGTCGCACGGTTCCAGACTGAAGCGCCTAGAACATCTCGGCCACCCCGGCCGGCACAAGTACCGCCGTGGGTTTTGATGAGGGTTCTTCTAGGGAGCTAGGGTGCTCGCAACGAGTCGGCCCAGAAAGCGAAACAGTTAACTTCTGCCCCACGGCTATGACTTGTTGTCAGTAGCAGTTGATGTTTATCGGTGGAATTGCGTGCGGAGTCCGTAAGGAGTGAAGGCGCAACCGTGGTTATGCTGGTGTCTGAGTCTGCTTATTGCAAGAGCCAAAAAACATTCTCACTCAACTATGGACAGCCTGTATACTCTTGTTGAGTCATTTGTTAGACGTCGAATGTATTTTTTTTTTTATTTTGGGATGAGGTGTAACCTGGCACACTCTACAGTATGGTGGCCGCAGACGAAGGAGTCGTTTGCGAAATGTTGACCCAAATCGCTGTAAGCATCGTTTGACAGGATGCTATTTGGAAAAAGTGAGCACCACATGTTTTCGATGTATGAGCAGTTCGCTTGGAAACTACCAGTTTGCCTAGACCACTTTCTCTGCACGTTATTGTCCTAAGGATTCGCCTTGATATTGTGGTTTTAATTAACAGTTTCCCACGGTCATTTGCTCTCTGATTAGCTTCTAAGCTGAACACTGATCTTACCACGAAATGTAAGTTGAGGCACTCAGATTTCTTGTTTACCTCCTCGTGAACTGTTGTGCGCTGTAAATCATTGTCTGCTGCGGTGCAGCAGCAGAGTTAACCTTAGTTAAATTCATGAAGTTTTCCAGTAAGTCAGTGTTTCTTAAATGTTATTAAACAGTTCATTACCTACAGTTAAGAAAATAAGTCTTAAGTTTTACTTGTTGCTGAGCTTTCTAAGGTTCCTTGTTTTAAAGATTTTTTTCATTACGTAGACCTAATTTAAAAAAATTACTTGCTGTTAAGCTTTTTAAAGATTCCTTGTCTTAAAGATTTTTTGTTTATTATCTAGAGCTAAACTGAAAGATTTCATTATTTACGGTTTTGTCGCTCAGTTGTTAAAAGGAATCCTTAGTACTTCAATATCTAGGTTACTTGTGACCGATTCTGTCTGGGCTTAAGATTTTATTTTTTGTTTCTTTTGTAGTATATATTCTCTCTGTTTTAGTTGTTCCTTAAATGTTGAAAGGGCCAATCATAGAATCCCTTGCCTGAGGGTCGAAACTACATCATTGTAAAATTAAATTTGAAGTGTTCTTCATGTTATGAAATGCTAAATTTGGTAAAGAAATGTTGCCTTCTTGTTCATTCTCTCACTTGTGCTGGGTGTATTAAGGATCAATAAAGAGACTGCTGTTATTTTCGTGTTCTATACGCTTACCGTTCAACCTAAATCCTTGCTCCATACCACCTATGTGATCATTCGATTTTACATCCGAACTAACCATTACGGTATGTTGAAGAGTTCACTGATTCCAGTGTTGAGTCACTGACAATTTATATATTGTAGTCATAGGACACGTCGTTTTTGCATCCTGTAAAGTAAAATGTTTTACATTTGTGTATCATGTAAAGCAAGCTGCCAGCCTGTCCAGTACCTTTATATATTATCAAGCCCTGACTGAATGTAGAGTTTTTTCCCCATAACTGTATTATCTGCAAAATCTCAGAGGTCAGTGTTAGCACTTTCATGGACTATGTTTTGCTGGTGAAGCTACATAAAATTAGAACTGATATGAATTCCACGACATAGGGGTGCGGGCACAGTGTTGTAATGTCTGCGCCATCTCGCTCAACAGAAATCTGTTTAATACTCTCTAGACGACGACTGCCGTCATAGCATCACAGCAACGCGATGGTTCTCAGCACCAGACTTAAAGAACTGACTCCCACTGTAACTCTGCAAGAAGCAAACATTTCATGTGAAAGCAATTCCGTAATCAAATAAATATCTCACAGACGTCTTTGATAGCAGTCCTTAGATAACTTCATCTAATTTATGATGAAAGCACAAAGCGTTATCTCCGCACAAGGAAGTAGCGCGCAACAGATGTAACATGTGGCTATCAACCCCTGTGCTGTGTGTAGTAAATCTACAAGATTTGTGGGATTACCCAGGACTGGAATACAACGGTTAGTCGTCAAGTGCCACGCGTAACGTGACAGCTGTCGAAGGTATCTAGCACAAAATATACACTTTACAGTGGTGTGCTGTCGCAGCGGCTACACTGTGAGACCGAAGGCGGATTAAATCTGAATCACTGCTCTACGTTAACACCGCTTCACCGGTCGAGCACCGTAACATGGCTCAAGACCAGACCCAAAAAATGGCTCTGAGCACTACGGGACTCAACTGCTGAGGTCATTAGTCCCCTAGAACTTAGAACTAGTTAAACCTAACTAACCTAAGGACATCACAAACATCCATGCCCGAGGCAGGATTCGAACCTGCGACCGTTGCGGTCTTGCGGTTCCAGACTGCAGCGCCTTTAACCGCACGGCCACTTCGCCCGGCGGGACCAGACCCAAAGTTTCAGTTCACCTCAACCTGAGTCTTTCGCTTGACCATCGAAAGCGATCTGTACAGTCTGAGAGTAATCCTGGCGCGCGCACCTTTGGTTCCGGAAAACGTTTCTGGTTGTCCTATCTGGCAATGGTCGCTACATTGGTCCTAGCTTTTCGTCAGGGCGCCCTATGATCAGCAGTGGCTGCTAATGCAGTGCACGTGATCCAGGCGCCAAGCTGCATTCCACTTTCACCCTGAAGCGTTCCAACAGAAATTCCATGACTCCAGACTTCTTGGCCAAATCTTATCAGGACCAACCTAGGGCACCCAGCGAACTACACGCTGCCAAAGCCGCCCTGGCCCATCAATAACGTTCGCTAGCCCTGTACAACGCTCGAAACGGCTGATTAGTATTTGAACGTTTAGTACTACTGTTATGTGCTTTACTTTTTCCATATTCACTTTATAGGAGATTCAGCACAACGCACTAACGCTCTTACAGGTCACTGAATAGGACCAAGAACTGATAAATTACAGTCAATCTAACTAAGAAATTATATGGAATTGCAGTGCAAAAGTGGGACAAAAAATAAAGTAAGTCTTCAAAGGGAAACTTTGGTCACTACACAAGAAATGACAGACGTTGAATGTTAACAGAACTTATCAAGAAGAGGAACAACTGAGTTACATGCCTCCAAGTAAAGCCATACTCGCTTTCTTATGGGTGTTGTTAATATCTCATTTGCTGCATCCGTGTTGCCTCCTTCCGACAGTGAGTCAGTGTGAATAAGTATCTCTTATGACGGGCCAGACTTTCCGTGTGTTTTTGAATTTTAAACTGAATAAGTGTAATAGTTAACTCAATTTTTAGCTGCTGATAAAGATTTTCTGAACAACCGATTACAGCTCTAGGTCCATGCCTTCGAGTTACATATTTTCTTCTTTGACTGCGCAATTATTTTATGTTGCGTACTGTCGGCAGTTCCTTGTTAGGCGTACAGAAGGGTCGAGAGTAAATTTAGCCCTTAGAGAGAGTCCAGGTCCAAGACCTCGGTCAATTACCATTCGTAGACCATTCAACGAATTATCTGTTAGAGATTTCTAGTAATGGTAAACGGAGGGAACAGTCTGAACGTTCGCCACTGCTGGTGGCAACAAGTAAAAGGACAGTCCGTATTTTTTTCTCCTAGACCAGTTTTTTCTTTTCAAAACATATACAACGGTCTGAAAACTGTCATTAAGACTATCTCAAATTTTAAAAATTACAGGAATACGTTCAGTATCAAAAGAGATTTCCGTAAACGCTAAGAAAATATACACTTACAACCGTGATGATATGGCTGTACGATGCGTTTTAATGAGCAGAGCCGCGCGGAGCGGCCGCGCGGTTTGAGGTGCCATGTCACGGACTACGCGGCCCCTCCCGCCGGAGGTTCGAGTCCTCCTTCGGGTATGGGTGTGTGTGTTGTTCTTAACATAAGTTAGTTTGTCTGTAAGTCCAGAGACCGATGACCTCAGCAGTTTGCTCCCTTAGGAATTCACACACATTTGAACGTTTGAATGAGCAGAAAAAATTAGATGATCGGAGTAAAAGCTAATAAGAAACCCCTTGAGTGCGAGCTCATAAAATGCCAATGATGTTTACGGTATTCGACGTCCCACATGTTGTCTACCATGCAACCACAATATTGTCTGCTAATGACAACAAGGGGCGGGGCTGGATGTATGCAGTGGTGAGCACAGCATGAGGTTACGGAAGATAGCTGAACTGCTTAGTTGACGAGTGCTCACAGCAGTGCTAGTGGTTTTGATACAAGCAGAGCAATAGCAACAATAAGCAAAGAAAACATTGCATTACACACTGATCACACAGAACATTATGAACACCTACTTAATAGCCGGTGTATGCACCTCTGGCGGCGACGTGTCGTTGTTTGGATGCCATAAAGCCTTGGTATGCAGCTTGAGGGAGTTGACACAAAATCTGCACACACAAATCACCTAATTACCGTAAATTTGGGGGAGGAGGTGATTAGTTCTTTCACCACGTTCAGTCACATCCCAGGTGTGGTCGATCGTTTTCAGATCTGGACAGTTGGGGGGGGGGGGGGGGGGCAGCACATCAACTAGAACTCGCCACTGTGTTCCTCGAACCACTCCATCACACTCCTGATCTGGCGACATGGAAAAGGCCACTGCCGTCTGGAAACATAATTGTAATGAAAGAGTGTACGTGGTCTGCAATAGTGTACGCTACTCCATGGCCGTCATGGTATCTTGCACGAGCACATTTGAATGTTCCCCAGAGCATAATGAAGCTGCCACCAGCTTGTATCCGTCCTGCTGTAAAGGTTTCAAACAGCTCCTTCCCTGAAAGACGACAGATCCACGCTCTCCAATGGCCATGGGACTCATCAGACCACCCAGTGCTCTCTCCTACTGCGCCAACATCCAGTGCCGACGGTCACGTGTCCATTTCAGTCGTAGTTCCCGACGTCGTGGTGTTAACATTGGAACACGCTTAGGTCGACGGCTGCGGAGGCCAATCTTTAGGAGTGCTCGGTGAACTGTGTGTTCATACATACCCGTATTCTGCTCAGCATTAAAGTCTGATGTTAGTTCCGCCACAGTTCACAGCCTGACCTGTTTTACCAGTCTGGCCAGCCTACGACGTCCGTCATCTGTGGCGAGGGGCGGGTGCCCAACCCCACGACGTTTGGGTGTGGTTTCAGCTCGATTACGCCACTTCTTGAAGACATTCACCACAGCTCGCCACAGTCGTACAGTTTCCAGAATGCTCGTGCCGACCCTTTGGGCTATCACGATGTACCCTTGGTCACACTCAGATAGATCGCGCACCATCCCAGTTCTACACACGAACAGCACGCTCACACATAATACATGCACCGTACCTGTGTCTGGCTATCGCCTGGACGGGTTTATATTGATAGTAGATCGTTGGTCATAACGTTCTAGCTGATCAGTGTGTCTAAAACAGCAGTTGCCGAACTTAACATTTCGTCAGAAAGGAGCCCAAGGAATTTCGCAGATCGAGAAAGAAGTGACAGATGAAACATTAGCGTTGTTGCATGATCAAGCAGTGGAATTTATGGTGTTGTACACGTTCGACTGTGAGGAAGTTTAGAGTTTCTGCAAGATGAGACAGTGGAATGTGTTTGTCATATACGCTCGACTGTGAGGACAATTTACATGGGGATTACAATGATGACGATGCTTGCTGAACAAGTGAAAGAGATATTAAAACAGGTATCAAGCCATGTAGTTCATCATCCTTGTCGGACATGAAGCCATAAATCCCTCCTTCGGTGAAACGTAGTAAAGGACGATCGTTTTCCAAGAAGCAGAAACTAAAGGTAACGCGTACATGGCAGGTTTCGGTTAAGTCAGCAGCAGTATGACTATGTAGTGCTTAAGAAAAACTATGGGTATTCAAGGGAAGACAAAGACGCACATCTTACAATGTACAGGATGTGCTTGAGAGTAACCTACTACGTTATACACATCAAGTTGCGCACGGTATAGATTACAGCGGTTTCAAGAGAAGCAGTGGATGGTTGCATAACGTCAAACAGTGCTACAGAATTACGAGTAGAAGACGTACGACAACCAAACTTAAAAACAAAGCGTCAACTTGACAATGCACAGCAAAGTGCGAAATCGGTCCGAAAAATTGTAGATGAAGTAAACTTATCCCATCGTTCAGTAAGGGATTTGTTTTCAACTCTGACCAATCCGGATTTGAAGAGGAAATACATATTAAAGAAACCCTGGAAATTAGATGTAGCAAGAGAGTCTTATCAAGGTAAAGTAACATCAATGCCTCAACAAATTTGTATACAATTACATCAACTGTTAATCTAGATGGTAAATTGGTTAGAAAGTTATTTATTGTGCTATGAGAAGTTGGAAGTGCTTTACCGCCGGCCGTGTGTGGCCGAGCGGTTCTAGGCGCTACAGTCTGGAGCCGCGCGACCCCTACGGTCGCAGGTTCGAATCCTGCCTCGGGCATGGATGTGTGTGATCTCCTTAGGTTAGTTAGGTTGAAGTAGGTCTAAGTTGTAGGGGACTGATGACCTCAGAAGTTAAGTCCCATAGTGCTCAGAGCCATTTGAACCATTTGAAGTGCTTTACCCCCAACGATTCTTTCTCGTGTGCGAGATCTTGCAACGGCAGTAAGGAATATTTACGTCACATCAAGCAAAAGTGGGAAAACGGGAGTAAGAGAATTACAACAAAGGCATTTTTTTGTGCCTGTAAAACATATTATCGCACTATCTTCAGCTACCCCTTAAACGATAGCCAGTTTCACAATAAACTCCACGACGGACTGTTTCGCATCAATTGATGCCATCACATTTCATCAGTTCTCATTACCCCTTACACCAATATGATACTGCATGCATTTCTTAAAGATGGGTACCAACTGAACATCCAGCACGGTTTGTAACGCCCAAGGAGTTCGCTATCGGTCTTGATGGTGTGAACCTTCGTGATCACTGTAGCGCGCCGTTCTTCAAATGGTTCAAATGGCTCTGAGCACTATGGGACTTAACTGCTGTGGTCATCAGTCCCCTAGAACTTAGAACTACTTAAACCTAACTAACCTAAGGACATTACACACATCCATGCCCGAGGCAGGATTTGAACCTGCGACCGTAGCAGTCACGCGGTTCCGGACTAAAGTACCTAGTACCGCACGGCCACCACGGCCGGCGCGCCGTTCTTCATTCGGTGTTCATGGTACAAGTTAATGCTTTGATTTGAACATTTCTTGAATGTCAACAATGTCCATTTTGTGAAGTGTAATGCATACATCCCACAGAAGGTTGGACTAAGCACCTCCCGGACACTCATTCTATGTCGAGCTCCTGACGCACATCGTGAGTCATTAGCAGCTAATATTTTTCCTGCCGTAATTGTTAAAACAACACTTTCAAATGAGACTTACTAAAGACTGAACTTGCGACCTCGCACTCAAAGTGTTTCCCTGTGAGTGAGAAGTGAGATAATATGTATACCAGCAACTTAGTGGAGTTTTTGTTGGATTTCTTTCATTGTATTTCTCAGCCACGAATCCGCAAATGGTTCATTATCGGTTTCCGTTTCGTAGTAAGTCGTCACCGCATGTGTTGAGTACGTAACAGTAACTTGTCAGCTGAGCAGGACAATGGAGGCTGTCCACTTTTATTTATTTAACATGATCTAATTAGTTGTATCAGACCCTCTCTTACGTCGCACCAGTGTTCCACACATTCCGTACCTTTTGTACATCATAGTCAACTAAAAAATAACGATTTCAGTATGACAAATAGCATTAAAATGATATGAGCGTCAAATAAAAATTTGAATAATATAAATATTATTAAAACGACTTGAATGTCTAAAATGACAGTGTGAGTAAATTATGTTGACTATGAACTAATAAAGTTAATGGTGGCAATACTTGTACTACTGCAGTTGCTGACACTAATAACGATTATAATAGCAATAATAATAATAATAATAATAATGGTGGCAGATATAAGAAGGATTTATAGGTGTACAAAATAAATGTTTTCTCATATAGCGAGTTTTGGGTAAAGCAAATTTAAAGACCCTGCATCAACTAAGATTACTGGGAAATGGGGAAGATCAGGGGAAAGACAGATGTACATGGCGAGTCTTCGTTTCTCTACTTGAACACAGATGCAATATGCAATGAAGACTTACTGAAGCCTGGAAATTGCCTTGATACTATCGTGATGCGTGCCTGACAGATACAGTAATATAATTTGGTTACACGACTGTCCCTGTATTCCCCTCAGACAGCACGCAGCCTGGTGAGTCAATTACTGTGTAATGGATACTGGATTTTACAGACTGGTAGACGAAAGGGCTGGAACCACGAAGTGATAAGAACGCAAACGCCTTTACATTCAGGAGTAGCTGAATTAGCCATCTGTCAAGTAGCGTGGATTCCAAATGACATGGAACGCGTTGAAGAGCCATCCTGACCTGCGAACGACCAGCCGCCGCCAACAGGTCAAGGAGAATCGTCGAAGGTGGGCCTGGGGCACCCGTATTCCGGCGTCGATCGTGACGCTCTAACTGGGTGGGAGGGTAGGTGGCTAGGGATACTTGGGTGGTAAACAGACACCATCCTCTTAGTGGAGAGTTACTCAAAACCACTTTGAAACTATTTAGCAGCGATGAGTTGGTTTGTTTCTGAAGGTGAAGGTAGTCATCTGAGTGCTAAGAAATTAAACCATATCGGCCAAGGGTAGGTTCATTTATATTTCAGAAAAGAGAGAAAATACACTACTGGCCATTAAAATTGCTGCACCACGAAGATGACGTGCTACAGACGTGAAATTTAACCGTCAGGTAGAAGATGCTGTGATATGCAAATGATTAGCTTTTCAGAGCATTCACACAAGGTTGGCGCCGGTGACGACACTTACAACGTGCTAACATGAGGAAAGTTTCCAACCGATTTCTCATACACAAACAGCAGATGGCCGGCGTTGCCTGGTGAAACGTTGTTGTGATGCCTCGTGTAAGGAGGAGAAATGCGTACCATCACGTTTCCGACTTTGATAAAGCTCGGATTGTAGCCTATCGCAATTGAGGTTTATCGTATCGCGACATTGCTGCTCGCGCGGGTTGACATCCAGTGACTGTTAGCAAAATATGGAATCGGTGGGTTCAGGAGGGTAATACGGAAAGCCGTGCTGGATCCCAATGGCCTCGTATCACTATCAGCTTAGATAACAGGCATCTTACCCGTATGGCTGTAACGGACTGTGCAGTCACGTCTCGATCCCTGAGTCAACAAATGGGGACGTTTGCAAGACAACAACCATCAGCACGAACAGTTCGACGACGTTTGCAGCAGCATGGACTATCAGAACGGAGACCATGGCTGCGGTTACCCTTGATGCTGCATCACAGACAGGAGCGCCTGCGATGGTGTACTCAACGACGAACCTGGGTGCACGAATGGCAAAACGTCATGTTTTCGGATGAATCCAGGTTCTGTTTACAGCATCATGATGGTCGCATCCGTGTTTGGCAACATCGCAGTGGACGCACACTGGAGCGTGTATTCGTCATCGCCATACTGGCGTATCACCCGGCGTGATGGTATGGGGTGCCATTGGTTACTCGGTCACCTCTTGTTCGCATTGACGACACTTTGAACAGTGGACGTTACATTTCAATGTGTTACGACCCGTGGCTCTACCCTTCATTCGATCCCTGCGAAACCCTACATTTCAGGAGGATAATGCACGACCGCATGTTGCATGTCCTGTACCGGCCTTTCTGGATACAGAAAATGTTCGACTGCTGTCCTGTCCAGCATATTCTCCAGATCTCTCACCAATTGAAAACGTGTAGTCAATGGTGGCCAAGCAACTGGCTCGTCACAATACGCCACTCTTGATGAACTGTGGTATCGTGTTGAAGCTGCATGGGCAGCTGTACATGTACACGCCATCCAAGCTGTGTTTGACTCAATGCCCCGGCGTATCAAGGCCGTTATTACGGCCAGAGGTGGTTGTCATGGGTACTGATTTGTCAGGATCTATACACCCAAATTGCGTGAAATTGTAATCACATGTGAGTTCTAGTATAATATATTTTTCCAATGAATATCCGTTTATCATCTGCATTTCTTATTGGTGTAGCAATTTTAATGTCCAGTAGGGTAGAAAATTTGTCAACAGCCTAATTTCGTTCCACGTAAACATCCCGCACAAGAAGATACGTCTACCACCTGCGCAAACGGCGATCTATTACCAACTGGATGCATCACCTTAACCTAAAATTTATTTCCTCTTGTGTTAATTCGAGCTCCTATCAATAACGCAGCATCGAAACCCGCAACTCCCATGGATATACTACTTCTCTTTCGATCGATATGTTAATTGAGATGTAATTTTATAAATAATACTCCCAATTCTGGCCGTGTTTACAATACACTGCTCTGCAGGACTAAAGGACAAGATAGGTAAGGTAACTTGAACATTAACAAATCGGTAGTAATGAATGAAAGTGCGATAGCATGTTGCCTGAGTCCTCCCAGTCGTGCACAGAAGCTGGCGTGAGGTTAGCGTGGTTGTAGAGCCAGATGAGGCTGGACACGCAACAAGAGGAAGCTGAAGGAACAGAGAAAAAACAGTGGGTGTCAATCAACGAGCAGTGTGGTGGTGTTCTTCACTAAAACATGGCCCGAAGACTTCTGGATGACTTCACACAGGGAGGAATCATTGACAAATTGTAAGGAGTTCAAAGTGTGACAAGTCTAGCCCAGGAACTTGGTATTGCTCGCGGCGTTGTTTCGCGTGCGTGGGAAGCATTCCAGACAACAGGCACTGCTGCCCGAAGGAGAGAAAATGGTCGACCACAGTCATCTACAGCAGCTACATTGTCCAACAGGAAAGAAGGGACCACGTCATACAGCGAGTGCAATTGCAACCGCATTTAACATGACAGCAATGCACGCTATGTCTCGCTCTACGGTGGTATGGCGACTGCATACGGGTGGTCTTTCTCACCGACAACGTTGTGTTCTGTTCACACACACACACACACACATACATCGCACTCACGGTTTGCGTTGGTGCCAAAAGCATACGGACCGCACCTACAAGAAGTCAGATCATGTGCTTATCTTGTGTGAGAGCAGATTCAGTCTGAGCAGTAACTCTAGATGTACCCTCGTGTGGCGAGAGGTGGGAACACGTAGTGCGTCTTCTCAGGGGTACATTTGACCCTGACTTCTTTTCAATGGCCGACAGTGCGCGACGGCATCGAACACAGCAGGTGGATGAGCTCTTGGAACGAGAGGATATTCGGCGAATGGACGGGCCTGCCCGTTCCCCCGACTTAATGCCCAACGAGGCAGTTTAGGATGCGTTGGGGAGATATATTTCAGCACGTGCACATGCACCAACAACCATCCACGAGTTATGAGTCGCGCTGCTGGAGGAACGGAACGCTCCATATCAAATGCTACTTACCAATCTTGTGACCAGCATGGAAGCACGCTGTAGAGCATGCCTTACCGTCCGTGCTGATCTCACAACTTGTTACGAACTCATCTTTTGTAATTTCCAGGAGACCAACATAAATCGTGGTGAATTCAGTGCAAATATTGCCTTTAAATAAAAGTGTCATTCCTGTTCGTCTCATTGCATATTTCTTTCAGTTACCTTTTGTACTATACTCTAACGGTTCTGTGTACAGTCCTTCTACCAGCTATGTTACTGTGCAGTATCACATCACGCAAAAGATACTTTCGTCATTAAGTCACCATTATACATACATCAAATAAAGTTTTGCATCACCCCGGTTCGCAGAACTCCTGACGATAGACGTTGACTGTGGATGCTGTATCAGAGACACAGTCCCTTTTACTGTTCAGAGATGTCACTAAACCAGCCCAAAGATGTAAACAACCATGCATGACCAGCGCCTATTAGACGGAGGCGGTACGACAGCCGATCAGTTCCTGTCATTCCACCAGGAAGGAAGTATACGGCTCATGTTGTCTGTAGCTCAACCATATCTAGACGCTCTAAAAAGCGGTTCGATCGCGTTCGCATTGTTACTTTGTACCAGGATTTGCTCTCGACAAGGAAAGTGCCCAGGTGTCTAGCAGTGAACCAAAGGGATGCTGTTCGGCCATGGAGGAAGTACAGCGAGACAGGAACTGTCGTTGACATGCCTCGCTTAGGCCACCCAAGGGCGACTACTGCAGTGGATGACCGCTACCTACGGATTATGGCTCGGAGAAACCCTGACAGCAGCGCCACCATGTTGAATAATGCAACAGACGGGCCCAACAACATGCCGAAGGATTGGCATCACGATCTCTTCACCGATGAGTGACGCATATGCCTTCAACCAGACTATCGTCGAAGGCGTGTTTCGTGGCAACCCAGTCAAGCTGAACGCCTTAGACACACTGTCCAGTGAGTGCAACAAGGTGGAGATTCCCGGCTGTTTTGCGGTGGAATTATGTGGGACCGACGTACGTCGCTGGTGATCATGGAAGGGGCCGTAACGGCTTTACGATACGTGAATGCCGTCCTCGGACCGATAGTGCAACCATATTCGCAACATATTGGTGAGGCATTCGTCTTCATGGACGACAATTGCTGCCCCCATCGTACACATCATGTGAATGATTTCCATCAGGATAATGACAACGCTCGACTAGTGTGGCCAGCATGTTCTCCAACGTGAACCCTATCGAACATGCCTGAGATAGATTGAAAAGGGCTGTTTATGGACGATGTGACCCACCAGCGACTCTGAGGAATCTACGACGAATCGCAGTTGAGGAGTGGGGCAAACTGGACCAACAACGCCTTGAAGAACGTGTGGATAGTATACTACGACGAATACAGACATGCGTCAGTGCAAGAGGACGTGCTACTAGGTATTACAAGTATCGGTGTGTACAGAAATCTGGACCACCACTTCTGACGGACTCGCTGTATGGTGGTACAACATGCGAAGTGTGGTTTTCACGAGCAATAAAAAGGACCGAAGTTATGTTTATGTTGATCCCTATTCCAATTTTCTGTACAGGTTCCAAAACTCTCGGAACCGAGGTGATGGAAATCTATTTATGATGTGTGTATATTGACTGTGCCGAGTTGGAAGGAGGTGGAAGAAATAAAAAAATAGAAAAACAAAAACTGCTTGAAAAATGTCAGAAAAAATATCTAACACAATGTTTGTTGTTGTTGTGGTCTTCAGTCCTGAGACTGGTTTGATGCAGCTCTCCATGCTACTCTATCCTGTGCAAGCTTCTTCATCTCCCAGTACCTACTGCAGCCTACATCCTTCTGAAACTGCTTAGTGTATTCATCTCTTGGTCTCTCTCTGCGATTTTTACCCTCGACACTTCCCTCCAATACTAAATTGGTGATCCCTCGATGTCTCAGAACATGTCCTACTAAACGATCCCTTCTTCTAGTCAAATTGTGCCACAAGCTCCTCTTCTCCCCAATTCTATTCAATACCTCCTCATTAGTTATGTGATCTACCCACACAACACAATGTTAGCATGCTACATATCAAAAGACGACATTTCATCAGAGGATTGCAAAACTGAAATTGATATTTGTGTACAAAGATTATTAAGAAGTACATCGTTGTATATCTGCCAACGATTTAATTATTTAATTGTAAATAAAGCGTCTGCTTATAAGTGAAACTAGCTATTACACTCGAGATAATCTGACCCCCTGCATCGATGGAGTACATAGGCTGCTACTTCAAAGGTCTTTTCTAAAAAACTGACAAAATCCAGACGAGCAATGTTCTCTTATCAGGCTTTGCAGGACTTGTTTATGTAATCTGTGTCCCAAGAACACCTATGTCACTATGAATGAGGCGCTGTTCTGATTACCAGTACATTCTTCTAAACCTGGGACTAATTTATAAAAGAGAAACTTGATACCATGAACCAAATGTGAAAAGCCTATAAAAAGTAATTACAAGTAAAACAACTGATAATCGATAAAATAAAATTACTTAAAAATGGAAAGACCATTTAGAGCGTTTGAGTGAAAGAAGGCGACCTAAAGCAGCAAGTAGATAAGAATAAGAAGAGACGAGGAGGAAGACAGAGACCCATATGGAAAGGGACGGATAATTTCAAGCAATTTTATATAGAAATGAAAACTGTTATATTGCATTAAAATCAATTTTTATTACGTAGAATTTAGGCTATAATTAAAAAGAAATTTATTGTCATATGAAGTAATAGATACGGAATAGATCGATTGTTTGCAGTCGGTCTCGAAAGAGCGGCGAGTTGAACAGAATTATATCATAACATGATACGGAGTTCAACATACTACTAAACTGCCGTTGGCCAAAATTTGTCGTGCTTCCTACAGTTCTTTTCCAAGCTCCGCCCGTCCAATTGTGGTGTTCCTGCGCCCATGCTACTCTTTGTGCACCGTGATTCGGTGAACAGCTATACGCGAATGGACAGTACTCTGTATCCCATAGCGAGATTGCGGTTCTATGTGAGAAGATTCCTCATAGGTTATTTTTGTCCGTCCGCAGCTCTTGGTCGTGCGGTAGCGTTCTCGCTTCCCACGCCCGGGTTCGATTCCCGCCGGGACAGGGATTTTCTGTGCCTCGTGATGACTGGGTGTTGTGTGATGTCTTTAGATTGGTTAGGTTTAAGTAGTTCCAAGTTCTAGGGGACTGATGACCATAGATGTTAAGTCCCATAGTGCTCAGAGCCACTTTTTTTGTTTTTGTCCATCACTCAATTAGCGAGCGTCCTACATCAGTTATACCAAGAGCTCTTCATAATGTTAAAACAGGAGTGTGATGTGTAATCAATGCAAACAGAATATAGGACTCGTACTTTTCCCACGAAACACAGATTTAATAGGCCTGTGAATGATACACTGCAATCTCTTTCGAGGATTAGGATTTATAGGAAATACCTATGCTTATTTCACTCGAAACAACGCAAGAGTTCGCGATTCCGTTGCGTCTATGAGAGTATTTTTGGTGAGGGAACTGTTCTATTATAGGAGCTAAGGACGGTTGTTCTGCGATGTTGCGCACCCCATGCGTCAGCGCTTCAGGATCAACTTTTTCATTGTGTAGGGACTGCAACAGTCAGCACATCCCGAGTGACTCGCTTGCCTGAAATTCTGCATGCACTATGTGGTTAAAGAAAGTGTTACTAATTTTATGTCTTGATATGTTGGATGTGTTTTCGTAAATGATGTTTCCTTTCCTTATTTTACTTTATCTTTCCCTTTGTAAAACAAGGAAAACTAAAGTAAAAGAAGGAAAGGAAATAAGATCTGCATTAAGTATTCATGTTACGGCGTTATCAATGGTTAAATTTTATGCATATGCATATTGCTCACGAACGAAAATTTAATTGTCATGGGTGACTGGAATTCGATAGTAGGAAAAGGAAGAGAAGGAAATGTAGTAGGTGAATATGGAATGGGGGTAAGAAATGAAAGAGGAAGCCGACTGGTAGAATTTTGCACAGAGCATAACTTAATCATAGTTAAACCTTGGTTCAAGAATCATGAAAGAAGGTTGTACACATGAAAGAGGCCAGGACACACTAGATGGTTTCAGATATATTATATAATGATAAAACAGAGATTTACGAACCAGGTTTTAAATTGTAAGATATTTCCATGGGCAGATGTTGACTCTGACCACAATCTATTGATTATGAACTGTAGATTATAAATGAAGAGACTACAAAAACGTGGGAATTTAAGGAGATTGTACCTGGAAAAGCTGACACAACCAGAGGCAGTAAAGAGTTTCACGGAGAGCATCAGAGAACGATTGACAGGAATAGGTGAAAGACATACAGTAGATGAAGAATGGATAGCTTTGAGGGATGAAATAGTGAGGCAGCAGAGGATCAAGTAGGTAAAAAGACGAGGGCTGGTAGAAATCCTTGAGTAGTAGAAGAAATATTGAATTTTGTTGTGTCTAGACAAGACAGTCGAGACACAAGGCGAGGAAGCCGAAAGGGTACGCGTCAACTCACGCAGGTTTGTTTAGGTCTGAAACAGGATTCGTAATGAATGCTATAAAGAAAAGTACGTAGCTACTAGAATACTTAACTTTATTCCATCATTTGTATACAGCATTCTTGATGATACAAGTGAGACTCTATCTTGAAATGGTTAATGGCGCCTTGCTAGGTCGTAGCCATGGACTTAGCTGAAGGCTATTCTAACTGTCTCTCGGCAAAGGAGAGAAAGGCTTCGTCAGTGTAGTCGCTAGCAAAGTCGTCGTACAACTGGGGCGAGTGCTAGTAAGTCTCTCGAGACCTGCCGTGTGGTGGCGCTCGGTCTGCGATCCTGACAGTGGCGACACGTGGGTCCGACATGTACTAATGGACCGCGGCCGATTTAAAGCTACCACCTAGCAAGTGTGGTGTCTGGCGGTGACACCACAAATTTAACTGATGACAGGAGAAAATACAAGTTTCAGTAAATGAAGCAGGCAAAAAGGAATACAAACGTCTCAAAAATGAGATCGACAGGAAGTGCAAAATGGCTAAGCAGGGATGACTAGAGGACAAATGTAAGGATGTAGAGACATATCTCACTAGGGGTAGGATAGATACTGCCTACAGGAAAATTAAAGAGACCTTTGGAGACAAGAGAACCATTTGAATGATTATCAACAGCTCAGATGGAAACCCAGTTCTAAGCAAAGAAGGGAAAGCAGAAAGATGGAAGGAGTATATAGAGCGCCTGCACAAGGGCGATTTACTTGAGAAAAATATTATTGAAATGGAAGGGGATGTAGATGAAGATGAAATGGGAGATATGATACTGCGCGAAGAGTTTGACAGAGCACTGAAAGACCTAAGTCAAAACAAGGCCCCAGGTGTAGACAACATTCCATTAGAACTACTGACAGCCTTGGGAGAGCCAACCCACACAAAACTCTACCATCTGGTGAGCAAGATGTATGCGACAGGCGAAATACCCTCAGACTTCAAGAAGAATATACCAATTCCAATTCCAAAGAAAGCAGGTGTTGACAAGGGCGAAAATTACCGAACTATCAATTTAATAATTCACGGCTGCGTAATACTAGCGCGAATTCTTTACAGACTAATGGAAGAACTGGTAGAAGCCCACCACTGGGAAAATCAATTTGGGTTCCGTAGAAATACTGAAACACTTGAGGCAATACTGACCCTACGTCTTATCTTAGAAGATAGATTAGGGAAAGGCAAACCTACGTTCGTAGTATTTGTAGACTTAGAGAAATCTTTTGACAATGTTGACTAGAATACCCTCTTTCAAATTCTGAAGGTGTCAGGGGTAAAATACAGGGAGCGAAAGGCTATTTACAATTTGTACAGAAACCAGACGGCAGTTAAAAAGAGTCGAGGGGCATGAAAGGGAAACAGTGATTGGGAAGGAAGTGAGACAGGGTTGTAGCCTCTCCCCGATCTTATTCAATCTGTATATTGAGCAAGCAGTAAAGAAAACAAAAGAAAAATTTGGAGTAGGTATTAAAATCCAGGGAGAAGAAATAAAAACTTTGAGGTTCGCCGATGGCATTATAATTCTGTCAGAGACAGCAAAGGACTTCCAAGAGCAGTTGAACGGAATGGACTGTGTCTTGAAAGGAGGATATAACATTAACATCTACAAAAACAAAACGAGGATAATGGAATGTGGTCGAATTAAGTTGGGTGATGCTGAGGGAATTAGATTAGGAAATGAGACACTTAAAGTAGTAGATGAGTTTTGCTATTTGGGAAGCAAAATAACTGATGATGGCTGAAGTAGAGAGGATATAAAATGTAGACTGGCGATGGCAGGGAAAGCGTTTCTGAAGAAGAGAAATTTGTTAAAATCGAGTATAGATTTAAGTGTGAGGAAGTCGTTTCTGAAAGTATTTGCATGGAGTGTAGCCATGTATGGAAGTGAAACATGGACGATAAGTAGTTTCGACAAGAAGAGAATAGAAGCTTTCGAAATGTGGTGCTACAGGAGAATGCTGAAGATTAGGTGGGTACATCACATAACTAATGAGGAGGTATTTAATAGAACTGGGGAAAAGAGAAATTTGTGGAATGACTAGAAGAAGGGGTCGGTTGGTAGGACATGTTCTGAGGCATCAAGGGATCACCAATTTAATAGTGGGGGGGGGGGGGGGGGGCGGGGCGGGGGGCAGTGTGGAGGGTAAAAATCGTAGAGGGAGACCAAGAGATGAATTCACTAAGCAGAGTCAGAAGGATGTAGGTTGCAGTAGATACTGGGAGATGAAGAAGCTTGCACAGGATAGAGTAGCATGCAGAGCTGCATCAAACATGTAGCTGGACTGAAGACCACAACAACCATATACAACACCTAAGAGGCTACATATTTTGTCAGTTTTGCCGTTGCGACGATTTGTGTTGTTGGGATGGAATTGTTTTCATTTCTTCACAACAATATCCTTTATTTACTAAACTGAAGTGAACACAAAGACCAGATTTTTTAGGTTAAAGCCCAAGTCCAGAAAGATGACCATCAAGATAAATAGAACAAAAGAAACTTCATGTACAGCAAATAGGGGTAAAGCTAAAGGCAGTATCAATTTATTTCATCAAAATATCAGGGGAATAAAAAGTAAAGTAGATAAGCTATTAGTGCGTTTACATGATCTCAAAAATAAGAATGAGATTGATATACTCTGTCTGTCTGAACACCATATAACTGTGGGCATGGATAGTGTCAGTATAGGTGGGTATAATTTAGCATCTTACACTTGTAGATCTAGAATTTATAAAGGAGGAGTTGCCATTTTCATAAAACAAGGGTATAAATGCAAAACTGTAGAATTTAGCAAATTTTGTGTTGATCAGGACTTTGAGGTTTGCGCTTGTGAACTTCAGCTAGCTAATGTAGTATTGCCATTAGCAACAGTGTACAGGTCCCCATTAGGAGACTGTGAGCTGTCCATAAAAAAGTCAGACTCCCTATTATGCTGTCAGACAGAAAGAAGAAGTTATTAATCTGTGGTGATTTCAGTATAAACTTTCTAAAGAATTCTGATAGTAAAACTGAACTAGAAGTGTTATTAACAACATATAACTTAGAATCAGTGATAAATTTCCCTACATGTATAGTTAATTGCAGTAGCATGCCTATAGATAACGTATTTGTATACTGTATAAAGAGGATGCAAAACAAAAACATGCTTTCCCTGTGGTAAATGACTTGTCAGACCATGATGCACAACTGATTAACTTACAAAACCTAACAAGGTGTACAGTTCGGAAAACATTAAGTAAAAGTGTGAGGTCATTCAACCCTGTATCTATAGAGCACTTCAGAGAAAGCTTAAGAAATGTTGACTGGGGAGATGTATATAATGAGCCAAATGCTAATGATAAATGCAACATATTTCTTGATAAATTTGTATCCCTTTTTGAACATTGTTTCCCAAAGAAAATTACTAAATGTAACACCACGCACTTTTCAAAGGAACCTTGGATTACTACAGGTATTAAGGTGTCTTCAGAAAGTAAAATAAAACTGTTTGAGACAGCAAGAACTAGTAAAGATCCAGAAGTAGTTTTACACTACAAAAATTATTGTAATATACTGAGAAAAGTTGTAAGGAAATTATGAAATATGTATGTTAGGGAAGAAATTAATAACTCTGGCAATAAAATAAAATTAATATGGAATGTTGTTGGAAGAGAGACAGGAAAAGTAACCACTGGGGTAGGTAACATTACTATTAAAGAGAACAAGACCATCCTAACCAACAGTACACAAGTAGCTAATGTATTTAACAACCATTTCTTAAGTGTAGGAGAAAAAATTGGTGAGACCAGTTCAAAAGAAAATGCCAGGCAGTACATGGAATAGACTGTTTTGAAAAAAATTAGTGAGATTATCTTTCACCTAACAACCTTTTGCGAAATAAGTAAAATTATTAAATCTTTGAAAAATAAATGTTCTGTTGGAGTAGATGACATCTCTAATAAGATATTAAAACAATGTTGAGCAATTACAGCTGATGTTCTGTGTCACATATGTAATGCATCACTAACTCAAGGTATTTTCCCAGACGGGTTAAAATATGCCATTGTCAGGCCTCTCTACAAAAAAGGGGGACACCACAGATTTCAATAATTATCGGCCATTATCCTTGCTTACAGCATTTTCAAAAAGCTTCAAGAAAGTAATGTACTCAAGAGTGGTTAGCCATCTCAACAGTAATGGGCTACATAGTAAATCACAGTTCGGATTTCAAAAATGCTGTTCCACTGAGACAGCAATATACAATTTCACTGTCGACATAATAGAGTCTTTAAATAGTAAAATGTCACCAATAGGAATTTTCTGTGACTTGTCCAAAGTACTTGATTGTCTGAATCATGACATTATGTTACAGAAATTACAATTCTGTGATACAAATGGAATAGCATATGAGTCGTTTAAGTCATACCTACAGAACAGGAAGCAAAAAGTTTCCTTATATGGGTCAAGTGATTTAAATTAGTTTGCCACTTCATCTAACCGGGGTGAAATTACATTAGGTGTTCTGCAGGCTTCAATAATTGGTCCCCTTCTGTTCTTGATATATGTGAACGACCTCTCTTCATATCTGAAACAGTAAGCTGAACTGATACTGTTTGCTGATGATACAAGCATCATTATTAAACCAGTTAAAGAAACTCCAATTGAAAATGATACAAATAAGGTCTTTGGAAAAGTCATTAATTGGTTTTTTGCAAATGGGCTTGCTCTAAACTTTGAAAAAAAACACAGTACTTCCAATTTTCTGCTGCAAAAAGTACAGTTCCTTCAATAAAGATGACACACCAGCAGAAGTCAGCTGAGAGGGTAGAGCATACTAAGTTTTTGGGTGTACATTTAGATGAGAATCTTAATTGGAAAATTCATATTTTTGATCTTCTAAATCGACTAGGTTCAGCAACTTTTGCAATCAGAATACTTGCCAATTTTGAGGATACAAAAATTAGTAAGCTAACATAATTTACATGCTTGCACTCTCTGATGTCAGATGGAATAACACTTTGGGGTAACTCAACAGTTAGACAAAAAGTATTCACTGCTCAAAAGAAATTGAGGTTCATAGTCGCACGTCTTGTAGGCAGCTTTTTGAAACATTGGCAGTTCATGCAAAAGCCTCACAGTACATTTACTCACTAATGAAATTTGTTCTCAACAACATGGACCAGTTTAAAAACAACAATGACATTCATGATTATAATACCAGAAAAAACAAAGACTTACACTATCCTTTACTCAACCTATCTTTGGCACACAAGGGGGTAAAATATGCTGCTATAAAAATTTTCGACGAATTACCGGATGAAATAAAATGTCTGACAGACAGCAGTAATAGGTTCAAATAAATTGAAATCATATGTCCTTGACAACTCATTCTATACCACAGATGAATTCTTGAATAGGAATAAATAAATCTATAAATATAGTATATGCATTTCATCCCATTTAACTCTGTATTGTAATATATATATATATATATATATATATATATTAAAAAATCTTGTTTCACATGTGCATTGCTTGTGCACTTGACACGTTCCACATCATAACGGCTACGGTACCGTGTGATTGACCACTGATCAATGGAACACGCAACCAACTAACTAACTAACTAACCAGCCCCAGAGGACCGCCTTGTCATCCTCTGCCTATGAAGTCGTTTGAATGGAGCGGAACAACGACATACACGTGGCACTACAGGTCTTACGAGTTGCAGTGACCGTCTCCAGTGGGTGGTAAGTTACAATTACACACCAGTTTACACCACTTTGTAGCTGCGCACTCAATGACATATGACAGCGTTAAGGGCTTTAGTGGATATCTTTTCATTCATATACTGACTTCCCACCTGGCCCCAGAAGTAGTCGAGTGTTCGCGATGTATGTTGGGCAAGTCAGTTAGTGAGCCTTTAGAAATTCATTGTAAAGCACGTGTTTCTCTTGGGCCCCAGAGGGAGGGACATGTGCTTAGCGCACCACTGT
The DNA here is from genome assembly GCF_023898315.1 of Schistocerca nitens. Classification (NCBI taxonomy): domain Eukaryota; kingdom Metazoa; phylum Arthropoda; class Insecta; order Orthoptera; family Acrididae; genus Schistocerca; species Schistocerca nitens. The sequence goes on along the minus strand of NC_064621.1, from coordinate 276,513,391 downwards.
CAAGGTCGTTATCGGGTTTCCAGGTTTGGGACCCACCACTTCCCATTCAAGCAGCTACGAATAATTTAATATATTTGATTCCAGATTTTCTCAAGGTAGCGAGATTTAATCGCAGGCAGAAAGGCAGGATTCTAGTTCTAGCACAAGATTTCATCTGCCAAGGATTATGCTTGTTATCTTATATTGGTATTCGATGCGAAACCACCATTTGGAGTTACGGGCTTCATTACTTCACACTGAACTGTCATACGAAATATTATCTGGTGCTATAAGCACTCGAGTTCTAACTATACTTTTGACATATGTTGAGGAATATCTGGATGATTCAAGACAGAGACAATTAATTACCTACAATCCTGTAACAACCATAAGCTGATTGTTGATCCGTGTCGGGCTAAATTAAATTACATTACACTGTTCATAGTATTAGAGTTATTTTTCTTTTGTTTTGATGTCACTTTATTAAAAGCTATCAAAGCATATAGAAATTAAAATAAATTACATTACACTGGTGCCCAACGTGGGGCAAGATTACATTACAGCAGAACATGGAACATTAACCGTCTTTTGGAGTTTGGAAGGATATTAATTTCTCTGATATTTTAAGAAAGATTGTTCCACATTCATTTTCCTGATACTGAAAATGATTTGGATGACACAGCAGGGTTACGTGATGGTACAAAGAGAATTTGGCTATGATGAGAGCGAGTGTTTCTGCTGTGCTGTTCAGATAGTAGTGCAAGAGTTGAAGACAAATAAGAGGGAGTATAGTGATTGAGGAGACGGTAGAGCAGACTGAGTATTATAATTCTGTGATTCTTGAGTTTCTCCCGGCGTATTTGATAATCAAAATATCCACGGGTGTGCTGCCGGTCTATAGTGTCCAACGGGCACAATATTTCGGCGATCATACATGTCGCCATCATCAGGTGAACTGACGGACTGAGCTCCTGTGAACGTGCCGGCACGGAGATCCGTACGCTATGGCTGCTCAGAGGGAACTGGGTTCGGTCGCGGCGGCGGCCGATTTAATTACCCTCCGCCCGCGGCGCGCTCCCTCCGCCGTCCGCGCCCCGCGCCACGGTCGCGCGGTGGAACAGATTGCGACGGCGTCTGAGATGACGTCGGTGTGATGGCTCTGTCCGCCGTGGTCGTCACAACTATACGTTTGCTCGATTTACTCTTGATGAACCCAATCGCTGGTTCCCAAGCCTTGCTAAGATTATAGCCACAGTCAGGGTTTATGTTGTCGCCATTGGTGCGAATTTCGATGGCCTCTCTAACAACGCTGTCCCAGTATCTCGACGTCTGTACCAGAATCCTCGTGCGGTCTTACTCCATGGCGTGATTTTCCGACAAGCAATGTTCAGCGACCGCCGACTTGCTCGGATACATCAGTCGTGTGTGCCTCTGGTGTTCACGGCATCGATCCTCGACGGTACGCATCGTCTGACCAATATACGACTTGCCACATTGACACGGAATCTGGTACACGCCGGCCTTCCTCAAACCGAGGTCATCTTTGGCGCTCCCCACCAGCGCACGAGTTTTGTTTGGAGGACAAAACACAGTTCCGACCCGTTGTTTCTTCAGAATGCGGGCGAATTTCCCCGAGAGTGCGCCTGTGTATGGAATAAATGCAGTGCCTACCTCCTCCCTCGTGACTTCATCCATCTCAACAGGTTGTGCTGCAGTGGTTGGGCGGAGAGCACGTTGAATCTGCCACTCTGAGTACCCATTTTTTCGAAATACAGTTCTCAGATGTTCCAATTCCTGGGGTAGACTCTCTGCGTCAGAGATAGTGCGCACCCTGTGTACTAGAGTTTTAAGTACCCCATTCCTCTGTGAAGGGTGGTGGCAGCTGTCTGCCCTTCACTTGACCAAGACGTCAAGGAAAGGTAATTTACCCTCTGTTTCAGTCTCCATAGTGAATTTGATGTTGGGGTGTATGGAGTTTAGATGTGTAAGGAAGTCAAGGAGTTTATCCATACCATGTGGCCAGATGACGAACGTGTCGTCCACGTAACGGAAAAAGCAAGTAGGTTTCCATACGGATGACGGCAGGGCTTCCTCCTCGAAGTTCTCCATGTACAAATTCGCTACCACCGGTGAGAGTGGGCTACCCATGGCGACTCCCTCCGTTTGTTCGTAGTATTCTCCATTAAAAAGAAAATACGTGGAAGTCAAGACATGCCTAAAAAGTTCAGTGGGCTTCTCGTCAAACTTCTGACTAATCAATTCTAGTGACTCTCGCAGGGGTACCCTCGTAAACAAGGAAACGACGTCAAAACTCACCATGATATCTGACTCATCCAACCTGAAGCTATCACGGCGTTTAGCAAAATCCACGGAATTACGGATGTGATTAGGGCATTTACCCACATAAGGACTTAATATTCCCGTCAGGTATTTGGCCAACAAATATGTAGGTGCCCTGATGTTGCTGACAATGGGGCGTAATGGTACCCCCTCTTTGTGAACCTTCGGGAGTCCATATAGTCTAGGCGGTACCGGACCTTGGGGTAACAATTTCTTAGCGTCACCCTCCGGTAAATCTGCGTCCTTGAGAAGCGCCCTCGTCTTGTTCTCCACCTTCTTTGTAGGGTCAACGCTGATCTTCCGGTAGGAATCGTCATTTAGCAGGCTCTGCATCTTGTCAGTGTAGTCCTTATGGGAGACAACAACTGTAGCATTGCCTTTGTCAGCCGGTAAGACAACAATTTCAGGGCGCTCCCTCAGATCACGAATGGCCGCCCTCTCTTTACTGCTGATATTTGACTTCATCGGCTTGGATTTCGTCAACGCACGACAAGTTTCACGACGTATTTCCTCGGCTGATTCTGGCGGAAGTCGAGCTGCAACCTGTTCAACAGCACTAACAATTTCTGCGACCGGAGTGAACTTGGTGGGGGCGAAGTTGAGACCTTTCTGCAAAACCGAGACCGCATCATCACTCAACTCCATGCCACTCAAACTGATGACAGTCTTGCACGGAACCTGCAGAGATCGTTTGTCAAGGAGACGTGAGAACTTAGCTGTTTGACGTCCCGTAGCCTTCTTATGGGCGGAATCAGCTGACACCCAGGTGACACCATCAATCCAATCCCAGGAACAAGAAGTGAACTTACTAGCCAGTTGCAAATGTAGTTTGAGTAATTCCTGTGAGATAAACTCAAGGCTCCGGCGGGTGAATTGCACTCTCTCACGTACCAATGCGAGGCTGGCTCGTTTCTTAATTCTCTTAGCTGCTGCATAATCGATGTGATGCATAACCTTAGCAAAATTTGGAACAACATTCTCGGAACGACATCTCTTTAGAAAAGCAAGAGTACTTAGCAAACGACATTTACGGTGGCGAAACTTTTCAAATTTCTTCATGCTGCGATATATCTCCCCGTAAAGGTGTATGATGTGATGGCGACATGTATGATCGCCGAAATATTGTGCCCGTTGGACACTATAGACCGGCAGCACACCCGTGGATATTTTGATTATCAAATACGCCGGGAGAAACTCAAGAATCACCGGTACCGCCTAGACTATATGGACTCCCGAAGGTTCACAAAGAGGGGGTACCATTACGCCCCATTGTCAGCAACATCAGGGCACCTACATATTTGTTGGCCAAATACCTGACGGGAATATTAAGTCCTTATGTGGGTAAATGCCCTAATCACATCCGTAATTCCGTGGATTTTGCTAAACGCCGTGATAGCTTCAGGTTGGATGAGTCAGATATCATGGTGAGTTTTGACGTCGTTTCCTTGTTTACGAGGGTACCCCTGCGAGAGTCACTAGAATTGATTAGTCAGAAGTTTGACGAGAAGCCCACTGAACTTTTTAGGCATGTCTTGACTTCCACGTATTTTCTTTTTAATGGAGAATACTACGAACAAACGGAGGGAGTCGCCATGGGTAGCCCACTCTCACCGGTGGTAGCGAATTTGTACATGGAGAACTTCGAGGAGGAAGCCCTGCCATCATCCGTATGGAAACCTACTTGCTTTTTCCGTTACGTGGACGACACGTTCGTCATCTGGCCACATGGTATGGATAAACTCCTTGACTTCCTTACACATCTAAACTCCATACACCCCAACATCAAATTCACTATGGAGACTGAAACAGAGGGTAAATTACCTTTCCTTGACGTCTTGGTCAAGTGAAGGGCAGACAGCTGCCACCACCCTTCACAGAGGAATGGGGTACTTAAAACTCTAGTACATAGGGTGCGCACTATCTCTGACGCAGAGAGTCTACCCCAGGAATTGGAACATCTGAGAACTGTATTTCGAAAAAATGGGTACTCAGAGTGGCAGATTCAACGTGCTCTCCGCCCAACCACTGCAGCACAACCTGTTGAGATGGATGAAGTCACGAGGGAGGAGGTAGGCACTGCATTTATTCCATACACGGGCGCACTCTCGGGGAAATTCGCCCGCATTCTGAAGAAACACCGGGTCGGAACTGTGTTTTGTCCTCCAAACAAAACTCGTGCGCTGGTGGGGAGCGCCAAAGATGACCTCGGTTTGAGGAAGGCCGGCGTGTACCAGATTCCGTGTCAATGTGGCAAGTCGTATATTGGTCAGACGATGCGTACCGTCGAGGATCGATGCCGTGAACACCAGAGGCACACACGACTGATGTATCCGAGCAAGTCGGCGGTCGCTGAACATTGCTTGTCGGAAAATCACGCCATGGAGTAAGACCGCACGAGGATTCTGGTACAGACGTCGAGATACTGGGACAGCGTTGTTAGAGAGGCCATCGAAATTCGCACCAATGGCGACAACATAAACCCTGACTGTGGCTATAATCTTAGCAAGGCTTGGGAACCAGCGATTGGGTTCATCAAGAGTAAATCGAGCAAACGTATAGTTGTGACGACCACGGCGGACAGAGCCATCACACCGACGTCATCTCAGACGCCGTCGCAATCTGTTCCACCGCGCGACCGTGGCGCGGGGCGCGGACGGCGGAGGGAGCGCGCCGCGGGCGGAGGGTATTTAAATCGGCCGCCGCCGCGACCGAACCCAGTTCCCTCTGAGCAGCCATAGCGTACGGATCTCCGTGCCGGCACGTTCACAGGAGCTCAGTCCGTCAGTTCACCTGATGATGGCGACATGTATGATCGCCGAAATATTGTGCCCGTTGGACACTATATACCGGCAGCACACCCGTGGATATTTTGATTATAATTCTGCCCTTATCGGCACGAGGACATTATAATCATTCCAGATGGTATACCAATCAGGTTCCTTTCAGAGTATGCAGACACAATAGCGCCTTCCTTAGCAATCATATACAACCGCTCACTTGATGAAAGGTCTCGTCCTAAAGATTGAAAAGTGGCACAGGTCACACCAATATTCAAGAAAGGAAATAGGAGTAACCCATTGAATTACAGACCCATATCACTGACCTCAATTTGCAGTAGAATTTTGGAGCATATACTGCACTCGAACATTATGAATCACCTTGAAGAAAATGACTTATTGATACATAACCAACAAGGATTCAGAAAATATTGTTCAACGCAGCTAGCTGTTTATTCCCATGAAGTAATGAGTTCTGTCGCCGAGGGGTCTGAGATCGATTCCATATTCCTAGATTTCCAGAAGGCTTTTGATACGGTTCCTCACAAGCGACTATTAATCAATTTGCGTGCATATGGAGTATCGTCTCAGTTGTGTGTCTGGATTCGTGATTTCCTCTCAGAGAGGTCACAGTTCGTAGTGATAGACGGTAAATCATCGAGTAGAACAGAAGTGATATCTGGCGTTCCGAAAGGTAGTGTCATAGGCCCTCTGTTTTCCTGATTTACATAAATGATCTAGCTGATAATCTGAGCAGCCCCCTTAGATTGTCTGCAGATGACGCTGCAATTTAGCGTCTAGTAAAATTATCAGACGATCAATTCCAATTACAAAATTAGCTAGAGCGAATTTCTGTATGGTGCGAAAAGTGGCAATTGGCACTAAACAAAGAAAAGTGCGAGGTCATCCACATAGGTACTGAAAGAAATGCGATAAATTTTGGGTATACGATAAATAGCACAAATCTAAGGGCTGTCAATTCGACTAAATATCTAGCAATTACAACTACGAGCAACTTAAATTGGAAAGACCACATATATAATATTATGGGGGAGGCGAAACAAAGACTGCGCTTTGTTGGCAGAACCCTTAGAAGATGCGACAAACCCACTAAACAGACAGCCTACATTACACTTGCCCGTCCTCTGCTGGAATATTGCTGCGCGCTTTGGGATTCTTACCAGGTAGGATTGACGGAAGACATCGAAAAAGTACAAAGAAGGGAAGCTCGTTTCGTGTTATCGCGCAACAGGGGTGAGATAAGCGAGTTGGGGTAGCAGTCATTGCGGCGAGATCTATTTACGAAATTTCAATCACCAACTTTCTCTTCCGAATGCGAAAATATTTTGTTGACACCCACTACGTAGGGATAAATGTTCATCATAATAAAATAAGAGAAATCAGAGCTCGAACGGAAAGATATAGGTGTTCCTTTTTCCCACGCGCCATTCGAAAGTGGAATGGTAGAGAAGCAGTATCAAAATGGTTCGATGAACCCTCTGCCAGGCACTTAAGTGTAAATTGCAAAGTAACCATGGAGATTAGAGGCATATGTAGATGGCGTGATATCGACGAAAAAGTGTACGTCGCAGATGTATCGCAGACAACCATTCATCGCCAGTTCCAGCCCTTTTAAGCTTTCGTACGAGATCATTCGAGAATGGCCTCATGTCGTCAAATATGGGGCATATTAGTGTCTCAACGACCTTATTTTTAAGTTCGATAGGAAGTACCTTTTTATATTTCTGTAGTGATTGAAGTGTCGCTGACACCTGTGCCATGTCGGAACTTGTAGATAGTCGCATCAAGGGGTAATGGCCTCTCTTCGGGACGAGAAGCGCCAGAGAGTCTCTGACGAGGTGGTCGGCCGTTAGTGAGGAGGTTGTTGACTGGAGTGGGCAAGTCGTGAACGTGGCGGCAGAGGCGTGGCTGGTGGGCCGAAAGAATTGACCGGCAGCAAGTGGTGTGCTTGGTGCCCTGCTTAAGCATTGTTATTGCAGAAGTATCAGTGCTTGATCGAAAAACGTGATAATTGCACAGGTCGCGATGTAAGAACGACGAAGCCGACGTTTGAATTAAGGTATGATTGTACTGTGCTTCTGTTGAGAGTTTACTGAAGAAGGCTCTTGCAACTGATCATCGCTGTTGTCACGGTACACCTCTTGTAAAATGTATGTGGGTGAAATCTTATAGGATTTAACTGCTAACGTCATCAGTCCCTAAGCTTACACACTACTTAACCTAAATTATCCTAAGGACATCACACACACCCATGCCCGAGGGAGGACTCGAGCCTCCGACGGGATCGCCGCACAGTCCATGACTGCAGCGCCTTAGACGGCTCGGCTAACCCCGGGCGTCCGCAGCTCGTGGTCGTGCGGTAGCGTTCTCGCTTCCCGCGCCCGGGTTCCCGGGTTCGATTCCCGGCGGGGTCAGAGATTTTCTCTGCCTCGTGATGACTGGGTGTTGTGTGATGTCCTTAGGTTAGTTAGGTTTAACTAGTTCTAAGTTCTAGGGGACTGATGACCATAGATGTTAAGTCCCATAGTGCTCAGAGCCATTTGAACCATAACCCCGCGCGATTCTTGTAAAATACCGAGTACTAGTTGCGGTTAAGGGAAAGGTGTAGAGTTTAATAGTGGTAATTCCTTTGCAATTTGGCAACAGTATTTAAAAGGGATACTAAAGCCATCGCTATAAGGCGCCAGAGACTGGTGCTTCTCTAATAGATTTTTTAGCAGTTTGACGCTACCGACGGATGCTTCCATATTGCTTGCTAGGCTGATGAAATGTTGCCTGTTTTAAGTTAATGGCCGGCCGCAGTGGCCGTGCGGTTAAAGGCGCTGCAGTCTGAAACCGCAAGACCGCTACGGTCGCAGGTTCGAATCCTGCCTCGGGCATGGATGTTTGTGGTGTCCTTAGGTTAGTTAGGTTTAACTAGTTCTAGGGGACTAATGACCTCAGAAGTTGAGTCCCATAGTGCTCAGAGCCATTTGAACCATTTTTTTAAGTTAATGATACCAGTGTCTAAGTTGTACGCATATGAAGACACGGCCTGTGCCGATGACCTACTAATGTAATGTTGCTTGCGTAAAAGGAAAACACGGCGTATACACGCTCAATGCTGCTGAATTACTGGACAGGATAGTGACAGCGGATGGGTTTGCTGTAGCCAAAGGGAAACATTATGTGTGCCGATGAACTACTAATATAATGTTGCTTGCGTAAAAGGAAAACACGCCGTATACACGCTCAACGCTGCTGAATTACTGGACAGAATAGTGACAGCGGATGGGTTTGCTGCAGCCAAAGGGAAACATTATGTAGTATTTACTACAGATTTCTGCAATTCTGTAAATAATGCTGTAAAAGGTGTTCATCTACTGGATTTTAACCTGAATCGATGGACAAGTGGGTTCCATGATTGTGGTTTGTTCGATAAAGGGGATAAAACAAGATGCTGCAAAGTAGTGTCAGGACCATCACCAACAGCAGGATCCACACTAAAAGCAGCAACAACACCGGCACCAGAAGCAAACCCAGTTTATTCTTCAGAAGCATTTTTAGAAATACCGAACACAACAATGTAAATAATTGAAGTATTTATTTTCTCATATTAACAAGTAAATGTACTGATGAAGTCTATTAGATGTACAAATGCTGAATGACTAATGAAGAATGTGAATCAGATTATTTTATGGTTTTATGAAACAAATAATTTTGGATTTTGTATTTTTTAAATTAGCCTTCTTTTAATAATATCCTGTCAAGTCTTCCATTATCAGAAACTGTTTCATGGAAGTTAATGGTTTGAAGTTATTTTTGATTAGATTTTGCTGCAGCAATTCAGGTTTTAGTAGCTTTATCCTGTTAGTCATTCTTATATTAACTTGAAGTCATGACATTGTACTGGTTATGCTGCTTATAGCTGGGGTCGCTGTTTTGTAATGTGATCAATAAATTCGACCAAGTATTGTGTATGCAGTCAATCGGCTCCATGAGTATCCAGCTCCCTGCTTCCATCACATACTTTAATGCAGGCTGTGTTCAGTCCAGTCTAAGTGGAGGTTAGAATCTTCCCAAGCTTTTTTTTTTTAATGAAAAAAGATTGTGTTAAAATAAAACAATATAGATTTGTTCGTACCAGTTAAGTTAAGAAGCAAACAAATTCAGTATCACATAGAGCGAGCAAAACATGAACTGACAGTACGGCCGACTTGGAAATTTACGATTTTCCACTTACATTGGTTCACTAACAACCTAGATAAAAGAACATTCAGTGATACTTCATTTGTCAGCACAGAACATTTTTGGGAGATTCGTTCCTCATCACCCCCATTGTTTCTATTCACCCATTTAACGGTGGTCGAGTCGTACATCAAATCAACACTGTTTAGATTGTATTTTTAATCGGAATACTTCTCTCTTGGTCGCCCCTATTGAGTGCTTGTAGAAATCGCACATTATATTTCAATAGCATATGTACTTTCCGGGCACATCAAACATCTTCCATTACGATTTTGTATGGTTATTCAAGACTAATAACGCTTATGAAAGTATCTTGATTTTTATTGAGTTTGCCTCCATCATCAAGCGTAACGTTAGGATTCCTTACTGGTGCCTGTGTCCCTAAAATCAAACCAATCGTTTTCGAACATCCTCAGAACTATACAGACACCAGTTTCCTCCATTACATGGGCTTACTTTGTGCAATCATAAATCGACGTAGCATGATAAAGACGGTTTCTAGGTCAACCTTAAAATGTAAAATGTATCAGCACCCCCCCACCCCACAAACACACACAGAGACACGACCTCATCCGTAGGATATCTTCTCACGGGTGTTTGATAGATGGTTACAGGTTCCGGCTTTCAAAACTCGAAACTCGGTTATCCCTACACAATATCAACCAGAGGTGGTCAAGTGGAGACCCGTTTACCCTATCCCAGCGCAGCCGGGCACGCGTGAAATAAGTGGGGGCAGCTTACCAGCGTTCTCGCTTCCCGAGCACGGGGTCCCGGGTTCGATTCCCGGCGGGGTCAGGGATTTTCTCTCCCTCGTGATGACTGGGTGTTGTGTGCTGTCCTTAGGTTAGTTAGGTTTAAGTAGTTCTAAGTTCTAGGGGACTGATGACCATAGATGTTAAGTCCCATAGTGCTCAGAGCCATTTTAGCCAGCTTACCAGCAAGCAAACGTCACAGTGTAGGGGAGACGAAAAGACAAAGCGTACCCAACTTAACCAGGCAGGCACCTCGAGTAGTAAATCGTACTTGAACGTGACTGGAAATCGTGGCTGCAGTTACTCTTTCATTACTTACAGTGTATTTATACTATATACATTTACATTACATACAAAAATGCAGGCACTGTTATTTTTCATTTATGTATATTATGATGTATATTTCCCAGGTTTTGCTGTAAGTGAGGGAATGTCTGGACAGGTACTACTCGTAGTGTGGAGTCGAAGAACGGTCCTCGGATGACTATCCGTCATTTGTGATTGATGTTCGAATTTTCAAAACTTTAAGGCTGAGAAAATTTGTTCACAACAGAATGCAGAACCAAGCATGCCCGTTATAGCTGCCGCTTTCGCATGTAGTTGAGGAAATATATACCGTGGAAAGTATAAATAAAACTGAACAATGTTATGCGCCATTCTAAGTTTGTCCTTAATAAAACGGTCACATTGCACATCTATTAATTCAGACTGCACTTCTGTTGACACAGTTCTGAAGTCAACCGAGCTTGATGACATGAAGATATAAAAATTGCTCAGCTGACCTCAAACCTCGAATCTTTTCGCGAATGCTGAATCTAAATTACTGAGAGACTAAAAGAATGACTAAGTACCTCGTCATTAATATTAGCTGTGAATTTCGATATTAGCTGTGAATTTCGTTGCATTCTGAAAATATTCAGAGAATATGCAACGAATTGTTGCCTTATTAATGTTACCTGTCGTTCAGCATCTGCACTAAGGCATTCCATTAACGGGTAGTGTCGTGTGACGAGGGCTCCCCGTCGGATAGACCGCTCGCCTGGTGCAAGGGTGCAAATGCATGACGACACAGACAAACTGCATTGAACTGTGGTTTACGTAGAGAACATTCGGATTCACTGGTAACGTCGAGGCATTCTTTCAACAATGGCCCAATGGAGAATGATCAAAGTCCTCGGGTAATTAAGTCTGTAATTTTAAAGCTCGCGCTCACTGCACCGTCGTTTGTAACTTCGAGTTGCTTGAAATAAAATTATTGGCTGTTTTAAACTGTAATATAATTTCAGTAACATTAATAGTTGACATCATAAAGAAAAGAGCTTACCTAATTGCCAAAGCATTCTTTAACTTTGCTGTTAGTTGCAAACACTCGTCTCCCTGAACACTGATATACAAGTGCTGTATATTTGTGTGGTGTCTGTTCTGACCAACATGTCCGAGAGAACAGACAACAGAGATATATACAGGACGAATCATCTACAACACCGCAGTTATTGCAGAGATGTGAAGCGCTATTGATGTGCGGTTTTCACAGAATGGAGTGGTAGTCAGGGGCTCGTAGTGTTACCCAATAAACAGGCTGCAATAACACTCAGAAAGTGTATTTTTTGTGAAAACGTATGTTTCCGGAAATGATACAATTCCCACTGACATTAAAAAACTAGAAGTAGGGTAAATTAGAAGTCAGTGGTGTTTGTTGCAGGATTCTAGTGTGAGACATTTATGAGGTATCGTATTTTTAAAAATTCCAGAACCAACACTTGTTTGTGTCATTCAACCTACTTAGTTGCTAGATACGAAGTTTTTATGTTTGCTTACAGTGAGCTTGTGTGTTCTATCAGTGCATTACGGCATGCTAGTCAGTTTGTGACAGTCCAAGAAGCAGATCCTGAGTGAACGTCAGGATTTATGACTGTAGAAAAAGCCGACATGCTCATGATGTATGTAGAGTGTAGAAAGAATACAGTTCCTTCATGTACGGTGTAGGCGGTAAGATATCCCAATAGACGTCAATCATCCCTTGCAATAGCACGAGGAAGTGGCATGAGATAGGCAAGTGCCTTATGCATTCTCCATGGAGATAGGTTCCATCCCTATTACAACTCTCTCTATCAAGAGCTGCATGGAAACGATTATGAGAATCGGTTAACTTCTGTACATGGGATGAACGCAGGATACTCCTGATGTATCTGTATCTTGTTAAGTTACCAAGACACATTTACCAATCACGGCCAGGAACACCACCCAAACACACACTGTTGGTCTGTTGACAATCTCCATTGGCCTCGTCCAGTGGAACGTAAGCGTCCATGGAGTGTAAAAGTGTGGTGTGTGATCCTGAACCATCAGCTCATAGATCCGTTTTTCGTAGACGGAACGCTGAACGTGCACAGGTATCGCAGCCCCCTAACAGACCATCTTCCACGGTTGCTAAAAGACATTCCTCTGCAGACTAGGAGGTATCTGTGATGCCAACATGAAAGTGGTCCAAAGCATAGTGCACGAAGTACTACAGTATGCCTTCACGAATTGTAGCCAAATCATTAAACTGGACTGAGAGGACCTGTACCTTGGCCGGCCCGTTCTCCGGATTTGGGGCCTGTAGACTTTTTTTCTGTGGGGAAAGCTGAAAGGCGCTGTTTACACAGACATACCAACTACACCAGATGTGGCGTATAACCGCAGCCCGCTCGGAAATCTTTGCTGAAATGCTAGCACGTGGGCAGCAGTCTGTTCCAGACGTGAAGGACGTAGTCCAAGGAGTAGATGCTGAGTAGACGATGGAATTTACCAACGCAGAAAAAACCGACATACTCATGGTGCATAGAGAATACAGGAAGACTGCAGTTCGTTCCTGTACAGTATATGCGCCAAGTTGTCACAATAGACGCCAACTATTTATCGGCAATTATTTATCATCCTACTTAAACTAGTTACGTGGAAGTGGTAGTGTAACACCGAACAGAAGGAAACAAATAACAAGAAAATAGAAATTAATCTTCTTATTGCTGTCGCAGTAGGAGAGCGCATAGTGGACTCTACTAGAATGTGACAGGTTAAGAATTTGGGTCGGGAGGGTTTCGTGTTTGGATGGCTGAGGTGGTGAGGCGAAACCGTTATCGACTTGATAGGAATGAACACTGTCCGTAGGTGGAGAGCGCAATTGAGATGGCATGTAGGATTTTATTTAGGTGGTTATTTTGATTTCCTTCGACCGTTGTGTCGTCGTTATCTAAGCAATATAACTATAGCAATTCCCATTTTCGTTTTTGTTCTTGGGTGGTTTAAGTTCAAACGTCTGTTGGAAGACGGACGCAAGAAGTAAGTATGCTTCAATTTCATTTAATTATGATGTCATTTTATGTTATTTACACTGTTTACAATGTCTTCTATACAACAGAAACAATTTGTATTAAAATTACATTTCAAATATTTTAGAGCTGAAGAAAGGAAAAAGAAACGGAGGGGACAATTCGGAGACGGGAAGGGGCATGCATCGTGGAAAGGCCTGAGGCATCGACCCCTGCCAACCATGTCTCCACCAGCCTGAATCTTACCGCTCTACGTCCTTCAGGCAACATTTAAAAAAATACAATGAAAAGAAAAAAAGCTGTTAAGGCAAAACAGTGCTTAGGGAAACCGCTCGTTTTAGGCAGGGAATTCACTTTCGAGCCCCGGTCCTGCACAAATTTTCAAATTTCGCCATCGCATTACTTCAGTAGCGATTGTGGCAGACGTCGGTCTTTCCTTCGAAAACTGTTACACATTTCATAATGGTCTGAATTTTAGTATCGCTTAGATTTTTCTTTTTTTGCGATAACAGGACGTCCACATACCAAACATTTAGCACGTTCTCTAATTTGCACAAAAAGACACTACCCTTACCATTAGGATCCTTGTAGCACGATAGTTGCACTAGAATGTAGTCTCTTCGCAGCTGAATCCATATTCGTAACACCCGCTGTCATAGAAACAAAGTAATACGGACCAGAAACTGGTAACACGCAACTATTAGCAACTACTCTGCCAGCTTAACGCCCGTGTCTTGAGAGCGCTCGCACTAGGCGAAATGCCCGGTCTAAGCAACACTAACAGAAACGCACATTCGTCAGAGAAAAGAATTCTCCTGCCGTTGTCAGGCTGCTAGTACGTAGACGTGTCCACTTCAAATGCTGCGAACTTGCATTCGGAGAATCGGATATAAATTGCCGAGTTACCATACAGCTTAAGCGTTCAGGTTTTTGCGTATTTTCACCTCATATAGTCTTAATAATATCTGATCAAAGAGATCCTGTCGGGAAATTATCCTTTACACCTGAAAACACGCGTACGTTCACCCTAGCCGCACTCGGCGTTTGGATCGTTTGCGACTCCTGTCGATATCTCTCCCTCTGTCAAAGAGCCGGCCGCTGTGGCCGAGCGGTTCTGATTACCTCAGATGTTAAGTCCCATAGTACTTAGAGCCATCTGAACCATATGTCAAAGAAAATATCGATATAAGTGTTATAGTTGCCCACCAGATGTCTCAATCGTTTGCTTTCGACAAAAGTTAGATGAAAACAGTGGTTATGGCAACGATTCATCAACGAATGTCAATCCACAGCACTACTACTGTTCTGGAATCAAACTAAGATGAACGGGACAATGGATACGTTTGATCATAGACCACCACTGCAGAGTGAAGTAACTGAAACTATTGCTGATGTGAAGAAATACAGGAATGACGATAATCTGATGGAGAAATGCCTCGGAGCCCGTTCGCAGAACAACAATGAAACACTGAATTCATTAATTCGCACTTATACTCCGAAATTTACGCTTTCAAGTGTAAAAGTCCTCCAAATTACTAACAAGTGGGCTTGCGTCATTTTTGACGAAGTATCCAAGTGTGTCCCGCGTAATTCAATTCAATTCAAATTATTGCCACGAATTTTAGATCTGTTGTCTGGAACCTCTAAACCGGATGTACCTGTACAGTAATCATGGTGACATACACTGAGATAGCGATATACACATGTACAGGTGGTGGTAGTATGGGGTACACAAGGTGTAAAAGGACACTGCATTGACGAAGCTGTCATTCGTAATCGGTCATTCATGTGAAAAGATGTCCGTGATTATGGGTGCGCGACGGGAATTTAGAGTCTTTGAACGCAGAATGGTAGTCGGAGCTAGACGCATGGGACATTCAAACACTGCGTGAAATTAACCGCAGAAATCAATGTGAGACGTAAGACAAACTTAAACGTTAGGTCAAACTCGACGAAATTTGGCGTTTCTGGACTATGTCAGCAGACGACTGACGCGAGTTCCTTTGCTAGCAGCACGACGTGGCCTTCAGCGCATCTTCTGGGCTCATGATCGTGTCGGTTGGACAATATACGACTGGAAAACCTGCCCTGGTCAGAAGAGTCCCGATTTCGATTGGTGATGGCTGATAGTCGGGTTTGAGTGTGGCGCAGACCCTGCAGAGCCATGGACCCAGTTTTCAACAAGGCACTGTGCAAGCTAGTGGTGGCTCCATAATGGTGGGAGTGTGTTCGCGTGGAATGAATAGGATCCTCTGTTACAAGTATCCCATGAATTTTGCCACCTCAGTGTACAACGTTAATATTATGTACACAGCAATAAGTTGTGTTAGCAGCAGCCATTCGTATATCAATGTAGAAAGTAAAGAGAATACTGTAAATAATAATCTGTAAATAAAAAAACATAAAATAGATTAATTCGTGTTCCCAGTGAATAACTTCCACCTTATATTAGTAGATATTTTACTGGTATCCTCGTATTAACACTAGATTTGCCGACTAACTGCACGTGCTTCTAAACCTATTGTTGCTAACCTATTCTACATGGGGCATATGCACATCTGAGTGCCTCGGCAGTCCTCGAGTGCACGCACACCCGTGTGGGTGGTCATAGCATTCTTAGTTTCTCTCTTTTTTTAATACACTCCTGGAAATGGAAAAAAGAACACATTGACACCGGTGTGTCAGACCCACCATACTTGCTCCGGACACTACGAGAGGGCTGTACAAGCAATGATCACACGCACGGCACAGCGGACACACCAGGAACCGCGGTGTTGGCCGTCGAATGGCGCTAGCTGCGCAGCATTTGTGCACCGCCGCCGTCAGTGTCAGCCAGTTTGCCGTGGCATACGGAGCTCCATCGCAGTCTTTAACACTGGTAGCATGCCGCGACAGCGTGGACGTGAACCGTATGTGCAGTTGACGGACTTTGAGCGAGGGCGTTTGGTGGGCATGCGGGAGGCCGGGTGGACGTACCGCCGAATTGCTCAACACGTGGGGCTTGAGGGCTCCACAGCACATCGATGTTGTCGCCAGTGGTCGGCGGAAGGTGCACGTGCCCGTCGACCTGGGACCGGACCGCAGCGACGCACGGATGCACGCCAAGACCGTAGGATCCTACGCAGTGCCGTAGGGGACCGCACCGCCACTTCCCAGCAAATTAGGGACACTGTTGCTCCTGGGGTATCGGCGAGGACCATTCGCAACCGTCTCCATGAAGCTGGGCTACGGTCCCGCACACCGTTAGGCCGTCTTCCGCTCACGCCCCAAAATCGTGCAGCCCGCCTCCAGTGGTGTCGCGACAGGCGTGAATGGAGGGACGAATGGAGACGTGTCGTCTTCAGCGATGAGAGTCGCTTCTGCCTTGGTGCCAATGATGGTCGTATGCGTGTTTGGCGCCGTGCAGGTGAGCGCCACAATCAGGATTGCATACAACCGAGGCACACAGGGCCAACACCCGGCATCATGGTGTGGGGAGCGATCTCCTACACTCGCCGTACACCACTGGTGATCGTCGAGGGGACACTGAATAGTGCACGGTACATCCAAACCGTCATCGAACCCATCGTTCTACCATTCCTAGACCGGCAAGGGAACTTGCTGTTTCAACAGGACAATGCACGTCCGCATGTATCCCGTGCCACCCAACGTGCTCTAGAAGGTGTAAGTCAACTACCCTGGCCAGCAAGATCTCCGGATCTGTCCCCCATTGAGCATGTTTGGGACTGGATGAAGCGTCGTCTCACGCGGTCTGCACGTCCAGCACGAACGCTGGTCCAACTGAGGCGCCAGGTGGAAATGGCATGGCAAGCCGTTCCACAGGACTACATCCAGCATCTCTACGATCGTCTCCATGGGAGAATAGCAGCCTGCATTGCTGCGAAAGGTGTATATACACTGTACTAGTGCCGACATTGTGCATGCTCTGTTGCCTGTGTCTATGTGCCTGTGGTTCTGTCAGTGTGATCATGTGATGTATCTGACCCCAGGAATGTGTCAATAAAGATTCCCCTTCCTGGGACAATGAATTCACGGTGTTCTTATTTCAATTTCCAGGAGTGTACTTCCAAACTATCCAATATTCCAGCGGCGACCAAACGCATCAAAACAAGAAAAAGTGTCTTATAACATGGGTTCTACGAAGCACACGTTTTGACATATGACCACTTGTTCGGAAGAGGTTCTCAACATAATGCCCATTCATCTCAATGTACGCCTCTGCCTTTCGTTTCAAAGACTCACACTCTGTTCGAAATCGCTCTGGTCGGTTCCGAATGTGCTGAGATACACGGAAGACACGATGTTGTGTCTGCACCCATTATTTATTGCAGAGGCATAGACCAATTACTTCATGTGTGCACATAACCAGAAGTCTGGTGTATTTAGGTCTGGGGAACGAGTAGGCCAAGATTGGGACCTCCCCGTTCAATCCACAGGTTTTCAAATGTCCTCGTCAGGTACCAACACACAGTGCAGAGAAAATATGCTGGTGCGCCATCATGCATGAACCACATCAGTAAGTTGTCCCGACAAGTCACATCGTCCACCGGCAGTACGTTCATCAGAAAACAGTGATAATGAGCCTCAGTTAATCTCTGTGGTCCTAGTAATCTGTCCCGACGAACACAAAGATGTTCAAATGTGTGTCAAATCTTATGGGACTTAACTGCTAAGGTCATCAGTCCCTAAGCTTACACACTACTTAACCTAAATTATCCTAACGACAGACACACACACCCATGCCCGAGGGATGACTCGAACCTCCGCCGGGACCAGCCGCACAGTCCGTGGCTGCAGCGCCTGAGACCGCTCGGCTAATCCTGCGTGGCCCGACGAACACCTATACATACAATCAATCCTGATGAATCGTTTCTTGAACCGCATGAGTATTCTCATAGGCCCACACCTGCTGATTGCGGAAATTTACGGTGCCATCTTGTGTAATCCCTGGGTCATTGGCGGCAATCTTGGAGGCAAATTGTGGATATGCGCCACAATGCTGCTAGTACCATTGGCAGAGCTGCATTCTGGCAGGATGGTCTTGTGTCCCAAGGTCCTGGACGAGCTGAACGTGGTTATAAGACATTTTGGTCTTGTTTTGATGCATACTATTTTACCCTGGAATATTGGACAGGAACTCGCCATGTTTGCAACTAGCGCTGACTATCGGCAAATTACCAAACCACGCTGAGGCGGTAAACATGAAAAAAAAAAAACTTTCAGGGTTTCTCTTCAAAATGGCATATGTATTATATCTGTACAATGTTTTGTTCTGGTGTAATAAATAATTTAAAGTGTTTCCGGACTTTACGTATACCTTAAATTTGTATATGCCTATGAAACCCTTCTTGTTATCTGTTGACGTTACTCTGACATTCAGAGCGATCACTTTATCTTATAGACTGAAAGTTAAGCAGTTGCCTTTTACATGTTCGGTGTGCAGTCATATTATCTGTGGTCCACAAGTTTTGGCCCCTTACTGTTGTTTGCAGACTGCAGTCTAATTGTCTGCAGTCTCTCTCTACCTGAAAAAGGGGTTGTCTGAAAACGACATTATCAGCCGAACTTTCCTGTCCACAGTCACATACTGGTATGTTACTAGATCCAACTCCATGTGACATCCTAACAGATGCACCTCGAGTAGGTGTAATGTCGCGTAGTTTCCACCATTTCCTGATGCTTGGGAATTAGCTGTAAACCCGTCTCAATTTGTTGCAGTACTGTTTTGTAGCTGCCTTTTCAAAGGCGATGCGCCCAGACACTGACAGCGAAACCCACAACGGCGTTGAAGGTAGCTTTGCAGCTTTGTGACGTGGCCGCACAATATGTAACGGTAATTTATAATCAGCATTTCCAGCTAAAGTAATGTTATGCATAAGTTAGTTTGTTTAAAAAGGGGGGTGGGGGTGGGGGGTGGGGGGGGGGGGTGGGGGGAAGGGGCCAAATCTGCTTGGTCCTCGGTCCCTTGTTCCTGTTAAAATAATCATACAAGGGAAAGAATGAAACAAACGAGATGTAGAGCACAATACCGGAAGGAAGGAAAAACGACAAGGACGCCAGAAAGGCTACAAATGACAAAAGAGTGCAAAAAAACCACAGAGCGACGGAAGAAACAGGGAGAAGTGATCAAAACAAGAAAGCAGATTACCATGGTTGGCTGACCATGAGAATAAAAAGGACTAGCCAGCCACTCAGCAACACATTATAATCTGCACCCTAAAAGCATTAGGGTGAAGGACACTGAACTTAGATCAAATGATAAAACCCAACCTCATAAATAAAACGTAAAATTGAATCAGCCGATGAGGCGCTGTCAGATAAAATTAGCGGCAACGAGTCCGGTAACCGAAGATTTCGTTGCAGGGCAGTCAGAGTGGGAGAGTGCATCAGAATATGGCCCACTGTCAACCGGGAGCCGCACGGACACTGAGGTTGGTCTTCAAGGAGCAGGAGGTAGCCGTGGGTCGACCAAGCGTGGCCAATGCGGACCGGACAGAGAACCCCACAGTCCCTGCGAGAGGCCCGCGTGGAGGACTTCCAAATAATCGTAGTCTCCCTAATGACACGCAGTTTGTTGTGTGTACAGAAGTTATGCCATTCCGTTTCCCAAAGCCGAAAAACCTGGCAGCATAATAATGAATGCAGGTCAGATTCAGAGACGCCTATCTCCAGAAGCGGTTTCCGTGTAGCCTATTTTGGCAGCCTACCAGCAAGTTTGTTGCCTGGGATTCCCACGTGTCCCAGGGTCTAGACAATCACCACCGAACGACTGGACCGTTCCAGGGCATAGATGGACTCTAGGATGGTCGTTACCAAAGGATGATGAGGGTAGCACTGGTCAGTACCTTGCAGGCTGCTCAAGGAGTCAATACACAGAAGAAACGACTCCCTATGGCACGAACAGATATACCGAAGTGCACGAGATCTGGCCACCAGCTCTGCAGTGAATACACTGCAGCCATCAGGCAAGGAACACTGTTCAATATGGCCTCTGTGGACGTAGGTAAAGCCTACATGACCATCAGCCATCGAGCCGTCGGTGTAAACCACTTCAGAGCACCGAAACACATCAAGAATCAAGAGGAAGTGACAGCAGAGAGCCGCGGGAGTAACTGAGTCCTTAGGGTCATGCGAAAGGTCCAGACGAATCTGCAGCCTAGGTGTACACCAATGGGGGTGTATGTGGATGGACCTGGATTGGAGGTGGTAAAGGGAGGACTCCAGATAGAAGGGATCGGAGGTGAACCGCAATCGTAAGCCCTGACCTGGGCTGCCGATGCAGGAGATGAACTGCAGTGGTTGGAAAAACGAGACGGTAATTCGGATGCACAGGAGAACTACGAATGTGTGCAATGTAACTGGCGAGCAGTTGTACACGCCTGTCCTTCAACGGAGGGACTGTGACCTCCACCCGGACGCTGGTCACTGGACTCGTCCTAAAATCTCCCATCGCTAGGCAAACGCCACAGTGGTGCACTGGGTCGAATAAAAGCAACGCTAAGGACGCCGCCAAACCATAAACCATTCTCCCATAGTCAAGGAGAGATTGAGCAAGGGCTCTGTAGAGCTGCTGCAGCGTACAGCGATCTGCACCCCAGTTGGTGTTGCTCAGGCAACGGAGGGCGTTGAGATGCTGTCAGCACTTCCACTTAAGCTGACGAAGGTGAGGAAGCCAAGTCAATCGGGCGTCGAAAACCAGACCTAAGAATCGATATGTTTCCACTACAGTGGGTGGATCGTCATTAAGGTAAAGTTCTGGTTGCGGATGAACAACACGATGCCGACAGAAGTGCATGACACTCGATGTCGCGGCTGATAACTGGAAGCCATGGGCGACAGCCCCTGACTGCGCCTTGTGGACGGCTCCCTGCAGGCGCCGCCCAGCAACACCAGTACTGGAGGAGCAGTATGAAATGCAGAAGTCGTATGCAAAAAGAGAAGGTAAGACGGAAGATCCTAAAGCTGCTGCTAGACCGTTAAAGGACACTAAAAGTAGACTTAATACAGAGCCCTGAGGGACCCCATTCTCCTGGATATGGACGCACTATGGGAGGCACCAACCTGGCGCGGAAAGTACGGAGTGATAGGAAATTTTGGATAAAAATCGGAAGGGGCCCCAGAGACCCCATTTATATAATGTGCAGGAATATGATGTCGCCAGGTCATGTCGTAAGCTTTTCGTAAATCAAAAAATGCGGCAACCAGGTGTTGGCGTCTGGAAAAGGTTGTTCAGATGACAGACACTAGGGACACAAGATTATCAGTGGTAGAGAGACCCTGGCGGAAACGGCCTTGGCATCGAGTCAGTAAGCCACCTGACTCCAGGACACAACACAACTGCCGGCTCGTCATACATTCTAGCAGCTTACGAAGAACGTTGGTGAGGCTGATGGGCCGATAGATATCCACATCAAGCGGATTTTTACTCGGTTTGAGCACGGGAATGATGGTGCTCTCCCGCCACTGCGATGGAAAGAAGCCGTCGAACCACATGCGGTTGAAGATGTCGCTTCTAGTCGGACGAGATATGTTTAATCATCTGCCTGTGGATCCGATCTGGTCCAGGTGCTGGGTCGGGACAATGTGCAAGGGCGCTGAGGAACTTTCACTCTGTAAATGGGGTGTTGTAGGGTTCACTGTGGCGTGTAGTGAACGAGAGAACTTTCCCTTCCATCGGCCATTTGAGGGTGAGGGATAATTCTCCGATGCAGAGGCTCGAGTATAGTGCTCAGCAATCACGTTTGTGTCGGTAGATAACACGCCACAGATGTTAGCGCCGGGGACACCTGTTCAGGTCTGTTACTCAAAAACATGTCTGATCTTCATCCAGACTTGGAAAGTTGATGTATCGCACCCACTGGTCGAAACGTACCTCTCCCAACAAGTTGGCAAATGCGGGCACGGAGCCGTTTAAAGGTTATTAGGTGCTCTAGGGAAGGGTGCGCCTATGTCGATATAGAGCTCGCCGACGCTCTTTAATTGCCTCAGCGATTTTCGGCGACCACCAAGGTACTGACTTTCGCCGGGGGCACCCTATACAACGAGGAATCGCGTTTTCTGCAGCAGAAACGATCGTTGTAGTGACCTGTTGAGCCACAACACCGATGTCACTATTTAGAGGAGATTCAACGGTGACAGCAGGGGTGAAGGCATCCCAGTCTGCTTTGTTTAAAGCCCATTTTGGTAGGCGTCCGCGGGCATGACGCCGGAGAGTAACAGGAAGATGGAGAAGTGGTCACTATCACACACGTCGTCATGTGCTCTCCAGTGGATAGATGGGAGAAGGCCAGGACAGCAAACCGAGAGATCAATGGCCAAATTTGTTCCATGCGCCACACTGAAATGTGTGGAGGAACTTGTATTTAAGAGGCAGAGGTCGGGTTATGGAAGGAAATTTTCGACATCTCTACCTCGGCCAGTAAGCACGGTGTCTCCACACAGGGGTTATCGGCATTAAAATCTCCCAAAAGTAGGAAAGGTTTAGGGAGTTGATGAATCAGTGTAGTCGATATGTTCAGGTGTACTGCACCATCTGGAAGGAGATATACATCGCAATTTGTTATCTGATGTGTCGTCCGTATCCTGACAGCCACAGCTTCAAGAGGAGTTTGAAGGGGTACAGGTTCATTAGATACTGAGCTCAGGACATAGACGCTAACTCCACCTGACACTCTATTATATTCGCTACAGTTCTAGTAATATCCCCTATAACAGTGGAGGGCAGGGGTCCGTGTTGCTGGGAATCAAGTTTCCTGGAGGCCAATGCAGAAAGCAGGTGTAAAGCTTGATGGTTACCACAGCCCAGCCAGGTGGTGGAAAAAACCGCAGGGGTCGCCAGAATCTCCACCTACACGTCAGACACAGAGCTTGTAGGTAGCGTTGGTATGGGTGCCATCACAATGTCTGGATTCTTTGGGGTCTTCTTCTTTTTGGGTATCTCTCACTTCTCCTTTGGTTTTTCTGGCTGGGACAGGTTCACTGAATCAGTCTCAGGGACTGAGGAGGTTCATGAAGCCCTACGACCTGGCTGCTTCAGCCACTGGCAGGGTCCGCTTCGCCACTGGTAGGAATCTTGGAAGGGAGTAACCCAAGGGACCCATTCCTAGCGACAGAAGCCAAAGAAGACTGACGTTTCTCCAGCCGAACAGTGGAGAGTGATGTCCCCAATGGTTGGGGAGGGCAGTGCTTCCTAGGTAGGTGGTGCGATATCAACAGGTAGGGAAGCACCCCCACCATCAAGGAGGCAGATGTAGTTTTATAGCTCTGAGAGCTGACTGGAATCGATGGAACTGATGGGGCTGGAATGGTTGTCATAGCGATGGCGCAAGATGATATCATACACACAGGATATAGGTGTTCAAATTTCCTCTTAGCCTTGGTCAGCCAGTCAAGGGTCTTATATTCTCTCTGTCTGTAAAATCCTGCAGTCTGGCGGGCAAGGTGAATGATGCTCTCCACAGTTGACAGATGGGAGGCGGGGCACATGGAGCATTGGGATTTGATGGACATCCACAATCTCGACATGTGATGCTGAAAGTACAGCGGGAAGACATATGCCCGAACTTCCAGCACTTAAAGTACCACATTGGCGGAGAGATATATGACTTGACATCACAGTGGTAGACTATTGACCTTCTCGGGTAATGTGTCATCCTCAAAGGCCAAGATGAAGGCACCTGATCATCCCTCGGACCCAGATGGATGTGCTGGACGAAATGAGCACCTCGCCGCGCTAAATTGGCGAGCAGCTCATCTTAAGACTGCAATAAAAGGTCCATATTTAAGCTCTTATGGGGCATGATGGTAACAGAAACATCCCCAACCTGTCACAAGTGATTAATGCCCGTGACTGGACAGAGGATGCTGTCTTTATCAAGACTGACCCTGACTGCATTTTGGACAATCCCCCTACCTCTCCAAACTTGTCCTCTAAATGCATTACACAAGACTGAGGCTTCATCGACATGAAGGATTCCCCATCAGCTCTTGTACATACTAGGTATCAGGGTAAATAAGATTCGCTGACATCCTTAGCCTGACATTCTTCCCATGGTGTCAATAGGGAGGAGAACGATTTGGGGTCTTACTTTCGTGCATTAAATTGAGGCCTTGGACGCTTAGAGACTGCTGGTGGGTCACCACCAGCAACAGATGACATAGTACGCTTCACAGCATGTCATCCACCCTGATGCCACCCACTGTGACCAAGGGCCCTCCCCACAGGCGCCACCTAGCTGCAGCAGAGGACACCTGGCAGGATGGCCATTACCAGAAGTCCCGATGCCCCAGGGTGATGGGCATCTACTCCTTGGCATACGTGGGGAGTCCTGCAGGCATCAGCAGAGCGAACCCTGTGTAGTCAGGGGGCTACAACCAACAGGGTACAGGGCGGCCCGCCACAACAGACTAGCAACCATGCTGGATGTCAGGTGCAAACAATCAAACTAGTTCATTACCATCAACAGCGCAGAAAACAATACTACACAGCGGCTGGACGAAAACTCACCCAAAAGGGTGAGCCCAACAAGCAGCTGGAGAGTGAGCGGAAGTGCAGATCCACGTCGACGAAGGATTCAAAAGGTCTCAGTGCACGATGGACACAATGCAGCACGTAAGGTGACCTTGCCCATCTGGCTCGCTCTTTGGGAAAATTTCGAAGAATGTAGGTCAAACCCTACAAGGGACCATCACATAAAGGCCGAAACGTGAGAGACTCCTTTTAGTCGCTTCTTCAGACAGGAGGAATACCTCAGGCCTATTCTGACCCTTGGACCCACAGGGGGTGTATGCATAAGTTAAGCCACTTTATGAGTAGCAGGTTTCTCACGTTCTACAAAATTTCTTTTCTCGTTTAGAAGAATTGCTAAACATCTACAAACAGTAGTGCATCTTACAGGGATTCCCTCGAGCCTTGGGGAAGGTTTTCTGGCAAGAGAAAGCCTTCCATTCAGAAGTATGTATGCGGTTTTACAAACAGCAGTAGCCAGTTTGTTGCCCTTGAACCGATGCTGCAAGCGCATCGTGCGTCTTTTCCTCGAGTCTCGCCCTGGAGTCTGGAGACACGTATGCAATAAAACCTTCGCTTCGATAGCATATGCCCTCTCTAAGAGTTACAGTAGGGGTTCAGTACAATGTTCCCAGAACATTGGACCATTTATGGATCTTTGAGGAGAGCCCCTGGTAGTCTTTCTGACTATCGCAACGCCTTGCTTAGTAATATTGTAAAGTATGGCACTTTCAGTGGACCGCCACCTGCACGACCTCAGGGTAGGCGTCATCCGGACCAGATACCTTTCCAGTTTTGAACCTGGAAATTGCGATACCAACTTATTCTTGAGCGAAATGTATCACCAGCTTCTCCTTGTAGTATTCGTTATCCATTTCGTTTCTAAGTTGTGCGTGTATTTCAGTGTCTTTGCTTTTTTTATCATGAGGAAGTAGGGCAGTTAGCAGATATTCTACTGGCTCCCTCCATGGAGCCGTCACTGAGCCATGCTCTTTATGAATTGTGGATATGACTGTAGGTCCCATCAACTTTTCAGTCCATAACTTATACGGTCCTCCTCATATGTCAAAGCACTGTACTCTGATTGCCCTAATGCACGTTGATAAGCGCTACTTCTTGGTCTTATCCTTCGCCTCAGCGTGGAAAGCTATGGGCTCCAAAGGATTTTAGCCTGACCAGTTAACCTTTTGTTAGGGATATAAATGTCCTGTGCTCTTTGCAAGAGTACACTTAGTAGCTTCGCAAGAAAGTCCACATGTACCGGAAGCGATTCCATGGGAAATGCTGCAATTTAAGGAACCAACGCATCCCTGATATCTAACCCAATCACACTTTCCTGTGCTTGTCTCTCTATGAGAATTGCATTATGGTCACTGGATGTTAGGTACCGGAGCACTTGTCAACTATTAATTTTACCTGCTGCCATGCGGTTTGCTAAAGTGACATTTGTGTTAGTGGCAACACCTCCTCATCCCTCTAATGCACTCGCCTCGCCTTCTAGGTTTAAAACAAAGAGGCCTATTCCCCTTATTGCGTTCACTAGTATCTCACCTCGTTCGTCCGTTTGCCTACTGTGTCACGGAGAGGATTTTGCATTCGCATCTTTTGCCGTAAGGAGACATTCTGCCCCGAGTTTATCTACAGAATGTATGATGGGATGAGAATACTGCATGTAAATACTTACTATAACCTATTTTGTCGGCCGCGTTCTTCACTGCTACTGCGACCTGGGGGTCACCTTACTCACAGTGAATTTCCTACTACTAATGACGCACTGGTGGCCAGTAATTGTTAACACATCCGATGGAAAAGTGCGAGCCTATTGTTTCGGCAGTGTGGTTCTTACAAACAAACTACAGTTTACATCGCACAGCATTTATGTGTAGCATATTTATCCTTTTACGGGTTTCGAGTGGCCGGCCGTGGTGGCCGAACGGTTCTAGGCGCTACAGTCTGAAACCGCGCGACCGCTACGGTCGCAGGTTCGAATCCTGCCTCGGGCATGGATGTGCGTGATGTCCTTAGGTTAGTTAGGTTTGAGTAGTTCTAAGTTCTAGGGGCTCATGACGTCAGAAGTTAAGTCCCATAGTGCTCAGAGCCATTTGAACGGGTTTCGAGTGTAGACAAAGCATTTCGGAGAGGGGACGGCTGGATCAAACGCCTCCGAATGCTTTTAAAAAATCGATATATAAGTGCTCAATGTTGAATGGTCCATTTTTTCTCGTGAGTGCTGCCGAGGGAAGTCACATAATCGTTTAAACACTGTTGACAAATTAATTATTCTCAAAAAACTCCTGCATAACGTGAAAGGCATGGGAGCCGTTATCGGCACCACGGATTGCGCATTCGCCACGAAAAGTGACGAGAAACAGCCTCAAGCGTTCGAAGCGGCGCTCGTTCCTGAGCAACATCGAGGCTAGAATTGCGGCTACAAAGACTCGCGGTTTAGAAAATGAGATCTTCGAAGATATGGAAGGTTTACTGTATGGCCCAGGAATAGCAGATTAATGACATGATGAAAAATGATAGTGCTATGTATACAAAAATCGAACTCAAAACTTAAAACGCTTGTCAAGACAACGTTTCTTAAAGTGGTTCGCACGATTGAAACAAAACTGCTAATTAAAATGGGATGTCGTTTTGGGTGTAATAAAATGTAATTTTGGTGTGAAGCTCAAAAAAATATGCATTTTTGATAACGTTTGTTATTTGTTTACATTCTGACTATAAGATTTTGAACATGGCTGCACTTCAGCAACTGTGCATGCAAGAGCTTTAGTGAAGTGGACATAACAACCAACCAACTGCAAATTGCAGGAATGAAACTTGGTGGCAGATTAAAACTGTTTGCCGTACCCAGACTCGAACTCGGGGCCTCCTTTCTTCCAGGAGTGGCAGTTCTGCAAGGTTCGCAGAGGAGCGTCTCTGAAGTTTGGAAGGTAGGAGACGAGATACTGCCAGAATTGAAGCTGTGAGGAGAGGTCGTGAGTCGTGCTTGGGTAGCTTAGCAGGTAGAGCACTTGCCCGCGAAAGGCGAAGGTCCCGAGTTCGAATCTCGGTCCGGCACACAGTTTTAATCTGCCAGGATGTTTCATATCAGCCCACACTACGCTGCAGACGGAAAATTACATTCTGGAAAATACAGGTATATTAAATATTGACTATGGATTCGACCGTCGTAAAACTGTGTTCTTCAGAAGTTATTGCTTCGACTGTCGTAAAACTGTGTTCTTCAGAGTTATTGCTTAACAAATACTACGATATTGTCTGCAGAACAGATATGGTGTCATGACAATAAACTAAATTACAGGATATGTTTACACACAATTTTAGTGAAGCAGAGACACATAGAATCGAGTACTACCTAAACCGATGTGGGAGTCGTTGACTCTGTCTAATACACGTGAGTGTCGTCCACTTAATCACCATTTAAAATACATTATATAAAACTGGTAGCTCACTACTGTACAGCTTCGTCTTACAACTTTTTAAAAAACAACACATTTGGCAATGGATCCAATTACGTGTAGTGTGCCACATGAAAGATTTGCATATATATGATCTTTAAAAATAAAACGTGGCATCAGGTCCTACAGAGAGTAAGTATCCCATATACAGAACTAGTGACATGTGGTGACTGGCTTAAGAGCAGAGGCACGGGCCTGAAGGTCGCCTCTGGTAGGTGGCACTTCTACGCTTCCTATACGCGCATAGTCGCAATGAGCAGCGTGTGTGATTTCACAGGTACATATTCATTACTGGAATTAACATATTAACTGAAAAGCTGAAATGAACTGAGGGGAGGGGGTGAAAAGTGTGTTCCTAAAGTCATAGAGGATATGTAGAGAGCCCGCAGGCTCAAGCAAACATAGATATGTATTTCACAGCTGGTTGGCTGTTATTTCCAATCCACTGAAGTTCTGAGAATGTCCAAATGCTTAATTTTGATTTCAGACCTATACTTCACCCTCAATCGTGCGAACCGCTTAGTTGCGCCATCTGCACAGAGGTAATTTAGCCACCATTTTGTTTTGTATAGGCTCATCAATTTACCGGCCAAATAATCTTCCATGGTATTTGAGATACGGACTTGTGTTTATTAATAAAGATTTGTATGAAAAAGATAAATGTTTTCAAAAGAAATGAGCAACATGAGCATAATACACTTAAGCGCCAAAGAAACTGGTATAGGCATGCGTATTCAAGTCCAGAGGTCTGTAAACAGGCAGAATACGGAGCCGCGATGGGCAAGCCTATATAAGACAACAAGTGTCTAGCACAGTCGTTATATCGGTTACTGCTGCTACAATGGCAGGTTATAAAGATTTAAGTGAGGTTGAACGTGCTGTTACAGTCGGCACACGAGCGACGGGACACAACATCTCCGAGGTAGGGGTTTTTTCCTGTGCGACCATTTCACAAGTGTATCGTGAATATCAGGAATCTGTAAAACATCAAATCTCCGACATCGCTGCGGCCAGAAGAAGATCCTCTAAGAACGGGACCAATGACGACTGAAGACAATCGTGACAGAAAAGCAACCCTTGCGCAAATTGCTGCAGATTTCAACGCTGGGCCATCAACAAATGTCAGCGTGCGAACTATTCAACGAAATATCATCAATATGGGTTTTCCGAGCTGAAGGCCCACTAGAATACCCTTGATGACTGCACCACACAAAACTTTACGCCTATTTTGGGCCCGTCAGCACAGACATTTGACTATTGATGAGTGGAAACTTGTTACCTGGTCAGACTAGTCTCGTTTCCGATTGTATCGAGCGGATGGACGTGTACGGGAATAGAAACGACTTCATGAATCCATGGACCCTGCATGTCAGCAGGAGCTGTTCAAGCTGGTGGAGGCTCTGTAATGGTGTGGGGCGTGTGCAGCTGGAGTGATACGTCTAGATACGACTCTGACAGGTGACAAGTACATAAGCATCCTGTCTGATCATCTGCGTCCATTCACGTCCATTGTGCATTTCGACGGACTCACGTAATTCCAGAAGGACAATGCGACACCCCACATTTCCAGAATTGCTACAGAGTGGCTCCAGGGACAATTTGTGAGTTTAAACGCTTCCGCTGGCAACCAAACTCCCCAGACATGAACATTATTGAGCACATCTGGGATGCCTTGCAGTGTAGTGGTCAGAGGAGATCTCCACCTGCTCATACTCTAACGGATTTATGGACAGCCCTGCAGGATTCATGATGTTAATTCCCTCCAGCACTACTTCAGACGTTTGTTTCTTTGGCTCTTCGGTGTATAAGGCTTCGAGACCGGAAAACCCCGTTACGTTTTCCGTTACTTATTTATTTCAGTTTCCATTTACATCGCACTGCTGGCCATTATTGTTACAAACATGAAACTGACAAGCTTGGATATACAAAAGTTGTTACGCCATTCTTCTACAATAGACATACAAGAAAAGATTTCTCAGCTCCAAAGATCAGCACTGGACACAGAAGTGGCACCGCGTCGTCTTTTCAGAAGAATCCTGGTTCTGCGGGCAGCATCGCGATGTGTGGAGGTTTCGAGGCAAACAAACATTGACAGACATTTTTCATAGTCACGCGAGCGCGGATGGTGGGATGTTGGTATGGGGTGTCACTGAATACGCACCACAATGGCCTCTTGTTAGCGTAGCTGGCAATTTGGACAGCACCTGTCACATTTCTAATGAACTCAGGCCGCTGGCTGTGCCTTACCCTCGAGGTCTTCATGACGTTCTTTCAATAAAACTCAGGACTGCACAGTTGCACGTGTTGTACTGACTTACATCGACGCAGGTTACGCCGTCTGTAGTTATGGGCAGCCCTTCCTCCTGGTCTCTCAGCCGGGAGCCTCAGCAGCCACAACGATATATGAATTGTGCCACATAGTTCAGGCAGCGTGGAACGACGTAGCTATATCGGTTATGCAAGCCCACTTCGACTCGATGTCCAACCGGGTTGGAGCAGTTGTTGTACCAGAGGCGGGAGTCCTACCTAACAGGGCTGAGCAAAATGGTTCCGTTAGAAGGCCGTACAGTCTATAATCAGTATGCCAATCTGGCGATTTGCCACGATCATTGAGACAGTCATCCCATCGATACGCCAGGTTGAAGACACCCTTGCCGTGGTACGTGAAGAAGGGCGTAACTGTCTGCTGCACATCCTCGTCCCACAGAAATCGTCGACCCATCAAGGGACCGAGGGCATTATTATCACGAAATTTATTCGCCGTTGCGAATATGGACAACCATCGCCTGTATAATGGAATGACGACAGTGAAAATTTGTGCCGGACCCGGACTCGAACCCTCATTTCCCTCTTATCGCGAGCGGTCGCCTTACCATTACGCTATCCTAGCACGCATCCTGACCAAATTCAAACTTCCATACGTCGTCAGCAATGGGTCCACAACCTACAGTAGTACCTTCATTATGAGTAATCCCCTACAGGGCAGACACTTTACTTGAAAGTCGCTTGCACGGTGTCGGCAGGTGACTACGAAATTGCAGTGTCCGTGTTCTTCCGAACTACGGTGAAACGTTCCTTCGGATATCCATACATTTTGTTAACAATTACGATGCAGTGTTCCTTCCGACATGCATCATGCGTGTCCGAAGGAACGTCGCATCGTAATTCTGAACATGCATGAATGTCAAGAGCAACATTGCATCGTAAGTCTGAACAACACTGGCATTGCAATATCGCGTGATTATCACGTGAAGAGAGATCAGGACTATTTGGGGGGGTGCTCGATTGTTTCCCACTTGAGTTGGAGTAACTCCTGCGTCACAAGATTAGCGATATATGAATGTGCGTTATCATGAATACACATTCTTCGTTCTTCGATGGATGTGTATCTTTTTTTTTCCTATGGCAGCCAAGAAAAGAACAATAGGTCGTTGGTCCTATTTGATGGCATTTGGTAATAACGTCACCATAGATCACGTTCTCGCATTTACATCATGTACATCGGAGAGACATAAATGACTGATCCCTTGCCTACACATCAGTGCTTGTATCCCCTCATCGAAGTCGCGCTACGTTGCGTATACGCTGCAGCAGACGGAAACTTTTTGACCGCCCCTTACATTTAATTTCGCTCCTCGTATGAGGTCGAAAAGCAGAACACTCCGTCTTCAGGCCACAAGCGGCCCATCGGGCCATCCGACCGCCGTGTCATCCTCAGCGGAAGATGCGGATAGGAGGGGCATGTGGTCAGCACACCGCTCTCCCGGTTGTTATGGTGGTTTTCTGTGACCGGAGCCGCTACTGTTCGGTCGAGTAGCTCCTCAATTGCCATCTCGAGGCTGAGTGCACCCCGAAAAATAGCAACAGCGCATGGCGGCTCCGATGGTCACCCATTCAAGTGCCGGCCACACCCGACAGCGCTTAACTTCGGTAATCTCACGGGAACCGGTGTATCCACTGCGGCAAGCACGTTGCGTAAGGTCAACCCACTTATAAATTCAACCACGATAAGCGTATATTTTACCTACTACCGCTTATTCACTATAAATAAAAAAAAATTATTTACTGTCCTTCCTGGTGTTACAGTTTTAACGGCCAGCTACCTATTAAATTCCAGTTGCTTTACACATGGTGAGTCTTAAAGGGCTCCGCAACTTTACTTGCATACAGAAATTGTTCAGAAGTCCTACACAGGTAGCAGAGGTGTCGTCATGTGGCAAAATACTGCAAATTGGTTGAGGAACTTCAAGCTCTAGCGACGCACAGTGCGTTGATTTCCTGGGACTGCGAACAAAGTCTCTTTATCTCACTCGCTTGAAGACAGCCTCAGACACTCGTCAGCGACTTGGTGATTTGTTATGAGCGATACTACAACCAGACTGAATGAAATTCTGATGACTAAACGGTAGGCGTACAAGGTGGATCCTTATGGTACCCGATACGAAATTTAAATTTTTCTTGTTGCTGACTTGCTTTCTTCCACCGAAAGCACGCAAGAAGCATGTTCATGTCCTCTGAAGCCTGTCATTTTGATTTTCATCTTTCTGTTGTTCCTAGTCGCGGCATTCGGCACTACAACAATACGTGAATGAAACTTTTGCTACAAATGACACCTTAACCATATGTCTAAGTCGTTTATATATGTAAGTGAAGATTTGTCCTTTCATATTCTCGCTATATATTTCGGCATACTGCCATCTTCGGAAACCACTGGAAGTCAAACAATATTGATTTATATCTGGGGTAATATATCAGTTAACTAACAATGCAAACACGAACGCTGATTCATATTTTCATCCATACATTCTTTATTCACAAAATTCAGCCTCGTCAGGCAAAACAAAACTTTTTTTAAATGTATTATGTACTGAGAACGGTCTTGAGTTTGTGTTGAATGATAGCTGCGTCATGATACGTGTTGTGAACAGCACAAGTCGTATGGAAACTGGATTAATGACTACTGACCTGATCTTGAACTCATGTACATAATTCAAACAAATTTTCGTGGTTTTTCTAGATTGCTTAAGATGAATGACGGTATGGTACCTATGGAAAAGCTACTATCCGATAACTATCCGACGCGAGCCTTTACTTGGCCCTAATGACTTCTAAATACAATTAAATTAAAGACCTGGTAAAAACTGATTCGTCGTACTTCGATCAAATAAGATCCATCACTCTAATCTCAAACAAGCCGCTGACTGATATCAAGAGGTGACGCAAATGGATTTCATGCGTCATTGGCCTCCATGAAGTACTTTTGTGTAGCACTGATGAACTGACGACTTATTCAACTTTCGAGTGAATTCATTTATGTTTTATCTCTATTGTTTTAATTCCTGGTATCACAATTTTTCTCCTTTATCTCTCAACACACGCTTGAAAGACTCTTTCCCACAACATAAACTGAGGAATGTTCGCGTCCCCGGTTTCTTCGGTAATATAAACGTTTTATTGATAGTCAAGCGGCTTCATCCGTGATTAAGAAGCATTTAAAAGATTTGTTACTATGATGCCTTATGCAAGAGCTAACATGTTTACAAGATGAAACACATCCAAAGTTACTTGAAATGGGAGATCATAGTGGACTAGTCCTAGTTTTTGTGTTCTGTTCTTAAAATTCGTGTTCTTTTGTACTGCAAGAAAACTACAGTAATAACAATGTACTAAGGAACATAATGACCTTTCAGTTTTATCGAGCCACACACACACTCATATGATGTTAGATGCGTGGGGTTGTGAAAGGTGCGTAGCAGATTATACTTGGTTACTGACAACGTTAAGTTGTAGCGGTAGAATTCCGTAACCAAACAACAGGGACGATGTAGGTTAGAGAGAGCACGATGATAAAGGAGAAATTTTTCCGCGTTTTCAGCCTAGATTGCTGAAAACGAAGAAACACTATAAAGTTAGTCTGAATGGTTTCTTTAGAGCGTAGAGGTCATCTTAAGGTTATGTAATTATAATACGAATATGTTATTCTTTGTTGCCCGCATCTCGTGGTCGTGCGGTAGCGTTCTCTCTTCCCACGCCCGGGTTCCCGGGTTCGATTCCCGGCGGGGTCAGGGATTTTCTCTGCCTCGTGCTGGCTGGGTGTTGTGTGCTGTCCTTAGGTTAGTTAGGTTTAAGTAGTTCTAAGTTCTAGGGGACTGATGACCATAGATGTTAAGTCCCATAGTGCTCAGAGCCATTTTTTTTTTTGTTATTCTTTGTTATTGTCAATGAGGAGCCGGCCGGTGTGGCCACGCGGTTCTAGGAACTTCAGTCTGCACACTGCACAGCCAGTGATTTTCATACAGAGCGTTAGAAACATAAACAGTCTACTTACACACGTAATGTTTTAGTGTTAGTACAAATAAATGTGCTTATATGATAACTGGATATTTCGTTAAGTTTTCTTTCGCATTGTTATCTAATAAATGTACTACGTCACGCCTAGTTCAATGCCTCAAGCAGAAGTGTATGAGATAAATATCTCAATTGAAACGGTCAATTGAAAACGTTTCCGGACCTGGGTTCCTGCCGGCCGGGGTGGCCGAGAGGTTCTAGGCGCTACACTCTGGAAACGCACGAACCGCTACGGTCGCAGGTTCGAATCCTGCCTCGGGCATGTATGTGTGTGATGTCCTTAGGTTAGTTAGGTTTAAGTAGTTCTAAGTTCTAGGGGACTGATGACCTCAGATATTAAGTCCCATAGTGCTCAGAGCCATTTGAACCATTTTTGTCAATGGGGAGATACGCGATCCGTTGAATAAAAACATGTATGGATTAAAATCCTAGCTCAAAGTAGAAGATTTTCTATACTGATTACCGGTTTTGGCTCAATACTGAGCCATCTTCAGATCAATCTAAAATTTTGTTCAGTGTGTGACACTCATTACGCATCGTCGTACTTTTTAGATCTAAGTCACCCTAGTTCATCAAAAAACCCTGAACTGAAAATCGTAGTTGGTTATGTAAACTGATAACATTAATCACTAATCAAATGTTGTTACATTTCTCAGTGTATTTACGAACGTTTTATTGCGATTGACGGTATGTTTACATAAACAAACACAATTTTCACATTAGGATTTTGTATTTAACTAGGGCCACTTACCTCTAAAAAATACGTCGACGTGTGAGTGTCACACACTGAACAAAATTATAGACTGATCTGAAGGTGGCTTAGTAATGAGCCGAAACCGTTAATCAGTAAATAAAATTTGCGATATTGTCGTAGGATTTTTATCAAAATATACTTTAATTCAAATACTGATTACGCTACATTTTCGAGGAGGAGTATGTGTACGTATGACTTGCGCCGCATTTGTAGATCATCTTGAGACACATGAAAATAAAACAGCTTTGTCTGTAATATATAAGGTCGTTATTATCATTTACCGTCTTTCTACTCTGTCCTTGCGGATAATCCAACGCACACCACGGATATTCCTTCTAACGAGTGCGTTAAACGACGAGTCATATGGAAATAGTACTTTGTGCTGAGTGACGTAGACATCTAATCACAAACGAGATGAGAGTTACAATCATGTTTAAAGTCAATTAAATCTTAAATTCCCACATAAATTACTGAAAAATTAAGACGGTGAACTAGGGAACGAGTGTGAAAATTAGGAAGCTATTCTGGTCCAGTCTAGGCCACTCTTCATAGTTTTGCATGCAGCTGTCGCCCGTCCGCCACTCCTCTGGAGATCCGACTGCGGGACTCTGTCTTTACATCTCCGAACTGTCAAATCTATAATGAGATTTCTTGGGAAAAAAATACTGGGGTAGTTTCCCGTTGCCTTCCCCTGTCAGCTGGGACTGTAAAGGTAAATGGCTAAGTTGATATCGACCAGTGAGAAGGTTATGGTTCATCCTGGATAAAGAGGCTGGACAAACTAAGAGCTCGCGTAGGTAGGGCTGCTAAGTCCCTGAAATAGAACTACCCTTCACTGGGATTGTGCAATAATTTCTATTGGCTACCAGTATATAATAACATGCACACTGTTCAAAAGGAAATGGCACATATTCCTAGAGGAGGTAATAAGACGTAAAATACCTGTAATGACGTGTCCGGAAACCTAAATCTCTTGAGATAAGACCAATCAGTCCTCTCGTTCCCATGGTCTATATCGTAGAAGTAGTTGGATATACTTATCATGCATTGTCGCACATCTTTCATTCCTTCTTCGCAGTGAATCACGCACACTTTCAAAAACACCTGGCTCCCATCGAACAGTATTGTATTGATCATATGCTCGTGTTTCGCCTACCCATTTTCGATGCATACAGCAGCGCTTTTAAACGTCCCCATAGCTGGATATTCGGATCCGTTGCACTGTCGTACGATCCGTAGCAAGTGGCGTGGTGCCCCGACGCTCGTAAGAAACAGCCGTCGTCTTTCTGCGAGAGATGTTCTTCAATAGCACTGATAATTCTTCGGGTAGAAATCGGTGATACACACCACCTGTTGATTTGTTTTGTGGAAAGTATGACCCGATGAGTTCGTCACTGACAATTCCTGCCCATACATTGCTACTGAAGCGATGATGGTTCCTCATGGCCGCGACTGCTTGAGGATTTGCATCTGCCCACACGTGTGTACTGTGGCAATTTACTATGACACCTGATTTGAATCCTGCCTATACCACCGAATACTACACAGCACCCATCACAAGTAAAACAGCCCATATACCAACATGAATTCGTTTCCAGAATATCATTAACTTTCCTCTACTTTTGGCCAATGCCACCTCCTGTAGGAATATGTGACATTCCGTTCAAACTCCCTGTATAAATAAAATCTTTATACGTGTTAGGCTTTGAACACAACTGACAGGAAATACAAACCATTTCTGACATTCGACTGTATTTTCAGCGGTCCTCTTCAGGCCAGACGTCATTCCACAAAGCTTTAGGCAACAGCACCAACATCAGTCACTGAAATTAACAGAAATATAAAAATGCTAAAAAACATTAGCTCATATTGTGTTTACGGAATTTCAAGTAGAATTCTGAAAAGTTGTTCTATATTAACAAATGATATAAGTAATGTATCATAAGCGCTAGGAATTTTTCCAGACGTATTACAACATGCAGTTGTTAAACCTCTTCTTGAAAAAGATGACAAATAACTAACATCCAATTTCCTTACCGACATTACCGACATCTTTTTTTCCAAAATGTTTGAAAAAGTGATGTACTCATACTTAAGAGTAGTATCACATTTAACATATGACACTTTCGATTCGACATCGGATGCTCGAGTAAGAACGCTATTTACAAATTCACTCACCATATATTACAAACCTCAATTAATGAAATATTGCCAGCTGGTATTTTTGTTATCTTTCTAAGGGTTTGATTGTGTAGATCACCATACTCTACTGGAAAAACTCAAGTTTTATGGAACTGATGGCTTTACAGTCAACTGGTTTGAATCGTACATAACAAACACAATGCCAAAAAGATGTGCTGAATAATTGAAAACTATGTTGGAAGGGTAGAAAATGTTAGTGACTGGCCAAAAGTAACAAAGAGAGTCCCACATAGTTCAATTTAAGGTCCACTCCTGTTCTTTATACACGTGAATGACTTTCCACGTAACATTCGCCAAGTATAATTGGCTCTTTTTGTAGATGGTACTAATGTTTTAAAATATCCCATTAGAGAGAAAGACACAGAACGGGCTATTACTGACGTTTTTCAAGAATTGTTAAGTGAATCTCTGAAAATGGACACTCCCTAAATTCTGGAAACACACACTACATTCACTTCTGTATGACGAATACAGCTTTGTTGTATCAACATCTGATGTAGCAGATGAACAGCAGTCAGTAAATAGGGTAAAATGCTCCAAATTTTTTGGTGTACATGTAGATGAGGCTTTGAATTGGAAAAAGAACATTACTGTGTCTCCCTGACAATTAAGTTCAGCTACTTTCGTTCTTCGCATTACTGCTAGTTTTACAAACGAATCAATCTCACTTCTTTTTGCGTATGTCCCATGGAATATTTTTTTGGAGTAGTTCACCAATTATAATGTACCGACTAAAAAAAGTGAGCATTACGAATAATATGTGGTGATTATCTGTGTTGGTAATCTAGGTACCTCTGCAAGGAGTTAGGCATTTTAACTGCACCGCAGAATACAAACATCCGATAGTGAAATTCGTCATAAATACTCCATCACAATTTGAGAGCAACAGTGAGGTCCTTACCAGCATCACTAGATGAAAAGATGGCATTCATTATCCGTTATTAAAGTTGTCAGTGGCTCAGAAAGGAGTTCAATATGCATCACCAAAAATTTCTGTCCGTTTTGTCTAATAGTTAACATTTCTCCTGGATAACTCCTAGAATGCCGCTGGCTAATTTCTTCTTAGAAACTGTTAGCCTGAAAGAAAAGAATGAAAGACCTTGTTTTTAAGTGTAGTAGTATGAGCGGGACTAAAAAAATACTGTAATGTATTCATTAATGTTCAAATGGTTCAAATGGCTCTGAGCACTATGGGACTCAACTTCTGAGGTCATCAGTCCCCTAGAACTTAGAACTAGTTAAACCTAACTATCCTAAGGACATCACACACATCCATGCCCGAGGCAGGATTCGAACCTGCGACCGTAGCGGACACGCGTTTCCAAACTGAAGCGCTTAGAACCGCACGGCCACACCGGCCGGCTATTCATTAATGTCCGCAGCTCGTGGTCGTGCAGTAGCGTTCTCGCTTCTCACGCCCGGATTCCCGGGTTCGATTCCCGACGGGGTAAGGGATTTCCTCTGCCTCGTGATGACTGGGCGTTGTGTGATGTCCTTAGGTTAGTTAGGTTTAAGTAGTTCTGAGTTCTAGGGGACTGATAACCATAGCTGTTAAGTCCCATAGTGCTCAGAGCCATTTGAACCATTTTGAACAAGTTGGCTTGCTATTGAGACTTTGTACTACTCACAACGGGTCTAAAGTTTCGCTCAACTATGTAAAGTTATGTAACCGTTTATTAACTTGTTCAAATGGCTCTGAGCACTATGGGACTTAACATCTATGGTCATCACTCCCCTAGAACTTAGAACTACTTAAACCTAACTAACCTAAGGACATCACACAACACCCAGTCATCACGAGGCAGAGAAAATCCCTGACCCCGCCGGGAATCGAACCCGGGAACCCGGGAGCGGGAAGCGAGAACACTACCGCATTATTAACTTGTTTTTGCCCGTAGTAAACATCTACACTTTTACAAGCAGTACCGACGTGTTTTACCTCACCTGCTGCTACTCACTTCCTTCATTCGGCCAACCTTTCAGTTTTGAGGAGCAGATCCACGCCGCCTTCCAGTCGGGATACAAAATATAAATTATCCGAATGGGACGGAAATCGGTAAATGCGATGTACATGGGGAAACAAACAAATGATTACAGCTTCAGAAAAGTTAGATCACATATTCACGAGAGAGCGATTCACGAAGTGAGCTATTAGATAACGCGTTGATCCACCTATGGTCCTTATACAAGCAGTTAATCGGCTTGGGATGGATTGATAGTGTCGCTGGAAATCCTCCTGAGGGATATTGAATCAAATTTCGTCCAACTGTCGCTTTAGATCGTCAAAATCCCGATCTGGTTGAAGGAACCGGACCATAATGCTGCAGACTTTGTTAATTTGGGAGAGATCCGGCGACTTTTCTGGCCAAAGTAGGGTTTTCCAAGCGCAAAGACGACCAGTAGAAACTCTCGCCGTGTGCGGGAGGCCAGGTCGGCTTGGCGTGACGGGCAACAGAACGAGGCAAAGAATATCGTTGAAGTACCGCTGTGCTCTAAGGGTACCGCGGAAGACAACCAAAGGGATCTCACTGTGAAATCAAATTGCACGCTAGACTCACTCCTTGGCTGCCTGGCCGTATGGAGAGAACAGTCAGGTTTGCATTCCACGCTGTGTGGACCGTCTCCAGACACTGTTTCGGCCTGAAACCACTGGCCGGAGCAAAATTCTCTTCAGTGATGAGCTCCGATTCGAATTGACCCCCGATGGCCAGCGACGACGTGTCTGGAGATGCACCTGAATGTCGCCCCCCTACGGCCCGACAACCAATAGTTATAGTATGGGGTGCCATTTGATTTCGTCGCACGACACTATTGGGTGTCTTCCGCGGTACCCTTACTGTACCCTTCATGGCAACCCAGCAAGGTAATGCCCGCCCACACACTGCGAGAGTTTCTACTTCTCGTCTTCTTGCTTGGCTAACCTTGCCTAGGCCAGTAAAGTCGCCGGCTCTCTTCCCGAATTGAGAACGTCTGGAGCATTTTTTGGCGGGGCCCTCCAATCAGCTCAGGGTTTTGATGATCTAACGCGCCAGTTGGACAGAACGTGGCACTATATTCTTCATTAACACACCCGACAGCTCCGTAATCAATGGCAAGCCGAATAACTGCTTGCTTTCTCTTGAATAAAACATCCGATTTTTCCTGAAATTGATATCTCTTTTTTTTGGAGGGGGGGGGGGGGGGGGGAGGGTGTACCTTGCATCTACCGATTCCCGTTCCACTCGGTTTTTTTTTTCTTAGTGTATGTACCTTCCTGTTTCAGTGGCCATATGACAACCGAAGTCACGTCATTATACAGTCCTCGGGCAATGTCCCTGTCGAGGGGTGATTGCACGGAGGGCTGTTACTTGGATGTGAAGAGCATTACATCCAAGGTCTGCGTCTTCCTACAACAGAACACTCGTACAACGTAACAGTTCCACTGTGGCTGCCTGTTTATGTTGTTGAGACTATGGGGAAGCACCTGGCTGTGGGGAACACGAGTCACGATGGCCTGGGATATCTGGCAGACAGGGCACCTGCGTCCTGTAGCCACCGTCCCTGACCATGCTGTTGGGCCGTTTGACTATCTTAATGGTCTGCCTCACCTTCAGCTACTGCAGGCATGGTTTTCGACCAGTCATATTGACAAGGGCGGAAACAGTGCAAGTGATGTTCGGCAGTTGCTGTGTTTGCTGTATTGATCTTGTCGCCCAGTTCATGCTCTGAAACGCGAGAACTAACCGATCTCCCAGTTCCTCAAAAATATACCTCACACCAAAGTTCGTAGCTACCTGTAGTGTGGTAAACATTTAGGCCCATGCGCACCTCAATCGCAGATTTTCTGGCAGTTCTGAACTGTATTGATCTTGTCGCCCAGTTCATGCTCTGAAACGCGAGAACTAACCGATCTCCCAGTTCCTCAAAAATATACCTCACACCAAAGTTCGTAGCTATCTGTAGTGTGGTAAACATTTAGGCCCATGCGCACCTCAATCGCAGATTTTCTGGCAGTTCTGAGCTACTGATACAATCACTCTCCGGTTCAGCACCATCCCTCCGTGTTTGATGACGAATTTCACGTATGGCGATGTAATGAAACTTTTTAAAATGCTATAAAATTTCGCAGATTATACGACGTCAGTACATATTGTTCAGATTAGTTCTCACAAATATCCACCAACTGATGACAAGCCTGCGTGGTACGAAACCTGGCTAATGCGACAGTGAAAGTCATACATCGACTGATCTGAGTTTCGACATAAATCGTCCATTTTTCAATCGTTGTGCCGGTTCTCGATGTTCAGACTGGATAAGATAATTTCATATCCATTACTCAGTTGAGCTACATCTCGTGTTTTCTGTGATATCAGATATTCTGTGTTTATCTGTTTGAACTGCACTGCCAGAAAGCTTGTATAACTAGTCTAACTGCGTCCCACTTCGCTGTGTAACAATTCTGAGCTAAGCTAGTTTTCTTCTTTAATGCCTATTACTTCTGTAGGAGTACAATGATGAACCTGAAAACGACCGGACCAAGGACAACAATGGTGTTTCCAAAATACGACCCGAATGTCATTTTATTCTCGAGCTCATCATTTACTGTCTTCGCTACACCTCTCATTTCCCTTTTAGATTCTTCGTTGCGTTTATTCTTCAACACTTAGATATCAATGTTCATTATACCTCCGACACAACAAAACCGTTGTTGAACTTCAAGGAATTATGAATTTCCGTTGCGACCACGTAATCGTAGGAGTAATCGCAGTTTTTCAATGTATTTTCAGCAGAAACTTTGGTTTATACCCACTTCACTCACAAATGTGGCGAAGCTTTGTAATGTCATAAGTATATCAGACGCTATTTTTAAGTGAATATCTCTATCATTTCTACACAATCTACGAGAAAAATCTGTGCAAATTTATCAATGAGCTACAATCGCTGACATAAATTCATTAGTCTACTGTCTTACAAGAAATTTCAAACTTTTTATATTATTTCCGATCGTCTTCTGCTGATGTCTCTCATAAGCCGTGTATCGCGCTACCCTATTTCGATGCAATTTGGAAGTTACATATTTTATGAAAACACAGTTCACGATGAGGCAGCATGGTGATACATGTATAATACCGATTATGAACATTATGAATATTTTCTAGAAGTAGTAATTAAGCAGGTAAAGCGTATATCCAGCATTATTCATAGGTAGCAATCAGAAACCTTCTCGTTACTAATAACAATATTGTGGCGTCCTTTCCCCGTCTTACGTGAATTACGCGGTTGTGAGAAAGAAAACTGTATGGTGGTAATCGACAGTTTATGGTTACTTAGTGGCAGTCTACACTGATGTAGCTGATTTAGCCTGCACTTTAATCACGGTTGTAATTTCTTTTTTCAAATGGTTCAAATGGCTCTGAGCACTATGGGACTTAACATCTATGGCCATCAGTCCCCTAGAACTTAGGATTCGAACCCGCGACCGTAGCGGTCGCGCGGTTCCAAACTGTAGCGCCTAGAACCGCTCGGCCACTTCGGCAGGCTGGCAGAGTGATTTAAAGGAAATACACCAAACGCAGGAAAACAGGAAAATTTGAAATAATTAGAAAAAAGAGAAGGAATGTTACGAAACTTTATTAGAGATTCAAATTGTGGGAGGCTTCAATCTACATAAATAAAATTGTGCGATTTCGTGACCGGGCCAAATTCTCACGAAATAAGCGTCAAACGAAAAACCTACAAAGAACGAAACTTGTCTAGCTTGAAGGGAGAAACCAGATAGCGCTATTGTTGGCCCGCTACGTGACGCTGCCATAGGTCAAACGGATGTCAACTGCGTTTTTTAAAATAGGAACCCCCATTTTTTTATTACAT
This sequence comes from Schistocerca nitens, assembly GCF_023898315.1. Lineage (NCBI taxonomy): Eukaryota > Metazoa > Arthropoda > Insecta > Orthoptera > Acrididae > Schistocerca > Schistocerca nitens. Next base: position 276,469,857 of record NC_064621.1, on the reverse strand, counting down.
ATTCGTGTAGTACGTAAAGAAATATGAATGTTTTAGACGAACAACTTTTTCGCTTTGTGATAGATGGCGCTGTAACAAACATATAACTCGCAATTGTAGACGAACAGTTGGTAACAGGTAGGTTTTTTAAATTAAAATACAGAACGTAGCTACGTTTGAACATTTTATTTCGGCTGTTCCATTGTGATATATGTACCTTTGTGAACTCATCATTTCTGAGAACGCATGCTTTTACAGCGTGATTACCTGTAAATACCATAATAAAGCAATAAATGCTCAAAATGATGTCCGTCAACCTCAATGCATTTGGCACTACGTGTGACGACATTCCGCTCGACAGCGAGTATTTCGCCTTCCGTAATGTTTACACATGCATTGACAATGAGCTGACGCATGTTGTCAGGCGTTGTCGGTGGATCACGATAGCAAATATCCTTCAAATATCCCCATAGAAAGAAATCTGGGGAAGTCAGATCCGGTGAATGTGCGGGCCATAGTATTGTGCTTCGACGACCAATCCATCTCTCATGAAATATGCTATTCAATTCCGCTTCAACCGCACGCGAGCTATGTGCCGGACATCCATCATGTTGGAAGTACATCGCCATTCTGACATGCAGTGAAACATCTTGTAGTAACATCGGTAGAACATTACGTAGGAAATCAGCATACATTGCATCATTTAGACTGCCATCGATAAAATGGGGGCCAATTATCCTTCCTCCCACAATGCCGCACCGTACATTAACCCGCCAAGGTCGCTGATGTTCCACTTGTCGCAGCCATCGTGGATTTTCCGTTGCCCAATAATGCATATTTTGCCGGTTTACGTTACCGCTGTTGGTGAACGACGCTTCGTCGCTAAATAAAACGCGAGCAAAAAATCTGTCATCGTCCCGTAATTTCTCTTGTGCCCAGTGGCAGAACTGAACACGACGTTCAAAGTCGTCGCCATGCAATTCCTGGTGCATAGATATATGGTACGGGTGGAGTCGATGTTCATGTAGCATTCTCAACACAGACGTTTTTGAGATTCCCGATTCTCGCGTAGTTTGGCTGCTACTGATGTGCGGATTAGCCGCGACAGCAGCTAAAGCACGTACTTGGGCATCATCATTTGTTGCAGGTCGTGGTTGACGTTTCACACGTGGCTGAACACTTCCTGTTTCCTTAAATAACGTAACTATCCGGCGAACGGTCCGGACACTTGGAAGATGTCGTCCAGGATACCGAGAAGCATACGTAGGATACGCCCGTTGGTCATTTTGATCACAATAGCCATACATCAACACGATATCGTCCTTTTCCGCAATGTGTAAACGGTCCATTTTAACACGGGTGATGTATCACGAAGAAAATACCGTCCGCACTGGCGGAATGTTACGTGATTCTTATACGTTTGTGACTATTACAGCGCCATCTATCACAAAGCTAAAAAAGTGGTCCAACTAAAACATTCATATTTCTTTACGTACTACACGAATATGTAATAAAAATGGGGGTTCCTATTTTAAAAAACGCAGTTGATATCCGTTTGACCTATGGCAGAGCCATGTAGCGGGCGAACCATAGCGCCATCTGGTTTCCCCCTTCAAGCTAGACGAGTTTCGCTCATTGTAGTTGTTTCGTTTGATGCTAATTTCGTGAGACATTTGGCCCGGTCACTATCAATGGACCACCACATAAAATTTCAAAGCATCTGGCCAAAAAATTTCGGAAATTTGTAATTAGAAACATTTACAGTTTCTATATAAGTACAAACGCAGATGTTCGTTTCTTCAAAATCTCAAACCTCCGAAATTTCTCCACTGATCATTTTGAAATTTTTGCACAGCATTGATGGACAGAGAGAGGGTAGAGAAGGAGATTATAAAGTATATTTAAGTCCCATACATAGAAACGTGTACTTTTTCTCTTCCCTTTCTTTTCTATTTAAGTAGACTGAGCCACAGCAAAGGGTGGCCGGATACAGCTAGTTAGCTAGTTCTTAGATATTACATCTGACAGAAAATGCAACATTTTGTCTCAGCATTTAGCAATTCGTTTGGTGTAACTTATCCATGGGATGCCACAATGTGTCACCTGAGATGTTGATGAGTCCCTCCTCAGTCTCTGTCTTGAACTGAGTCAGAATTCTTAGTCTAGTCTGGTACACGGCGCTTTTTGTATGCTCTCAATGAGGAAGTCAAAAGCTACAGCCGGCCGGGGTGGCCGTGCGGTTCTAGGCACTACAGTCTGGAACCGCGCGACCGCTACGGTCGCAGGTTCGAATCCTGCCTCGGGCATGGATGTGTGTGATGTCCTTAGGTTAGTTAGGTTTAAGTAGTTCTGAGTTCTATGGGACTGATGACCTCAGAAGTTAAGTCCCATAGTGCTCGGAGCCATTTGAGCCTTAAACTAGAAATCTGGAGTCCGGAGTGACCAAGTGATGTTAGGTTTCGTCGAAATCAAGCAGTCCCCGAACAAATGTTTTACTACTGCAATAGACAGTGTGCGAGATGGCTCCATCCAGCTGAAACCAGGTCTCCTGAAGGTTAATATTTGAACTGTAAGGTCTCGTTCGCCCTTAAAAAAGAAACTATCACCCTGGGATACGATGCCACACACCATACGGTAACTTTGGTACTGTGTAATGAAATCTGATCAAGCTGAGCCCAGTAATTACAGTTCTGCTTATTAATGCAAAAACTTAGGTGAAAACAAGTTTCATCGCACGTTCAAATGAATCTGAATGAAGCTTGAATGCGCCGTCATCTAACGACCGTTCACAATTTCGCAGGTAGCCATTACATTCAGGTTTTGCACTACATGAAGTTTGTAAGTATGAAACTGAATCTAATGAAGTTCCCTTTGAACGCTCCAACGTCCGAGTTGCAATGACCAGGAATGCTTGCGTTTCAATGGCAGCTTTCAAGGCTTCAATGTTGCCAAAGGTACGTTGATTCCGTAGAGTTCCACCAAACTTTCTTCTTCAAAGCTAAACTACACTCTTCACAATTCCTAATCCACTGTGTGACTGCTTATAAACGGTGGTACATTTTCGCAGGACGGAAACTTGTAACAACTCTTCTATGGTAGGATATTATACACACATCAAAAAAAGTTTTGCATCAACTCGGTTCCAAGAGTTCCGGAAACCGTACAGAAAATTGGAATAGAGATCAACATAAACGTCATTTCCGCCCTTTTTATTGTTCATGAAAACCACACATTGCATGTTGTACCACCAAACAGTGGTCCAGATTGTTGTGCACACCGGTACCTCTAATAACCAATAGCACGTTCTCTTGCATTGACGCATGCCTGTATTCGTCGTGGCACAGGTTCATCAACGCACTGTTGGTCCAGATTGTCCCACTCCTCAACGGCGATTCGGCGTAGATCCCTCAGAGTGGTTAGTGGGTCACGTCCTCCATAAACAGCCCTTTTCAATCTATCCCAGCATGTTCGATAGTGTTCATGGCTCCAGTACATGCTGGCCACTCTAGTCGAACGATATCGTTATCCTGAAGGAAGTCATTCACAAGATGTACACGATAGGGGGGCGAATTGTCATCCCTGAAGAAGAATGCCTCGCCAATATGCTGCTGATATGGTAGCACCATCGGTCTGAGGATGGCATTCACATGTCGTGCAGCCGTTACGGCGTACGTCGGCCCCATATGCCACCCCAAAACAGCAGGGAACCTCCACCTTGCTGCACTCGCTGGACAGTGTGTCTAAGGCGTTCAGCCCGACCGGGTTGCCTCCAAACACGACGATTGTCTGGTTGAAGGCATATGCGACACAGATCCGTGAAGAGAACGTGGTGCCAATCCTGAGCGGTCCATTCAGCATGTTCTTGGGCCCATCTGTACCGCCCTGCATGGTGTCGTGGTTGCAAAGATGGACCTCGCCATGGACGTCGGAAGTTAAGTTGCGCTTCATGCAGCCTATTGCGCACAGTTTGAGTCGTAACACGATGTCCTGTGCCTGTACGACAAGCATTATTCAACACGGTGGCGTTGCTGTAAGGTTCCTCCGTGTTTTAATCCGCAGGTAGCGGTCATTCACTGCAGTAGTAGCCCTTGGGTGGCCTGAGCGAGGCATCTCTTTGACAATTCCTGTCTCTCTGTATCTCCTCCATGTCCAAAAAACATCGCTTTGGTTCACTCCGAGACGCCTGGACACTTCCCTTGTTGAGAGCCCTTCCTGGCACGAAGTAACAATGCGGACGCGATCGAACCGCGGTATTGGCCGTCTAGTCATGGTTGAACTACTGGCAACACGAGCCGTGTATTTTCTTCCTGGTGGAATGACTGAAACTGGCCGGCTGTCGGACCCTCTCCGTGTAATAGGCGCTGCTCATGCATGGTTGTTTCCATCTCTGGGCGGGTTTAGTGACATCTCTGAACAGTCAAAGGGACTGTGTCTGTAATGCATTATCCACAGTCAACGTCTATCTTCGGGAGTTCTGGGAACCGGGATGATGCAAAACTTCTATGATGTGTGTAGTTGTTCAACATTGCCTCACAAGATTGCTATGGGATACAAAATCGACATGTTTGTCTTTTGTGCAGCATATGCAGAAATAGTGAGACGAGGGTCTCGCAAACCAAGGAGACACATGCCATTGGTGGCAACATTGGGACGCGAATTAAACTGTGAGACTTCTCTTTTTGTATTACACTATTGGTAATTATTGGAAAAAACGTTGTTCAACGTTACTACCAAACATTTCGAAAAGTTCGTATTCAATTTAGTTCAGGCTTTTACATGATACTCTAATAATCATTTGGTCGGACGCAGGCTATGTATTTTAATATATAAAATACATAACCACATATCCATATAATATATAAAGGAAAAGAGTTGTTTACAAGAACCTCATAAACGTTCTTGAGCGATTAACTTAAAATTATTACATGTCACTCTACTACAGATTCTGATGCACAGAGGCTACATTGTTCTAGTATATACGAGTTATAATATATCAATACAGTTATCTATGTTTACTAACATATACGGACGAAAGGTTATTTAACGTTGTTTTCAAGTATCTTGGAAAGTTGTAGATGGATTTACTTCGAAATTTTATACGATACTCTAATAAACGTTCAGGGAGACATAGACTATTATGAGGAAACATGGTTAGCAAAAATCTTAAAAAGTTCTTCACCGAATTACTTCAACTTTTTATATGATATTGCATTAAAAATTCAGGACGTAGGCTATACATTTTTTTAACCAACATCGTACAGATTATCAGCCGAAAAAGATAATGCTGTGCAGTGAGAATATGTGGCCTCGTTTTCTTTCATGGAGTCAGTTTTATCTACTCCAGAATGGTATTCGAACCATTAGACAATAGTTTATCATACACATATTATGTTTCCTAATTCATTATATACACAACAATGTGCTGTTTTGTTTTCTCCTTGGAGTCGGTTTTGACAGAATACTGGAAAGTTGTATTTATGGGTTATCGGTCTACGATTAGAATACTACTATGGAATCTGAATCGTCTAAAACTTCGTAACCCCACGCGTTCACAGATTAAAAATCAAGCGACAAATTGTCACTGAAACTACTGTGTTCATATATTCACTAGTTGTAGAGGTCTCCCTCAAATCCCGTAACCAATGATCACAAACGATTCATTGCACTAAGAATATATCGAAAAGTAAGTGGCTATAAAAACTGATACGAAATTGTGTCCCACAAAGATAGTGAAACAACTGAATACTTCATTATTCGTAGCCTTATTTTCTTTTTATTCAAAAATCGTGCCACTTTCACTGTGTAAATTACAACTGGCACACAGCAAAAATTTTTCTTAAAAGGTAAATACTAGTTACTTGTCTAAGTAAACTAAACTAAACTTCGTCCCAACAGGCCATGAAGACCAAACTCTACCGACAGACCGCCGTGTCATCCTCAGTCCAAAGGCGTCATTGGATGCGGATATAGAGGCACATGTGGTCAGCACACCGCTCTACCGGCAGTATGTCAGTTTACGAGACTGGAGTCGCTACTTACCAATTAAGTAGCTCCTCAGTTTGCCTCACAATGGCTGAGTGCATTCCGCTTGCCAACAGCGCTCAGCAGACCGGATGGTCACCCATCCAAGAGCTAGCCTAGTCCGGTAGCGCTCAACGTCGGTGATCTGACGGAACCGGTGTTACCACTGTGACTGTTGGCTACATGTCTAATTAGGTAATGATTGTTATATCTTGTTCTGATTTCAAATGTGTCTTTCCACAAGGTTAAGAGCCTTCCATAAGAGACTTCGTACGTGTCGCACTCGGAGTTCAAGTTAACATGGTGTAGTGAGAGTAATATTTCAAGTTTTAATTTGCAATGAGATTAAAAAATGAGACCATCCGGAAGAACGTATGAATCTACAAATTAAATGGAAAGATTAAGGAATACAGAAAAGAAGTGCAAGAACATACAGAAAGAATGGACTGTAGCGGCACCACCGTTTAGGATAGGGAAATTAGTTTTGTGCAATATTCGGAGCACGTGTTACAGACAGGTGCCAGCTGGATTGCAGTAAGTTACGCATACCAGCAGTTGCGAAGGCAAATAGAGGCATAGAGGCCACAGGGGTGGGGGTGGGGGGGGAGCGGGAGGGGGGGGGGGAGCGCGAGGGGGGGGGCGGTAGGACTGCCAGAGAGGGCGCACACAGCAGTTTCCATGGTGCAAGTCACAGGTAGAAGAAGGCCACTGGACAACCTAAGCGTTATGCATACGTGACGTGAAGCGATGTGCTTGGCAAAACAGAGGCGCACAGCTGAGTATAAATAGGTGCCGTTTTCTAATGAGATTCATTCAAGTGTGGCAGCTCTCCTGGACGGTGGGACATGTCACACCGCCGAGCTACACGCAACAACAGACGGGGTCACAGCGTCCCAGTCCACGGCTGGTCGTTGGTTCGACCTCCTGAGGCTGACGCAGGGTCCGCAGCCAGCCAGCGGCGGGCCACTCTTCGGCTCGCTACCGTGGGCAGTTGTCTCGGCTCCCTACACATGCCAGAGACTTCCGAGGCTAGGGCCGCAGATGTGGACGCCAGATCGTGGTCAGTCGTTGTCGCCTCGCTCTCAGTTGCGCCAGCGAGGAAGAAACGGCAGCGGGGCCAGCCTGTGGCTCCCGGTGGAGCAGCGTGGAGTCAACAGGAACGGTGGCCGCTGAGTCGGCTGCTGGCGCAGCCATCCTGACGTAATCGGAACTCTGCAGCTGGCGTACAAGGCCAGCACGACACATCGTTGCATCGCACAGGCCGCTGAGGCGCTTCCTCAGCATTGCAGGGCCCTGTGGCGCAGACCGAGGTGAATGGAGCGCTGCAGTGTAAACAAATAAATCATTTGGAAAGTTTTGATACGGCACCTTTTGGCACCCACCCACTACATTTGGTGTCAGAATAGCTGAGGTCGCCTGTCCAGTACAACGTTCGAGCCCACCACCTGTAGTACAGTCAGAAGACGTGGTGAGTGCTGACAAAATTGTTCGTTATGAGTGTTGGACGTTTTCTTTCTTTTTTGTTTTTTCGAGTATGGCTCCTGGCAAGCCACATTGTAGATGTTTTGTGTGGGCATAGTATATTTTGTTGTTAGAGTACGTGTCAGTGTCTTTTGGGGCAGTAAGATTTATTATTTTTTCGTGGCATTTGAATACTTTTGTATTGAGTTTATGATGATACTGAGTATGACTATACGGAGCTGTAGGAAGGCAGATTATTCTTGTACTTAATCCTGAAACAAAACGACTTACTGGGAACGAAAGCAACACAATGGCAGAGTCAATGTCGCAAGGTGTGTCGGAACCAGAAGCGGTGCGGATTTTGTTGGAAAAAGTAGCACAACTGACAGCGGACAATACTCAGTTGAGAAATGAATTAACATCTAGAAGTGAGTGGGAAACCGCATGTGATCGGTCGTTATTGCTCAGGGTGCAGGAGATTGATCCAGCCACCACAAGTTTGATTATTCAGTTTTCTGGCAAGGCATCTGAGGACGTGCATTCATTTGTGGACGACTTGGAAATTTCAGCTGTGATGAATGGTTGGTCTGATGAACAATTGTTACATGTAGCCAAGATAAGATTAACGGGTAATGCGAAAACATATGTAAGGTGTTCTGAGGTCTTAAAGAAGGCAGGGCAGTTTAAGTAGTCAAAGGATGGGCTTTTACATAGGTACAAGAAACAGAATAGCGCTCGGTACTTTAGGGGGGGGGGGTTAAGTACAATGACAATGAGACAGGGGGAGACGGTGGAGAAATTTGCGGACAGGATATGGGAAATTGTACTTACGAGTATGAATCGAATAATGTTCTGTTGCAGGAGGCCAAGCAAAGGACGCTTGATGTATTTTTGAGAGGCTTACCGGCGCATATGTCACGTTAAGTGCGTGAAGGGAATCTGAAAGATTTGTATTCGGCCATTCAGCTGGCTGTTCAATGTGAGAATATAGATGTGGCAACAGGGGTACGTGTGAGGCAAACAGTATTTGCAGCGGGTATAAAATGTTATAAATGTGGTCGTACGGATATGTGCAGAGGCAATGTACCCAGTCACCAAAGAATAGAGGAAGGGGTGGAAAGCAGCAGCGTGGAGGATGGAAAAGTGGAGATAGGAGAGGTGGACAGTCGTTAAACGGCAAAGGGGGCCCAAGACCCACCTAAAGGAGGTCCTGTTTAATTTCAGTGCTACAAATACGTATGCAGTGGTGGAATGTTAAGTTGTAGGATCCGTGGGAACTAAAAAGTTTAATATTATGTTGGACACAAGGGCGCAAGTGTCAGTGGCTACTAAGAATATAATGGGACGAAGGAAGTTAGACACACCATGTTATAGGTTGCGTGGAGTGGGGGAAAAGGAGGTCACGGCTTTGGGATCGGTGACAATTGACTTTCGCATAGGGAAAGTCCGATTTAATGCATCATGCAGGTAGTACCATGGGTAAGCGAGGGCTACGACATGATTCTAGAAGTAGATTTCTTGCATCAACATCATGCCAAAATTGACCAGTGACAACGAACTGTTGAACTTGGTGGAATGTTATTTCCGCTAGGGGAAACTGCTGTCAATTCAGAGCTGTCACGAGGGGCGTTCAACGTAAGGAACAAACCAACTGAACCGCGTACATTAATATTAAGGCTTAATTTGCATGAGTGTGTGTCTACTGGCACTGGGAAGTCGCTTTGACTAAGTGTGGAGTCAAATCTACCTGTGGGTACGGTATGTGTTATTGAACAATTGAAGGATAATGAAGATTTGGGTTCACTGGGTTGTTTTGTGAAACGTAGTATTGTACACGGATAGGAGGGGAACGACGGGCAAGTAGTTCCCCAGAACGTGGATAATTTTAGCGCTGTAGACACGAATTTGAGGAAAGGAGTTTTAGTAGAAAATGTGGATGTGCCAGATGACGAAGACTGGTGTTCTTGAGGTAGGCGAAGCGATCAACCACTAACTGCCGATAGAACCGCCCTGCGTGGCAAAATTAAGCATCTGAAAGGAGGAGAAAGAGAGCATACGGAAGAATTATTGTAGGAATTTAAGGATTTGTTTTTTCCACAATGGCCGTTGCCAGGAACTCCATTAGTTCAACATAGGATACCAGCAGAGAATGAAGCACCTGTTTACCGTAAACCATACAGAATACCGAGGTATTTGCAGTCTATTGTGGAGGATTTCATTCGTCAGCAGCTTGCGGACGGTATTATAGAGCATAGTAATAGCTGCTGGGGAGCAGGCATTGTCGTTGTGCCTAAAAAATCTGCGGATGGAACTAAGAAATACAGGTTCAGTTGTGACTACCGATACCTCAATAATAAGACAGTAACGGACGCATACCCCATTCCAAACATATCGGAGACTTTGGATCACTTAGGACAGTGCCAGTACTTTTCTACGATGGATTTGACAAGTGGTTATCATCAGTTAGAGGTGACTCCAGAGGATCGTCCAAAAACTGCGTTCTCTACTTCTGGAGGCCATTACCAGTACATTAGATTGCCATTCGGTTTGAAAAACGCTCCGCCAACGTTTCCGAGGTTACTAAACAGTGTCTTGAGGGGCTTGAAACCACGGCAGTGTCTTGTCTATTTGGATGAAATTATAGTGTTTTCAAGTAGTATGGAGCAACATAGACAGCGGTTAAGAGACGTCTTTATGAGGTAAAGAGCAGCTCGTTTGACGTTGAGCCTGGAGAAGTGTCATTTCGCATTAGAAGAAGTAAAATATTTGGGTCATATTATCAGTAAGGACGGAGTGCGAACAGATCCGAGGTTGGTACAGGCTGTAAGGGATTTTCGGGAACCCAAAACAGTTACGGAAGTGCAGTCCTTCATCGGAATTTGCAATTTATATCAGAAGTTCGTGAAGAGTTTTGCAGATTTAGCACAGCCGTTGACGCGATTGTTATGGAAGGGCGTGAAATTTGTGTGGACAGAAGAGTGTCAGAAGAGCGTTTCCAGATTTTGAAAAGGAGTTTATACTGGCATGCAATGCATCGAATCAAGCATTAGGCAGTGTTCTTAGGCAGGAAACTGATGGGAAAGAACATCCTGTAGCCTCTGCGTCTACGCAGTTGAATGCAGCAGATAGGAATTACTCAACAACTGAGAGGGAGATGTTTAGCGTAATCTATGGAATCACATATTTTAAATGTTATTTATATGGGAGAAGATTTCGGGTAGTGACAGATCGTGCTGCGTTGAAGTGGTTGTTGGGGTTGAAGGATTCGTCCACAAGACTCGCTAGATGGGCTGTGAGGCTTAGTGAATTCGACTGCGAGGTATGCACAAGCCTGGGAAGAAGCACGGTAATGCGGATGCACTAAGTAGGAAGATGGCAAAAGTAGAAGTCATAGGTTATGACCTAGCGGTATGGCAAGAATTACAGGACGCTGACAACGATTGTAAACTGTATCGGCACAGCCACAGTTTAATGTGTACGACGGTCTTCTGTGAAGGGAAACGAAGTTAGGGCCAAGGGTAGTAGTGCCAGCGAAGTTGAGGGATGAGGTTTTAAAGGAAGCACATGATCACATCTTATCTGGTCATGGAGGGTGTACAGCGACAAATAGGAGAGTGGCGGCGAGGTATTGGTGTAGAGGTAGGAAAGGATATGTGCATCAGTATGTCAAGAATTGTATGCCATGTGCTCAGAGAGCAGATTTGAGTCGGAAACAGATACATCTACAACGATTACCAGAAGCAACATGTCCATTCTCTTTGCTGGGGATTGATGTCGTAGGACCTTTTAGGCGAACTCCATCGGGGAACAGATTCGTTCTCACAATACTAGATCATTTTTCGAGGTGTGTGGAGATGCCAAATCAACAGGCAGCAATGGTCGTGTAAGCGTTATTAAACAACTGGATTTTGGAGTTTGGTGTACCAGATACAATAATTACTGACCAAGGGACCAACTTCATGTCGAATTTAATGAAGGAACTGTGTAAACTGTCGAACGTAAAAAAGTTGAAGACGAGCGCGTTGTATCCACAGGCCAAAGGAAGGACAGAACGGGTACACAGAACAATCGGGAAGATGCTGAGTTTTTATGTGGATTCTCATCACCGTCAGTGGGACGAGTATTTGAGGCATATTGTACGCGCGTACAATGCAAAAGTCCATATAAATATTGGTTTGTCTCCATATGAGGTAGCGTACGGGTGAAAAATGCCGTCAGAAAGGAACGACCGGTGAATCGGTGCGTCAATTCGAGAGAACAATTCGGGATGTTTGGAAACGAGTACAGAAGTCGAGTACGAAGGCTTTGGAAAGGCAGGAAGACGCAGTGAAGCGGAAAGGAAGTTTACTGCGGTATAAACTGGGGCAAGGGTAAAACTGTTCAGCCCTTACACGTAAAAAGGGAAAAAGAAAAAGTTCCTCACGAGGTATCAAGGGCCATAACAAGTTGTTGAAAACACATCCCACGTTAATGTTAAGCTTCAGCTACTAACTAGAACGACGATACAACACGTTGAGCGGTTGCGGCCATTTAAGGGTTGCTCGGATGTGATTCCAGGAGTGCCACAGAAAGGAAAGAGGAAGAAAGAGAGAGTGAAGAGAGGTGCTAAGCGCAGAGAAAACCAGGAAGACAGAGTACAGCATGCAGTACCGCATGCCTTGCGGTCTAGAAAACAGTAGAGTATTTGTAGTTTTTTTGTTTTCGTGTCTTGTATCATTGGGATAGTGTAGGTTAATTAGGCATATTTTATATGTGTTTTTTCAAGTATTGTGAGCCTGCTAGGGCAGCAGTCTATTCGAAGAGAGAGGAAGAGTGATAGCGATCCCTGTCAGGTCACTGAAAAGGGAAGTGTAGCGTCTGACGTGTGTGGAGTGTTGTTGGAGGAGAAATCAAATGCAGTTCTGGAGAAATAAATGCGTCGGAGTAAATTTTGCGGCAAAGTCGTAATAAACATGTGTTGAACGATGTCAGAGTCGTGCGATTTCTTGTTTAAATTTTTAGTTATCGAGAGTGCTGGGTCAGGAAAGTCGTGTTTATTGCACCAGTTCATATAATGTAAATTTAACGATGAAAGTAGTCACACAATTGTTGTTGAGTTTTGATCAAAAATAGTGAATGATGGAGGAAAATCGGTGAAGCTACAAATATGGGACACATGCACGGTGCAGTTATTTTTAGCTAGGGGGAAAGTAATAGACTATCCAAGGGACACCGTGGAGCAAAAATTGAGCTTTCAGTGGGTCAGTATGCATTGGATCTTCTCCACCTATGAGAATTTGGTAGTAGTAGTTTTGAGCAGGAAGTATTTGCAGAAGCGAAACGTATAGAGCTACAGGGGAGCAGAATTTTAATCAATGGAACAAAGTGTAACATAATAGGACCAACATTCCACCGGCCAGCGTCAATTTCAGGAGTCACGCAATTGAATGTTACGCAGCCACAACTGTACTGGCCAGAAACCACATTACAGTTTTTGCCAAGGCAGAATCTGACCTTGTTAAATCAAACTCTGGAGCCAGGTCTGTTGAGATCCGTAACCAGTTCATTTTAGACCATATCGCCGAACAGCTTGTTCAACATGTCACTCAGTATACGGAAAGGCAACAGCAAATAACGATCGTTTTGAGCACCTCTGTGTCAAGTGTCATCGCAGCCTTAACTTTATGTGTTGTTTTCTTTCTGATCAGGCAGAGGCAGAGGGCTAACTCCAATAGGGAACCAAGGGTAGTCCGAGTCCCAGTGGATTCGATAATGAGGACGTGAGATGAGTAGGTAAGGGGTTGATCGAGCAGTGGTTGTCCAGTAAGGAATTTTTAAGTTTTGTTTCATGTCATAGTTTTAAGGAGCACTAGACAACATTCAAATTCTGTAATAGTAAGGAAATATGCCGTAGGTGCCGACCCAAACAAGTTAATAGCTAGTTTAGGGTCGACCCAAGGACCAGCTCTTTCTGAAGAGGGGAATGTAGCGGCACCACCGTTCAGGATAGGGAAAGTTAGTTTTGTGCGATATTCGGAGCACGAGTTACACCCAGGTGCAGGCTGGATTGCAGTAAGTTAAGCATACCAGCAGTTTCGAAGGCAAACAGAGGCCAAAGGTGCGAAGAACATCTAGAGAGGGCGCACACAGCAGTTTCCATGGTGCAAGTCACAGGCAGAAGAGGGCCACTGGCCAACCAAAGTGTTATGCATACGTGACACGAAGCGACACTCTTGGCAAAACAGAGGCACACAGCTGAGTATAAATAGGTGCTGTTTTCTAATGAGATTCATTCAAGTGTGGCAGCTCTGGGGCATGTCACACCACCGAGCTACATGCAGCAACAGATGAGGCGACAGCGTCCCAGTCCACGGTGGGTCGTTGTTTCGACGCTGCGGGCAGTCGTCTCGCCTCCCGACACACGCCAGAGACTTCTAAGGCGAGGGCCGCAGCTTCTGACACCAGATCGCGGGCGGTCGTTGCTGCCACGTTCTCAGCTACGCCAGTGCGGAAGAATCAGCAGTGGGGCTGGCCTACGGCTCCCGGCGGAGCAGCGCAGAGTCTACGGGGATGGTGGCAGCTGAGTCGGCTTCTGGCACAGCCATCCTGAGGTAATCGCAACTCTGCAACTGGCGTACAAGTCCGACACAACACAGCGTTGCTTTGCTCAGGCTACTGGGGTGCTTCCTCAGCATTTCGGGGCCCTGTGACGCAGACCGAGTTGAACAGAGCGCTGTAGTGGAAACAAATAAATAATTTTGAAAGTTCTCTCCGAGTTTTAATATGGCACCTCCAGGCAGCAATGGCCCACCCACAATAGGGAGATGAATGTATTACAAAACACCTGCTACATTCTTAAAAGAAGAAGAAACGTTGTAGTCCTGAGAGAAACATACCATTGTTTGATTATCGTACAGTGAGCAGGGTGGAGGAAGTAGAAATAGGCACTCGTGGCATAGAGGGACTGTTGAAAGCGCTGAAAACAAATCAGTCGCCAGGTTCTGATGGAATCGCAACGTAGACATAGAAAATGACGGACCAAGAAGTCGCAATGGATCAACTTGTCAAATGCTTTAACATAAAAAATAAGATTGTGCAGCGAGTTGCAGACCACAGCTAAACGCGCGGGCGCATTCTTCACGAATTATATGGGGTTTCAGCCACCTTTGTACAGGGGCGAAGTCTTTTCTTTGCAGGCAATCAACTTGTACCAGTTCGGACGATGGCAGGAACCTGAAAGGGCCCACTGATCACGAGGAATGCACACTCTTCTCGTAAATATCGTTTTTGTTACGATCATGAATGTGTTGTATTACTGAATCTCACACAACACCGTAACCAGAAACGAAGTTCGATTGTTGAACTGTAGTTACGATCATATCGAGAAAACAGTTCCTATGGACATGTCATCGCTCGTTTAAGGTTGCAAAATCAAAGTAGGATAAGTTCAGAATGATTAAATTTTTCTTCAGTTGGATGACAGCATTAACCGAACAAGCAGCTAATGGTGCCAAAACTCTTGCTGTGCAGTTGTCAAACTGTCACCATGCCGGCAAAACGCACATAAAGCAACCTCACACTCTGGTAACTAAATGTCGATTACTGCTACACACTTCGATGTCTTTCTTTCGTTTCTGATGCCGCTATATGACTCTGCCAGCATCATATTTAAATTTTCACCTGTCTCTGGACAACCCTATACCAGAAATCGAAAGCAGCACGGTCAAACAGGAGTCTGGAACTCACTCTTTCTAAAAATGGAGCAAGTGTGCTTACCTCTAAAATTCATAGTTGTGTTAACGTTGCTTCTGAACCCGGATCATCAAAGGATTATTGTTAGGACATTATTACTCCATGACAGCACATACACCCCGTTGGGAAACTAAAAAAGATTCAGAAGTGGCAATCATTCAGAATCCTGAAAGCTTGAGTAAGCATAATGCAAGTACGGTATGAACGGAGCACAGGAAAAGAGTAGTTCAGCCATAAATCCGTCTATCTCTTCAGTCTCTTAGTCGTCTTCTACTCGCTTTATAGACGTTTCTACGACCATCACTACCCGTAAGGTCATTAATCATCCTCTGTAATGAATAACATCCCACACTCAAGCCAATCGCTGCTCGCTGAAAGTTTCCCCGAGCTTTTGGTAATAGAGTACTGGTGGTGCTATCTGGTAGGAAATCTGCCAGACCAAATCACCATTCAGCACCAGCCAACACTTAATTGTGAGTCGTATCAGATATCGGAAAGTGTAATGACATGCGAGGCATAGTTAATATTCGTATTGTAAAATTGAAACAAATGAGTCCTCGGTCACAATTTTTTAGTCTTATTAAGAAGTGGACCTCCGGAATTCACTCTGTAGTTAGTTGTCGGGATCTGTAAGATAGAAGTATCGATGAGGAGCACTTTCACGATCAGTAAACAGAGAAAAAAAAGTTTGCATGAGACTATTTACGAAGTTGACGTAAACTGTAACACAGGATGCAGATATTGAGTATTTAAGGAGTTAATCGCTGTAACAAGTTGTTGTCTGTATTAAATTTTGTCTACGACAATGATGAAAATTTTTCCAGAAATAGTTTAATAGGCGATCCAATCATCCGGTTCCGACAAAGGTTTTTTCCGTTGGCATTTAGCAAATTCTTGCACTGCTCATCACATCCCAATAGCATGGATCTCAAACAGACCACTATTACCTCTTGAAGCAGAGAATAATGAAAACGGACCCGATGCACAGATAAAAATTCGTCTTAGGATCATATTCACATTCGGTTTGCCGAAAGAGTCATTCTGCAGTGTGTTCTCTTAACATTTTACCAAGTTGTTCAGCAAATGTGCTGGAATTGTATCGCTCGCCTTTCTCTATGATTGCATTCTTCATGCTCGATGCAAATAATCTGTGTAATTACACAGTGAATTGCCACTTTAAGAAAAATTTTCCTCCTCATTTAATATTACGCAATAAATTTTCGCACAAGATGCAAGGTAACGTCTGTACTTCCCCCGTGTATGACTTGATAACGTCTCCACGATACGTGCAGGTTATGTAGGAATTAAGGGCGTTACGAGTGTCTCTTATCGTTTCTGATCGACATGTTTATTGAAGATACCGGCAAGAACTTTCTGGAAACTATCTCGTCCCATGTACAGATAGTATCAGTAACTTCTGATTACTGTCCTTCCACAGTGAGATATAGGACTTCTGAACTAACTTGAGTTTTCAAGGCACAGGTTAAAAAAATCACATGCCTGCCAGCGAGGACCCGAATAGCAGGATCGTCAACTTTAGCAGGAGTGAGACATGTTATGGCCTGCAACAGGGCTACTATATTGATGAAGAATGAAAACTTGAAGCAACTAAGTAAAATATAATTATTCCCTACAGGGCGTACCGTGACAATGGTGAAAGTACACGACAGTATGAGCAAAACTCTTCCTGTTAACAAGGGTGCGCAAACGAGTAACCAACGAGATAATTGAGAATGAAATATTGTCTTTCTTACTGCAAGTATACTTTCTAGTCATACTGCTGTGACTATCTGAATAACCTCTTTTTTCAGCTGCGAGACGTGCAGGAATTGCTCTAGAAGATAGCAATCAGCGCAGAACCAAGCAGTTGCTGTGGAGACCCAAATGCAGCTACGGTCGCTGTACGCTCGTTGAGGAATCACTGTTGTCAGCCCCTTGGTTCATCAGGATCATCACTTGTTCAAGTGATGCATGTCTGTTCGCCCGTACACATCTCCTTCTCTTACCCCTGTTACATACAGCGTGAGTCACCTAAGATTACCACTGGAAACACCTTCCAAAACCACAAGAAATACTGAATAACCAATTCCGCAGACCGAAAGTGGAGAGAGGGGCTGTTGTAATTGGTTAATACAAACCATTGAGAAATGCACGGAAGTATGATTTTCAATAATATAATAATACAATAATTGCAATCCCAAAGAAAGCAGGTGTTGACACATGTGAAAATTACCGAACTCTCAGTTTAATAAGTCACAGCTGCAAAATACTAACGTGAATTCTTTACAGACGAATGGAAAAACTGATAGAAGCCGACCTCGGGGAAGATCAGTTTGGATTCCGTAGAAATATCGGAACACGTGAGGCAATACTGACCCTACGACTTATCTTAGAAGAACGAGTAAGGAAAGGCAAACCTACGTTTCTAGCATTTGCAGACTTAGAGAAAGCTTTTGCCAATGTTAATTGGAATACTCTCTTTCAAATTCTGAAGATGGCAGGGGTAAAATACAGGGAGCGAAAGGCTATTTACAATTTGTACAGAAATCAGATGCCAGTTATAAGAGTCGAGAGGTATGAAAGGGAAGCAGTGGTTGGGAAGGGAGTGAGACAGGGTAGTAGCATCTCCTCGATGTTATTCAATCTGTATATTGCGCAAGCGGTAAAGGAAACAAAAGAAAAGTTCGGAGTAGGTATTAAAATCCATGGAGAAGAAATAAAAACTTTGAGGTTCGCCGACATTGTAATTCTGTCAGAGACAGCAAAGGACTTGGAAGAGCAGTTGAACGGAATGGACTGTGTCTTTAAAGGATGGTATAAGATGAACATCAACAAAAGCAAAACGAGGATAATGGAATGTAGTCGAATTAAATCGGGTGATGCTGAGGGAATTAGATTACTTAATGAAACACTTAAAGTAGTAAAGGAGTTTTGTTATTTGGGGAGCAAAATAACTGATGACGGTCGAAGTAGAGAGGATATAAAATGTAGACTGGCAATGGCAAGGAAAGCGTTTCTGAAGAAGAGAAATTTGTTAACATCGGGTATAGATTTAAATGTCAGGAAGTCGTTTCTGAAAGTATTTGTATGGAGTGTAGCCATGTATGGAAGTGAAACGTGGACGATAAATAGTTTGGACAAGAAGAGAATAGAAGCTTTCAAAATGTGATGCTACAGAAGAATGCTGAAGATTAGATGGGTAGATCACGTAACTAATGAGGAAGTATTGAATAGAATTGGGGAGTTTGTGGCACAACTTGACTAGAAGAAGGGATCGGTTAGTAAGACATGTTCTGAGACATCGAGGGATCACCAATTTAGTATTGGAGGGCAGCGTGGAGGGTAAAAATCGAAGAGTGAGACCAAGAGATGAATACACTAAGCAGATTCAGAAGGATGTAGGCTGCAGTAGGTACTGGGAGATGAAGAAGCTTGCACAGGATAAAGTAGCATGGAGAGCTGCATCAAACCAGTCTCAGGACTGAAGACCACAACAACAAACATGATTTTCAACACATATTTATTCTTTTTAAACGGAAACCTGTTATTATTTTTAGCACAACTGAAAATAGGAAAAAAATTTAATGAATGCCATTTCTTACATTGTAAAATGTTAATTACTTCCAGAGTCATTTGTAACGTAAAGTTGACGCTTGAGAGACTCCTCAGCAGTTCAATCGTGTGTATCGGAGAGAACTGAATTAATTAGGGATAAAAAAAGGACAGTGATGTAACGTAGGTGCAGGAGAGATATGAACAGCACGTTACGTCCACGTGCTAACATTTTTATTAGTCTTTTTCTCTAAAGAATACTGCACGGCACTGATTTGTTAGAAAAAATGTACATTAACATGAGAATGTAGCTAAACTTACAAATTTCTTTCTTGTTATCAATTACAGAATGTAAAAGAGTGTGCCTGGAATTTTAAGCCAATAAATGTTCAAAGTGGTGCCCATCATTTGCTGCACACATTTGCAATCTACCGCGTAATGAATGTCTTACATGACGCAGTACATCTGATGTAACGTTGCCACAGGCTACCTCAATACGATGTTTCATATCCTCTGTGGTTGTAGGCACATCACGGTACACGTTCTCCTTTAACGAACCCCACAGAAAGAAGTCCAAAAGTGTAGGAGCAGGAGAATGGGCTGGCCAATTTATGTGTCCGCCACGTCCTATGAAACGCCCGTCGAACATTCTGTCAAGGGTCGGCCTAGCGTTCATTTCAGAATGCGCAGGGGCACGATCATGTTGATACCACATACGTCTACGCGATTCCAGCGGGACGTTTTCTAGCAATGTTGACGGATCATTTTGTAGAAACTCGATGTATTTTGCAGGTATGTGGGTGCCTTCGACGAAGTGAGGACCAATGAGATGGTCGCCAATTACTCCGCACCGTACATTCACATTCCACAGTCGCTGTCGCTCTACCTATCGAAGCCAGCGAGGATTGTCCACGGACCAGAAATGCATGTTTCGTAAATTCACTGGACCGTGTTTTGTGAAACCTGCTTCATCGGTAAACAGGTAGTACAGCGACGCATTCTCTGTTAATGCGCGTTGGCAGAAATTCTCTCGATTATTAAGGTCATCTCCATGTAATTGCTCACGCAGCGACACCCGATACGGGTAAAATTTTTGACGATGAAGTATGCGCATTGTACAACTTTGATTCATTGCACTGCCTCTAGCGATGTCATGCGAACTCATGTGTAGGTTCACGGCAACAGCAGCTAACGTACCAACTGCATCTGCTTCTCCTGTGATGGGTTTGTTACGAACCCGTTTACATGTTACGACCATACCTGTTGCATGCAATTGTTTGTAGATGTTTTCAAATGTGCAGCGCGTTGGATAATCTCTGTCCGGGTACCTTTCTGCATA
The DNA here is from genome assembly GCF_023898315.1 of Schistocerca nitens. Classification (NCBI taxonomy): domain Eukaryota; kingdom Metazoa; phylum Arthropoda; class Insecta; order Orthoptera; family Acrididae; genus Schistocerca; species Schistocerca nitens. Next base: position 276,449,774 of record NC_064621.1, on the reverse strand, counting down.
CAACCTGCAGGCTGCAACTGCATTTTGTCTACATTCGCCATAGATGAGTATCATCTCTGCCTTTTCAGAGCTAGAATAAACCATTTTCACAGTTCTTACTACTCTGTACACACTGGTGTACTTGCTACCTTCTCACCTCGGACCTTCTCACGCTCCTATTGTGCGTACTTTTGTTCTTACTTGTGTATAGTGCACTATCACAGACGTCCGGTAACACAGTGTACAATAGTTACTCTGAGTACAAAGACTAATTCAGCAAGTGCTACATGCAGACACTGAGACAACCAAATTCTTAAACATCGTAGTCTTCGTAACCACAGCCCCACAGATTTTGTTGTTGCATCAAGCGACTGGACGTCTGATATTTCAAGCGTCAACTTTACATTACAAATTACTCCGGATGCACTTTACATTTTACAATGTAACAAACGGCATTGATTACGTTTTTGCTTCTATTTTCAGTTGTGCCAAAAATAATAGCAGGTTACCATTAAAAAAAACATAAGTGTGTTTTGAAAATCATACTTCCGTGCATTTCGCGATGGTTTGTATTAACCAATTCCACCAGACCCTCTCCTCACTTTCGGTCTGTGGAATTGGTTATTCAGTCTTTGTTGTGGTTTGGGAGGTGTTTCCAGTGGTAATGTTAGGTGACACCCTGTATGACTCGTGGTGTACCACAATTGCATCGGCGCCGTATTTGGATAGCGTTGACTTGCCATGCAAGGTATATTTTAACAGTGGAGGCACGTGAACATTTTACGAACATAGCCGTTTCGGAAATTCTTGCACCCCTGGCCAGAAAGCTAATGTTCATCAGGACGTCAGATAAATCGCTCCGTTTTCACATTACGACAACGACAGCCCCGCCCACCTGCAAGGTTATGTACCATCCGCTGCTAGTGTTGTCACTTGCCATCTGTGAGTGGTTACTGTTGCACGTTGAGGTCACGTTAAAGTGACTGGATAGTGCATATTTTAAAGGTAAATTTTTCGATGAAGCCCCCGTCTAACTGGGCTAAAATTTCACGGGAACTATAATATTACAACATGTTAAACGTTACAATTTGCTGCGCACTCCTATCTGTTACAAGAGGTGCGGCACGAATCGCCTCATATTTGTAGGAATATCTCTTTTACCTCTACAGTTAGTTACGAATTCCTTCGAATATCCCCGGATCATCTCGTACGTGTCGACAAAACGGTACAATTCGCTACTCCAGTTCTTCAAGAGCAGCAGTAACATGAACATTTTGCGCTTTTGCGATGTGCCCAGACAGACCGAGGTCAGATGATCTCGGAGAACAAATTACAGACCCTGTTCGACCTATTATCCACCACATTAGCGCGTTTCTAGATGTCGTGTTACATCAGCAGCAAAATGTACTAGTAGCCCACCATGCAAGCACGACATTCCACAATTCTGTGCGTTGTCAACATCCTCAGGCGAACCTGGAAGATCGTGATGCAGGAACGGACGGTACCTTTGTCCATCAAGTTCCCAAGGAAGAACATGTGGCCTCAACTGCACTTTCAATGATGAACGGTACTGTGAGCCAAAATAGATGTGACTTAGTCTAAGTGTTTCCATTTAATATCATCACGCTCATCATCATCAGTAGCCTATACCTCGTAAGAGAACATTGAAGCAACATTCGTTGGTGATCCAGCAATCTGATGCAGGGGCCCAATTGGGGCCCTCAGGTGGGGCAGGTGTATATCATCCCTAAAAAGGAGTGCTTGGGCGGTGCTTGCCGACAAGATCGTTTCGTAACTGAACTTTCCCCCAACTATTTGATTCACATTTTCAGGATGTGTATGGCACAACTACTACTCTGTCATAAGTAAGCAAGACACAGCTCTCAGCCGTTTTCGAGAAAATCGAGTTTGGAAATTTTGCGCGTCGCTATACTGTACACTTACAAGAAAACCTACCTAAAGGATACACTTCAATTTTGATAGGCTTTGAATACGTTACAGAGTAGGGCAAAATATGTGCCACAAATTTTTTATACGTGTCCATGCAGCCGTTAACGGGGTGAAACGCCTCTTGAAAAAATTTGAGTGCAATATTTCTGAATGAATACCCTTGAAACAGCAACAGTTATGAAAAAGAGCTTAAAATAAAAGTTCAATGATTTTTAATGTACGAGGGTTGCCCAGAAAGTAATGCACCGCCGAAAACAATTTTATGATGTTTTTATTACAGCGACGCATTTGTAATAATTTTCTTCATAGTCTACGATGCAAAACGTTATGTATTAATTATTTGAAGTCTCCTTAGTGAGCGCGTCGAAGTTTCCGTCACTTCCGACAGATAGCGTAGCTGCAGGACATTTTCAAAATGGAGGCTGTAGATGATGTACGTTACAAGCAACGTGCCGTCAGTGAATTTCTCACTGCAGAGAAAGAAATTGTGGGAAATATTCACAAACTCTTGTGCGAATTCTATGGAGCATCTGCTGTCGACAGAAGTACAGTTAGTCGCTGGGCACGGAGGGTGAGGCCATCAGAAGGCGGTTCGGCGGAGCTCCACAATTTGCCGGCCGGCCGCGGTGGTCTCGCGGTTCTAGGCGCGCAGTCCGGAACCGTGCGACTGCTACGGTCACAGGTTCGAATCCTGCCTCGGGCATGGACGTGTGTGATGTCCTTAGGTTAGTTAGGTTTAAGTAGTTCTAAGTTCTAGGGGACTGATGACCACAGTAGTTGAGTCCCATAGTGCTCAGAGCCATTTGAACCATTTTGAACCACAATTTGCGGTGCTCGAGGAGACCCTCCACGGCTGTCACACTTGACACCTGACCTAGCCCCCTCGTCGGACTTCCACTTGTTTGAGCCACTAAAGGATGCCATTCGTGGAAGGCATTTTGAGGACAGTGAGGAACTGATTCACATAGTGAAGCACTGGCTAGGCCACCAGGACGAGGATTGGTGCCGACAGAGCATACGCGCCATTGTTTGGCACTGAAGCAAGCCCATAGAACTGGATGGAGATTACGTGGAAAACTAGAGTGAGTAGATAAAACACCGTTCTTCCGTGTCAGTAATTCTCATTATATTCAATAAAGAGCTATTGAATTTTCTGTTAAAACTGACTGTGAGTAAGAAAACAAACAGTATATAGTTGTGTATATAATTTTCGTTTAAAATTATATATAGGCAGAAAGAATACGTATGGGAGCAGCAATTTGTGTAGTGGTTTACATGCCCTGCAATCATAGTTAAATCTCGCTGCGAGAAAGAAAATGAAACCGCACATTTTCAGAGTACAGCATTTACTTTTAGAGATGTTAACTAACAATTCCCTCTTTACCGTATATGTGTTTATGTATCACATATATTAAAATTATGCCCGTGCAGCTGTTTATTAGAGTACTGTGTAAGACCTTTAAGTGTATCGGTCATAAACTTTTTCGAGATTCTTAAAAGCAGATACGTTTGTAGAGTACCGTGTAAATATCTGAAGTAAATTGGGTAAGATTTTTTCGGGATTTTTGGTAACAATAACTTGTCTGCATATAGCAGTATACATAATTACCTCTGAACAATGTTTCCACTACCTAAACGCATATACGTCTAATGGCTGAATCACACCAGTTGTTCCGCCAGAAATCGTTAATACATCCATCTCTTTTTCATGCTTATCAGAGGTGTTAAGTTTTTCTCCTCGTTTTGCGAAGTCCATGAACCTAAACACAAGAGAGATTTTTCATTCGTCTTAGGTGTATATACCTGTCTATACCATTTCCTTACGAGCACGGATGTCATTTTATCGGACGCAGAAGCGATCAGAAGGATATTATCTGCTTTATATAAATCTTTTTCAACTTTTGGTCTGTACTTGCTATCTTTTTTCTGTCAAAACTACGAGTAAGTGGGTCATTAAATTTCCACTTGCGGATGTAACGGGCTGTATCGTGTAACTATGTGTTAAGGCATTCAGGGATTTTGCTAGAATTTCAATTTTTTATGTTCTTCTGAAGGATAATGTTCGTCCTCATGAATCTCCAGATTAAAACCTGACTTGTCAGAATTACACACATGGGCTGTCCATTGAATACAATATTCGAGTTCATAGTCCCCACAAATTCGTAAACTTTCCCCTTCAGTTCTTTTTTCTTCACTATTAGCACTTGAATGATGAATTTAATGATTTTTCCTTTAAACAATCCGGTGCCTTACTTTAAAATTATAACTCCATTTTGATGAAGCCTTAACAAACTTTGTGATAAATTAGCATTATCACTCGCTTTTAAAGCCCACCTCTTTAAATGAAGATATTGTATTGATAGTGGTTTGTCCATAGCAATTTGAAATTTATCTAATACATACTTGGAAATACCTAATAACTTTTCATTTCTGGTCCCATCTGCAACAATTTGTGCTTCCCATTAATACAGATTTTTCTCTCTTTGCGATCTTTGTGTATCTATGTTTTACAGTTTCGATTTTTTTTTTTTTTTTTACCAGAGCGCCAGGAAGTAATGGCTATGGGTTTATACTCAAGATCTGCTAAGTTTTGCTGTTTTATCATCTTTTACCGTTTCTTCATAATCACCTCCATAACGTTCTTCAATTCGAATAGGATTTAAAATTGCATTTCTCTCATCGTACCCCTCAGCAGTGTGGCTTTTCATAAATATATCATTATCATCTTTAATCAAATATTCTGTGATGCAGAAGCAATTTCTTCGCTAGCGACCGTAGTTTCCACATTACGATTATACACGTATTGTGGCTGGTCAAACTTTGTACGTAGTAAACGCAAAATATTTTTGGATTCATCGACATTTTCCCTATATACTCGTGTTCGGAAAAAACATAACACCTTGAAAGACTAGAGATAAGACGTTCGTATTCACAGGACACGTACATTAGTATGTTCTACAGAAATGATTAACATTTCAGTCACCTCGTTTCAACATATATCCTGTTGCCTAGCAGGCACAGAGTCCGCCATGAACCCTGATGATTTTCTCCACGCGTGCTGACATCGACGCGTATAAGGTGCGAATGGCGACCTGTAGTATAGCAATCCATGTTGCATTTATCTGGTTTCAAAGTTCATCTGTGGTGGTTAGCAATGGGTCACACCGCTCCACCTGTAGTTTCAGCTGTCCCACATATTTCCTATTGACAAGTTTGGTGATCTGACACCAAGAAGGAACGTCTTTGTGCAGCAACATGTGGTCGTGCATTGTCTTGCTGAAAAATGGCATCTGGGGTGTTGTGATGAGGGGTACGGCTGCAGATCGCGGGATGTCATTCACATAGGTCACATTGGTCACAGTGCCCTGGACACGCACCAAATGTGGTTTGTGTCTGTACCTAACAGCACCCTACTCTATAAGTTCTTGAGTTGGCGCTGTATGTCTTGTGCGAATGCAGTCACTGTGGTGCTGCTCCCCCTGTCTGCGGCGAACAAAATGCGGCCATCATTTTCAAACAGAGCCTGGATTCGACCTAAAACTCTATCTGATGCCGTTCCTGTCCCCAGTGATGTCATTCCATACAATGTTGCCGAATAGCATGTTTCTACGCATTCGTTAAAGGTAGGCGGAGAAGTGGACGACTAGTCCCTAATAAACGGCGAACGACTGTCACCCCAGACAGTGTACGATGTATTACAAAGTTCCACTGTTGCGCCAGAGCCGAGAAGGACGAAGATCTGTCCTGCAATACCTTACGGATAGGCCGGCCGGTGTGGCCGTGCGGTTAAAGGCGCTTCAGTCTGGAACCGCGTGACCGCTACGGTCGCAGGTTCGAATCCTGCCTCGGGCATGGATGTGTGTGATGTTCTTTAGGTTAGTTAGGTTCAATTAGTTCTAAGTTCTAGGCGACTGATGACCTCAGAAGTTAAGTCGCATAGTGCTCAGAGCCATTTGAACCATTTGAACCTTACGGATAAGGTGTCGACCTTCACGGATGGTGGCGGGGGGAGGGGGGGGGGGTCTGGGTGGTGCGACGTCATCCATGTCGTGTTCTACGCATCACAGTCAGATAAGAAAACTAGGCACCACAGCGCGCAGCGTTTCCCTCACACCCCTTGTCACCACTCTGCCTCCCATGCGATTCAGGAAGTTTAGTTCAAAAATGGCTCTGAGCACTGTGGGACTTAACATCTGTGGTCATCAGTCCTCTAGAACTTAGAACTACTTAAACCTAACTAACCTAAGGACATCACACACATCCATGCCCGAGGCAGGATTCGAACCTGCGACCGTAGCGGTTGCAGACTGAAGCGCCTAGAACCGCACGGCCACACCGGCCGGCCGAAGTTTAGTCGGCTGAGGGAAAAAGAGGGGGGGGGGGGGAATCTTCTCCTCCTTCCCGCTCCTGTCATGAAACTGCAATTGTCCTACGATTGCTTGGTGTACAAAATCAAAGCGCATTACCATTTTTGTGACACGAACAATTCTGCGCTTCCTAATTATTGCACAGATTTACAGTAACGTTACAACAATAATTATCAATATTTTCAAATACATCTGATATGGTTACAATATGAAAACCGAAAAAATACGTCAAATGTAAAAAGAAAACACAAATACAACATAAGATATTTTACATTCTGTAATATTAAAAGAGGATATATGTATAGCACAATATAAGTGGAAAATACACTTAGAATATATTTATCTTGGAATGACTTACCATACAATACAACGTGATAACCGCCACTGCAGGGGACGTAGCAATGTACTGATGCTTCTTGATTATTTCTAATAAATGCGTCTTTGCAATACCACTCCATTGTCCATTAATGATGCTATACGTTTTGTATTTGTTAAACGCCGAAATAAAAAACAGAGTAGTGGGGCAGGAGATATCGACAAACATTACTTATTCAATGAATCTGTGAGCACCGATGTATCGTACATTAAAAAGCAATGAACTTTTATTTGATTTTTTTTATATCTGCTGATTTTTGAATGGCATTAATTCATAAATATTACTCAGATTTTTTAGGCCCCTTAACAGTCGTATCGGTACGTACAAAAAAATCTCTTATTTTGCTGTACACTACGACATTTTCAAAGCCGATCAAAACCAAAGTTGTGTAGGTTTATTAGTACGTTTGCTCATGTTCAAGGAGTCCGTAGCCCATTGAGTAACCGCTTAGTTTCGCAAGCGAAAGGTCTCTAAATCATGTCGTTGCTGGTACAATCTTTTTCATTCCTACAAAATTCTAAAAAGAAGAATAGCAGTTCATTGTGGGTCGAAACGTACGTGCACGGATACTGAAGAAACGGACTCGTGGTAAGTCGGACCACACTTCCTTTGTCAGTACAGTTCCAGGAAGAAAACTGCCCTTACCAAATAATGATCCTAGCTCCTATTGAAGTAGTAGAATATTATCCATCCTATCTATCTGATCTCAAGTCTTCCAAAGCTCTCTTAAATTATGACTTTAATAGATGATCGTCTGTCTCTTTTGTACCGACTCCAATTCATTCTTGTATCATGTCATTGGACCTTTATTGTATTTCCACCTATGTGCTCCCTCCACTGCGTTTAACAGAAGAATTCCCATTGCGCTCCTTACGTCATCACCTTTGCTTTTACTGTTACCAAAGTTGTTCTGTCTTTTCTACGTCCTGAGTTAGTCCTCCCGACAATACTTCTTTTTTGATTTCTTCACATATTCCCTGCATCTATTTCGCCTTGGTTGCCCTGCACATCTTATGTATTTTAATCTTAAGTGATTTGTATTGTTGTACCCCTGTCTTTCTCTGAACATTTTTGTACTTCTACCTGTCGTCCATCAGCTGAAGTACTTCTTCTGGTACCCAAGCTTTCTACGGAATTACCTTCCACATACATATGTCTGATTGGTCATCACCTGTGTCCGTGCTTTTTAGAGATGTCCATTCCTCTTCAGCTGAACTGTCGACAGTGGTACTCATCGCAGTATCCACATTCTTAAAAAAATGGTTCAAATGGCTCTGAGCACTATGGGACTCAACTGCTGAGGTCATTAGTCCCCTAGAACTTAGAACTAGTTAAACCTAACTAACCTAAGGACATCACAAACATCCATGCCCGAGGCAGGATTAGAACCGGCGACCGTAGCGGTCTTGCGGTTCCAGACTGCAGCGCCTTTAACCGCTCGGCCACTTCGGCCGGCCCACATTCTTAGCGCACGTCAAACGTTACTCATCATTCCTCTGTACTTCACTGCCTCATTTCCTCCCGTGCTGATTCTTCTGTAGGATTCTCATGTATTTCAGTCTACTCTTCATCATCACTAAACTATAACGTGAGATTATGTCTGCTCCTGGGTACAACTTACAATCCAATATCTGATTTCAGAATCTCTGTCTGAGCCTTATGTAATCCAGTTGCAATCTTCTCGTGTCTCCTGGTCTTTTCCTAATATATATATATATATATATATATATATATATATATATATATATATATATATATATATATATATATATATATATCATCCTCTTGTGATTCTTGAACAGAGTATTCGCTATTACCAACTGAATTTTATTGCAGAACTCAATTAGCCTTTCTCCTCTCTCATTCCCACATTCTTCTGTAACCTCATACTCCTATTCCTTCTCCTACAAGCGCGTTCCACTCCCACATGATTATGAGATTTTCATCTCCCTTTACGTACTGAACTATCTTCAATATCTTCATATATTTTCTCTATCTCTTCATTTTTGCTTGCAAAGTCAGCCTGTATACCTAGACCATCACAGTCGGCGTTGGTTTGCTGTCGAATCTGATCAGAACAACCCGATCACTGAACTGTTCACGGTAGCTCATCTTGTGCCCTACTTTCCTATTCTAATGAAGTCTGCTGCCGTTATATCATTTTCTGCTGCTGTTGATTCGTCTGCCCGGAAATCCTTGACTTTTTTCCTTTTCATTTCTTACCTCCGCTATATCTATATTGAGCCTTCGCATTCCCCTTTTCTGATTTTCTAGCCTTGCTACTACGTTCAAATTTATGAAATTTCGTGCTCTGACTCGTAGAATGTTATGCTTTCGTTGGTTATTCCATCTTCAAAAAAATGGTTCAAATGGCTCTGAGCACTATGGGACTCAACATCTGTGGTCATAAGTCCCCTAGAACTTAGAACTACTTAATCCTAACTAACCTAAGGACATCACACACATCCATGCCCGAGGCAGGATTCGAACCTGCGACCGTAGCAGTCGCGCGGTTCCTGACTGAGCGCCTAGAACCGCTAGACCACCGCGGCCGGCTTATTCCATCTTCTTCTCTTGGCCATCACCCTATTGCAGTCCTTTCCCAGAGTTCTGAATCGGAGGCTAATCCGTAAAATTCTGCCATTGGTGAGATCATTATGACATTTTTTCCATTATAGGACACATTTACTGTGGATAAACATTGTGTGTCCTTAATGCAGTGGTATACACTGCCTTCTGCATCCACATGCTGTTGATCATCGCTGATTGTTCCTCATTTCTAGGGCAATTTGCCAACCAGAAGGCAACAGAGTACGCTGAATTTCTGTCCGTTCTCTGACAGGCCGTTGCAAGAGCGTGGGTGACTTCTATGACGGAATTCGTCTGCCGCCATCGTTAATGTTTTTTTATTAATGATTTAAGCAGTAACTGGATTCGTAGCCCGGACCCAAAGCGTTTTCATTATTACCTCTCGACCACGGATTCATCATTTCCGACTATCGGCTGGATTACAGGGCGTTTCACCCCTTCTGTACCTACGCTTTACTCTTTCCCACACCGTTCCTCGCACGTAGTAGGTGTATGAAAGTATAAATCTTTCAGTTTTTTTCCAACACGACGGACCCAAAGCGTCTTCATTATTACCTCTAGACCACGGATTCATCATTTCCGACTATCGGCTGGATTACAGGGCGTTTCACCCCTTCTGTACCTACGCTTTACTCCTTCCCAGGATTACAGGGCGTTTCACCCGTTCTGTACCTACGCTTTACTCCTTCCCACACCCTTCCTCGCACGTAGTAGGTGTAAGAAAGTATAAATCTTTCAGTTTTTTTCCAACACGACGAATGTACTGTTGCCACTGTTACAGTAATTTTTTAGCGTTACCTATAAGACGGCGCAGTCGCAATGAAGATTTAAACTGCGCAGTCGCATTAAAGACTGAGAATGATTTCAAAAAAAAGGGACACCATCTTACCTATAAGACGGCGCAGTCGCAATGAAGACTGAAATGAATTTAAACTGCGCAGTCGCAATAAAGTCTGAGAGTGATTTCAAAAAAAAGGACACCATCTTCCGTCACTTCTCAAGTTATAACGCCACATAATATTTTCGTCCGACAACAAAAACAACTGCGAGAAATTGCTATGTTCGAAACTAGGAGGGACGGCTGCGGTGCTCCACGGACGCCACGCACTCTCGACTTTGAAGAGGACGCCCTTTGTCACGTAGTAGAGAAGCCGAGGACAAGTACTCGAAACATTGCCCATGCTGTGTGCTCCTGCTGCACACTGGTCACAGTTCGTATCCGCTGCGTGCGTAGCGTGAAGCGGGAGGTTTGAAGGTCATCCGGTTTTCCAAGTGATTTTACATTCAAAATGTGCAGCTCCGAACAGGGGTTCCTTACCAATACTTGATCCGCCGAGTCCGTTCTACAACCCCCAGATTTTGAATCACGCTGTACGAGGCGTTATCGGATGTAAGGTCCGATTAGGTGCGAAATGGAAGCCACTGTGAAAATCCGATGGAACTTTGCACAGATGTGTTGGACAGTGTCTTTAATGTGCCTCCCGATCGCTTCACGTTGCTCTTTTCAGTCCAGAGTGCAAAGTGATCCCGTAGAAACGCCTAAAACAACAGTGTTTCCCGCCAAGTACATGGATCTGGTGAGAGATTTCGCACGAAGCCATGCAACCTACATAACATATATGTCATGCATTTCTTTCTTCAAGACAATTTTCAACCCCATTCTACAGGGACAATGAAGGCGCTCCTATAGCGTTTTCGATGAGAAGTGTTTGATCACCCACAATACAGCCCTTAATTGGCTCCCTCCATTGTTCATCCCTGCTCACATGAGCCGCTAGCTACGAAGACATTTTGGCACAAACAACGGAAAACAGACCAGCATAGAGTATTGACGGAAGGCTCAGGCGGTTACTGGAACGTTTGTACTACGGCACGACAAATGTCTAAATCGGAGCGGCGACTATTTAGAGGTGTGGCTAACAGTCGCGAATAATTTTTTCTTTATTTTCACTGTGGATTTCATTTCGCAACCGATCGGACCTTACTTTCCGAACAGCCCTCATACATTAGGCGTGACACAGGGTTCGGCATTAGACCCGATACGCTTCTCACTCTATGCCAATGGCGTGTCGTCAGTTCGGTCCTACTGTAAATACTACGTGTATGGTGACCTCGGTATCCTTAAATGCAAAACCAATAACTTGAAAATATCTTGGGTATTAATAAATTTTTCAGCTATATTTTTTCCTTTGTTATTGGATCAGTACCGGTTTCACTGGACTAAAAACCACATCTTCAGGTGAACGTATGACTAAAACATTATAGCGGAAAAACTCGGAACCTTTTATCCAACATTCGTTGTTCGTCAGAACGAAACAACGCCAAAAGGCGGTATGTCTTAGAATAAAACACGCGGATTCCAGTATAGTGGATGGGTCCTCTTCTCCGATCTGTATAGAATCGTGAACAGGGGACACAGCAGCGTGCTCTGTCAGTATGAATGAAACCGGTTGTGATCCAATAATAAAAGGCTAAATACAGCTGAAGCGGGTATTAATACCGAACATGACTACTCATAGCTGTGGTTCTCCTACCTAAAAGGTTGTTTGTGACTTGAAAACAGCTATCCAGAATGCCAACGTTACCTGTGTTATCAAAAAGGGTTCAGAATATAAGAGGTGAAGCTCAGTCCATCCAAAATCCTAGCGTTTATGGTACCAGCCCGAATATCGAGAATCTTAAGTGGGACAAACATAAATTTCTCTTCCTCAATGATGACTCTAGGAGTAGCAGTAGATGAAAATCTAACCTGGGCTGAGCTCGTGGACATAACTTGCAACAAGATATCAGCCTTTCTCTACGCCCTACAGAAATGTTAAAAATCTGCTCTTTGGTCTTAGAAGTACAAATGCTTCAACTACAGCGATGTTTTCTTGCAAGATCTTTCTCAAGGAAAACTCAAAGCACCTGTAGCTTTTTATGAGTACTTACTTATTATGTATCTCTGACGTTCGTAATTTTGATGGTATTGCAATACTTTATGCGTAGTTATCCTGTCAACGTTAAGAAACGCTGAGTGATTTCCGTACACACAGTCTCCTTTAGCATTTGATCTACACTGACAGTCCTTCATAAAATCTCCTTTCGTCTGGACAAGGTAACGCAAGCAATTGTTCACACGAGAGTAAATCTTTTCCCAAATCCATCGCAACCCTCCTTCTGTTAGTACTTTTTAGTCTCAGGTACCCGACCTTCCAACGATCTCCTTCATTGTGTCAGAGAACTGAATCACATCGCAAGCTTCGAAAGGCAACTATTGTCCTATAACTTAAAACAACGCTCACGCTTGTATTTATTTTTGTGTATATTTCTTAAGACAATCAAATCCTCTTCTAATGTATCAGACTTTTGCTTTAAACCAAGGTCCCAGGCTATGGCCCTATATTGGAACCCGCTGATAATCTTCTCTCGGAACACAATATATCATAATATCTCACTTTTGTACATCCATAAACACATATATTTCTCTTACTGTCAACATTATTATGTTATCTGTGGTAGTATAGCTGTATCTAATTATTGTTGTCATTGATACTAGTCAGTAGTTTTATTCCAAATGGCCTTAGGTATATGCAAAACATCTGTTGAAGTCATTTTCTAATAATATCATTATTAACACTATCCATAGAACTACAATTATCAAAATTATTTACGTAAACTGTGTTTATAAAGTCAAAAATACGTACAACCCCGGTGTGACGTAAAAAGAGGGCCTGAAGATTTTGCTCTGACTAGAGTAAATAAATTAATCATTATCACACGAAATCCGACTGTAGCAGCATTTCATCTCCTATCGGAAACAAAAATCAAAACACAGCAGGAGACATTGGTCGAATCCCAACCTTGGTGCAAATTTTCATTCGTCACTTCAGTCTGCCTAAATACATCATAGACACTAATTTCCAGGCTTCTGGAACGCATGATGTCAACAACTGTATGGTTTACGAAATTATGCAATAAATTGCAAAGAACCATCCAAATTGCAATATTGCTTTTCTTTATTACTTAACGACTAGTTTCGAGCCTAAGCCCATTACCAAATCATCCACTAAGCTAAGCAACAACATCAGTTATGGCAGCCACATGACTATACAATACAGTGAAACACATCTCGTAAATTAGTTTATTCAGTGAACGAATTTAGAAGATGTGTTTAACTGGAATGTATAGGCATGTGACTGTCGTAATTGATGTTGTCGCATAGCTTACCGAATATGATGATGAGCTTAATCTCGAAACTAATCATCAAGTAATAAAGAAAAGTAATATTGCAACTTGTGCGGTTCTTTGGAATTTATTGCATAATTTGGCATATATCATAGGCGATGGAGACTTGAAGAGGTCCATGGAACCATACAGTGTCATTTGATTCAAGCACCTGTGCCTGCGTTTCGACATGGTCCCTTGTTTCGTTCAATGCTGAGATCCTACTCCATTACAGTTCGCAGCTCGTGGTCTTGCGGTAGCGTTCTCGCTTCCTGCGCACGGGGTCCCGGATTCGATTCCCGGCGGGGTCAGGGATTTTCTTTACCTCTTGATGACTGGGTGTTGTGTGTTCTTCATCATCATTTCATCATCACTGACGCGCAAAGTGGTGTCGAAGTGGCGTCAGCTAAAAAGAACTTGCAATACGGCCGCCGAACTTCCCCGCATGGGGCCTCTCGGCCAACAATGCCATACGATCATCATTACTCCATTACAGTTGGAGAGCTTCTGCAATGCTGTTCGAGTGTAGGGGGGATAGCAAGCAGTCTGAGGCGTGAATGGGACTTTGGATTAAGGAGGGAGGCGTGTTAGGTTTGTACGTGCAGTTGTGCGAAGCCATTGTGCCACTACCTGTCTAGTGAGGAGGAGACCCGATTTCAAATCCTGACCTGGGTAGAAATTTCCATTCGTCGCTTCTGTCTGCGTGTATATATACATCACAGATGTTTGAGACTTGATGAGCTCTTTGAAAACACATAGCACCATTTCATCGTAACACAGAATCATAGAAATTAGACTTTCTAGCCTACGTCTGAAACTCGGTTTATATATTGGCTGTAACGCTCCAACTTTAGAACTTTTTACAGAAACATTTAAGCCATTAAAAAACAAATAAATAATTGATTCTTATAGTGTTCTTCTGGAAACTTATGCACTGAATGAAGTAAAGCCTGCACTAATTTACAAGATGAGTTTCGCTGGGATGTATCGGCACGTGACGGTAGTAACTGATGTTATTGTTTAGCTCGGTGGATGATTTGATAACTTTTTTCGCTAGTTTCTATTGAATCTGTACGTGTCAAGAGTGAAGAAGGGCCAAACTCGTGCTTAATAGAAAGAAAACTCAGATTTAGATTTCTTTGTTGCATCACATCCAAGTTCTGGTAGTGATATCCCAATAAATCGCCATTAACTCCGTCATTTACCTGAAAACAGCAAAATGTCACTCTGTTCCCTTCGCTCTATATCGAAAAGCCATTGTGGCCTCAGGAGATTTCATCCACCTGCCACACATTCTGAGGACGCATTCTGAATCGTATTTGAGTAGCTCGGTCGTTAGAGCACTGGCCGCCGACAGGCTAATGTCTCGAGTTCGAGTCTCAGTCCAGCACAGAGTTTTAATCTGCCTGGAAGTTTCTTAACAAACATATTATTAGCAAAATTAATTAAAATGGGTTTGAAAATTTTTGTAACTCGCATTGTCTGGCTATTAGGGTACTGTTCTTTCATTATCTTGTAATGCATGAACTCCGCAAAGAAATACATCACTCTTTACCTCTTTTCTTTTTTACATCCTGAATATAAACTTTGTTTAAGGAAATAAGCTTCGTGTATTGTCGAAGACCTATCATTGTAAATTTACTGTTTATTTCGATATTTCAGCTATTTGTCAATAACAATGTCCAACGGTATAGATATGTTCCATATTTGGTTTCTGCTAAGCAATACAAAATTGAAGCGAAATTAGTTTTCTGATTATTCGACATTGAGCCTCCATATTCCACTTGCTGTTCAAACGACTTGAAAAAAAAAGAAAAGAAATTTGGACTCGCATTGCAGTTCGCGAGATCGAACTGATAACTGTGAGGTTAAGCAGGCGCATAATGTTTTGAATTGTACATGTAAAGATTGTAAAAAAACAGCGGGATTTATTTCAGGCAAGCAGTTGCAAGGCAAAGCTGTTTATCCGTTGTCGGACAGGTAAGCAAATGTGATTATTAGGACCAAAGCTGAACATTATTTTTGCGCTTCGAGACCAGTGATTGACTTTTCAGATTATATAAACATTCAGATGTTCTTTTTGTAGTGGCTGTGTAGCAGTTTTCCTTTAGAAATGTAAACAGTGAGATTACGCAGAAAGTGTACATATCAAAATAGTTAGCACTTGCGGTAGAGTGGATGCATAACGTTCATGAGGACTGCATACACTGTACGTCATTATGCACAATGTCACCTCCAACACAGAAGCTCCAAATACAGTATAAATAATGGTTTAGTGAGCAGGAAGTTACGTACACAGTCAGATTGAAGTCTAAAAGTGTCACAAAAGATGTAAAAATAATACCTCTACACATACAATGAGCATTAGTTACTTTAGGAAGGTTTCACCTGAGTACCGGCATAGAAAACGGACACTTGGAAGGCGGCACTCTCTCTCTCTCTCTCTCTCTCTCTCTCTCTCTCTCTCTCTCTCTCACACACACACACACACACACACACACACACACACACACACGGGAAAAAGGAAGAGATTTAGACAGACAGGTAAAGAGCTTCAATTATAGTTAGGACAATGGTCAACATTGTCCTAGAAATACATTTCAGTATCACGGGTCGGACCAAACTTTTAGAAATATTTCCCGTGGTTAGCTGGCAAATGATGGACTTTCTAACAACACTACCACAACAAAGGTCAGCATTTAATAACGATTTTGGTGTTGCTCACGCTGCTAAATACTGCATTTTCGGGCAACAACAGTCATATTATGTGGCAGGTGTCATTAGAGCACAGTTAATAAAGTCATTTCATGTAATAATCAAAAAACTAGGCACTCATCTTTTTGTGTTTCCCACGCTAGTCTCGTATTATCATGGCTTAATCGTTGAAAATCTAGGTGGATATGATTCCAAGCTCGGATGCAAAGAGGTCTAGGTTTTATTCTGCTATATTCAAAAGTTTTGTAGATGCGCTTCACAAACCATCCTTGAAGATTACTCTTTTGCTGCACAATGGTGATGTAAAAAAATTATCAGCGCTCCGAAATTAAGTTACACTTCCTTTTAATTGCTTTTATTGCAATATCACGTAACACACAAAACATCACTTCACAATACAAAACATACTTGAAAACATCTTCCTCACATTTTATAAGCCAACTACAATATGCATCTATCAAACATGACGTCCAAGACTTGACTTTCTCAACGTCCGACTATCTAACAAGTTAACATCTAACTGATAATCGCTTACGCGCCCAAAAATCAGAGTTACAAGTACGTCAAAGATCATAGTGACAAAAGAAAGAATACACATAAGAATAATATCATTGCAATATATACATATCGATGTATCAAAAATGAAATCAAATCTGAATGTTGTCTCAGAAATATGTCAACTACTTTGCAGAAACACATTAAAATATAGCTGGTATCGAGAGGTTCAGGTGAGGTGCCGTAATGGTTGCGTAATTCAAGTACCATTACAACTAGGAGATCCCATCCCAAATATAGAGTCGACAAACCGTCTCCACCACTCTGTGAACTGGGGTGTTCAACTGAAAAGAATAAATAAATACAACAGAACGCCATCAGCAGCCACTGAAATATGAATGAGAATCAAAAAGAGCAATAATAATTTAAAAATCCTTGGAAATCTCCTCTTAAATATTCCCACTGAGATTCTTATTTCCCAATTTCCAGCCTACTGGGGTTTTTGGATGAAGAGAATAAAAGTTCTATAGCAGCCCACATCTTTCTCTCTAGAATGGAAAGACAGAAATAAAACAATACCAAAATATACGAGTGGAACACATACCTGCATGACCAGGAGCTCATAAGCGCGTAACAGCGTCAGTCACACTACCCATATGTGACTACGGCAAAAAAATGGACAGACTCAACTACCCTTATTCCTGTGTGTATTTTAAAATTATGTCTCCCGAACAATTTAATGCAATCCTTTATCTCATCTTTTCATTTCTGCGCATACGCCAAAACCATCTCTTTACATAACCTGTTCCTCGTGTTTCTCTCAGCTTTTCTTTTCAGTGGGACGTTAACGTCTCCTGCATGCCTTCGAAGATGTCTTGCCAGATAGTACTTTCATCACCATTATCAACTCAAGCCGTACTCGCCTTTCTCTGTGAATGCATTATTAACTTCAGTGTCATTAACGCATGTCATTCTTACACATTCCCTAATTAAATTTAAACGTCTTCCATTCGGTCGTCTTCTCAATTGTTTCTTATCTTGTGGAATCCAGAGAAGAACTTTCTTGATCCACTACCACCCACTCGTGGGGCAACATTTCCTATACACTGAGATGACAAAAGTCATTGGAAACCCCTCAACATTGGATCGTATCTCCTTTCGCCCGGTGTAGTGCAGCAACCCGATGCGGCAAGGACTCAACAAGTCGTTGGGTAAGTCCCCTGCATAAATATTGAGTCATGCTGCCTTTATATCTTCCCATAATTGCAAAAGTGTTGCCAGTTCACTATTTTGTCCACGGACTGAACTCTCGATGGGGTTCGTGACCCGCTGACACAGCGCATTGTCATCCACTGAAAATGATCTCCAAGTAGCCGAACATAACCACTTCCATTCAATAATCGGTTCAATTGGACCAGTTGACCCAGTCCATTCCATGTAAACATAGTCCTCCCCGTTATGCAGACACCATCAGCTTACATAGTGTGTTGTCGACATCTTGGGTCCGTGGCATCGCGGTTTTTTCACGCAGTATTGTTTGTCTGTTATCACTGACAACTCTACATAAATGTCGATGCTCTCAGTCGTTAAGTGAAGACCGTCGGCCACTGCGTTGTCCATGGTGAGAGGTAATGCCTGGACTTTGGCATTCTCGGCACACTCTTGACAATGTGGATCTCAGAATATTGAATTCCCTAACGAAATCGGAAATAGAATGTCCCCTGCGTCTAGCTCCAACGACCATCCCCTGTGCAAAGTCTGTTACTTTCTGTTGTGCAGCCATAATCACGTCGGAAACCTTTTCACATGAAGCACCTGAGTACAAATGACAGGTTGCCAATGCACTGCCCTTTTGTAACTCGTGTACGCGATACTGCCGCCATCTGTATAAGTGGATATTGCTAACCCACGTTCAGTGTTCACTTTCATTTCAGTCTCATTACGATTATAATATAATCATCCGCTGCAATCTGTGCCATGACCATTTACTTGTTTTCTTGTCTCTCCTAATAATTCCCACCACGCATCTCTTCATCGATTTTTGAGTACATTCAGCTATTGAATAGTTTTCTCATAAAACAGTCATACGCCACCTTCAAAAATTCCTAAATTCACTGATGGTAACCTTTATTTTCCATAGCTTTGGAATCATTGTCTTGAACACACATTTGGTTTAACAAATGTGTTTAATGTCATTTCCCTCTTCTATTTCTTTTCCTGTTTGTGGAGATGATGTATTCAACTGTCCCAAATAAATTCATCAAATCATTCCATTTTAATTTGTACAATTTTTTTCAGTACGTAGATTCCACAGTATTCTAGATTTATTGTGATTTATTTTCATGGCGATTTTCAACTGACTATTCTATCGGTTGTTGGCGAAATACACTCCTGGAAATTGAAATAAGAACACCGTGAATTCATTGTCCCAGGAAGGGGAAACTTTATTGACACATTCCTGGGATCTGATACATCACATGATCACACTGACAGAACCACAGGCACATAGACACAGGCAACAGAGCATGCACAATGTCGGCACTAGTACAGTGTATATCCACCTTTCGCAGCAATGCAGGCTGCTATTCTCCCATGGAGACGATCGTAGAGATGCTGGATGTAGTCCTGTGGAACGGCTTGCCATGCCATTTCCACCTGGCGCCTCAGTTGGACCAGCGTTCGTGCTGGACGTGCAGACCGCGTGAGACGACGCTTCATCCAGTCCCAAACATGCTCAATGGGGGACAGATCCGAAGATCTTGCTGGCCAGGGTAGTTGACTTACACCTTCTAGAGCACGTTGGGTGGCACGGGATACATGCGGACGTGCATTGTCCTGTTGGAACAGCAAGTTCCCTTGCCAGTCTAGGAATGGTAGAACGATGGGTTCGATGACGGTTTGGATGTACCGTGCACTATTCAGTGTCCCCTCGACGATCACCAGTGGTGTACGGCCAGTGTAGGAGATCGCTCCCCACACCATGATGCCGGGTGTTGGCCCTGTGTGCCTCGGTCGTATGCAGTCCTGATTGTGGCGCTCACCTGCACGGCGCCAAACACGCATACGACCATCATTGGCACCAAGGCAGAAGCGACTCTCATCGCTGAAGACGACACGTCTCCATTCGTCCCTCCATTCACGCCTGTCGCGACACCACTGGAGGCGGGCTGCACGATGTTGGGGCGTGAGCGGAAGACGGCCTAACGGTGTGCGGGACCGTAGCCCAGCTTCATGGAGACGGTTGCGAATGGTCCTCGCCGATACCCCAGGAGCAACAGTGTCCCTAATTTGCTGGGAAGTGGCGGTGCGGTCCCCTACGGCACTGCGTAGGATCCTACGGTCTTGGCGTGCATCCGTGCGTCGCTGCGGTCCGGTCCCAGGTCGACGGGCACGTGCACCTTCCGTCGACCACTGGCGACAACATCGATGTACTGTGGAGACCTCACGCCCCACGTGTTGAGCAATTCGGCGGTACGTCCACCCGGCCTCCCGCATGCCCACTATACGCCCTCGCTCAAAGTCCGTCAACTGCACATACGGTTCACGTCCACGCTGTCGCGGCATGCTACCAGTGTTAAAGACTGCGATGGAGCTCCGTATGCCACGGCAAACTGGCTGACACTGACGGCGGCGGTGCACAAATGCTGCGCAGCTAGCGCCATTCGACGGCCAACACCGCGGGTCCTGGTGTGTCCGCTGTGCCGTGCGTGTGATCATTGCTTGTACAGCCCTCTCGCAGTGTCCGGAGCAAGTATGGTGGGTCTGACACACCGGTGTCAATGTGTTCTTTTTTCCATTTCCAGGAGTGTATTTTATATATCATGAAGGATAAGACACACAACACTGTTGTAAAATTCTAAAATATTTATTATATTTAAGACAGGTTTTCGGTTGTTACGCCAACATAAAGTATAAAATGATAAATGTGTGTGTCTGTGAAACGCTTTTGTGGGATCGTTTTAAGTTTTAAAGTATTTGATCCCATAAAAATTTTACACTCTTACAAAAATTTCATACTCACACATAATTATCTTTGTACCTGAGGATGGCTTAAAACTCGAAAATACGGTTTTAAAGTAACAAATATTAAAGGATATTACACTAGTGTCATGCGTGATTTCATGCCTGACTTAGTACGTTCTTGCATTTATGCATGTCATCAAAAAACGAAGATCGTTCAGGTAAATTGATGTGCAATCTAGTTTCTTCATCTACATCTACATTATCACTCTGGAATTCACACACAAGTTTTTCACAGAGGATACACAGATCAACATCCTTTAAATCTGTTATTTATCATGTAACAGAAAATTAACGGAAAATGTTCAGCACCCATGTCGATCACAACACAGTTTTCGTTACTAAGGGTCACATTACACTTTTTCCCATAATGCAAAGAACCTGTATAAGTCATTTTGTAATATTAATCAGTGTTGTAGGGGTAGCGTCTTTTATTAGTAATCTGTCCCGGCTTCAAACCCCGCCAGTTCCGAATAAAAATCATCAGAAATGTCGGCCGAAGACTTCCGGCATAAGAAGTCACCCTCATTCTGACAACGGCCTTGTAAAAGAGGGCGGAGAAGCTGACAGAAGTTCAGGGCACTCTCTTGTCCTTGGGGATGGAAACTGCTCCTAAAAGGCGGAAGAATAAGCAATGATTAGCGGCATGAGGATTCAGAAGGCAATGGAAACCACTGACTTAAAGACAAATAACGAAGTCTCATGATGATCTCTTCTTAGGCAAAAGATTCCGGAATAGCCCCCCAGTAGATTCTCCTGGAGGGGACTGTTAAGGGGGTGGTGACCACGAGAAAAATATTGAATAACAAAGGAGCGGATAACGTCCTGCGAGTCGGGGCCCGGAATGTCAGCAGTTTGGTAGGGAAGCTAGAAAATCTACAAAGGAGAAGCACAGGTTCAATTTATACATAGTGGCGGTCAGTGAAATGGAAGGAACACAAGGATTTCTGGTCAGAGGAGTTTAAGGTAATATAAATAGAAGCAGAAAAGGGACTAATGGGAGAAGGATTCGTTATGAACAGGAAGGTGGTACGGAGTGTGTGTTACTGTGAACAGTTCAGTATTGTTCTCATCAGAGTCGACAGCAAAACAACTCCGACAGCAATGGTTCTGGTAAACATATCTACATCGCAAGCAGCAGATGAAGAGACAGGGAAAGTATATGATAATGAAGGTGTAATTCACGACGTAAAGGGAGATGAAAATTTGTCATCGGTGACTGGAATACGATTGTAGGGGTAGGAGTAGAAGGAAGCATATGGGCTTGGTACTAGGAATGAGACAGGATAAAGGCTAATGAAGTTTCGCAACAAATATCAGTTAGTAGTAGCAAATCCTCTGTTCAAGAATGCAGGAGTATAAGATATAGGAAGATTCCAGTTAGATTATATCATCGTCAGACAGAGATAACAAAGTCATATTGGATTGTAAGGAGTACCCAGAGACAGCCAGAGATTCAGATCACAACTTATGAGTGATGAAGAGTAGCCTGAAGTTTAAAAGACAAGTCGGGAAGAATCAATGAGCAAAGAAATAGCATACGGAAGTACTAAGGAATGAAGAAATACGTTTAAGTTCTCTGAGGTTGTTCATGCTGCCATAATGAATAGCTCAGTAGGCAGTTCATGTTGAAGAGGAGTGGACATCTCCAGAAAGGTCTATCACAGAAGCTGGAGAGAAAAACATAGATACAAGAAAGCCAACTGCGGAGAAACCTTGGTTAAAACAAGAAATACTTCGGCTGATCCACGAAAGAATGAAGTGTTCAGGGAAATTTAGGAATACAGAAATACAAGTCACTTAGGTATGAAATAAATAAGAAATACAGGGAAGGTAAGCCAAAATGGCTACGTGATATATGTGAAGGAATCAAAAAAGAAATTATAGTCGGAAGGACAAACTCAGCACATAGAAAAGTCAGAACAACCTACCGCGAAATTAAAAGCCGGGTCGGTAACATTAAGAGTGCATAGGTAATTCCACTATTAAAAGCAGACGAGAGACCGAATAGGTGGAAAGAGCACATTGATAATCTATCTGATTAACTGAAAGAAGAAAGAGAAGTCGCTATAGAAGATACATGGGTCCAGTATTGAAATCTGAATTTATAAGAGATTTGGAAGACTTAAGATCTAATAAGACAGAAGGGATAGACAATATTCCATCAGAATTTCTAAAATCATTTGTGGAAATGACAATAAAACGACTATTCACGTTGGTGCGTATAATATATTAGGCTGGCCATATACCATCAGACTTTTGGAAAAACATAATCCACACAATTCCGAAGATTGCAAGAGCCGAAAAGTGTGAGAATTACCGCACAATCAGCTTAGTAGCTCATGCATCCAAGTTTCTGACAGGAATAATATACAGAAGTATGGAAAAGAAAACTGACGAACGATTAGGTGATGATCAATGTGGCTTAAGGAAAGGTAAAAGCACCAAAGAGATGGTTCTGATGTTGCGGTTGATAATGGAAGCGAGATGGTAGAAAAATCAAGACACATTCATAGAATTTATCGACCTGGGAAATGCGTTCGACAGTGTCAAATGGAGCAAGATGTTCATAATCCGGAGAAAAATAGGGATAAGCTGTAGCTAAGGAAGGGTACTATGTACAAGAACGAAGAAAATAGAAGCGTTTGAGATGTGGTTCTAAAGAGCGAAATGCACTGATTGGAAATGGTGTAAGAAAGCGATGTAGTCTCTCGTCCCTCTTGTTCAATCTATACGTCGAAGAAATAATGAAGGAAATAAAAGAAAGGTTCAAGAGTGAGATTAAAATTAAAGATGATAGGATATCAGTGTTAAGTTTCGCTGATGATATTGCTATCCCCAGTGAAAGGGAAGAAGAACTAGGGGACCTGTTAAATAAAATGAACGGTCTAATTAGTAGATAATGAGGATTTAGAGTAAATCGAAGAAAGACGAAAATAATGAGAACTACCAGAAATGAGAACAGCGAGAAACTTAACATCAGAATTGATGGTCACGAAATAGATGAAGTTAAGGAATTCTGATAACAAGACAGGAAAATAATCCATGACAGACGGAGCAAGGAGGACATAAAAAGCAAACTAGCAGTGGGATAAAGAGCATTCCTGACCAAGTGAAATCCACCAGTACCAAACATTTGTCTTAATTTGAGGAAGAAATATCGGAGAATGTACGTTTGGAGCACAGAATTTTTTGGCAGTGAGACATGGACTGTGGGAAGGCCAGAACAGAAGGAAATAGAAGCGTTTGAGATGTGGTTCTAAAGACTACTGTTGAAAATTAGGTAGTCTGAGAAGGTAAGGAATGAGGAGGTTCTGCGCAGAATAGTCGAGGAAAAGAAATACGGGAAATACGGGAAACACTGACAAGAAGAAGGCACAGGATGATGGGACATAAATTAAGACATCACGGAATAACTTCCATGGCACTACAGAAAGCTATAGAGAGAAAAAAACTGTAGAGGAAGACAGAGATTGGGATACATCCAGAAAGTGACTGAGGACGTAGGCTGCAAGTGCCACTCTGGGAAGAAAAAATTAGCTTAGGAAGGGGATTCTTGGTGGGCCGCATCAAACCAATCAGTAAATAAAGGATTCAGAAAAAGCAAAAAAATTTATTTTGGTCCCCTGACCTAATAGAGGCTACTCAGACACTCTCCTAAATCGCTTATATATATTACCAACAGCAGAGGGTCTATAACGTCTGCTTGGAGAGCCCCAGATTTCACTTCGGTTTCGCTAGATGTACTTTCGTCAGTTACTACGAACCGTGCCTTTTCTGGCAGGAAAGAGTAATCCAACGGCACAGGTGACATGATACTCAAAAGACACGAAGTCTGATTAGAAGCTCTTTCTGAGTGACGATTTCTAAATCCTTCTGGAAATCTAGAAACATATAAACAGACTGATCTCCTCTGTTGATACCACTCAGTACGTTGTGATTTCCGAGAAAGGTATTTTCTAAAGCCATGGTGGTTATTTGACAATACATACTTTTCTTCAAGGTATTTCAAAATCTCGGAATACAATTTACGTTACAAAACCCTGCTACAAATCAATGATGATAATGTTGGTCTATGATGCAGCGAATTACATCTATGTTCTTATTTATGTACTGGTATGACCCGTGCAACTTCTCAATGTTTGGGTACGGGTCTATTCTAGAACAAGCTTTTGCATGTAGCAGTTAACATAGTTCAAAGGTTTTAACGACATTTGGACATTCAAATGTACAAATGACAGCAGGTGAAAATTTGCGTCGGAGCGGGCCTGGAATCCGGATTTGCCGCTTTATGCGAACGGTCACCGTAAGTACCTCGGCCATCCGAGCACGCTTTCTTCCCTACTGATATTCCCGGCCTGTTACTCACCACTGACGCAGCGCCACCTACCCATTAACCCTTTACTCGCAGTCCTTGATTCCCGATAGAGATCGGGCATGCTGTGTATCCGCACTGAAAGAAAGGATCGTTGGTCGTCAGCATATTGAATCAGTGGCTCCTTAGTAAAAGTTTTTTATTTTCGTTTTGGTCACACACCTGACAACAACCAGAGGTTTCATTGTCACAATGTCTGATCTATACCCATCATCAGACCTGTGAAATAAAATACATATCGATTTGTGCAGTCATGGACTGTGCGGCTCGTCCCGGTGGAGGTTCGAGTCCTCCCTCGGGCATGGGTGTGTGTGTTTGTCCTTAGGATAATTTAGGTCAAGTAGTGTGTAAGCTTAGGGACTGAGGACCTTAGTAGTTTTTGAACCTATCGATTTGGGGACGTTGACGATTAGGAATGATATTTTATTGCTGTTATGGTCTTCTGCCGGAAGATGCAGGTCTATCCTGTAACAGCCCTATGTCTACAGAGATACTACAACCTACATCTGTTTGAAACTGCTTACTGTATTGAAGCCTTGGTCTAGAATGTTTGTACCCATAGTTACCTCTATTACCAAAATGACAGTTCCTTGATGTCTCAATATGTGTTCAGTCAATCGATTCCTTCAGTTAGCCATGAAGTGTAATAGAATCGACTCAGTACCCTTTCAACAGTTATACGGTCTATGTAGCTAATCTTCAGCAATCTTCTGTACCACCACATTTCAAAAACTTCTATTCGTAAAACAATTCTCATTTATTCATGAGTCTCAGCTGCCCAGTTTTAATCACATAACATGTTTCGTTCGCTCCTGATCTTCTCCCGATCTAAGTAGTTGCGTCAGCAACCCGTCTCGTACGTTCAGAACCTGATATCAGAGGAATGTACAATAGTTAAAAATTTGCGACAGAGACTGAGGAAAACATTAGAATTGTTTTAAATATCAGAATTAGAATTGTTTTAAATATCAAAACTGTTGCTGATTCTCTCGGCACCAATATGTACTTTATACTTTCTGCTTTCTTCTCCTCTGAAGTGCACCCAGTGATGAATGATAGGGTGACACGACGGTAGATCAACTGTTGGGTGGTCTTCAGGTCTGGTCGCGGTGTTTCTCTTGTTTTTAACCTTTCATCGCCCGCTATTCACTTCCATACAAGACTACACTCCAGACAAATACCCTCTCAGATTTCCTCGGCACGATTGGTTAATAATGCGCTGAGCTTCTGGGTGTTCTACAGAGTTGTTCTTTCCATACTACGCACGTAATTTCGACATCGACTCAGCCGTCTTCTTCAGGTGCTACGAATTTTTCTGTTATTGTGTACTGGCTGCCTGTGCTTCAACCAGACTGGTCAAAATATTGCACACAAAATGGAAAAACAACTTGGCAGAACACCCAGAAGTACACTATGAACCTTCATAAAAGGCGGCTTAAGACATCAGTTTATATCCTTTCTTCTTCTTCTTGCCTTTCACCCTCTTTGGGGTACGCTGGATCAATCATTTCTTTGTGTGTTCTTCTTTTCTTAGGGCCCAGTATTTCTTCATTCTTTCTGATCTTCTTCTCCTCTCTTCTTCCGTGATGAAGGGTTCGGACTTTTGTGTGGATTTGTCTTGGAACTTTATGTTTTCATCTTTAGTAATTAATTTAGCAGTTCGATCAATAAGTGAAATTTTCTGAAATCTTTAATTCCACTAGGTCTTTCTCAGTTTCTTTAAACCAGTTGGGCTTCGTTTTTCGGTTACGGAAGAAGTCAAAGATTTGTTTAGTTAATCTGTTGGAATTCATTCTGAGAAGATGACCATAAAAATTTATTCACCTTTTTCGCGTAGAATCTGAAAGTTCTTCAATTTTCTTGTAGAGTGTTTCATTTTTTATGTGTATAATCTTATTGTGTTGAAATTTTGGCCCAATGATTTTTCTTAAAATTTCTCTTTCCTTTAGCTCAAGTTTCTCCATTTGGCCTTTGAAATTCATGTTAAGTGTTTCTGCTGCATACAGTGCTTCTGGCTTAATCACTGTCTTGTAATGTGTAATTTTGGACCCCATGAAAGGGATTTTTTGTTGTACGTATTTTTTGTTAGTTGGAAGGCCAATTCAAGTTTATTTTTTCTGGATTCCATTGCTTTGCTTTCCCCAGCATTCCAACTAATCCATTTTCCTAGATATTTGAATTCTTTTACTATTTCAATCTCCTGTTCTTGAACTTTGAGGTATTCACATGAGTACTTGATGTTTGTCAATATCTTAGTTTTTTCAAAGGAGACGTGAAGACCAATTTTAGCTGCTTGTTTCTTTAGTTCAATGATTTGCTCCCGTGCTTTATATGGAAGTAAATTTCACTTTTTAAGAAATTAATTTCTCGCTATTGCTAGTATGCATATCATACCATCACTACTTCATAAGTTGTTTTGCTGCCCAAATAACAAACCACTTCTATAATATTGTTGTTGTTGTGGTCTTCAGTCCTGAGACTGGTTTGATGCAGCTCTCCATGCTACTCTATCCTGTGCAAGCTTCTTCATCTCCCAGTACCTACTGCAACCTACATCCTTCTGAATCTGTTTAGTGTATTCATCTCTTGGTCTCCCTCAACGATTTTTACCCTCCACGCTGCCCTCCAATACTAAATTGGTGATCCCTCGATGTCTCAGAACATTTCCTACCAACCGATGCCTTCTTCTACTAAAGTTGTGCCACAAGCTCCTCTTCTCCCCAATTCTATTCAATACCTCCTCATTAGTTACGTGATCTACCCATCTAATCTTCAGCATTCTTCTGTAGCACCACATTTCGAAAGCATCTATTCTCTTCTTATCTAAGCTGTTTATCGTCCACGTTTCACTTCCATACATGGCTACACTTCATACAAATACTTTCAGAAACGACTTCCTGACACTAAAATCAATGCTCGATGTTAACAAATTTCTCTTCTTAAGAAATGCTTTCCTTGCCATTGCCAGTCTACATTTTATATCCTCTCTACTTCGACCATCATCAGTTATTTTGCTCCCCAAATAGCAAAACTCCTTTACTACTTTAAGTGTCTCATTTCCTAATCTAATTCCCTCAGCATCACCCGACTTAATTCAACTACATTCCATTATCCTCGTTTTGCTTTTGTTGATGTTCATCTTATATCCTCCTTTCAAGACACTGTTCATTCCGTTCAACTGCTCTTCCAAGTCCTTTGCTGTCTCTGACAGAATTACAATGTCGTCGGCGAACCTCAAAGTTTTTATTTCTTCTCCATGGATTTTAATACCTACTCTGAACTTTTCTTTTGTTTCCTTTATTGCTTGCTCAATATACAGATTGAATAACATCGGGGAGAGGCTACAACCCTGTCTCACTCCCTTCCCAAACACTGCTTCCCTTTCATACCCCTCGACTCTTATAACTGCCATCTGCTTTCCGTACAAATTGTAAATAGCCTTTCGCTCTCTGTATTTTACCCCTGCCACCTTCAGAATTTGAAAGAGAGTATTCCAATCAACATTGTCAAAAGATTTCTCTAAGTCTACAAATGCTACGAACGTAGGTTTGCCTTTCCTTAATCTTTCTTCTAAGATAAGTCGTAGGGTCAGTATTGCCTCACGTGTTCCAACATTTCTACGGAATCCAAACTGATCTTCCCCGAGCTCGGCTTCTAATAGTTTTTCCACTCGTCTGTAAAGAATTCGCGTTAGTATTTTGCAGCTGTGACTTATTAAACTGATAGTTCGATAATTTTCACATCTGTCAACACCTGCTTTCTTTGGGATTGGAATTATTATATTCTTCTTGACGTCTGAGGGTATTTCGCCTGTCTCATACATCTTGCTCACCAGATGGTAGAGTTTTGTCGGGACTGGCTCTCCCAAGGTTGTCAGTAGTTCTAATGGAATGTTGTCTACTCCGGGGGCCTTGTTTCGACTCAGGTCTTTCAGTGCTCTGTCAAACTCTTCACGCAATATCATATCTCCCATTTCATCTTCATCTACATCCTCTTCCATTTCCATAATATTGTCCTCAAGAACATCGCCCTTGTATAGGCCCTCTATATACTCCTTCCACCTTTCTGCCTTCCCTTCTTTGCTTAGAACTGGGTTTCCATCAAAGCTCTTGATATTCATGCAAGTAGTTCTCCTTTCTCCAAAGGTCTCTTTAATTTTCCTTTAGGCAGTATCTATCTTACCCTAGTGAGATAAGCCTCTGCATCCTCATATTTGTCCTCTAGCCATCCCTGCTTAGCCATTTTGCACTTCCTGACGATATCATTTTTGAGATGTTTGTATTTCTTTTTGTCTGCTTCATTTATTGCATTTTTATATTTTCTCCTTTCATCAATTAAATTCAATATTTCTTATGTTACCCAAGGGTTTCTACAAGCCGTCGTCTTTTTACCTATTTGATCCTCTGCTGCCTTCACTATTTCATCCCTCAAAGCTACCCATTCTTCTTCTACTGTATTTCTTTCCCCCATTCCTGTCAATTGTTCCCTTATGCTCTCCCTGAAATTCTGTACAATCTCAGGTTCTTTCAGTTTATCCGGGTCCCATCTCCTCAAATTCCCACCTTTTTGCAGTTTCTTCAGTTTTAATCTACAGTTCATAACCAATAGATTGTGGTCAGAGTCCACATCTACCCCTGGATATGTCTTACAATTTAAAACCTGGTTCCTAAATCTCTGCCTTACCATTATATAATCTATCTGATACCTTTTAGTATCTCCAGGGTTCTTCCATGTATACAACCTTCTATGATGATTCTTAAACCAAGTATTAGCTATGATTAAGTTATGCTCTGCGTAAAATTCTACCAGGTGGCTTCCTCTTTCATTTCTTAGCCCCAATCCATATTCACCTACTATGTTTCCTTCTCTCTTTTTTCCTACTGACGAATTCCAGTCACCCATGACTATTAAATTTTGGTCTCCCTTCACAACCTGAATAATTTCTTTTATCTCATCATACATTTCATCAATTTCTTCGTCATCTGCAGAGCTAGTTGGCATATAAACTTGTACTACTGTAGTAGGCGTGGGCTTCGTGTCTATCTTGGCCACAATAATACGTTCACTATGCTGTTTGTAGTAGCTTACCCGTACACCTATTTTTTTATTCATTATTAAACCTACTCCTGCATTACCCCCATTTGATTTTGTATTTATAACCCTGTATTCACCTGACCAGAAGTCTTGTTCCTCCTGCCACCGAACTTCACTAATTCCCACTATATCTAACTTTAACCTATCCATTTCCCTTTTTAAATTTTCTAACCTACCTGCCCGATTAAGGGATCTGACATTCCACGCTCCGATCCGTAGAACACCAGTTTTCTTTCTCCCGATAACAACGTCCTCTTGAGTAGTCCCCGTCCGGAGATCCGACTGGGGGACTATTTTACCTCCGGAATATTTTACCCAAGAGGACGCCATCATCATTTAATCATACAGAAAGCTGCATGCCCTCGTGAAAAATTACGGCCGTAGTTTCCCCTTGCTTTCAGCCGTTCGCAGTACCAGAACAGTAAGGCCATTTTGGTTAGTGTTACAAGGCCAGATCAGTCAATCATCCAGACTGTTGCCCTGTA
The DNA here is from genome assembly GCF_023898315.1 of Schistocerca nitens. Taxonomy (NCBI): domain Eukaryota; kingdom Metazoa; phylum Arthropoda; class Insecta; order Orthoptera; family Acrididae; genus Schistocerca; species Schistocerca nitens. The sequence goes on along the minus strand of NC_064621.1, from coordinate 276,419,123 downwards.
ACTACTGAAAAGGCAGCTGCCCCTCTTCAGGAACCACACGTTTGTCTGGCCTCTCAACAGATACCCCTCCGTTGTGGTTGCACCTAGGGTACGGCTATCTGTATCGTTGAGGCACGGAAGCCTCCCCACCAACGGCAAGGTCCATGATTCATGGGGGGGTCAATAATATTAGTATCTCATTTTCTAATCTGATTTTTTCATCATCGCCTGATGTAAGTCTACTACGTTCCAGTATCCAAGTTTTACATGTGTTGATGCTGATCTAATAGTCTCTTTTCTATTGATTCCCTTCAAGCGCTCATACAAGCTATTTTCTGAGAGATTTACTGTGTCCTGGGCGAACCACAAAGCAGATACAATGAAAGAAGAAAAAATCGTCTTTCTCCAGTCACGACCTTCTTAAAATCGACAATTACGTCGTGTGTAGCCAAGTACATATTTTGTTGAAACTGAATCAAGGAGTTTCTCAAAACCAGAGAATCGCAGCTAAATGGTATTTCATATGCATTTGTCCTTCCCACGATTTCGTTCACGGCTTTCAAACGGTCCACTGTGTTCTTCTATCCACTTTAAAGCAAATTTATTTTTCTCCCTGTTTAAAACCCAAACTTCTTGTATGAGTGTGGTGATAATTTATGTAAAAATTTTACACATTACAGAGGGGAGCCTCTGTCTCCTTTCTGGTAGCATAGACTAAATGAAGGTCTCTTATAGTTTTGGCTAATTGGCTTTCACTGTTGTTATTAATTTAGCACATAGACTAACTGAAGCATTGTTACAGTTTTGGCTCATTACCTTTCTTAGTTGTCATTCCTTAATAATTTAACAAGTAGCAAATGTTGTATCTCTTTGCCCACGATTTATTGAAATGTTATCTTCAGGTCTCACTCTTTACTCTTCATTTCAATTTCCACGTATCTCCGCTGACAATACTTGAACAATATTGTAATTTTCAATATTAATAGTTAGTTCCGTACGAATCATTACTTGACTCATGTAAACATTTCAATAAATCTCGGTATACTTCAATAATTTTTCGTATCAATTGATAAAAAATCGTGTCTGGCCAACATAACGTTATGTTATTTTTTTATATACTGTGAGAGGCACCCACTTGCCTTACTCATACTGTGGCATCAAGCAGTCAGGCCCGCAAGATGAGTGGCTTGCCAAGCGAGTGGATTCTTCCTTATTTTATCGAGTAACATGAATTCTCGTATCTTACTATTTAGTTACAAATTACCCTCCTGTATGAATAATACGCAACGGAAACACGCATCTGACTATCAGTGATTTATAGAACCCTGACTGTACACTACGCACTGGCAATACCACATTTTACTTTTTGTCTTTTATTTAACGGCTTTTATATAAATTCGGGACATTATGACAACATACAATTTAATGAAAAAGGCCACCAATCTCTTTCTTTTCACTATCTGATTTATTCCTAAACACACAAATTCTACAACCTACAACAATATCACATGAGAAATTCCGCCCAGTGGGCATGGCTTTACATTAGTGAATCTCTATATTATGGTCTCGTAATCTATTTACCGCAACAGTGCACTTTCTGGATAGGATGGTGGATCCTTTATTATATCTCACGCTTCGACTCTCACAATCATCCTCACGAAACTTTCCTCCAGATCGAGCGATACAGAAGGAACAAGCATAACCCACAAATCTTTTGAAACTACCTTTCTACTCCCCCACGCAAACCGCACATACCCAAATTACATGACATACACCACACAACAATATGAAATACTACACAAAGAATGGTTACAACATTATCACTTTCCGCTTTCCCACTTCAATCAATATTTATCCCAGTTTCACACGACACTGCCCCACTTTGTAATTCTACTTTCCTACTGTGAACTCTGGAGATAAACGCACGTCTTCCTGTGCAATGCAAGCCAAGTGGCATTGCTGGATAGACAGCCGACTCACCTTGATTTTCTCTCAGAGTTTAAATCTAGCGTCACACGGAATGATATTTCTTAAATATTTCAACTTATGATACACACGCTATTTCTTAAATATTTCAGCTTATTGTACACACGCTAGTAATTCAGCTTAACTTAAGCACACGGAAGTATCTCAACTTATAACTACACGTGGTTTCATTGTGACCGTTGGTTTACTACAATTCCCTTAATATTACCTGCCTGACATTTAATTCTCCCCACAAAAGTTCCTGAGATAGAAAAATTATTAATTCAAACTACTCTTAAATATTCCACATGCATACCATGCCTCCACTCTTTCATTACGGAGCACAACAAAAAACAGGTCTTTACAGCAGAAGGTCCAGCGGCAGAGTGCTGAAACATGGCCGTATTCCGGTTCTCTCGCACCTCTGTCGAAGTGGGAGAAGCACCTTGCTACCTTATTGGTCAGCCACATTTCAGGCGCTCAAAGCTCTGGTAAAATTTTCATCTCTTTGGTTTCACCAAAGGTTCGACTCAAAGATGATCATATATTCCCATTCACTATCTGTGGTTAGCAGACGATCATACATTCATTCATTTCACAGATCTCACCAAACTGGATGTAGGGATTTATTTTGAGGGAGTGCACATGTGATCAGTTAAATAAATAAATTGTCAATCTTTCCCACACTGGTATCCGGCTTCGCTGTATTAATTGAAATTGAGTTACTTTACAAAAAAAATGTGTTGTTCTGACAAAAATAATGAAGTATTTCGTACCTATTTTCAATGTTGGGCGGTACTGTACCCTTTCACCACCGGCTACCCATGCAGAAAAAAATGGCACGGTACTATCCTTGCAATGCGAGGGTAGTTCCGAAAATTTTTTTTAGAAAACAGTATTTGAACAAACATAGCAAGTCATCAAAATAACCAGGAGGAGACCTTAGCCCCTGGTGACCTCAAATTGACGACCAAATGTTGTTACTTTACCAAATTATTGACAGTTGTTGCATTATTGTACTCTCCACAATCCGGAGTAACGTACACATACAAATTTATAACAATCCACATGACAAATAAAACCTCACATCATACAACTAAAAAATAATGTTGAGATAAAAATTTGCTTTAGTTACTGGGATCTTCGTTATATTTATGAGTAATCCAAATTTCAATAGTTCTAAAACAAATAAAAAAATACTAATTGTACTCATGAAATTTTAAATAGCTCACCGTCCAAACACAGAACAAGTAATCTGACATTCATAAATTGCGTTGTAATAATCTTTACACGGCAATGTCTAAATACAAAACAAAATCAACGAAAGAAAAAAAATTTCGTACACTAGTTACACGTAGAATGTCAGGCTCCATACCATTACTCTAAAATATACCTCAAACCTACAGGGAAATAAAACTGAGAAGAGAAACAATGAAATATACCACAAGTTACATACTGGTTACGTAATATAGTTCGTCTAAGACATCATGTCATACCTCATTAACTATCATCACCTAAGCAATTGCCACAACTACTCGACAATGAGTTTAATCTTATCCTCATCCATCAGTACAAATACCTGCTGCTGAGCCAGTCAGTCGATCAACTTTGATCAATACACGCAGTAAATAGTTTAGCAATCAGTGCTTGAATCCACCAGTAGCTCTCTTATCTTACTCTACTGCTTATTTCTCTGTTGTCACACATTTAGACGACAAGAACTTGCATTTCGACTAGCCTTCGTTACACTTCAATGTGAAATATCACTACTGTGATAATGGAAATAAGTGGCTTCAGTCAAAACACCAACAAGATTATTACTATGCACGACATCAAAATGCATCAGTTAATTCCGATATTTGTTGTGCAATGCAAACTCTTGTCCCCTGTGACAATCTTACTGACCAATGCAACAAGGGCCGCTACGTTAGTATTACGCCACTGGCTAATAATTAAAGCATCATTGTACCAAATATTCTAATAAACATGCTACGTGAACTTGATAACCCAGAACAAACAAAAAAAAAACACTAACTATTCTAAACACAAATGTTAATAAAATACAATTACGCTTGCTGTCCCTTCAGGAATGAAACATATAAAAAAACATTTACAAAATTACAAATACATTATTCCCTATCTTGCGAGTCACACGGAAACATTTCATTCTGAGATTTTCTTGGGGTCAAACAGTTGCTGATAGTTTTCCTAGAAACACTGTCTCGGTGTCAAAGCTCTCCCATGGTTACCCGGACGAAAGTCTTTGAGTCACTCAAATCGGCATTTTGAACACACACTGAACAGTAAACTGTATCTCTCATTAAACACAAATGTCATAGTCACTCTCAGAGTACCATCCACACGAATCTGTTCGTCCAAAAAATGGCCCTACAACTACTATTACCCACGGTTCTGTCCTTTCAGTTCATGGTGTGATTAAAAGTCGTAAGTTTCAACAAACAGCACTTATTCCCGCACTAATTCAAGAAATGTCTCCTACTACAAGTGCAAATGTCAATGTCCCACTCTAGTTTCTTGCGTTCATACAATAATTAGTCACCAAACGACAACTGTCCTCTAAGTATACCAAGTGTCCCACATGCAATTCACAAAGCACACTTAACAAGTCACTGCCAAAAGTTTATGGATCCCACCGTTAAGTGGTCAAGACAAAACAAAACAATCGTCCTGTCTGCTAAAGACAAAATCTTTTCCACCACTCACAACGTGGAAACACCAGTCCTTCACTTTCCACCTTATGGAGACGTACGAGCAGTCATCTTGTTTCACGGCTCCACAGTCCAGTACTAGTTAATAGTTGCTGGTAACAAATGCCCGCCGGGCTCTGCCGCGCATCGTCCATTCTGCCGTGGCGCCTCTGCGCGCGCTGTTGAGCAGAAGAAACCACCCGCTGTTGCCTCCGCGGGACACCTTCCCCAGTCGTAAGTGTGGCGGAGCTTATGAATGGCCAGTGGTACGCGTGTGTCGCCCCAGGCCGTTGACCTGCTGTAGCGGGCGCGTGGAGTGTACCTCGACCGGCAGTGGAGTGGGGAGTGCCGCGGCTCTGTCGCCCGTCGTGATGGCAACGTCAGCTCGGCCCGCTAGCGGTATGGGCGTTACGACACCCAATCAGTCAGACCCTTCCGTTCATCTCGCAACATTACAGACAAAAAGGATATTCTTACATTCATTGATTACATGTATGATCTATTAGATACATTGGTAATAAAAGAATCTTTGTTCTAAAAAACATAAAATTATACACCCTAGTTTTCTACCCATACAACATCAACACTTATCCATCCCTTTTCTATAGACAGCCCACACTCGTGCTATTCATTGTACCTGTCGTCCCTCATACAAAACATGAAAGTGTAAAAAAAACAAAAGGAATAATAAACAATCTATACAGCTCATAATTACAATATCAAATAGTAGGCTACTCTAACATCCTATCACAGTGAAAATATTAGAAACTGTATTGTAAAACTACAATATACAATGAACTTTTGTGCTTGTGACAGACTGAAATTAATACCCCTTGAAAGTGTTCTAACAAAAAATAAGAATAATCCACACAGCTCACAATTACCTACCACATGTTGTTAAATAGTAAACTACTTTAACATCCTAACACAACAAACATTTTAGAAACTGATCACTCTAAATCTACAACATACAATTCACCTTTGTGCCTGTGACGGACTGAAATTAGTATCTTTTTATATATTTTACATTTTATTATATATAACAACATTTCTAGGACACGTATGTATCATCCACATGATGTCAGATCCTGACCTGCCATCGAGGTTCATCCCAATCAAACAATACATAATAATGTTTTAGTTACAGATCGGTAGCATCCCCTTTACAGGAGTGTGCGCATTGATCACACTACTCTACGACTCTCACTCACCAGACATCACATTTTCCTTCTCATTCAATCCATTAATACACTAACAGAATAGGTCTAGAAGTCAGCTAACCTTAACACCACCACACTCACGACAACATACCATACCTTTGCTCCCTTATACTCAACCACATAACACATGAAGCTGTTTCGGAGATAGCATTCCAGTCTCCGAATTCGTCCTTTCACTTTGGCACCTCTCTCCATCGGCTTATCTCCGCATTCGCTTTACCCATTAATCATTCTGCTAAACACCAACTTAGAATTGCGACATTTCATCTAAGAACAAAAAATACACAAATTATTCAACCTCCAAAATAACTGTACACATTATTGGTACCGTTTTGATTAGTTATACTGGTACCAGGCTTCAACAACAACAAAAAATATTATTTTTGCCAAATCGCAAATGTTATGCTAAGAATTAGATCTACACTTATATCACATCTGACGTCAGTATTCCACAACGTTCACCATCTGGGTCTCATACTCCCTTTACGTCCTTTCATATTGTGCAGTTGTCCTCATCTCTTCATTCGTATTTCGGCTCTCCGTCCGTCCATTACTCCATCATTTCCTGGTCTTCCTTCGCCATTGGCATCAATCTCTATTGCAGCATACACAGGCCTCTCTGTAACATACATCTAAGACATCTCCACATTATTAATTCTACTCACCTTTATTTACCACTGTTTCATCACGTCGAATCTCTCTTTATTAATCACACTGCTTCACGTCGCTTCTTTCCTTACATATCACCTTTATCCACTACTATTTATCACGTCGCTTCTCTAGCTACCATCTTTATTCACTCATTAATCATCACGTCGTTTCTGCTTGATCCTCATTCATATGACAAAAAATACGTACATACACCACTCCGTCGACTCCTGTTCATGACTCATTCGACCAGTCTATTCCGTCATACTTCCTGACATCCGGCCTGAAAATTCTTATGTTCGATTTGACCCTGCACAACGTTACACACCACAAATAAATACACTGACTATCTACCATAAATTGCCTACCTTAGATCTATCCTTAAATTTTCCATAATTTGATGTTAGAAATGTGATGAAGCCCACGAGATTGTTTTCCTTTGATCGTCTCAATCAATACAGCATTTTCATGGACAATCCGCCTCACTCTGAATGGTCCACTATACACAGTAAAGAATTTCCTAGTTAGGAATATGTGCTTACACGAAAATTAAATGTGTGCAGAGAATATACAAGCTGGGAGAAATGGGCAACCCAAGTGTTAGTAACTTTGGTGCTAGTGGCCTCTCTCACTAACACCAGATTCCGAACAACCATACACAGCACTTCATTATAACTGTCACCACAACAATGACATCAGATGGCATCTAATTTAAAAACTTCGATCACAATGTTTACCTCTTACATTACGTGTTTAGCACCTGCCATAGTCAAATCGCACTAATTAAACTGGACTCATTGGCATTATTATATAACATTTTAGCAACTGGTTTCTTTGAGAAAACAGACCTTTTACTTTACTGCTCGAAATAAAAATTTGCAAATTTTGCTGAGATACCTGCCTAACAGATGCCATTACTGGTGTTTTATTCTCTGATCAGAAGTATGGTATCTGCATTCCTACATATTAGTAGAGTTTGTCCGCTACATAGACAATTTTCAGTGCCAGCTGCATGTGTTTTAAGGTAAGATGCTAAGGGCTGATATGTTGTATTTGTTTCTCCTACCCTTCCATCTATTACGACAAGAATGAAATGCCAGGATTCCATGCTCTCCTGTCATTCTGATACTTTCTGCGGTTCCTATCCTCGACACTATCTGACCTATGAGTCGTGGCTCCGTTCACGATATTGCTCTCATTACCCAATCCTTGTAACAAGTGCTGAAATGACGCGGAATCGTCTAAGCCTCTGCCTGCCATCACTATACCTCTGCGCAATCTCACTGGCAACTTATTTATACAGATTCTAATGAACTCCCCAGGTTCGTATGTCACCTCCAAATACCTGTTTCGTCTGAACATTTCCTGATAGCACGACACTGAATCCCTTATACCACCTTCGTTACGATTTGGCATCATCAATATGCTTAGCGTAACCTGGTCCTTTTCAGCCAGAATTCATTTAAATAGCTACTACAGTCTTTAATGTCTTCCTGCATTTTCGCACTAGCCTCGTCCCTCAAATAGTTATACACAAACTTCCTTTTTAGGAGCAGTCCCCACGATGAAGGTAATGAATCTTGAAATTGAGACAGCCTTGGACTGTACCCAGTTGGGTTTGCCACCTGTTTTATCTGACACAACCGTTCTTCTGACTCTGTGAATTCGTTTTCCTCTTTCTGCCTATTTTCGTTTTTTATCTCACTCTCCCTCTGCAATCTACCTGGTGGTGTGTCACCTTCGCTACTGCACGCTAATTGCAACTGTGGTAGTTCTTCACTATGTTTCCTACTTATTTCTAATTGTGCCTCTTTAAACTGTAATGGTGATTGTATCTCCTCCTGGTCGGCATAAACCTCTCGCTGCGTACTGTCAGAACCTGTCTCGCCTCTTGTACTGATCTTTTCTGCATCTGCACTAATCGTATTCATTCTGACCACTACCTCTTTGATTCGCTCATCCGGCAACACGTCCATACGCTCAGTAGTATCACTCTCTATTGCAAATACTTGTACCTCCAAATTATTAGCTTTTTCTTTCACGGCGTCACATACTTCCTTCAACGCACCCAGATTCTTCTCCCCCTCATCTAACCGATTATTAACTGCGGGCAGACGCTCATCGATAACTGTGTGTAACTTCCTCATTGCCTCTTTATTTCCCTTATCCATTGCCTCCAATTTTTCCTTATTTGCTTCCAATTTTTCCTTAGTTGCTTCAAATCGTTCCTTATTCTCCCTATCTCTCTCCTTATTATCTCTATTGATTGCTTCTAATCTTTCGTTATTTGCTTCCAATTTTTCCTTAGTTGCTTCAAATCGTTCCTTATTCTCCCTATCTCTCTCCTTATTATCTCTATTGATTGCTTCTAATCTTTCGTTATTTGCTTCCAATCCTTTCTTCATCGCTTCCAATCCTTTCTTAGTCTCCCTATTCATCGCTTGTAAAAACTGTAGTATCACATCGTTATTTCCTACTTTCGACGCGCTCACCTCGTTCGCCTGAGAAACTGTAGCTTCGCTAAGGGTAGCTGCACTTTCACTGCATACCTGACCTAGTCCCGACTCGCCCGCGTCGTCGGGAAAAGCCCGCGTTTGTGGACAAAGCCTACCGCATACAGGATCACCCAGCTGTGGTCCACTGAACAATACAGCCCCTACGGAGTGTTTGTCGTTCTCGCTCATTAACCCATGGTCAACAGCTACTTCCTGCTGCACTGCTACGTTCACCCCATAATCGCTATTCTCCATGGTGGCTACGCTTTTCGACTGCGACCTAGTTACTACGGACATTACGCAAAAAAAATTACACCACGATCTTCCAGCCTTGGACTATATAGCAATTAATTACATAAAAAAATAAAATAAAAGATCCTCGCCAATCCAGAAAGAAATTGCAAACAGAAAAAATTTTACTTCTTAGCGCTATCACAATATATTCCATCAAAAAATAAAAAAAATTAACAGCAAACCCTAACAACAAAATATCCTAACAAAAATAATCCTGGCAGGGTCGAAATTATGAGAGGCACCCACTTGCCTTACTCATACTGTGGCATCAAGCAGTCAGGCCTGCAAGATGAGTGGTTTGCCAAGCGAGTGGATTCTTCCTTAATTTATCGAGTAACATGAATTCTCGTATCTTACTATTTAGTTACAAATTACCCTCCTGTATGAATAATACGCAACGGAAACACGCATCTGACTATCAGTGATTTATAGAACCCTGACTGTACACTACGCACTGGCAATACCACATTTTACTTTTTGTCTTTTATTTAACGGCTTTTATATAAATTCGGGACATTATGACAACATACAATTTAATGAAAAAGGCCACCAATCTCTTTCTTTTCACTATCTGATTTATTCCTAAACACACAAATTCTACAACCTACAACAATATCACATGAGAAATTCCGCCCAGTGGGCATGGCTTTACATTAGTGAATCTCTATATTATGGTCTCGTAATCTATTTACCGCAACAGTGCACTTTCTGGATAGGATGGTGGATCCTTTATTATATCTCACGCTTCGACTCTCACAATCATCCTCACGAAACTTTCCTCCAGATCGAGCGATACAGAAGGAACAAGCATAACCCACAAATCTTTTGAAACTACCTTGCTACTCCCCCACACAAACCGCACATACCCAAATTACATGACATACACCACACAACAATATGAAATACTACACAAAGAATGGTTACAACATTATCACTTTCCGCTTTCCCACTTCAATCAATATTTATCCCAGTTTCACACGACACTGCCCCACTTTGTAATTCTACTTTCCTACTGTGAACTCTGGAGATAAACGCACGTCTTCCTGTGCAATGCAAGCCAAGTGGCGTTGCTGGATAGACGGCCGACTCACCTTGATTTTCTCTCAGAGTTTAAATCTAGCGTCACATGGAATGATATTTCTTAAATATTTCAACTTATGATACACACGCTATTTCTTAAATATTTCAGCTTATTGTACACACGCTAGTAATTCAGCTTAACTTAAGCACACGGAAGTATCTCAACTTATAACTACACGTGGTTTCATTGTGACCGTTGGTTTACTACAATCCCCTTAATATTACCTGCCTGACATTTAATTCTCCCCACAAAAGTTCCTGAGATAGAAAAATTATTAATTCAAACTACTCTTAAATATTCCACATGCATACCATGCCTCCACTCTTTCATTATGGAGCACAACAAAAAACAGGTCTTTACAGCAGAAGGTCCAGCGGCAGAGTGCTGAAACATGGCCGTATTCCAGTTCTCTCGCACCTCTGTCGAAGTGGGAGAAGCACCTTGCTACCTTATTGGTCAGCCACATTTCAGGCGCTCAAAGCTCTGGTAAAATATTCATCTCTTTGCTTTCACCAAAGGTTCGACTCAAAGATGATCATATATTCCCATTCACTATCTGTGGTTAGCAGACGATCATACATTCATTCATTTCACAGATCTCACAAAACCGGATGTAGGGATTTATTTTGAGGGAGTGCATATGTGATCAATTAAATAAATAAATTGTCATTCTTTCCCACACTGGTATCCGGCTTCGCTGTATTAATTGAAATTGAGTTACTTTACAAAAAAAATGTGTTGTTCTGACAAAAATAATGAAGTATTTCGTACCTATTTTCAATGTTGGGCGGTACTGTACCCTTTCAACTGTTACTGTTATCTATTAGTAACGTAACAAGACTACCGCTAACACCTACACAATCTGCGCTGACTACTCAATTTATCGACCTTCTACATAATTTTTTTCTGTAATTATAAAATGTACTTCATACTTGTTCTGTTTGTATTGATCATGATGTTACAAAGCGTTCTGTAAGTGGGAACACTGAAAATGTTTTAGTGAATTTGCAATATTTATGAGATTGTTTCCTAACTACACAAACACAGCAATCTTTGTGCGAGGAGGTTCGTCCTACAGGAAGGACCGCCCCCAGTGTTTCAAGTGTTTCAACGTTGTGTTCTACCACGGGGTAGAAGTAGTACCAGTATTGTAGCGTGTCGAGTCTTCGCGCCTGAAGAAAGGACGCAGGCTGCGGCAGAGGTTGGGAGCTACTCTGGAAATACGACTCTCAAATTGCCTTTAATGGGAGAATATTGACGCAAGCACGTCATGTGATGGCGATGTGGGAAACTGCAGAATAATCTACCGTGTAGCAGTGTTAGCTTGGGCGTGGAATGTGAAGTATTGTTTGAAGATGCTTTTCTAAGAGAAAAAACCCGTCGTTTCACAAGTTTTGTAAAAGAAGATCAGCGTTCTCCATTTCTCATATCTGAACAGGAAAATGTGTGTGTTTATCAAAACTGTGTACGTGTTAAGGTAATCACTGAGAACTTGACATTAGATAAGATCTTCCTTCTTTTCCTGTTAAGTGCATTTGATAGCCTTTTTTATTATAATGTTAATCAACAATGGTTTCTAACCTCTTAAAATAATACATTACGTAATCTGATGGTTTGCAACTACTTGAAAACCGCATTTTCTAAGGGAAACGTAGAAGTCACAATTACTTTATTTAAGTTTATTGACTTGAGTACGTGTAAACATTTCAACTTTGAACCGAAAGTATTTTCATATTTATGTGCGGTTAACATTAAACAATAAGAGACATAAGCTTTGTACGTATTAGGGTAATTTAATAAAAGGATTCCTGCTTTCCGTTACTATTCGAAGAGTAACCTTTGCAGAGGTCTGAAATGAAACATTCATCCTCGTAGCTCAATAAAGTCTTACAAGCTTGTTAAATGAGAAACGATTTTGGTATTTAAAAAAGGGAACCCTGCGTTCGTAGTCTCATTTACACGTACCAAAATGAAAACATCGTAAAAATGTCCTGCTGCGATTGGTGAACGATTTTTATTCAAAGTTTTCGCAGGTGGATTCATGTAAGGTACATTATACTGGCTTCCGTCTCAGTTGCATGCACTAATAGTAATGCAACCATACAAAGAATGTATAATAGAAGAGAGTACTGAAGATATGCTAAGGAACGACCATACATTCTTTGTCATTAAGATTACTATAAAAAGCATTCAGGTCACGGTTAAGTAACTAAAAACTCACCCACAGTGAGATTTTTATTTTGAATCTTTATTTGGACGTAACTATCAGTAAAGTACACTGAGATGACAAAAGTCATAGGATAGCACAGGCATATACTGGTATATAGAAGACCGTAGTATCGCGTATAAAAAGGCAGTACATTGGCGGAGCTGTCATTTGTGCTCAGGTGACTCATACGAAAAGATTTCCGACGTGATTAAGGCCAAACCAGTGAAATTAACAGACTTCGAACGAGGAACGGTAGTCGCAGCTAGAGGCAGATGTTTCGGAAATCGTTAGGGAATTCATTGTTCCGATTCAGGTATTACCTCTCACCATAGATGGCCTTCGCTTAACGACCGAGAGCAGCAGTGTTTGCGTAGAGTTGTCAGTGCTAGCAGACAAACAACACTGCTGGAAATAACCGCTGAAATCAATGTGGGACGTACGACGAACGTATCCTTTAGGACAGTGCGGCGAAATTTGGCGTTAATTGGCCATGGCAGTAGAGAACCGACTCGAGTGCCTTTGCTAACATCACGACACCGCCTGCAGCGCCTCTCCTGGGCTCGTGACTGTATCGGTTGGACGCTAGACGAGTGGAAAACCGTGGCCTGGTAGCTGAGTCCCGATTTCAGTTGGTAAGAGCTGATGGTAGGATTCGAGTGCGGCGCAGACACCACGGAGGCAAGTTGTCAATAAGTCGCTGTGCAAGCTGGTGGTGGCTCCTTACTGGTGTTGGTTGTGTTTACATGGAATGGATTTCTTCCTCTGGTCCTGCTGAACCGATCATTGACTGCAAGTTTCTATGTTCGGCTACTGGGAGTCCATTGGCAGCCATTCAACGATGGAATGTTTATGGATGATGAAGCGCCAAGTCACCGGACTACAGTTGTTCTCGATAGGTTTGAGGAACATTCTGGACAATTCGAGCGAACGATTTGGCCAACCAGATCGCCCGACAGTAATCCCATCGGACATTTATGGGACATAATCGAGATGTCAGTTCGTGCACAAAATCCTGCACCGGCAACACTTACGGAATAAAGAAAGGTTATAGAGGTTTCATTGTTCATTATTTCTGCAGGGGACTTCCAACGACTTCTGTGGTCCACGCCACGCCGAGTTGCTACACTACGCCGGGCAAAAGGAAGTCCGACACGATCTTAGGAGGTATCTCATGACTTTTTTCATCTCAGTATAATGTCAGCGCTACATGAATAGTGCTTGTTACGTCAGCTTTTGCGTTAGTTTGAACATTTTGCTTCAGGCAGCAAAAAAGTCGCCTTTATTCTGATTATCATGTCAGAAATTCAGGATTAAACTACTCTCACGACACAAAGAAGGAAGGCGAAAAATACGACAAAACAGCTTCTTTAGCCTGCACAGTGGCTCATCATTTTCGGTCAGAGAATTGGCTAACTTAGTAACAAAGAACAGTATAGTTTTTATCAACGGAATTTGAGTCACTTTACATCTGCACAAAACTGCAAATGAAATGAAATGATCGTATGGCATTGTTGGCCGGGAGGCTGCATTCGGGGAGTTCGGCCGCTGTATTGCAAGTCCTTTTTTAGTTGACGCCACTTCGGCGACTTGAGAGTCACTGATGAAAATGATGATGGGCACATAACACCCAGTCCCCTGCCGGGAATCGAACCCGGGCCACTTGCGTGCTAGGCGGTAATGCTACCGCTACGCTACGGAGGCGGACACAGAACTACAGAATAACAACGATGAAAAAAACAGAAGGGCAGAAGGACTCGTGTTCGATTCGCAGTACTTCCTCAGATTTTTTCTGGTGTATGGAGATCTGGAACAGGATCCAGTCTGCCTCGAGAGACCAAATGAGAAGCTGTTTGAATAAAAAAGCAGCGGCGTCAGCAAGATTCATCTGTTGGCAATAATGACTGGAAAGCTTGATAATATGCTGATAACATGTTCAGTGAACGTAGGCTGTCCCTGGTACTGCGTTGTAGGCAGCAGTTTGCTAGTCTCAACGAGCTTAATGCTCATACCCTGAGTGGTGCTTACGTTTATATACAATTTTCCTTAGCTGAATTGTTTTTCTTATTATGTTTTCACTGTATCTCCTCACATCTTCTCCTAGACCTTTCTGATTTTTTTCTTTAATTTCGTTTCTAAGTCTACGATCTTTCGGTTGGTTCGATGTCGAACTCGATCTTTTTCTTTCGTGTGTTAATCTTGTTATCTCTACGTATGTATTACACCCATCATTTTTTTACGGTCTACGTAAGCATGTTCCAGTCCCACTTTACTATTTGTCCCCCTCGACATTTGCTTCCATCGTCAACTCACCTGTTCTTAGATGTGTAACAGATCTTGCAGTCATCCACAGACTTATGATTTCATCTACTCTTTACAGTACTCCTTCATTTCGTATATGGTATCTCCAGTTAGTTTTTACCAGTCATGGATAACGCCACGTTGCAAATGTTTAAGTCTTCTTCTTTTCAGCATTTCTGATGGTCTGCATTTCACTTGATACTGTACTAGACGTACAGTTTCAGGACTTTCTCCCTCACGTCTACATCAATGTCTAGTATCAATAGAATCCTTTTACTGAAGAAAGGTTTCCTCAACCCTATTAGTTTTATGATACCTTGATTCCTGTTCCCCATGTTACTGATATTCTTTTCTTTAACTATCGTTCTGTCTTCAGCAACTGCTTTATTCCATTCGATATTTTCCTCCCTTTTTGCTTCTGCGTACTTAGATTTCTACTACACAGTCAAGTCACATAACGTGACCACCGCTTATGCTCAACGTCAACGTGCAATAACCACTCACAGAGGGCAGGTTGCAGCACTAGCAGTGGACGGTATATAAAACGCGTCGTGGGGACTCGGAAAACAGCGCAGAAACGGACCGATTTATCTGTCACCAAAACGCCGTGATTGCTGGGGTTCAGGCCGAAGATGGAAGCATTTCCGAAAAGGCTATGACTGTAAACTGTTCGCGTGCCACCGTGGTTCAAATATATTGTGAACCACGCCTGTGGAGATGTGTACGGGCGAACAGACGTGCAGCTCTTAAGCAACTGACCGCCCAGATGAATCAAGGAGCTTCCAACAGTGTCTGCGCAACGACTTCAGCGAACGTTGCTGCTTATTGGTCTCCGCAACAGTCGCCTGGTTCATATACCGATGGTGACTGCTATACACCGGCGACGAAGGCTGGAATTTGCACCTCATTACTACAACTGGAAATCCATTGAGTGACAACAGTTCGCCTTATCAGATTATTCACTTTTTGTGCTGCATCTGGTAGATGGTCGTTAGAGTGTACGGTGTGAAACGTCTGAAAGGAAACACACCCTGCAACAATCGTCAGAAGGGTCCAGGTTGGATGAGGGAGCCTTACAGTCTGGGGAATGTTTTCTTAGTACCCGATGCGTGATATCGTAATTCTGGAAGGCACAACGGATTAACACAGCTATGCATGCATCCTAGGGATCGAATACCAGTGGAATCATATTTAAACAAAGGTGTGTGTTCCATGAACATTTAAGTGAAGTGTAAAATGCAAATTTGTATTTTTTTTTAAATTATGCAACCATTTATAAAAGAATTTTTTTGCAATGCAAACTGGATTTTTGTATGCAGTATATAAATAGAAATAAGAAGACGTGCATTTTTCGATAAATGACAATTAGATGTGATAATTAGCATTATTTTGGTGAATTTTATATTTAAATAACGTAGGTATTCGAACGGAAGGAAAAAAATAGAGAAAAATAATGCCCGAAACGAGACTCGAGCTATCGATTATCAGTGTCGTGCGCTTTATGTATACTATGTTTCACCGAAGTGCTCGTAGAACATGCACCTTTGTTTAAATATTCGACTCCATCTGCAGTCGAACCCATGTCCCCCATGCGCCGACTGAGCTCTGCCACAGTACCATGCTGCTACTTGATAACTATGTGCCTTTTTGTATATGAAACATACTTGGAATACCTGAGAGTCGATTTTATCGATAATTTTTGATAGTTGTATCGAACTGCTTTGGGAGAAGTATATAACCGTTCTCAACTTTACGTTTCATAAACATAAAAAATTACAAAAAATCTGTGGCCCTGTGGTTCCCCTGTAAGAGTTGAACTTACTTCATTTGTTCTGGAAAGCACTGTTGAGAAAGTCAAGAAGGTTCTCTGCCAAATAGGCGAATAGAGAAATATGAGGAAAATATTGACCAGAAAAAGGAGCAGAATCATGCTACAAGTATTAACATATCAGAGAATAACTTCCATGGTACTAGAGGGATCGGTAGAGGTCAGAAGCTGCAGAGGAAATCAGAGATTGGTATACACGCAACAAATAACTGAAGCCATACCGCGTAGCATCTAGTGAGAGATGAATAGTGTGGCACAAATGAATAAGTCGCTGCACGACGCATCAAACCACTGCAGAAAACAAATGGCCCACAAATTTCACTCTTGAGGAGTTGCAGCATAGTCGAAATAAGGTCCTCTAGCGATCGAGGAAGTATGTATTTTATTATAAATCTAGTGACTGGATCTATAAGAGAAGAAACACACCGAGCGAATTGGCGCAGTGGTTAGCACAGTGCACTAGAATTCGGGAGGAGGACGATTCAAACTCACGTCAGGACATCCTGATTTCCCTACATTGCTTCAGGCAAATGCCGGGATGATTTCTTTCAAAGGAAATGACCGGTTTCCTTCCCCATCCTTGACACAATCTGAGCTTGTACTCAGTCTCTAATGATCTCGATGTCGACGGGACGTTACACCCAATCTCCTTTCCTTTTTAAAATAAAATGAAAAATTTGAATTTTAGGTCCACTTCGTACTGATCAAATGGTTCAAATGGCTCTGAGCACTATGGGACTTAACTGCTGAGGTCATTAGTCCCCTAGAACTTAGAACTACTTAAACCTAACTAACCTAAGGACATCACACACATCCATGTCCGAGGCAGGATTCGAACCTGCGACCGTAGCGGTCCCGCGGTTCCAGACCGTAGCGCCCAGAACCGCTCGGCCACGACGGCCGGCCTACTTATCAAAATCTTATTCTGGACAAAGTGTACCAGTAGGCACTTAAGTGACAGCTAACGCTTTCAATAGCGCATATAAACGCAATATTTGCCAGATCAGCTGAAAAAAACTGATTTAAACGGCGACGAAAGGACGACATTCTGCGAGACATAGGATGGAATGTCGTAGGTCTGTTTATGAAACGGAATCTACAATACCTGAAAAGGGAAATTCGACGGCTCAGTATAGATATGGTGAGAAAAAGTGAAGTGCATTGGAAAGAAAATGCCTGCTCACATAAAATTATGGTAATATCAACAGAACCAGAAAATGGTGTAATCGCAGTGGGACTCGTAATGAATAGGAAGCTAGGACAGAGAGTAAGTTACCACAAACACACCAGTGATTTCATTATTCCCATAAACAATCGTAATCAAACCAACAGTTCAGATATAAAAGCAGTGTCAAGCAGAAGATGAAGTGACGGAGTATACAAGGGCACTGAACAGGTAACTCAGAACATAATGGTGGATGAAAATCTAATAATTACGAGAGACTGGAATGCTACAGCAGGAGAAGAAAGAAAATGTGCTCGGTAGCAGGAATGAAAAGGGATATTGAATTCTGCAACAAATTTTTGCTATAAATAACGAATACGCTGTCTTGGAAAACACATTGAGGTACGGGGCATACCACCAGGGTTACTTAATGGCGAGATAAAGATAACGAAAACATTTACTGGATCGTAAGGAGTCCCCAGTAGCAGTTAGTCTCAGATCCCAATTTAGTAACAAATAAGAGTAAATTGATGGTTGAGAGAGACGCCAGGAAGAATCAGTGTTTAAGGAAGTGATATACTTAGTTTCTGAAGAATGATGTAGTGTGCCTGAAATTAGCTGAGGCTAGAGATATTGCGATAATGTATACCACAGTAGGCAGTTCAGTTCAAGCGGAGTAAACATCTCTACAAAAGAGTAATCACAGAATTTTGACAAAGGTGGTCCAATAAACGGAAAGCTAGTTAGAAATAAACGAAGATCCGTAGAACAAAAACAGTTTACTTGTTCTTCAACCTGAAAAATGGAATTGTTCTAGCAGGAAGTAACGTATGAATCCACGAATAAGACAAATATTTAAGTACAAGGAAAGTAACTGCTAAAAAACGTTGGATAACGGAGGAAATTATTCAGTCGGTCGACGAAAGTGGGAAGCAAAAAACTGTTCAGGAACAGACATGTAACGAGGACATCGCATCTGATGCAAGTTGTAGCAGGGCATCTGAGTGCCGCTTAGCCCACGTCCCCACAACGTGTTCTGATGGTGTGAATTGATTAGCTAGGTGGCGAGGTTCTGGAGCCAGGTGAATGTTCGCTGATGTGAGTAAAACATTGCTTCGTTTAAGATAATTCTCATTTATTTTTCCGTATCAGTTGCACGTTTTTAATTAGATTTCATGTTTCGATCACTCTGGATCATCTTCAGATCTAACTAGTTGCGTCAGCAGCCCTCCTTGTCTAATCACAGCCCCATATAAGAGTATTGTATTCTTTTCTACCTAGAACACACATCAGAGTACTGTACTCTGATACGTGGTTGTGAGTAGAAAGGACGATTTCTGACTCAACTACTTAGATCTGAGGATGATCCAGAGTGATTGAAACATGTAATCTAATTAAAAATGTGCAACTGATATGGAACAAAATTGAGAATTATCTTAAATATCTTTACAATTGCTGTGTCTCTCAAGACGATTATGTCGACTATAGTGACCGCTATATTTAGCCCTGAGATTTGCGGCAGTGAGCAGCCAGTGTCGGGCGTCGGTCCTGGAGTGCGGAGAACGCACTAAACTCGGCGAGTAGTCTTTGCAGACAGCCTACAGCGTTGGTACAGGGATTGCCAAGATTTCAGCTAGCGGGCCATACCGGAGTCAGAGTGTCAAAGCGCTCAGCCTCACTTCACATTTCCCCTACCGCCACGCCAAGCTCTCTGTGTGCGAGATGGGGGAAGAGGGGAATACAGCGAACGCACCGCATATAACAAGCAGTCCAATCGGACTGCATGCGACTTGGTTTTATGTTTCATATTTCAGAACAACGTAGATCACAAGCGAAACAAGTTTTCAGTATTAATTAATTATTTCTGGCATGCTGAAAACAGAATTTTTACCTGTTACAAACTGTCGGCATACGGACAAACGCGGACGGTTTCACAGAGTTCCACACTAAAGTTACCTCATAATAGCTACTTGTTTAGTTTCATAATGGAAAAAAAGGTCTTTGGCACAAGTATGTAGACAGAAATATTGTAGCACTTTCGCAACCTCTTTATGGGGACTTGGAAAATCTACCTGAGGAAAGCAAAGCAGACGTTCTGGACAGTTTTAAAGTAAAAAGATTCGTTGCTGAAGCTGGGAGTACCAGCAGTTACGTCTGCACATGCACAGGGCGCTTTCAGCTGAAAGGCAAATGGCCTCGAAAACAGCTCGAAAAGAGATGTAAGACTGGCAGTGCCCTCGAAACCTTACAAAGTCACAATGAATTCTTCAAATGTCGCGCTTTCTTTAACGCCAGTGATCTTAGGGAACTGGGCTGTCTAGATTAGATTAGATTAATACTAGTTCCATGGATCATGAATACGATATTTCGTAATGATGTGGAACGAGTCAAATTTTCCAATACATGACGTAATTAAGTTAACATAACAACGTTTTTATTTTTTTGTTTTTTGTTCTTAATTTTTTTCCCTTAATTTATATCTAAAAATTCCTCTATGGAGTAGAAGGAGTTGTCATTCAGAAATTCTTTTAATTTCTTCTTAAATACTTGTTGGTTATCTGTCAGACTTTTGATACTATTTGGTAAGTGACCAAAGACTTTAGTGGCAGTATAATGCACCCCTTTCTGTGCCAAAGTTAGATTTAATCTTGAATAGTGAAGATCATCCTTTCTCCTAGTATTGTAGTTATGCACACTGCTATTACTTTTGAATTGGGTTTGATTGTTAATAACAAATTTCATAAGAGAGTATATATACTGAGAAGCTACTGTGAATATCCGTAGATCCTTAAATAAATGTCTGCAGGATGATCTTGGGTGGACTCCAGCTATTATTCTGATTACACGCTTTTGTGCAATAAATACTTTATTCCTCAGTGATGAATTACCCCAAAATATGATGCCATATGCAATCCGTATTCTTAGATCGTTTCCACAGAAAACTGTTGCATCTGACAATGAAATAATGGGCACAACTTCTGGAATTTTACTCTTCGTTCAACCAATTCCTTTAAGCGCCTGAAAATATAGCACAAAGTACTTCTTGTAGTACAGTACAATGAATACCATCTGTCGATAGTTGTAATTTTTTGCTCTTTCATTGTCATCTAAATGTTTAAATTCTCTCTGCATGGTACTAATTACGTTTCAAGCAAATAAGCAATACCCGACGCTTATGCGAACTGAGAATTCTCATCCCTCTCTCCTGTCATTCTCATTTATTTTAAATGATTATGACTATAGATCACCAGACTGCCTCTTCTTTGCACAAATAGCCGCTGGATATGTGAACCTCATTCACACCACGAATAAGGAGCGAAAAGTAAGCTGCGCTGACACCACGATTCTGCTGAACTGTCCGCAGCTCGTGGTCGTGCGGTAGCGTTCTCGCTTCCCACGCCCGGGTTCCCGGGTTCGATTCCCGGCGGGGTCAGGGATTTTCTCTGCCTCGTGATGACTGGGTGTTGTATGATGTCCTTAGGTTAGTTAGGTTTAAGTAGTTCTAAGTTATAGGGGACTGATGACCATAGATGTTACGTCCCATAGTGCTCAGAGCCATTTGAACCATCTGCTGAACTCAGACAGTTGCGCCGACCGAAAATGCTGCACTGCAATGCCAAATGAAATGTTGTGCCGTTCCGAGTACTTCCGAGAAAGACCGAACAAACCCGATTGACAGGCTGGCCCTCGGCAGGCCCGTGGGCCTCACACGCTGCACGCGTGAAGTTCGGCCCACCGCGGCTCGTAGACCACGGTGAGCACAGTCTGCCGTCAGCGCTTCGGTAGGTGGAGTAATGCTACGCCAGGCTCCCTGGCTGGAAGCAGGCTGCTAGGGTGGCGTCTGCTCGAGCCGGCCGCATTGGCGGAGAGATGGGCGGCTCAATACAGTGAGAGCGCTAAGTTGAACCAGCTACCCCAGCATGCGGTCCCCTGCAGAAGTAGAGGGTGCCCGCCCAATGCACGGCGACTCTGCTAGTCAGTCCCAGGTGTGAACCTTGGATTACTGGCTGGGGGTCCTGTAGTAGGCAGCAATCAGCCAGTAGGTGTTCCCCTTCTGCTCCACCCCCCACCCCACCCCTCACACAGCTGGAAGGCATCAGTCGCAGCAACAGGCCTAGGTGCAGCTTATAGCAGTTAGCGGAGGCAGCGTCTAATAGTGGCAGCTCGACGACCCGCATCAGGACAGTTACAAGCAGTGGTTATGTCTCGATGCGGGCTGTAGAAGGTGACTGATACTGCATGGCTGAAATGGGCGGTGTTTGTGTGAATTTCACCCACTGACGTCCTGCCAGGCTAGCTCTCTTTGTCACTTAGGAAGGGCAGAAGCCTGGTGTCGGGGCAGGATGTTTGGTAGCCCCGGTTGGTGTTACTGCAGTCTGGCTTACTTACTTGTGCTGTGTCAAAAATGTTCAGCTTTGATGGAGGCCAGAAACCAAATGTTGGACCACCTCTAAGTGCATGTGGAAAGAGGCATTCAGCGAATCAAAATCGTGAACAGAGAGAAATGTATTTGAGCCGTGGCGGGACTGGTGCCAGGGCTATCTTTGGTTAGGCACTATCGATTCCCTCTGGTAGAAGTTTGTCTTCGGAGCCTGGGCCGGCTCAGGATAAAGCGGATAGTACGGGTGGAAAGGGAACAACGTTGGGCACGGCACGCGGAAGGGCGCGTATTAGCGAGACGTTGGAGAGACGGCAGCGAGCACGGTATGCCTGAGAACGGGCGGCAGTTGGCGCCTGATCGTACTGGGGTCAGTAACAGCGGGCCGGCGCTGTGGCCTCTTGGCAACCTCGTGAAGCTATGCGTGTGCTCTCTTCCGTGAAGGAACACGCTGTTACTACCGGACTAAGCAACGTCTGGCGTATTCGCCACATCGATCCAGCAGCTGGCATCAAGTTACGTAATTCAAGTCTTACCAACGATTAGTGCAATATAATGATGATTGCTCTTGAGGCAGCAAAGTGTTGCAAGGACTGTGATGTGACATTAAATGCCCCTTATTAAGTGTGTGCTTCGCTCCTTAATAGTATTGTTCTTACTTCATCTGGCAAGTGTCTGAAACATTGATACGTGTACGCAGCCTTACCGAACGATCTATATTCCGTGTCTAAAGATTGCCGTGTGGTACCTTACAGGGCCACATTAAGTGCTCCATGTGATGCTTGGGTTTTAATGAGCCAGTTCCGTTTGCATCATTCGTGTACGTGGTTCTGCTTAAAGGATTGAAATCAGTTTTATTGCTGTCAATTTTATCGAAATAGTTTTCTGTATAAGTTTGAGTATTAAGGTGAAGGAAGGGTTGTTTGGTTCCCTGTTGTCGCTTCTGATTTATGTTTCAGAGATCGGAAGCAGTCGGCCACCGAAGTGCAGAGCCTCCCCTTTTTAAGTTACTAGCGGGCGTACGGGCGGTGGACTTGGCCTGAGCTCGCGTGTGCTGTTTGGTTCCGATTTCGGTGTTCTGAATGGGGTGGAAGTACAAACGGAGTCCATATCTTAATTCGAAGTACTCAGTCCCCTCCACCGTTCGTGGCCAAGTCGCGGCCTCACAATCTCGGGCCTCATTTATTGTAAAAGCTGCAGTTTTCTAAAACTTGTGGTGGCTCTGCAAGATTGCCCGAGTTAAATGTTTTAAATATTTTTCTTAAGAAATTTGAGGGATTTCTAGAAGAATGTGTCTTAATTGAAACCGTTTTCTAAAATTGCGGTGCAATTTAGCCTTAGTGGCGTATGTCAATTTTGATGGAGAAATAACTGGGTTATTATTGATCAAACTGTCTATAACCTTGTAAAGTTGTTTGGCAATATCTCGCCCGAGAGGGGCGGTTTTCGATGTATGTGAATATAATTGATTTCCTGGTTATTTGATGTAAAGTTTATTTTAAATGATTTACTTGGCCCGAGTGGCGGTTTTTTTTAAATGTTTGCAGAGACATTAATTCGCTTGTGGTTTCATATAACAAGCAGTTTGTAAAGTTTGCTTGAATGGCGTTTCTTAAAGAAATTATCAGATTTATGATTTTAATTCTCTTAATGATTTATCTATGATGCAAATAAATATGTTGAAATGAAATGGTCACTGTATGGGTCATGTCCTTCCACTCCCTTTATATGAAAGGTTAAGGAATTTGCAGTTCAAAAAAGAATTAACGTACCAGTATTCCTGTTTTCTTAAACAATTCCAGACTACATGTGGGAAAATACTAGCCAGTGTACGAGAAATAGGATCTCATGGAACGTGACGGAGTGTACACTGTCGTACCATCTATACACGGTGTTTCAGGAGGAATGGTAAATATTTTAGGAGATGGTAGTATCGACGAGTTGCAATAAAAATGCCATATAACATGTATCCAATTTTTATTGAGTACACAGATACAGCTAAGTTCATATTCGTTTCGTGTGTTGGTACACCGGTTGCTGTAGGTTCTTACGGGCATATTTACCGAATGTCGGCAGAAGATTGTTGATGTTCACGTTGTCAAGTTGGGCTTTAGTTTACATTGAAGTTTTCACTGTGATTTGATGGCCAAGTCTACTGTACTACAGCGTATAAACATGTCGCCCGTATTTACACATGCTGAGTATGCCGATGTGATATTTGTGTATGCGTTTTGTAATGGAAACGCTGCTGCTGCTTGTAGAGAATACGGCATACGCTTTTCCTAACCGCAGACTAATAGATTCAAGAGTGTTTATTCGCGTGTTCAATACACGGCGTGATACTGGTATAGTGACCAACATTCATATTCCCTCTGAATGTGTAAATTAACAGATTGTGGACGAAGTAGATGTTATGCAGTAGATTGAACGTACCCCTCCAACAAGCACACATAGAATTTCTGCACGTTTCGGTGTTCCTCATACAAGAGTATGGCAGACATTACGTATGCAACTGTCCTCCCTATTATTTGCATCTCGTTCAACACCTTCGAGCAGGAGATGAAGATAGATTGGAATGTTGTCATTGGATACTTCAAAATCGCCAGGTAGTCCCATTTTTACTCTTCACTGATGATGCCACTTACACTCATGACGGCATCAATAACACTCGTAATTCACGTCAGTGCTCTGAAGAAAATCCACATGCCATTGTGGAAACACTTTTTCAAGAACGCTTCTCTGTAAATGTATGGTGTGGTTTAGTAGGCAATCAGTTTAGTGGGCCTGTTGTGTTACTGCATCATCTTAGAGGACCCCGTTATCTACGCTTTCTTGAAAATGAGCTTCCAGCATTATTGGAAGAGATTCCTTTGACTACAAGAATACGTTTGTTCATCCAGCACGACGGGGCTCCTGCACATTGTAGTCGTCAGGTGACACATCATCTAAACCTAATATTCCCCGGAAGATGGATCGATAGATATCAGCACGTTTCTTGGCCAACAACGTTCCCGGACCTTATACCTTCGCATTTTTGCCTGTGGGGATGACTGAAAGGCGAAGTCTACAAGGTAAAAGTAACCACAAGAGCCGATTTCATCGTTCGGGTTATGAGTAATGCAGCCCTCATAAAAGAACGTAAAAACAATCTCAGAAGAGCTACACGTAGTGTTATCAAGAGAAGTCAAAAGCGCATTGAACTTCATGGTGGAATTTTCGAAAATCAGCTAGGAATGTCCTCATTTACCTTTGCTTTGAGTTTGTTTTGGTTACATACTAACTGCTGTATCTCTGTACTCAATAAAAATTGGATACATGTTATACGGCATTTTTTATTTAATTCGTCTATTCTACCACCTCCTAAAATATCTACCATTCCTCCTGAAACACCTTGTGGAGCGGTAGAGATCTGAGACAAGAGTTAACGTATTTGTAGGAGTCAGGCAGGAACTTGTATCTGGTATTATAGGAATTCGTGTGGGGGTTCGAGGAAAGGCAATATTTACAAGTCACGCAACCAACACAGTAAGAAATTCTGACTTGCAATAGGTAGCCAGGAGCTCAGAAACCTTACCACAGCTCCTTTCATTTGCAATCGGTCGCAGAGAAAAGCATCCAGTTGCAGTTAAGTGCTGGAATATTTCAGTCTTACTGCAGCCTGCGGGTATCTGCCATTGTCACAGTACCTACAGATAGCAACAGTGGAGAAGGTAGCGTACACATGCGATCAGTAAACCGCATAACCACTCTGGAAACATAACTGCTCTCTCAAACATATGGAACACTTGACCACCTGAGAAATTGCAAATATTTCACCAAACTAGAAATGAGGTCAGGATATCATCAAAAACTAATACCTCTTCAGGATGGGCCCAAGATAGCTTCATGGCTTCTGGGCAATAGGAATGTTTCACCGTTCGGTTAATAAATGCAGCTACTACTTTCCATAGTTTGAAGATGTATTCTTGCATAGATAGAATCCTACCATGTACTTAGTATATCTTTCTGATCTCATTATTTTTTGTGGACAATAGAGTAACATATATAATGATTGAAAAGTCGCGGTCCACCACTTAAAATCACCCGCTGTGCTACTCCTCCAATTAGGCGGCGCTGTCGCTTACGAATAGCTAAGGTGTTTTCGTAGAGTGACCGATATGTGCCGATATTCGCTCAGTGCTGCTATAATAGACTTTAACCTATTCTTATATCTTGTATTTTGCTGTTGTTTCAAGATCCTCTTAGGCACCAGATAATTTTATTGCCACCCGAAGTGTTGCCAATCTTTGAATTTGGAAGAAGTTATTGAGCTCCATCAAATTCAAGTAGTTCTAGTCTGATTTGTTACTGTTTATGGAGTGAGTTTTAATTTGTTTGCGTTTCTAAACTGTTAAAGTTCTGTTTGGAAAGTATTGTATACAAAGTCGTCTAAAATGTAAACAAAGTCGCTTGGTCACAAGCGAATACAGCCTTCCATTCCCCATCCTAACCACATTGGTGTGCAAAACTTAAGTACGAAAGTAGCTTTTTGCATGATGTAGCATTGCCAAGTAACATAGCTCGATTAAATATGGGTCGCGCATAGAAAGAACTACTACGGTACTATACAGAAAGCAACTAAAAGAAATTCGTAATGAGACGAACAGAAATGACACTATTATGCAAAACCAATAATTACGCTGGAGACACCGCGATTTCTGATGGTCCTCCGTGAAACCTGGGACTTAGGGAAAGGCAGGATTCGGTGTGGACGGGGCCGTACTCCGTTATCGTTGGTTGCTCAGTTCTTTAAAAAAAAAATCATGTACAGTTTATTTGGAAACAATTGCAAATAAGATTGACAATAAGGAACAATTATCAAATTTGACTTAAAACACAATATCTAATAAAAAAATTCTTAAGCAAGTTGCACTCATGGTTGAAGGCCTTATTGACCAAAAATTCAAATTATTTGTCGGTTGAAGGCCCCAATACCAATAACCCAGAAAAACAATCTGACAGCTGAAGGACTGCATAGCAAATTCTTAAAAAGCAACTTAACTTCTTCTAGAGATATTTAAAGAACAATCATGAATATTTCAGTGTTAAGATATTTGTCAATTTAAAATTTCTTAAGACAAGTTACACTCAAGCTGAAGGCCTTGTTAACAAGATATTAAAATTATTTGTCAGTTAAAGGCCCCAATAGTAGTAATTCAAAATTAAAAATTTTTTTAAAAAATATTGCTATTTGACCAAATCAAGAGAGAAGTAGGTTCAAAATGGCTCTGAGCACTATGGGACTTAACTTCTGAGGTCATCAGTCCCCTAGAACTTAGAACTACTTAAACCTAAATAACCTAAGGGCATCACACACTTCCATGCCCGAGGCAGGATTCGAACCTGCGACTGTAGCGGTCGCGCGGTTCCAGACTGTAGCGCCCAGAACCGCTCGGCCACACCGGCCGGCAGAGAAGTGGGCCTCAGACAGTGCTCAAAGGATCGACCTGGGAAAGTCGCTCAACTTCGTAAACTATGAGACAGGCAACCAAGAGTTGTATTCACTTAAGTGGATGGCGACCCAAACTAGTGACAGTTTAAACGCAGACCGACACTCTCGCAAAATTTACCTGACGTCTGATAACCAATAAAACGATGTAATAACCAGGCAAAGTGGAACTGGTGGACAGCACTGTATCTTCAGAGTCTGGTGTTTAGAACATCCAGAACCAGAAGGAAGCACTACGACCAAATTAGTCCTAAAGAAACAAATATCTGAACCACAATCAAGGAGGCTGTCGAACTACATGCTTTACCAGACAGCAGAGGCAAGGCGGGGAAAGGTACACTACTGCAAAAATACGCTAAACTCCAGGGCAGATAACTGGGGCGTTAGCGGCCACTAGGCAGAAAAATACCGCTGGTTGAACTTCATCAATAAACACAAGAAATTCAATGATTAATAATAAGTGGAGGATGGCTAATTAATTTCGTCAACTCCAAAAACTTCACTCATCGCTCTTCGTCTCAGTGACACTGCGAGCAGCAATGCACGAACAAACTGTGTTATCTCAAAATAGTGGAGATTTCACCAATGGGTTAATGTTCACTGATCTCGAACGTCCTGGGTACGGTGGACAACGAGGTTGTCGCCCTTGCAACTACAGCCCCTCGATCCGGCAGTGCCTGCGTGCTGCCAGTGGTCCCGGCATGTCCTCGTGCTGCCGAACCTCACTACTGCTCCGTCCCAACTGAACTCCCCAACGCACTCTGACCCGGAAAGCACTTGACGTCCTTCCAAAGATAGTACCATGGTACTAGATATCGATAACCGCTGCTGCTGCCACTCGCAGACAGACAAGACTAGCAAACGTAGCGGCGCCAGTAAACACAAGAAGAAAACGAGACGCCACTATCCCTATTACACGATGCCAACCTACCAACGGTACCAATGTGACCCGCAACACGGTTCACTCTGGACATTAGCATAGATGCGTCGTGGCTCTTAATAAGGTGTGTGATTGCCACGGATAGCAACACATGCTCTTCAACGTGCTCCTTTGCTGGCTACAAGATAGGTAAGGGGTTCTTTTGGGTCTTATGATAGGACTTTCCATTCTTTCACAAGCGTGGTTGACAACTGCTGGATGGTCGCTGGTGCATGTGGAAGTGCTGTAGTACGTCGTCTCCCCAACACATCCCACTATGTTCGATGGGATTTAAGTCACGGGGAATGGGCTGGCCAGTCCGTTCGCCGAATATCCTCTCATTCCTCCATCTGCCCTGTTTAATCCGATCGCGCATTGTCAACCATAAAATTGAAGTCAGGATCGAATGCGCCCCTGAATAGACGCACAAACAGCATAATTATTGGTTCTGAATAATAGTGACACGTCTGTTCGTCCCATTGCGTATTTCGATGAGTTACTTTCTGTACTGACGCAGTTCTTCCTATGGACGGCCGAAGTTTCATGGAACTATGTTATTTGGTAGTGACACATTATGCCTAAGTTACTATCATCCTGAAGTTTAATATACCAGTGTAGCTGGCCTCCTACATACAGGTAAATAAACTGGTAACCCTGAAGAGTGTTAGAATTACCAAGTGGTCACCATGAAGAAAACTACGTGTAACACCGCCAGAAATGTTAGTAGTGGATCACATATGAGGCTGTCAACAACCACAAACGTTTTATTGAGGTATGTCGCTTGAGCTCAGTCGTACTGAGCACATCTAGGGGGCCGTCGACCAATCTCAGTGAACTGTCGTTGCATGTTGAACAGATGGCTCCACAGTCCTTTCGATAGCTCATGAAACACTTGCTGCAACGCATAGCGAACATGGCGAAAGAGCCTGGTCGACGTTACTAAATGGATATCTCAAAATAAGTTGAGATCTGTCAGAAATGTTTGGCTTTGAACAGAGATCTGTCTTATATGAGTGTACTCTTCAGTTGAAACGCTACTGAACCTCCTGCAAATACGAGGATCGTTCAATAAACAATGCATCAAATTTTTTACAGCCATGAATTCGTTCATACAAATCATAAAAACGTATGAATGTACTAGCACGCACGCACGTGTGTGTGTGTGTGTGTGTGTGTGTGTGTGTGTGTGTGTGTGTGTGTGTGTGTGTGTGTGTGCGCGTGCGTGTGTGTATGTTTGTGTGTGTGTGTTCCAAATCTCCACCTAAACTACAGGACCCATTTCAGCCAAACTTGGTATACATATCCCTTAATGTCAGGCAGCAATCGCTGGTGGGGTAAGAACCACCTACCTATCATAGCTCAGGAGACATGACGTCATAATCATTGAGACTGGTGAAAAATTGACGCACTCTGCATGACATTTAAATTTATTACCTCTTTGCTACTTACTCTATTCATAACAAATGTTGCAGACAATATTCAAACAAGTCGCTGAATGTACCTACAAAATTATATCACTGTGTAACACATGTATAAGGAGATACGACATCTTAAACACTGAGATGTGTAAAAAATGCCGAATCATGCATGAAGTTCAATACTTTTGTTCTTTACTACGAAAACACGTCTACAGTCGAGTCAGCCTAAGGAAACCTGGCACCTTGCAGAGCTTTTGACAGCTTTCAACTGTGAACAGCGAGCAGTTGTAGACGAAAACTATAGCCGTCTTTAGAGCTATGAAGAGGCGCTTCCATAGTCATTTACAAAATCGCGTTGTCGACACGCAAAGCAGTGCGCCCAGCTGCCTGGACATGCAACTAGAAACATTGTTTATAATCAAGTTCTGTGTTAAACATTACAGAGAATTTGTATTTTGCATACAATGTTTCTTAATTTCGATGCTGTACTTATAAATTTGTACATTATGCATAATTATTTGTACGACTGTTTCATAATTTTAAAGTTGTTTTCACGAATACGTGCGAATAAAATTTTTTCGACGTTACTCTACAAACTCAATTCATTTTTTGTTTGCGTTTCTAATACAACATTGGCAAAATGAATATCCTGGAAGGGCCGAGTTTGTCAGCTAGTACATATATAATGGAAACGTCATTTAGGTACATCTCTTTTGAGATGTCTTCTAAAAGTGTACCAATTTTCGAATAGTTCTGATAACAGAGACATAATGAAGCGTCAAAACTAACGTCTATCTAAGACACTCGTTACAAGCAATATGTTGGAACTGAATTCTTGGTTGCAGAAAAAGAAATCGCGTGAACTTCTGTGCAGTGTACGGTACTGATGCTATAGGAATACTGTTGGGTACTGGCTAAAGAGAGTTAAAGCGTCATGAGGGGTAAATACCGAACACTGTTTATTGAGAAAAGGAAAGGAAGGAACGAAGATTAGGGTTAAAGTCCCGTCAACCTCGTGATCATTAGAGACTGAGTAAAAGTTCGGAATGTTTCATGGATGGGGAAGGAAATCGGCCTTGCCTTTCCATAGGTACTGACATGGCATTTGGCTGGAGCCATTTTGGGAAATAACGGAAGATATAAATTCTGGATGGTCGGACGCAGATTTGAACCATTTCCTTCCGAATGCGAGTCTAGTGTGCTAAATACTGCGCCAACTAATTTGATGTTAATTAAAAAGCTTTCAGTTCAATTTAATATCTGTTCTGATATGTCATGTTTACATTATCTGACCAGTGTCGTTTTCACATGCAAAATGTAGTTTTCCCATTCCTGTTCTGAGGAAGCGGAATCACTGGGGAAAATCACCAAGATCCCAGAAGTTTACTGACTTCCAATCTCATGAACGAAGAGATGAAGCTGGGTTTCACACGAGTGGTATATACAGAAGCCATGTTTATACATACGTGGATGGTACTTTTAAGTTGTCTAAGTGCCCCTACTGAACCATGTCAGAATTGGTTCAAACGTTGTGCAGACCTAACAGTAAGATCTTCTAGGCTGTTAAGTCGTGATATGTTCCTCTATAGATTTCCTCTTCACGGATCAACGTTTTGGCACTTCTGGGGTCGCCCGTTAGCTCAACAGCACGGACGACTAGTGTCGTATTCACTTACAAATGGGAGTTTTCCCACGCTTTGTCTGAAGAACTGGAATCATTGAGTAGATTTTTTCAGGCTAGGAGTGACTGGCAACAACATGTTACGGTGACATTTCGAAAATTTTGGCAGAGCTTGAGATACAAACATTATTTTTTCTAGACACCATCTTTATTTACAAATTGTGACAGTTTATATGTGATTACAACATAGAAAGGAGCCTGTCAACAATGGAGACAGTGCCACAGGTTACCCCAAAGTCGTAACACAACACTCACACATATTAATGCAAGCAAATCCATCTGATAATGGACGTTTAAAACTTTGAAACGGGTTGTGATAATAAACTGAACAATGGTAACAGTAAACTTGTATCATTCGATAGTTTGAGATGCTGTGCAAAAATAACGTAAGGTGGGTTAACAATTTAAACCGTGCACATTTTGTAAGTTTTGAGCCGTTTTATTTTCCATTTCTTGTCTTTCGAGCCATTAACACATATTGTGGCCACCAAAGTCTTCCACTGACCTGTCAGATATATCTAAGGACGTAAGGAAATCTGGTTTTTATAAACAACCTACATGAACGCTACAATAAAAAGCTCCAACAAACGCCATGAAGAGATCAAGATGCTTGAATGTGAAACAAATTTTGCCAAGATAACATCTATCGGCAACACTGAGTGCTGCTTGGAGCGTAAATAATGAAAGTAAACTACAAAAAAATTACAAAATTTGCACAATGAAAGCTGTTTAGTCATCTTGCCAAGTGTTGCAGCTTTGCCACAATTATTCAGTCAAATACAGAATTTAGATCGTGGCCGGAGTTTCTGAAAGGCACTCTTTATCGCCTTACACAGAGGCTTCCATTCAAAAATACTGAAAATTTTGGGCTGGAAGTTGAATGTCTGCTTTTGATCATTTGGCAAACCAGCACACAAAATCTGAATAAAACCTGTGTTGGGCGACCGGAGAATATATCAAAGTCTAGACTACTTCACACTCTATCACCCACGAAGGAGTTGTATGTTCATTAGAAAAGTCTTCATACGAGACTACAATAAACGCTGTCACAGTTCTACAAGGTGTCGCTGAAACAGGCCTAGATTAGTGCACGTTAGACGTGTGACCCTTCCTATAGCCTGGAAACGCGCGTAGGTCATTCTGGTCCATTGTTTCAGCGACCTGCGGTAAACTGATGCTAGGAGAAGGGTCCCATCCCACGCATATTCCAGATAGAATCTAACGGCCGTCCCGCCAAGTCTTACGACCTACCCTCAGTCGGACAATTTTTCAGTTCGTCGCTCACGTATTTCAATGTTCGTCGAGTTTGTATCAGTGCACTGGTCAAACGCAGATGTAGCAGAGTTACACTGCTTTCAAGATGTAGCCTATGTTCCCCACTTTGCCTCGTTGCTTCAGTAATCATGCTTACAAGAAAATTTAGGTTTTTCGACAATATCATAGGATTTCCCACCTTACTCGACACATACATGTTGGTAACATTTGACATCCACACTTGCTGGACGATATCTTTGTTTACACAATCCGATAAACCTTTCCAGAGTAATCTCTACGTGGAGATAGTACTACCGTATTTAGTGAGGTTTCTGGAAATGAGATTGCCATCACAAAGCAGTGAAAGCTGTTTGAGCAGTGGATCCACTCGCTTCGTGCATTGCAGTGTGTTCCGAAACTTAATTTATGCCATTCACTTCTCATTAGGCAGCAGTTCGCTTAGGAGCGTCGTCTAATTCTCGGTTCCTGACCATCTTCTACCTAGGAAACTACTGACAAAAAGTGGGTGAGTCCTATCGAAAGTTCGATTCCCGGCGGGGTCAGGGATTTTCTCTGCCTCGTGATGGCTGGGTGTTGTGTGCTGTCCTTAGGTTAGTTAGGTTTAAGTAGTTTTCTAGGGGACTTATGAGCACAGAAGTTGAGTCCCATAGTGCTCAGAGCCATTTGAACCATTTGAACCTATCGAAAGTTTCTGTTTGCGTATATCTGAGGTTTAGTCGAAATACACAAGTGAAAATACACACATCAAAAAAAGTTTTGCATCACCCCGGTTCACAAAACTCTTGAAGATAGACGTTGACTGTGGATATTGTATCACAGACACAGTCCCTTTGACAGTTCATAGATGTCACCAAACCCGCCCAAAGATGTAAACAACCATGCATGAGCAGCGCCTATTAGACGGAGGCCGTCCGACAGTCGATCCGTTCCACTCATTCCGCCAGGAAGGAGGTACACGGCTCGTGTTTTCTGTAGTTCAACCATGCCTAGACGGTCTATGCCGCGGTTCGATCGCGTCCGCGTCGTTAGTTTGTATAAGGAAGGGCTCTCAACAAGGGAAGTGTCCAGGCGTCTCGGAGTGCACCAAAGCGATGTTGTTCGGACATGCAAGAGATACAGAGAGACAGGAACTGTCGATGACATTCCTCGCTCAGGCCGCCCAAGGGCTACTACGGCAGTGGATGACCGCTACTTACAGATTATGGCTCGGAGGAACCCTGACACTGACGTCACAATGTTGAATAATGCTTTTCGTGCAATACAGAACGTCGTTTTAGATTAGATTAGGTTAGTGGTGTTTAACGTCCCGTCGACAACGACGTCATTAGAGACGGAGCGCAAGCTCGGGTTAGGGAAGGATGGGGAAGGAAATCGGCCGTGCCCTTTCAAAGGAACCATCCCGGCATTTGCCTGAAACGTTTTAGGGAAATCACGGAAAACCTAAATCAGGATGGCCGGAGACGGGATTGAACCGTCGTCCTCCCGAATGCGAGTCCAGTGTGCTAACCACTGCGCCACCGCGCTCGGTCGTCGTTTTAGGACTCAAACTGTTCGCAATAGGCTGCATGATGCGCAGCTTCACTCCCGACGTCCATGGCGAGGTCCATCTTTGCAACCACGACACCATGCAGCGTGGTACACATGTGCCCAACAACATGCCGAATGGGCCGCTCAGGATTGGCATCACGTTCTCATCACCGATGGGTGTCGCATATGCCTTCAACCAGACAATCGTCGGAGACGTGTTTAGAGGCAACCTGGTCAGCCTGAATGCCTTAGACACTCTGTCCAGCGAGTGCAGTAAGGTGTAGGTTCCCTGCTGTGGCATTATGTGGGGCCGACATACGCCGCTTGTGATCATGGAAGGCGCCGTAACGGCTGTACGATACGTGATTGCTATCCTCCGACCGATAATGCAACCATATCGGCAGCATATAGGCGAGGCATTCGTCTTAGTGGACGACAATTCGCGCCACCATCGTGCACATTTTATGAATAACTTGCTTGAAGATAACGACATCGCTCGACTAGAGTGGCCAGCATGTTCTCCAGACGTGTATCCTATAGAACACGCCTGGTATAGATTGAAAAGGGCTGCTTATGGACGACGTGACCCACCAACTACTCTGAGGGATCTACGCCGAATCGCTGTTGAGCAGTGGGACAATCTGTACCAACAGTGCCTTGATGAACTTGTGGATAGTATGCCACGACGAATAGAGACACGCATCAATGCAACAGGACATGCTGCTGGGTATTAGAGGTACCGGTGTGTACAGCGGTCTGGACCACCACCTCTGAAGGTCTCGCTGTATGGTGGTACAAAATGCAATGTGTGGTTTTCATGGGCAATTAAAAGGGCGGAAATGATGTTTATGTTGATGGCTACTCTAATTTTCTGTACAGATTGCGGAACTCTCGGAACCGAGTCGATGCAAAACTTTTCTTTGATGTGTGTATTTGAGGTATCAGTCAAAATGTTCTGACATATTTACGAGAGTGTGCTGGAAAGTGATGCCTTCGATTTTTTTATGTGAAAACTCTTAAAGCTTTTTAAATGAAACAAACATTATTAACATTCTACACATTTATTCTTAATATCTATATAGTTATTTCTCGACACAGTCACCTTAGCAACGAACACATTTCTCCCAATGAGAGACCTTTTTGTTGCTAACAGCACTGTAGACTGTTTTTGTTGACGGAGCCACGATCCTACCTCTGCTTTCCCCACTTGATCTCTATCAAAGTGGAGTCCTCGAAGGTTTTTTTAAAGTTCTGGAAACATGAAAATGTGATGGGGCCAAGTCAGGACTGTGTGAAGTATGATCGAAGACAATGAGCCCGGTCGTCGGATTGTTGGAGAAGTCTGTAGTCTGACATTGTCATGCTGGAGGAGAGGATGGTCCAAACAATTTGTGAACAAACTCTCAAAATTTGTACTGTCAATTTTCTGAGAATCTCGCAGTACCTTGCACAGTTTGTGGTGGTGCGCTTGGACATGAATACCAAAAGCACCACATCTTGTACAGTCCAGAACACTGTGATCACGATTTTACCTGCTGATGGCATGTCTCGAGGTCTTTTGGCGTCGCGATCTTTTATGGCATAACTCCGCTTTAGTTTTCGGGGTAAAAATGGTGAACTCAGCTTTCATCACCTATCACAGATGTTGTTAAGGAACCCTCCACCCTCAAGCTCAAAACACAAAAGGAATTGTTGGCAGACGTCTAATCTGTTTCATGACAGGAGTGAGCATTCGAGGCACCCACCACAGTTCTGCGATGATAGCGGTGCACACTCTTGTGTTATCCCACATTTTCCTGAGAGACGTGTCATCCGAGGAGTTCATCAACCCGACTCCCATGAGTCTGGTCGGTTGCCGTACGTGGTTGTCCTTTCCGTGGTTTGTCACACACTTTGAGGTTAGCAACACCGTTTACATCATTACGAGCACGAAAGTCCCAACATCGCACATTAGTTAAGTCCACACAGTCACCACAGTAAACAGCTATCATTCCTCCGTGGGTGTCAATTGGCAGCAGGTTTCCTGCGGTCAGAAGCTCGATTACAGCGCGCTGTTTCTCACGCACTGACATAGTTATGTCACACACCGCCATGTTACTCGCTACAATTGGGAGCCCTCTAGCGGCCAGTGGTTTGCAGCTTGCGTCAGCGAACCAGGGAAATCGACAGATTAATATGCGTGTCACGTAATGCCTCAACCGATACTGAGAACAGAATAAAAAATTCGGGTGCGCGCTCGTGTTACACGTTTTAAATTATATTTGCGCCCCTAGATGTACTGAAGGTACCCTCCGCCCACACCGTCAGGTGGCTTGTGGAGTATGGATGTAGATGTAGATGTAGATCGATGAGACGCATACCTGGTAGTTGGGGCTGTTGTCTAAAGTTGGAATTCCAGAAGAAGTCCAGTGGTAGCTGACATGAGATACAAGAAATGGTGATGCAGTATCTTAGTAAAGTAAACAACTTGGTGGGGTATCGTAAGGTCGTAATTATCACCTCTAGTTTGTCTGCAGGTCCTGGTACACGCTTAAATCCTCGAGCCACAGTACCGTAGCACATCGGTAATGGAGCCACAGTAAAACGATGCCAGAGAATATCTTGAAAGATCACTACAAACCATGATATAAAAAAATGAGCAAAATCAATAATAGCAGCACTGTACTAACACTCTCTAGTATCACTCTATACAACGACCATACCAGCTCATAAGCTTCTGAAACCTCGTAGATACTTACACATAGCATTGTAATAAACAGTGGAATCCAGAGGAGAGGCTGCACTAGTACTCCTCAGTACGAGGTTCCACATGTGATCAAGCATCACTTAAAAGTAGCGATATGATATCAATGAAGCCACTATAGGGTTGAGACAAGCGAGAAAGAGAGAAATACTATCAGTCAGGAGCCCAGTGGAACATAATGCCGTGTTGCCTTGCCCATAGGCCGTAGCAACACGGCGTGTTATGCAGATGGCAGAGGTGTACAAATGCTCCTTGCAGTCTCCCTGCCTCCATATCCGCTGCAACCATTAAGACAGCTCAACCTGCCGGAACGGAGACACAAGAGCACAGGCGAGAAGCTCATCTCCTAAAGGTATAAAAGCTATAAAATCTAATTTAACAGGAGAGACAAAAACGTTTTACAGCCACAGCAGCATCAGAATACGCTTTGTAGCTCTGCCATTGTATTCAGACAGCTGTTGACACACATTACGCCAAGTACAGTATTAGTGTTAAATGTTTCTTTAATCGTTTTTGTATTAAAAAATTGGATTTAGTGCCAACTAACAGAAAATTGTTCTGGAGTTTCTGTTGGTGATTCACAGTATTCATCTGATGTACCACACACCACAATTTAATTATTTAATTAAAAACTTACCGCGAACATAACAAAAAGTCTGACTCGTTCTTACAACACACACTGTCATGTAAATAAATGTCGGCCATGTTTTGTGTGACGTCATTACCAATATCAACAATTGACTGCCGGTATTTCGTACTTCTTGGAAGCGAAATAAGGACTCTTCGTAATGAACAGCAAGTTTTAAAGTGAAATGTATAATGAATATGATACGCTTTGGAATAAATAACGGTTCTTGTTAAACAGATAATAGTTTTAGGTAGTGCTACCACGTGTCATTTCATTTTTCAATTCTTAGGATTTGGTAGATTTTGGAAATCAGCTCCTAGTGTGCACTGAACCACAGTGGCTAAAAGATACCAGCTTGGGTTTCCGCAAGCTTGGAAAGTTTCATGGAACCTGTTCAGCCTGCTGCACCTGACAACAGGCTGCGCTATCAGTTCAACGTAACTACAGAATAGCCAGGTGTATTTTCGCGTACGTAGCTTCGCTACAGCTCGTTTGTCATAACGGTGGGAACAGCTGAACGAACAAACCAAACTTACGGAAGATGAAGAACAAGAATTGGGGAATACATACCAGTCACGAAACAGAGCCCAAGTCCAGGAGGGGAAAAGTTATCGTGCGTTTATGAGCAAGTTTCAAATAAATCGGCAGATATCTCGCAATGAAAATCATGCAAAAAGCTACTAAACACTCATTCCGGAATCTCTAGTATGTTAAGAAATGTTTGTAAATTTATTCAGATGTGTGTGAATTCCTAAGGGACCAAACTGCTGAGGTCATCAGTCCATAGACTTACACACTACGTAAACTAACTTATGCTAAGAACAACATACACACATACACCCATGCCCGAGGGAGGACTCGAACCTACTGCGAGAGGGGCCGCGCAGCAGTTTCTTCACTCCCTAAATATTTTATAAGAGGACAAGAACTTACTGGCTGACAAGAGTGTGGAAATGTGTGCTTTCTAAATTTACGGCAAACATTGGTTGAAATAGGAAAAAAATATGTCCCATTAAATATTAAAACCACACGCAACTGGTCTGCAACGTAGTGCGAAGATAGCTCGTTATGAAAGAAGAGCTGCTTCTTTTAGAAATGTGCTTTGTAGATTAACATGAAATGAAACACGAACTTCGAATTTGCTAAAATGCGTTAGGGGAATATAAAATGAGCGATTTTGGCCACTTGGAATGAATTTATCCAACCCAGATACACATCCTGATGTTACTGGGGACATATTTAGCTGGAACACACTAAGGTTACAGAAACTAGACTTCCAAAACTTTACTTCAGTTGCTTTTGCAGTAAAATAGACATCTTAAGGTTCTTAGGGGCAAAGATGTCTGGGTCGAACCATATCGATAGTCCGCGGCACGTCTTCCGCATGCCATCTTTCCCTCTAGCTCAGGTCGAGCGTTTTTGACGAAACAAGTGGTCAGTCTGTGACGTGAGTCGGACGGCAGCATGCAGCGGAACAGGAAGGGCTCTTCAGGCACCGCATGTTGTCATCTAAGCCGTGCAATTTCTCTGTTGGACTACTGAAATTCAGTATTCCCCCTCGGGGTGCGTGGCCGACAGTAAGTTTTCATACTGGCGGCTCCGGAGGACACGAGGCGGCCAGTTATTCCTACTGTGGAATTCTGTGGTTTTGTTGCCTTAGTTAAGCTGGAAGCATGGCGTCTTTGAACTGTGGTGAAATACATCTGTTGAGTGAATTTGGTGACAGCATGAGGTTCGCAAAATGTTCCTTGCTAAGCACTCATTCCGGAACCTCTAGTACGTTACGGCACGTTTGTAAATTTAAGTTCTTAAATATTTTATAAGAGGTCAATAACTTAGTCGCTAGCAAGTGTGTGGAAATGTGTGCTAAATAGTTGAGGCCATTCAGGCTTTCTAAATTTACTGCAAACATTGATTGAAATAGGAAAAAATATGTCTCAGTTAATATTAAAACCACATGCTGCTCTCTACTACCCGCCAGGGTAGCTGAGGGCGCTAACGCGCTGCTTCCTTGACTCGGGTAGGCGCGCCGGCTCCAGATCGAATCCGCCTGGCGGCTTAATGACGAGGGTCGATGTGCCAACCAGCCTGGATGTGGTTTTTAGGCGGTTTTCCACATCCCACTAGGTGAAAACCGGGATGGTCCCCACGTTCTGCCTCAGTTCCACGGCTCGCAGACATCTGAACACTTTCTCCCCCTGCGTGTCTGGGGTAAGAATAGGCCCGAGGTATTCCTGCCTGTCGTAAGAGGCGACCTTCAATGTAATGGTCCCCATTGGGGTTTGACCTCCATTTTTCAAAATTCTACAGAAGTACGAGCCTTTTGGGGAAGGACACCTTACATGGTGTATCACCGGTCCTCAGTGCACTAAGACCTTGGCACTCATCATCGTAATAGCGTCGTAACTGCACCCACTGTTCATCAATTTGGGGCTAAACACCTGATGGGTTGCACAAGTTACGCCCATAGTGCGTCCCCATCTGTACCTAAGATCATGATGGACTTTCCATGGCACCTGAAATCCAGCACGGTAGCCAGCCCGTTGTGGCGGGGCCGTCATGTACCCTCTAGGTTGTAGTCCCCTGACAACACAGGGATCATACTGCTGAGTTGCACCCTCCCCACGTCAGCCAAGGAGTAGATGCCCGTCTACCTTGGCCATCAGGACTCCCGGCAACGGTCATCCTGCCACGTGGCCCTTACTGAGGCTGGGTGGAGCCCGTGGGGAGAGCCCCTGGTCGGAGTGGGTGATATCGGGGCGGACGTTTCGCAGATGAAATGTCAACATGCATCAGGTCGCTCTGCGGCCGCGTCTTCCCAGAGGAAAGGTTCTGTCTCTGTCACTGTCTCTGGTTCTGGTACTTCTGCCTTTTTCCCCTTGGCCACTCCCTGGGAGGAAGGACAGGCCCGCCGGCTTGGGGCGAAATACTTCCCCCGCTATTTAGTCTGCTCTCAGACCGATGGGGGGACGTTCACCACTTCCAAGCCCATGTTCTTTGTACAGCATGTTGAGGATATCTTAGGAGAAATCGAGGCTCTTAGTAAAATGCGTTCAGGGTCCATTCTCATCAAGGCCACCTCCGCTACACAGTCGGCGGCGCTCCAGGCATGCCACCAACTATGGGACATCCCAGTGTCCATAGTCCCACATCTGGCGCTCAATGGGACGCAGGGGATTATTTTCCATTAGGACCTCCTGCTGCAATCTGATGAGGAGCTCAGGGCCAACCTGGAGCGCCGTGGCTCGCATTTTGTCCGGAGAGTCCAGCGCGGCCCCAAAGACCATCGCGTCGAAACTGGGGCCTTTATCCTTGCCTTCAAGGGGGATGTTCTCCCGGAGAAGGTAAAAGTGATGTGCTACCGGTGCGACGTGCGACCTTAGTCCCACCTCCTATGCAATGCTTTCGATGTTTGCGCTTTGGGCACATGTCGTCACAGTGTGAAGCTGAGCCCCTTTGTGGCGATTGTGGACGTCCTCTTTATGAGGGACATACATGCACCCCACCACCTCAGTGCGTCAATTGTTCTGGCCTCCATCCGCCAAGATCTTTCGACTGCCCCACATATCAGAAGGAGAAGAACATACAAGAATTGAAAACCTTGCACCGTCTGTCTTATTCTGAGACCAGGAAGAAATATGACCGCCTCCATCCCGTGATGTTGACAACGTCATTTGCTTCGGTCGTGTCCACTCCTTCTGCAGTATCCTCACCCCTATCCTGTCCACCCTCCACCTCCTCACCCCATCTGGGGTCTATGCCTCCACCTCCAAAATCCCTCCCTTCCAAATCCTCCTCCCTCACAGCCCCTGCGTCCTCTGCCCCAGGGGCCACCCTTCCTCCTCCTCCTCCTCCTCCTCCTCCGCCGCCGCCTGAGAAGCGATCCTTTTTCCTGGCGTCCATCAGGGAAACATTACAGACCCCGGCTTCTGAGGTCTGGCATTCCCAAAAGGACCCCAAGCGTGAGGACTTTCTTTGGGACCAACCCCCACAGCCCACCATCCCTGTGACTCATCGGTCTTCCAAGAAGGCCTCAAAGAACAAGTCTTTATCCCCCTCTCCACCCTGGCGCGTTTCGTCTGATGCTCCATCCGACAGTCGCTGCTCCCAGCCGTCCTCAGTTTCGCCGGGACACTCTGCTGCCAGGCACTCAGCTGGCCTGTCGTCGGCGGACGATGCTGCCCCTCCTGCGTAACCCAGGAATGTGGCTGCAGCTGGCGACGCATCGATGGAACAGGATCCGCCTCCCTCGAAACCTGGCCCTCCATGGCCGTCGAGGTGACCAGCTCCTCGCCCGTTTCGTTCCCCCTTTCTCTGATTCACAATGGCTCTGTTACGTTGGAACATAAGAGGTATTCGATCTAATCGGGAGGAATTACAACTGCTCCTCCGCCTGCACTGTCTGCTCGTCTCCAGGAAACGAAGTTACACGCAACTGACCGTATTGCTTTTACCCACTATACCTCCGAGCGATTTGACCTAACCCCTGTGGACGGTATTCCAGCTCATGGTGGGGTCATGTTGCTCGTTCGGGACAATGTCTATTACCATCCCATCCCATTGACCACCCCACTCCAAGCAATAGCTGTCCGTATTACTCTTTCTGCCTTTACTTTTTCTGTTTGTACTGTCTACACTCCGTCATCCACAGTTTGTCGGGCTGACATGATGCACCTCTTTGCGCAGCTTCCTCCACAGTTTTTATTGTTTGGCGACTTCAGTGCCCATCATCCCCTTTGGGGTTCTCCTGCATCCTGTCAGAGAGGCTCTCTTGGTGGATGTTTTCAACCATCTCAATCTTGTCTGCCTCAATACTGGCGCACCGACTTTCCTCTCGGACTCTACTCATACCTACTCCCACTTGGACCTCTTGATCTGTTCAACCACTCCTGCCCATCGGTTCGAGTGGTATGTCATTTCTGATACCTATTCGGGCGACCATTTCCCCCGTGTTGTTTGTCTCTTGCACCACACCCCAGCCCCACGTCCCTCGGGCTGGAACATACCGAAAGCTGACTGGGGACTTTACTCCTCCCTGGCGACCTTTCCGGACCAAGATTTTCTCAGCTGTGACAGTCAGGTCGAATACCTCACGGCTGTTATCGTCAATGCTGCCGAACGTTCCATTCCTCGTACTACCTCTTCTTCATGTCATGTTTCAGTCCCCTGGTGAAATGAGGCTTGCAGAGACGCTATCCGTGCTGGACGACGTGCTTTACGCACCTTTCGCCGCCATCCTACGCTGGCGAATTGTATTGATTACAAAAGACTCCGAGCGCAATGTCGTCGAGTCATCAAAGACAGCAAAAAAGCTTGTTGGGCCTCTTTCACAAGCTCCTTTAACAGTTTTACTCCCTCTTCTGTCGTCTGGGGTGGCCTGCGCCGGCTGTCGGGCATTAAGGCCCACTCCTCGATACCTGGTTTGACTTCAGGTAATGAGGTACTTGCGGCCCCTGTGGATGTCTCCGACGCCTTCAGCCGCTTTTTCGCGGAGGTTTCAAGCTCCACCCATTACCACCCTGCCTTCCTTCCCAGAAAAGAGGCAGAAGAGGCTCGGCGACCTTCCTTCCACTTGCTGAATCTGGAAGATTATAATGCCCCCTTTACCATACGGGAACTCGAACGTGCACTTGCACTGTCCCGGTCCTCTGCTCTGGGGCCAGATGCCATTCACGTTCAGATGCTGACACACCTTTCTCTGGCAGGCAAATGCTTTCTTCTTCGTACCTATAATCACGTCTGGACCGGTCAGGTCCCCATGCGTTGGTGTGGTGCCGTCGTTGTTCACATACCCAAACCCGGGAAGGATAGACACCCTCCTTCTAGTTACCACCCCATTTCTCTTACAAGCTGTGTCTGTAACGTGATGGAGTGCATGGTTAACGCTCGGTTGGTTTGGATTCTTGAATCTTGATGGCTACTTACCAATGTTCAATGCGGCTTTCGTCGACGCCGCTCTGCTGTTGACCACCTTGTGACCTTGTCGACGTTCATCATGAACAACTTTTTGCGAAAGCGCCAAACGGTAGCTGTGTTCTTCGATTTGGAGAAGGCTTACGATACCTGTTGGAGAGGAGGTATCCTCCGCACTATGCACAGGTGGGGCCT
Organism: Schistocerca nitens; assembly: GCF_023898315.1. Classification (NCBI taxonomy): domain Eukaryota; kingdom Metazoa; phylum Arthropoda; class Insecta; order Orthoptera; family Acrididae; genus Schistocerca; species Schistocerca nitens. Next base: position 276,375,068 of record NC_064621.1, on the reverse strand, counting down.
ACGTGGTCGCCTGCCCCTTTTTATTGATTCATTTTTAACAGATCGAATGTTTAGGGTACGTGTGTGTTCCTTATTGTCCGACATCTTCCTCCAGGAGAACAGAGTGCCTCAGGGCTCTGTTTTGAGCGTAGCCCTTTTTGCCATAGCGATCAATCCAATTATGGATTGCATTCCACCTAACGTCTCAGGCTCTCTTTTCGTCGATGACTTCGCGATCCACTGCAGTGCCAGCCTATACTCATGGAGTGTGGCTAATGGCTTCCGGTTCTCTGAAGAGAAGACGGTTTGCATCAACTTTTGGCGATATAAAGCATTCCTCCCACCATCCTTACATCTCGGTCCCGTTGTTCTCCCATTCATGGAGACAACGAAGTTTTTAGGGCTCACACTGGACAGGAAACTTTGTTGGTCTCCACATGTCTCTTATTTGGCTGCCCGTTGTACACGTTCGCTTAATGTCCTCCGTGTTCTTAGTGGTTCATCTTGGGGAGCGGATCGCACTGTCCTGCTTCGCTTATATCGGTCCATAGTCCGATCAAAGCTGGATTATGGGAGCCTCTTCTACTCGTCTGCTCGGCCATCCCTCTTACGCCGTCTCAACTCCATCCATCATCGGGAGTTACATCTTCCGACCGGATCGTTCTACACTAGTCCCGTTGAGAGACTTTATGCTGAAGATGCCGAATTACCATTGACCTACCGGCGCGACGTACTGCTTTGTCGGTATGCCTGCCAGCTGTTGTCAATGCCCGACCACCCCTCTTATCAGTCCTCCTTCGCCGATTCTCTCGACCGTCGGTATGGGTTGTATGTGTCTGACCTGCTGCCTCCTGGAGTCCGCTTTCGTCGCCTGCTTCGACAATTGGATTTTGCCCTCCCTACCACCTTCAGAGAGGGTGAGAGCCTGACACCACCTTGGCTCCAGGCTCCAGTTCACACTCATCTTGACCTCAGCTCCCTCCTGAAGGAGGGTACTCTGGATGCAGTGTATTGCTCACGGTTTGTCGAACTTCATGCGCGACTTGCCAGTAACACCTTTATTTACACTGATGGCTCCAAAACTGACAGTGGTGTCGGCTGTGCCTTTGTCGTCGGGGACGGCACCTTTAAATATCGGCTCCTCAACCAGTGTTCCAGCTTTACGGCCGAGCTTTTTGCTCTGTCAGACCGTTCAATATGTCCGTCACCACCGCCATTCTCCGTATGTACTCTGCTCTGATTCACTCAGTGCTCTTCAGAGCCATGGAGCTCCATATCCAGTCCATCCCTTTGTGCAACGGATCGAGCAATCGCTCCATTCTTTTGCTGATGATGGCTGTCCTGTTAGCTTTATGTGGGTTCCAGGCCATGAAGGAGTGCCTGGGAATGAGGCCGCTGATGCTGCGGCCAAGGCTGCAGTCCTCCTGCCTCGGCCAGCCTCCCTTTGTGTCCCATCGTCTGACATTACTGGGGTTGTTTGTAAGAGGTTTGTGTCATTATGGCGGGATACTTGGTCGTCACTTCAAGAAAATAAGCTCCGGGCCATAAAACCGTTCTCAACAGCTTGGACAACCCTCCTCCCGACCATCTCGGCGAGAGGAGATCCTTTTGGCCATGTTGCGGATTGGGCATTGCCAGTTTAGCCACTGCTACCTGCTATCCGGTGACCCCGCCCCGCAGTGCCCTTGTGGTCATGCATTGGCAGTGCGCCATGTTTTATTGTCATGTCCCCGTTTTAATCAATCTCGTGTTGTCCTGTCTCTGCGATCTACTTCACAGGAAATTTTAGCTGATGACGCTCGAGCAGCTGCTCGTGTTCTTCGTTTTATTACTTTGACGGACTTGTCCAAAGACATCTAACTCTTTTAATTATTTCATCTTTGTAAGAACTTACTGGTGTTCCCCCCGCCCTTGAGTTTTACCAGATTATATGTGCACTTACATTTGTAACTGGGCGCTAATGACCTCAGTAGTTGAGCGTCCTAAAACCCCACAAAAAAATTGAACACTTTCGCACTATTCCAAGGATTACACTCGATGAAGACAGCTGGGGTACACTAATTCCGTCCCAGGGGGTACGGGGTGGCGACAGGAAGGGCATCCAGCCACCCCTTCACATTAACATGCCAAATCCGATTAACCATGGCCGACCCTGTGTAACTGCGGGACAAGGCTCAAGCGATAGAATGCTGCTCGTCTGCAACGTAGGCCGCTGGCTGCTTGTGCGCCTTATCCACCTTCGCAGCTATTAGAAATCTAAAAATACCGACTCGATCTTCCTGTTTCATTAAGCCCCGGTCGTGGGAAGGTTGAATGCAAGAGGCCTGCAACTAACTGCTTATTGTACCACCATTAAATTTGTCATTTTTTGTAATTAAGACTCAAATTTCGCACTGGTTGCAGAGGATACAGGATCTCGTTGCGCTTGCCACCGATCCCAAATTTCAACCTGTTATCAAGCAACTGCATAGCGAAATAATTAGCTTACAAATTAGTTTGAGTAACTTCGAGAGGCGAGGCAGCCGGGTTGGTGGGGAGCTACAGTCCGAGGATGTCACAATGGAGGTAGTTCTTCTGCGAGTCGGAAGTGGGGAGGTGGAGAATGCACAAGTGCCCTCCGCTAAATTACCTAATCCTTTTTTTCAGCTGTTGCGAGAGGTAGAGCGGCTCATTGTCGATACCTACAAGGAACTATTTGAGTTTTTATGGTTCATTGTGAAGTTAGAGGACCAAGCTAGTGTTTACCAGCTATCAGGCGAAACTATTTTCCGGTTGCCACGCCTGTTATGTAAAGAGTCCATGGCAGGGAGAATGTGGGAGGTCGTTGCCAATATGGGGTCCATAAAGGAGTTACTTCCACTTTTTCTCAGAGAGGGTCTACCGGCCAGAGTTGAAAGCAACCTTGTTAACGAATATTTCTATCGTGTCCAAGCTACTAATGGGAGTTTGGCGAAGTATGTCTTGGAGGTGCGCACCGCAGATGTAACATTTGATTCGCAACTCCCTGAGCAGTAAATTGTTGCCACTATCCTGCAAGACAATAAGCCAGAAGATCGGTGTAGAGCACTGTTTGCGGCGCGCCTACGGACTTAACACGTTTTGGATGATCTTGTGACGCTTCTGGAAGAAGTTAATCAAGAGGATCAGAGAAGTGGGGGTTCAAGGGCAGTGATTTCATCGCACGTGGACTCCAAGTCCGGACGCTGCCTTATTAAAAAAATGCATTATTAAAGGAAACTGCTACCTTTACGGCCAGGCTAGCATCTTGCCGCGAATGCCGTGCCGTTGTTAAACAAGCTACAAATAATTGAAGTCAGAGGAGCACCGAAAGGCAATGAAATCTGTAACTAAACATCTTCCCTTTTTGAGTTCTTATGTTAACAATGAGCACTTGTGCGCCTTGCTAGATTTGCATAGTAGTGTTTCCTTGATAAGGCAGCGGTGATACGTTCGGTATCGTCACATTTGTAAGTTTCCAGATTTGCGTTTGGTGGGTTTTTCTTCCAAAGCTGTTAATGGTGAAGCCCTTTCTGTATTGGGGAGTAAACGGTTCTATAGTAGTGTTGGAGGTTTCTCCTCACCCAAAAAGGTTTTGGTCATGAATGGCATTAATACCGATCTTTTATTAGGTTGTGATTTTGTTGGTAAAACGGGGACGCACTTCAGACGTTCTACTTTGGTTTCCATCGAGAGGTGGAATTTCTTAAGTGTCATCATCTTAGGCATGCTACGTCTTGTAGCAACCATAGTAGTGTGATCAAGCAAGGGGATTTTGATGTGGGGCATTAGGAACCTGAACGGGCTCAGATTCTCCTTAAGATGTTGCGTTACTTCCCTGAGGTTCCAACAGACAATCGTATAGAGTATAAGATTTTGTTGCCTGATCAGGTTCCGGTTAGGCAGTCGCCTTATCGGTTGTCGCTTCCTAGAATGAAAATATTGGGTCAGTTAGTGAATAAGACGTTCATAGAAGGCGTTATACGGCCGTCCACCTCCTCATATGCCTCAACAATCTTCTTGGTTCCGAAGAGAAACAGAGGGGCCTTTAGGGCAGTTGTTGATTATCGAGTTCTTAACCGCAGGGTGATGGAGTCTGTATACCTTCCCGATTTGCATGTTTTCATGGGCCCGTTATTTTTCGGTCACTGAATTTAACCAGGAGTATTAACAAATACCTTAACCGAGGAATCAAAGCCAGTCACCACCTTTCGCACTGACTGGAATGTGTATGAATGTAATCGGGTCCCATTCGGGGTGTCCACGAGAGCAGCAGTTCTGTCAAGGTTGCTTGATTCAGTGCTAGGCGAATTCAGTTCAAATGTTTTTACAACTTGATTCAGTGCTAGGCGAATTCAGTTCAAATGTTTTTACAACTTGATTCAGTGCTAGGCGAATTCAGTTCAAATGTTTTTACAACTATTTAGACGACCTTGTTATTTATAGTCCCAACTTTGATGATTCTGTTCAGCACTTGTGTCTGGTTCAGCAACGTTTGAAGGGAGCTGGCCTCACCGTGAAGCTGATTAGTCACTCTAACTTGATGTCAGATTTCTTTCCCAGGACATTTGGTTTCGGTAGGCGATTTTAGAGTAATCAGTCGAGGACCCAGGCCATTTATAACACTTTTCCTCCAAAAACTAAGAAATGGGTGGGGTGTTCATCGGGATGACCAACTATTTCCGGAAATTCGTATCCAAGTTTGCCGAATTAGCAACTCCTCTGAATCTTTTGCGCAAGAAAGAAGAGCCCTTTCTATGGACGGACTGTAAGAAAGCTGCCTTTGACTCTCTTAAGGTTGCCTGAAGTAACACTCCCATTTTGGATGTGCCTGAATTTTAACTTGCCCTTCGTTGCTCAGACAGACGCCTCCAACTCTGGGGTGGTTGCATTGTGCAAGCGTCAGAGATAAAACATTCTACTTACGAACTATAGGCGTTGCTCTTCCTTTCTCCCTCAAGAAGTTTAAATATTATTTGTAACATTGAGAGTTTACACTAGAGACGGATAAATACGCTCTCAGTTGGTTTCTGGCCCGTCCTAGTAAAAGTGGACGCATTGCGCGACGGGCAGTCAGAATTTGCGCCTTTCTGTTCAACGTGACCATATAAAAGCGTGTGATACCGCTGTAACCGATGCCCAAGTCCCATATTTGAGGAGCCAAATGAAGAAGAATGTTCTCTAGATACCTCTGAGCCTGTGGAGCAGTTAGCGTTTGGCCAGCCGGTCGCCGGATACGAGTTAGAGAGACACATGTTTTCTCATAGTGCGGATCAGGAGCAGCTGGCAAAGATCTGCCTACTCGCCGTGTTGATCCCAGCGGTATTTAAGTATTATAATAGTTCAATGGCATCCATAAAATCCGGGAATCCCTTACCTGGCTCGCTTACATTATATCGGTATGTTAGGGGAACGGTTGCAGAGTGCCAGGACTGGCAGGTGGCGAAACCAAATTCTTGTGGACGAAGGGGGCTGCCTCAATCCACTCGAACTTAGACGCCTCTTTATCGATTACGTCCGTCCTGTGCCTCGTACCCAGGGTGGGTATCGATATATTTTTATCGTCGTTGATGGGGTTTCCAGGTTTATCTGGTTGTTGCATAGCAGGGGGTATACATGTCTGCACAGTGTTATAATCATCTGAGTAGAGTTTTTGATTGGTTTGTTGGTCTCTGATTCATGCTAATACTAATGCTCCTGCTTTCACTTCTAGGGAGTTTCGTAACTTTTCTGGCAGCGCGGGATAGCCGCGCGGTCTATGGCGCCTTGTCACGGTCCGCTTCTCCCCCCGTCGGAGATTCGAGTCCTCCCTCGGGCATGGGTGTGTGTGTGTTTCCTTAGCGTAAGTTAGTTTAAGTAGTACCTAAGCTTACGGACCGATGACCTCAGCAGTTGGTCCCATTAGACCTTACCACAAATTTCCCATTTATCTGTGACTTTTGTTTCCGCTCCGTTGCCATTACGCTCTTTTATCACCAGTCATCATTCGTGGAATGTTCAATCGTAATTTGAAATTCTCGCTTATTGCCTTTCACTCTGAGACTCAAGCTAGCTTGCTGTACCTTGCTCTGGCTAAATTTCTCCATTAGTACCGCTAGTCATCAAATCTATCAACGAATTCCCGTTTCGCTTATATTATTTTATCCCCTTAACTCCCCTTTGGCCAGCCTGTGGTGCGTAGAAGATCTGTTGCCCGACAGCCCCATCGCCGCGTCTATCAAGGATGCCTGGCGAAGGACCAAGACTCCCTGCACGTGTTTGTACCAACTGCATATAATACCACCAGAAAATTTGTCATTTCCTGTAATTAAGACATACTGTGTTTTTAACTGTGTTTCTAACTTCCTATCTATTATAGCTGTGTGGATTTTGTTTTAAGTTACCTCAATTATTGCCGCGAATGGCTTTGATGCTACCTAGTTAACTTGTAAATTCTAGAAGAAAGGGATTCGTCCCAATTGCTTGGTAGTTAAGGTAATCGAAGTCCGTTTGCCAACCGTGTGCACCCATTCAAATCTTGCTGATTTTCCACCCCATGTGGCGGCTTCTTGCTACCGTTACAGCATCGGGCGTTGTGTTACCACTGCGGCAAGGTCGCTGGCGAAAATGAAATAAAGGACAAGTAAAATCCACTATTTTCTGGCTACAAAGACCCAAAATGAATACATGAACTTCTTTGAGCCGCGTCTCCTGACACTCTTGTTAAAAAAAATTCGCCATATACAACCTTACTCATAACACAATGTAGGGGTGTAGAAAAGTAAAGAGTTTTTAACATGTTGCAGCCCTGTCGATCCGACTAGGCTGCCCCCTGTCCATGTACCTTTATGCAGTGGCGTTGAAGCCGCTCATAATTTTGCTGACGACACAGTTGTCTGGACACTCCTTACGCGGTTACACCTTCCGATATCGTGTATACGCAGATGATCTCCTGCTGCTGGCTGGTTCTCGGGAGGAGGTCGCACGGATCCTCGACACCATCGCGGCTCATGGGAAACTGGATGGAAGTGTGATGAATGTGCACAAATCCACGGCGCTGTCTAATAGTCGCGGGCAACCCCCCGGAAGGTGTGGCACCTCTGCCCTGTGTCCAACATCTCCGCTATCTTGGGATCACCTTCATGTAGTCAACGCGCCGTACAGCGACGGCCCACTTCCGCCAAGTTTTGACAATTACGCGTAGGATGATCAGTCACAGCTCCCTACACCGCTTTGACGATTTGCGGCGTGTTGCCTACCTTAATGTGTATGTAAGCATCCACAATGGTTCATATAGCGCAGATTCTACCGCTGCCAATATCGATAGGATGTTGTATTCAAGCAACATTCAGATATTTTCCGACGGCTGGGTACATCTTCAAAGTACGCTGCGACTCACACATTCTCCCCCCGCGTGCTGGAGGCTTTGGTCTTACGAACGTCCGCTATCGAGCGGCAGCACTTTACAAGGCCACGATGTACACTACTGGCCATTAAAATTGCTAGACCAAGAAGAAATGCAGATGATAAACGGGTATTCATTGGACAAATATATTATACTAGAAATGACATGTGATTACATTTTCACGCATTTTGGGTGCATAGCTCCTGAGAAACCAGTACCCTGAACAACCACCATTGACCGTAATAACGGCCTTGATACGCCTGGCCATTGAGTCAAACAGAGCTTGGATGGCTTGTACAGCTGTCCCTGCAGCTTCAACACCATGCCACAGTTCATCAAGAGTAGTGACTGGCGTATTGTCACGAGCCAGTTGCTCGGCCACCATTGACCAGACGTTTTCAATTGGTGACAGATCTGGAGAATATGCTGGCCAGGTCAGCAGTCGAACATTTTCTGTATCCAGAAAGACCCGTACAGGACCTGCAACATGCGGTCGTGCATTATCCTGCTGAAATATAGGGTTTCGCAGGGATCGAATGAAGGGTTCAAAATGGTTCAAATGGCTCTGAGCACTATGGGACTCAACATCTTAGGTCATAAGTCCCCTAGAACTTAGAACTACTTAAACCTAACTAACCTAAGGACATCACACACATCCATGCCCGAGGCAGGATTCGAACCTGCGACCGTAGCAGTCCCGCGGTTCCGGACTGCAGTGCCAGAACCGCTAGACCATCGAATGAAGGGTAGAGCCACGGGTCGTAACACATCTGAAATGTAACGTTCACTGTTGAAAGTGCCGTCAATGCGAACAAGAGATGACCGAGACGTGTAACCAATGGCACCCCATACCATCATGCCCGGTGATACGCCAGTAAGGTGATGACGAATACGCGCTTCCAATTTGCGTTCACCGCGATGTCGCCAAACACGGATGCGACCATCATGAAGCTGTAAACAGAACCTGGATTCATCCGAAAAAATGACGTTTTGCCATCGTACACCCAGGTTCGTCGTTGAGTACACCATCGCAGACCGTTGTTGTCTTGCAAACGTCCCCATCTGCTGACTCAGGGATCGAGACGTGGCTGCACGATGCGTTACAGCCATGCGGATAAGATGCCTGTCATCTCGACTGCTAGTGATACGAGGCCGTTGGCATCCAGCACGGCGTTCCGTATTACCCTCCTGAACCCACCGATTCCATTTTCTGTTAACAGTCATTGGATCTCGACCAACGCGAGCAGAAACGTCGCGATACGATAAACCGCAATCGCGATAGGGTACAATCCGACCTTTATCAAAGTCGGAAACGTGATGATACGCATTTCTTCTTCTTGCACGAGGCAGCACAACAACGTTTCACCAGGCAACGACGGTCAACTGCTGTTTGTGTATGAGAAATCGGTTGAAAACTTTTCTTATGTCAGCACGTTGCAGGTGTGACCACCGGCGCCAACCTTGTGTGAATGCTCTGAAAAGCTAATCATTTGGATATCACAGCATCTTGTTGCTGTCGGTTAAATTTCGCGTCTGTAGCACGTCATCTTCGTGGTGTAGCAATTTTAATGGCCAGTAGTGTATAAACAAAGGCGCAGTGTCGAGGCCTTCAATACGCAATATTTGCTTTCCGTCCTTTTGGCAGTATTATGCTCCCCGCCGCTCCCGTCGTTAGCATCGGGTCTGCGTTTGCACACATCACGGCCTTCATTGTGGAATTCAGTTATGTTCGTGAAGAACTCCTACGAACGCACCTGTCGCGGGCGAAGGACGTCGAATTCGTTTTCCTGCGTGGTGTCGCCTGTAACGTCGTATAATGCAAGTTCCAGTTGTTGTGGTGGACTGTGATTTGGCGCCATGTTCATCACAGCTTCTTTCCAACGCATGTCAGATCGACTTTGTACTATGCGACCTGTGGGAAGCATCCAACCAATCAGCGGCTCTATGCCATAGTACTGGCGAACTCTCCCCTCTGCGCCGTCTGTCATAGTGTCGACCATGATCATCACCGATTCAGCTGTATAGCTGTTGCGCATGTCGGGTTAATTGGGCGATAAATGGTCGCCTAATTTCTACATGTGCCGCCGCATGTTATTGACCCCGAGTCCTTTCTTTACCCAGTAGTGGATTATTTCCTGCAAGAAAGTCTAGGGCGGTTCTCTGGATATAGGACTTTGGCATATCTATTTGGAAATGCTCAGCACTTGCGCCTTGACTTTTGACAATACTTGCAGACTGCACATGTGGAGGCTGCGCCCAGTTCCCGTTATCGTGCTTATTTTGCCAATTATCTGAAAAGCGTTTTTACCACGCCTCCTCTAAGTTGGCGCGTTCCCGGCGTGACAGGTGACCGCCCGATTTGAAATGAAACACGACGCGATTACGCCTTGGATTCGGGCCGCCTGCCATCCTTTCTCACCTAGCGGCATTTCCTGGATTCCAGATGGGTGGAGTTGTTTTAATTTGTTACTCCTGTGTATAAATGTGTACAAAAACCAAATGAAGTAAATAAATAAATAAGTAAAATTAATCTGAGCTATGTGAGGGTGCAGCACGGTGGCGGGAAGTGGGAGGCATCGTGGCCAGACCTCGGGATTCGACCCCTGCCCACCTTGTCTCCTCCAACCTGTAGCTGACTTGGCACTTCTCATACAAAAATGTAAAAAAGCCAAAAACTAACATTATAAGAAAAGGTGGCTTGATGACTAATACACCTGCCTAGTAAGCAGGAAAACCGGGATCCATTCTCGGCCTTGTTACGAATTTTCACTCGCCGCTTCAGTCTATATAAATTGAATCATATCTGTATGACATCAGTTATGTTTCTGAGATTGTGTCATTTCATTTATCAACAACTATTCTGAAAAAGTGTTTGTAAAAAGAATGCACGTTTTTAAAAAGTTATCATATCCTACTTTCCCCGATGAAGAAAAAGTTTTAAACATCAACTGTCTTGTATAAAGTCGCAATTAAAGATTAGATGGCTTGCAAAGTACCATTAAAATTCCATGTTGCAAAACTCGAGTTGGCAGACCATGAAAGTCATTCTTAGATGCAAGCGAAGGCAGTAAAGGACATAAAATAGAGCTATTGAAAAACAATTTTGGAGCCATAGAATTAACATATGCCAATCAAATGAGACTCCCAGAATCTGGACTTTGTGGAAGGCTCGCTGCCAAGGAAACAGTACGAAAAAGTCCGAACAGCTGATAAGAAGGTACATCCGTGTTACATTACCCTTCTAGAGGTGTCCGCCCCCAGTAGTTGAGTGGTCAGCGTGACAGACTGTCAATCCTAAGGGCCAGAGTTCGATTCCCAGCTGGGTCGGAGATTTTTCTCCGCTCAGGGACTTGGTGTTGTGTTGCCCTAATCATCATCATTTCGTCCTCATCGACTCGCAAGTCGCCGAAGTGGCGTCAAATCGAAAGACTTGCACTCGTCGAACGGTCTACCCGATGGGTGTCCCTAGTCACACGACATTTACATTTACCCTTCAAGAGGTGAAAAAGTTGTACTACCCTGTGACGGAATCCATCAAGTGATTCCCATATTAGCAGAGGTTCAAATTCCAGCCTTGCTGAGTCACACATGTGAGCGATTCGAGGCCTACGGGAAAGACAGACCGCGGCGCGTACGTCACGAAGGTAGCCATGCGCTCGCTCGCTCCACTCAGTAGCCAACCTACGTTTCTACACCTGTTAACTCGTAACTGTGTACGTACAAACGAAAACTGTATCTTCTACAGGAATCCGCTATTATGGAATCTTACTGTTACTAGTCCTATCCTATAACAATTGAATGACCATAGGCTTACTCATAATTTATTACGGCTGTACTGGCGTACAATAAAATAAAATCATGCTAAAATGATTACCAGTTGCATAAGGCACTACTTCTTGTATGAAATGAGTACTGTTAAGCAGAAGAAACTAAATGCCATAAACAAGCCGTTATACCATTTATATCGAGTACTGATCTTAAATTAAATTTTGTTGTAATACTGTTAATCAGAAAGACTTCATAATAGCAGATTCCAGTGGAAGATGCTATTCTCGTTAGTACATAAACACCCAGCTGCGAGTAAACAGGTTTAGAAACGCTTTCTCGTGGGCCTCGTGAGCGGTTAATATCATGTTTGGAATAGGTTTTAAAAGACCTTCTAAATGTTGACATATACGCTTTTGAAATTATCTGTAAATGGGGTTGTAATGGCTCACATCAAGTTCAGTTTAAACAAAATTTTGAAAACAACCATGATTCCGATGGGAAAATATTTGTCATCTTTAGTGCCTGTCCAACTTATTACTCGCGCGGATAAAGACCTAATTGCTTGGAAACATCCTTCACCAACATCTCTCTACTGGAGAGTCGAAGGCATAATCTGAATTGTAGCTAAGAATCAAATAATCTAATAAAAGTAACACAATTTTGTTTTATTGCATGTTACGAAATATATAAATACATTATCGTCCTACAAATATGTTCTTCAGAGTCTCACATTACACAGTACCAAACACTAATTTTGTCCAACTTTTTGCATGAAATAACCCTAAGTGCGACGGTTGTCTTTCGATCTCGTGAATCACGTAAAATATTTGCGTGACCCGGATAGTAAACAAATCAAGGCTCTCACTACTCTAAGTGCTTTACGCTTAGGGCCAGACTTTCACCTAACATTGCGCCCATCACGACTCCCTCTGCGATGCGACAGTTGGCAACGCGGACGCAAAGTGTTGACTGCTCCATACCAATGGAAAAGTGAGGCGTGACGCTGCCGGATCCTGTTTAATAACTCGGTCTCACGAGTAGGCCACACGGCAACAGGATTTTTGTGATATTTTTTATTTATGGTTTCCGAAAGCAGTTCTATCCGAATCTCTAAAATTCTCGAGAAAATCGAAGGTTTCCGAGTGTTCCAATTCCCTACAGTAAGCTCACCTTTTTGACAGGCTGCGTGGTACTGTCGTAGACGGCTCAGTTGTCATCTATGTGGTTCTGCGATCAACTTCCAGCCGAAAAAATTTTTTAAACAAACGTTCAAATTCTACGTTCCCCCACCATCACACCACGCTGTCTTACCGCAAGGAGGCGGAAGAGGGAGTAACTGCTAATATGTTCCGCTTAAATAGCAATGCAGTCGCACTGTATACATCTTGGTATTACATTTCACAGTTCTCAACAATGCATATCAAAAACAAAACAAATATTCAGTTTTACTTGAATATTTTGGTTGTGCTGAAGACATTACGTAAGTTTTATCTGGTACAAAATGGGGACATATGAAGACAGCTTCAGAAGTTTTCGCACTCAAGTTGCCACCTAATAGTAACGTTTTTAGTTTCACAATCGAAAAAACTTGTTTCACACACGTATATTGGTAGAAATATTGTTGCACCTGTCCAACTTCAGTATGGATACACAGAAACAATGTAGATGCCCTCGTTAGTATTAACGTAAAACGATTTATATTTAAAACTGGAATTATGCTGCAGATTAATCAGTTACCTCTGCATATGCAGAAGGGTCTTTTCAACTGAATCCCAAACTGTCTCGGAAACAACTGGAAAACAGATTTAAGTCTGCAGTGTCCTCAGAACGTTTAGGCCGTAGTGAATCTTCAGACCTCACGTTTTCTTTAGCGCCAGTGCGCTTAGGGAACTGTGTTTGTCGGCGGAATGTGTCCCGTCTACAACTTGATTTTTTTTTTAATGCATCCCTATAAAAGCAAGAAGAAGATGTTTCTTGTCTTACAACGTCTTACTGCGGATAGTGTGCAGTCAAGTCCACTTAAAATGTGAGGCCTGCAATCCATTCAGGATGTTGTAATTTTCAGTCCTACCTTCCTTTTATCTTCTTATATTCAACAATAGCGATTTTTAAATCTAAAAGTCGTACCGGGAAGCGCCTTGACTTACCCAAAATACTTTGCGATAACATATAAAGCGTCAATACACTTCCTTCAGTTCCACAGAAAGCTGTTACAACTGACATTGGAAAAATGCGTGCCACTTCAGGAATTTTGTTATTTGTACCACCAATTCCTTTACGTGCTGCATGCCTGCTAATTTAGCGCCAAGTGCTTCTTGATGACAGAATAATGAATCGCGCCTATTTCTTGTCTCTCCAGTTTCATTCAGCACTTCCTCATTAGTCACGTGATCGTCCCATCTAATCTTCACCATTCTTTTGTAACATCAGATTTTGAGAGCTTCTATTCTCTTTTTTCCAAACTATTTATCGTCCATTTTTCACTTCCATACATGGCTACATTCCAGACAAATACCTTCAGAAAAGATTCCTAATACTTAAATCTATATTCGATGTCGACAAATTTCTCTCCAGAAATGCTTCTTCTTGCCCTTGCCAGTCCACATTCTTTGTCCTCTCCACTTCGGCCATTACTGGTTATTTTGCTACCAAAATAGCAAAATGCATCTACTACTTTAAGTGTGTCATTTCCTAATCTGATTCCCTTAGCATTGCCTGATTTAATTCGACTACATTCCATAGTTCTTCTTTTGCTTTCGTTGATGTTGATCTTATATCCTCCTTAAAGTTACTTATTTCCTTATCTAATTCTCTCATCATCACTCGATTTATATCGAATACATACATTCCATTACTGTTGTTTAGTTTTGTTGTGATTCATCTTACATCCTACTTTCAAGATTTGATGACACTGTCCATTCCGTTCTTCTAGGTCCTTTGCTGTCTCTGCCAGCCAGAGTGGCCGTGAGGTTCTAGGTGCTACAGTCTGGAGCCGAGCGACCGCTACGGTCGCAGGTTCGAATCCTGCCTCGGGAATGGATGTATGTGATGTCCTTAGGTTAGTTAGGTTTAATTAGTTCTAAGTTCTAGGCGACTGATGACCTCAGAAGTTAAGTCGCATAGTGCTCAGAGCCATTTGAACCATTTTGCTGTCTCTGACAGAATTACAAAGTCATTGCCAAATCTCAAAGTTTTTGTTTCTTCTCCCTGAACTTTAATACCTACTCTAAATTTTTCTTTGGTTTCCTTTACTGCTTGTTCGATGTACATTTTGAATACTATCGGGGATAGGCTACAAGCCTGTCTCACTCCCTTCTCAGTCACTGCTTTCCTTTCATGCCTCTCGATTCAACTGCCGTCCGGTTTCTGTACAAGTCGTAAATAGCCTTTTGCTCCTTGTATTTTACCTCTGCTATCTTCAGGACTTCAAAGAGAGTATTCCAGTCAACATTATTAGAACCTAACTTCTAAGGTCAATCGAAGACTCAGTATTGCCCTGTGTGTTAGTGTATTTCTCCGGGATCCAAACTGGTCTTCTCCGAGGTCGGCTTCTACCAGTTTTTCCGCTCTTCTGTAAAGAATTCGTGTTAGTATTTTACGGCTATGAGTTATTAAACCGGTAATTCTCACACTTCAATAATGTTCACATCTGCCAGCAACTGCTTTCTTTGTAATTGGAATTACTACATTCTGCTTGAATTGTGATGGTATTTCGCCCGTCTCACACATCTTGCAACCAGATAGAAGAGTTTTGTCGTGGCTGGCTGCCCCAAGACTATTAGCAGATCTGACGAAATATCGACTGCTCCAGGTCCTTGTTTCGACTTAGATCTTACAGAGCTCCGTCAAATTCTTCTCGGATATCATGTCTCCCGTCTTCTCTACTTCTACGTCTACTTCCCTTTCTATAATATTGCTTTCAAATTCATCTCCCTTGTATTGACCCTCTATATATTCTTTCAACCTTTCAGCTTTCATCACTTTGCTTGAGACTGATTTTGAGATCCTGATATTCATGCTACTACTTCTCTTTTCTGCAATGGTCTCTTTAACTTTCCTGTAAGAGGTATCTATCTTTCCCGTAGTGAAATATGCTTCTATATCCTTACATCTGTCCTCCAGCCGCTCCTGCTTAGCCAATTTGCGCTTCCTGGCAATCACAGTTTTAAACGTTTGATTCCCTTTCGCCTGCTTCATTTACTGCTCTTTTATATTTTCTCCTTTCGTCAATTAAATTCAATATCTCTTGTGTTATCCAAGGATTTCTGCTATGCTATGCCTTTCTACCTATTTGATCCTCTGCGCCTTTCATTATTTCATCTCTTAAAATTACCTGTTCGTCTTCTATTGTATTCCTTTCCCCTCTTCTAGTCAACAGTTGCCTGATGTTCCTTCTAAGACTCTCAACAACCTCTACTTCTTTCAACTTATCCAGATCCCATATTCTTAATTCCCGACCTTTTTCCAGATTGTTCAGTTTTAATCTACAGGTCATAATCAACAAGCTGTGGTCAGAGTCCACATCTGCCCCTGTAAATGCTAACAATTTAAAATCTGGTTCCTAAATATCTGTGTGACCATTATCTAGTCAACCTGAAACCTTCCACTACCTGCAGGTCTCTCCCACGTATGCAGCCTTCTATCATGATTGTTAAAACATATGTGTGCGATGATTAAATTATGGTCCGTGCAAAATTTTACCAGGTGGCTTCCTCATTAATTCCTTTCTCCCAGTCCATATTCATCTGCAATTTTTTTTCTCTGCCTTCTCCTACTATCGAATTCCAGTTATACGTCATTATTAAATTTTCGTCTCCCTTAACTATCTACTATTAAATTTGCATCTCCTTTATCTGAATAATCTTTTATTTCCTCGTACATTTCCTCAATCTCTCTATCTGCGGAGCTAGTTGGGATGCAAACTTGTATTACAATGGTAGACGTCAGCATCTTGTCTATCTTGACTACGATAATGCGTTCACTATGCTGTTCGTATTAGTTTACCCGTATTCAACTTTTCTTTATCCATTATTAAACCCATTCCTGCAGTATCCTTATTTGACTTCGTATTTACAAGCCTGTATTCACCTGACCAAAAGTCCTGTTCCCCCTGTCACCGAAATTCTCTAATTGCCACTGTACTAACTTCATCCCATCGATTTTCCTTTTTAAATTTTCTACCCCACTTGCCCGAATAAGGGATGTAACATTCCATGCTCCGACCCGACATCCTGCTGACGACATCCTCCTGAGTGAACTAAATCTTTAAATTCTTTCTGCGTGTTATTGCAATGTCGTTTCATAGCAAAGTAGTTTCAGTGCCCGTCGCTGCATAATGTATACTGCAAATTCTCATCCTTGTTTTCTGTCAATCCAATCCAATTCATTTTAAAGGATTCTGGCAGTAAATATTTATTTAGACTGCCCCCCCCCTCTCTCTCTCTCTTTTTTTTTTTTTTTTTTTTTTTTGCCACCGGACGTGTAAATGTCCTTAGTACCATGAACAAATTGCGAAAAGTAAACATCTCTGACGCCATAATGCTGTCAAACTCAAGGGAGCTCTGCCGACGTAAAAAATGCCACACCCCAGTACTCAGTGAAATGTGGCGCTGTTCCGGATACTTACAGAAGTTCCGAACAAAGCCAAGACAATAAATGTAGTTACACAGCATGTAAGGAAAAGGTCTGGAAATCCCCTTCATTTCTCACGGTGTTAACGGTTAATTACTCTGAGATGTTACCAAATGTTATCTCTCGGCCGATAATGGTATCAGGTTCCGCGACTGACTTATCGTCAGCCCCCTCTCCAAGACTTTGTTCTGTTATACTGAGAAGCAGAAAGGAGCCCAATTTTTTAGGCGACGTGATATTACAGATTTCTTCTGGCTTTAGTCATAGTGATGACATGTCTCTGTACGCGGACTGTTGTGATATCATCACCCTCAACAGTTATTTCGCATCCAGTGATCCAGTGCTGCGTAGAGGAATTCTAGACTTAGCCAAGCCATACGCGTCTGTTCCTTGTGCACATTTTCTAGTATCATACACCCACATGCCATTAAGTGGCCGTCTCTGTGTTTGCTTGTCTCCTGGAATCTAGCAAAGAGTTCCCCTTACCTGTTCGCTTTGCTCCCGTCGTTGTTAATTTATCCACCACAGTTTGCCGATGAATAGTTTGCTTGATTTTCTCATTTTGAGAGAACTGAAGAGCGATCTGTTCTACTGTTAAAAATACCATTCAAAGGCCTAGATCGCGTAAAATATTTCTTTATTTAAAAGAACCGGTTTCAACAGATTATGCTGCCATCTTCAGGTCTGTAAAAAAAAGTGCATATATATAGAATATGTCTCGTAAGTTAAGATGTAACATTTGATACAGAAGTTTTAGTTTACTATTATAAAAACAGGAGTGGATCTTTACAATCACATACCATAAAATGTTTTTGTTGTAAAACATGTTCATTTTGCACTGACATCTTGTGCGTGAGGTCAGCGTAAAATGAACACCTTTTACAACAAAAACATTGTAAGGCATGTAAATACACAGGTTCACTTCCCGTTTTTATAACACCAAACCAAAACTCCTGTATCAAATGTTACATCTAACTTATGAGACATATTCCACGTATATGTACTTTCTTACAGATCTGAAGATGACAGCTTAGTCTGTTGAAACCAGTTGTCATAAATAAAGAAATTTTTTTATTCGATCTTCGCTGCTGCATAGTTTTTAACCATTGGTTTCTTTCTCTGCTTGTCCAAGGAATACCCAACACGCATTTCTCCATTGAAACTCTTGTTATTTTATTCTCTGTTAAAGTCTGTCTCCCACTGTTGTGATCCAAATCTAGTAAACTTTGAAGAATTTCCAAAATTTTTGAGGCTTTCGTGACAATTGACGTATTTTAAGTTGAATTTTGTCTCCGGATCTTCGATGGACATTTCTTTAAAGATTTTTCCAACGTTTCGTCAGGGTAAGTGGCTGGCATGGTCAAAGATTCACCCTTCACTGCTAGCGACGGATTAAAGTCGGAGCAGTTCCAGTCACATTAATATGACTACCGCCTAAGGCTGACGTCAACGTGCAATAACCACTCACAGACGGGAGATGGCAGCACTATCAAGGGAGCCTATATGAAGCGTGTTGTAATTTTTCCTCCTATCTAAGTAATTATGTAGTTCTAAATTCGTTCGAGCAATCAATCAGTCATGATATGAAACACAGTCATAGTTCAGTCACTCAAAATGATTCAGAAATTTTACTTGTTAGAATGAAATCAGGCGATGATTCTTCTTCTCTGCAGGCTCGTGCTTTGCGGCAGTCTGCTAATCTGTACAAATAAAATGCTTCGTAATTTTGGGAGCGTTTTATAATCAATTGGGAAACCTCAGATCAAGCGGATATTTGGCTTTGATGAAGTTTAACCTTTCGAAGAAGTAATGGAGCTCTTGGATTATTAAATGCAGGTTCGTATCCAGTGTTTCGGAAGTTCCCTTCTGATTAACAACTACGCAATATATCGATGAATATCATTAATTATCAAATGTCAAATACACACCTTTTGTATGAAGGAGCAATATATATATATATATATATATATATATATATATATATATATATATGCCTTTTAATCGTACAATTTCGTCTCAGTTATCTTTTGCCATAAATCTCAATATTCAGATTACAATTCTTCAAACCAAGCTCAGGCTAATCGGCACGAAGACAATCTCGGAAGCCTTTTTTTCTAACAACCACCAGAGAGAGTACTACAAAGAATAATTATGCGCTCATGGCATAGCTATTGTATGAAACTACTTTGCGCATGGATTCTGCGAGTATGAAGATAGAAAATTAGTAAACGTCATTCAAGGGTAGAATTGTATCAGAATAATTCATCGAATATAAAGAGATATTACAGTGTCTTGGGGATGCGGAATACAATGCAGCCGTTGAGTATTGTGGGAACTGAACCGTATATCTGCCGTCCAGGAGGGCAAAATCATTTGCTTTGGGCCCAAGGGCGCAAGCATTTCGGAACCACTAAGTCTGTAAACATTTCGCATACCGCCGTGGCTAAAGTATAATGTGCATGACAAAACGGCGCTATGCAAAACCGGCGCAGAGTTAATTGTGGTGCAACACGGACCATAGACGACGGTTGCGGCGATGTGTACGGGCGAACAGACGTGCTACTGTTGAGCAGCTGACCGCCTAGACGAACCAAGGAGCTACAAGTTGTCTCCTCATAGACTGTTCAGCGAACATTGCTGCCTACGGGCCTCCGTAGCAAACGCCCGTTTCACGCACCTGTGCTGAATGCTGCTCAGAGGCGACAAAGCCTGGAATCTGCACCCCAGTACCACAACTGACTGTCCATTGACTGGCGAGTTAGCCTATCCAGATAAATTTCGTTTTATGCTCCATCGGACAGATGGCCGTCTGAAAGCAAGCACCCTACAACAACCATCGGAAGGCTCCTGGCTGGAGGATGTAGCGTTATGAGCTGGGCGATGTTTCCGTGGCATGATCGCATCGTTCTAGAAGGCACCATGGATGAACTCAGGTACGTATGTATTCTTGGGGACCATGTCTATCACAACACGCAGTTTGTTTTTCCTCGACACGATGGTAACTACCAACAGAGCAATGCAGCATCTCGCACAACTGGCAGTGTACGTGGATGGTTCGAAGAGGACCAAGATGAGTTTACCATACTCCTCTGGCCACCAAACTCCCCGGAATTAAACCCAGTCGAGTATCTGCAGGCCCACCTCGATCGAGCTGTTCTCGGCATGGATATCAGTAGAGAAACGTAGCGCACTTGGCCACGGCACAGCTCCACAGTCCTGTCTATATCTTCGAGAACCGCAGACTCCCTTCCTGCACTTATCGTAGCTGTCCGGCCTCCGAAACATGACTGGACAGTCTATGTACTTTTTAATAACGCAGTAAATCATGGACGACAATACAATTTAGAATCCACACACACATTCCATATACTAATATATAACATACTTCCTTTCTTCTACGAAATTTTAAATACTTTAGATGAAGAATTTCAATATCTATGCCTATGTATTGTAAATCAAATAGATAGAGCCGCCTGTTAATGGTCTATGTAACTGCTGGTGTAAATGTTTTCTCGAATGAAAAACAGCACACAGTTGCAATAATTATGTTTATTTTAAACCTTGACCATGGTTTCTGCTATAATAATATAGCCTGCTTCAGAAGTCATCAGCTTTGAAAAATGAAAAATGTCTTAGCCCAGCGGCTGCGTCAAGATCAATAAAATAAAATAACTTCAACAGACGTAAGCCCGTTTCAATCACAATTAAAATTACATATGGCACCGAATGTCCTTCGTGACTACATCTGTTTTATTTACGATCGAAACAGGCTTATGTCTGTTATTTTATTGATCTTGACGCAGCAGCTGGGCTAAGACATTTTTCATTTTTAAAAGCTTATGACTTCTGAAGAAGGCTATATTATTATAGCAGAAACCATGGTCAAGGTTTAAAATAAACATACACTACTGGCCATTAAAATTGCTGCACCACGAAGATGATGTGCTACAAACGCGAAATTTAACCACCATGAAGAAGATGCTGTGATATGCAAATGATTACCTTTTCAGAGCACTCACACAAGGTAGGCGCCGGTGGCGACACCTAAACCTGCTGACATGAGGAAAGTTTCCAGCCGATTTCTCATACACAAACAGCAGTTGACCGGCGTTGTCTAGTTAAACGTTGTTATGATGCCTCGTGTAAGGAGGAGAAATGCGTACCATCACGTTTCCGACTTTGATAAATGTCGGATTGTAGCCTATCGTCCGCAGCTCGTGGTCGTGCGGTAGCGTTCTCGCTTCCCGCGCACGGGTTCCCGGGTTCATTTCCCGGCGGGGTCAAGGATTTTCTCTGCCTCGTGATGACTGGGTGTTGTGTGATGTCCTTAGGTTAGTTAGGTTTAAGTAGTTCTAAGTTCTAGGGGACTGATACCCATAGATGTTAAGTCCCATAGTGCTCAGAGCCATTTTTTTTTTTTAGCCTATCGCGATTACAGTTTATCGTATCGCGACATTGCTGCTCTCGTTGGTCGAGATCCACTGACTGTTAGCAGAATATGGAATCTCTGGGTTCAGGAGGGTAATACGGTACGCCGTGCTGGATCCCAACGGCCTCGTATCACTAGCAGTCGAGATGACAGGGATCTTATCCGCATGGCTGTAACGGATCGTGCAGCCACGTCTCGATCCCTGAGTCAACAGATGGGGACGTTCGCAAGACGACAACCATCTGCACGAACAGTTCGACGACGTTTGCAGCAGCATGGACTATCAGCTCGGAGACCATGGCTGCGGTTACCCTCGACGCTGCATCACAGACAGGAGCGTCTGCGATGGTGTACTCAACGACGAATCTGGGTGCACGAATGGCAAAACGTCATTTTTTCGGATGAATCCAGGTTCTGTTTACAGCTTCATGATGGTCGCATCCGTGTTTGGCGACATCGCGGTGAACGCACATTGGAAGCGTGTATTCGTCACAGTCATACTGGCGTATCACCCGGCGTGAAGGTATGGGGTGCCATTGGTTACACGTCTCGGTCATCTCTTGTTCGCATTGACGGCACTTTGAACAGTGGACGTTACATTTCAGATGTGTTACGACCCGTGGCTCTACCCTTCATTTGATCCCTACGAAACCCTACATTTCAGCAGGATAACGCACGACCGCATGTTGCAGGTCCTGTACTGGCCTTTCTGGACACAGAAAATGTTCGACTGCTGCCCTGGCCAGCACATTCTCGAGATCTCTCACCAATTGGAAACGTCTGGTTAATGGTGGCCGAGCAACTGACTCGTCACAATACGCCAGTCGCTACTCTTGATGAACTGTGGTATCGTGTTGAATCTGCATGGGCAGCTGTACCTGTACACGCCATCCAAGTTCTGTTTGACTCAATGCCCAGGTGTATCAAGGCCGTTATTACGGCCAGAGGTGGTTGTTCAGGGTACTGATTTCTCAGGATCTATGCACCGAAATTGCGGGAAAATGTAATCACATGTCAGTTCTAGTATAATATATTTGTCCAATGAATACCCGTTTATCATCTGCATTTCTTCTTGGTGTAGCAATGTTAATGGCCAGAAGTGTAATTAGTGCAACTGTGGGCTATTTTTCATTCGAGACAATTTCGTAACGGTTGCTGGTGTTGCTGCTGCCATTAAGAAAATAATGTAAATGTTTTCATTTTCTTTTTGATAGTGAGTACAACTGCAATTACAAATTTTATTATTTTTATGATGAATTTCCTACAATATAGAAACAATAGAATGGGTAGTGAGAAAAACAAAAGTATGTAAATATTTTTTATTAGATCTGCTCTGTTCAAAGATACGTAGAATCAGCCTGCATATACGTACATGGACAGGTGCCGGCGCCTGAAACTTCAACACTCTGTAGTGTCGTCGGATGACGTTTTTGGAAACGGGTTCCTACCGACAATTTGTTCCTCTACGACCCTTCGACGTTCGTCGTTATCCTTTCGTAACACCCTGTATACAGAGTGAAGGAAAAATGCTGCACTTGGAGGTCGACATGCGATTCCTCATCTCAGTTTAAGACAATGAATTCACGGTGTTCTTATTTCAATTTCCAGGAGTGTATTATTTATTGTAAAAGCTTGGACTAATAATCAGTGGCTTTTTGGCTATGTGGCTGTGTTTGTGCTTGGAATGCAGTGCTATCTCAGTGTTATCTCGAAGAACAGCGTGCCTTGTCGTAATTGCGGTGACGATGTATTAAGGAGGAAAGAAGAAATTTATTGCCATTTTTATGATACATAAAAGTGGCAAAGAACTGCCACAAAATTCGCCACGTCAACGTCAAGAACGTATCGACGAAACTGAGTTTATCAAGACATTTTTTGTTAAGTGCAGTTCCTCCATGACTTTTTGATTAAGTTTGGCTTTACATAGTTAAAAATAATTTCAGTGTAAATGGATGTTTTTCTTCCAACATCTCGTTTGAAATCATGTCATGAGAAAGTGTAAGCAGCAACTACTTTGAAGTGCTGTTGAACGTGGAAATTCATTTCATTTCCCTTCTCGTATTTTTTATGGCAATATTACTAAAAGCCATTGCAGTCATGTAGAAATCCCTCACTCAATGCACAGCATCTTTTACTATATCAGCGATGTTGCATTAAGCGTGATTAGCAATATAAACCGAATGCATGTTTAAATGAATTCATTGTTATTATTTGGCGTGTGATTATATTGGGCCATGCTGTATTATTTGTGGTACGTCAGCTTACCATTTATCACGTCAATAAAAATAATAACCGCCTTCTATAAAATTTCGATTTCAAAATTGTACACACAAAAACGCAATGTTTCACAACTGTTTGTCTGCAGCATTTTCATTGTAAAACGACGCTAGGTAGTTCGAAAAGCCCAAGGTCACAACATTTGGTTAAGATGGCTACTTAAACAGTAATGTCGACAGGCGCGTTAAGGTCTGACGCGCCAACGTCTGAGGGTCTCTCCCTGGCCGCTCCCGCTGCTGTTCTGCCCTTGTTACCTGCAACGCTGGTACGCTGCAGTCAGTAATCCAGCATCCGTTTGTTGTGGGGCTCTCTTTCTCCTTAAAGCTATTATGTCTCTGAACGTCAACGGCTTCCCTGACCAGACGGGCATGGTAGCTCTTATGCACAGCGAGAATTGCGTGTCGGTTAATTTAATTGTGTGACTGGACTCACATAATGAAAACACCATCACGGCCGATTTCTCCACCTATGCGATACTGCTTATGTGCGATGATCCTGGTATCGATGAATCGCACGGTTATTCCAACACAGACTTCTTCACATGTATATGGAAGCGGTATACTGCCGAGTTTCCGACTGAGTCCCTTTTCTTTTTTGCTGATTTTAGACACTCTTTGGCGTTCTTCATCGGTTTGTAAATAGTCTTTATGCAGGGTTTGTGCAATATAAGGCCAATCCTGTTCGTAACCCGCGAAATGTACACTGATGAGCCAAAATATTATGCCCATCTGGTTAATAGTTTGTTTGTCCTACTTGGAAACGAAATACACCACTAATTCTACGTATCAGCGATCCGACAGTTGTAACACCCCAAATATGGAACCCATAATAACCACCCTTTTTGTCGCAAAATAAATAGCAAAATTAGTCATCATGATAGTGACGGCAGCTACTGACAACAAAATTTACACTCTTCTGAGTTTGCTCAACAGGAATATTATATAAGTACTAATGATCATCATAAAGAAAGGACTGAATGAAAGAACACCATGTGATACAAAACTGAAAATTTAAAGAAAGAATTCCAAAATTATTATTTATGGAGGTTAAAGCCCAGACGATAAATCGACCAAAGATAACATTTATCCTAGAAGGGAGTTGTAGCCGCATCGAGCTGTAAGTTCGCTGTAACTATAATGTAACCCGACAATGAAGATGTTCACTTCTCTCTTGTACTCTGGCATGTTCAGCGCTGCTAGATGGTTTTAAAAATGATTTGTAGTTTAAAGTTTTACGATATAGACTGCAAGTATCAGTCAGAAGTCGGACTAAAGTAGTATCTTCTTTACCGTGTGGACAAATAACGGGATTTTGATGTATGTGACAGAAAAGTGAATCGTGTGATTACCGATTTGTGATGGGACTTAGCCTTCGTGATACTTAATAGCCACGAACATCTGAGGACACAGAAAGAGACTGATCACCGACATAAACTCGATTATTAGACTTGAGTAGGCTAAACTAAACGCAATAACGAAGAAATTACAATTTCAACGTGTTGTCAGGAGTTAACGTCAAGGTCAGAGTTACTGATGTTAACATACACAGATCCTTGAGTCACATATCGGTGTGTGCGCTCGGCGTAGGGACAGACAATAATTACGAAGAACAATAAACCTTAATTCAACTTTAACTCTCCGTGTCGCCTACATCATTTCATGCACATTTAAAGTGTATTCGTGAAATTAACTGATTATTCTGATAACATAAAAGTACCAAGTGAATTAGTGATAATTTAAATGTTAACAGCAAAAACTTTACACCAAATTTACGACGCATTCTGAACGTTACTCAGGGGTATGTTATCTCTGGAGTTAAGTCGTGCAGTTGTTGAATACGCGACGTAGCGACGCCTTGACGACGGAATAATAATTAACAACTTATTTTCCTCGCAAAATCCATAATGTGGCCACGGCTTGGGTGATGGAACAATGATTCAAGACACTAAATTTTAACGTTTGAATAACCATTCTCAAACCGGGCATAAGAACTATAGTCAGCAAGTTCGCGTAAACTGAAGGGTCTGTCGCGAACACGCAAGGGACTTTTGGTTATTTCAGATCAATGGAGGCATCGAGTTATCGAGTGGTGCAGTCGCTACATTTATAAGTGAAGAAGATCGACAGACAACGAACACAATTGCTTTCGTTACAAACACGGGCGGCGCACACACTCCGGCGTGCTGCTCCATCGAGACAGTGACATCATTTTCGAGATACAGTATCTGAAAATAACCAAACCATGCGAGGAGTTTGTTCTTTTTCTAATAGTTACAGATTGGCGTCGTCTTGATCGACGGACGCCGTTTCACGTCATCTCAACTGGGACACCGATCACCATCAAGCCGAGAGAGAACAGCGCCACACAGTTTGTGGGTAGATTTGTGGAGGTATGCGACAGTAGGTTTCTGCGCACAGGTCATGTATTACGCGTAAATAACGTGCCGCCGATTTCCGTACGCAGTGATTGCGCCCAATAGCGATGCAGAAGGGTTCCATAGGATTTACATCAGGCGAATTTGGTCACAGAGACATAACATGACTTCACTACAATGCTCCTCAAACCACTGTAGCACATTGTGGCTCCGAGACACGGACATTTATACTGCTGAAAAATGGCATCGCGAATTGGGAAAACATCAAGCAGAGGGGATGCAGGTGGTTCGCAGCTGTAAGCGTGTCTTCGGCTACTACCAAGTCTCCCGTGCGAGCGCAGGAGAATGTCCAAAGCATAATATTGCTCCCACTAGCCTGTGTCCGTTCCGCGCTGCACGTTTCGCGCATCCGTTCACCTCGATGACGGCGTTTTTGGAGACGACCATCGACCTATTGTAGCAGAAATGTGATTCACCTGAAGAGTCGACACGTTTCCATTGATCGACGGTCGAATTCCGATGGTCCCGTGCCGACTGCATTCGTAACTGACGACACCTTTGAGTCAACATGTGAACCATTTTGGGCGGTCAGATGTTACAATTCACGATGAACAGAGTGCTCCGAAACACTTGTGCGTAAATTCGGCATCTTTCAGCAGAGATGCCGAAAGATGCCTAATTTACAGAGCAGACAAGCCTCCGAGCTCCATATTCTGTGAAGAGTTGTGGACGTCCAACCACTTAGCGCCTAGTGCTAGGTTCACTGTCCTTCTATCTCTTTCAGTAGATGAACATTCGGCCAGTTTCCCCGTTTTCAGGATACTCGTTCACAGGCTCTGCGTAATAGCAATCTGCCATTTGTCAAAGTCGATTATCTCAAAGGAGTTCCCCATTTGCAGCCCCTATCTTCTCAAGGGTGATCCCCCGTCCGTGTCTGCTCCGCTTACATACTTTTTTTACCAGCCGGCCACGGTGGCCGAGCGGTTCTAGGTGCTTCAGTCCGGAACCGCGCGACTGCTACGGTCGCAGGTTCGAATCCTGCCTTGTGCATGGATGTGTGTGATGTCCTTAGGTTAGTTAGGTTTAAGTAGTTCTAGGTTCTAGGGGCTGATGATCTCAGATGTTAAGTCCAGCTCAGACCCAACAATTTTTTTACCGCATCACGTACCTGAAACGCCTCCAGCCGGCATCCAACGACGCGGTGGGCAGTGGTCATAATGTTTTGGCTTAACACTGTATGGCAGAGAGACCGTACCCGATGTTTTTTCTTCTGATATCACAGCCAAGTGTTTGGTTTCACGATACTTTTTATTTTAATGGAAACCATTGCTCCTTAGAAAGCATTCCAAGTGTGGCATCTAGCGTCCGAGGTGCTGCAATACACATATTGGTCTTGCGCGACGTAAGAGAGTATTAACAATACTTCCTTCTGGCTTGGGAGACGATTTGAAAGTTCCTTCAGGTATCCGTCCGCGTGTGTCCGTTTTCGATAAGCGCTGTGTCCCAGGTTCTCACCATTCATCATTTGATATATTTGTTCACTTTATCTGTGCTGATAAGATTACGGCTTTCATAATGTCCATAGAATTGGGGCATTTCTATAATGCAGCTTCAGATGTGCCCAGCAAAGTATGTTAGGACCCCTGTTGTTCATACTGTATGTTGAAGACCTGGCAGACTTTTCGCAAACGATGCAGTTTCCTAGAATGAAGTACTATGTAAAAAGAAATATCCGAGGAGATTCTGAAAAGATTAAAAAATGCTGGAAAGATTGACAACTTACTTTAAATATATAGAAATGCAAGATTACGTACTGTACTATCCTATGACTGCAATACCAATGAGTCACAACTGGAATCAGTCGACTCCTACAAATATCTGGGCAATTCAATTTTAAGGGCTATGAAACGGAATGGTCACGTAGCCATAGTCGTTGACTCAGCAGGTGGAAGACTTTGTTATGTTCTGAAAATCCGACCAACAACGAGAATCTCTGGGTGCCTCGCCGACACAGACAGCCTATCGTAGGTCCAACCACAGCAAGAGAATATCTGTGAGACACGATTAACCCGCAGTTTCTGAAGAGGGGCAACAGCCTTTCCGTTAGTTGCAAAGCAACAGTGTGGATGATTGATTGACCTGGGCTTGTAACATCAGCCAACATGGTTACAAATTGTCTCTCTGATGAGCAGGTATGTGGGTACGGCAAATGAACTTCTGCCTCTCATTATATTTCTAAGACACAGATCCACCCTATCAGTGACGAAATGGTGACAATCATACGCAACGGTTTTTTAAACGTGAAAGACAAGAAATGTGGCTTTGAGTAGTGAAACTGAAGACGATAAATTCTATTCTTGGTCCAAGACTACTCCTGTTATACCCCATGTAGATAACCAAAACTAATAAAGGCGAGCAAGAGCTATTGTCTACTTGAATATCGATTATATTCCTCCTCATATTCATAAAGTGAATTATTTTGATAGTTGACAAAGTTGCACTATAAGTGGTGACTCGGCTCTTGTTCTGACTTCAGGAAATATCTGTAACAACGCCTGATTGTGGTTAATACGAATGACAGTGACTGTGAACTTTACCCTAAAAGCAACTATCACAGCGAAATTAAATTGGACGGTGGCTCCTGCTGCTGTAAACACTTGATGAAGTAAGAGAAATTTACTTGAAAGATTCCTAGGGCCGGTGCTGCCGAATGCTCACCTTGTGCATGTATAAATCTCTAGTTGCAATGCCCAGTGTTCCTCAACGTCAAATCGACTACTTGACCATCTCTGCCTCTCGCCCTGGTCCGCCTTCATGCCCAGCTTCCCAGTCTAGAACTAAATCTCTCCTGAAACACCTAATCGACTTTTCCCCTCCATGGTTCACGATCGAATTCCAGCATCAACACATTACATCGAAGTACGCGAGACGCTCCACATGCATCTTGCACCAAAAAGTTAAAGCCACCAATTGACACCTGGTAAAGCACTCGTGTACCTATCGCATATCACTCTGTGTACCACACTGTCTCCCTTCATAAGACAGGAAAAAACTGTTCCTCCGATCCTAACATGTCTCAGGAAAATCGAACAGGTGTCTGCTGTTTTCTGGTATCACTGTTAGCATTCCAACCAACCCACTGTTATCTTTTTCCACCCGGGAAACATCAAGGCCCGTGCTTGTATATAGCCTCAAAAAAGAAAGAAAAGATTGTCGAACTGGAAAAAATGTTCATCAATGTAAAATCCTGCAAGATGTTCGAAATTCTAGGAAAAATTGGGGTAATCCGTTGGAAGAGAAGACTAATATACCGTATGTACAACAGCCAAGTGGGAATAATAAGAGTGGACGACTAAGAACGAAGTGCTCGGACTAAATAGGGTGTAAAACAAGGATGTAGTCCTTCGCCCCTACACTTCAATCTGTACATCGAAGAAACAATAATAGAAATAAAAGAAAGGTTCGGGACTGGAATCAAAATACAAGGTGAAAGGATATCAATGATACGATTCGCTGATGACATTGCTATCCTGAGTCAAAGTGAAGAAGAATTACAGGAGCTGCTGAATGGAATGAACAATCTAATGAGTTCAGAATATGGACTGAGAGTAAATCGAAGACAGACGCAAGTAATGAGAAGTAGCATAAATGAGAACAGCGAGAAACGTAACGTCAGGATTGATGGTCACGAAGTAGATGAAGTTAAGGAATTCTGCTACCTAGGCAGCAAAATAACCAATGATGGACGGAGCAAGGACGACATCAAAAGCAGACTGTCAGTGGCAGAAAGGGCACTCCTGGCCAAGAGAAGTCTACTTGTATCAAACATAAGTCTCAATTTGAGGAAGAAATTTCTGAGAACGTACCTTTGGAGCACAGAATTGCATGGATTTGGAACATGGACTGTGAGAAAACCAGAATAGAAGATAATCGAAGCATTTGAGATGTGATGCTACAGACGAATGTTGAAAATTAGGCGGACTGATAAGGTAAGGAATGAGGAGGTTCTGCGCAGAATCGGAGAGGAAAGAAATATGTGGAAAACACTGACAAAGGGAAGGGACAGGATGATAGGACTTCTGTTAAGATATCAGGGAATAACTTCCATGGTACTAAAGGGAGCTTTAGAGGGCAAAACCTATGGGGAAAGACAGAGACTGGAATGTACCTAGCAAGTAGAGGTTGGCACAGGAGAGAAATTCGTGGCGGGCCGCATCAAACCAGTCAGAAGACTGATGACTCAAAAAAAAAAATCTGATACTGATCTTACAGGAACATGAGGACCCCTCCAGAAACAGCAGAAAGCGCTTTGCTTGGTCATAACAATTTCAGATACCTCAGTCTGTCGTAACTCTTCGAAAGCAGTCGTAAAATGTCTGTCTCTGGCCGCAGGGTCAGTACGCTGTGGTCCCACTCCGGACTCTCCTCTTCCGACGGCCAAGGACTCAATGTGGCATAGGCAGAGTCCTCTGCAACAGCTTCCACTGTAAGAAGGCACCGGCCATGTCTCCCTTTCCTCTCCCTATATCTATGACTTGCTATATTCTCAGAACTGGCACCATTAAGTCTCTCATGCCACAGCCGTAGCTCTCTGTCAAAACAGGCGCTCTGTTCCTCCAACTCTAACTACTTCATACGCCTAGCTATCGTTACACTCAGCTTTACAGCCACTGTCAGTTCTCTCTAACAGCTCATTGACCATAGGGCCTCTAATTGTCGTTCTGATTAAGTAAATAAAGTGGAAGAAAGATGGGACGAAAAGACCTGCCACCATTCATGCTGTTGCTCTGCTGATACTGCAATGGCGGAAAGTGAGGGAAAGCTAAATCCGTTATTTTTCTGAGACCATGCAGCTCTTCTGTATGAGTCAATGATGATAGTACATTCTTGGGTGACATATTCAGGAGGTAAAATAGTCCTCCACTCAGACCTCTGAGCTACTGGCACCCAGGAGGACTTTATCAGGAGAAATAAAATTGGTATTCTATTGGTCAGTTAGTGAAATATTTGATTCCTTATTCAGGTAGTTAGGTTTAGGAATTTAAAAAAGGGAACAGATACGTTGAAGTTCCACAACCTGATCCGAAATATACCCCATCCTTCAGGTAGAAATTCGTGATGGAACAGGCCCTTACTGTCAAAAAGGCGATAAACATTGTCTTAATCTTGAATTTCGTCAGCCGACTTTATCTGGGAGGCACAGAAGTCGATGAACACCACGCCACTGACTGTTGGTTGTTCCCGTTATCGTATTAGTACTACAAGGTCTCACCTCCTGTAATAATGTGGATATCCAATAACGTGTGACCATGGTACTTCGAACGATTCCACAAGAAACGTTTTCTGAGAGTTTTAAACAGCTTTACAACCAATGACAGAAGTGTGTTGTAGCTACTGGTAATTATTGTGAATGGCAATAATGGTATTTTGTTTGTAACTCTTGTTTCCTTTAATTTCCGAGACTACTCACCGAATTTTTCTGATGCACCTTTAGGTGTCTAGATACTTTTCATCCGCTAGTGTATAGCGGGGTTTAGTGAAGAGCAGGGGCAGATAAACAGGACTTCTGGTCGGTTGAGTAAGGGGTATCAACATAAAACTAAATAAGGGTAAAGCAGCAATAGGTCTAACAGTGATTAAGAAAATATGAGAGTGGGTAAGCTAGTACGAATATCATAGTGAAAAAATTATTGTGGCGAAGATAGAAAGCCGGCCGAAGTGGCCGTGCGGTTAAAGGCGCTGCAGTCTGGAACCGCAAGACCGCTACGGTCGCAGGTTCGAATCCTGCCTCGGGCATGGATGTTTGTGATGTCCTTAGGTTAGTTAGGTTTAACTAGTTCTAAGTTCTAGGGGACTAATGACCTCAGCAGTTGAGTCCCATAGTGCTCAGAGCCATTTGAACCATTTGAAGATAGAAACGAAGCCAACACCCTCCACAGTAGCATACGTTTATAAGCCAACTAGCTCCACAGGTCAAGAGAGTGAAAGGATGTATCATGAGCTACAACGAATTATTTATATAGTTAAGAAAGACGAAAATTTGTGATGAGTGACTGGAATCCGTGAGTATGAGAAGGAAGAGAAGAAAAACACAGTATGAGAACATGGACTGAAGGAAAAGTTTTAAAGAAGAAACCGCATAGAATTTTGTGTGGGGCGTAATTTAATGCTCACCAACTTGCGAATTAAGAATCACAAGCAAGAGGTAGTCTGAGTGGAAAAGATCTGGAGACACTTCAGATTGGTTAAATTATGGTAAGACCAGATTTCGAAACTCGAATTCAAACTTTAAGACATATCCATTGGCAGAAGTGGACTCCGACCATATTTTATTGGTTACCAGCTGCAGATTAAAACTGAAGAAATTGCAAAATGATGACAAATTAAGGAGATGAGATAAACTGAAGGAACGAGAGCTTGTTGACAGTTTCAGTGGGAGCATTAAGCAACACTAGACTGAAAGGAAAGGAATATAACAAAAGGACAGATGATATACTGAAGGTAACAAGGTGCCTCTTTTTTTTTAGTTAAGTGTGGTACGAAGATCGAACTACACTCATGCAGTTTAGCATGTAGGTTAGATCAATAATGGTTTTTTCTACATTGATAGAACAATTGAGATACAACAGTAGTTGCTTACGTGGTTTGTATCGAATCCTTCACTTTTTTTGGTTAATAATTTTACTTTGATGCAAAGATCGATTTTTCTAGCCATCGTAGAATCTGTGAGGAATCTTTTTCTTCATTGTCTTTTTCCATGCTGTGTTTATATTTTGTATTCTATGCTTTTCACATTTACAGTTGCGTATTGCAGTTTAAGTGATACACCACAATAAAGATCTCATCAAACTCACCCTTTGTAGTCTAATTTGTTGTGTTTAAGTGTGAGAAAACGTAACTTGCAGTGGATAAACATGCTACCAGAAGGATGTGTAAGATAAAAGTTATAAATTTCTTTTAAAAAATTCTACATGACTCTGGTTCCTCACGAAAAAAAGATCATTAAAAGTTATATTGGCTATTCAGTAACGTTAAGTACATTTTTCTTGATGCATTTGCTTCTCCAGCCCCTCACCCACCCTTTAAATTGACGCTTGGTCAGCCTGATTTAGGCCGAAGATGAAGTGTCAACTGTTATTCCAGGATGTTATTTTTACTTACGTGTATGTTTTACTTTTGTAGTACAATTTAGAATCATGTATGGGGTACACACACGTTCATCTTGGAGGTACTTCCTTAAGCAGCCCTGACTGTTAACTGCAGCCTCACAATACATTTATTCAATTATTAAATTTGTTGTCAACAATTAGTCTAAGTTTGAGAGTAACAGAGACATTAACTAATACAAAAACACAAGAAAATAAGAAATGCACATCCCTGAATGAATCTAATCTTGGAAAACGAAATGGGAGAAATACGAAGCTATGAAATCTGTCATGAAGAGCAGATGTGTTTACAAATTTAGTTAAAGATGTTTCTCCTTAACTGCTCCTTCTATCCATCTCTATCACATCTATCCATAGCCCTCCAAGAACATCATAGAAAGCCACAGTCGCCATCATTGCGGAGCTCCTCCTATCCGCAAAGGCAGAGACCTGTAAAAATTGCAGCACTGCCTCTGCCGCTGCTGTGGTACTTCCCACAAAGCCCTCCAAGGCCAAGAAAGCAAATGGGAAGCTCCCACTAAAAGTGAAAACATGTTTTAGACCATCAGACCATGTCAATGTCATTTCTGCTGCTTCTGCTTCAGAGCCAATGGAATTCGAAGGCAGCCCAAGCCAACCATGATTCCCCAAGGCTGACCCTCCACCCACTGCGGGCTCTCCACCCCGGAGGAAGGATAGGGTGAAAGTGCAACCTCCATGATAAATGGCTCCCGTACTACAGTGGACCATGAATGGATACAGGACTCATGTGGAAGAACTGCTACTCCTGGAACAGGCCAACCCTTGTGCTTGTCTTTACAGGAAACACATTTCAAAGCCACTGATGCCCATGTGCTACATGGCTATACCCTCCACCGAAAGAAGGACCTGACTGGGGAAAGAGCCGGGGGAGTGTTGCTGTGTTTGTCAATAACTACACCAGCCCTCTGCTCTCTCCTTGGTTACTGACCGACAAGCAGTAGCAATGGCAGTACATGGTGGGTCAGAAGATCACTATCTGCTCACAGTACTTGCCTCTGCAGAATGCACGGGCAGTCCCACACATTTCTTGTCTGCTAATTGGTCATCCTGGGCCATTGACCTCTCATTTAGCTCTCCAGCCCTTGCAGATTCAGCACAGTAGGAAGCAAGTGACGACCTTCATTCCAGTGAACACTTCCCCTTGTGCATCCACGAACTGGATGTATGATTGCTTGAACAGAAGTCATCGAAATGGATGATCACCAGGAATATCTGGGTACTGTTCAGGCAACTGGCTGTATTTGAACACCACGACAGCGTTCAGGAATGGTGGGCCACATCACATAAGTGATCGATCCATCATGCCGCTGATCTATCGATACCAAAGTCCTTAGGTCATCCTAGGAGGCGACCTGTACTTTGGTGAACAGATGAGTACTGTCCAGCAATCTGGGACAGGAATGTGGCCCATTGACAATTTCAAAGTCACCTAACAGCAGACAGCCTCACAGCCTTTCGAGTCGCGTGAGCTAAGGCTCGACGAGTAATTAAGGAAAGCAAGAGGAGGTCATGGCAAGCGTTCCTGGACTCCATCAACCATTCCACTTGTTTTACAAAAGTATGGGAAGCCATCCCGATGATTTCCGGTAAACACAGTTGTCTACCAATACCAGCAGTGCTGAAACTGGGGTGTCTCCAAACAACGCCCAAAGACGTCGCTCAGATACTGACAGAGCTTTTTGCTAAAACTACTGCCAACGCAGGCCAGGATCCGGCATTTCGTCGCTTCCGTGCGACTGTAGAGAGTGGAAAGTTGGGCTGCAGATCCGACAATTCTGAGTATTACAACCACACCTTCTCTATGTTGGAGCTGGAATTTGCGCTCCCTGAGACATGATACTGCACCCAGTCATGATCAAATCCTGTTCTGCATACTTTGACATATGCAAGCAGTGTCAAAGGAAATCCTCATCGACTATTTCAATTTGGTATGGCAGACGGCTCCTCAAACCAGGGAAAGACTGCACATGTCCCGGTGGTTACTGGAATATCGCCTTAACAACAGTATAGATAAGAACCCTGGAGCGAACGGTTACCTGTCGCCTGATCTGGTTGTTAGAGACGAGGTAAATCCTTAAATCTCTCGGAACAGCATCACGGGTTGTAGCCACCTCCCGATTTTCACACGGTCTTTCCTGTCTGAGTGGGTCTTAAGACCCGAGTTGGTGGCATGCTGTGAGATGGTTTTGAGCAGGAGAACGGTGTCCCTCAGGGAAGTATGTTAAGTGTTACCCTCTTTGCCATAGACGTAAACAATATCATGTCTACGTTAAGGACTCCTGTACAGTGGTCCTTATTTGTGGAAGGCTTTGCCGTTTTCTGTTCCTCCTCCAGTGTTGCAACAACGAGTTGTCAGTTGCAACTTACAGTGCGGGGTTAGCGGAGTGGGCTACACAGAGAGGTTTTTCAGTTTTCTGCGGATAAGTGTGTATATGTTCATTTTAATCGTCCTCGTCGTATTTTTAATTTGCCTGTCTCACATATGAGGGACACCGTTCTGCATTTTAGAGACACAGTGAGGTTTCTAGGCTTCATTTTTTATTCCAAATCGTGTTGGTTGCCACACTTCATAGATCTGAAATCCAGGACCCTGAAGGGACAGAACGTCATAAAGTGCCTTAGGGACCGGTCTCCGGGAGTGGACAGGGCTAGTCTGCTCTAGTTTTGTAGGGTTTCATGCGTCCATGCCTAGACTATGGATGTTCAGTGTATAAATCGTCGAGGTCTTATTTGAAGATCATTAGCGCTGTCCCCACGAGGGATTAGGCTGGCCACAGGTGCTTATTGGATCAGCCCCATACCCATTCTCTGTGTTGACGCTCGTGAACCGCCATCTACAGTCAGATGACGTCTACGCATGGTGGTCAGGCATATAAGTTCCTCACAGTTCCAAATATACTTGCCTATCACACTGTTGCTTGTCAACCTCTGGAACACATTTTCTCCAATGGTCAGGAGCAACAAGACCATTTGGGATCCGTGTGCTGCATGTGCTGGAGTCATTTGGAATGGAACAAATGCAACCCCATACTCAGAGTCCTAACTGTCTGCCACCATGATTACTTCAGAGGCACAGTAGATGCTGATCTGATAGGCGTGACAGCTTTTTTTTAACTGTGTTACAAACAAGAACGACAGTGCAGTGTCTGTGTTCAGACTTACGATGTAATGTTCCTTCGGCCGTTATGAAATACATGAAGACCTGGTATAAAGTGTGTCTCTGATAAAATGTCAGTTCCAAGAAAACTTATTATAATATAAAATTCACTTTCGTCCCGCAATTTGGAGTTGATCCGTCGAATATAGGCAGACGGAGTCTGCCTGGCCGTTCGAAGACAAGTAAATAAGCGAGTTGTAATAGAATTAGTTGCTCGAGTACATTTTAAAACGGTACGCAGTATAAACAATACTGAAGCCTTGACTTTGATACTGGGAAGTCCTAACGCCCTCCCCCGCAAGGGGGCAGGACCTTACAACCTCTTCATGCTGAAGTCGAAAAGTATTACTTTACCAACGGAAACGACTGGACATTTGCATCAATTTCAACATCTATCGCCGGCCAGAGTGGCCGAGTGGTTCTAGGCGCTTCAGTCTGGAACCGCGCGACCGCTACGGTCGCAGGTTCCAATCCTGCCTCGGGCATGGATGTGTGTGATGTCCTTAGGTTAGTTAGGTTTAAGTAATTCTAAGTTCTAGGGGAATGATGACCTCAGCAGTTAAGTCCCATAGTGCTCAGAGCCATTTGAACCATTTTTCTGCGCTATCGTCGCGGGGAGCGGAATACTTGTGCAACGTAGTACACTGTGCTGAAAATATAGGAATCTACGGTCCGCACTTTGTGAAGAAGACTAATGGTTGGGCGTTCACGAATTGCCCTTAAGTTCGATTCGTCATCTCCCACAAACTGAGTGCAACCATTTTCATCGGACAGCGATCCGCTGTAATTCACAAAGATTTGTGATGAGAAACAGCCGTTGCCCGTGGAACGACAACGTGCTGAAAACCCTGCAGCGGTAACAAGGCACATTTCTGTTCGTTAATGGGGGCCACAGAGAGAGAACAAAAGGAATCCAATGCGTTCTTGAACAAGGATATACCATCGATATGACATAGCAATACCGTAACATCTTCCGCGTACGCTCGTAGAGAGAAGGTTTCTCCTAATATCTTCCAGCCACTTAACTGATCCAGCAATACGGCAAAGCAGACATTCTAAGGACAAGACAAAAAGCGACATGGAGAGGGGGCTCCCCTGCGGTAAGCCCCGTCTGATGGTGATCTGTGGAGTAAGCTGTCCATTCACTACGAAAGATGGGTGAATACCAGTAAAAAGGCTGGATAATACCTGGCACGTGATATGACTGAGACCGATAGCCTTGAGCAACTTTATCAAGAAGCCGTGACTGACCCGGTCAAATTCCTTATTAAAATCAATAAAAAGCAAGTCTTCAGAGACAGAAGTCG
Organism: Schistocerca nitens; assembly: GCF_023898315.1. Lineage (NCBI taxonomy): Eukaryota > Metazoa > Arthropoda > Insecta > Orthoptera > Acrididae > Schistocerca > Schistocerca nitens. The sequence goes on along the minus strand of NC_064621.1, from coordinate 276,337,578 downwards.
CTGCAGCCACCGAGATAACGTCGCGGCATTCGACTTCAGAAGTCATAATCGTACGCCCAGGCACAAACACAGCTTTGGTTGGTGGACAGGAAGAATTTTCATGAGCAGTATCCACAGACGGCTTTTAAGAGCCCATGCGACAGTTTTGTAATCTAAATTAAGGGCGGAATTCATCAATGTCTGGACGTCCGATTGTCTTCAGAATTAGAACGATTTTACCAAGCTTGAAGGGGCAGGAATAAAAACCCCCGGATCACCTCATTTACCAGTGATGTAACGGTAACACCTGTAAGAAGCTGAACATTTAGATAAAATTCCTTAGGAAAATCGTCCCGGTGATTTTTGCTATGTTGAATCAACTATAAGGTGATACATATCATCACAAGTAAAGTCACTTAGGAAATAATCATTTAATGCGGGAGTAACTACGCAGTCGAGGAGAGGAGTAAACGCATCAAGGACAATAGCATCAGTAGCAGGGTCATTAAAGGTCGGTAAAGTAATTATATATCGCTGTGGAAATGTCACGTTGTAACAGCAGTACGTGACCATTGGTGTGAGTAAGGGACGTGATAAATGCTCGTTTGCGACGGGTCCGCAACCGGATAAGGTGATATGAAGAGGTGAGTTCATCCTGCAGGAAGGAGCGCACCCTGAGTCCTTCCAGTTGTTGCCTGTTTAACTGATGAAGTTTCTCTTTATCATGGCGGATATCCATAATCCGTCAGGTAGCTTGTCCGGTGCCGTTATAAAGTTGACGCAAGACGCAGTAATAAAATTCCTGGGCCCGACGGAGATCCCTCGCCCTCTCAGCGCCGTAGCGCATTAACGCTTTCCGGAGCAAACATTTGGCATACTCTGGCCACCACTCCGTAAGAGAAGGATAACCTCTCCAATTATAATCTCGAGGGAAGTATGGTTTAAGAGGGATGTGTTCAACATCCAGGGGAGGCGATATAGTTTCACTGGTTCCGGCACGTGGTTGAAAGTCACAGCCACGGCACAGCGACCAGTGAAACAAGCGCGTAACACGTCTCTCGCTAACAGCTGTCCACATAAATAGTTAGAAAGAGAAAAGCGATCAAGTCGGATGCTGGAAGTAGCTGTAAAATGCATGTACCTAACGAGAGTGGGATACTGACAGATTCATGCATCTCGTACTTGCGAAGAACGCAACAAATCGCCTAGTTCTTTACTGAAATTAAAATTGTGAGTCTGATACACAGATCGCAAACACACAATTAAAATCTCCGCCTAGCAGAATTTTCTGCGGAGTTCTACGAAGTAAATAAACTATATCCTCTTCATAAAAACACGCACGATCTGTGGAACGATCCTGAAGGGGCATAAAGAAGAATGAAAGTAAGGTCATCAAAATGGCAGCCTATTCCTCGGCCGTTATCAAGAACTTAGAAATTAGTCAGTGCTATTCCCTCTCTGTAAGACAACGCAGTGCCAATAGATAGTTCAGGAGCCACATTAAAAAAAATTTGAAAATCCGGGAATAGAAAAATTATCAAATAACACGTCTGCGGTTGAATCGTAAACAAATAGTCGCAACGCCGCAAGTCTAAATTCGGAAAGAATTCTGTTCATAATCAAGGTAAGGAAGGTACAGGCTTGCATCTATCGATTGCCGAAACTATGCACTTGATTACTTGAAAATGACCGTTAACAGTCCATAGCAGAGTCAACAGATGAATCTGAATGTAAAGTGGTGTATCCCATTCTTCCACCCTCTTTCTGTTTTTTGTTTCTTCGCGATACCGCGCGCTCAGGTTGAAAACGTTGCTTGTTGCAGTTGTGCGAAAAGGCGACTGCCGCATGGGGCAACGTGGGGTCGAGGGGGAGAGTTCTGCAGAAATTCAGTATCAGTTACAGGTGTGCGGTGCGGCTCTTGGGAATCAACGAAATCGTAAACTGAGGGTAAGTCTTTTACCATCACCACAAGTGCCGCTGGCACACTTGAACCTATCGGCTAGCGGCTTGTGGCTTGCTTTCCCCTGCTGGGGGCGAAAAAAAAAAAGGGTGGGGTTACGTTAGAGTCTTATGGATGTCTCGCAAGTCCGTAGACATAGAACGGAGCTCACTATCCTCATGTGATTCCGAAGAGGCGGTCTCGGGAGGCAGGTCCGAGGGAGTCATGGGCGCTTTCGAATCTTGAATGGCAACCGACATATTATCATCCGGTCTAAACTCAGGGAGGGGAGAGGCCTCCTCCATCGGAATCTTTTCAGTAGAGCGGAGAAGTGATGAGGATTCGTCTGACTCCTCACCATCTTGCGTCTGTACACTCTTGTTTTGAAGTGAGGGTGGTGGCGGCGCGGAAGCTACAGTGGCGAAGTCCCAACGCGAGGTTAACGGCGAAAATGCGGTAGGACCATCACGAAATGGCTCGCCTTGCCCCTGAGAAACGTGGTTAGACACAATGACTATCACTTGACGAACAAGATCCGCTAAAGTTATGTGTGTGTGAAATCTTATGGGACTTAACTGCTAAGGTCATCAGTCCCTAAGCTTACACACAACTTAACCTAAATTATCCTAAGGACAAACACACACACCCATGCCCGAGGGAGGACTCGAACCTCCGCAGGGGAGCAGCCGCAAAGTCCATGACTGCAGCGCCTGAGACCGCTCGGCTAATCCCGCGCGGTCGCTAAAGCTAGCTTTTTAAGTTGTTCATAACTAGATTTTAAGACTATGACACGACACGGACAATTTATACGGAGGTGTCCACTCACGTTACACATAAAACAGGTGCCTTCTTGTCCTGTGTAAATTGTATGTACCCGGTACCCACACACCTGCAAATGAGAGGGAATGTTACGTTTGACTACCATGTCCATGAATCGAACTCCTCTATAAACTTGTAATAGATGTTGAGCGGACCAGCGGTCCAGCCGAATATTCCACTTATCCCCAAACGGAAGCAGGACGATATTGAGGAATCTGTCATCAACTTCGAGCGGAAGGTTAATCACTGCCGGCATCCGTGGCCGAGCGGTTCTAGGTGCTTCATTCCGGAACCGCGCGACTGCCACGGCCGCAGATTCGAATCCTGCCTCGGGCGTGGATGTGTGTGATGTCCTAAGGTTAGTTAGGTTTGAGTAGTTCTAAGTTCTAGTGTACTGATGACCTCAGGTGTTAAGTCCCATAGTGCTCAAAGCCATTTGGTTAAACACTCCAACATTCGTATGTTTTACATCCACATTCACCAGAATAACCATGTTATTAGAGCTATCGCTATGAGTAAAATAGACTTGTTGTTCGTGCCGCAAAAGGAGCATGTCAACCTCAAGCGGATCTATGAACCTGACTAAAAACACATACGATTCAGAATCGAAGTAAGCTGTGTGACCCTGTTCTGAAGTGACCTTGATCGTATCTACAATTCAATCATGAATTCTTAACGAACTCTGCTGCACATGACTCGTGGACTTGTCAAAACTGAAACTGACGCTACCTGTGCGTGGAGTTCCTGAGAGCCATGGACGACATCACGCCGCAAGACGCCGCAGCGTCAAAATGGAACCACGAACACGAGACGCCGAGAGGCAAACAACGATGTGACGCTCACAAAGACTCACATGATACTGAGGACAAACAAGGAAGCTCTCACAGCGCAACGATAGAGGCTGGAACAGGCGGAACCTCTCGCCTGGCGTGCGAAGTGGGAATGCCCGTTAGGCTATCCGAGTGCGATTCCAGGACATACCATGAATTCTATATATCATCAACCATGTATCTACAACTCGTACTTGTACATCCATTATGTATATTACCATACAGGCGAAACTTTTTAATTCAAAGTCGTTTTCCCGGTGTCGGCGTGTAAACATGATACTGCATTGCCTATGTTGTTCAGAATTACAAAAAAAAAAAATGCTTCAAATGGCTCTGAGCACTATGGGACTTAACTGCTGAGGTCATCAGTCCCCTAGAACTTAGAACTACTTAAACCTAACTAACCTAAGGACAGCACACACATCCATGCCCGAGGCAGGATTCGAACCTGCGACTATAGTGGTCGCGCTGTACCAGACTGTAGCGCCTAGAACCGCTCGGCCACTCCGTCCGGCTTCAGAATTACAGTCTAATGTTCCTTTGGATATGCATGCATGCATATCGTCTTTATCTATCGACACTGAGCAAGAGACTTTCATTTAAAATTGTCTCCCCTGTACGGGAATATACGTAATGTATGTACGAGTGCAGACCGTACACGCAAGGCTGACGACGTTTCGAAGTTTGGGTATGTCGCTCAGTCACGCTCAGATAGCTTAATAGTAAGGCGACCGCTCACAATAAGTGGAAAATCCAGGTTCAAGTCTCTGTGTGGTACAAATTTTCATTATACGGCTAATGGTTGTCCATTTTTTATCTCTGAATACATTTCATATACATATGTCAAAGGCTCAGCTGTAAACTCATATAAAGAATTTGCGACTCTTGTGTAGGATTTTGGTTACCTTGGACATTCTGATCCCCTAGTTAGAACATGTATCATAAATTTATAATCCTGTGAAGATTAAGTTGTAGACTTTTGAGATTTGCTTGAACGTTTACCATCACTAGCATGATTTTATGAATTCCAGTCACAACTTTAAAATCAGCAGAGATTTGGGAATGGTAATAGTCAAGTTGCCCATGCTTGTAGTTAACCAGTGAATTTTGCTTGCAATACTTTCGATCGTTCAGTGGTTTGTTCGGCCCATATTGTTGTGGTGAATGGCGCTGAAATCTGTTGCACTTCTAGAGGAACAGTTGTTTCAGTAATTGTGGAGATTTCTAATGCGATTTTGTACGTGAGGTAACGAAATTAGTGGTAGCGTTTATTTTGATGTTTTTCTGTTGCTGATACTACGACGTCTACTATGTTCACGTAAGATGCCGCCAACACACCGGTCGGCAATGATGTAATGCGAAGATTGATAGCAGATGCTGGATAAAGCGCGCCTATCAGGAGAGAGGCCAAAGACACACTGACAAGCAACATGCCGCCAACACTCTCTCGACCGCACGTATTTACAGGGAGTTTCAAAAATGACCGGTATATTTGAAACGGCAATAAAAACTAAACGAGCAGCGATAGAAATACACCGTTTGTTGCAATATGCTTGGGACAACAGTACATTTTCAGGCAGACAAACTTTCGAAATTACAGTAGTTACAATTTTCAACAACAGATGGCGCTGCGGTCTGGGAAACTCTATAGTACGATATTTTCCACATATCCACCATGCGTAGCAATAATATGGCGTAGTCTCTGAATGAAATTACCCGAAACCTTTGACAACGTGTCTGGCGGAATGGCTTCACATGCAGATGAGATGTACTGCTTCAGCTGTTCAATTGTTTCTGGATTCTGGCGGTACACCTGGTCTTTCAAGTGTCCCCACAGAAAGAAGTCACAGGGGTTCATGTCTGGCGAATAGGGAGGCCAATCCACGCCGCCTCCTGTATGTTTCGGATAGCCCAAAGCAATCACACGATCATCGAAATATTCATTCAGGAAATTAAAGACGTCGGCCGTGCGATGTGGCCGGGCACCATCTTGCATAAACCACGAGGTGTTCGCAGTGTCGTCTAAGGCAGTTTGTACCGCCACAAATTCACGAAGAATGTCCAGATAGCGTGATGCAGTAATCGTTTAGGATCTGAAAAATGGGCCAATGATTCCTTTGGAAGAAATGGCGGACCAGACCAGTACTTTTTGAGGATGCAGGGACGATGGGACTGCAACATGGGGCTTTTCGGTTCCCCATATGCGCCAGTTCTGTTTATTGACGAAGCCGTCCAGGTAAAAATAAGCTTCGTCAGTAAACCAAATGCTGCCCACATGCATATCGCCGTCATCAATCCTGTGCACTATATCGTTAGCGAATGTCTCTCGTGCAGCAATGGTAGCGGCGCTGAGGGGTTGCCGCGTTTGAATTTTGTATGGATAGAGGTGTAAACTCTGGCGCATGAGACGATACGTGGACGTTGGCGTCATTTGGACCGCAGCTGCAACACGGCGAACGGAAACCCGAGGCCGCTGTTGGATCACCTGCTGCACTAGCTGCGCGTTGCCCTCTGTGGTTGCCGTACGCGGTCGCCCTACCTTTCCAGCACGTTCATCCGTCACGTTCCCAGTCCGTTGAAATTTTTCAAACAGATCCTTTATTGTATCGCTTTTCAGTCCTTTGGTTACATTAAACCTCCGTTGAAAACTTCGTCTTGTTGCAACAACACTGTGTTCTAGGCGGTGGAATTCCAATACCAGAAAAATCCTCTGTTCTAAGGAATAAACCATGTTGTCTACAGCACACTTGCACGTTGTGAACAGCACACGCTTACAGCAGAAAGACGACGTACAGAATGGCGCACCCACAGACTGCGTTGTCTTCTATATCTTTCACATCACTTGCAGCACCATCTGTTGTTGAAAATTGTAACTACTGTAATTTCGAAAGTTTGTCCGCCTGAAAATGTACTGTTGTCCCAAGCATATTGCAACAAACGGTGTATTTCTATCGCTGCTCGTTTAGTTTTTATTGCCGTTTCAAATATACCGGTCATTTTTGAAACACCCTGTAGGTGGCCGCCGCTGACCAGTGGGTCTCACTAACTAGGTTACTCAGTCAGTAGCTCAGTCACTGATGCCCTAACTCGCATTCTAGTTTGGCGACTGTCAATCATCCACAGAGCAGGCTTAGGTTATGCCAGTACTTAGCGTCGGATTATAGCAAGATTACCGATGTTGTCTGCAAGAGGACTTTTACGGGAAAGTTTGTACCACAACTCATGAACTCTATTGAAGGTAAATAGTTTCCTGTTCATGTAAATAAAGAACCCTGTTAATCCACTTGTCCATTTGTGTTGTAGAAAGAGGATACCGACAACCCATAATAACAGCCTCTCCCTTTCTTCCTGGTATAAAAATCTACAGTGTCGACGATGACACTACATCTACAAGAGAACAGTGTAGGTACAACTGACGTTTTTGCTGTCCAAATGACACAAGAAACTGAACGTATCATCCTCCTGTACACCTAATCCTGGGCAAACAATATGCACTTGATAGACTAATGAGAGAGTGTTTACAACAGAATTTTACCCAATGGGAAGTTATCTGTGAATAAGGATAGCTTACATTGGAAAGATAAGCTACCTGATATCTATCACATTAGAGGACATAATTGGCATCTCGTGATGAACCAGCAAATGGAGGTAAGCTTCTCCGCAAATGAAAAAGAGACTATGTTTTGCTTAAGTTGTTCATAACCCTCGCAGTTTTGTCTGTAGATATACACAGTCGGTAAATGTGTTAAAGTTGAATAGTATCAGAAACAAGAGAGATTGTAGACACATAGTGGCTTCAACTCCTTGACACTGAGCGAGTGTTGTGGCAGCGTATATAGTGAAGAATATGTAGTAAATGACTAAATGGTGGTATCTGATGGGAGTAGGCTAGAGAAACATTGAACTGAGCTGAGTCTTGCAAAGATCGTCTTGAAACATGTGTCATCCGTCAGACACTGAAAGTGAAAATTGCCCCATTCACAGTGAACACCAACTGCGTGTCATTGTCTTGTACAGACAAAGTGAAATGTTATAATTCAGACTCGTATGACAAACTAAGAGAAATCTCGAACCGGTGATTCATAACGTGTTGTTGCCTTGTATTTCTGAGACTGATCCTTCAATCTTGGTAACTATCATTGTAACTTTTCTATGTATTTTATTTGCTTTATGCTTGTTGTCATTGGCACGACTAACAGTCTTGCCAACGTCTTCAATGGTGTGTTTTAGAGTCTCGTGTAAGGCATAAAATAGTTCAAAAGTTTTGTACCTTTAATGTGTATTTTATGAAGTGTTGAATCGCCTCGTGGATAGTACAGAATTCATGTTTAACAAATTTAAAATGTCTTAGCTTAATTCTCACATATTTTTATTTACCATTAATAATTTGATTTATAGCTATAAACTATCAATTTTTGTGCACATCAAACTAAGTGCCTTAATTTCATGAAAATACTTTGGTACTCCACTTAATTAACTTTATGTTTACGTTTTCTTTATTTTTATTATATTTTTCAATGTATTTTTCTGAAGTTGTCTACGTTTCGTTCTTTTCCACGTGTCATATCTTTTATGGAACAAAACTTTTTATCATTTGCCCAGTGGCAAAAAATATCTGACAAAAATTGTTAACGATAACACCAATGTGGTTTTGCAACACGTGGACGTGAATCTCGCCAATAATGAATCGCACTGATTGGTTTCTATCTTCGTTGGGCACCCAGTAATATTACTCCCCCGACAAGAACATTAATCTTTCCGTTTAGTTTGGCGGTTCATACGATAATTGCCCTTTTTTGGATTTGTTACGTTTTTTATGTAGATCAGAAAATCATATTTGTGCCAATGTTTCTGCTGCTAATTTCTGCCTCAGATTTCAATGTGAAGGATGAAGAAAACGACAAATGCAAGGACACTATTTTGCTGTTGAGGAGCTTAGCCCTGTAAGTTGACATTTTTGACTGATCTGCGTACAGTATTTTGTGATCAGTACAATACATATTTTTAACTGTACAATCGTTAGTCAAGGTACTGAAGGGGAGTAGCCACTGACATTAACTTCGATACCTGTATGAAAGAAAATAAGTATTAAGGTAGCACCTATGAAAATACCAATACACTTTTCCAAAAATAGTTGCCTTACAATGAGTCAAACATCTTCCTTTTGTTTCGATATTTCGAATAAAAGATTGGAAAGAACGTACATCGAAAAAACACAAAAATTAGCAAATCACTTTGTCAATAGCATTGGTTGAAACTGGACATGCAAGTTCCTAATTAGAGTTACTTGTAAAACGACCAAAAGATATAGGCACGAGACCATATTATATTTCTTTATTTTTCAAGTTTTTTAATTATTATATGTACAATGTGGATGCCATTCATTTACTACTAATGTCGTTCTGTCACCAATGGCCTGATTATATTCTAGTAATGATCAGTTTCTAACACACACAATCTTCATTATTACATTTCGTTACTCCGACTTAGGAGCTCTTCGATGATCTCTTAGTCTAAAAGTAACATTCAAGAATGAGATTTTCACTCTGCAGCGGAGTGTGCGCTGATATGAAACTTCCTGGCAGATTAAAACTGTGTGCCCGACCGAGACTCGAATGGCAAAGGTCCCGAGTTCGAGTCTCGGTCGGGCACACAGTTTTAATCTGCCAGGAAGTTTCAGTAACATTCAAATTACTGTGTGTATTCAGTATTACATTTACTGTATACGTGCGTTTCAAATGTATTACTCGTTTTACAGTACTAATTAGAAGCACAATCCAGTACTAATTGTATTAATGTATCGGTCATTCACATAATAGACCACTGTATAACTGTCTTGTTCCTCATGTCACAAGGAAACGCAGTCGGTGACTTTCTGAAAACGAATTCGTACATAACAAAGTCACACCAGTGTAAGTGATATTCCCATAGTTCCTCTATTAGTTCACCATGTTGTCAGTGTCGACTTCCAAATTTGTATACCTCCGAGTTAATGACGTTTTAGTTCTCAATCTTGTCCCGATCGAGTTGAATGACTCGCAGTAAATGCGCTGATTTCTTCGGAATGAAAGTGTCGCTCGAAACTGATCATATAGTTTAGTAAGAATATCGGCAGGCTACTGGTTCCTACATTTCCTACACAAAATGACTCGAAGTCACCGCAGCTCCGCTGTCAGGAAGTGTGTGCGTTGCAACTATCTCCCTGAACATGGCGGCAGAGGCCTTCGGCGTCCGTGTCCTGTTGGGGTCGTTGAAATCCACGTGATACAGGCCAAATTTCAACCTGAAAACAGAAATAAAGTTATCTTAAAGTTCTCACAATGAAATACGGCGGTATGTACAAACGAGTAAAATTCCCCTCAAGCGGATCTCTTTCTTCGTTCAAAACAATTAACATTACTTGGAGGAGATGATCATTAGCTCAAGAAGGCATTATCATATGAATAAGCTACTATAGCAGTCATTCAGAGTAAAAAAAGTGCAAATTGATGAAGGACTATATCGAAACATCTCGTTGGCGATAATGGAAAGAGATTTTGTTCGTGATCTTCCCATCCCGGGAACCGTGTCAGTTGACTGACAAGGGAACCTCCCCATCCCACCCACCTCAAATTTAGTTATAAGTTGGCACAGTGGATAGGCCTTGAAAAACTGAACACAGATCAATCGAGAAAACAGGAAAAATTTGTGTGAAACTATGAAAAAAAATAAGCAAAATATACAAACTGAGTAGTCCATAAGCAAGATAAGCAACATCAAGGATAATGTGAGCTCAGGAGCGCCGTGGTCCCGTGATTAGCGTGAGCAGCTGCGGAACGGGAGGTCCTTGGTTCAAGTCTTCCCCCGAGTGAAAAGTTAATTTTTTTTATTTTCAGACTATTATTATCTGTCCGTTCGTCCGTCTGATGCGAGGTAACTGCGCCGTAGTATGGGGACGCTACACCTAAACAAACATCGAAACAAAACATGTTTTGACAAAGCACAGGGAAAATTGTGCGACTGTGAAACTTGCATTCATTTGTTGCAGTTTATGTGACAAACTCTTATGTTTCCATCACTTTTTTTGGAGTGATTATCACATAAACAAGAAAACCTAAATCGGGCAAGGTAGAAGAATCTTTTTACCCATTCACTAAGTGTACAAGTTAGGTGGGTTGACAAGATATTCCTGTCATGTGACGCACATGCTGTCACCAGTGTTGTATAGAATCCATCAGACGTGTTTTCTTGTGGAGGAATCGGTTGATCTATGACCTTGCGATCAAATGTTTTCGGTTCCCATTGGAGAGGCACGTCCTTTCGTCTACTAATCGCACGGTTTTGCGGTGCGGTCGCAAACCGCAGACACTAAACTTATTACAGTGAAAAGAGACGTCAATGAACGAACGGACAGATCATAACTTAGCGAATATAAACTTTTCCCTCGAGTGAAGACTTGAACCAATGACCTCTCATTTCGCAGCTGCTCACGCTAACCACGGGACCACGGCGCTCCTGAGCGCATACTATCCTTGATATTGCGTATGTTGCGCATGGACTACTCAGTTTGTATATTTTGCTCATTTTTTTCATAGTTCCACACAACTTCTTCCTGTTTTATCGATTGAACTGTGTTCAGTTTTCAAGGTCTATCCACTGTGCCAACTTATAACTAAATCTGAGGTGGGTGCGATGGGGAGGTTCCCTTGTGAGTAATCACAGGAAAACTGTTTGTATCGTTGGGGGGAGTTAGAATTCAGTTTCTCGTATATACAAGTTCAGTGTTTTAACTACTCTGTCACCCAGCCCGGTGACAATATCTGGAGGCATGTGGTGTCTGAACACGATTTCTGTCAATTACTGCAAGAGCATTTAACACTTCCTTTGCGTGCTGTGTGAAGAGCACTACTAATTGTCACAGCTCTTAAAATAGTGAGAAATCTGACGCCGCTATTGCCATCTATATTTTCAATGACCCTGGGTGACATTGCTCCTGTAATAATAAATATATACAGTTGCCTAATATCCATTCCTTTATGTTCTATACGCAGACGAGGTATCTAATTTGAAGACTAAAAATTCAATGAATTCAATGCATAAAATGACATATTAAGATGCTGCCAACAACAAATATATATGGTCAAGCAATTAAGTATCAGAAACGCACATTGATTGAGCACCGCGCATGTGTAGGTACCATTGTGGCGAAAGGAGATAAACAGTAGTTCGTTCTTCAAACATCGCTACACCGAAGAGGTGCATTGTGACGTTCTGAAGTCAACGTTGAGCCAGTCAACAGCATGTACTGCAACAAAGCTAATTCTGGAAATATTCTCCACTCTCACCGAGGCTATAACCAGCGACCCTTGTCACTGACATACTTGCATCGTCAACTTTAATCCTCCTCTTCAATCGTCTTGATGTATAGATTGGGAAGTAGACCATCCTTCTCTTATACCTCTGCTAATACGAACACTTTGTTGTCGGTAGTCCTTTCCATTTTTCTCATTGCTTCTTGTACATACTGCATATTAGTCGTATTTCCCTGCAGCTAACAAGTATTTTATTGAGAATTTCGCACATCTTATACGGTTTTACATTCTCCAAGTCGACAAATCCTGTCGACGTTTCTTGATTTTTCTTAAGTCTTGCTTGTAGTAGCGCTGCGTTAGAACTGCTTCTCTGGTACCTCTACTGCTCCTGAAGCGAAACTGATCGTCATCCAACAATTCCTCAATTTTCTTTCCATTCTACCAGGGTCAGTTTTTGGTATCCCATACCCATGATAGCCTCTCTGCCTTTCACTAGCCTCGGGTACACTCATAGAACGACTTCTCTACGAGTAAGTGGTGCTGGAAGGTATTGCTGCTCAGCAGTTATTTTCCGTCCCTGATTTGGGTAACGTCTTGCTGCATTGCGGTCGTCTGTCTGCTGTTATAGTCGGTGATAGTCGGCGGCAAACTCAACAATCAACAAGTAGTTTATCAAGGAAGTTCACTCTACTGAGGGCAGTACTCCCCGAATCGAGTGGAGTGTTGAGTCGGTGGAGCATGAGAAGCCCTGCATTTGCGTCCCCTTGGGAATGAATAATCCCATGCGTCACGCACCGCAAACGGAAGAGTACGGTTCAGCGTTCCGTTTATGACGAGTTTACTAGGAATGGGGCGCAAGTTCCGCTTCAAATTAACCATCCCGTATGCCCAAGCAATTTGTCCCACACATGGATGATGTTCCCTTGATAAAACTGTTGTGTCTTGCCCTTCCTGAGATTGACGGGCGCACAGACGACCAGCACAGAGTGCGACGACGTCCCTGCCACTTAGAAAGTTGAACTTTAAGGAAACACGTGACTTTGTTTCAATGTCCGAAGAAATCACGCTAATAGCGTATAGTACCGCAAATAGTCTTGAGAATGGATATAATTCGGCGATTAAGAGACTCCGGAAGTTTTTTCAGTAATGTCATATCCAGCTGAAACCAATCGTCGACGATTAGATCCAGTTGACCTCCCAAAGTGCTGCTGTTTGCAACGTTTGGCCTGCTCGTGCGAACAGACACAGAAATCTTTTAACTGAATCAGTTGTCGGTTCTTGGTGAAGTATTGTAAATTAACTAAACAAACACTGCTTTTTGCCTTGTTTCACAGATTTTATCACCGTTACGACACAGCCTAGGTTTCGGGGTTTAAGTCAATTGTCAAGTACGTTACTGATTCCAAAGATGATAAAACAAAGATAACCATTATAAGGCAAAAAATGGTTCAAATGGCTCTGAGCGCTATGGGACTTAAAATCTGAGGTCATCAGTCCCCTAGAACTTACAACTACTTAAACCTAACTAACACATCCATGCCCGAGGCATGATTCGAACCTGCGACCGTATCAGTCGCGCGGTTTCGGACTGAAGCGCCTAGAACCGCTCGTCCAACACGGCCGGCGATAAGGCAAAGACAAACATTTTCACTTCTTGAAGTATCGGTCCTTGGCTTAATGTAAATTACTCCAATGACGATTTTTTGACGATTTACATATGTAATTACACCATTCAGCAACTACACTAACATTACTAAAGGTATGAAGAAATAAAGCTATGCATCAGTCTAGAACTTTTTATTTACCCATGGGTTTAGGCCCAAAGTTTTACTTCTATCTAGGAGTTGTGATATCATCTAAAAGAGGTGAGTAATTGAATTGAGTTTGCTCATTTTATAATAGGTGCGGGACATATACATTTCTTTTTTTACTTTCTATAATTTCTAGCCGGCTAAGGTTTGCCCCCTTTTCCTCTGTGTGTAAGACTTTTTATGTATTTGAGGTTTTTGTTAAAGCAATGTTCCTCAAAGGCTCCTTCAATCTCCGCTTATACGATGTTCTTTAAGCCTGGTGCGGATTGACCTCCCAGTCTGTCCAATGTAGCAAGATTGACACTCTCGGCATAATCTTATGTGTGATTAAGAATTGGAGATTTAGTGGATGTGCTATAGCCTACCTAAGTGTTCGTCAGACCAGGAAAGCACGTCTGCAGCCCTACGAACAAGACTGTTGTCAGCTTTACGTTCCGCCTTCAGCAACGCCCTTTCTCGAGGTAGCCGACGCCAAATGTTAATTGCATGCAGTTCCCTTCGCAACATTCGCTCGGAAACTGGTTGAGACGAACCTGTCAGTAGCAGTTCCCGTTACGTTTGGAATCGACTGTCATTGACAAGGTGTGACGCTCATCTGTGCTCCCTGTCAGTCAGGAACTTTTTATCATCACTGTTCTTTTGCCGTTTTACATGGCTGGGGCTGGTACACCACTTCCTGTAGGAACATTTGACATTAATACTCCAATGAATCGGGCAACTTTATTCACCGTGTAGTCGTGGGCATGTCCAAACACGACGGCTGCTTTTCGCCATTTTGTCGACCGATCCTACTGCGTTGATCAAAACAACCGACCGGGTGACATCCATCACTCCGTCTTTTCCCCTACGCTCTCCTGCTGAACTAAGAGTATTACTCAGTCCCTCGTTACATCGATGGCGATGAGGTACTGAACTGTAGCATGCCTCCCGTCCTTCCGTAGACGCAGAAACAAAATCTACATCTACAGAGATACTGACCAAGCCACCATACAGTGGATGGTGGAGGGTACACTGTACCACTGCTGGTCGTTTCCTTTCAGTTCCCCTCGCAAATCACGCATGTTGGCGGGAGAAGAATCGTTAGGCAGTCAGCTTCAAATGCCGTTTCTCTAAATTTTCTCAATATTTCTCGAAAAGAACGTCGCCTTCCCTTCAGGGATTCCCATTTTGAGTTCCCGAAGCGTCTCTGTAACAGTTACGGGTTGTTCGAAACTGCAGGTAACAAATCTAGCAGCCCGCCTGTGAATTGCTTCGATGTCTTCCTTCAGTCCGACCTGGTCCGATTCCCAAACACTCGAGCAGTACCCAACAATAGGTCGCCCCAGCGTCCTTTACGCGGTCTCTTTTACACCTAAACCACTCTTTCCTAAAATTCTCTCAGTAGACAGAAATCCACCGCAGATCTCACATGCTCGTTCCATTTCATATCGCCAGATATTTAAACGACTTGACTGTGTCAAGCAGAACACAAGTAATATTGCATCCGAATCTTACAGGTTTGGTCTTCCTACTCATCCGTATTAATTTACATTTTTCTACATTTAGAGCTAGCTGCTATTCATCATACCAACCAGAAATTTTGTCTAAATTGCCTTGTATCTTCCCACAGTCACTCAACTTCGACGCCTTACCGTACGCCACAGCATCATCAGTAAACAACCGCAGATCGCTGCCCACCCTGTCCGCCAAATCATTTATGTAAAGAGAGAACAGCGGCGGTCCTATCACACTTCCCTGGAGCACTCCTGACGATACCCCTGAGTCTGATGAAAAACATATTGGGTTCTATTACTTATGAAGTCTTAGAGCTACTCACATACTGTGGGCTTATTCCACATGATTGTACCTTCGTTAGCAGCACCATGTCAAAAGTCTTCCGGAAATCTAAAAGTGTAGCATCTGCCTGATGCACTTAATCCATAGTTGCAGTATATTATGTGACAAAAGAGCAAGCTGAGTTTCGCACTACTTATGCTTTCCAAAACCACGCTGATTCGTGGACATAAGGTTCTCAATCTCAATAAAGTTTATTATATTCGAACTGAGAATATTTTCAAGGATTCTGCGCCAAACCAAAGTTAGGGATATTGGGCTGTGGGTCCATTCTTTTACCCTACTTACAGAAATATGTTTCATTAGTGGATAGGTTTCAATACGCACGTGTATCCTCTCATCCATTCGTAGTTGTCTAGAAGACTCCACGCTGTGTAACCAATGACGTTGACACCATCGAGGTACATGGCGTTCAGCATCTCCCTCAAGTACGACTGTAAAAGGTGAAGCATGTTATAATTATTCTTGCAGTCTGCGAATTGCATACAATGACTCATATCATGAAATTTACTATCAATTCATAAAGTACGTTTTACTGCTTAATTCACTTTTTAATAACATTTATTGGCGTGACACATCTCGGCAGCATGCTGCCACCATCAGCTACATTAACGCTTCACGCACATAAATTTGAAGAGTGATGAGGATTATTTGCTGAGTGTACCAGTGAGTAATCTCATTGCACTGAAATTCAACAATTTTCGCTACATGACCTCACTGGCACACCTACAAAATAATCGTCATCACATTTCAAATTAATGGATACTTAACTATATTGCACCTGATAATGAAGCGTGCTGCCGAAACGCGTCGTGCTAATAACTGTTAGTAGAAAGCGTATAGAAAAGTAAAATCTGTGTCATAAATTTGTAATGCAGTCAGTGATCTGTCGGTTTCATATACCATGGATAAATTTAAGTATAAATTTTTCAACAGTTTACGATTGTGTGTAATATTTGGAGCACTACTACAACATTTAAAGAACCACTAATACACATTTGTTCTACCTCAATACATGTTATTAAAATAAAATGGCTAATTAGTTATGAAACAAATCCTTTAACACAAACAATTCTTTATTCTTTATGAAAGCAGCAGTCATTGGCACACATTGCTCCCCCGTGACGTTGGTAAATTAACGTCGTATCGGTAGAAATCTAGAGCCCGGACGTGTAAAGAATTTGATACATATTTACATTCACGTCCATCTGTGCATTTCACTAGCCACCATCAACACACATGTATTTCTAATTCTGTTACGTTGTGTTTAGTAGCTGTGACATCACAGCCGTCACTTATCATGGAGCTTCGGCCACAGCACACGATTCGAGGTATAGCTCTCATTGTCTTAAGATTACACCGAGCTCATTGACGATCCTCCATCATTATATACCTTACTTTAGGCAGGGCTTTGATTTTAAAGAAAAATCGGAGAAGAAACTTTTCTGTATTATTGTCACCATTCAACTTGTAACCCTAGCCCTCGGCGGTTATTGTTATAACTGACGCTGTATTACTGTTTTCATTCAATATGTACTTTTCCGCGGGCTTTTAGTGGAAACTACAACAAATTTTTGCCCATTCTAAAGTTTTTGGGAGAATAAAATAGTTGTATAGGTTTCAAGGAATAAATCCAGAATAATTGCTGTTAACACCTCGACCAGGATCAATGTTCTGAGGAACATTCGTGCACCATAATCTTACTTGTAAATGTAGTCTTAGCAATTGAAAATCCGTCACTTGGTTTCTAACACGTATGAGTTCCTGAAAATACTTTGAAGATAATTAAAATACAACTATCATTGAAACTAACTACTGAATGTTCTTACCGTGTAATAATTCTGACGATTGGTATCGTTGATTTCTCCTGTGTCTGCAAATCCGTTCTCGGTAATGAATATTCCCATCTTAGTATCGTACTCGTTGGCGACCCACTTCAGAAGGCCGCGAAAGCCCCAGGGCACAACCTAGAGTGCGAGACAAGGGTCATGTGGTGTTCTAAAGTAAGTGACTGAAGTACTCGTCGTCATATTCGTAAAACTCAAGGCAGTTTCTTAGAAGGTGATGATCGAGGCAGCTTGTTAGAAAGTGCCTTAACGGATTATCAAGGCGACGTTGCAAAAAAAAAAAAAAAAAAAAAAAAAAAATTGGTAATAAGGATCTTAAATACTTCTTTACTTGAAAAGCATAACGGTCCCTGAAGATGAAGTGCAACGTTAATTACAAGTTAACTTATTTCCAGACTGACGATCACTATTTTACAATCAAAAAATGAGACTGACATTCATACTAGATACAAATTTATTATTTACATTATTTTATTTTGTATGTAATATTTGATCCATTCCTTGGTGGCGCAGCCATATTTTTGTACTGAGTTTTGCAGTATTATTACAAGTATTTGTTCTTCTGTATGGAAATTTCATGCTCTTCACACATATATCTGCCTTCGTTGTGATAGTTCTCTTGTTTTTCAATAGAAGAAATAAATTTCATTTATCATTCACTATTTATATTTGAAGTGTTTACTGTAATTTCTCTCTATGGTGCAACAATAACTAGTTCAACTGCTAATGCATAACATGTTCCGTCGCACAGCCAGCATCAGATACTGGAAATAAAGTCAAAAACCGATAAGATAACCAGTACCCTTACGATATAAACTGACACACAAACTTCAGTTGGGCGTCAGCCGCTTCATTTATACGACAATGTTACAGATTGTCCTCCTGTTTCTCATTTTGTGTTATTCCATTTTATTTACAGCATTTCATGATGACTTAAAATTAAATTAGTCAAAGATTCGATCTGGCTGGAAACTGGTTAAACAACAAATGGATAGTGTTAATATTCGGCTTATAAGTTCAAACCCCTTTTTCTTGCTGCAATACTATACTTATTTTCGTTTCAGGGCGTTTAACCTGACATAGTAAAGACATCTTCAGTGAATTCTTGGTTACTCGTCTGACCTGCCAAAATCCACTGAAGAAGTTTCTTATATTAAAGGCAAAAGACAACTGAAACGTAAATAAATATTATATTGCAACAAGGAAAAGGTATTTCATGTTATTAAGCAAATATTTATATACTGCCTGCGGAAAGTCGCCACACCAAGAAATGTGGGTAATGTGTATTTTGGCTGCTTAACATTTTATCTCAACTTTCTGTGGATGTCATTACAAACAACAGTAATAAAAGTAGTTTCTTTCCATTAATTATTCCTTCAAAACGCCAAACCTCTCATGGACGTTTGCTGTATCTTACAGTTTTTCAACTTTCATATCCTTTTCCTATAATTTCGTATACCACTGTACAACTGTCGCACGATTCCTGCAGTGCTGTATATTTCGTTGGATTACAAATTTAGAAATCTATGTTCGCAACTGCAACAGTAGTCCTGTCAGTGCAGGCACACGTAGAACCCCACAAGAAGAGATCTCACAAATACAAGGTGTATCGTAAGTAATGGCGTAAACCCATATAGTCGAAAAAACACGTCTAAGTAGGCGCAAATCCGCGAACGAACCGTTTGCGAAACAGTTGCGGCTTCCTCGTTATCAGGCACTACCGACGTCACTGCATGAATACCGCAAGCCGGTCCGTCGTGTGATCTTTGTTTACCTTCTCTAGACGTGGAGTTGTTTACAGAATGGATGCGACATTCCAGTACATGAACTGTATTCGAAATTAAGACTACGGACAACCAACAGCTGTATAATGGAAAGATGACAGTGAAAATTTGTGCGGCATCAGGTTTCGGACCTGCATTTCCCGCTTATCGCAAGCGGTTACCTTAGGCTATCCGAGCACGACTCACGACCAAATCCAAACTTCTATCTGTCGTCAGCCATTTGTCTACAACGTGCACTCGTGCTTTCATTATGTATATTTCTTTACAGGGAAGACATTTTAATTGAATGTCGCTTGCTCGATGTCGGCGGATAATTACGGTAATGCATGTGTAATGTTTCTTTATCTGCGAAACCATTACTACCCGCCAACCCTATATTTCTATACCGTAGATTAATGAATATTTTTCTACGTAATGTCTCATATTTTTCACTCTATTCAAATTTGGTTTCATTTTAATATGTATGTACGTCGATATTTTGAGATGTTGAAATCGATATAATATCTAGTGTGAATATCTTTGTACTTATTGTTATCTTTGATGCTGGCCTGTGACTTTTGGCGCGGAAGCGTACAGAGTAGTCAAGTTTTTGTCTTGAATATGAACAGTCTTGACTTTCTGAATTTCAGACTTCAAGAAGAATATAATAATTCCAATCCCAAAGAAAGCAGGTGTTGACAGATGTGAAAATTACCGAACTATCAGTTTAATAAGTCACGGCTGCAAAATACTAACGCGAATTCTTTACAGACGAATGGAGAAACTAGTAGAAGCCGACCTAGGGGAAGATCAGTTTGGATTCCGTAGAAATATTGGAACACGTGAGGCAATACTGACCCTACGACTTATCTTAGAAGGTAGATTAAGGGAAGGCAAACCTACGTTTCTAGCATTTGTAGACTTAGAGAAAGCTTTTGACAATGTTGACTGGAATACTCTCTTTCAAATTCTGATGGTGGCAGGGATAAAATACAGGGAGCGAAAGGGTATTTACAATTTGTACAGAAACCAGATGGCAGTTATAAGAGTCGAGGGACATGAAAGGGAAGCAGTGGTTGGGAAGGGAGTGAGACAGGGTTGTAGTCTCTCCCCGTTGTTATTCAATCTGTATATTGAGCAAGCAGTGAAGAAAACTGTAGTGGACTGACAAGGCAGCCAGTCCACAGTGAAGTAGCCGAAAGGGCACGCGTCAACTCACGCCGTCTGGCGTTAAATCTGGAACAGGATACGTGATGAATGTGATAAAGAAAAGAACGTAGCTACTAGAACACTTAACTTTTATATCGTCCTTTGGTATACAGCATTCTTGATGATACAAGTGAGACTCTTTAGATTCATGAAGTAACTAATGGCGCCTTGCTAGGTCGTAGCCATGGACTTAGCTGAAGGCTATTCTAACTGTCTCTCGGCAATTGAGAGAAAGGCTTCGTACGTGTAGTCGCTAGCAATGTCGTCCGTACAACTGGGGCGAGTGCTAGTACGTCTCTCTAGACCTGCCTTGTGGTGGCGCTCGGTCTGCGATCCTGACAGTGGCGACACGCGGGTCCGACATGTACTAATGGACCGCGGCCGATTTAAGCTACCACCTAGCAAGTGTGGTGTCTGGCGGTGACACCACAAAAACAAAAGAAAAATTTGGAGTAGGTATTAAAATCCATGGAGAAGAAATAAAAACTTTGAGGTTCGCCGTTGACATTGTAATTCTGTCAGAGACAGCAAAGGACTTGGAAGAGCAGTTGAACGCAATGGATAGTGTATTGAAAGGAGGATATAAGATGAACATTAACAAAAGAAAAACGAGGATAATGGAATGTAGTCGAATTAAGTCGGGTGATGCTGAGGGAATTAGATTAGGAAATGAGACACTTAAAATAGTAAAGGAGTTTTGCTATTTGGGGAGCAAAATAACTGATGATGGTCGAAGTAGAGAGGATATAAAATGTACACTGGCAATGGCCAGGACAGCGTTTCTGAAGAAGAGAAATTTGTTAACATCGAGTATAGATTTAAGTGTCAGGAAGTCGTTTCTGAAAGTATTTGTATGGAGTGTAGCCATGTATGGAAGTAGAACATGGACGATAAATAGTTTAGACAAGAAGAGAATAGAAGCTTTCGAAATGTGGTGCTACAGAAGAATGCTGAAGATTAGATGGGTAGATCACGTAACTAATGAGGAGGTGTTGAATAGGATTGGGGAGAAGAGAAGTTTTTGGCACAACTTGATTAGAAGAACGGATCGGTTGGTAGGACATGTTCTGAGGCATCAAGGGATCACCAATTTAGCATTGGAGGGCAGCGTAGAGGGTAAAAATCGTAGAGGGAGACCAAGAGATGAATACACCAAGCAGATTCAGAAGGATGTAGGCTGCAGTAGGTACTGGGAGATGAAGAAGCTTGCACAGGATAGAGTAGCATGGAGAGCTGCATCAAACCAGTCTCAAGACTGAAGACCACAACAACAACAACTGACTTTCTGCTGGAAATGAAAAGGTGAGTCTGAGTTGTGGACAATGAAAAATGTTGTGAGTTTTATTAAGAGCAGTAACGGCTGCCAAATTGTATGACGAAGTAATGTTTTGAACATGAGAAAGTAAAAACAGTTTAATAAATATGAATTTTTGTGAAAAGTGTCTAGAATTATTTTCAAGTGACCGTTGTTTAAAAAAGCATGAAGCACATTGCAATGAAAAACAGAAATCATCAAATTAATCCTGAAAGATTGTCTTCGCAAGTTCTTCAAGTCGGCGTAATTAATATCCGAGTGCCTACCGCACCATCAGCGATAGCCATGCTAGCTAGATAACAATTTTAATTACGAGCCAAAGCCAGAGCGAGATCGTCGTTGGATTGCAAATACAAGATAAGTGATATTATTGTTAATTTTCTTCAGTGACTGTAATCAATTGACGTAGCAATACCTGCCACATTAAAGACCTTATAGTTGCGCAATAAAAAGATCATACTTTGAGTGCGCGACGTGATAATTTTTGAACTGATTAACTGTTAGTGGAGGTATTGTTATAAGTGCCTGTATTGTTGAGAAGTAGGACGCAGTGGTCTTTCGCTTACGCATGCCGTTATGAAATACGTTAATGTATTCGCAGCTGCGAATATGAATCACCGTCAGCTGTATAATGGAATGACGAAAAGTTTACCTAATTGGGATCACATTTACACTGAATCAAGTTAGCAGTGGCTGATAAACAGAAAGTCGCAAACTATCTCGCAGACGGTTCGTTTGCAGAGCTATTTTGACTGAGACACTTTTGCATCTAGTATCCCATACTTTTCAACAGTATGGCTTTACACCATTAATTATGTTACTTATGATACATCCCCTACACATGATATCCGACGTCTTCGTGGTCCAAACGAGACACTTAGTCTGGCAATTACTAAACAGTTTATTTTAAAACTACTACACAGAAGTAATGTCGTAATGCGTGGGAAATTGTTCAATTGAGAGGATAAATGGTAAATTTCCTTCTACTAAAGAAAACGGATGATAGCCAGGAGGAATAAAAATTAGAGAAGCTGTTCAAGAAGAGAACTAAATGGATTTATGTTTTGTATCCTTGCACTATGAACTAGTTCACAAATTTAGGTACGATATAAAGAAATGGTGTGCTCAGGACAGAGATAACCACCTTCATGATGTTGTAGGAGGAGTTGGGCCAGCTCGGGTCAAACGAGGTGACCACGCCGGTGTCCCACTCGTGCGACGGGTACTGGTCAGCTTGCTCGCCGTCCTCTGCCAGGTTTGTCGTGTAGTGGTTCAGCGAGAAGTAGTCCGCCGAGCCTGCGAACGAAAACATCGCCTGTCACTCTCTTATGAGAGGTAACGAGATTGTGTGTGGAGGTCTCTCTCTCTCTCTCTCTCTCTCTCTCTCTCTCTCTGTCTGTCTGTCTGTCTGAGTATCTCCAAATAAAGAACTAATGGCTGGTAATGAATATTTCGGTTTTTCTATTGACTTAAACCGTTTGAGCTCCATCGGCCACAAACGTGACGAGAGGTTGTATCGTTTAAAAAAAATAGAGGAGTGGCGAAGGTGGATTATTACATTACTGGCCATTAAAACTGCTACACCAAGAAGAAATGCAGTTGATAAACTGGTATTCATTGGACAAATATATTATACTAGAACTGACATGTGATTACATTTTCACGCAATTTCGGTGCATAGATCCTGAGTAATCAGTACCCAGAACAACCACCTCTGGCCGTAACAACGGCCTTGATAGGCCTGGGCATTGAGTCAAACAGAGATTGGATGGCGTGTACAGGTACAGCTGCCCGTGCAGCTTCAACACGATACCACAGAGTAGTGAATGGCGTATTGTGACGAGCCAGTTGCTCGGCCACCATTGACCAGACGTTTTCAATTGATGAGAGATCTGCAGAATGTGCTGGCCAGGTCAGCAGTCGAACATTTTCTGTATCCAGAGAGGCCCGTACAGGACCTGTAACATGCGGTCGTGCATTATCCTGCTGAAATGTAGGGTTTCGCAGGGATCGAATGAAGGGTAGAGCCACGGGTCGTAACACGTCTGAAATGTAACGTCCACTGTTCAAAGTGCCGTCAATGCGAACTAGAGGTGACCGACACGCGTAACCAATGGCACCCCATACCATCACGCCGGGTGATACGCCAGTATGGCGATGACGAATACACGCTTCCAATGTGCGTTCACCGCGATGTCGCCAAACACGGATGCGACCATCATGATGCTGTAAACAGAACCTGGATTCGTCCGAAAAAAATGACGTTTTGCCATTCGTGCACCCAGGTTCACCGTTGAGTACACCATCGCAGGCACTTCTGTCTGTGATGCAGCGTCAAGGGTAACCGCAGCCATGGTCTCCGAGCTGATAGTTCATGCTGCTGCAAACGTCGTCGATCTGTTTGTGCAGATGGTTGTTGTCTTGCAAATGTGCCCATGTGTTGACTCAGGGATCGGGACGTGGCTGCACGATGCGTTACAGCCATGCGGATAAGATGCCTGTCATCTCGACTGCTAGTGATACGAGGCCGTTGGCATCCAGCACGGCGTTCCGTATTACCCTCCTGAACCCACCGATTCCATATTCTGCTAACAGTCATTGGATCTCGACCAACGCGAGCAGCAATGTCGCGATACGATAAACCGCAATCGTGATAGGCTACAATCCGACCTTTATCAAAGTCGGAAACGTGATGGTACGCATTTCTCCTCCTTACATGAGGCATCACAACAACGTTTCACCAGGCAACACCGGTCAACTGCTGTTTGTATATGAGAAATCAGTTGGAAACTTTCCTTATGTCCGCACGTTGCAGGTGTCGCCACCGGCGCCAAACTTGTGTTAATGCTCTGAAAAGCTAATCATTTGCATATCACAGCATCTTCTTCCTGTCGGTTAAATTTCGCATCTGTAGCACTTCATCTTCGTGGTGTAGCAATTTTAATGGCCAGTAGTGTATTATAATGCTGAACTACCTCTCCGTTTCCCTATCCACCTTACAGAAACGCCAGGTTCAATCAATCCTACAGTCGACAACGGTACGTCTTATCACTTTGCTAACATGGCTGACTTTGGGTTGCCTACCACGCTTCTCTTAGAGATGTCTCGCAAATCTCGTCCCGATCGGCTTCTTCTCCATGCAGGCGCAGGATTCAACATGCAAACAACGAACTGTGCTAAATCGAAGTGGCACCGTAGGAGAAAATCCATTGGTACGAAATTATCAAAACATACGATGCCACTTGATTTTTATTCATTGCCGTTTACCAGTAATCAAGAGACGTAAGTAAGAACCTGATTATGTTCATTTATTAAAGCAAATTTCGAGGAAGCTAACTACATTCAGAGCACCGCAACAAGACACACTCTACTGATTTACAGTATTACAAGATGTTCAAAACTTCACATGACCGTTCACCAAGACACTGATATAAAACATCTAGGTGGATTGGTACTCACAAACATTTTCCGAGTCACTGTTAATTGATACGAATAATTATCGACATCGCATTCCTCTTATTGATTCGTTCGTACGTGGTAAGAGACTCTTAGTGAGTTACTGTAACAGTCTGGCGCCTGCTTATTCAGTGCCCGCATCTAATGTGTCCATCGTCTTTCACCAACTAAGCTAAAATGTTCTCTCATTCACGTTTTTACTTTAGTTTACTTTAAGAAATTATTATTAACCTTCTGTCAGGGCAACTAATGTTGACGGTATGGCTGGAGGAGCGTAGCAGTGTTGTAATAACAAATATTAACTAACAAAAATGTTCTGCTACGCGCCACGCACAATATGTGATTTCCGGCAGTCCATACGGTACTCCATCATACACAGTCACCGCTAACAGACGCGTTCCCACGTTGAGAAACCATCTGCCACACAACCCGGTGCACGGTATTTCTCCCTACCTTCCTTTTATTGAATGTTCTTATCTGATTGATAGCAAGTAGAAGCAGAGAAGTAGAATAAAAATGTTATGTGGGGGGAAAGTGCGACAGAAACGCCACAAGGTCTCGTTATTTCACACTAAGCTCCCCGAGATGCTAAAATCTGAATTATTAGAGAAGTGACGACTACTTAATGGAACTGAAGGCATGTTCCCATCCCTTTCGTAATACCAGTCTGGTAACAGTAATACTAACTTTAACAGTACCGCCAACTTTCAAACGGACCTGTGTTTACACATACAAGTCTTTGCACAGAGAAGCTTTGCGAAATTGTAGAGGGCTCTTAGTGCAGCGGCTGGCAATAACAAGCTAACACGAAAATCATGGAAGGCGGGAACCGTCAGGGGAACACGCGGCATCTTCTGTAGCGACGGCAGTGGGCACGCAGGTGCAGCGGGCCTGTAGAGGTAAATATAAGTCCACCGTGAGGAACCGGTGTCTCTCCTCCAAAAAGACTTCTTTAGCTACTTCAAATATCGCGGAAGTGTTTTGATTAGTGATTTCAAATAGATTACAATTTAATTACGTAAACTGACCATTGGATGTCAGAAGAGGCGGAACCGCCAATATAAAAGGAGGAGGGGAGTAATGCGTTCTCACTACAGAAGCTGTAACAGAAGAAGGGGTTGGTGAGGACAGATAGTCACCGTGAATGTGAACTAGTCACTGGATGTCACGTGAGTAACACATACACCAGGGCCACATGAACCTTCTAAAGCTGCCCAGGTCGACGGTTGCTGACGTGATTGTCAGGTGGAAATGCGAAAGAACAATCACACCTAAACCGAGACCACGCAGACATCATATTCTGACGAGCAAAGACCGTCGAGCATTGTGGTGGATGTTTATAAAAAAAGATTGCATGAAATAAGCGACAAGTATCACTCGTCGGAACCGAAGGCCTGCGTACAGTCCAGCTAGCACAGTAACTGTGCCTACGGACGGGGTACAATAGTAGAGCAGATCCTCATGAACCACTCGTTTTTATTGTCAGTGATAAGCGATGCTTCAATTGGTGTAAACAGCGATGTCACTGGGCAGTGGACGACTGGAAGTGAGTGATTTGGAGTGATTAATCACGTTATACTCGTACCCTGTGGCAATCCAATCAAAGTGTTTGGATTTGGCGAATTCCTGCAGAACCTCACCTGTCATCGCGTGTATTGCCAACAGTGAAGTACAGAGGAGGTGATGTTGCGGTACAGGGGTGTTCTTCACGGACAAAGTGTGGTTCCATCATTCCACTTAAGAAAATGTTAAACGTCGAAGTTTATGAGCATATTTTACAGCACTGTGTACTGAGTACAACAGGGGAACAGTTCGGAGACGATGATTGTATCAATACGTTAATGAACCCTGTCATAAAGTAGCATCTGTGAGGCCAAAGTTTGTGAAAAATAACCTTCCTCCCCAGAGCCCCTACCCGAATCCTGCGGAATCCGTCTGGGATTAGTTAGAAGGCCGTTTTCGCTCCAGACCCCAACGTCCAACATCAGTACCTTTTCTGGGTTGGGCTCTTCAGGAAGAATGGACTACCATCCCTCCACAGATATTGAAGTACTATGTAGAAAGTGTTCCCAGCAGAGTTCAGTCCGTCATAAAGATGAATTGTGGACACATCCCGTTTCCAGATTTTTGTTAGCTGGTGAGCCTGGCGTGTTCCCGCCATCAAGTATTTTACACTCTGTTTTTAACGTACTTCCACCTCACTACGTTAATTTAAATTACTACTGTCACTGACTTGCTGCTTTGCCTGACCGTGACCGGCGCTAGCAGCGCGTATCCATATATCGCCTCTTGTAGTATCTTTGCTCGACTGCTATTACTTCCCGGTCGTTGTCTGTCGTAAGGGGTTCCGGATAGGGAGTTAGGGGCGCGACTTCGAGCTGCCAGTCAGTGGGAACGTGTCTGGAGCGCAGTCCGGACTGCCAGTCGGGGAGTTGCAATGCGGCACTGGTGCAGTCGGGTTGGAGCAGCAGTGAGCTCTGCGTCGACATGGCTCGTCCGACCATTGCCGCCACGCATCACTTGAGCCGGGCCACGGTCTTCGTGGATCGTCGGTTGGTCGTCCTACCGGACGACGCGTTTTGGCTCGTCGATAGTTCTTGAGTCGGCTGTGTGTGTGTGTGTGCATCGACTCCGATTTGTCTTCTTGCGTGCTTAGTTGCTGTTGTATCGTTCAGATCTTCGTGCGTTTGTCAAGTTGTGTGTGTAGTTGGCGTTAGTTCCACTAACGATTATTTTAAATGTTGTCGGCATACTGGCTCTGAGAAGTCGGTCGTCTCATCGGGCGACGTCTAACTGGTTCCCTAAGCGCTTCTGGGCCCCTTCAATTACCATCTTGTGGAACTTGGGTCGGCCCTTTCCTTGTGCAGGGATGTCACTTAGCCAGTGGGCGTGTTTCCCCTGTATGGTTGGGTCCGAGCAGTATTTCCGCCGTCGTGTGTCTGGAAGTGAGTGGGAGACGCACCAGCGGTGCAGTCGCGACGGAGGCGCCGTCGCAGACGGACCAGCAGGCAGTCGGTCGGTTGCTGCGGACTAGGGAAGTTGTCTCCGCGCGGTGCAGTCGGCTGGGTCCGCTGCCGGTCCCTGCGCAGGTGACGAAGCGTTTGTGGAGCTGTCCGATCGCTACGAGCTTCGTGGTTGACCTACCCAGGACGTCAAAGTTGGGTAGTGGTTTCAACTACCCAAACCAAGTCCATTCATGTTATGATAGTTCGTTTCGGTGGTTTGCTGTTCGGGAGGTTTTCGTGTGAGCAACACCAAGTGTTTATAGTGCTGCAATTTAGCCGCCATGAGGTGCAGTTAACTATTTTGGTTGACTACAATTTGAGTGCACCAGCGGAATTTTCTGCCTTGTGGCCGTTAGTGTTCTGGTTACCTGCTCTGGCCACTAACGTAATTTCAGACAGCGTTCTGTCCTCACCTGTTGTCGCTGACCAACATGGTGTGTAATTTTGACAGCTAATACATACTCCATTGTGGTTTACCACGTTTGTAACCTTTGGTTACAATTTTAAGGTGAAACTGCCCCCAACCTTATTTGGCCATTTCCACAATCCTAATTACCTGTTTTGCCCAGCGGGCTTAGTGGGTGATTCAGCTGGTGTTATTAATACTATTGTAATGACGTGATTGTACGGGGAAACACTTCGTGTAAATTGGTATGCTGAAGAAATGTAGATGAAGCATTAATAACATCGAAACAATATTTCATTTCTCACGAAAATTATCTTGAGTGTTTTTTTTTTATTTGTTTACTAGTGGCTGTGTTTGCATATGACCTGCCTCACAGAAGCTACTGCATGACGTGTTTCATAGCAATCAACATTATTATTGTGAATATCTACAGTGCTTAGATAAAACTGTTTCCTTTTTTTATAAATAACTATACATACGGCTCAGAAACCTAACATCACACTTAACTATTTAAAAAGAAATAAAAGCACTGAAAGAAAGTGATCTAGATAAGGAAGAGAGACAGCAAGGACATGAGGCTGATAAGGCACTATCTGATTAAATGATCTAACTAGAAATACACATTAGACATAATTGAAATGAGTTACCAATAATGGAGTAAAGATAAAAAAGGTAATGAGATAAAATCATGTGTGATCCTGCTGCTTTATCTGCACGTAAAGAAGGGCGATCCACCAGTCGCAGTCCGTCATTGGGTATCCGGAAGCTGCAGCACTCGAGGCACGTGGCGTCTGACACTGAACACGTGACTTATTCATACTGGAGGATGTTCGCAATGGTCCTCATGTTTGCGGTATGCAAGGTGTCACCCACCGGATGTACCTTCGGTCCCCTCTATTGTCCAGGACTGCAACCCCTACTGACGTCCCGCCTTCCAGGCTCTGAGCACTATGGGACTTAACATCTATGGTCATCAGTCCCCTAGAACTTAGAACTACTTAAATCTAAATAACCTAAGGACAGCACACAACACCCAGCCATCACGAGGCAGAGAAAATCCCTGACCCCGCCGGGAATCGAACCCGGGAACCCGGGCGTGGGAAGCGAGAACGCTACCGCACGACCACGAGATGCGGGCTCCCGCCTTCCATTCCTCTACTGGAGTACTCACCAAGCTGAAAATTCTGGTACTCGCCAGGAACGCAGTAGACGTGACTGCAGGTACACACACTGATGACCCAGAACATTATGACCCCCAACCTACTCTCGATATAAACCCTCCAGACGATAGTAGCGTCACATGGCGAGGAATGACTACTAGTCAGACACACGCAGGGTGCTTGTACTAACAGCGAGCGTGCTGTTCGTGAGTATAATGGAGAAGGTGCGCGATCAATCTGAGTTTGACAAAGGGCAGATTATGATGGACCAGAGGATCGGCACGAGCACTTTTGGAATTTATAGAACATGTCAAGTGTTCGAGGAGTGTTGTGGTGAGTGTCTTCAACACATGACGAAACCAATGTGAAACCACGTCCTAGACGTCATGGGGCCGGGCGGCCATCCCTCATAACGGATCTCGGAGGTCATAGGATGGGCATACTGGTAAAACAGAACAGTCGGCGAACTGTGACGAAACTAACATCAGACTTTAATGTGGCCAGAGTACAAGTGTATATGAACAAACAGTGGATCGAACACTGCTGGTGCCAGTTTTAACACTACGACATCAGGAGCTACGACTGAAATGGGCACGAGACCATCGGCACTGAACGTTGGCCCAGTGGCTGGGCGTTGCATGATCTGAAGAATCCCGATATCTTCATCATGCCAATGTGAGGGCGCGAATCCGTCGTCTTCCAGGGGAACAGCTCCTTGACACCTGTACTGATGGACGGAGACAGCTGCCGATGGCTCGACTATGCTCTGGGGAACATTCACGCTGGCATCTACAGGTTCATTGGACGCTGGCTGCAGATCACGCACGCCCCTTCACGACGATGGCAGTCGCATTTTTCAGCAAGACAACGCGCAACGTCACACGGC
The DNA here is from genome assembly GCF_023898315.1 of Schistocerca nitens. Classification (NCBI taxonomy): domain Eukaryota; kingdom Metazoa; phylum Arthropoda; class Insecta; order Orthoptera; family Acrididae; genus Schistocerca; species Schistocerca nitens. The sequence goes on along the minus strand of NC_064621.1, from coordinate 276,307,029 downwards.
CAGGAGAGTGCTAGAGTTGTTCGAGGAACACAGTGGCGAGGTCCAACTGAAGTGCTGTCCTCTCAACTCGCCATATCTTAACCCGATGAAACACTTCTGGGATGTAACTGAACGTGGCGTCAGAGTTCATCGCCCCCTCCCCAGAATTTACGGGATTAGGTAACTTGTGCGTGCAGATGTGGTACCAACTCACTGCAGCCTCATTGCTTCCATGCTGTGACGCTTGGCCGCTGTTATCTACACCAAAGGTGGACATACCACCTCCACATAATGTTCTGGCTGATCAGCGTAGAAGGATCATCGTCCTCCGTGCCAACTGCTGAAATCAATCATTATCCCTTAGCTTTATCTCCCCTGATGGTAGATTTTTAGTGACGCAGTACTTTCAGAAGTTAACGATGACACTGAAGATTAATCACGTAGCTGTCTCCTAGAATATGTATCTGACAGCTTATTCAGAACATCATATGCTTCTCTATCGTGTCTATTGTCATACGATCTACGACACCTTGAATTGTATCTCCATCAAATCTGAACCTTTAATCGAGTCACTCTATCACGACGTGTCCAGGTGTTCCAGTTCCTCCTCAAATGCATTTGTCGTTACTATTTACGTTAAACATCTACAGATAAATAGGGTAAGGCCATTGTCTGGTAAGCATGTGCATCATCTCCTTCGAAGGAATTCCCTAACGTCTGACAGAGTACTATACATTGTCTTCCTCCCATGGCAGTGAAGTAGACTCTTTACTATTGACCAGAGATACATTATTTACTCACGGGAGTAATTTAACAGTTATCTGCATTACTTTTTGCGGATGTTGTCCGGTAGGCACCAGACACGATTTTAAGAACTTGCTCTGCATCCTTCAAAGAATGCGGAAGTTTAACCGTCCACACATTGAATACAAAGAGTCTATAGAGATAAGAATGGTATCAGTTGTCACTAAACACGATTTGCTACAATATAGGCTACTTTATCCACGAGCTTTGATGCTTTCTCACATCCTGAAATGTGGACAATAATGTCTCGTCCAGATACACACCTAACGTCCCTACTAATCGGAAGAGGGGACTGATGACCACAGCAGTTGAGTCCCATAGTGCTCAGAGCCAACTAATCGGAAGACCGCCTAAATAAATAGTAGAAAAACTATTCATGTGCGGAGTTCGTTAGGAAATTCAAGGTTCAGAGATCCACACTGCCAAGAGAGTGCCGAGAATACCACATTTCAGGCAGTACCTCACACCACGGAAAACGCAGTGGCCAACGGCATTCACTTAACGACCGAAAGCAGCGGCGTTAGCGTAGAGTTGTCAGTGCTAACAGACAAGTAACACTGCGTGAAACAGTCATAGAAATCATTGTGGGACGTACTATGGACGCGTCCGTAAGGACAATGAGTCGAAATTTGGCATTAATGGGCTAACAGCACGACATCAGCTGTACAGCCTCTCCTGGGCTCGCGATCATATCCGTTGGATGCTAAACGACTGGAAAACAATGGCCTTGACAGATGAATCCGGATTTCTGTTGGTAGGAGATGAGGGTAGTGTTCGAGTGTCACGCAAACGCCACGAAGCCATGGAGCCACGGACCCAAGTTGTCAACAATGCACTGTGCAAGTTGGTGGTGGCTCCACAATGGTGTGGGCTGTCTTTACATGAATTGGATCTGGTCTCTGGTCCATCAACCGATCGTTCACTAGAAATGTGTATGTTCGACCACTTGGAGAACATCTGCAGCCATTCATGGGCTTTATGTTCCGAAACAGAGATGGAACTTTTATGGATAACAATGTGGCATGTCACTGAGCCACAGCTGTTCGCTATTTGTTTAAAGAACATTCTGGACAGTGCATGGGGGCTTAATTAAAATAGAATGCAAATAATTTTAATTTTTTGCTTCAGTAGCTGTCTGTCCGATTACGAAGTCTCGTAAACGGTTGGCCCTGACTATTTTTGTACGCAATCTGACTGCATAGCAACAACAACAAAGAATGAAATAAAAATTTTCATTAACACAATTAATTAATTAAGTCCCCAGCAACTATAAAACCTACGAAACCAAAGCACAAGTATAACTGTTCTGTGTGTGGAAGTATGACTCAACGTACGCATCTGGCACGGTTCTTCTTCAACAACACAAGAAATTTTAAATATCATTTATACTGAATTAATTAAAGAAAATAAAAATACCATAATTACTCAAGAGAACCAGAATTACACTCTAATCCAAGAACACAAGCCAGATGCTTTGTTGACTGAACCTGTAATGACGCATTATTTAAAACATGGAAATAATGAAAAATAAATCAAGTTTCGTTACCTTCATATATTGACCAAAATCACTCTAATCATTACAATATATCTCCACACCGACTCGCTATTACCACATCTCAACAAGAACTTTTCAGTATCACATCTCAGCAAGCACTCCCTACTAGCACATCTCAACACGAACTGACTACTACGAGTCCTGGACAAGCACTGCCACTACGACATCTCAATAATCACTGCCAGTGGAGGTGGCGGAACAATGCTCTCTAGCGATCTCTGGCGCTGTGGCTCAGTGTAGCCACCTTTCATATGCCCTTCCTCCACGGCTAGAATTTGATGGTATTTTTGCCAGCATTGGTGGTGAAAATACCACCAAATTCGTCAAAAAAATACAGACAAAAATAAAAGATAATATTAATACGTAAATATCATATAACTAGATAAAATTTTGGCTTTGCACTGACCTTTCAATAACCTATTATACAGGGCGTTTCAAAAAGAAAGAGCAGATTTCAAACATTTATTTCTCAAAAACTACAAATGATAGAAACACAATTCAAACGTTTCTTGTCAGAGAAAGGTTCAAAGTTTTTCAATGGTCCGCGCAGAAGTTCCATGCAAATCCGCAGTGGCGCTGGCGTTTGTTTGTAGGAAAATGGCGACGACACCACAGGAACGATCATTTTGTGTGCTGCAATTTGCAAAGTTAGAGTCCATTGTTGGTGTGCAACGTGCATTCCGCCGTCAATTCAACAAACAGCCGCCTCGTCATAAGCAAATTTATGAGTGGCATCACAGATTCGTAGAAGATGGTTGCATCTGCAAGCGAAAAAGCACGGGTCGTCCACGCACATCGGATGAAAATGTCGAGCGTGTCCGTGCAGCTTACGAAAGGAGCCCTAGAAAATCCACGGCACGGGCAAGTCACGAACTAAACATGTCTAAAACAACGGTATGGCGCGTTCTGAGTAACTGTCTGCACATGAAGCCGTACAAACTGCAGTTATTGCAAGCATTGCGTCCTGACGACCACAACAAAAGGTTCGAATTTTCAACTGCAATTCTACAGGACATGGAAGAGGACAATTTTGCCGAACGATTAATTTTTTCAGATGAATCAACGTTTCACATTTCTGGTAAAGTTAATCGGCATAACGTACGAATTTGGGCGAGTGAAACTCCGAGGGACGTTATTCAACATGAAAGAGACTCACCAAAGGTTAACGTCTTTTGTGCAATTTCGGTAAACAAAGTTTATGGACCTTTCTTTTTCATGGAGAAAACTATCACAGGAACCATTTACCTGGACATGTTAGAAAACTGGCTATTTCCTCAACTTCAGGAAGATTCAAATCACTTCATCTTCATGCAAGATGGCGCCCCACCACACTTCTCTGAACCTGTACGACGGTACCTAAATAACACCATTCCAGGACGGTGGATTGGAAGAGCAGGAGCACAAGATCAATGTCATCGTCTGTGGCCTCCCAGGTCACCAGACCTTACTCCCTGCGATTTTTATTTGTGGGGGTACATAAAGGACTGTGTTTATGTCCCACCTATGCCCGCTACTCTTCAAGAGGTACGACATCGAATTGTTGCGGCCGTGAATTCGGTAACTAAAGACCAGTTGCGTCGTGTGTGGCAAGAAATGAGATACCGGTTTGATATTTGTCGTGTAACAAATGGTGCTCATATTGAGGTACAGTTTTGATATTTGTTGTGTAACATTTGGTACTCATATTGAGTGAAGGACCGTTGGAATTGTGTTTCTATCATTTGTAGTTTTTGAGAAATAAATGTTTGAAATCTGCTCTTTCTTTTTGAAACGCCCTGTATACACTCCTGGAAATGGAAAAAAGAACACATTGACACCGGTGTGTCAGACCCACCATACTTGCTCCGGACACTGCGAGAGGGCTGTACAAGCAATGATCACACGCACGGCACAGCGGACACACCAGGAACCGCGGTGTTAGCCGTCGAATGGCGCTAGCAGCGCAGCATTTGTGCACCGCCGCCGTCAGTGTCAGCCAGTTTGCCGTGGCATACGGAGCTCCATCGCAGTCTTTAACACTGGTAGCATGCCGCGACAGCGTGGACGTGAACCGTATGTGCAGTTGACGGACTTTGAGCGAGGGCGTATAGTGGGCATGCGGGAGGCCGGGTGGACGTACCGCCCAATTGCTCAACACGTGGGGCGTGAGGTCTCCACAGTACATCGATGTTGTCGCCAGTAGTCGGCGGAAGGTGCACGTGCCCGTCGACCTGGGACCGGACCGCAGCGACGCACGGATGCACGCCAAGACCGTAGGATCCTACGCAGTGCCGTAGGGGACCGCACCGCCACTTCCCAGCAAATTAGGGACACTGTTGCTCCTGGGGTATCGGCGAGGACCATTCGCAACCGTCTCCATGAAGCTGGGCTACGGTCCCGCACACCGTTAGGCCGTCTTCCGCTCACGCCCCAACATCGTGCAGCCCGCCTCCAGTGGTGTCGCGACAGGCGTGAATGGAGGGACGAATGGAGACGTGTCGTCTTCAGCGATGAGAGTCGCTTCTGCCTTGGTGCCAATGATGGTCGTATGCGTGTTTGGCGCCGTGCAGGTGAGCGTCACAATCAGGACTGCATACGACCGAGGCACACAGGGCCAACACCCGGCATCATGGTGTGGGGAGCGATCTCCTACACTGGCCGTACACCACTGGTGATCGTCGAGGGGACACTGAATAGTGCACGGTACATCCAAACCGTCATCGAACCCATCGTTCTACCATTCCTAGACCGGCAAGGGAACTTGCTGTTCCAACAGGACAATGCACGTCCGCATGTATCCCGTGCCACCCAACGTGCTCTAGAAGGTGTAAGTCAACTACCCTGGCCAGCAAGATCTCCGGATCTGTCCCCCATTGAGCATGTTTGGGACTGGATGAAGCGTCGTCTCACGCGGTCTGCACGTCCAGCACGAACGCTGGTCCAACTGAGGCGCCAGGTGGAAATGGCATGGCAAGCCGTTCCACAGGACTACATCCAGCATCTCTACGATCGTCTCCATGGGAGAATAGCAGTCTGCATTGCTGCGAAAGGTGGATATACACTGTACTAGTGCCGACATTGTGCATGTTCTGTTGCCTGTGTCTATGTGCCTGTGGTTCTGTCAGTGTGATCATGTGATGTATCTGACCCCAGGAATGTGTCAATAAAGTTTCCCCTTCCTGGGACAATGAATTCACGATGTTCTAATTTCAATTTCCAGGAGTGTAGAATACAGTAAGCAATACAAAATCTTTCATACATGTGACTTTACATAATAGTTTACACAAGTATTATGTGGTTAAACAATTCAATCAATAGCGTCAGCAATGACGAATATGTGCAGGTAAGAGTCTCATAACTTTTCACAACCAGTAATACACAAAAAATCAGTTTATACAAATATTCACATAAACGCTTTCCATAGCTCAAGAATAAGCAGTTGACAGTTCCAGCAGTAGCACCCAGCAATGGTCAACAGGTGCAAAAACCAACAAGTAACATTTTTTCAATAGAAACAGTCCATCAGTGGCACCCAGTAATGTTGAATAGGTGCAGACACCAACAAGTAACACCATTTCAGTAGAAGCAGTCCATCAGTGGCACCCAGTAATGTTGACCAGGTGCAGACAGCAAGAAGCAACATCATTTCAGTAGAAGCAGTCCATCAGTGGCACCCAGCAATGTTGAGCAGGTGCAGACACCAACAAGTAACACCATTTCAGTAGAAGCAGTCCATCAGTGGCACCCAGTAATGTTGACCAGGTGCAGACAGCAAGAAGCAACATCATTTCAGTAGAAGCAGTCCATCAGTGGTACCCAGCAATGTTGAGCAGGTACACACAGCAACAAGTCACATTTCTCAGCAGAAGCAGTTCCATAAAATTCAGTATCACTGATCACACTGTTCATCAGAGTTTATAAGCAGAAATTAAACATGTCCTAGTGGCACCAATCATGTAGAAAAGGTACAAGTAACAGTCCATAATTTTGACAATCACTGATCACACAGTTCATCAGCGGAAATTAAACATGACTAAATGTCACACATCATGTTGAAAAGTGCAGCACCATCACTAATCAGACAGTTCAGGCATGAACAATAGTTTGAATACACATACAATGCTTTTACACTAAACATACAAATCATAACAAACACACAAATGATATCAGATAATTGTCATATTAACTATTACAATACACAAATACCAGTAAACCTATAACATTTATGGGTGTCAGTGCAAGCCACTACCAACAAATAAAATAATATTTAGGAGATAGGTGGGTAGGATTAGGAAAGGAAAACACACAAAACACACTCACTCATCTTTCATCCACATTAGTGCTACTGTGTAATTGAATAGTGTTAACTGTGTAAATGTAACTCTGTCCAAGATTTGATGTTCATCATGTGTACCAAGTAGTAGTGGCAGCAATGTATAACAGTCAATAATAGTTAAGTCAACGTCATAGTCATCATGTCAAGACCAATGTTTGCCAAGCCAGATCAAAATGTACGGTTGCTGAACAACTGTCAGTATACCAAGATATGCAAATGCTTCCTCTCTCAAAAAAAAGTATATACTGCTTTGTGATTTGACAAAGTGTGTGTGTAGACAATCTTCCTTCTACTTGAGTGTTCTAGTCTGCCATCTTCATCCTCCTTGTTCCATATGGACCAACAAAAAAAATATGCTCCTCACTTACTTTACCTCTTATCCACCAAAACTCCAATAATCGTCAGCATAATCTCAATACTTCACTAATACCTCTTCAATACGTCGATACATATAAACCTTATCATCAATATCATTTACCTTACCTCTTGTCCACGAAAACTCCAATAATCATCACTTAATCTTAATACTTCAATAATACCTCTTCACTACGTCGATATATATAAACCTCAGCACCAATATCATTTTACTTCCATAACAACTCTTTCCTCTAGTCAGTCTCCTCGAACAAGTACAGACAAAATTCTAGTGCAAACTTCAATTCATCATCTCATACAATCCGAAGACACAATGTCAACACACAACCTCTCGTGTAATCCATCTGATCCAAATCTGCTACTCATTATAAATTATAAGATACATTTTGGTTCCTTGTCCATCATTAAATAAAAGAAATGCATACATGAGCTCTAACAGACTTAGTTCGAATAACTCTCAGTAATTAAGTACGATTACGGAGTGTGAATGATCATAATATTACACAGTGTGTACACCACTTCAAGAATCATAGCAGAAGCAAACATGTGGAGTATTTTTTGTGTCAAGTGTCACTTCCTATTTCAATTGCTCACGAAAAATGCAGTGTAATACTGTCAATGGTCTAAACCTAGTTTTGGTATGTCATGTCGTTAGCTTCCTTCCTATTAGCATAAATTTATACAGCTTCCATAAAACCTCAGCTCATGTGACTTCTATGACTTTCTTGTACTAATGTCGTTCGTCGAATTATAGCAGTTCATTTTCTTATCTTAAAAATATAAGGCACTGAGCATAAGCAAAACATGCAATAGCGAGTAAATATACCAGTAGAGAACAGAATGTCAACAAGTGGATGCAGCACAATTCTTACAACGAGGCTCTGCCAAGCGAACAATCTATAATTAATACCACAGTGTAACCTAAACTCTATGTTCGTACACTGTACATCATCATTGCTATATTCTAAATTGAAGAGTAGTTATGACAACAAAAGGAAATGTGTTAATATGCAATCCATACAAAAAGCAGCAAACATATATCTTACGTGATAAACAAGTCATTAGCATCATATCAGCATAAGCAAATAAATGTTTATATGTAATCTTAATAAGTAAACATGAAGGCGCAAGCAGATAAATCACAAAGTATAACTTACATACATATCAGCACAACTAATCAGGTGACAATTATAATTTAAATAAATAAGCACAGCAGGCACATAATAAAAAAAATATGACATCAGTGAAAAAGCAGTGCAGCCAAGCAATGCGTAATATATACAAATAACAAGCCTGTTCATTAATCAATCATCGTCAAAATCAGTTAATGTGCGTAAGCACGTCGCTTCACAAGTAAATTCATAGAACACGAAATTTAGCACAGAGTATGAGTCACGTAATCGCAAGCAGCAAATTACGTCTAAAGTACGTACCTAAGTGGAAATATGTTACCTGAAAAATCAACTCAATTAATCGTTGCCTTTTTGGTTTTTTACTTCTTTTTTTTTTCGAAATTACATTCTTCCTGAAATTTTCTCCATAGCAAGTCCTCTTAACGTCAGACACACACAGAATTTACCTGAAGGTCTTAAATATTTTATACAACCGTATCCTGAAAAATACTGAACGTTAATAACATAATTTATAAAGTCACTATAGCTTTATACCGAATTTAATCCGAGAAATTAGACTGTGTATTTGTTTACGTCTGTTAGTGCATTCGCACTGAGCGCTCGATCAGCTGTAGGCGCGTGACGTAGGAAGTAATTGTTTGCGGTCAACGACTGCCTTGTGCGGCGCGCAGACTGACTGTTGCTTTGAGTATGTGCCGCCGCCAAAACACAGCGCGGTATCCTTGTACTCTCCGCATGTTTACATGTAGCTGTTAGTTTCTCACAAGTATGTCATTCCACAAAAATTTTAACGTTAGATATGTGATGTATTCCCTTAGAGCGCCGAGATTTAAGAGTTTCTACTTCAACAGTATTATCATGAATAATTTTGCGAACTCTATACGGACCGTTATAAAGCAGAAAAAATTTGCGACATAAGCCTTTTCCTTTATGAGACAAACGATGGGACTTAATTAACACCTTTTGACCAACTGACAAAATTTTTAAACGACCAGGACGTTTAGCTGATTTCTCTCTTCTAGCAGCCGCAGATGCAATATTTCGTAGAGCCAGGTTGACAACTTCAGAATGCCGCAGTTTCCGTGAAGGCGGAAAAGGAACGATTTCAGAAATGCGATTTGTTGGTACTTTATTTTTTAATATCAATAGAGGCGGTAAAGAAGTTGAGTCATTAGGAAGTTCATTCAGAATGTTTTGAAAAATATGAAGATACTGATCCCAAGTTCTGTGATTCTGATGACAATAAAGACGGCACAATTTATTGATTTCCTTCATCCATCTCTCTGAAGCATTAGATTGAGGGTGAAAAAGTGAAATAAAAATTGGTTTAATCTTACGACGCCGTAGAGTACGAAGCCAAATTTTAGAGCGAAACTGTGATCCATTATCTGATATAACCTTATCAACATGACCAACTTCTTTAAGAAAATGTTTGATGAATGCGTTAGATACTGAACGAGCTGTTGCTTTGCGTAAAGGTGTAAAACACACATATTTTGATGTCAATTCCACTGCTACGAAAATGTACGCAAAACCATTAGTAGAACGAACCACTGGACCGAACAAATCGACTGCAGCCATGTCCTTTAATTTCGCTGGAATGATAGGAAACAACGGTGCTCTGTGAGAAACAGTTGGCGGCTTAGCCTTTTGACATAATTTGCATTTGGCAAGAACAGATCGAATACGTTTTTCCATATTACTGAAGTAGCAATTTTCTCGTAATTTATGAAAGCATTTTCTGGGACCAAAGTGCGCATAACTGAAATGTGTAAATGAGGTGTGGCCAAATCATCCAATCTAACAAAGCGTCTAAGAAAATTACAGACACCAAGGAAACTACGAACATCACGTTTTGTGGAAGAAAAAGCATAATTACGAATAGCGTCTAGTTTCTCTGTATCAGGAAGAATACCTTCTGTAGAAATAATGTGACCGAGAAATTTCACCTGAGAACGACCAAATTCATATTTTTCCAAGTTCACTGTCATGCCAACTCGTGCAAAAATACGTAATAATGAATCCAAAATTTTGTTATGCTCACTCCAAGAACGTTTAGCAATAAGAATATCGTCAACATATGAAGTAATATTGTCACGAAGATAAACAGGTAAAATTTATTTTAAGCTACGAATAAATGCTGCAGAAAGTATAGTAAGTCCAAACGGTGATTTCCAAAGTCACTTTAGGGTAAAACAGTCAAATCCGGTTATTCTTTACCTACTGTCTAGATAGATGGATAGTAGAAGAATTGTTTTTATAGATGCAAAGAATAGTGAAAGAGTAGGCAGCGGTGCAGAAAACTAAAAGGGAAATAGCACCACTACAGCTCGGGGCCCTGTGAACGCTACGGCACATATTCACTTAGTACAGTGAATCCCCTGAGGACTTTAATAGCTGCACATAATTTCCAATTTGTGACACTGTGGCAAATCTGGCGGAATTGCGCACGTAAATCGATCCAACCATGAACATGGACGTATGTCATTCCTAGAATTGCAAAAGATCTTAAATTTCCGAACAGTCAAGAAGTGTTTACAGTCAAAGCTTCCGCCTCGCGGCGACAAAGACCTACCGCGTCTGTCCCAGTCCCAATGTCGATTATTGTCAAGTTCCCGCGCCTGGCGCTCTCTTGTTACATCCCGTAAATGAAACAAATTACTTTCTTCAAAGCCCTCTGCTATCTGTGATACTAAATTTCGTCTGCTGTCTTTTCCTGCGATTTCGCTTTCAATATATTTGTCTTGCTTTTGTAATGCCTCAGATTCCCTTTTGACGCGTTCATTAACTTTTCCCTGATTTTCAACATGCTTATTTATGTTCTGGTACTCTTCGGTTTCTGCAAATGGCAATGGTGCTGTATCATCTGAGTCTCTGTCCCCATTTAAGTTAAGACTTGTCAATTTATCTGGAATCTCCTCAACTCTTTCCGATAAGTTTACGTCTTCCGTCAGTGTCGCAACTCGGGTTTCGGTATTGTCACATTTAGTAGTTGACTCTTCACACTGTTGCGTTAAGTCATTTGTTACGGATTCCTCGATTCTCTCAAATATTTCTTCCTTATCATGTGCAAGTTGTAAATTTAACTCTGAAAATTTTTGAACTATCACGCAATCTTTTTCTTCCCGTTCTCTGTCCTGTTCCTCTTGTCTGATTTCTGTTGAAATTAAGCTATTATTGTGAGCATTCAAAACCGGTTGTACTTCTTCTCTAATTTCTTTGTTTGATTCATCATTCGTATTTTTGAAACATGTCCCTATTCGTGAGTCTAACCGTGTTGTCATTGCTTTCATCGTGGTTCTAATTGTTCCTATATCTGTTTTAAATTCAGATCGAAACTGCTCCATTGCTCCCATACCAGTTGTAATTATTCCCATTTGTGATCCCTGTGAGTCTAACCGTGTTGCTAAAGTTCCTATCTCTGTTTTAATTGTTTCCATTCGTGCTCCCAAATTTAATATAGCACTCATCAACTGCTCCGTAATAGTCGGTTCGAAATTCTTTTCGCCCCCAACATTTCCCGCGAAACCAACTTCTTTCGTCATGGCTGTAAAGCTATCTGTGTTCGATACTATTTCAGAATCTTCTGTCGTTAATCTCGGATTCTGTGAATTTTGTGATTGAGAAAAATTTTGAAATGGTTCCGGACTATTTTCCCGACTTATTACATTGTTTTCCACTTCATTATCCATCATACTGTTTTCCTCTGTTGGCGAGTTCGCCATGTTAACAATTTCGTCATTCTCACTATCCATCATTTTTGTCTTTTTCATTGATCGCGTAATCATTTACAAAACATACAAAACTCGTCACTGTACGGAAATTATACACAATGACTCTTTATCTCCAACAATACCATTCACTCGAAATGTTTCCCTCAAACACGATTAACGAACAATTGAAATAATTGCACTAAATCGTCAAACGCGTATACAAGACAACAATCAAATTCAGAGAAAAAAAAATACCATTAGAAGAATGACAATTACCAAATCTACACATGCAAAATAGACTACAATTACTAAACTACAAATTACTACAACAATACTACTGTCTACTATTTTTACAATCAGAAGAATTCCAAGGGACGATCCGAAGCAGCGGTCGCCACGTGCATGGGGGCTTAATTAAAATAGAATGCAAATAATTTTAATTTTTTGCTTCAGTAGCTGTCTGTCCGATTACGAAGTCTCGTAAACGGTTGGCCCTGACTATTTTTGTACGCAATCTGACTGCATAGCAACAACAACAAAGAATGAAATAAAAATTTTCATTAACACAATTAATTAATTAAGTCCCCAGCAACTATAAAACCTACGAAACCAAAGCACAAGTATAAATGTTCTGTGTGTGGAAGTATGACTCAACGTACGCATCTGGCACGGTTCTTCTTCAACAACACAAGAAATTTTAAATATCATTTATACTGAATTAATTAAAGAAAATAAAAATACCATAATTACTCAAGAGAACCAGAATTACACTCTAATCCAAGAACACAAGCCAGATGCTTTGTTGACTGAACCTGTAATGACGCATTATTTAAAACATGGAAATAATGAAAAATAAATCAAGTTTCGTTACCTTCATATATTGACCAAAATCACTCTAATCATTACAATATATCTCCACACCGACTCGCTATTACCACATCTCAACAAGAACTTTTCAGTATCACATCTCAGCAAGCACTCCCTACTAGCACATCTCAACACGAACTGACTACTACGAGTCCTGGACAAGCACTGCCACTACGACATCTCAATAATCACTGCCAGTGGAGGCGGCGGAACAATGCTCTCTAGCGATCTCTGGCGCTGTGGCTCAGTGTAGCCACCTTTCAACAGTTCAAAGGAAGGATTTAGCCACCCATATCACCCGATATGAGTCCCATTGAACATTTATGGAAAAACTTTCACAATTGTGGACGACTATAGAGACAGCATGGCTTAGTATTCCTGAGGGGACTTCCAACGAATTGTTGAGTCTATGTCTCGGCAAGTTGCTGCACTACGCCGGGCGAAAGGAAGTCCGACAAAAAAATGGCTCTGAGCACTATGGGAATTAATATCTGAGGTCATCAGTCCCCTAGAACTTAGAACTACTTAAACCTAACTAACCTAAGGACATCACATACATCCATGCCTGAAGCAGGATTCGAACCTACGACCGTAGCAGTCGCGCGGTTCCAGACTGAAGCGCCTAGAACCGCTCGGCCACAACGGCCGGCAGTCCGACACGACATTAGGAGATATCCCACTGCTTTTTTTCACTTCAGTTGGTTGTGCAAAACGTTTGAACATATATGAAGCGCTCTATTTTCGTAACAACTTCAAACATATTCGTAGTACTATTACGTGACTTTTAGTAACAATTGTCACACATGCCCATGTATTTTATGGTCTGCAGTCGCTCTTATTCACTCTATTATCGTCAAAGAACTCCACCTGATCTCTCAAACGTTTTAACTCCTCGTCCCGGTCCTCACTGTCTGCTGAAAATACAGTGCCATCAAAGTATTCCTTGTGTTTTGTTAGCAGCTGAAAACCACTTGCTACCAGACATGGCCGGCCGGAATGGCTGAGCGGTTCTAGGCGCTACAATCTGGAACCGCGCGACCACTACGGTCGCAGGTTCGAATCCTGCCTCGGGCATGGATGTGTGTGATATCCTTAGCTTAGTTAGGATTGAGTAGTTCTAAGTTCTAGGGGACTTATGACCTCAGATGTTAAGTCCCACAGTGCTCAGAGCTATTTGAACCATTTTTTGAACCAGACATGAATAGTAAGACTATTCCAAATAATGTCACATAAGGACTAAAAGTCATCGTGGCTCCCATGAGCGTACTTGCCCATAGTTGACGAAGAACGTATCAGTTTCGTGACTAATACACACTGCTTGACAAAAGTATGAAGCACGCAGAAGACATGCTCGGATGTCATAACTGCGTACACTTACACACGTCGGCAAGTGTGTAAATGGTTATAGTTGCAATTCTCTATGACGGTTAAACAGCGACCAAAGTACATTAGCGTGTTTCGTATTTAACGTTGTTACCAAGCCTGGTATTTTATATAAGGGGCGTGAAAGGCGCCAAATGTTGAGATATCACTGTGAAGACCTTAAAAAGATTTGTATTCGTATGAGACAGCATAATCAGCAGCTCACAGAGTCTGAAAAGGGTCTCATTGTCGGTTTCCATTTGGTTGGCTGGTCGAATTGTGCATCATCCAGGTTTGTGGGGCATTCATATGTTAGATTGCACACGAACGTGAGGGCAGGCAGAGTCGTTGTTAACGTTCGGGTCGACCATAAGGAAGGGGGCGCTAAGGATACCGTAAACCCTTATCATGCTGGAACAAGTAATCGACAGAGGTGATGTTGGTACAAGGCTTGTCCAGAAAGTAATTTCCGGTCTGTCGCGAAATGGCCACCACAGTAAAAACCCGATGAAGCTTTGCACAGATGTGTTGAGTAATGTCTCTAGTATCACCGTCTATCGCATCAAGACGCTCTTTTCATTTGTGAGTGCACTGTGAGCAACTAGAGATGCCTAGAACAACGATGACTCCCGCCAAGTAGTGGGACCCGCTGAGAGGCTTCGCCTTAGTGAATGCAGCCCACGTAACATAACTGCCATACACTACTTATTTTTTTTTTTAGCACTATGGGACTTAACATCTTTGGTCATCAGTCCCCTAGAACTTAGAACTACTTAAACCTAACTAACCTAAGGACATCACACACATCCATGCCCGAGGCAGGATTCGAACCTGCGAACGTAGCAGTCGCGCGGTTCCGGACTGCGCGCCTAGCATACACTACCTTCTTCATGGCAATTCTCAGCCGCACTCTGCAGGGGCAGTGAAGACGCTCCTGCAGCCTTTTCGATGGGAAGTGTTTGATCACCCACAACACAGCCCTAATTGGCTCTTCCTGAGTATCATCTCTGTTCACATGAAACACTGGATACGAAGACAACACTTAGCGCGTTCTATGACGCTGGTGTTGGAGCGGCGACTATGTAGAGAAGCCGGCCGAAGTGGCCGCGCGGTTCTGGCGCTGCAGTCTGGAACCGCGAGACCGCTACGGTCGCAGGTTCGAATCCTGCCTCGGGCATGGATGTGTGTGATGTCCTTAGGTTAGTTAGGTTTAACTAGTTCTAAGTTCTAGGGGACTAATGACCTCAGCAGTTGAGTCCCATAGTGCTCAGAGCCATTTGAACCATGTAGAGAAGTATCTGGAAGGTGTAGCTAACTCTTGCAAATAAAATATTTCTCATTTTCACTGTGGTTTACATTTAGCGAGAGATAGGAACTTACTTGCTGGACAACCCTCCTATTTGGTTTTTGGGGGGCTCAACTATGCGGTCATCGGCTTCCATATAAACTCCTAATTTTGACACAGTCCAATTTTTACGCAATGCAATGTCACCACTGCCACAAATGATGATGATGATGAGGATGAAATTATGAGGACAACACAAACACCTAGTCCTCAACCCGCCCAGGACTCGGACCCGGGATCCTGTGACGCAGAGGCAGCAACGCTAGCCACTAGGCCACGAGCTGAGGACAAGTAATGAACTCCCTACAATACTCTGCTTCATCTCATACTTTTGGTCGGAGACTTGTAGAAGCTGGACTAAAGCATTACTGTCTCATGCGCAGGCTGTCTTTAACACCCCAACCTGGGGGCTGTGATTGGAACGATGCTGTGACTAGGAAACGTGAACTGCCGATGAATGGCGTTGCAACGTGTTCAGCGACGAATCGTGGTTCCGAGAGAGGACTCGAACCTCCGACGGGAAGAGCCGCGCGGACCGTGACAAGACGTCTACACCGCGCGGCTACCCCGCGCGGCCAGAGAAGTAAAAGATTAAACATATTGTAAGTAGGCTGTTTATGTTTTCTTATTGGCAACATTACGTAGCGCTGTGTATGAAAATCACTGGCTGTGCTGTGTGCAGTCTGTGGCTAGTTTGCATTGTTGTCTGCCATTGTAGTGTTGGGCAGCTGGATGTTAACAGCGCGTAGCGTTGCGCAGTTGGAGGTGAGCCGCCAGCAGTGGTGGATGTGCGGAGAGAGATGGCGGAGTTTTGAAATTTGTAAGACTGGATATCATGAACTGCTATATACATTATGACTTTTGAACACTATTGAGGTAAATACATTGTTTGTTCTCTATCAAAATCTTTCATTTGCTAACTATGCCTATTAGTAGTTAGTGCCTTCCGTAGTTTGAATCTTTTATTTAGCTGGTAGTAGTGGCGCTCGCTGTATTGCAGTAGTTCGAGTAATCAAGATTTTTGTGAGGTAAGTGATTTGTGAAACGTATAGGTTAACGTTAGTCAGGGCCATTCTTTTGTAGGGATTTTTGAAAGTCAGATTGCGTTGCGCTAAAAATATTGTGTGTCAGTTTAAGCACAGTCATGTGTATAAATTGTTCTAAGGAGACGTTTCATATGTCGACCTTTAGCCGAGGATACCTCACTGGAATCTTCTGATTTTTTTCTTGTAGTTTGTGTAATTAGTGTAGCTATTGTTTATTGCTAGCGCGTAATTGTAGAGAGAATCTCCTTTGTAGTTGCAGTCTTTCATTGTTGTTGTGGCATGCATGTAGATTTGCACCAAGTATTTCGCAGCTGCGCTTGCAATTAACTAGATATTATTTTCAGTGCTATGTTAATGTGTTTTCTTACTTTGCTCTTCGAATTGTGCTTGGCGTGTGAAAAACGTAATACTAGGCTCCAAAGTAAACTGAGAAATGACAGTGAAGACGAAAGCAGTGTGTTAGCGCCACCGTGTAATGAATTAACTAGTGTTCAAACTAGTAATTTGGTAACTGTGCATAGGGAAATAGAGCGGGCTGCAAACAATGGTCTACACAGTGAAACAATTAGTGAACAGGGAAGCATTATCGATCGATCGGTCGGCAACAGCTTGCCTCAGGAATCCGAAATGACAGCACACAATCATGCAAATACTGTAGATTCAGGTTTTGCGTCCTCACCGTTTTCTCAAATAAGTCAAGACACATTTTCTGCTTTGCAAACTGCGAATATTGCCGGTTCAAATGCATTGCCGAACAGCACTGAGGAACATGTTTCAGACACCAGTGCATTGTTATTACAATTAATGCAACAAATGGGACAAAAGCTTCAAAAGTTAGACACAATGGAACAAAATCTTCGAAAGTTAGACACAATGGAACAAAATCAGAGACAAACATAGCAAAAGCTTCAAAAGTTAGACACCACACTTGAAGAAACACGTGAAGATTTAACTACCGAGTTACATAACATTGAATCGAAATGTCAAAAAGTCTGTAATAAAGTAAAAACACAGATTTGTGAGCATTTTCAACCTATTTTTTCGCAGCATGAAAATGCATTACAGAAGCACGAAGCAGCCATAAAAGAACTGCAAACTATTGTTTATGAAAATCATGAGACCTTGCAAGCTAAAATTGAATCAGTTGCATCTACCGATTCGGTTACGCAACTTGCAAAAACTCAAGAAAACTTCAAGGACACAGTAGATACTCTGAAAATTGGTTCAGAAGGACACATGGAGGAAATTAGTTCATTCTCAGAGAAAGTAGCTGAACTTTCGGATCACCTAATTAATTTATCTACGAAGGTAGATGATAATCTGAATGACAAAAAACCGGTAGTCTTTAATGACACAGAAGAGTGCGAACAAATTAGGAAATTCAAACAAAATCAGAATCAAATCAATACACAGTACAAAAGAGAAATCCGGGAAGTACAAGATCAGCTGACACAGGTAATACAAGAATTACGTATTTCAGAGGACACTCGCGCCCCAATACGGGAAGAGGGACATAGAAATACGGAACAGCCACAAAATAATAACACAGGGCACTTCGGAAATTATGAAAGAAATTGGCAAGGTACACCGAATTTAGAGATGGAACCGCCGAAATGACGTAACAATGACCGACATGCGACTCGCCGACATGATGATTTTGACTATAAGCTGTTCATTACTACACGTAAATTCAAAATATTTAAGAATTCTGGCAACGACATTCATCCACAATTATGGCTTCATCAATTCTCTCATTGTTTTCCTCCCAACTGGTCATTGGAGCACAGGTTAGAATTTATGTGTGGCTACTTGGAGAATGAACCAGTTGTAAGAATGCGATCGGTCATTCACGATTGTCACAGTGAAAGAGAATTTTATCATGCCTTCCTCTCAGCGTATTGGTCTCAAGCTACACAAGACCGAGTAAAACATAGCATCGTAATGATGAAACGTTTCGAACAATCTGAATTTTCCAGTCTTATGAAATATTTTCAAGACATGTTGCATAAGAATCAGTATCTTTCAAACCCGTACAGCCCCTCAGAACTCATCCGCATTTGCTTAATCAAACTGCCTGAACATTTACGACATATTATTTTGGCAGGACGTTGCACAGACGACACTGAGGCTTTTCAGGGACTGTTACAAGAATTGGAAATTGACACTGACAATCGCGGAACGCGAAAACAGGAGCACAACAATTACAGGTCACATCTGTCACAATTCCGCGATGACAGAAATAATACACGACAAGGCTATTCTTATAACGCAAATCGTGAACAAAACAGACCCCACCCATATGACAACCACTGGCAGAGTAATAGTTACAGAGAAAGATCGCATTTCCGTAGTAATGAATATGACAGAGATTACCATAGAAACAGACAATATGGGAACAAAAACAATTATTATCAAGGGAGACAGAATAACTTCAGACGCAACAGTTCAGCGCGCAGTTACGATTCAGGAAGAAATTCTCCACCACATGACCGACAAGAAAGAAACTATGGAATCTACCGACATGACGACAGACGATATGATCGTAACGACAGACCTGAATTCCATCAGAACTGGTGGGATTCAAACAGAGCAGGGCACTCTCGACAAGGTGAATTTGTAGAAGTTAGGTCTCCTAATCCTAAGAACGACGCACGCCAAAAAAGGAACAGACAATGACTCACACCGCAGGCAGCCGCATGCGCCGGCTGGCTCAGAGGAAAATAACATAGACGCTAACCTTAAAAAAAAACTTTAGCATTCCTCACGGACGTATACCACATGATAATTCCGTTGAAGTTGAACCTCTGCGTACTAGGAAGAGTAAAGGTTTACACCACATTTCACATGTAAAACCGTTTATTGAAAGATAATCTGCTTTTTAACTTTGTCTTTGCCATATAACTTTTCACTTCACGTTACTAGTACTCTTTGTCACACTTACAAACTGTTAACATGCAACTATGTTTTAAAACTAACTATCCAGTCAAGAACATAGGTAACTTAGAAAAGTAATTGCGCATGCGTTGTTATAGTGAACAGACGACACAGTGGTTAGTTTATGTGACAGCTACACGATTTGATCACGACGCTACTAATGAGTGACAATTTACAGTGTTGCTTTGGCAGTGTTTCTGTTTTATATCTGCACAGTTTTGCTGTATTATTCTGGAAAGTAAAACATGTTTTAGTAGTAACTTTTGTGGTATAGCTACAAGGAGACAGCCTTTTCCGTAGCACAACAATATGTTACAGCACAGTACTTTCTTCATTACAACAATAAGCGTAATAACTAAGATATCTATACGCAAAGCATTTAAACTTTGTTTATCATGAGGTAAGTACATTGGCTTCTGCAGAACTTAACTTTCGGAGGACAATAACTACGACACTTCCACAGAGATTATCTTACGGCAAGACGCACATTTAGCGCTACAGGACACGTATTTGAGTGATTAATTTTGTACTTAAATCATTTATTTTTAAAGATATTTGAAGTACAATGATACAAAGGTTTTCCGTGATACATTTCATTCCATTGCTGTAATCTGTAACACCTGAGGGTATAATTATATTAATCCTTAGGGGGGTACACGCTTACTTTGTGTACCATGTGTGTGGCAAGCACAAGGAGCCCTAGCTAATGTGGTATTTGCTTATACAACTTTACACATCGGTACCATATTTCTCTAACACATAAATTACACAGCTATCTGATCATTTAACTGAGAGAGACAAACTTTTTTACTACGGCAGTGACACATGTTTGCGCAATTACACAGTTGGGTAACTTCACACTTACGAAATTGTATTTTGTCTGTACTTTGTGAACTGTTCATATTTTTTTGGACCCATTGTGATATTATGAGAGCTTTGAATGATATATTTGGTATGGGATCACGATTTTTAAAGTACGTTTGAGGCAGATGACACTTTTGACATGAGCAGAGAATTTTTTTTAGGTTTTGAAATTATTGGAGGAAGCTACGACGATTTTGAGAGTTGACTGAGGTGTTATGATGTTATTATTACGATGACTATGTGTATTATGCTGTTGCGGTATGTTTATGATCAATAAGCTGACGCTATATGAGTTATTTGATTATGCTACGTATCTGTTATGATGAAATATTGAAGAAGTGCCGACGAATAAGGTAAGGAATAATGAGTAGTGGTTAGGGACTCTGGTTTGTGAAAAAGGTTGTTGGAAACCAAGAATCGTACTTTAAGAGTTATGAAATGTATGTAAATGCGTGAATGTATTACAATGCCGACGAAAATTTTTTGGACACTGTTATATCAATAGGATTTTGTTTCTACAGATTTGTAACGCAAATTCTTGACCTGTGAAATATTTTTATATGAGACTGTCACTGTAGCGGAAACTGCTGTCATAAATATTTCAGTAAGAAATTTAAGTGGCCACCTTCACGTAATGCGTCGTGGGCACCCAGCTGCGTCACAGATGCCTGGAAAAAAGCCATTAGTGTGTGCCTTTCAGAGGCACAGGTGGAGAAGAAAAAAAAAAGGAGGCCATTATCCTCGCTATTGACATTCCTTAGTAGAAAGCATCGTAAATACGACACCCTCAAACTTGAAAACAAGATTACACTGTAGAGTTCTTAATTTATGATATTTACTGAAATGAAATGATGAGAAACATTTCATGTCTATTGTCTTGCTAGTTGAAAGATTGTTTACTGCATTATGAAATGCCATATGGCTAGTGAATGACGTTTCACGCCTTGCTTTGCCTAGTTTGTTTAATATCTAGTTCCTAGCTGCACCGCAGCATTGGTTAAAATAAAATTTTATAGATGTACTAATATAAATATTTTATGCCTACAGATCCAGTAAAAAATAACTTTATGATGGATGTACTCCAAAAAAATGAGGGAGCACAAAAAGACATTTCCACTTCACAGGAACTGCATACATAATTTTTGTCAGTGACTTGGTAACTTGTCTGCTAGAGCAAGTTACAGTGATGCATCACTCTAGTGTTAAGATGTGACATAGGTATTAAACATGGCCATTTTTACTGTAATATTTTTTCTGCTTGAGCTTTCTCATGTTTAGATATACGTTATTGCATTTGCTGCGGCTGTTTGCCAGGCATAGTGCTACTAAATTTCACTTTGTATTACTCTGTTAAGCTAGTTTTACTACTGATTTATTTTTCTTGTTGCTGCACATTGGCTCATATTAGTTGTAATGTTGCATTGCTTGGTAATTTAGATTTACTGCAGCTTGCTTTGACAATTTCCATTTTTTGTCATTGCTGTTTGTGTTAATTGTTTTGTGCTGCTGCATTGCCTCGTCACTTAGTTTATGCATCTGAGCTCAGTAGATTTAAGTTAGCTTACGAGGGGGTAGCCTATAAGAGAATGAGTTGCGATGAATTTGAAGAAATGCACTGAGAGGTTATACGAGAAAAGTACAGAAAGCGGGTATAGATAGGACTTTTTGGAAATAATGAAGAACGAAGGGAGATCTCCGAGAAGTAAAGACAGTTTTGTTTGCAAAATACTGCAGTAAAACAAACCCTGTCCTTTCCTTGTGTTATCCCACTATGTGTTTGTGTACCCTTGTGTATTTATGTTCTTCCTGTCTTTATATGTTTATCTGATAAGACTTATGTTGTAGAATTTTTCTAATACTCAGTTACATGAACTATGATGAGGAATACTGTTATCCTCAAATATTATACATTATGACTTTTGAACACTATTGAGGTAAATACATTGTTTGTTCTCTATCAAAATCTTTCATTTGCTAACTATGCCTATTAGTAGTTAGTGCCTTCCGTAGTTTGAATCTTTTATTTAGCTGGTAGTAGTGGCGCTCGCTGTATTGCAGTAGTTCGAGTAATCAAGATTTTTGTGAGGTAAGTGATTTGTGAAACGTATAGGTTAATGTTATTCAGGGCCACTCTTTTGTAGGGATTTTTGAAAGTCAGATTGCGTTGCGCTAAAAATATTGTGTGTCAGTTTAAGCACAGTCATGTGTATAAATTGTTCTAAGGGGACGTTTCAATATCATACTGTATGAATAACTTAAAAAAAAAATGAATAAACCAGCAAATTCTATAGGAACTAGAGCAACAAAACGTGTATATTACCTAGTTAAAATTATTACTAAAATGAAAAATGTCAATAATATAGAAAAAGAAACATACTATGCTTAATGCGATTGTTATGAAATGCATAAACAACATTGTTACATCGAGTAACTTGCCAAATATGATACATGTTTATGTGTCCTAGACTGTGCCCTCTTCATAGCTGCAGCAGGACAGCTGCTGTGTGTAAGCAAGAAAGCGCAGCCAAAATTTCCGGAGAGGTCGGTAGTTAGTCCGCAAGTACGCAAATTTACATCGTGCTTCACGTATAAGAACAAGAAAAATTACTATGTGCAAGGCGTCCGTAACTAAAGTTACAGTTTCAAAAGCCTGTAGAAATAGAAACTCTGCCAATAATAACGCCAAATTCGAACAGCATATTATTGACGCAGGGTGAAACGTCATGGAACAAAAAAAATTAACGAAAACCTTCCCAATCGTCTGAACTTAAATGGGGTCGTCTTCAAGTGACAGGTGAATCTCAGTACGACGCTATGGTTTGAGCAGCATATCACACCTGTTCAGTGTCCGTGGCCGCACAAATTCGGCAGTCATCAGTTCTGGCACTTTTAGGTAAACCCATCCACCATGGCAAGGCCGTACCGCATCGGGATGGGAAAAATTGGTTTTTAATTTTCCTGAGACAAAAACCGCATAAAAAGCAAAATGACATCGGTTCTTAATTGTCCTTGGGACAAAACCGCCATGAAAAGAAAAACGACATCGGTTTCTGACTGTGGTGAGACTGGTGCAAGACATGTTCAATATGCTGTTCACCGTTTTCTGCCACAAGTTGAAACCGAGAAACCGCATGTTCGACAATAGGGTGGAATGTTTCTGAGGTCGTGAACAGGAAGCGATGCCCTTTGCGTGCCTTCAGTTCAGCTACCTTCGAAACAGGAACACTGAATACAACATCTTCCAGATAACCCCACAGGCAGAAGTCACACGAATTAAGATTAGGCGATGTGGACGGCCAGGCTGTAGGGAAATGACGGCTGATAATTCAAGCACTTCCGAAATGCCTCTGCAGCAGCCGCTTCACTGGCTATGCGGTGTGTGGAGGAACGCCATCTTGCGCAGGAGCCTACCCACACTTCCACACTATTGAAGTGTTGAAATGACGCTGATACGCAAAAGACTCTCACACTTCCACGGCGTTTAACAGTCATGGAACAGGTAACAGGACCCGCAGGACTCATCTCCTCGAAAAAATACCGCCCTACGATAAAGGGTGCCGTCAGGCAGCACCACACACTCAGCTTTGTAGAATGAAGTGGTACCGGTTCGTGTGCGTGTGGATTTTCCGTGGCCCATGTTCTGCAGTCCTACGTATTCACATGTCCCTGGAGAAGGAAATGGGATTTGTCTGCCCAGAGAAGATTCCACCGTCGTTCATTGGGCACATCCATGTGAGCAAGAAACTCCGGAACGAATATTTGCCTTGCTGGCATGTCAGCAGGAAGCAACTCCTGAATATGGGTGGTTTCATATGGATAGCAAATTGGGACTTTTCGTAGGATTTTAGGTACCGCCTTCACTGGCATGTCTAACGTTGGGACAATTCCCCGTGCTCTGCATGTTTGCACACTTCCCCTTGACCCTCCTGCAATGCTGTAGGGCTACATCTTCGACAGACGTCGGATCAACAGCTTTCCTCCCTCTGCCACTCTGCACTTCAAGAGAACCAGCACTTTCCAATCTTTTCTCCAGATAATCGTTTTCTCTAGACCCTTTGCACACATCGGATCAGTGCCTTTTTTCATACCGCTGAGCGTCGGAAATTTCCACAGGACTATTAGTGCACAGTCACCGTTCTCGTAAAAGCAGCGCGGTCCTTCATGGAGACGCAAACTGAGGAACTGCCGTGTGCCACGCGTCTGATGACGTGCATATTGGCTCTGAACACTATGAGACTTAACATCTGAGGTCATCAGTCCTCTAGACTTAGAACTACTTAAACCTAACTAACCTAAGGACATCACACACGTCCATGCCCGAGGCAGGATTCGAACCTGCGACAGTAGCAGCAGCGCGGTTCCGAACTGAAGCGCCTAGAACCGCTCGGCCACAGCGGCCGGCCTGACGTGCGTATTCTTACGGTTACAGAGCCACCTATCAGTCAAATTCTCGTTATTTTCTTTATTCCATTGCGTCAATAACATGCTGTTCACATTTGACCTCATTCTGAGCAGTAGTTCTCTTTCTACAGCGTTTTGAAACTGGAACTTAAAGTATCGACTCCTAATAGTTTAAAATATACAGCGAGAACACTGATACAAAGAAGATATAATGAAAATATAAAGGCAAACGATTGACATTATTCAGCTATAATGATCGAGTGAATAATGTTAAATAGAGAAGCTGCAATTGGAGCACACTACATTTTAATACGATCTGTTGTTAGATAAATACAATAGAGAGCTACTAATTTATTATGCAAGCCAGTACCTAACATTAAATAAATAAAAAAGGCAAGACTGCTGGTGTGGATAGAGTGCCACCTCCTGACGTGAAGGCAGCGAAGGCCGCCGTTGAAGACGCAGGCACAGACAGATATCGGAAGACAGTAGTGAAGCATGCGGTCTTCGGACCGCAATTGTCACAGCCTGTCTCTTCTATAGGTTTTCCAGTTATGATTAACTAAATTCATCAAAAATGGTAAAGAAATAATTCTGATTAAACACTGTCTGTTCGTTAAATATACGTTCTGGAGCTCTCTTCCTACAACTGGGAATATCCAACTCCTTCACCTATTTTCTTTTCTTTGGGTGCAACGCGCAGCACCTGCATTCCGAGTGTAATATCCTGCACCGTGTGCCCTTTCACACTGAAGCGCAAACGGACGCCTGTCCCATTTTGGGTGTACGTATGTTATCCAAAGCGGACAAAGAAGGAGCAAAATTCAAATGGCTCTGAGCACTACGGGACTTAACAGCGGAGGTCATCAGTCCCCTAGAAATTAGAACTACTTAAACCTAACTAACCTAAGGACATCACACACATCCATACCCGAGGCGGGATTCGAACCTGCGACCGTAGCAGTCGCGCGGTTCCGGACTGAAGGGCCTAGAACCGCTCGGCCACCGCGGCCGCCCAAAGAATGAGCAGCCCCCTTGGCAAGTATACGAGTAGTAACGGTCATAGCCACTACAATTGATGCTACTCACTCCTGACGTATTAAACTTATCACGTTTTGTGCGTATTCGATGACGTAGGCGAGTTTTTAACTCGCTGGTTGTGTGAAAACCAGTCCTGTCTTACGAAAACATTGTTTGATCTCATACGAAATTGTAGTGTTGTAGGCTATGGCTGTAAACCCAGTTTTAGTTTTACGGTTACCACCATTATTAGGCAAAGTATTGTTATTATTATAAGTAAGATTCTTTCTCTTATTTTATTGTACATATTAATTCATTGAAAATTTTATGTCCATTAGCTAGTGCTATGTGCCGCATGTTTAGTTAGTAAATTGAACTTAAAACTACTTTCTGATCTTTGCTTGCTCTCATATCTGCAGATATCATATTAGTCATCACAATTTAATGTTAATGAACGCATTGTAAACAATTTTTTTTTAAAAAAATTTTAAATGTACCGAACGTTTTTATAAATCTTTGATCGCTTCCTTCTTTTCTGACAATTTCAGATGTAACTAATTTTCCCCCTGTCAAGTACTAACGCCAATGCTCGTGTCTTATCCCAGTTTATGCTCATTTCTCCTTTCATTTTATGTCACTTTCATTCCCCTCTTCATTAACTGTGTTTTATCACGTACCTCATCCTCTCCCTCTTGTACCCCTTATGTACATTGCTGCTGGCGCTCGTAGTTTAAACTTATCTTCAAATAATTTATATATCTTGGTGTACTTAATGAAAGAGTATGAACTGTATTTTCTTGTACATTCTATATTGGATGTTACTGGTAACACGCTTATCGTAATATATGTAATGCAAAATATGTATAACGTCTGGGTGGATACTAGAGAGAAGCTGTTGGCCGTAACTTGCCAGATTAAATCAATCAATCAATAAATAAATAGTTCTCCGTCTTGAATTAATATTGACATGGTATCGTCACACCTCCCGGATATGACATTACACACTTGTAGTGAACCCTGACTTGACCGACACATCTTCTTCGCTTGACACTATAAGACAGCCGTAGGGCGTCATCCAAAATGGACAACTTTTTTGCTTGTTTATGTTGTGCTTATATCATTTTGGACAAAATTCCAATATATACCAGTGTAAGTTTAGAGGTTTTCTTACTAGTATTCCACGCACTCTACGACGCAGGAAATACGTGAATAACATTTCTGATAAGTTACTGGGCTGGCAAGATTTAATTTAATTGTTGTTCATATCTCCATAAGAGCTTGAAATGGGTCGAAAAGGAAGTGTCGAAGCTCTGCAGATGTTGAAATAAAGAGCAATATCCCACTGACGCACAAGCGGTTTGTTATCATTAAGAAATGTGGCACTTGATCTTACATAGAAATGTTATCTGTCGATAGAACAGCCATCCTCGTCACAAACCTGACAGTGCTAAAGAGGCATCAAAGGCGTGCTAATCACGAAGAAAAATGCACTACTCGTCATTAAAATTGCAGCATCGGTAAGGAAAGTACGTAAGACATTATGCTAATTGTCCAAAATAAACAATGATAATGTGAAACAATTATATTATCTCGCTAGTACATTCACAAAGATGGAAGTGAAGGGTGGGATTAGCAAAACAGGCATTCACGACTAAGAACACATTTTAAGCAGCTAACACATGAATAAAGGGGTCACAAAATGTGATTCTTCAACTTCTCCCGGCGTATTTCTTGCCCGAACAGTATTTCGAGGAGGAAGCTTTGACGTCATTTAAATGGAAACCTACTTGTTTTCTACGTTATGTTGATGACACGTTCGTGATATGGGCCCATGGAAGGGAGAAGCTCCTAGACTTCCTTACACACCTGAACTCCATACATCGGAACATCAAATTCACTATGGAGACCGAAGCAGAAGCAAGTTTAGCATTCCCGGACGTCATGGTCAAAAGAAGAGCGAATGACACACTAGGCCATGGGGTATGCAGGAAGAAAACGCACACCGACCTGTATTTGCATGCAAATAGCTGCCACCACCCTTCGCAGAGGAATGGTGTACTAAAAACACTGGTGCACAGGGCGCGCACCATCTCGGACGCAGAGAGTCTGCCCCATGAGCTGGAACACCTCAAAACTGTATTTCGGAAAAACGGGTACACGGAATGGCAGATCAGACGCGCTCTCCGCCCCACCTCTACAGTACAGCGTGTGGAGATGGACGAAGTCACGGAGGAAGAGATAGTCACCGCCTATATAGCGTATACTTGCGCACTATCGGGGAAAATAGGACGAATATTGAGGAAACACCGAGTAGGAACTGTCTTTTGCCCGACCAATAAAACACAAGCATTATTGGGAAGTGTCAAAGGCGATCTCGGTTTGCGGAAGGCCGGCATATACCAGATTCCCTGTGAGTTTGGGAAGACTTACATTGGACAGACAGTGCGCACCATCGAAGATCGTTGCCAATAACATCAGAGGCACTCTCGACTTATGTACCCCAACAAGTCGGCAGTCGCAGAGCACTGTTTGTCCGAAAATCACGAAATGGACTACCAACACACCAGAGTCTTGGCACAGACATCTAAATACTGGGACAGCGTCGTTAGAGAGGCTATCGAAATTCGTACCAGGGACGGACTCATCAACAGAGATTGCGGCTATAACCTCAGCAAGGCATGGGAACCAGCACTGAGTCTAATTAAAAAGAGGCTCAGCAAAGAAAACGAACGAGCGACCAGGGCGGACGAGGCAGTTACACCGACGCCACCACAGACGCCGACGCCAGCCTCTCAGCGACCGCCGACGCGCGGCCGCGGGCGCGGACCGCGGAGATAACGCCTCGCGGGGGAAGGGGATTTAGGACCGCCGCCCGCCCTCAGGAGCTCAGTTAGTTAGCGCACCTGACGATGGCGACATGTCCGATCGCCGAAATATTGTGCCGGTTGGACACTATGGACCGGCAGTACACCCGTGGACCGTTCGAGCGGGTCACAAAATGTTTTGCGAAACCGTTTGTATGGAGTACACTGCTCCACGAAGCTGAAAATTGCACTATGGGAAAACGTGACAGAAATCGACTTAAAGGTGCCGAAATGTGTATGTGGTGCAAAAGGACAAGAACGAACTGGACGGAAAGAGAAACCAACCTGGAAGTCTTAAGGGAAGTCACCCAAGTGTGTCGATTATTAAAGGAAGTGGAAAGCAGAAAAATAAAATTCATTTTCCATGTTAGCACACACAGCACTTTCACCATTAACACGCTCGAATGGAAAGTGCTGGGGGGAAACGGAAGAGGACGTCCTAGGAAGAAGTTTTGGGAGGTATCGAGAAGAGGGTAGGACTGCATGGAACTGAAAAAGAAGTGCGGCTCGGTAGCGGCGCTGTCAGCGTGGCCGATTGCCAAGGGAAGGGGCACGGGTTCGATTCCCGACCGTCTCGAAGATTTTCTCCACTACGGGACTGGGTGTTGCGTCGTCCTCTCTTTCGTGTCATCATAACTGACATTACTATTGAGATACAGAGGAATCGAAAGAAAATTGAGGACCTGTTAGATGACGATCAGTTCTGCTTTAGGAAAGGTAAAGGCACCGGAGAGGCAGTTCTGACGTTCCATATGGTAACAGAAACAAGAATGAAGGAAAGTCGAGACACGTTCGTAGGATTCATCGACCTGTAAAAAGCATTCGACAATGTAAAATGGGGCAAGATGTTCGAAATATGAGATAAGAAGGGATAATCTATAGGGAAAGACAAGTAATACATAGTATAAACAAGAACCAAGAAGGAACAATAGGCTGAAAGACCAAAAACGAAGTTCTCGGATTCAAAAGGGTGTAAATCAGGTATGTAGACTTTAACCCCTACTGTTCAAACTATACATCGAAGAAACAATGGCGGAAATAAAGGAAAGGTTCAGAGTGGAATTAAAATTCAGGATGAAAGGATATCAATGGTAAGATTCGCTGCTGACGTTGTTATCCTTGGTGAAATTAAAGAAGAATTACAAGATGTGTTGAATGGAAGTAACACTCCAATGGCCGCACTGGCAAAAAGGACATTGCTGGCCAAGACAAGACTGCTACTATCAAACATTAATTTGAGAAAGAAAGTTCTGAGAATGTACGTTTGGAGCACAGTATTGTACGGTAGTGAGACATGCACTATGGGAAGAACAGAACAGAGGAGAATGTGGTGCTACAGAAAAATTAGCCGGACTCATAAGGAATGAGGAGGTTCTTCGTAGAATCGGAAAGGGAAGGAACGTAATGGAAAATACTGACAAGAAGAAGGGACAAAACGATAAGGCATCTGTTGAGACATCAGGTTCTAACCACCATGGTACCAGAGGGAGCTCTGGAGGGTAAAAACTTCGAATATATCCAGCAAGCAATTAAGGGCGTTTGTTGGAACTGCTACTCTGAGATGAGGAGAATGACACAGGAGAGGAATTCGTGGAGAAACATGTTGACCAAAAAGAAAAAGAATGACAGAATGACATGACGAAAAGGACACCGCATGAAAACCAATAAATTAAAAACCCGGAAGCTACAGTCAGCGACCGAAGAGAGTGGCTGCATTGTCAAGGCATTAGGCTCTAGATTGTGTTTTTGCGTGTATAGTATGGGAGGAAGAATATATTATTACAATTTTAAGTGATTCGCAAAATATAGTAGAGCAACGAGCAGTCTTCTGCTATCCTATTACAGATGCCTTGGCCTTATCACATCAGAAATGGAAAGTATGATGTCCAAATTACCTGCTATGTGAAGTATAGCTGATCGTGTTGTATTACCAACAGCACACCTCAGCACCACGCCAGGCACTCGACCCATATGAAGATGAGGAATGCAATCTGGCACGGTTCATTGTCTTAGAGTTTGCCAAATACGGAATTGTCCATCGCGCTACTGTTTGTGGACCCAGGATTCAAGACGACATGTTGTCACTGGCGCGGTGTTGTCGTTTTGCGCACCACTGTCTCTGTTGGCACGTGAAAGGAAGCCGAACTAAGTTCCCCCTGCTACCGTGGTGCTCCAGACCTTGTCCGTGTGTATACTTGGTGCAAACAAGCCCATTTGTAGACTCAACGTGCATGACGCACCTGCGCGACTCTGCACGGCCGAGTACGTCTTTCCTCTCGGGTGCTAGTCATTTGTGCAGCTGAGACACTGCACGGAGTTAAGTATTCTCTCCTCCGCCTTTCGAGTTCATATTTACATGACACTCATCGGATGTGAACAAAGCCTAGCGGAACAATAAGCTGCAATCTCGATAGGCCACGACACTGCCACTGACGAATTGCAACATATGCTAGTATTTATTCTCCTTCTTACAAGATGCAAATAGTGAGGCGACATAAGTCAAGGGAAAGCGATAAGCATACATGCAGGTGGCGGTAGCTCCGCGTACACAAGATCTAAAAGGGCAGCGCACTCGCAGAGCTGTCATTTGTACTCAGATGACTCATCTGAAAAGGTTTCTGACTCCATTATGGCCGCACTACTGGAATTAACAGACTTTGAAGGCAGAATGGTGGTTGGAGCTAGGGGCTCCGGAAAGGCTCAAAATCATGAAAAGTTCAATTTTTACTTTTTTGCGTTTTCTGAATCTGCAGACTATTACCTTTTAATAGATATATAATTTATTCAATTCCGAAGACTACAACTATTTTTAATTTTTTTTTGAAATGTGTTCTACATGGGCGTGACCCACTGTGGCGCTGTTAAACTGCTGTAAAATGGTGTTATTATTAACGTCCGTGTTCATCAGGTACATTTTAGTGATGTGAGATAAAGTATGTGTTGTGCCTAACCTGTGATGGTTCAATATATATCGCTGGTGTGATTGTCGATTGTTTCATATTTATTTACTCTGTCGTGATCTCGAAAATATTCGTAATTAATTCTGTTTCTTGAGTCTCTGTTTCGTTGAAGTATAATAATGAGTAAAAGTAAAGTTATTAGAAATCCTCTGAAGGCTTTTAAGAAAAGGAGAAATGTTGTAAAGGCAAAGGTATTTAGAAATATGGGAATGAAGATAGGTTCTAACATGGTACGAGCGATGCTTGCTTAAGACAAGGAACGCCTTCGGGCTGCAGACAGGGCTGTAAAGAGTCTAGAAATACAAGCAAGAGTAAACAGGAGGAGGAACAAGAGGAAGCTGGAGGAGGAGTTTGCAGAGGATGAAGATAATCCATCCTTTGGACCTGGAATGCACTAAAAAGTTAATCCAATCTTTGTCGCTCGATTCCCAAAACTTTTATTTTCTCATACTAATTACATGTTTTCTAAGGATATTCCAAACATATTTGTTTCAAACTTTCAGTAAATGTTACACAGTACCTTCTGCATAATTTAACACAGCCTTTTTCCAAAAAACTATATATTTTTGAATATATAAATAAAAAATTGCAAAAAAATTGTTGTGAATTTTCATTACAATTGAAAAAAAATCATCTTTAATAACTGAACTAAAATTTTGTAAAATCCCTGCGTTAAGTTGTAGCCCATATTCCAATAAATAATCTGTAAAAAGTTCAACTTCCTACCTCAAATACTTTGTGAGGAAAGATGTAATTTATAAGCGTTATTTTAACATTGCAAGTATAGGGCGTTCCGGAGCCCCTTAATGAGCTACGGCAGCAGTCCCTCCACTAACAGCGCGAGATCGCCTGCAGCGCCTCTTCTGGGCTCGTCACCATATCGATTGGAGCCAAGACGCCTGGAAAACCACGGCATGATCAGATGAGTCCCGATTTCAGTAGGTAAGAGCTGATGGTAGGCCATCGACCCAAGTCGGTGGTGGCTGCATAATGGTGTGGGCTTGTTTACATGGAAGGAGTCGGGTCCTCTGGTCCAACTCAACCGATCGTTGACTGGAAATGCAAATCTTCGGCTACCTGGAGCCCATTCGCAGCCATTCGTGGACTTTAAGGAAAGCAAGGCGAAACTACAGCCGTAATGTTTCCCGAGGGCATGCAGCTTTACTGTATGGTTTAATGATGATGGCGTCCTCTTCGGTAAAATATTCCGGAGGTAAAATAGTCCCCCATTCGGATCTCCGGGCGGGGACTACTCAGGAGAATGTTGTTATCAGGAGAAAGAAAAGTGGCGTTCTACGAATCGGAGCGTGGAATGTCAGATCCCTTAATCGGGCAGGTAGGTTAGAAAACTTAAAAAGGGAAATGGATAGGTTAAAGTTAGATGTAGTGGGAATTAGTGAAGTTCGGTGGCAGGAGGAACAAGACTTCTGGTCAGGTGAATACAGGGTTATAAATACAAAATCAAATAGGGGTAATGAAGGAGTAGCTTTAATAATGAACAAAAAAAATAGGAGTGCGGGTAAGCTACTACAAACAGCATAGTGAACGCATTATTGTGGACAAGATAGGTACGAAGCCCACGCATACCACAGTAGGACAAGTTTATATGCCAACTAGCTCCGCAGATGACGAAGAGATTGATGAAATGTATGATGAGATAAAAGAAATTATTCAGATAGTGAAGGGAGACGAAGATTTAATAGTCATGGGTGACTGGAACTCGATAGAAGGAAAAGGAAGAGAAGGAAACGTAGTAGGTGAAAATGGAATTGGGTTAAGGAATGAAAGAGGAAGCCGCCTGGTAGAATTTTGCACAGAGCATAACCTAATCATAGCTAACACTTGGTTCAAGAATCATAAAAGAAGGTTGTATACACGGAAGAAGACTGGAGATACTGGAAGGACTCAGATAGATTATATAGTGGTAAGACAGAGATTCAGGAACCAGATTTTAAATTGTAATACATTTCCAGGGCCAAATGTTGCCTTTGACCACAATCTATTGGTTATGAACTGTAGATTAAAACTGAAGAAACTGCAAAAAGGTGGGAATTTGAGGAGATGGGACCTGGACAAATTGAAAGAACCAGAGGTTGTACACAGCTTCAGGGAGAGCATTAGGGAACGATTGACAAGAATGAGGGGAAGAAATACAGTAGAAGAAGAATGGGTAGCTTTGAGAGATGAAATAGGGAAGTTAGTAGAAGATCAAGTAGGTGAAAAGGCGAGGGCTAATAGAAATCCTTGGGTAACAGAAGAGATATTGAATTTAATTGATGAAAGGAGAAAATATAAAAATACACTAAATGAAGCAGGTAAAAAGGAATACAAACGTCTCAAAAATGAGATCGACAGAAAGCGCAAAATAGCAAAGCAGGGATGGGTAGAGGACAAATGTAAGGATGTAGAGGCGCATATCGCTAGGGATAAGATAGATACTGCCTACAGGAAAATTAAAGAGACCTTTGGAGAAAAGAGAACCACTTGTATGAATATCAAGAGCTCAGATGGAAACCCAGTTCTAAGCAAGGAAGGGAAAGTAGAAAGGTGGAAAGAGTATATAGACGGTCTACACAAGAGCGATGTTCTTGAGGTCAATATTATAGAAATGGAAGATAATGTAGATGAAGATGAAATAGGAGATATGATACTGCGTGAAGAGTTTGACAGAGCACTGAAAGACCTAAGTTGAAACAAGGCCCCGGGAGTAGACAACATTCCATTAGAACTACTGACAGCCTTGGGAGAGCCAGGCCTGACAAAACTCTACCATCTACTGAGCAAGATGTTTGAGACAGGCGAAATACACTCAAACTTCAAGAAGTACATAATAATTCCAATCCCAAAGAAAGCAGGTGCGGAAGAGCAGCTGAGCGGAATGGACAGTGTCTTGAAAGGAGGATATAAGATGAACATCAACAAAAGCAAAACGAGGATAATGGAATGTAGTCGAATTAAGTCGGGTGATGCTGAGGGAATTAGATTAGGAAATGAGACGCTTTAAGTAGTAAATCAAATGGCTCTGAGCACTATGGGACTCAACTGCTGAGGTCATTAGTCCCCTAGAACTTAGAACTAGTTAAACCTAACTAACCTAAGGACATCACAAACATCCATGCCCGAGGCAGGATTCGAACCTGCGACCGTAGCGGTCTTGCGGTTCCAGACTGCAGCGCCTTTAACCGCACGGCCACTTCAGTAAATCAGTTTTGCTATTTGGGGAGCAAAATAACTGGTGATGGTCGAAGTAGAGAGGATATAAAATGTAGACTGGCAATGGCAAGGAAAGCGGTTCTGAAGAAGAGAAATTTGTTAACTTCGAGTATAGATTTAAGTGTCAGGAAGTGTAGCTATGTGTGTAAGTGCAAAGTGGACGATAAATAGCTTAGACAAGAAGAGAATAGAAGCTTTCGAAATGTGGTGCTACAGAAGAATGCTGAAGATTAGATGGGTAGATCACAATACCTAATGAGGAGGTATTGAATAGAATTGGAAAGAAGTGAAATTTGTGGCACAACTTGACTAGAAGAAGGGATCGGTTGGTAGGACATATTCCGAGGCATCAAGGGATCACCAATTTAGTATTGGAGGGCAGCGTGGAGGGTAAAAATCGTAGAGGGAGACCAAGAGATGAATACACTAAGCAGATTCAGAAGGATGTAGGTTGCAGTAGGTACTGGGAGAAGTAGAAGCTTGCACAGAATAGAGTAGCATGGAGAGCTGCGTCAAACCAGTCTCTGGACTGAAGACCACACACACACACACACAAGTTCCCAATCAACGATCGAATTTTTATGGATGACAATCCACCATGTGACTGGGCCTCAACTGTTCGCGTTTGGTTTGAAGAACATTCTGAACAATTTGAGTGAATGATTTCGGGACCCAAATCGCCCGACATTAAGCCCATCATACATTTATGGTACATGATCGATAACTTCGAATACTGAATTAGCTAATGATTTCCTAAGTGGAATGTCTCATTCGTCTAGTTCCAACTACCATTCAGTGGTCAAAGTCTGTTAATTCCTATCGTGCGTCCACAGTCATGACGGAAATCTTTTCACATTAATCACCTGATTAGAAATGACAACTCCGCCAGTGCATTGCCGTTTTATACTTGGTGTATGCAGTACTACCGGCACCATTTACTGTTGAGAATATTGAATTATCATTCGATGAACACTAGACGGAGAAAGATATGCACTTGTATAACTTTATGGTTTAGCTTCTCCTTTAACTTAAATTATCTTTCCAAATTCGTCCCTGGTTCCATTCCTCAAGTCTTTTCTTCCCTTACTGCTGTTGTACTTCCTCCGAGGCGGTTTTCGGTAATGTTGCACAGTAATATAATGCTCAGGACCACCTGTTAGTAAATTTTTCCACATAAGACTGGCGTTCTGCACGGTTACACCAAGTGTGATGAAGCGGCGAGCGTATCCAAGTAGCGGATCCCCTTGCCGCAATCGTATGACGTATTCTGCTCGTTGGAAATCAGTTTGGGATCCGGAGAGAGGTAAGAACACGTGAGGCAGAACTCATCATAGAGCTTACCTTAGAAGGTAGACTCAAGAACGCAAACCTACATTTATAGTATTGGTCGATTTAGAGAAATTTCTTGACAATATTGATTGGAATACGCTCTTTTTAGCTCCGAAGGCAGCAGGGATAAAATACGAGGAGCGAAAGGTTAATTATCACTTGTCCAGAGGCCAGGCAAAGAACATGAAAGGCAAGCATTAGTTCAGAAGTGTGTCAGGCAGTGTTGCAGCCAACCCCTGATAATATTCACACTGTACAGCGAGCGAGCTGAGCCAAATCATTACTGCGAGCGAATTCTATTTGATTCATTCGACAAATAACAACATTTACGTGTGTGAGAAATGTTTAAAACACCGTTTCTCATATTCCTTCAAGGTTCACGTACCCCGCTAAGTAATATTTCACATTTCTGTTGAAAATAGGAAAAATATTCACGGGCGTTGTTTTTCTTTATTACATCGTTTTTTAGGGATAATGATGTGAGTGGATGGATACGATTGCTCATCCACCAGAAGCTATAAGATGTCTACTACTGTCTTTTCTCCTAGTTTTAAAATCTGTCGTCATTGCACTTTCAGAATTTACCTTTGAAATTATGAACCACAAAATAAAAGTAGCTTGCGTCGATGTATATTCTACATTTCTGCTCTAGATAATCACGTTCATTATTGGCGTTACAATTCTAGAACGCACTGGCACATTTTTTCACACATTTCAAAAACAATCTAAGAGTGAAATTATTTGCCCGCACTTGCGTTTTCATGTTTCATTTGGGCCGTTTCATGTACGTCACATGCAATACACAATAGCTCGGTCACCACAATCGCCTCTTTTAACGCCTTTGCATCTTATCTCCCTGCCACTTTATCAACGATAAACAAGTTTTTCCTCACTCTCGTGCACCAATCAGTGACCCCGGACTGCCGTCACAGTGACGCAGTTGTGCGTGGACTTGTTTACGCAGGTGTTGATGTTTCTTACTGATGCGAAATTGTAACAACAATACAACAACAGTGTGCATTAGGGAAGGAGGAGAGAGGTACCGCCGGAATTGAAGCACACAGGGTGCCGTGCATGTATAGGTCAGTCCGTAAGATTATTGCCCGTGAAAGACAAGGTTCAGGATTGGATCTCGGTCCAGCACACGGTTCTAATCTGCAGTACGTTTCAAAACAGTGCACATTCCGCTGCAGAGTCAAAGTGCCATTCGAGAAAGGGACCGTATATATAAATAATTCACTTTAATTTTATAATCTTGTCGTAAATACATTATGTGAACTAACTACGAATAAATCCAGCTGCTGTATTCCGCGTAGCCCCAGAATTATCAGTATCGTGAACAGGTACACAGAGTGCCACTAACCTCAGAGCAAGGCAGGTGAGATAACTGACATGTTCTCTCTCAGAAGGTAAACCTCAAACAAAACACAATCGGGAAACACGGTCATAGTATAAGAACAAAAACAACTACCTTCGGTACAAACGCGAACAATCGGCGCTCAACAAAGCAAATCGTATTAGAGGTTTTACACCTACACACTCTACATTCACGTCTACAACCGAATTCTGCAACACATCGTTTTGGGCTTGATAGTATGCCTCCACAGTGGTCTATCCGAATTCGTAGATATGATGCGAGAAGATCGATAATGTCTTGTGTTTGCCCTCGGAATTTTGTTAGTATCCCTCTCCACGACTAACATCACGTTTCCTCTAGCTTCACCCACTAGGGTTTGTCGAGCTTTTCTCTGAACCTCTCGTCCTGTTAGTGTTACGAGGGTAGCTAGTGCATACTCTCTGTTGAAAAGTGTCAGGATACTCGTATGTGATAAGCAATGGGCCACTATATGTCACGAGGAGCGCGCCCACCAGTATCAAATAAGACATGGGGTATTCTGTTGTCAGTAACTGAATAACAACATTTCAACCCTTCTTCAGATGCCCAAGTCGACTGTCGGTCATGTTAATCTGAAGTGGAAACGAGGAACAACTTCAGCTAAACTAAGACGTAGAAGCCATAAAGTACTGACGGACAGTGACAGCTGAACAAAGCAGAGGCTATTTGTAAAAAAAAAAAAAAAATCGCATGAAATCACCTGAAGCAATCATTCGTGAGTTGCAAAGTGCTATCGGCTGTCCAACTAGAACAACGACTGTGCGTAGAGAGTTAAAAAGAAAAAGGGGATACCCAGAGGCCACAAATTTCTCCGAGAGACAGTGTAAAGCGACGCCACTGCGTAGTGATTTATAGTGACGAATCACGCTATATCCTGTGGCAGTTTAATGGAAGGGTTTGGGTGTGGCAGATACCTGAACAACCTCACCTGTCGTCATGTGTGGTTCCAACAGTGAAGTAGGAGCAGGTCGTGTTATGGTAACAGGGTGTTTCTCGTGGTTAGGGTGTAGTCTCGTTATTGGGCTTAAGAAAACGGTAAATGCGGAATTATATGAACAAATGTTACTGCATTGTGTACTGCGTACAGCAGAGGGACGGTTCGGAGACGAAGACTGTTTCAGCATGATAATGCGCCCTGTCACAAAGCATCAAATTTGGTGCAATAATTGGTTGACAACATTCCTGCAGAGGTGGCTTTGAAAGCAGTAATCGGGTTATGGCTTTTGTTTCGTGGAAAATGAAAGTAGTTGGTGTATCGTTGTCATCAAGGCAAATTAAAAAATTCAGTTGTTAAACTATCTTGTAAGAAAGGTGACAAACATAAATAATTGTCGTCCAGTTTCTGTATTGACATCTGTTTCAAAAAATTCGAAGAAGTAATGTACTCAAGATGTGTCTTACATTTAAGTAGAAAGAATTTACTTAGCATGTCATAGACTGGATTCTAGAAGGGATGCTAGACCGAGTTTGCTATTTATACATTCAGTCACCAAATATTACGAATTTTAAATAATAAAATATCACAAGTTGGTATATTTTGCGATGATTGCGGGACATTTGACTGCCATTTTTTCCATTTTCCGTCGTTTTTTAGTCGCTTCAAAATCCACACAAGCAGGTTCCGTCTTTGTAACTAAATGAGTTTTTTTTTGCCACACACGTTTCGCTTCTTTTATTTATGAAGCACCTTCAGTAGCTTGTAATACAAGTACGAATAAAATGAGAACACGTAACATAGTGACGTACCTGTAACAACTACGTAATGCATTTATTATATATATCAAAAGAAATATGTATTACAAGCCACTGAAGATGCTTCATAAATAAAAGTAGCGAAACGCATATGGCAAAAAAGAAACTGCCTTTCATTTAGCTGCAAAGACATCTGATTGTGCAGATCATGTTATACTCTTAGAAATTTGAACTCATGGATTTACACACAACTGATTTGGATCATACTGTGAATAGTGTGCTGAATAATTCAAGCAATCCTGAAAAATAGGAAATTTTAGTGACTGGTGAGAAATTACAAAGGGAGTCCCACAGAGTTCAGCTTTTAGGATCACTCCTATTCCTTATCTGTTTCAATGACCTTCCACTTCCCTAGAAGCAGAATTGGTACTTTTTGTAGACGAGAAACAATGCCACAGAATAGATTGTTACTGATTTTTTCAAATAATTATTATGTGATCTAAAAATGGACTCTCCCTTGATTATATTCTGTCTGTACAACAAATAGAGCCATACCAACAACTGATGTACAACAAAAACAGGACTCAGTAAATACGGTAGAATTCTGCGAATTTTTGGGTGTACATATTGATGAAAATTTGCATTTAAAACGTGTTACTTAGCTTCTCAATTATTAAGTTCTGCTACTTTTTCTCCTTGTATAACTGCAAGTATTTAAAATAAAACCAATCAACCACAACGGACTTTTCCATACTTCTTATTCGTGTCCTAATAGCACATTCCTCGAACGGATAGCTTCCAATAGCTGTAGGTAGTTGGTTAAATTCCACCCGGTTTCCGATTAGAAATGCAATTCCTACAAATTTGTCGTCTCTGTATTCACGAACCATAATGTATCATTCCATATAGATGAGTTTTCGGACTAACTAAATTGCTAGGTTCCCGGTGATCAAAATTCTTCTGGGTATTGTGCGGAACTTTAATCATCATGACATCGGCCGCACAGTC
Organism: Schistocerca nitens; assembly: GCF_023898315.1. Taxonomy (NCBI): domain Eukaryota; kingdom Metazoa; phylum Arthropoda; class Insecta; order Orthoptera; family Acrididae; genus Schistocerca; species Schistocerca nitens. Next base: position 276,266,854 of record NC_064621.1, on the reverse strand, counting down.
CTAATTTATCACCTAAAACTAGCGTCGCAAATGTGGCGGAAATGGAAAGTGCTACTGATATGCGATTTTCACAGAAAGGATTGGCAGTCAGGGACGTGAACTGTTAGCCAAGAAAGAGCTCGTAGTAAAATACTTAGAAAGTGTTTTCTTGTGCAAACAGCATTTTTTTTCACAGGCTAGATTGGTCGTCAGGCGCTCACATTGAAAACATACACTTTGTTAAAAGGAATAATGCCCATTGACACTAACAAACCAAAATTAGGGTAAATTAGAATGTCAGTGGTGTTTGTTGCAGGATTCTAATGCGAGTCGTTTACGGGATATCGCGTTTTGAAAAGTTTCTACGCAGACACCTTTTTATCCTATTCAACCTGCGTAGTTGCCAGGTACGGTGTGACGTTTGCTTACAGTATACTTGCGTGTTCCTTCAAAGCAGAGCGACTTCCTAATCAGTTAGTATGTAGTAGTCCAAGCAGTAGGTCGTGAGTGGGCTATGGCATTTACCAGTGCAGAAAAAGTCGACATGCTCATCGTGTATGGAGAGTGTAGAAAGAATTCAGATCGTTCTTGTATGGTGCATGTGCTAAGATACCCTATTAGACGTCAAACATCTCGGCAATTATTTATCGACCTCTTCAACCAGTTACGTGAAAGTGAGAGTGTACCCCCTAGAGAACATAACAGAAGGAAACAAGTGACGACGGGAGAGGGGGAAATTAAATGTTCTTGCTATTATTGCAGTTGTTCCGCACGTTAGTTCCCGAGCAATCGCACGAAAAAGTTGCATGAGTCAGTCAAGTGTCCTACGCATTCTCCGGCAACATAGTTCCCATCCCTACCACATCTATTTCCATCAAGAGCCGCATGGAAACGATAATGAGAATCGTGTTAGCTTCTGTACAAGGGCATTAAGACAGGATAATCCAGACGTATCATGTATCTTGTTTAGTGATGAAGGCACATTTACCAACCACAGCCAGGTAGACCGCCAAAACTTGTACTACTGGTCTGCTGACAATCCCTGTTGGCTTCGTCAAGTGGGACGTCAGCGTCCGTGGAGTATAACGTTTGTTATTTGATAGTGAACCACCAGCTCATAGGCCCGATTTTCAGAGACGAAACACTTAACACTCACAATTACAGCAGTCTCCTAGCAGATCATCTTCCACGAATTGTAGAAGACGTTCTTCTGCAGACTAGGAGGAACCTGCGGTACCAACATGACGGCTGCGCACTAAGTTCTACAGTATGTTTTCACGAACTGTTTCCAAATCGTTGGATTCGAAGCAGAGGACCTGTACCTTGGACAGCCCGTTCCCCGGATTTGACGCCTGTAGACTTTTTTCTGTGGAGAAAGCTGAAAGACGCTGACTGCAAGGACATACCAACTACACCCAATGATATGAAAGGACGGACTAGTGCAGCCTGCTCGGTCATCTCCGCTGAAATGCTAGCAGATGTGCAGCAGTCGTTCTGTACCAGACTGAAAGCATGTACTGCCGCTGCCGGTGGTCATTTTGAACAGGAACTGTGATGACCAATTGTTTCGTCTGGTCAGATTCCACAGAACTAGTGTACGCACTTGTGTTGTTCTCTATTGTGTGCTACCACAGGTATTGTCCAAGTGTCGGTGTGGGAACTATTCAGAATACGCTATCTCGTAAAAAACTCGCACTAGAATCCCGTAACAAACACTACTGCAATTCTGATTTACCCTACTTTTGGTTTATTAATGTCGATAGGCATTTCTCCACTTCAAAAAAGTCTATGCACAAAAGAACTTTCTAAGTGTTATTACAATCTTGATTGGCTAATAATACGAGCCCCTGACTACCAATCCATTCTGCAAAAATCACACATTCATCGCACTTTCCAGTTCTGTGACATTTGGGGTGGAAAGTTTAGATGATTCACATTGTACGTTGGATCCCCCTTCATATGCTGCAGCATCATTAATACTCTCCATTCTGCGTCCATGAATTTCGGACTTACTGTTAACCACGACGCGTTAGCCTTCATTGACAGTTTTCAAAGCCATTTTGAACAGAGTATGTGTACGCACCGTGATCGTATCTATTTACAGCTCCACTCCTTTGTTTTGACTTGCACATCAATGATTCTCCGTAAGATCACTGTCTTCATTTACACCAATTCTACGCTGACATCTTCCAGTCCCGTATTGTCGTAATTCAAATAATACATTTCCAAAGCTTTCGAGATAATGGTACCCGCCGGTGATGAAACTTTGTCCTGCGATTGTTTGTCCTCCACAGCCAGTTTCCATTAAGCTAGTGACCCTAAGGGCCAAAACCCTTTTTGAGTTCACGCGGTTTCCTTGTTGTTGTTGTTTTTCTTGTTGCTGTGGTCTTCAGTCCTTAGACTGGTTTGATGAAGCTCTCTACGCTACTCTATGCTGTGCAAGCCTCTACATCTCCGAGTAATTACTGCAACTTACATCCTTCTGAACCTGCTCGCTTTATTCATGACTTCCCCTCACCCCCATCCCCCGCTTCCCTCCAGTACTAAATTGGTGAGCCCATTATTTCTCAGAATGTGTCCTCCCAACCGATCCCTTCTACCAGTCAGGTTGTCCCACAAATTTCTCTTCTCCAAAATTCTATTCAGTACCACCTCATTAGTTGCGTGACCTACCCATCTAATCTTGGGCATTCCTCCCTAGCACCACATTTCAAAGGCTTCTATTCTCTTCTTGTCTAAACTGTTTATTGTACGTGTACTTCCATACATGGCTACACTCTATAAAAATACTTTCAGAAAGAACTTCCTAACACTTAAATCAATACTCGATTATAACAAGTTTCTCTTCTTCAGAAACGCTTTTCTTTTCGTTGCCAGTCTACATTTTATATCCTTCCTATTTCGACCATCATCAGTTACTTTGTTTCCAAAATAGCAAAATTCATCTACTGCTTTAAGTGTCTCGTTTCCTAACCTAATTCCCTCAGCATCACCTACTGTAATTCGACTACATTCCATAATCGTCGTTTTCCTTTTGTAGATGTTTATCTTTATATCCTCTTTTCAAGACACTGTCCATTTCGTTCAACTGCTCTTCCAAATCCTTTGCTGTCTCTGACAGAATTAAAATGTCATCAGCATACCTCAAAGTTTTATTTCTTCTCGATGGATTTTAATTCCTACTCCAAATTTTTCTTGTATTTCCTTTACTGCTTGCTCAGTATACAGACTGAATAACATCTGGGATAGGCTACAACTCTCTCTCACTCCCTCCTCAACCACTGCTTCCTTTTCGTGCCCCTCGACTCTTACAACTGCATCAGGTGTCTGTACAAATTGGAAATAGTCTTTCGCTCCCTGTATTGTACCCCTGCCACCTTTAGGATCTGAAAGCTTTTTCTATGTCAACAAATGCTACAAACGTAGGTTTGCCTTTCCTTAACGTATCGTCTATGAGAAGTCGTAGGGTCAGTATTGCCTTACGTGTTCCTACATGTCTCCTAAATCCAAACTGATCTTTCCCGGGGTCGGCTTCTAGCAGTTTTTCAATTCGTCTGTAAAGAATTCGTGTTAGTATTTTGCAACCATGACTTATTAAACTATTAGTTCCGTAATTTTCAAATCTCTCAGCACCTGCTTTCTTTGGAATTAAAATTATTACGAGGGCGGTTCAGAAAGTAACCTCCGATTGGTCACAGTGCGGGTTGTGGGGGGAGTAGCGACGCCATCTGTGCGTTCACGCACTCAACAGGTCAGTCGGCATCAAGCCGTGGTCGAGTGAACGTCGTACCTGCGCTAGTTTAGTTTTTGTGGCAGTTTGAAATGTGTGCTGCAATAGAAAACCCCGCCAAATATGAAGTGCGTGCTGTCATAAGGTTTTTTACAGCCAAAGGATATTCTGCAGCAGCTATTCATCGTGAGCTTTGTGCCGTGTACGGACCGAGAGTTATGAGTGAAGGAGTTGTCCGTGAATGGGTACGTTTATTTAAAAGTGGACGAGAAAACGTTCATGATGAAGAGAGGAGTGGTAGACCATCATTGGTGACTGACGAACTCGTTCAGACAGTTGATGCAAAAGTTCGTGAAAATCGACGTTTCTCAATGTCGGAGTTGTCTACTGGTTTTCCACAGATTTCTAAGACTCTCTTGTACGAGATAGTGACAGTAAGATTGGGTTACCGTAAGTTCTGTGCACGATGGGTGCCCAAAATTCTTACCGACCACCACAAAACTCAAAGAATGGCCTATGCATTAGACTTTCTGTCACGTTATGAGGACGAAGGAGAACCATTGTTAAACAGTATCGTGACCGGTGACGAAACCTGGATTAAGTACGTGAACCCTGAGACAAAAGAACAATCAAAGATGTGGGCACATTCAAATTCGCCTACCAAACCAAGAAAAGCCCCGCAAGATTTTTCTGCCAGAAAACTGATGGCAACGGTGTTTTGGGATGCCAAAGGGGTGTTGGTTGAATTCATGGAACGTGGTACGACCATTAATCAAGACGTGTACTGTGAAACAATAAAAAAGTTACGACGGGCTATACAGAACAAACGCCGTGGTATGCTGACTTCCGGTATCGTTTTTTTGCACGATAACGCCCGTCCTCACTCTGCTCGCAGAACAACGGCCCTTCTTGAGTCCTTCAAGTGGGACGTTATCAACCATCCACCTTACAGCCCAGACCTGGTGCCAAGTGATTGTCACCTCTTCATGCATTTGAAGAAATGGCTCGGGTCACAGCAGTTTGATGACGACGAAGAGCTCAAAGATGCGGTCACAGGCTGGCTCCAGGCACAAGCGGGTGATTTTTATGCAGAAGGAATTTCAAAGGTTGTGAAGAGATACGATAAGTGCCTCAATCGCTATGGAGACTATGTAGAAAAATAGTGCAAAGATGTAGTTGTAAGATGTATATATTAAAATATTTTTATTTAACTTGGTGTATTTTTTTAAATCAACCGGAGGTTACTTTCTGAACGGCCCTCGTATATTCTTCTTGAAGTCTAAGGGCATTTCACCTGCCTCATACATCTTGCTCACCAGGTGGAAGAGTTTTGCCATGGCTGGCTATCCCAAGGATTTCAGTAGCTCTAACGGAATGTTGTCTACTCCCGGGGCCTTGTTTTGACTTAGGTCTTTCAGTGCTTTGCCGAATTCTCCACGTAGTACTATATCTCCATTCTCATCTTCCTCTGTGTCCTCTTCCCTTTCCATAATATTGCCCTCAGGTACACCGTTCTTGTATAGACCCTCTATATACTCCTTCCACATTTCTGGTTTCCCTTCTTTGCTTAGGGCTGTTTTTTTTTTTTTTTTCATCTGAGCTCTTGATATTCATACAAGTGGTTCTGTTTTCTCCAAAGGTCTCTTTAATATTCCTGTAGACAGCATCTATCTTACCTGTAGTGATATATGCTTCTACATCCTTACATTTGTCCTCTAGTCACTGCAGCTTAGCAATTTTGCACTTCCTGTCCAACTCATTTTTGGACGTTTGTATTCCCATTCGCCTGCTTCATTTATTGTATTTTTGTATTTTCTCCTTTCATCGATTAAATTCAATATCTCTTGTGTTACCCAAGGATTTCTACTAGCCCTCGTGTTTTTACTTGATCCTCTGCTGCCTTCACTATTTCATCTCTCGAAGCTACCCACTCTTCTTCTACTGTATTCCTTTCCCCAGTTCTTGTCAGTCGTTCCCTATTGCTCCCTCTGAGACTCCCTGCAACCTCTGTTTCTTTCAGTTTATCCACGTCCCATCGCCGTAACATTCTGCCTTTTTGCAGTTTCTTGAGTTTTAATCTGCAAGTCATAGCCAGTAAATTGTGGTCAGAGTCCACATCTGCCACTGGAAATGTCTTACAATTTAAAACCTGGTTCCGAAATCCCTCTCTTACCATTATATAATCAGTCTGAAACATTCCGGTGTCTCCAGGTCTTTTCCACGTATACAATCTAAAATTACATTTTCCCAGTCTGTACCTCATCTGTGGAGCTAGTTCAGGAACCACACGTTTGTCTGACCTCTCAACAGATGCCTCTCCGTTGTGGTTGAACCTACGGTACGACTATCTGTATCGCTGAGGTACGCAAGCCTCCCCACCAACGGCAAGTTCCACGGTTCATGGGGGGCGGACGGTTTCCTTAATATATCGAAATGGCTCTGAGCACTATGGGACTCAACTGCTGAGGTCATTAGTCCCCTAGAACTTAGAACTAGTTAAACCTAACTAACCTAAGGACATCACAAACATCCATGCCCTAGGCAGGATTCGAACCTGCGACCGTAGCGGTCTTGCGGTTCCAGACTGCAGCGCCTTTAACCGCACGGCCACTTCGGCCGGCTATATCGAAATACCATACTATTTGCACTCATGGAGTTTATGCCATTCCCCTAACGACGCCCCGCTAAAGACCACATACACACTTACACGAGCATACAGCCGAATCGCTGCCTCTGCTACAATGTTAACACGAAGGCGGTCACCCACAGACTGATTTGTTTTGTTGTTGTGCAAAAACAGTGTACTAACTAAATTGTTCTCGTTTGTTCAGGTAACAGTTGCAAGACGAAACAGTGACAGTTACATATGAGTTTAGTGAACCCTGCCGTAAGTGCAGTATTTCGAAGAGAATGGATGGGCATTGTCTCTACATCAGCATAGATCTTCAAACGAAACAAGCTTGCTTTTTTCGAATGTATTCTTATTGAAATTTCTGAAGAAACCCGTTCTCGGCTATGAACGTCCTACAAGGAAAGTTGAGAACAAGCCTGTGGTGGCAGTGTTGTAATCTACCTTCAGTTAAATACACATTACGTATTTTTAAATGAACATAAGATAAAAACATCGAGACTGGCGTCTTTTAGAGGGATCTGGCAACATTGACAACTTCCCTTCGCCACGCTGAGGAGTCAGTCTGTCCTTCTTAACGTAAAAAACAAATTTCACTTTTATTCATTGCGTATGCAACCGAATAAAGCGTGATACGTTGCTTGCAATCATCAAATTTCCTCGTATTCAATTATGTGAAAAAAAATTAGCGACCCCAGATGCTTAACTAATAATTGGTATTGGTATAGTGGGTGTATCTCTCCTTTTGACATAAAATGTTTATCTTCACTAAACTGGTGCCTGATAAGGCATAACAATGAAATTGATGAAGATCGATGAGTAGTTATGTGTCAAAAGACTTTCAGATCCCAGAGTGCTAAACTAAAACTGTTATTAAAACAAAGATAGCAGTTCCCCATTTATCATAAAATTCGTAACTCCCGTAAACTTTGCCCATTATGAGAAATGTAACAGAGAAATGTGGAACAGTTATATTCTTCGTAAATCTGCGAGGTTGATTACGAAAAGCTGCACTGAGCCTAGATAGAACATTCCTTATCAAGAGAACACTTTTTGCGACGACATAAAGCATTTTTGAAGAGGCGAGAAGAACTGCAAGGTGAATCTCGCTGAGGAGCCCTTCAGCATCGAAAATCGATGAATATGAAAGAATGAGGGAACTTGAGAGGTCACGCAGTCATCTCACAAAGTCGCTGATGGGTAGTGGGGTAGACTTCAGGACAGATACTGTGTCCTAAATTGATTCAAAAAACCATTTCAGTTGAACAAAAAGACAATCGAAATAATACGTGACCTGACTTTTTAACAGACACGGAAAAGACAAAATTGTTACTGTCGTTTTGTCATTGGTGATAATATAGGATTTTCCAGCATCGTCACAAAATAAGAAAATAAAAAATGAAGTCGTTTCCTTATTTTCATGTTTTGACAGAGTCAAATTCGAAAAAAATTATGGATCAGGAATAAATCGTAATAAAAAATTCTTGCAACTGTGGACTCTGCACATGTATGTATGTATTAAACCGGGGACCTAGAAACGACGGAGAGGCTTCGTCCCGCCGTAGCCCTCAGTGGTTCACAAAAAAAAAAAAAAAAAAAAAAAAAAAACGCCTTATAAACCATCCACAGGCTGGCCGGTACACCTGACCTCGACACTAATCCCCCAGGCGGTTCAAAATGGTTCAAATGGCTCTGAGCACTATGGGACTTAACATCTCAGGTCATCAGTCCCCTAGAACTTAGAACTACTTAAACCTAACTAACCTAAGGACATCACACACATCCATGCCCGAGGCAGGATTCGAACCTGCGTCCGTAGCGGTCGCGCGGTTCCAGACTGAAGCGCCTAGAACCGCTCGGCCACCTGCGGCCGGCAGTGGTTCACAACCCCACAACAGGCCACCCACCCTACCGTCGCCTCACACCGAAACCAGGGTTATTGTGCGGTTCGGCCGCCAGTGGACCCCCGGGAACATCTCATACCAGACGAGTGTAACCCCAAATGTTTGCGTGGTACAGTAATAAATACGGTGTACGCGTACATGAAAACAGTGTTTGCGCAGCAATCGCCGACTGAGACGGAACAAGGGGAACCAGCCCGCATTCGCCGAGGTAGATGGAAAATCGCCTTTAAAACTATCTGCAGGCTGGCCGGCACTAATCTGTCGGGCGGATTCGTGCCAGCAACCGGGAAGCGTTAGACCGCGCGGCTAGCCAGGCGGGCGACACTATATACAGTTCACAATGCTCAATTCCGGATGGCCATGGCCATTTCCATCAGCCAACTTTTGCCGAAAATGGAATTTTTTTGTTGTACCAGCTCCCTAGTACATCCGCCTTATCTTAGTCTACTTCACATTTTTCTGTAGCAATTTTCCAGCATCATCACAAATATCCTTTTAATTTATTACAACCGATTTCAATTAGTTAAACTTCACATGACACATAGGCCACAATTTGATAGTTTTTCGTAGATAATCGCAACCGATTATAGTAAATGAAAACATCCAGCTTGATCCAGATAGTGAAAACCGTTATAAATTATAAGGAACGTGCCTCTCAAGACACTATGAAAAAGCTTAAAGAGAATCTTCAGAATGGAAACCCACCTTCTTACCGCTCGTAACTTCCATAGGAGTGTTACCAAGGACAGAGGTTTGGCAAAAATAGTAAAACACCCAAAAAACAGGTTCGGATGTCAATGTAACGTCGTACAAGTACACAATGATTAGAGCTGCAACTCCCTGTGTCAGGTCGAACGGCCATCAGAGTGCGTTAGTGTTGTTCACGTTTAGTGCTGTTACCAGGGAATATATGGCGCGCGGGAAAAAGAGCATTTACAATTTTTCTGTGCGAGCCCTGATTTCTCTTATTTTATCGTGGTGATGATGTCTCCCTATGTAGGTGGGAGCCAACAGAAAGTTTTCGCGATCGGAGCAGAAAACTGTTGATTGGAATTTCGTGAGAAGATCACGTCGCAACGAAAAACGCCTTTCTTTTAATGATTTCCATTCCAATTCACGTATCATGTCTATGTCACTATCTCCCCTATTTCGTGACAGTACAACACGAGCCGCCCTTCTTTGAACTTTTACGATGTCACCCGTGAGTCCTACCTGATGCGGATCCCACACCGCACAGCAATATTCCAGAATAGGACGGACAAGCGTGGTGTAAGCAGTCTCTTTAGTAGACCTATTGCACCTTGTAAGGGTTCTGCCGATGAATCGCAGTATTTGTCTTGCTCTACCCACAACATTATCGAAGTGATCGTTCCAGTTTAGGTTATTTGTAATTGTAATCCTAAGTTGTTGTCGTTGTGGTCTTCAGTCCAGAGACTGGTTTGATGGAGCTCTCCATGCTACTCAATCCTCTGCAAGCTTCTTCATCTCCCAGTAGCTACTGCAACCTACATCCTTCTGAATCTGTTTAGTGTATTCATCACTTGGTCTCCGTCTACGATTTTTACCCTCCACGCTCCCCTCCAATACTAAATTGGTGATCCCTTGATGCCCTACCAACCAATCCCTTCTTCTAGTCAAGTTGTGCCACAAATTTCTCTTCTCTCCAATTCTTTTCAATACCTCCTCCTTAGTTATGTGATCTACCCATCTAATCTTCAGCATTCTTCTGTAGCCTCACATTTCGAAAGCTTCTATTCTCTTCTTGTCCAAACTATTTATCGTCCATGTTTCACTTCCATACATGGCTACACTCCATACAAATATTTTCAGAAACTACTTCCCTACACTTAAATCTATACTCGATATTAACAAATTCCTCTTCTTCAGAAACACTTTCCTTGCCATTACCAGTCTACATTTTATATCCACTCTACTTCGACCATCATCAGTTATTTTGCTCCCCAAATAGCAAAACTCCTTTACTACTTTAAGTGTCTCATTTCCTAATCTAATTCCCTTACCATCGCCCGACGTAATTCGACTACATTCGATTATCCTCGTTTTGCTTTTGTTGATGTTCATCTTATACCCTCCTCTCAAGATACTGTCCATTCCGTTCAACTGTTCTTCCTAGTCCTTTGTTGTCTCTGACAGAATTACAATGTCATCGGCAAACCTCAAAGTTTTTATTTCTTCTCCATGGATTTTAATATCTACTCCGAATTTTTCTTTTGTTTCCTTTACTGCTTGCTCAATATACAGATTGAATAACATCGGGGATAGGCTACAAGCCTGTCTCACTCCCTTCCCAACCACTGCTTCTCTTTCATGCCCCTCGACTCTTATAACTGCTATCTGATTTCTGTACAAATTGTAAATAGCCTTTAGCTCTCTGTGTTTTACCCCTGACCCCTTCAGAATTTGAAATTGAGTATTCCAGTCAACATTGTCAAAAGCTTTCTCTAAGTCTACAAATGCTAGAAACGTAGGTTTGCCTTTCCTTAATCTATTTTCTAAGATAAGTCGTAGGGTCAGTATTGTCTGACGTGTTCCAACATTTCTACCGAATCCAAACTGATCTCCCCCGAGGTCGGCTTCTACCAGTTTTTCCATTCGCCTGTAAAGAATGCGTGTTAGTATTTTGCAGCCGTGGCTTATTAAATTGATAGCTCGGTAATTTTCACATCTGTCAACTCCTGCTTTCTTTGGGATTGGAATTATTATATTCTTCTTAAAGTCTGAGGGTATTTCGCCTGTCTCATACATCTTGTTCACTAGATGGTAGAGTTTTGGATCTCCCAGTGCTGCCAGTACTTCTAATTGAATGTTGTCTACTCCCGGGGCCTTGTTTCGACTTAGGTCTTTCAGTGCTCTGTCAAACTCTTCACGCAGTATCATATCTCCTGTTTCATCTTCATCTACATTCTCTCTCATTTCTATAATATTGTCCTCAAGAACATCGCCCTTGTATAGACCCTCTATATACTCCTTCCACGTTTCTGCTTTCCCTTCTTTGCTTAGAACTGGGTTTCCATCTGAGCTCTTTATATTCATGCAAGTGGTTCTCTTTTCTCCAAAGGTCTCTTTAATTTTCCTGTAGGAAGTATCTATCTTACCCCTAGTGATATGCGCCTCAACATCCTTACATTTGTCCTCTAGGCATCCCTGCTTAGCCATTTTGCACTTCCTGCCGATCTCATTTTTGAGACTTTTTATTCCTTTTTGCCTGCTTCATTTACTGCATTTTTATATTTTTTCCTTTCATCAATTAAATTCAATATCTCTTCTGTTACCCAAGGATTTCTATTAGCCCTCGTCTTTTTACCCACTTGATCCTCTGCTACCTTCACTATTTCGTCTCTCAAAGCTACCTATTCTTCTTCTACTGTATTTCTTTCCCCCATTCTTGTCAATCATTCGCCAATGCTCTCCCTGAAGCTCTCTACAACCTCTGGTTCTTTCAGTTTATCCAAGTCCCATCCTCTCAAATGCCCACCTTTTTGCAGTTTCTTCAGTTTCAACTTACAGTTCATAACCAACAGATTGTGGTCAGAGTCTACATTTGCCCCTGGAAATGTCTTACAATTTAAAACCTTGTTCCTGAATCTCTGTCTTACCATTATATAATCTATCTGAGACCTTCCAGTATCTCCAGGCTTCTTCCATGTATACAACAATCCCTAAGTATATAGTTGAATTTACAACCTTAAGATCTGTGTTACTTACCGTGTAATCGGAATTTATCGGATTTCTTTTAGTACTCATGTGAATAACTTCACACTTTTCTTTATTGAGGGTCAGCTGCTACTTTTCGCACCATACTGATATCTTATCTAAATCATTTTGCAATTCTTTTTGGTTATCTGATGACTTTACAAGACGGTAAATGACAGCATCAAGTGCAGACAATTATAAGGGCTACTCAGATTGTCTCGTATGTCGTTAATATAGATCAGGGACAATAGAGAGCCCATAACACTTCCTTGGGGAACGCCGGATGTTACTTCTGTTTTACTCGATGACTTTCCATCTATTGCTACGAACTGTGACCTTTCTGATAGGAAATCACGAATCCAGTCGTACAACTGAGGCGATATTCCATAGGCACGCAGTTTGGTTAGAAGACGCTTGTGAGGAAGCGTGTTGAAAGCCTTCTGGAAATCTAAAAATATGGAATCAATTTTACATCCCCTGTCGATAGGACTCATTACTTCACGAGTATAAAGAGCTATTTGTGTTTTACAAGAACGATATTTTCTGAATTCGTGTTGACTATGCGTCAATAAATCGTTTTCTTCGAGGTAATTTATTATATTCGAGCACAATATATGTTCGAAAACCCTACTGCAAATCGACGTTAGTGATATGGGCGTGTAATTCAGCGGATTACTCCTATTTCGCTCTTTGGGTGTTGGTGTGGCTTGAGCAATTTTCCAGTCTTTAGGTACGGAAATTTCTGTGAGCGGGAGGTTGTATATAATTGCTAAATATGGAGCTATTGTATCAACATACTCAGAAAGGAACCTGACTGGTATACAGTCTGGACCGGAGGCCTTGCCTTTATTAATGATTTAAGCTGCTTTGCTACACCGAGGATATCTACTTCTATGTTTCTCATCTTGGCAGTTTTCAAGAACAAATGACGGACACCATGAAATATTCTGTGTGAAATCGCACCATTGGTCGGAGCCTAGCAGCTGTCGTACTACGGAAGCACTGTGTTATGACTGGACTGCTCTTAACACCGCAATAAAAACGCCTGCGTCTGGAGTAGTGCCGAGACCGGAAAGAACGCACTGCTAATAAATGGCGTGGCATTCTCTTCGGCGATGACTCGCCCTTCTCTACAGTCCTGGTTGACCCTCGTCGCCGGCCGGAGTGCCCGAGCGATTCCAGGCTGCTCCCCTGCGGAGGTTCGAGTCCTCCCTCGGTCTTCGGTGTGTGTGTTTGTCCTTAGGATAATTTAGGTTAAGTAGTGTGTAAGCTTAGGGACTGATGACCGTAGCAGTTAAGTCCCATAAGATTTCACACACATTTGAAGCCGGCCGAAGTGGCCGAGCAGTTGTAGGCGCTTGAGTCCGGAACCGCGCGACCGCTACGGTCGCAGGTTCGAATTCTGCCTCGGGTATGGATGTGTGTGATGTCCTTAGGTTAGTTAGGTTTAAGTAGTTCTAAGTTCTACGGGACTGATGACCTCAGTAGTTAAGTCCTATAGTGCTCAGAGCCATTTGAACCATTTTGACCCTCGTCGGGTAGCAAAGCGGCGATCTGGGCAGGTCCATTTTTCCCATGTTTTGGACATGCACGGTGTTGTTTCTCTCGGCATCATGGTGTGGTGAATCGTAGGGTGTGATTTCAGGTCACAGCTAGTACTGACTAAGCGACAGTATAGAGGTGCCATTTTTCAACAGGGCAATGCTCGAACACAGACGTCATATGCCTTTATTAATAGTATGCGTCATGCTTTGCTACTACCATTGCTATCGATATCCCCAGATATGTCCCCGATAAAAGATGTGTTGGACTAGCTCGTATGTCAACTCTGCCCTAGCCCCAGTGTCCAGGGCATCAAGGACCTGTTACAACAGTTCTGGACTAGCTTGCCTGTGGAGAGGAAGAAACAGCTTTCCAGCACTCTTCCAAACAGAATTAGTGGGTACAGTGGGTGCAATGCCATACTGGTAAGTTGGCTACTGCCAAGTTCTTCGCAAATTTCACTCGATTTTGTCGTCACTGAAATAACATCAGATAGCCTCTCAACCCAAGATTTTTTTCCGTTCTCCCCTTCTAGGTACTTCCCCCCCCCTTTTTTTTTGTCCGGCATGGTAGTTGGAGCCTTTCAGCAATGCTACGAAAACTGGAAACAAAGCCTTCATCGATGTACAACTGACCAAGGTAACCTCTTTAAAGAGGATAGCAGTGATATGCAAAAACAAAAATGTTTCAATAATAAGTTAGCCTCATTTGTGTTCTGCTGCACTTGGTAAGTCTGCGATTAACATTATAGTGGTGTGTTTGGTTCATAAACTTAGTTACGAAATGAATTTAGGCAACTGTTTCATCATACAGTTCCGTTTGCTTCTTTCCTAACTTAATGCGTGACACACAGATCCATCTGCTTACACCTGGCATTGCATTAATGTGGATTGAAAGCATGAATGACGTTTCCACGTGAGGATGCTCTCATTCTACTCCCTGTAATTTAGCAGTGGCTAACTGGACGTCTGAACTCATTATTTCAGTTGTCCTGCATTTTACAGAATTTGATCCAATTCGGTCAGTTTTAAATTGGCAGTATTCACTGTTTCACAAATATAGTTATGCAGGGGGAGAAAGGGAGAATAAGTATGAGCATTTTAAACATCTTTGTTTTTGTGACAACATTTACGTCAGGTAAGTCTTGAAAAGTTTAACTTTGATTTGACTTATTCAGTAACTTGGTTGCTTCATATGGTTCAGTCATAATCTAAGAATTTATAAACCTATATTTGAGATACCTCAGTGACATTAACTGTGGGCTATTCGATGAACTGCAAATTTTCAGTTCTTTAGAGACCAAATAAAATCTTAACTTATACAATATCAAAATCAATAAAATAAATATCTTACACGGGTGTGTAGGTTATATAATAAACCATCATAAATAACACATAATTATTATATAGCCTACAGGTGTCACTGGCGAGTGAGATTGATGTTCGGTGGTTATGAACACTGCAGCGGAAGCTAGTAAGTTTTTATTTCACTATATTGCCTCTTCAAGGTATCTGACGTGTGAACGTGGCAATGGTTACTACATACTAAATATTTGAACTAAACCTGACTGTCTGTCTTTCTTTCATCTCTCTAATCTGAACCTGCCTTTAGCACATCTGTGACGAATTCAGTGCAATTATCGTTAATCATAAATAATAACCTCGGACAAAATTCTCACATATTTGATATTCAAGCAAAAACAGTCGCCATCTCCTCTGAAATGGAACACCGTCACAGTGAGACAAACAAATCAGTAATGCATGGGTTGTATTTGTTTTTAGAGTATACCCTAACAAGGATCAGTTGTAGGAAAATAGTTTGGTTGTGAGATTCAAACCAGGTCTGAATTGAATAAATCATTTATTTACTCTAACATCTTGAATACACTACGTTAAAATAACAGAGCGTAAGTTTCGAACGATATGTGCATAAAGTCTCGAAAAGTTAATTGAGAAATTGCTCCGGATACAACAAGCACAAAATCATAATGAAACACAAGGCTCCCTAGAAGCTCAATTTAACCACGAATATCCCGAAAACACTGTGTGGAGGCACCTCATCTACGTGGCAGACTGCTTGTGAAACGCTACAGGCTTTCCCAATCTCTGTAGCTCGTCAGTGCTAAGTAAACGAGTCCAAGACCAAAGAAACAATACAGTTAACCGGACAACACACGTTCCGTAACGAATTCCGTAAACTGTATGCCACGCAGAATGTGAATAGCACTAAAGCGAAATGCAGCTCTTACTCCAAACTTAGCAAACATGCATCTCAATCGCCACCAGGCCGAGACGTCTCAGCAGGGCCGCAAGTGACCGAAATTATTCTTCTCTAAACCGACTACCCGCTTTTAAGGAAAAAGCGTGGAGGGGATGACACCCAACCATTGCCACAGTGACCAACGAAAATTTCGCTTTATTTACGTGAATACGGGAGAACCCTGCAGCAATTTCCCATTCTCGACTTACAGAACGCAACATTAAGTGATTCGTATCGGCTGCTAGCCACGCTCCACAAACTGCTCGAGCCCTATGCAACTACACACGTTGGCGGGGAAGACCCATTTGATCGGATAACAAGATCTGGAGGGAAAGGCAACGAATTTTCACACGGTGGGCAAGCAGCATCACGTCGGCCCATTCTTAGATATGTATACAGAGAAGTGAAATCGTTAAGCGCAATGCTCTAGGGGCTTGCAGTGGCTTAGTGGCAGCTGTCTTCAAAGTGAAAACACACTACTGGTCATTAAAATTGCTACACCAAGAAGAAATGCAGATGATAAACGGGTATTCATTGGACAAATATACTATACTTGAACTGACATGTGATTACATTTTCACGCAATTTGGGTGCGTAGATCCTGATTAATCAGTACCCAGAACAACCACCTCTGGCTGTAATAACGGCCTTGATACGCCTGGGCATTGAGTCAAACAGAGATTGGATGGCGTGTACAGGTACAGCTGCCCATGCAGCTTCAACACGATACCACAGTTCATCGAGAGTAGTGACTGGAGTATTGTGACGAGCCAGTTGCTCGGCCACCATTGACCAGACGTTTTCAATTGGTAAGAGATCTGAAGAATGTGCTGGCCATGGCAGCAGTCGAACATTTTCTGCATCCATAAGGCCCGTACAGGACGTGCAACATGCGGTCGTGCATTATCCTGCTCAAATGTAGGGTTTCTCAGGGATCGAATGAAGGATAGAGCCACGGGTCGTAACACATATGAAATGTAACGTCCAGTGTTCAAAGTGCCGTCAATGCGAACAAGAGGTGACCGAGACGTGTAACCAATGGCGCCCCATACCATCACGGCGGGTGATACGCCAGCATGGCGATGACGAATACACGCTTCCAACGTGCGTTCACCGCGATGTCGCCAGACACGGATGCGACCATCATGATGCTGTAAACAGAACATGGATTCACCCGAAAAAATGACGTTTTGCCATTCGTGCACCCAGGTTCGTCGTTGAGTACACTATCGCAGGCGCTCCTGTCTCTGATGCAGCGTCAAGGGTAACCGCAGCCATGGTCTTCGAACTGATAGTCCATGCTGCTGCAAACGTCGTCGAACTGTTCGTGCAGATGGTTGTTGTCTTGCAAACGTCCCCATCTGTTGACTCAGGGATCGAGACGTGGCTCCACGATCCGTTACAGCCTTTCGGATAAGTTGCCTGTCATCTCGACTGCTAGTGATACGTCGCCGTTGGGACCCAGCACGGCGTTCCTTATTACCCTCCTGAACCCACCGATTCCATATTCTGCTAACAGTCATTGGATCTCGACCAACGCGAGCAGTAATGTCGCGATACCATAAACCGCAATCGCGATAGGCTACAGTCCGACCTTTATCAAAGCCGGAAACGTGATGGTACGCATTTCTCCTCCTTACACAAGGCATCACAACAACGTTTCACCAGCAATGAAGCTTCTCGTGCATATAAATCAGCGCACTGACTTCTAAGAAATCATTGTTTTATTGTTATGTGCCTTTATTGTATTAACACTATTTTTGTCGCTAATTACCACAACATCTGCAACATTAGGCTCCTTCACCTTCCATTAGGCATTTTTCAGTAAAATATTCTCATTTATGAGAGTGCAAACTGACAACAATGTCATGACTCATTTCCTATATTAAATCGTAGTTACAGCAACGAAAGCTACGTCAGAAGACGCTCTCCCACCTATAATGTAGTTTATTTACGTACTGAACTACCACTATCACGATCTTCACTTCAGTCCGTTCCGTAGCTGTCACACATTTTTTAAATGATTTCAAACCACCTCAGGTATCATGTTCTTTTTCTTTTTTATTTTTGGTCTTATACCATTTTCATGTACCCTGATAAATGGAAGCAAACGCAATTCAGTGCATTGGTTATCAGTTAAAAGCTAAACAACAATAAATCAGATAATGAAAAATGATGAGCTTAACAAACTCTTACTTTACAGAAATTGAGCGATGGCACATAATGCCATATTAGTCTCTACATATGTTAAATCTGATTGGTGTTTTCTATGACTGTGCTTTCGGAACTGACATTACTGAGAGGGATCTGGCAACATTGTCGACTTCCCCGTGGCCACGCTTCGGGGTCAGTCCTTAACGTGAAGCACAAATCTGAAACATGTCCGTACCGTAAGAAACCCAATACAGCGTGAAAAGTAAACATGTAAACGTTTTTATTTAGCAGCCTCTGATCACCAAATTTTCTGGTTTTCAAAGATTGTTAAATAAAAACTGTTATTGGTGTAGTGGTTGCCGTTCTCCTTCTGACATAAAATCTTTAACTTTAGCAGAGTGGTGCTTAGTCAGGCAATAAAATGAAGACAATGAACACCAATGATTAATTATATGTCAAATGACGTCCAGCTGCCAGAAAGCTAAAAAATCTACTGTCACAAGAATGATAGCAATGACTCTTTTGGTATAAAATTCCTGACGCTTATAAAGTGAAACTGTGTTTCTTTAGAGCTTCATGCAGTTGTCATAAACCCAATATGACTTTCACCGTTTATATGTTAGCATGGTTAATACGACACAAGCTTAGAACTATGTGTAACTCCAAAAGTCATTGCACTCGATTTACACTAAGTAATAATTGTTAATATGGACATGGCTCTACGGCAAATGCTGTTCTTCTAAACGACACAGCAGACATACAGAGACGATATACTCGACATACAGAGACGATGTAGATAGGTGTCACGAACGGCCTATGTCTATCAATTTCATAAATTCAGAGTTTTACAGCTCTAGCTTCACCAAATCAGAGTGTAAAGATATTACTTTGCTATACTAGTCCAATTTCTAAAACAATAGTCACCTAGTAACGAATCAATCACTGTATTACAAGAAAGGAACAAAGCCCATTATGTCTTCCGTCTTACGTGAAGTTTCGTGGCCCTGGACTCACCCTTGAGGTCAGCGATCTCTTGCGCCGTGAACTGAGGCAGCCGAGAGATCCAGATGCCGTCCTTGATGCTGTTATTGTAGATCCGCTCCTTCATGACCGCTGGGTAGTCGCCGTCTGAGGTGTAAATTGGATGAGCAAACCAGCCGAGCTGCAACAGAAAAACCAGACGATAACACACCAGCGGTAAAGTTCTTGCTTTCTGTCACCTTTTGGTAGACAGAATAAATTCATATTAACAAGAAAGAAAGACAGAGTCCAATTTATTCTCGATCAAGTTTTAATTCAAATTAACATTAACTCAAGTGAAAAGCTGCTGATTAAAATACACTCCTGGAAATTGAAATAAGAACACCGTGAATTCATTGTCCCAGGAAGGGGAAACTTTATTGACACATTCCTGGGGTCAGATACATCACATGATCACACTGACAGAACCACAGGCACATAGACACAGGCAACAGAGCATGCACAATGTCGGCACTAGTACAGTTTATATCCACCTTTCGCAGAAATGCAGGCTGCTATTCTCCCATGGAGACGATCGTAGAGATGCTGGATGTAGTCCTGTGGAACGGCTTGCCATGCCATTTCCACCTGGCGCCTCAGTTGGACCAGCGTTCGTGCTGGACGTGCAGACCGCGTGAGACGACGCTTCATCCAGTCCCAAACATGCTCAATGGGGGACAGATCCGGAGATCTTGCTGGCCAGGGTAGTTGACTTACACCTTCTAGAGCACGTTGGGTGGCACGGGATACATGCGGACGTGCATTGTCCTGTTGGAACAGCAAGTTCCCTTGCCGGTGTAGGAATGGTAGAACGATGGGTTCTATGACGGTTTGGATGTACCGTGCACTGTTCAGTGTCGCCTCGACGATCACCAGTGGTGTACGGCCAGTGTAGGAGATCGCTCCCCACACCATGATGCCGCCTGTTGACCCTGTGTGCCTCGGTCGTATGCAATCCTGATTGTGGCGCTCACCTGCACGGCGCCAAACACGCATACGACCATCATTGGCACCAAGGCAGAAGCGACTCTCATCGCTGAAGACGACACGTCTCCATTCGTCCCTCCATTCACGCCTGTCGCGACACCACTGGAGGCGGGCTGCACGATGTTGGGGCGTGAGCGGAAGACGGCCTAACGGTGTGCGGGACCGTAGCCCAGCTTCATGGAGACGGTTGCGAATGGTCCTCGCCGATACCCCAGGAGCAACAGTGTCCCTAATTTGCTGGGAAGTGGCGGTGCGGTCCCCTACGGCACTGCGTAGGATCCTACGGTCTTGGCGTGCATCCGTGCGTCGCTGCGGTCCGGTCCCAGGTGACGGGCACGTGCACCTTCCGCCGACCACTGGCGACAACATCAATGTACTGTGGAGACCTCACGCCCCACGTGTTGAGCAATTCGGCGGTACGTCCACCCGGCCTCCCGCATGCCCACTATACGCCCTCGCTCAAAGTCCGTCAACTGCACATACGGTTCACGTCCACGCTGTCGCGGCATGCTACCAGTGTTAAAGACTGCGATGGAGCTCCGTATGCCACGGCAAACTGGCTGACACTGACGGCGGCGGTGCACAAATGCTGCGCAGCTAGCGCCATTCGACGGCCAACACCGCGGGTCCTGGTGTGTCCGCTGTGCCGTGCGTGTGATCATTGCTTGTACAGCCCTCTCGCAGTGTCCGGAGCAAGTATGGTGGGTCTGACACACCGGTGTCAATGTGTTCTTTTTTCCATTTCCAGGAGTGTATAAAGTTCATAGACGACATAATCATCTTGAAAGATAGCCAAAATTAACTTCCAAAAAATATTGAATGAAATGTACAGGGTTAATAATGTTCAAACTACTTGCGAAAGCGAAATAAATTAATAGAAAGAAGAATGCCAAGCTAATATTATAACTGGATGAGACTAAATGAACAACTCAAGGAATGGCAAGCTAATATCACAACTGGAAGAGACTAATTGAACAGTTCAAGGAATTCGTCCATCAAGAAAGCAAGACTACACAATATATGCAAACTAAAAGACGTATCAGAATCTGTTTGGTACATCTGTACCGAAATCTTCATTTTTGCGCCATACGCCACTATATTTCCGGTGCTCATTAGTCAGATGACAATCATCGTAGCTTGGGGAAAGCCGAGGGCAGCCAGCCTTGACGATGTGTATGATAATGGAAAGCCTTATGATGAATCAAGCGTTCGACAACATGAAACTTTGAAAGTTATCTGTATTTCAATTATTAATAATAATTAAAATATCGTCTCTTAGATGAAACTACTTATCTTACTTGGGATATCTTGACCTCGCACTTCGACTGAGATACCTCAGTTGTTTCAAAATACTTCTTAAGGAAACTGTCAGAAAATAAGTTGGGCTTAGCGTCAATTTATCCCCCACAAACCCTGTTATGTCACTGCCAATAAGAGGGAGCTCCAACTTCCATCCAAAATCAGCAATGTTAGTCGTAATTTCTGAAAAGGAAACCAAAAGCGAAGAACTTGGATCACCTGATGTCAGCTGACAGTTAAAACTAAAATGACCAGTACGAAAAACGACTGATAACTTCAAGCAGTTTTATGTTGTAACCGAGAATGTTACATCAGAATCAAATTTTATTACGTGAAAATTTAAGTTAGTATGAATGAAGAGTCTTCCATCTAAATCAATCGATTACATGCAGATAAAGCGTAAGCAAAAATGTAACTATTCACCTCGTAATATTTTAGGTGTGTGGCAAAGAAAGAATTTTTTGTCAAGTCTGAGTTTTAGAGAAGGATAAAAACGCAGTGAGGCTTACGATCTCTTAAAGGCATTTTAGAGAAAAATTCTAACTGCGCCCAATACTGAAAACAAGGGTGACACTGAAGAGGAAGCATGGTGGGGCCGCCTCAAACCAATCAAAAACTGTTGCAAGGAAGAAAAAGGACAAGATCCCGGAAACAATTGTGCATTCCTCTGACAGTGACATAGATGCACGTGTCGTCATTAAAAAATTTGGTTGCAAATGCGCAAAAACGTAAAAGAAATACAGAAAAATTTATTTTCACTAGCAAGAAAAAAAATACTTTTTCGTAACCGGAAAAGATAAAAACCAGTGTCGCTAAACTGAATTTCTATTTACATACTAGGTAAGTTTTGCACCTGCCCTTTTATTCCGTCCCATCCTGCGCACATAACTATACTAATGCTTGCAGATGGCGCTACATCGAAGTTGGTGTGTTGACTATAGGCACAGGCGAAAGTTACTGTAGGGGCTGCACAAGGTAAAAGGCTGTATATTGTGTTCGGTGGTGTGGGTGTGTTGGTTATCTCCATGTACACTTTCGGAAGTTACTGTTTTACGTAGTTAGTGGAACAAAGTCCCGACAGTGATATGAAAGTGCCTTTATCTTTTGCTTTTCACTTTAAGCTTTTAATGAATGGACTTCATAAAAACAAATCGTGGAGTGGCCTGTATTTTTACGGTCAATTTTAAATACAGAAACCAGAGTAAAATGATGAAGTGTGACGTTTTGTGGAAGCGCACGAAGAAGAATTGCCGGCCGTGGTGGCCGACCGGCTGTCGGCGCTTCAGTCCGGAACCCAGCGACTGCTACGGTCGCAGGTTCGAATCCTGCCTCGGGCATGGATGTGTGTGATGTCCTTAGGTTAGTTAGGTTTAAGAAGTTCTAAGTTCTAGGGGACTGATGACTTCAGATGTTAAGTCCCATAATGCTCAAAGCCATTTGAACCATTTTGAAGAAGAACTGTGTCGCATCTTTACAGACTAATGCGGAAATGAGTGAAATAGTGATACCAACGATTATGAAAAAAAGCGCTAGGGATAGTGAATCATATGTTATGCGGAATAATAGCATAGTCCCCCCTGGCCGGCCGGAGTGGCCGAGCGCTTCTAGGTGCTTCAGTCCGGAACCCCGCGACCGCTCCGGTCGCAGGTTCGAATCCTGCCTCGGGCATGGATGTGTTTGATGTCCTTAGGTTAGTTTGGTTTAATTAGTTCTAAGTTCTAGGGGACTGATGACCGCAGAAGTTAAGTTCCATAGTGCTCAGAGCCATTTGAACCATTTGAAGCAAAGTGAAACTTACGTGTATTTGAACACAGTGCATTCTAAAAGAAAAACAGACAGACGTGACCGTGCAAAGCAGCGTGTTGCTACTGAATTGTGGGACAAATATCAGCGTGGTGAATCATCATTACTGGAATACGTATAAAGAATTGCACATCGCTTCCAGTATGTCCGTCACTGGGACAAAACTTTCACCGGGGCAACCAGTGTGCTGCGCTGCCATTCCAAAGGTAAGCTGTTTTACTCTTTATATTTGCGGTACTAGTTTCTAATATTTTGCGGTAACGAGACATGCAATTTTGCGATGATGAAAACAGGATATTCAGGAGTAAAGCTAGACTGTTTTGGAAAGTGAAATCCACCGAAAAATGCGACGCCCTAGACAGCGGCTTCACACACCATAGCCTCGCTGTGTTGACCCCAGACGGGGAGATGCCCATTCTCGAATTGCGCACCTCGGTCAGATCAACGGATCTCTTCCCAGCCGCCCTGCAGCACGAGATGAGCCGTTATCGTTGATGAATCACAATCAGATGCGGATGACGCACTGGGCGTCAGCTGAAATATCTCTCAAGTACGGAACTAGGCCGGCAGCGATACCTTGTCAGATTAACTCCTGTTGTGTTCGAAGCTCAGCTCAGCTCTTTCATGGTGCTATCAGTTCACCCTCACCTGTTGTCCAACAGTGCTCTCGCCAGTCACAGTTCTCCACAGATATTTCAGTGCAGTCATAACGTAAACGTAAACTCCATCCACAGACCGTGGTGGGCCCATCGGTAACGACCGACCGCCATGTCGTCCACTGCCAATGGCGGCACTGGATACGGTGTCGACGGGCTTGTGGTTTGCAACCGGCCCTTGTCATTTTCGTGACCTGGAGCCGCTACTACTCGATCAAGTAGGTCCAAATTCGAAACTCGATAAATAGAAACACCGGTGGTTATAATTAAACTTTCCCTATTTGACACGCTATAGCGCGGAAACTAATTACCGTACGAGTACCAAACTTGGTAACATTAGTGTCAAGGACATGGGGCAGAGAAATAATGAAGAATCAATTCAACTGAAACACTTTTAATGTGCTGCTACAGTACATCATACAATTACATACCGGTACCAGTACTGCTACAAAAGGGGCTCAATATAGCGCCCATCAGTGTCCGGAAGAGTCTGAAAGCGCAGGACTGCATTCTGCATACCAGAACAAAGCATGTCCGTAGATATACTGGCTACCTCTGTTGACGTGCTGAGCTTTAGATCAGCACATGTGTCGATATTCCGCCGGCCGGCGTGGCCGAGCGGATCTAGGCGCTACTGTCTGGAACCGCGCGACCGCTACGGTCGCAGGTTCGAATCCTGCCTCGGGTATGGATGTTTGTGATGTCCTTAGGTTAGTTAGGTTTAAGTAGTTCTAAGTTCTAGGGGACTGATGACCTCAGAAGTAAGTTCCATAGTGCGCAGAGCCATTTTAACCATTTTGTAGATGTTCCCCTGGTAAACCCTGTCCTTCAGATAGCCACACAACCAGAAATCATAGGGAGTGAGATCAGGCGATCGTGCCGACCAAGTACTTGACAACGATCGGCTGATAAATCGATCGTTTGTAAATGTGTTTCGGAGAAGCAGGTGAACTCCTCGAGCGATGTTCGGTGGGATCCCATCTTACATGAAAACTATTGAGATCAATGCGTCTCTCTCCTGTAGGGCAAGTATGACACTTCGACGATGCATATCGTAGTAACGCTGGCCAGTCACACTGCACGCCTTTGGTTCTTGGACGTCAACCTGTTCAAAAAAGAATGGGCCAATGATGAACGTAGGAGTGAAGCCACACCATACGGTTACACGTTCACCATACAGAGGAACTTCATGCACAGTGACTGGAGGTGAAGATCCCCCACAATTCTGCGTGTTCGCCTCACCAGTCAGAGAAAAATGAGTTTCGTCTGTCCATAGAATGGTCCAGGATCACTCATCAGATCAGTCTTCATGAGAACGTCGAGAGCATGGCAGATACGTCGTTGTTCGTTCTGTAGTGCAAGCTACTGTACCATTTGAGAATAGTTCGAAGCACCTTCCGTACAGTGGACCACGGGATGTGACGATCGGGAATTGCACGCAGCGTTGTCTGCCACAGCAACAGCAATTTCATCAACCACCTTTGGTGCAACCGGTCGTCGGCCTCTTCCCGGAGCGACGCCCAGTTCGTGACTTGATTCCAACTTCTTCGTCATGCTCCGCAAAGCGGGTGGAGAAAGAGGCCCCTTCCCTAATCCTTTCAGCCGGCGATATTCTCGAAGTGCAGCTGCAGCATTACTGTTGCTTTCATAAGACAGCTTCACCAGTCATGCCCTGCTCCTTTTGCCCAAGCTCATGTTGACACGTCAACAAGTGCACTGCGACTGGTCAGGTGTGTGAGACTATGAATCACGATGACTCATCACGGCACGTGGTTGCCATTGCTGGAACTGGACAGTAGCGCTGTGACGCATAGAAACCATGCATCCAATACTCTGGAAATCACTGCTACCAAGTTTGGTTATCACACGGTAATTAGTTTCCGTGTTATAACGTGTTAAATAGGTAAAGTTTAATTATAACCACCCGGTGTTTGCTCGATCCCTTAACTAAATACTCCGATAAATAGAAGAATACATGGTACATCGGAGCGATTGTCATGACACACCTCCCCCAAACAGTCTATATTTCTAGGTTAAGTGTTTCATTAGCTGTTTCCGATGCCTTCTGCCACTCAGTTCTTCGCGGCTCAACTTTTCTTACTTAAAAATGGATAATATAGAGGAGAGTGTCGTACCTGAAGGAGTGTACCAGGGACTCATTATACTGTTTTTGTTGTTGTGAGACGTGGGGTTTTGTTGTGTGCAGTGTTTCTAAACATCACATCGCATCCATGTCACAACACATGTTAAAAATAGCTTCCATGCGATCGCAGGTGGTAGAAATAGTAGCGGTTGTTATGCAGGATACATACACTACTGGCCATTAAAATTACTACACCACGAAGATGACGTGCCACAGACGCGAAAATTTAACCGACAGGAAGAAGATGCTGTGAAATGCAAATGATTAGCTTTTCAGAGCATTCACACACGGTTGGCGCCGGTGGCAACATCTACAACGTGCTGACATGAGGAAAGTTTCCAACCGATTTATCAAACACAACCAGCAGTTGACCGGCGTTGCCTAGCGAAACGTTGTTCTGATGCCTCGTGTAAAGAGGAGAAATGTGTACCATCACGTTTCCGACTTTGATAAAAGTCGGATTGTAGCCTATCACGATTGCGGTTTATCGTATCGCGACATTACTGCTCGCGTTGGTCGAGATCCAATGACTGTTAGCAGAACATGGAATCGGTGGGTTCAGGAGGGTAATGCGGAACGCCGTGCTGGATCCCAACGGCCTCGTATCACTAGCAGTCGAGATGACAGGCATCGTATCCGCATGGCTGTAACGGATCGTGCAGCCACGTCTCGATCCCTGAGTCAACAGATGGGGACGTTTGCAAGACAACAACCATCTGCACGAACAGTTCGACGACGTTTGCAGCAGCATGGACTATCAGCTCGGAGACCATGGCTGCGGTTACCCTTGACGCTGCATCAGAGACAGGAGTGCCTTCGATGGTGTACTCAACGACGAACCTGGGTGCACGAATGGCAAAACGTCATTTTTTCGGATGAATCCAGGTTCTGTTTACAGCATCACGATGGTCGCATCCGTGTTTGGCGACATCGCGGTGAACGCACATTGGAAGCGTGTATTCGTCATCGCCAATCTGGCGTATCACCCAGCGTGATGGTACGGGGTGCCACTGGTTACACGTCTCGGTCACCTCTTGTTCGCATTGACGGCACTTTGAACAGTGGACGTTACATTTCAGATGCGTTACGAGCCGTGCCGCTACCCTTCATCCGATCCCTGCGAAACCCTACATTTCAGCAGGATAACCGCATGTTGCAGGTCCCGTACGGGCCTTTCTGGGTACAGAATATGTCCGACTGCTGCCCTGAGCAGCACATTCTCCAGATCTCTCTCCAACTGAAAACGTCTGGTCAATGGTGGCCGAGCAACTGGCTCGTCACAATACGCCAGTCACTACTCTTGACGAACTGTGGTATCGTGTTGAAGCTGCATGGGCAGCTGTACCTGTACACGCCATCCAAGCTCTGTTTGACTCAATGCCCAGACATATCAAGGCCGTTATTACAGCCAGAAGTGGTTGTTCTGGGTACTGATTTCTCAGGATCTATGCACCCAAATTGCGTGAAAATCTAATCATATGTCAGTTCTAGTATAATATATATGTCCAATGAATACCCGTTTATCATCTGCATTTCTTCTTGGAGTAGCAAATTTAATGGCCAGTAGTGTATTTTCACCTTGAAGACAGCTGCTACTAAGCCACTGCAAGCCCCTACAGCATTGCGCTTAACGATTTCACCTCTCTGTATACATATCTAAGAATGGGCCGACGTGATGCTGCTTGCCCACCTTGAGAAAATTCGTTGCCTATACTGATATTTCGGCTTGCACCACGTTGACGAACCTCCTGTCTGGAGTTTTTACTAGGGTTCGTCTCAATATCTTGTAAAACCCGGTTTTTCAAATACGGTGTACGGACCGTCCGCCGCCTCAGTGCACGTTCGTCTGTCTGGAAGAACACTTGATCACACAAACGCCCAAAAACGGCTTGAATCGTTTTTTGATGTGATTGGTGTCTCGTAGGGTACTTGTTTTGGTATAACCGTGCTGCCTCTCGACCATCTGCTTATCCGTACACAAACACCATCTCGGCTTGTTCCTCATATGAACACCAGACCATTCTGCTGCTTAAAGTACGCTGCGCCAATCACGCAGCCTACAACACACAAGGAACACATGGCACGTGGTCAGAGAAGCTGTCGTTCGTCAGCGTCATCTACAGTGACAACGTCGCACTTCCGGGCACATGTTTATAGGACCTATTTTCCTGCATTTCCAGTGAGGAATCAGTCCCTGCAGTTTGTCGGTTTTATTAATGTTCACCCTGTTTTTTTTTTTAAACTTGTGGACGTTAAAATCGTACTTAGTTGGTATTGCATCATCTTGCCTGTGCCTTGAAAAGGAAGACGCACTTCTACGACGAAACCTTGATATTTGCGAATGACCGGAGTTTCTTTAATGTCTCAACAACTTACCCTGTATTGAAAATGGAAATTTGTGTTAGTCGACAATAGCTTTTATTTAAGAATGTTTTTATCTTGCAACTCGTTTTTGATAATACTTCCTAATTTGATTTCACTTTTTGATTATTGGCGTGTACTTGAGTAATAATGTAACACAAGATCGTTAAATACAGCACTGAACAGATTTTCTCGACTGAAATACTTCTAAATTCGAACAGAATATTTATCCTACGTGCTTGACCATGTTGTACCTTGCAATAGGTTTTCACATTTAGATGAAAAAAAGAAGTTACCTTTCCGGAGTAAGTTTTGTAATTTTAGATGGAGTCTGCAAAAACATAAAGTGAGTGCTATCATTTCAGAATGGAATAAGAATAGATATTACATTTCTATTATTGGGCTGGCTAGAGGCTAAAGTCTGCATGTTAAGAAAAGGAAGGAATATTAACATCCCGTCAAGATCGAGGTCATTAGAGACGGAGAACAAGCTCGTATTGTGTAAAGGATGGGGAAGGAAATCGGCCGTTCGCTTTCAAAGAAACCGTTCTAGCATTTACATGGAGCGATTTAGGGAAATCACAAACGACCGATATCTGGGTGGCCGAACACGGGTTTGAATAGTCATCCTTCAGAATGCGAGTCCAGAGTGCATACAACTGCCCCACCTCGCCCGGTCAGAGAAGTGTTCCGTGACACAACACATTCCACTGCAGCTGTAACACTGACTTCAAAGAAGTAGAAGTATTCGACTTTCTCAGAAAAGAGACAAGCTATTCAGGCTGTTGAAGGTGGAATGCAAAAACAGGGCTGTTTTCCTCCATCCACGCCAACGACAGTCCCAAAATTCCGAGACGATTGGAAACTGCTCTGATTGCCAACGGGTTTCCTACATCACGTTAGGTATGTCTTGTGTTTGAGGTGTTTCCGTATTTTTGTCCAACCATTGTAGAAATTTTGTACCTGCTTCCAGGATAGTTTGGTAATCAGGAACGCTACCGGTTTCATTCGATAGCAAATCTTAGAAAGGAAACGCAGACGAAACAGAATGGCAAAAAGTAATGACCATATCTCACTGACAGTGAAAGCAGCACAAACAATATACAATAATACACACATCAAAAAAAGTTTTGCGTCATCCCGTTCCCAGAACTCCTGAAGATAGACGTTGACTGTGGATATTCTATCACAGACACAGTCTCTTTGACTGTTCAGAGGTGTCACTAAACCCGCCCAAAGATGTAAACAACCATGCATGAGCAGCGCCTATGAGATGGAGGGGGTCCAACAGCTGATCAGTTCCAGTCATACCGCCATGAAGGAAGTACACGGCTCGTGTTGTCTGTAGTTCAACCATGGTTAGACGGTCAATACTGCAGTTCGATCGCGTTCTCATTCTTACTTTGTGCCAGGAAGGGCTCTCAACAAGGGAAGTGTCCAGGCGTCTCGGAGTGTACCAAAGCGATGTTGTTCGGCCATGGAGGAGATGTAGACAGGAACTGTCGATGACATGCCTCGCTGAGGCCGCCCAAGGGGTACAACTGCAGTGGATGACCGCTACCTCCGGATTATGGCTCGGAGGAACTCTGACAGCAGCGTCACCATGTTGAATAACGCTTTTCCTGCAGCGACAGGATGTCATGTTACGACTCAGTGTGCAATAGGCTGCATGATGCGCAACTTGACTCCCGACGTTCGAATTTACTGGCTATTCGGGAATTACTCCCGGGAAAGGCTGACGGCCATATGCGTCGCATCTGAGAGTGCTGGACGCAATGTGCGATCTTCAAGTAGTGCACGAGCTGTGTCACTATAGCCGAACATTCCATGGCTCACCGTCATTTCGGGCAGCAGTAGAGCAAACTCTAGTGTGGTTTCAGGCTGTCGTGGATGTAGATGATCGTCAACTTGAGCAACATTTGTAACCTGGGACGTAAACATCGTACGCTATTAACAAATGTTACCCTATCATTTGAAAATTAAAATGTGTTTCTGTCAGTGGTTTATTCCTTATTCCTCTTCTGCGTGTCCTTATAAATGTTTCCACGAATTTTCATTGTTCTACGAAAGCTCGTTTGTCATGGGGGCCCTCTCATGTTGCGAAAGTTTCAATTACAACCACACTATATAACTGAAGACCTCCCGACAGGCAAAATAGTCACAAGGCACGGGAGCAAACAGATGGAGGTCGTGAAAATGGTTTCACTGTGGCAGTAGTATGAAGTGATTTAGGTAGACAAATAGTCAAATTACAAAGGAAGGCAGGTTGTATTGGAACACTGCCCAAGAATTATCGCCTCCCAGAGGGTCCATCGCTCCAAAGTGTCCTTTACAATCAGATCCGGCCATGATCGAGCAGATGCGGAGTACCACACCGCAAACTTGTGCACGAGGTTCTATCGGCCGACACGGAGTGATAACGAATGCGCCAGACGTGAGCGGATAGATTAGATACCCAGCTCTCTCTTTATCGCCGCAAATCCCACGCCCTATAAGCAAAAATTATTTTTCCCCCGGTGCACTTTGAGCGTGCTTGACAATACTATCTCTTGCAATATAGCGACGCACGCTCCTTTTTAAGCCGATAACTCGCAGGAAACATGGCTTTTCTTCGTGTAATTGCTTGAGTTCGCAGAAGGAACGACGTTATCGACCGGCATCAGTTGCTTCTAATGACCGAGAGATAGTTAGTTCAGTCTTCATAATCAATAGTTATGAATACGTTTTCATGTTCTCCAGTTGAATCTGTACAAGCACAAACGGAAGCACGATCACATTATATAAATATCCCTGCATAGCATTAAGCAATCGAGAACGGATGCACTCAGCTCTGATGATCATGTTTATTTAAGAAACAAGACCACGGCCTACACTTTCAGTGCCGTGCTGGTTGTTACTCATTTATTCAAATATGCACTCTGCTATGTATCAAATTTGCCATATCGTAATTCTTAGTTGCTGATAAAAGCCGCTGCGCGGATGAAAAATAAAAGCAGATTCCGTACAATGACTGAGGCAATTACAGATGTCTTCAACTATCTGTCTCTGGCTTTGAGACGCAAATCTCCTTATTGTATAATGTTCTCATGTTCTGTCTAGATGATACTTACAGACCTGCACAGATATTCGATTCTTTATCCGCAGCTTTTGAAACTACTCTTCAGGACGTACAAAAGAACATCTTATTGGTAATTTAGACATCCCAAACGTATAGCAACGGCGATTTATCATTTCTTATTGTGTTACCAGAATAATTTTTATGAAATACTGGTTCTTGTTTACTCGTTTTAGTATACTGCGGATGTATTATTTGTTTTATGTCGGAATCTCTCCTTTATTAACCCTATGTGACTTCGTATAAGGATATGATTTAAAGTAATGTATCCTCTGAACTGTCAAAACAAACCCGTAGTATAACATTTCTAGTAATGAGATGGCTGTGTGGGTACGTCCCGAAAGGCAATAAGTTAAAAAAAAAAGCTGCGTCTTTGACACTGAATGTGAGTTCGCAAAGAAAAAAAACGTAAACGTGATTTGCAAAAGTGATTCACACAGTGTACAAATCTGCTCACTCATTGTGTCATTGCGTAAGCACAAAGTGCGTTGGTGTGGTTTAGCACAGCGTGAACTTATATTTGTAAATTATGTATGTGTTTTTTTCTGTGTGTGTACTGTACTGGATGGAATAGTTCGATGAGTTATGAGCCTGGTATGTCGTCACACGTTGTACTGATCTTCGGTTTGACAGTCGAGAGCCGAATGGGCAGTGCGCTTTACGTCAAGGCATTTTAACACCGCCAGATTGTGAGTCCCAGACGCATGGGTCACCAAGTCTCTTGAGTTAGTTACGGCACGTAGGATTTCACGTGTCATCGTGCCAAAAGCTGTACTGCACTTTTTTTTTCTTTTCTTCTCTATTTTTTTTTCTCACAACCTCTATATGAGCATACGTCTATTTTCAGACGCGCGTAGAATAAGGGAACCTCAAATTCGATTGTTTCAACAAACAGTATAATTCACAATAATGGTATGCTGACTGATAAGGAAGAAATCAGGAGATTCTGCAGAGAATCGTTGAGGAAAGGACTATGCGCGAAACAGCAGCAAGAACCCATGGGATGGTTGTAGATGCGTGAAGTTGTCAGAGTATAACTTCCATGGTACTACGAGGGAGCCATACAGAGCAATAACTGAAGGGGATAACACAGACTGGAACACATCCAAATAATGATCGAAGACGTTGGGTATACGTGTTACTCTGAAATGAAGAAGCTGGCACATGAGCATAAATCGTTTAAATCTGCATCAAAACAATCAGGAGACTGTTGATATTATTGTTGTTGTTGTTGTTGTGGTGGTGGTGGTGGCGGTGGTCAGTCCAGGGGCCAGTTTGAAGGTGCTCTCCTCGCTAGTATATCGTGTGTAAGTATCTTCATTTCTGCATAACTACTGCTCCCTACAACTAGCTAGACCTGTTTATTATAGTCAAGTTTTGGTCTTCCACACTTTCTATCCAACACACATTCTCAGACTGACGATTCCTTCATGCTTCAGGATGTATTCTATCAACCAACCCCTTCGCCACTCTATTCAGTACATTTCCATTAGTTACAGTTCCACTCATCCACTCTTCCTCATTCTCGTAGACCACCAAATTTCAATAGTTCCTATTGTCTTTTTGTCTGAACTTAAAACGTGCACCTCATGCTTCCGTACAATGCTACACTCCAGATAAATACCGTCAGAAAAGCCTTTGTGACAAATAACAAATAAATATTTCTTTTTTTACAGAAATTCATTCCTTGCTTTCGCCAGTCTACAATCTGTTACTATTTCTGCTGTCGTCACTTATTTTGTTTTCCAAATAAAAAACATGTGCTACATTTAGTATCTCATTTCCTATTTAATTCCTTCGGAATAGCCTAGTTCGTTTTACTGTTGTAAATATTCCCAAGGTAAAATAATAACCTATTCGGATCTCCAGGCGGGAACTATAGATTCTTTAATCAGATTGTTATTAAGGAAGAGATTTTTAAAAAGGAAGTTCACAGGTTGAAGCGTGGATTAGCAGTGGTGGCAAGAGGAGTAGGACGTTTTGGTCAGGCGAGTACAGGGATTCGATAGAAAATATGAATGACAAATGAATAGATGTAGGCTTAGGCTTCCGCGGCCGTTGTCACAATCTATAAACTTCTTCTGGGTATGTGACCGCACTGTCAATGAGTAAAATTGTCCAAAGTTTCGGCCACTGCCGCAAATGGCCTTCCCCAGGGTATTTTTGCAAAAAACAATAGGTAATAGCGAAAAAGGAAACAAAAAAAACAATAGGTTAATAACGAACAAGGAAACAGCATAGTAAACGCATTATCGTAGCTAGAATAAATATAATGCAAACGCTCACCACAGTAATGCGTGTTTATGTGACTAACAGTTCAGCGGAATAGAATGACGGAGCGTATGACGAGATTAAAAAAAACAATTATTCATATAATTAACGGATGCGAAAGTTTAATTGTGATTCGGAACTGGAATTCGCTAATAGGAAAAGAAAGAAAAGGAAAAACAGTAGACAACCATGGACTTGGAGAAAGGAGTGAAAAGGAGACTATGGTGCAAAACTTTGCGTCGAACATAATTTAATAATCTCTAACACTTGATTTAATAATTACAATATACCGAGATCAAGAAACCATATATTACATTTTAAGATATTTCCAGGAGCATACGTGAACTCTAAGCATAAATTGTTGGTCTTTAACTGCGATTCAAAACTGAAGAAATTGCATGAGGGTATTAAAAAAGAAACGGTTTCTGGAAAATAGGATTTTGATGAACTGAAATAGCCAGAGGTTGTTGAGTGCCTCAAGGAGAGCTTTAGGCAACGATTGACGGAAATAGGGGAGTGGAATACAATAGAGGACGAATAGGTAGTTTTGACACATGAAACAGTGAAACAGTAGAGGATCGAGTAAGACAAGGCCCAGTAGAAACCCATGGATAACAACGACATAGTGAATTTTATTGACGAAAGTGTCGAGCGTCAGTTTTTAAGAGTCCAAGAACGCAATTATTTGGAAGAGTGAAGGAATATATTATTAATACCATCCATTTTTGCAAAATAAGGTTAAACAATAGTTAAAGTTTATACAGAGGAACACAGCGAAAGTCCCTTTATTGTATGATCAAAAAACTGCAAAACAACAACTGGAAGCAGTTACTTCCATATAATATCTAGGAGTCTGCGTACGAAGCGATTTGAAGTGGAACAACCACAAAAAAATAATCGCGAGTACGGCAGATGCCAGACTGAGATTCATTGGAAGAAACCACAGGAAATATAGTCCGCCCACAAAGAAAGTAGCTTATACAACCCTTCTTCGACCAATAACTGTATATCGTTCGTCAATATGAGATCCGTACCAAGCAGGATTGACAGAGGAAATACAGGTCCAGAGAAGGACAGCACGTTCCGTTACACGTTCATTTAATAACTCTGGAACACATTAAAACCTCCACTCTAAAAGCCCTAGGGTGGAGAACACAGAGGGACAAAGGATATGCGCTAAAACTCAGATCAAATGATAAAACCCACTCTCACGAATAAAGCGTAAAATACAGCTGGTGTTGAGGCTTTGTCCCGCAATACCGAAGGTAGGGTGCTGGGAAAGTTAAAGGTCCGCCGCAGAGCGGCTAAAAGTGGGCAGTCCAGCAAGAGATGGACGACTAATTGGGAGCCACAGCGACACTGAGGTGGGCCCTCGAAACAGAGGTGGTAACCATGTGTGAGTCACGTATGGCCAATGCGGAGTCGACAAAGGACAACTGATGCCCTGCGAGAAGCCCGCAGAGAAGACTCCCACACATTCGCAATCTCCTGAATGACACGCATTTTTTTGTTGTGCATACTGTTATGCCACTCCGTCTCCCAAAGCCGAAAAAGCTTGCGCCTTGCGACGTAAGACAGAACGCAGGGCAGTTTCAGAGCTGCTCATCTCCAGGAGCGGTTTCCGCATAGCCTGTTTGGCTAGTCTGTCAGCAAGTTGGTTGCTTGTGATTCCGACGTGTCCTGGGGTCCATACATACACCACTGAACGACTGGACCGTTCTAGGGCAGAGATGGACCCCTGGATGTTATCTACCAAAGGATGGTGAGGGTAGCACTGAAGCAGGAAGTCAGAGCAGAGAGGAAACGAATCACCGGAACAGGAACGGATGCACTGAAGTGCACAAGATATGGCCACAAGCTCTGCAGTGGATACACTGCAGCCTGCGGGCAAGGAATGCTGTTCAATATGGCCTCTGTAGATATAGGCAAAGTTCAACATTACCATCAGCCATCGAGCCGTCGGTGTAAACAACTTCAGAGCCCCGGAACACGGCAAGAATGGAGAAGAAGTGACAGCGGAGAGCGGCGGGGTTAGCGAAGTCCTTAGGGCCATGCAAAAGGTCCAGACGAAGCTTCGGCCGAGGTGTACACCATGGAGGTGTAAGTGAATAGACCTCAAGTAGAGGTAGTAAAGGGAAGGGCTCCAGTTCAAAGAAAAGGGGTCGCACATTAACCGAAATCATGAGCCCTGACCTAGGCCGCCGATGCGAGAATGAAATGCCGTGGGTGGGAAAAGGAGACGCTAATTCAGAGCTTAGGAGAACTACAAATTTGTACAACATAACTGGCGAACAGTTGTGCACGTCGAATCCGCAATGGAGGGACTCCGGCCTCAACCAGGACACTAGTCACTGGGCTCGTTCTAAAAGCTCCAGTCGCTAGGCGAACGCCATAGTGACACACTGGGTCGAGTAACGCAACGCTGAGGGTGTCGCCGATATGTAAATCAGACTTCCATAGTCCAGGCGGGATTGAACAAGGGCTCTGTAGAGATGCAGCAGCGTAGAGCGATCTGCATCCCAGTTGGTGTTGCTCATGCAGCGGAGAGCATTGAGGTGCTGCCAGCACTCCCGCTTAAGCTGATGAACGTGAGGAGGCCAAGTCATTTGGACGTCGAAAACCAGACCTAAGAATCGATATGTCTCCACTACAGTGAGTGGACCGTCATTAAGATAAAGGTCAGGTTCTGGATGAACGGTACGACGCCGACAGAAGTGCATGACACACGACTTCGTGGCTGAAAGCTGGAATCCGTGGGCTAGAGTCCATGACTGCACCTTCTGAATGTGCCTGTGGGCGCGGCTCAGCAACACCAGTGCTGCAGGAGCAATACGAAATGCAGAAATCATCTGCATACAGAGAAGGGGAGACCAACGGCCCTACAGCTGCTGCTGGGCCGTTAATGGCCACTAAAAATAGAGATGCACTCGAAACGGAGCCCTGCGGAACGCCATTCTCCTAAATATGGGGGAACTATGGAAGGCACCAACTTGGACACGGAAAGTACAGAGCGCGAGAAATATATAAAAATCGGGAGCGGGCCCCGGAAACCCCACTCATATGATGTGGCAAGGAAATGATGTCACCAGGCTGTGTTGTATGTTTTACGTAAGTCAAAAAAGACGGCAACCAGATGTTGGCGTCTGGAAAAGGCTGTTCGGATGGCAGACTCGAGGGACACAAGATTATCAGTGGTAGAGCGACCCTGGCGGAAGTCGCCCTGACATGGAGCCAGCAGGCCACCTGACTCCAGTACCCAACCCAATCGGTGACACACCATACGTTCCAGCAGCTTACAGATAACGTTGGTGAGGCTGATGGACCAATAGCTATTCACATTAAGCGGATTTTTAATGGGCTTTAGCACTGGAATGATGGCGTTCTCCCGCCATTGACATGGAAAGACGCCGTCGCAGCAGATCTGGTTGAAGCTGACGAAGAGATATCGCTTGTAGTCAGACGAAAGGTGTTTAATCATCTGACTGTGGATCCAGTCAGGCCCAGGAGCTGTGTTGGGGCAATGTGCAAGGGCGCTCAGGAGCTTCCACTCTATAAATGGAGCGTTATAGGATTCACTGTGGTGTGTGGTGGACGAGAGGACTTTCCTTTCCATCTGCCATTTGAGGTTGCAAAAGGCCGATGGGTAGTTCTCTGTTGCAGAGACTCGACCCTAGTGCTCAGAAAAGTGCTCGGCAATTGCGTTTGCGTCAGTAGAGAGCACGCCATTGATGTTAACGTCAGCGACACCTGTTGGGGTCTGGTACTCAAAAACACGTCTGACCTTTGTCCAGACTTGGGGAAGTGACGTATGGCACCCAATGGTCAACATGTACCTTTCCCAACACTCCTGTTTCCGTCGTTTTATAAGCAGGCGAACGCAGGCATGAAGCTGATAAAGGCTATTATCTGCTCCAGGGATGGGTGCCGCCTATGTCGCTGTAGAGCTCGCCGACACTCTAATTGCCTCAGCTACTTCTGGCAACCACCAAGGGACTGTCTTTCGCCGAGGGCACCCTAGAGAACGAGAGATCGCGTTTTCCGCAGCAGAAATTATCATTGTAGTGACCTACTCAATCACAAGATCGATGGCACCAGGTGTGGTAGATTCAACGGTGACAGCAGAGGTGAAGGCAACCCCATCTGCCCTGTTTAAAGGCCATCTGGGTAGGCGTCCTTGGGCATGACGCTGGGGGAGTGTCAGGAAGATGAGGAAGTGGTCACTGCCACATAGCACATCATGTGTTCTCCAGTGGATAGATGGGAGAAGTTCTGAGCTGCAAATTGATAAGTCCATGGTAGTGAGCCACACTGAAATGTGTGGCGGCCCCAGTGTTTAAGAGGCAGACGTCGAGTTGGGACAGTAAATTTTTGACGTCTCTGCCATGGCCAGTAAGCATGGTGCTATTCACAAGGGGGTATGGGCATTAAAATCTCCCTAAAGTAGGATAGGTTTAGGGAGTTGATCAATCAGAGCGTCCAATATGTTCAGGGGTACTGGCACCATCTGGCGGGAGATACACATTACAGACAGTTATTTCCTGTGTAGTCCATATCCTGAGAGCCACAGCTTCAAGAGGAGTTTGGAGGGGCACAGATTCACTACATACCAAGTTCAGGACTCCACCTGACACTATTATATTCGCTACAGTTCTCATAATATCCGCTGTAGACACAAAGCGCAGGGATCAGCTTTGCCGGGAACCAAGTTTCCTGGAAGACAATGCAGAAAGCAGGTGTAAAGCTTAACGGTTGCTATAGCTTAGCTAGGTGGTGGAAAAAACCGCCGCAATTCTACTGGAGGATGACGTGATCGTGAGACTGGGAAAGCATGAAACACTCAATGAGGCAGTCTGTGTCTCAGGGTCACCTGCTGCCACCAACTTATTTACCGAACAAGCTATATACAATGTGTCTGAGGATCTGGCGAGATCTAGGTCTTCAGTGGATGCCAGATCCTTCACCTCATCCTCAGACGCAGAGCTTGTAGGTAGCGGTAGTGTGGGTGCCACTGCAATTCCCTTGGTCTTGGGGGTCTTCTTTCTGGATTTTTCTTGCTCATCCTTGGATTTCTCTGGTTGGTAGGGCTTCACTGATTGAGTACCTGGAACTGAGAATGATCGTGAAGCCCTATGACTAGCTGCTTTTGGGCACTTCAGCCACTGGCAGGTGTCATCTTTCCCACTAGCAGAAACCTGGGAAGGGAGTGACCTATGGGATTCCTTCCTAGCGAGAGAAGCCTAAGAAGACTTAAATTTCTTCAGTTGGGAAGTGGGGACTAGTGTCCTCTATGGTTGGGGGGACAGTGCTCATGAGGTAGGTCGTGCGGGAGCAACAGGGAGGAAAGTGGCCCCCACCATCAAGGGGGCAGATGTAGTCTTCCAGCTCTGAGAGCCGACTGAAACACGCAGAACGGGTGAGGCTACAATTGTTCTCGTCGCGGTGGTATAAGAGGTCATAGCGACAGGATATAGGTGCTCAAATTTCCTCTTGGCCTCAGTGTATGTCAGTCGGTCCAGGGTCTTGGATTCCATGATTTTGCTTTCTGGCTGCAGTCTCATGAGCAAGGGGAATGAGGCTCTCTGCAGTTGACACAGATGGGAGGCGGGGCTCATGGAGTATTGGGATGGAAGTACGTCCGCAATCTCGACATGTAATGCTGGAAGTACAGCAGGAAGACTTCCAGCACTTAAAACACCGCATTGGGGGAAGGATATATGGCTTGACATCACAGCAGTAGACTATGACCTTGACCTTCTCGGGTAATGTGTCACCCTCGAAGGCCAAGAAGAAGGCACCAGTGGCAACCTGATTATCCCTTGGACTTGATGGACATCCTGGACGAAATGAACTCCTCGTCTCTCTAAGTTAAAGCGCAGCTTGTCGCCAGACTGCAAAAGAAGATCCCCGTGGAATATAATACCCTGGACCATTTTTAAGAGCTTATGATTCGTGACGGTAACAGAAACATCCCCCAGCTTGTCACAAGCGAGTAACGCCCATGACTGGGCTGAGGATGCTGTTTTTATCAAGACTGACCAAGACCACATTTTAGACAAGCCCTCCACCTCCCTAAATTTGTCCTCTAAATGCTCTATAAAAAACTGAGGCTTCATCAAGACAAAGGAGTCCCCATCAGCTCTCGTACATATGAGAAACTGGGGTGAATAAGGTTCACAGCCGACTTAGGATCATACTTCCTTGCATTGTACTGAGACTTGGAATGCTTAGAGAGTGCTGGCGTTTGATCACCAGCAAGTGACGTTGTGGCAGGCTTCATGGCGTGTCATCTAACCTGATGCCCCCCACTCTGTCCAGGGGCCCTCCCCACGTGCACCACTCAGCCACAGCAAAGGTCACGTGGCACGATGGCCATTGCCGGGAGTCCTGATGCCCCAGGGTGACGGGCATGTACTCCTTGGCAAACGTGGGGAGTTAACAGTGCAGGCATCAGTGAGCGATCCCTGTGTTGTTAGGGGGCTAAAACCAACAGGGTACATGGCAGCCCAACTGAAATCGGGACAAATCCGACCAGGTTACGGTTTTCCAGTCGTCAAGGGTCCAATTGATAGACATGAGCCCAGGAGATGCACTGCAGGCGATGTCGTGCTGTTAGCACACGGGCTCACGTCGGTCATCTACTGCCATTGCCCATTGTCGAGACATTTAGCCACACTGTCCTGACTAGTGCGTTGGTCGTACGCCTCA
This sequence comes from Schistocerca nitens, assembly GCF_023898315.1. Taxonomy (NCBI): domain Eukaryota; kingdom Metazoa; phylum Arthropoda; class Insecta; order Orthoptera; family Acrididae; genus Schistocerca; species Schistocerca nitens. The sequence continues at coordinate 276,226,583 of NC_064621.1, read as the reverse complement.
CATTGATTTCTGCGGTTATTTCACGCAGTGTTCCGTATCTGTTATCACCGACGACTCTATGCAAACGCCGCTGCTCTCGGTCGTTAAGTGAAGCCCGTCGCCAAAGTGTTGTCTCGCTATTGCCTGATATTTAGTCTTCTCCGCACACCCTTGACACTGTGAATCTCGGAATATTGGACTTCTTAACGATTTCCGGAATAGAGTGTGCCCAGCGTCTAGTTCCAACTACCAGTCCGTGTTTAAAGTGTTTTTATTCCCATCGTGCCGCCTTAGTAACATCGGAAACCTCTTCACACGAATCACCTTAATACAAATGACAGCTCCAGTGCACTGTGCTTTCATATCTTGTGTACGCGAAACTACCACCATATGCATATATACACTGAAGCGCCAAAGAAACTGGTATAGGCATGCGTACTCAAATACAGAGGTATGTAAAATGGTAGAATACGGTGCTGAGATCGGCAACGCCTATATAAGGCAACAGCATAGACTAGATACGACTCTGACAGCATCCTGTCTGATCACCTGCGTCCATTCATGGCCACTGTGCATTCTGACGGACTTGGGCAATTCCAGCAGAACAATGCGACACCCCAAACGTCCAGAATTGCTACAGAGTGGCTCTAGGAATACTCTTCGCAGTTTAAACACATACGCTGGCCACCAAACTACCCTAGACATGAACATTATTGAGCATATCTGGGATGCCTTGCAACGTGCTGTTCAGAAAAGATCTCCACCCTTCCTATTTTTATGGATTTCTGGACAGCACTGCAGGATTCATGGTGTTAGTTCCCTCCAGCAATACTTCAGACATTAATCGAGTCCATGCCACATCATATTAGGGCACTTCCACGCACTTCTCTAAATTATCTCTATAGTGTTTTAAAGAGATACACGAGGGAACATGCAGTTCAAAAAAATGTTCAAATGTGTGAAATTTTATGGGACTTAACTGCTAAGGTCATCAGTCCCTAAGCTTACACACTACTTAACCTAAATTATCCTAAGGACAAACACACACACCCATGCCCGAGGGAGGACTCTAACCTCCGCCGGGACCAGCCGCAAAGTCCATGACTGCAGCGCCTTAGACCACTCGGCGAACATGCAGTATACCCTGAGATAGCTAAGTCGTGGGATAGCGATACACTGCATGTTCCCTCGTGTATCTCGCAAGAACACCATAGAGATAATTTAGAGAAGTGCGTCACACACACACACACACATATTTTGTGTGTATCACTATCCCATGACTTGACCATCTGAGGGTATACTGCATATTACCTTGTGTATCTCAGTAAAACACCATAAAGATAATTTAGAGACACTGGAGCCCAAACAGAGGGTTTCCAGTAACAGTTCTTCCGGTGAACTGACGGACCGTACGCGAAGGTAGCTTGAGGAAAAAATCGTTGCTGTACTACTGTTACTACTGCTACTTTTATTTAAACACGCCCGGATCACCGCGCGAGATAGCACGCCTCTTTCGGGGTTCGGGGTGTCGCTCGCTCCGGCTCAAAGCTGTCCGACAGATTTACAACGGAGGCCAAAGTGCCGGCCAGCCTGGATGTGGGTTTTAGGCGGGGAAGGGCTGCCAACAGGAAGGGAATTCAGTCAGCCTTTGCGACTAACATTGCCAAATCCAGTGATTAGCATGGCGACCCCGTGACTATTCGAGATAAAAGCCAAGAGAGAAAAAAAAGATTACTACTTTTATTTCTGTAGAAAAATACTTTCTTTAGCACCGAAGCAGAAATTAGGACATATTCTGAAATGCCACTGTGCGTCTCGAGAAAATCAGGGTGAGTACATCAAAAGCTAAGCTTATTATTTACCTCCGGTTTAATAATAACGTACAAATCCGTGTATTTTGTCTAAGGTTTTACAATTTCTTTATTGGTCCCATAGCTCCCTAAATGTAAATTTATGCTGTAAAATATGGTAGTGTTACTAAAATAATGCAGTAAATGAAACGAGCGAAAAGGAATACAAACGTCTCAAAAACGAGTTCGACAGGAAGTGCAAAATGTGTACTTAGGAATGGCTAGAGAACAAATGTAAGGATGTAGAAGCATGTATCACTAGGAGTAAGATAGATACCGTCCACAGAAAAATTAAAGACACCTTTGGAGAAAAGAGAATATCAAGAGCTCAGGTGGAAAACCAGTCCTAAACAAAGAAGGGAAACTAGAAAGGAGGAAGGAGTATATAGAGCGTCTATAGAAGGGGTATGTACTTGAGGGCAATATTATGGAAAGGAAAGAGGACGTAGAGGAAGATGAGAATGGAGGTAAACTAATGCGTGAATAATTTGACAAAGCACTGAAAGACTTAAGTCAAAACAAGGACCCAGGAGTAGACAACATTCCGTTAGAGCTATTGAAAAACTTGTGAGAGCCAGCCATGACAAAGCTCTTCCATCTAGTGACCAAGATGTATGAGACAGGTGAAATACCCTCAGACTTCAAGAAGAATATAATGATTCCAATCCCAAAGAAAGCAGGTGCTGATATGTGTGAAAATTACCGAAGTATCAGTTTAATAAGCCGTGGTTGCAAAATATTAACACGAGTACTTTGTAAACGAATGGAAAAACTGGTAGAAGCTGACCTCGGGCCAGATCAGTTTGGATACCGTAGAAACATTGGAGCACGAGAGGCGATAATGACCCTACGACTTATCTTAGAAGATACTAGCATTTGTAGACTTAGAAAAACATTTTGACAATTTTGACTGGAATACAAAATAAGTGAAGTTGAGGAATTCTCCTACCTAGGCATCAAAATAACGTACCGCGAATGGAAAAAGGAGAACATAAATAGCAGACTAGTATTGGCGGAAGAGGCATTTCTGGGCAAAATAGGTCTGTTAGTACAAAACGTAGGGCTCAATTTGAGGAAGAAACTTCTGAGAATGTACGTTTGGAAGACAGCATTGTATGACAGTGAGGCATGGACTGTGGGGAAAAGCCTTTGGGATGTGGTGCTACAGAAGAATGTTGAAAATCAGGTGGGCTGGTAAGGTAAGAAATGAGCTGGTTCTCCGCAGAATCGGCGGTGAAAGAAAGGGACAGAATGAGGGGACTTCTGTTAAGGCATCAGGAGCCAACTTCCAGGGTACTAGAGTGAGCTGTACAGGGTAAAAACTGTAGAGAAAGGCAGAGAGTGGAATACATCCAGCAAATAATTGAGGACGCATGGTGCAGTTGCTATTCTGAGATGAAGAGGTCGGCAAAAGAGGTGGCCCGCATCAAACCAGCAGAAGATTGATGACTCAAAAAAGAAAAAAAAAATACCCGTATACCCTGTATAAGCGGCAGTCAACTGAAAACAGAACAGCCACCTCAGTGGGTCCGTGGAACGGTTCCATTCAAAACTAATCACAATATGCATTCAGACATTTATTCCACTGGGAAGCAAGACCATCAATTCCTGTTTTGAAGAACACGGTGGGCCGCTGACGGATCAACAACTGCACCCACTCCGGGCTGTATGGAGTATGCTGCAATGTTTCCCAACCAAATCGTTGAGTCGTAGCCTGTGTTCCATTCAAGTTCAAATGGTTCAAATGGCTCTGAGCACTATGGGACTCAACTGCTGAGGTCATTAGTCCCCTAGAACTTAGAACTACTTAAACCTAACTAACCTAAGGACATCACAAACATCCATGCCCGAGGCAGGATTCGAACCTGCGACCGTAGCGGTCTTGCGGTTCCAGACTGCAGCGCCTTTAACCGCACGGCCACTTCGGCCGGCTCCATTCAAGTTTCCAACATCAGTGATGTATATATGCAGTCTGAAGCGACGACTCATAATTTGTACCAAGGCTGCGATTCGTACCCAGGTAAATACCAAGTGGGCTGCGGTGTGAATTGGAATTTAGACTGAAGAGGGAGGTGTGTTATGATAGTCCGTGCAGTGGTGCAAAGCCGCTGTGCCCGTTTGGCGTAGTGGTTAGCGCAACTGCCTAGACAACAGGAGACCTGGGTTCGAATCCTGACCTTGATGCAAATTTTAATTCATCATCTCAGCCTGCACATGTATATCTTTGTCCGAAACGCAGTGTGGGGGTGGGTGTTATCGTGGAACAGGATCATTCTATACAACAGCATTCAGGCTGCCCGAGGGTAAATGGCACAGCCAGTAGTGGAAACGTCCCACATTTTCCCTGCCAAATAAATAAAAATCTGTTCACACAAGTACCGGTAGAGTCATGATGAGCTTTTATCGACTGCCGCGCGGGATTAGCCGAGCGGTCTTGGGCGCTGCAGTCATGGACTGTGCAGCTGGTCCCGGCGGAGGTTCGAGTCCTCCCTCGGGCATGGGTGTGTGTGATTGTCCTTAGGATAATTTAGGTTAAGTAGTGTGTAAGCTTAGGGACTGATGACCTTAGCAGATAAGTCCCATGAGATTTCACACACATTTGAACATTTTTTTATCGGCTACAGGAGCCCCCTGCTCTCCGAGTTCCTCAAGCGTGGATGCATAATCAATGCACAGCGCTATGAAGAAACTTTTCAGAAATTGCGACGCACCATTAGGTCCAAATGCTTAGGAATGCTGTCGGAGGGTATCTTGACCGACAACGCCCGCCCCCATACTGCTATTCGGACGAAGGCTACGTTTCAGCGATTTGGTTGGCAAACATTCTAGCATCCTCCATACAGCCCGGACTTTCACTGTGTGATTTTTCACATTTTTGGCGACCTGAAGAAAGACATGCATGGATGTCGGTTTTAGTCGGGCGAGGAAGTGCAAGAGTGGGTGCGGTTGTCGTTCATCCGTCAGCGATCGACTGCGTTCTACGAAACAGGAATTTATCGTCTCGTCTCCCAAATATCTTAACGCGTGTGGTGATTACTTTGCAACGAAAGCATTCCATGATCCATTTGTGGTGGGTGTTCGCTTTTCATTGGCTGCTCCTCACAGTATAACAAATTAGTGTAAATCTGATCTCAATTCCTCCGTAATAACTAAAATTCTTACAATCACTGAACCAGTTAAAGAAAAGTGAGTAATATCCGTGCACAACGTCAATATATAAAGCGTGCTGCTGGTCACTAAAACTGAAACTTCATGAAGGTGAAATGTAAAGTACGTCAAACTGTGGTAGAATGTACAGTACTAGATTCGCAGATGTGCCAATTATCAGCATTTCAGCGAACCTCAGGTAGCTGAGAATGACTGCATCTGTAATCTTTATGTAACGAAAGATAATGCTGCGGGTTTCTCACTCAAAAATTGCGTTTGTTACTTGCGGCAGTATCACGTTGTGCATATTGTACAGTAAGAAGGAGAAACATCTACCAGCACGTATCATAATTCAACAATTATGAACACCGACTTATTATCGATATAAACTCGTCCAAGCAATAGCAGCGTCACCTAGCGACGAATGCCTGCTAGTCATACACATGCACGATTCATATAGTATCAGTGAGCGTGCTGTCCGTGTGTAGAATGGGGAAGGCGCGCGATGTATCTGAGTTTGATCGACAGCAGATTATGATGGCCCGGAAGCTCGGCACGAGCATTTAGGAAACTGCACGATTTGTTGGGTGTTCGAGGAGTGCTGCGGTGATTGTCTTCAACAAGTGGCGAAACCAAGGTGAAACCACGTCCTCATGTGAGGTTTGGCGGCTACTCCTAAATACAGATATTGGATGTCATAGGCTGGGCAGAGTGGTAAAACAGCACAAGCGGTGGACTGTGTGCAAGTGTGTCTAAGCACATAGTGCACCGAACACTCGTAACGATGGGCCACCACAGACGACGACCCATTCATGTGCCAATGTTAACGCCAACACATTGGCAACTACGGCTGAAATGGGCAAGTGACCTTCGGCATTGGACGTTGGCACAGTGGCAGAGCGTTGCGTGGTCTGATGAATTCCGGTACCCTCTTCATCATGCCGAAGAGAGGGCGTGAATCCATCGTCTTCCAGGGGAGCAGCTCTTTGACTGCTGTACTTAAGGACGAAGACAAGCTGGCGGCGGCTCCAGATTCACATGGCCATCCACAGGTCCAGTGGAGTTCGTACAAGGCAGCATGGCGGCCAAGGAGTATCGTACACTGGTTGCAGATCACGTACGCCCCTTCGTGACGATCAAGTTTCCCGACGGCAGTGGCACTTTTCAACAAGATAATGCATCATGTCACAGCTCCAGGAGTGTGATGGAGTGGTACAAAGAACACAATGATGAGTTACAATTGATTCGCTGGCCACGCAGCTCGCCAAATCACATCTGGGATCTGATTGATTGTGCCGGAATTATTTAACATGTGTGTGCAGATATGGGGTCAAACCCCTCCAGCGACCTACGAAGGCCTCATTGCTTCCACGCCAATACGCACTGCCTCTGTTATCAGCGCCAAAGGTGGACCTACCGGCTATTAGATAGCTGGTCATAATATCCTAGCTGATCAGTGTGTACTCAACACTAAGCATGGTCCAAACGGCTCAAGTGACCTCCCACGGATGGGACCTAGGTTGTTCGATTGACAATGCAGGATCGTACAACCACTTCACTAATTTGAAGTAATGAGATGCTTTCGTTTGACACAAGTATCAACACAGTCAGTGTGATGATTTCTGCAACGCTGTGGACTATGAGCACGGCTTCCCCCTTCACATGGCGACAGAGAGGAACAGCAGTGCGCCCACTGACCACATTAGACTCAAGAAGCGCACCACGTCGTTCCTGTTCTGCGTACAGAATCATCATGGGCGTATCCACGTACGAAGGCTCTGAGGAGACCGAACGTTGTCATATTGCATTCATCCTCGTCATACTAGCCCACCACCTACTGTGATTGTAAGGGGCTGCCATTGGGTGGACATCATGGCCTCCTCAGTGTCGTGCAGCTGGTAATTTGGACATCAGGCGTTACATTTCTGGTGTGTAAAGGCCAAGAGCTACCTTCGAGGTGACCATGAGCTAATCTTTCAACAAAATAATGCAAGACTGGATATTGCCTGTGCTGCCCTGGCCTACGCTTATACCGAGGGTTTTCGATTGTCCCCCACTCAGCACGTTCACCCGACGTCCCATCCACTGAAAACATCTGGTCACTGGTTGCTGAAAGAGTGACACGCTGCCACTTGTCAACTACCACGGAGCTGTAAGAGCAAAGACTGACGTACCTACAGAATGACTCAAAATTCCTATTACAGGCGTCTAGGTATTGTAGAGTCTACCCATGGACTAGGGGTAGCGTCTTTGATTAGTAATCAAAACGTGCATTAAAGACACATAACGTGTATTACAGGACATGTCATGATGATCTCTCCATTGGCAGAAGATTCCCTTACCGTGAGGCAACTGCCAAAGGAGAGGTGGCCATGAGAAAAAGATGGAATAACCAACGAAAGGTTAACGTTTTACTAGTCGGGAAGTGGAATGTCAGAAGCTTGAACGTAGTAGGGAAACTAGAAAATTTGAAAAGGGAAATGCAAAGGCTCAATCTAGATATAGTAGGGGGTCAGTGAAGTGAAATGGAAAGAAGACAAGGATTTCTAGTCAGATGAGTATAGAGTAATATCAGCAGCAACAGCAAATATTATAACGGGAGTAAGATTCGTTATGAACGGAAAGATAGGGCAGAGAGTGAGTTACTGTGAACAGTTCAGCGATAGGGCTGTTCTTACCAGAATCGACAGGAAACCAACACCGATAACGACAGTTCAGGTATACGTACCGACATCACAATCTGAAGAACGGGAGACACAGAAATTGTATGAGGATATCGAAAGGATAATACAGCTCGTAAAGGGAAATGAAAATCTCATAGTCATGGGGGACTGGTTATCAGTCGAAGGAGAAGTAGTAGAAGAAAAGGTTACAGGAGAATATGGGCTTGGGACAACGACTGAGAGAGGAAACAGACTAACTGAGTTCTGTAATAAACTTCAGCTAGTAATAGGGAGAAGATACAGACTCAGATCACAATGTAATAGTGATGAAGAGTAGTCTGATGTTTAAGAGATTGACCAAGAAGAATCAATATGCAAAGAGGTGGAATAGGGAAGTACTAAGGGATTACGACATACGCTTGAAGTTCTTAAGGCTATAAATACAGCAATGAAGAACAGCTCGGTAGCCAGGAATGGACATCTCTGAAAAGGGCAATCACAGAAGATGGAAAGAAAAATATAGGTATAAAGAAGGTAACTGAGAAGAAAGCATGGGTAACAGAACAAATACTTCAACTGATCGATGAAGGAAGGAAGCACAAAAATTTTCAGGGTAATTCAGGAATACAGAAAAACAAGTCGTGAGGAATGAAATAAGTAGCAAGTGCAGGGGAGCTAAGACGAAATGGCTGTATGAAAAATGTGAATAAATCGAAAAAGAAATGAGTCTTGGAAGGACTGACGCAGCATATAGGAAAGTGAAAATAACCTTCAGTGTAATTAAAAACAAGCGTGATAACATTAAGAATGCATCGAGGATTCCTCTTTTAAATGCACATGAGAGAGCGGATAGATGCAAAGAGTACACTGAAGGCCTCTATGAGAAGGAAGATTTGTCTGATGTGATAGAAGAAGAAACGAGAATCGATTTAGAAGACATAGGGGACCCACAGTTTAGAATCACAATTTAGGAGAGCTTTGGAAGAATAAGGCAAACGGGATAGATAACATTTCATCAGATTTTCTAAATCATTGGAGGAAGTGGCAACAAAACGGCTATTCACGTTGGTGTGTAGAATGTACAAGTCCGGCAATATACCATATGACTTTCAGAAAAATATCATCCACACAATTCCGAAGTGCAAGAGCTGACAAGTGCGAGAAATATCGCACAATTAGCTTAACAGCTCATCCATCCAAGTTGCTGACAAGAATAATACACAGAAGAGTGGAAAAGAAAATTGAGGATGTGTTAAATGACGATCAGTTTGGCTTCAGGAAAGGTAAAGGCACCAGAAAGGCAATCCTGACGTTGCGGTTGATAACGGAAGCAAGACACATTCATACGATTTGTCAACCTGGAATAATCGTTCGACAATGTAAAACGGTGCAAGACGTTTGAAATTCTGAGAAAAAGAGGGGTAAGCCATAGGGAGAGACAGGTAGTATACAATATGTACAAGAGACAAGATGGAATAATAGACGACCAAGAACGAAGTACTCAGATTAAGAAGGGTAAGACAGACGGGGATGTAGTCTTTTGTCCCTACTGTTCAATCTGAACATCAAAGAAGCAACCATGGATATAAAAGAAAGGCTCCGGAGTGGAATTGAAATTCAAGGTAAAAGGATATCGATGATACTATTTGCTGATGACATTGCTAGTCAAAGTGAAGAAGAATTGCATGATCTGCTGAATTGAACGAACAGTCTAATCAGTACAGCATATGAATTGAGAGTAAATCGAAGAAAGACGAAAGTAATGAGAACTGGTATAAATGAGAACAGCGTGAAACTTAACATCGGGATAGATGGTCACGAAGTAGATGGAGTTAAGGAATTCCACTACCTAGGCATCAAAATAATCAACGACGGACAGAGCAAGGAAGACATCAAAAGCAGACTAGCACTGGCAAGAAGGGCATTCTGGCCAAGAGAAGTCTACTAGTGCCAAACATAGCTCTTAGTTTGACGAGGAAATTTCTTAGTTTGTAAGTTTGGAGCACAGCACTGTATGGTAGTGAAACATGGAGTGTGGGAAAACCGGAACAGAAGCACTGGAGATGTGGTGCTACACTCCAATGATGCAAATTAGATGGACTGATAAGGTAAGGAATGAGGAGGTTCTGCACAGAATAAGAGGAAAGAAATGAGTGGAAAACACTCACAAAGAGAAGGGTTAGGATGATAGGAAATCTACACTCCTGGAAATTGAAATAAGAACACCGTGAATTCATTGTCCCAGGATGGGGAAACTTTATTGACACATTCCTGGGGTCAGATACATCACATGATCACACTGACAGAACCACAGGCACATAGACACAGGCAACAGAGCATGCACAATGTCGGCACTAGTACAGTGTATATCCACCTTTCGCAGCAATGCAGGCTGCTATTCTCCCATGGAGACGATCGTAGAGATGCTGGATGTAGTCCTGTGGAACGGCTTGCCATACCATTTCCACCTGGCGCCTCAGTTGGACCAGCGTTCGTGCTGGACGTGCAGACCGCGTGAGACGACGTTTCATCCAGTCCCAAACATGCTCAATGGGGGACAGATCCGGAGATCTTGCTGGCCAGGGTAGTTGACTTACACCTTCTAGAGCACGTTGGGTGGCACGGGATACATGCGGACGTGCATTGTCCTGTTGGAACAGCAAGTTCCCTTGCCGGTCTAGGAATGGTAGAACGATGGGTTCGATGACGGTTTGGATGTACCGTGCACTATTCAGTGTCCCCTCGACGATCACCAGTGGTGTACGGCCAGTGTAGGAGATCGCTCCCCACACCATGATGCCGGGTGTTGGCCCTGTGTGTCTCGGTCGTATGCAGTCCTGATTGTGGCGCTCACCTGCACGGCGCCAAACACGCATACGACCATCATTGGCACCAAGGCAGAAGCGACTCTCATCGCTGAAGACGACACGTCTCCATTCGTCCCTCCATTCACGCCTGTCGCGACACCACTGGAGGCGGGCTGCACGATGTTGGGGCGTGAGCGGAAGACGGCCTAACGGTGTGCGGGACCGTAGCCCAGCTTCATGGAGACGGTTGCGAATGGTCCTCGCCAATACCCCAGGAGCAACAGTGTCCCTAATTTGCTGGGAAGTGGCGGTGCGGTCCCCTACGGCACTGCGTAGGATCCTACGGTCTTGGCGTGCATCCGTGCGTCGCTGCGGTCCGGTCCCAGGTCGACGGGCACGTGCACCTTCCGCCGACCACTGGCGACAACATCGATGTACTGTGGAGACCTCACGCCCCACGTGTTGAGCAATTCGGCGGTACGTCCACCCGGCCTCCCGCATGCCCACTATACGCCCTCGCTCAAAGTCCGTCAACTGCACATACGGTTCACGTCCACTCTGTCGCGGCATGCTACCAGTGTTAAAGACTGCGATGGAGCTCCGTATGCCACGGCAAACTGGCTGACACTGACGGCGGCGGTGCACAAATGCTGCGCAGCTAGCGCCATTCGACGGCCAACACCGCGGTTCCTGGTGTGTCCGCTGTGCCGTGCGTGTGATCATTGCTTGTACAGCCCTCTCGCAGTGTCCGGAGCAAGTATGGTGGGTCTGACACACCGGTGTCAATGTGTTCTTTTTTCCATTTCCAGGAGTGTATTTAGACGACAGGGAAACCGGTTCCATGGTACTATAGGAAGCTGTAGAGATCACAAATTGTAAATGAAAACAGAGATTGGAATACATCCAGCAAATAATTGAGGACGCAGGTTGCAAGTTCTACTCTGAGATGAAGAGGTTGGCACAGGAGAGCAGTTCGTGGCTGGCCCCATCAAACCAGCCAGAAGACTGATAACAAAAAAGGAGGTTTCGGAGGAGACGTAGTGGACGAAATTTTGGTAAGGATCCCATGTACCGAAATTTTGGTAAGGATCTCATGTACCGTCTAAATGCAAAATCAGTTTGAGGGTCCAACGACTTTCAGATCTCCCGACAACGAGCTCTGAGCATAGCGCTGGAGGAGCACATGGCATGACCAATGTTTAGAGTATTTGTCATCGGGTTCTCTTCCACGTGACGAAGAACCTCCTCCTCAAAGTCAGCAGCGCATCCGTGGAGCATCACAGCCATCCCTCCTAGTTTCGAACGTACCAATCTCTCGCAGTCGTTGTCGCACTCTCACGACGAGACTGTCCAAGGCGCCCTATTCTCAGCCTGGTGTGCGTAGTGGGAGATTTGAAAGTGATCCCATCTTCAAACATTTTATGTCCAAACGGTACGTTTCGGAACATTGTTTCCTCATCAAAACATTGTCTATTAAGTCCCCTGTAGAAGCCCTAAAAGCCTGTAATAGGAATTTTGAATCACCCGGTATATCTGCCATCCACGTTCAGCTAGACTCGACACACAGTTCGGTAAGAGCTATTGCTGTTTCCAGAAGTATAGTGTGTATGTATTACAGTCGCATCTGTTTACTTCCATATCATCTACAATCCTAGCACCGTATTTTTTTCTGCTATGCACATTAAATAAAATTTTGTTGGAAGTCCCGAAATAATGTAGGAGCAAAGACCAGCAACTTGGTTTACTAAATTCTATTTCTTCTTCAGTTTCTGTCACAGTTGCCTTCAAAAAATTTAATTTGTGTTGACTATTTCCGGACTACATTTTCCATTCTCAAACCATACCCTTCGCTATAAAAGTTAATGTACGTATGAGTGGACTGGTGAAAATGCGTGTTAACATTAATTACTATGAAGGCTATCGCTTGAGACTGGACAGTCTAGTCGGACACTATTCACCACTAATAAAATTTTTGGAACAAACTGTGACGGAAACTGAAGAAAAAATAAAATTTAAAGCTTCGTTATTTACTGTTCTTTCTGCTGTTGCGACTTCAGTGACCAGACCAACATGTATACAAATGAATGACTTTGAACTTACATTAAACTGCAAGGCCCTTTCAGCAGCCTCGATGTCTTCTGATGAATTGGTGGCCGGCTGGTAGAAGTTTGAGTTGAGCGTAATACTGAGTTGCCCTAAAAAGAAGGACAAAAGTTAGGTAACACTGTTTGTTTGTTTTCAAACAAAGACTCCACACACACACACACACACACACACACACACACACACACACAATGAATAACATGAAACTGAATGCAAATGAGTTTACAGAGGAAACTTCGTTTCGTGATTCGTCCATGCGCTTGCCACCATATTTCCAAAAGTACAAACACTTACCACACACTTCGTGTAGATTAAGACAGGCTTCGGACAGTTATACGAGATGTGTCCCAAGCCTATAGGTCTAAAATTACACAGATGTAAAGCTTTCTAAAGTGAGTCGTTTGAGATAAGACATAATGATCGCAAATGAGCATTTCAAGCAGCTCGGGACCTTGAATGAGCCTTACGGGAACAATGTTTTATGTTTCATAAACAGCAGTTGATTGTCATAACGACGTTGTTAGAAAACAGTTGAAAGTTACATGAGACCAAATATGGGTAGGTGGGAAATTATTCAGCAGGCCAAATAATGCGCTTTCGTTATTATAAAGACCTTTGTCTGAATGGACGCGCTATTTGGTGCTTCAGCTCTTTTCTGATAGCAGGTCTCGGAGCCTCCCGCTTTAGTTCACTTTACAGAAGTTGGAATAATGTTACTAGTCACTATTTTACTATTTTCCAAATAATCATCCTTAATGACCAGCTGTACCTAAAAAAAAACCGTCACTTATCCTACTGAAGAAAAGATTTTATTTGTGCTCTTCCTCCTTCACCGACACATTATGTTGATTGCATATTTTTTCTGTGCTTTTCCACTTTCGCTTATCTAATATTTTGAGAGTTGTTTGCCTATGGGTTTTAATCCTAGTTACTGTTTATCCGACGATTATCAGTATTTTAAATGTAGTGCCGATCTCTCAATCTCCCTCAGGTTACCGAGCGAGGTGGCGCAGTGCTTAGCACACTGGACTTGCAGTCGGGAGGACGACGGTTCAAACACGCGTCCGGGCATCCAGATTTAGATTTTCTATGCTTTACCTAAGTCGCTCCAGGCAAATGCCGGGCTGGTTTCTTTCAAAGGGCACGATTTCCTTCCCCATCCTTTTCACAATCCGAGATTGTGATCCATCTCTAACGACCTGGATGTCAATGGGACGTCAGATCCAATCTTCCTTCATTCCTTCTTTCTTTCCTTCCTCCTCTCAGGTTACTACGCTGCTGAGCTTTCCGCATCCTGTTTTCAATCTCTATATCTCCTAGTCTATCACGCATTCTTCCGTTTACCGTTTCAGGGGTCCTAAGCAGCGGCATCTTCCTTCGGATATTCCCACCAACACTGCTTTCACTTGAGACGAATCCGTCGGATCCCTTATATACTCGTGTCTTTCTACTTTTCTTGACTGTTTGTTTACTTTGCCTCCTGATACCTGTTTGTGAAGATAGTAACCCTCTCGAAAGAGGTTACATTTTCATGATCAATAAAAGTGTGGGGCTGCAGTCCTCATCTCTATCCCAAGCCAGATAATACGGCCTTTCAGTCCATCAGCAGGTAGCAAAGCAGAGAAATAAATAAGGTAGACATAAGACAGTGACGATCGGTTTTCTACCCCGTGATGAAACGTGCCCGCCCATTTCTGGCTAACTCGTTTCATGAAAATCAACCTCTGTTTCCGTTTAAGTTTAATTTCCGCCAATCATTTTACTGTGAGAACAAGCAGATATCAATCAGAGCAGAAGTAATTACGATCTAACATGTAAATAGTACCCTCATCTTGGCATTTTCTGTGTTTTTGATGAACCTCTTAATATGGCCATTTCACAGTGTAATGAAAGTTACGCCATTCGGCGCCTATGGACTGTGCGTGTCAGTTCTCTGTGGCTTATTTCTGAAGTCTGCCGGAAAACGTGGGGCCCTGGAGTGCCGCCTCCAGCGCACGCCACATGGCAGCTGAGGGGGCGGTGACGAGTTATCTCGCCTTTGTCGGCTGGGCATAAAATTTTCTGGACAATAGCAACTTTGAAAAGGATATCTCCGGCCACACATTTAGGGTCGATTGTATGGTGTCTTTGACGTTACGCGTCTGAAGTATGCTCCCACGCGATGGCAAAGCAACAATTTGACGCCACGCACGGCCGTTGCACATTTCAAACGTTCGAGACGCGCTCTTTTGTTTTTTCGTTGAGCTGGTCACCAAGCTTAAAATTTCACTACGAATGAGGAATTCGTAAGGATAGTCTCCGCTGGTTCGTAGGGCGATCTCTGGTCGCACGCCTCTATTGGCCGATGGAAATATTGCCACGGTGTTTCCTTGGGTACACAGAAGAGAGTGGGTATTCCAGATGACAATTGCCTCTCGTCTGAGAGCTCAACTAATAAAAAGGCATGGCAAGGCAGGAATCGGGTCCCGACTATTGCGTGGTGCGAACTAGTATCTCGTTCCGGTGTCTGACTTCTACTGAGGCTAGATGTTGTTGTTGTTGTGGTCTTCAGTCCTGAGACTGGTTTGATGCAGCTCTCCATGCTACTCTATCCTGTGCAAGCTTCTTCATCTCCCAGTACCTACTGCAACCTACATCCTTCTGAATCTACTTAGTGTATTCATCTCTTGGTCTCCCTATACGATTTTTACCCTCCACGCTGCCCTCCAATGCTAAATTTGCGATCCCTTGATGCCTCAAAACATGTCCTACCAACCGATCCCTTCTTCTAGTCAAGTTGTGCCACAAACTTCTCTTCTCCCCAATCCTATTCAATACCTCCTCATTAGTTACGTGATCTACCCACCTTATCTTCAGCATTCTTCTGTAGCACCACATTTCAAAAGCTTCTATTCTCTTCTTGTCCAAACTGGTTATCGTCCATGTTTCACTTCCATACATGGCTACACTCCATACAAATACTTTCAGAAACGACTTCCTGACACTTAAATCTATATTTGATGTTAACAAATTTCTCTTCTTCAGAAACGATTTCCTTGCCATTGCCAGTCTACATTTTATATCCTCTCTACTTCGACCATCATCAGTTATTTTACTCCCTAAATAGCAAAACTCCTTTACTACTTTAAGTGTCTCATTTCCTAATCTAATCCCCTCAGCATCACCCGATTTAATTTGACTACATTCCATTATCCTCGTTTTGCTTTTGTTGATGTTCATCTTATATCCTCCTTTCAAGACACTGTCCATTCCGTTCAACTGCTCTTCCAAGTCCTTTGCTGTCTCTGACAGAATTACAACATCGGCGAACCTCAAAGTTTTTACTTCTTCTCCATGAATTTTAATACCTACTCCAAATTTTTCTTTTGTTTCCTTTACTGCTTGCTCAATATAGAGATTGAATAACATCGGGGAGAGGCTACAAGCCTGTCTCACTCCCTTCCCAACCACTGCTTCCCCTTCGTGCCCCTCGACTCTTATAACTGCCATCTGGTTTCTGTACAAATTGTAAATAGCCTTTCGCTCCCTGTATTTTACCCCTGCCACCTTCAGAATTTGAAAGAGAGTATTCCAGTTAACGTTGTCAAAAGCTTTCTCTAAGTCTACAAATGCTAGAAACGTAGGTTTGCCTTTTCTTAATCTTTCTTCTAAGATAAGTCGTAAGGTTAGTATTGCCTCACGTGTTCCAACATTTCTACGGAATCCAAACTGATCTTCCCCGAGGTTGGCTTCTACCAGTTTTTCCATTCGTCTGTAAAGAATTCGCGTTAGTATTTTGCAGCTGTGACTTATTAACCTGATAGTTCGGTAATTTTCTCATCTGTCAACACCTGCTTTCTGGAATTATTATATTCTTCTTGAAGTCTGTGTGTATTTCGCCTGTCTCATACATCTTGCTCACCAGATGGTAGAGTTTTGTCATGACTGGCTCTCCCAAGGCCATCAGTAGTTCTAATGGAATGTTGTCTACTCCCGGGGCCTTGTTTCGACTCAGCTCTTTCAGTGCTCTGTCAAACTCTTCACGCAGTATCTTATCTCCCATTTCATCTTCATCTACATCCTCTTCCATTTCCATAATACTGTCCTCAAGTACATCGCCCTTGTATAAACCCTCTATATACTCCTTCCACCTTTCTGCCTTCCCTTCTTTGCTTAGAACTGGGTTGCCATCTGAGCTCTTGATATTCATACAAGTGGTTCTCTTCTCTCCAAAGGTCTCTTTAATTTTCCTGTAGGCAGTATCTATCTTACCCCTAGTGAGACAAGCCTCTACATCCTTACATTTGTCCTCTAGCCATCCCTGCTTAGCCATTTTGCACTTTCTGTCGATCTCATTTTTGAGACGTTTGTATACCCTTTTGCCTGCTTCATTTACTGCATTTTTATATTTTCTGCTTTCATCAATTAAATTCAATATTTCTTCTGTTACCCAAGGATTTCTATTAGCCCTCGTCTTTTTACCTACTTGATCGTCTGCTGCCTTCACTACTTCATCCCTCAGAGCTACCCATTCTTCTTCTACTCTATTTCTTTCCCCCATTCCTGTCAATTGTTCCCTTATGCTCTCCCTGAAACTCTCTACAACCTCTGGTTCTTTCAGTTTATCCAGGTCCCATCTCCTTAAATTCCCACCTTTTTGCAGGTTCTTCAGTTTCAATCTGCAGTTCATAACCAATAGATTGTGGTCAGAATCCACATCTGCCCCTGGAAATGTCTTACAATTTAAAACCTGGTTCCTAAATCTCTGTCTTACCATTATATAATCTATCTGATACCTATTAGTATCTCCAGGATTCTTCCAGGTATACAACCTTCTTTTCTGATTCTTTAACCAAGTGTTAGCTATGATTAAGTTATGCTCTGTGCAAAATTCTACAAGGCGGCTTCCTCTTTCATTTCTTCCCCCCAATCCATATTCACCTACTATGTTTCCTTCTCTCCCTTTTCCTACTGACGAATTCCAGTCACCCATGACTATTAAATTTTCGTCTCCCTTCACTACCTGAATAATTTCTTTTATCTCGTCATACATTTCATCAATTTCTTCATCGTCTGCAGAGCTAGTTGGCATATAAACTTGTACTACTGTAGTAGGCATGGGCTTTGTGTCTATCTTGGCCACAATAATGCGTTCACTATGCTGTTTGTAGTAGCTAACCCGCACTCCTATTTTTTTATTCATTATTAAACCTACTCCTGCATTACCCCTATTTGATTTTTTATTTATAACCCTGTAATCACCTGACCAAAAGTCTTGTTCCTCCTGCCACCGAACTTCACTAATTCCCACTATATCTAACTTTAACCTATCCATTTCCCTTTTTAAATTTCCTAACCTACCTGACCGATTAAGGGATCTGACATTCCACGCTCCGATCCGTAGAATGCCAGTTTTCTTTCTCCTAGATAAGACGTAGTTCATCAGGCCTCGTGTGATCTCTAGGGACGTCATCGTAACGTTTTATTTCACTTGACGTCGTATTCAT
Source organism: Schistocerca nitens (assembly GCF_023898315.1). Lineage (NCBI taxonomy): Eukaryota > Metazoa > Arthropoda > Insecta > Orthoptera > Acrididae > Schistocerca > Schistocerca nitens. The sequence goes on along the minus strand of NC_064621.1, from coordinate 276,208,548 downwards.
AACTTCTATTTTAGTTTCTTCATTACATTCACTATTGGCGAGTGGTCTCTTATTTGGATCGGGGGGGTGGGGGGGGGGGGGGGGGGGGGAGGAGGACGCACGGTGCTCACTACCGTGCCAAGTGCATATATTAATTCCTGTGTGTATGTAAATAGTGCTCCTCATCCTGCGTAACGCAGTTATTCCTGCCATGTCGATTAAAGTTGATTCGGTCACGATCCCTGCATGTAACGCCTCTTGTATGGTATGGAGCTCGTAAGGAACTGCTCGACCATTTGAACGCATTTTTTTTTAATCTCTAAGCACAATTCTATGGTAGCGTTTTGTAAATCACGAGTGAGTCCTTCCCATGATTTCATATGACTGTTATAGCCACCATATTCAGTGCTTAACGGTCCCTGTCCATAGCTATGTGAGGTCTGTCGGGTCTTGGTTTAGCTATGGTTTTCCTTTGCGTTTCCTCTTCACAAGTACATCATCAATAGTTGGCTTGGGCAACTGTAGAAGGTTGAAATATTCCGATGGATTTGTTATCCATGTGACATCCAGTCGAGATCTCCTCACCGAACCATTCTGCTGTTTCTGCTTTTGTACTGCAAACAGAATAATCCTGCCTCCTTTTACAGTCGCGCGTCCGCCTCTCATAACGTCTAGTGGTCAGTTGCGCAATACGTGGTGGTGCCCGGATGGTTTTTATCAGATGGTGTATACAGACAGGCCATTAGTGCCCTAATCATCGAATGGAAACCTAACAACCCTGTTGCTGTGGAGCTCATGAGCGAACTGTTGAACATGTGGCCAACGAATGCCCTTAGTGTAAATATTTTGGAATGCTTAAACTTCACAGACGTCACTCCTTCAGATATCAAACAGCAACAGATACTAAATGTGTAAGTGGGGCTGATGCTTCTATATCGAAGTTTTGTACGTCTCTTTCTATGTTAGTTTTTCCAATATGTCGTTCATTTACGATGTAAAAGATAACTGTAGTTAATAATTACAATAAATTATAGTTGCTGTTGCACAAAACATGATTCTTTGTCATGACAGGTTCTCAAGTGATCGACACCTACATGTGCACTCCGCGAGCTACCTTACGGTGTGTGGAGCTGAGAACTTTGTGTACCACTGTAATTTCCCCCTTCTCCTGAAAATTCGCGAGTGTTCCGCGGGAACAACGATTGCATGTTACCCTCCGTAATATATTGGTTGGATCCTCTAGGAACGTACTCTCTCGGAACTTCAAAAGTAGATCATACCGTGATGCAGAACACCTCTCTTGCAGCGTGTACCACCGGAGTTGGTTGATCAAGTCGATGACGGTCTCGTGCTTACTAAATGAACCTGTAACGAAGCGTTCTTTTTCTTTGGAGCGTCTCTACTTCCTCTCAGTCGTTTCTAGTATGGAACCAATATTTTTTTTCTTTATTGTGATTTTAATACCTGTACAACAGGTGGGCTGGCAGCAGCACAATACGCCGCTCTTCAGCCAAAGACAGTACAACAATGATACAACAGAGAAGACGCATGAGTTGGAACAAAACGGCGGGGAAAAAACAGTAGACATATGAACATAAAAAACATGAAGCCTTTCACACTCAATGACAATCCACACTACAGACTGTTGACACGAAGCACAAACACTGAAGATGTCGATGGCACTGGTGAAAGATGGAGTGTGACGGTGAACACTGAACACTAAACACGACGGCACACACGAGACACTGATGGCGATGATCTCCGGCGCGCGAATGTCCACTTAGTGTGTGCGAGTCCGGGGACCTGCCAAGAGGGGTGATGTGGGGGAGAGGGGAGAACAAGGATGCCAATGGCTGAGGAGATGGGGGGAGGAGGAGAGGGACAGGGGAGGGGAAGCCCGGGGCAGGAGTGGGGAGAAATGGAGGAGGGAGGGAAGAGGGAGAGAAGGGAGGGTGCCCAAAGGAGCAAACACAGGAAGAGGGAGGGAGGATCAAAGTTGGTAGGAGGGGTAGATGGAGGGGAGGAGGGCATCATCAGGGAGAGGGAGCTGGCGGAAGCCACCTTGGGAGAGCGTAAGGAGGGTGGAGAGATGGAGACCGGGTGGGACGTGGGAATACAGGCGCGGCAGCGGGAGGGGAGGGGAGGAGAGGATGGGCAAGACAAGTGGGTGAGGAGGATCGAGTTTGTGGAAGGTGTACAGGATCTGTATCCTTTCAAGGAAATGGAGGAGGTGGGGGAACGGAATGAAATCGTACAGAATCCGCGTGGCGGAGGGGAGACGGATGCGATAGGGGAGGCGGAGAGCATGGCGTTTAATGATTTGAAGGGATTTATAAAAGGTAGGGGGGGGGCGGATATCCAGGCCGGATGGGCGTAACAAGGGATAGGGCGGATGAGGGATTTATAGGTGTGGAGGATGGTGGAGGGGTCCAGACCCCACGTACGGCCGGAAAGGAGCTTGAGGAGATGGAGTTCGGAGAGTGCGTTGGCTTGGATTGTCCGGAGATGGGGGGTCCAGGAGAGTCGACAGTCGAGGGTGACGCCAAGGTACTTAATGGTGGGGGTGAGGGCGATAGGACGGCCATAGATGGTAAGATAGAAATCAAGGAGCCGGAAGGAAGGAGTGGTTTTGCCTACAACGATCGCCTGGGTTTTGGAGGGATTGACCTTGAGCAACCACTGGTTGCACCAAGTGGTGAACCGGTCAAGATGGGATTGGAGAAGGTGTTGGGAGCGCTGCAGGGTGGGGGCAAGGGCAAGGAAGGCGGTGTCATCGGCAAACTGGAGAAGGTGGGCGGGGAGTGACGGCGGCGGCATGTCCGCCGTATATAAAAGGTACAGAAGGGGGGAGAGGACGGAGCCTTGGGGCACACCGGCGGAGGGAAAAAAGGTGTAGGAATCCGTGTTATGGATGGTGACGTAGGAAGGACGGTGGGAGAGAAAGGAGCCGATCAGACAGACATAGTTAATTGGAAGGGCGAAGGTTTGGAGTTTGAAGAGGAGACCGGAATGCCATACACGGTCATAAGCACGTTCGAGGTCCAGGGAGAAGAAGACTGCACAGCGACGGGAATTAAGCTGTTCGGAAAGGAGATGAGTGAGGTGAAGGAGAAGGTCGTTGGAAGAGAAGGACGGCCGAAAGCCACACTGGGTAACGGGAAGGAGGTGGTGCTGGCGGAGATGCTGGTGGATGCGGCGGGTGAGGATAGATTCCAGGACCTTGTTGAAGACCGAGGTAAGGATGATGGGACGGTAGGAGGAGACGGCGGACGGTGGTTTACCAGGTTTAAGGAACATCAGGATACGGGAGGTTTTCCACAGGTCGGGGTAGTAGCCGGTGGACAGGACCACATTGTAGAGCCTGAACAGGGTGGAGAGGAAAGAGACAGGAGCTTCACGAAGGTGACGGTAGGTGACACGATCGTGACCAAGAGCGATGTTGCGTTTCGTGCGGAGTGTAGCAATGAGATCCTGTGTAGTGATAGGGGCATTGAGTTTACGGAACCAATATCAGTGAGTAATATTTAAGTATTAGTCGAACGAATGTTTCGTATGATAGTTCCTTCGTTGATGAACTACATTTCCTGGGGATTCTTCCAGCGAAACTCACTCTGGCATTTGCCTTACTTGCGGTTAATTTTCTGTGGTCGTTTTCATTTCAAATGGCTCTACAGGGTGGTCCATTGATCGTGACCGGGCCAAATATCTCACGAAATAAGCGTCAAACGAAAAAAGTACAAAGAACGAAGCTTGTCTAGCTTGAAGGGGCAAACCAGATGGCGCTATGGTTGGCACACTAGATGGCGCTGCCATAGGTCAAACGGATATCAATTGCGTTTTTTAAAATAGGAACCCCATTTTTATTACATATTCGTGTAGTACGTAAAGAAATATGAATGTTTTAGTTGGACCACTTTTTTCGCTTTGTGATAGATGGCGCTGTAATAGTCACAAACATATCGCTCACAATTTTAGACGAACAGTTGGTAACAGGTAGGTTTTTTAAATTAAAATACAGAACGTAGGTACGTCTGAACATTTTATTTCGGTTCTTCCAATGTGATACATGTACCTTTGTGAACTTATCATTTCTGAGAACGCATGCTGTTACAGCGTGATTACCTTTAAATACCACATTAATGCAATAAATGCTCAAAATGATGTCCGTCAACCTCAATGCATTTGGCAATACGTGTAACGACATTCCTCTCAACAGCCGGCCGCGGTGGTCTAGCGGTTCTAGGCGCTCAGTCCGGAACCGCGAGACTGCTACGGTCGCAGGTTCGAATCCTGCCTCGGGCATGGAGGTGTGTGATGTGCTTAGATTAGTTAGTAAGTAGTTCTAAGTTCTAGGGGACTGATGACCATTCCTCTCAACAGCGAGTAGTTCGCCTTCCGTAATGTTCGCACATGCATTGACAATGCGCTGACGCATGTTGTCAGGCATTGCCGGTGGATCACAATAGCAAATATCCTACAACTTTCCCGAGAGGAAGAAATCCGGGGACGTCAGATCCGGTGAACGTGCGGGCCATGGTATGGTGCTTCGACGAACAATCCACCTGTCATGAAATATGCTATTCAATACTGCTTCAACCGCATGTGAGCTATGTGCCGGACATCCACCATTTTGTAAGTACAACACCATTTTGTCATGCAGTGAAACATCTTCTAGTAACATCGGTAGAACATAACGTAGGAAATCAGCATACATTGCACCATTTAGATTGCCATCGATAAAATGGGAGCCAATTATCCTTCCTCCCATAATGCCGCACCATACATTAACCCGCCAAGGTCGCTGATGTTCCACTTGTCGCAGCCATCGTGGATTTTCCGATGCCAAATAGTGCATATTATGCCGGTTTACGTTACCGCTGTTGGCGAATGAATGACGTTTCGTCACTGAATATAACGCGTGCAAAAAATTTGCCATCGCCCCGTAATTTCTCTTGTGCCCATTGGCAGAACCGTACACGACGTTCAGAGTCGTCGCCATGCAATTTCTGGTGCGTAGAAATATGGTACGGTACAAGCGATGTTGATGTAGCATTCTCAACACCGACGTTTTTGAGATTCCCGATTCTCGCGCAATTTGACTGCTACTGATGTGCGGATTAGCCGCGACAGCAGCTAAAACACCTACTTGGGCATCATCATTTGTTGCAAGTCGTGGTTGACGTTCCACATGAGGCTGATAACTTCCTGTTTCCTTAAATAATGTAACTATCCGGCGAATGGTCCGGACACTTGGATGATGTCGTCCAGGATACCGAGCAGCATACATAGCACACCTCCATTGGGCATTTTGATTACAGTAGCCATACATCAACACGATATCGACCTTTTCCGCAATTGGTTCAAAAATGGGTTCAAATGGCTCTGAGCGCTATGGGACTTAACATCTATGGTCATCAGTCCCCTAGAACTTAGAACTACTTAAACCCAACTAACCTAAGGACGTCACACAACACCCAGTCAGCAATTGGTAAACGGTCCATTTTAACACGGGTAATGTACGAGTATCACGAAGCAAATACCGTCCGCACTGGCGGAATGCTACGTGATACCACGTACTTATACGTTTGTGACTATTACAGCGCCATCTATCCAACTAAAACATTCATATTTCTTTACGTACTACACGAATATGTAATAAAAAATGGGGGGTTTTGATATCCGTTTGACCTATGGCAGCGCCATCTACAGGGCCAACAATAGCGCCATCTGGTTTCCCCCTTCAAGCTAGACGAGTTTCGTTCTTTTTAGTTTTTTCGTTTGATGCTTATTTCGTGAGATATTTGGCCCGGTCACTATCAATGGACCACCCCGTATATGCAAACTCCTAGATATTTTACGGAAGTAACTGTTTCCAGTGATTGTTCTGCAACTGTGTAATAAAAAAAATAAAGGGTTTATCTGCCTATGTATTCGCAGTGCGTTACGTTAGTATATATTGATGGTCTATTGCCACTCCCTGCATCAATCGTCGATCCTCTGAAGCTCTTCCTCCATTTCGCTACAGTTTACTAGCGTCGCGACTTCTGTGCATACAGCAGCATTATCCGCGAAAAGCCTCATGGAATTTCCTACAACATCCACTTGGTCATGTGGAAGTATTGTGAAAAGTAATGATCCTATAACACTTCCCTGGCGCACTCCCCTAGTTACTTTAACGCCTGAAGACTTCTCTCCACTCGGAATGACTTCTTTTTGCTAGAAACTCTTCTGCCCACTCAGACAGTTGGTCTGATATTCCGTGCGCTTGCATTTTGTTGATTAGGCGGCAGAGAAAAACTGTACCGAACACCTCACGGAAGTCAAAAGTCACGGTATACACCTGCCTATCTGTATCTACTGTTCTCTGGATCTTGTGGACGAACAGAGCGAACTGTATTTTCCACGATGGTTGTTTTCGGAACCCACGTTGGTTTCTACAGATGAGATTTTCGTTCTCCAGAAATGTAATACCAAAGCATCAAACATGTTCCAATGTTCTACGACAGACCAATGTCAGAGATGTAAGCCTTTAGTTTAGAGCGCGTATTCGACGACTCTTCTTGTAAACAAGAATGAACTCCGCTTTTTTCCAATCATTATGTACGTTTCACTCCTACAGAGACTTGCAGTAAACTGCTGCTAGAAAGGCGCAGATTCTTTCTCATACTCTGTGCAGAACTGTATTGGTATCCCACCAGGTCCAGTCATTCGTCTTTTGAACGATTGCAATTGCTTTTATATTCCTTGATCATGTATTTCATAACCTGTCATTCATTTAACACAAAAGTAGTCCTGTTGCGAGCCCAGTATCTGTTGCTCTGCCATCCGAATAACTAAAAATTAAATGGATCCGACATTAGTAGACCTTCATACACTCGGATGATACGTATGTATGTATGTATGTATGTATCCGAATCCCGCTCCGGCTACTGCCGGGTCTGGGTGCATAATTTTGGTAAGACTCTGCCCACGCATCCTCTTAACGTGCCCGTACCATCTTAATCTCTTTTTTTTTCGATTTCCTCTCTCATACTTCCTTGTTTACGGTTCTTTCTAATATCTACATTCCTCACTCTGTCCACTCTTATTTTTCCCTTAACTGCTCTGAGAAATTTCATTTCCCCTGCTTGCAGTCTGCTCCAGTCCCTTTCTGTCATTGTCCATGTTTCTCCTCCATAGGTGACAATAGGGAAGTGATAGCTCTTATACATAAGGATGGTACTTATTAAGCCATGTTGTCTGTGTACTGACGTCATCATCCATGGTAACCGGCTTAGCAATAAGAAAATTTTTGAAATAGTGTAAATTAAAGATTAAATCAGAGTTACGAGGTTATCAGACATTATGACTTGGGAGCATGTGGGTGGTGGAATGTGGCCTCGCGTTCTCACGGGACAAGATTATTTCAGGAGATAGCTTTCTGATACCAGCTGCATGACGCAGAGTTGGTGACATCACACTGTTAACAATTACTCATTCAAGAAGCAAAGTTCATTTTTTGTTGCTGTTGTAAGTTAGTTTTTTCTTCGCGATGAAGTACGAGAAATCCAATTCCATTGATTTTTTTCGTCTGTTCAGTTCTCGGGTTACACATGCGCTAAACACTTGTGCTCTTTGCCAATATTAGAAAACTCAATATACTCTCATTTCAGAAACGAACTGATACTTATGAACGTTCAGCAAAACTTTTAGATTGTGTTATACATATTTTACTGTTTCCTACAGTGCAAAATATCATTTTATGGGCACTTTTGTGTTCGCCCTGTGGCTAATACGGGTATGGGCTCTATAGCCAACTTCCATTACCCGGGGAAAGAATGTTGCTTTCAGCCTGCAGGTGAAGGGCCAATACTCCCCTAATCCTCTTAAATGGGCTGTTGTGGAGGCCTACGGGGCTGGCTCAAAGGCGAGTGCTTTTCCCAGGCGGCGAGGTATTTGGTGTTTTGAAGCGCCCTACAGCAGGAAGCAGCACCTTAGAGCAAACGCAGTTAACGTTAGCAGGGAAAGTCCAATATAAATGCGTGAATTCTGTTGCTGAGGCTGAGTGGCTGAAAGGGATTATTTTCAAATAACCTCGTGGGTTTGCTCGGAACTCGCGAAGTCAAGGAGTTGGCTGCTAGCCCTCTTGGGGTGCATGAGGTTAGTTTTGAGCCCGCTGGGACGTTGTCGGTGTTGCGGAGTGTACTTGAGAAGTCGGTTGTAATGGATCAGTAATTTTGTTCTTCCTACGTGAAAAGATTCGGAAAAGTTGGAAAGTACGTACCTGTGAGCGGCTTGGGAATCGGCTTACTCATTTGCCAGCCTTCAAGTTAAGTGGGCGTACACGTATTCTGAGGCCGCAAGCAGATCGTGGAGCCATGAGGTAACTGCAGATGTTGCTCAAAGAAAGAGGCTGACTTGGGGAGGTGTAATACATCTACATCATCATCATCACTTCAAGCAATAGACCTTTCTCCGTTTTGACTGTTACAGTACCAACCGCTTCCTCGGTTTCCATGACTTCTTGTCCCAAATGGTTTAAACCTTCTTATATGGAGAGGTAATCTTTGTCTATTCATCCTTTCGAGACATTCATTCCAGTTTCTCCTATTTTCTTGTATTTTACAGAGGATTTACGTACAAGGGCTTGCTGAAAAGTAATGCCTCCGAAATTTATGTGAAAACTCTTTAAAGCCTTTTAAATAAAAAAACGTTATTAACATTCTGTAGGGAGCTATAGGGGAAGATGGGTAATAAATAGCCGGCCGGAGTGGTTGAGCGGTTCTAGGCGCTACAGTCCGGAGCCGCGCGACCGCTAAGGTCGCAGGTTCGAATCCTGCCTCGGGCATGGATGTGTGTGATGTCCTTAGGTTAGTTAGGTTTAAGTAGTTCTAAGTTCTAGGGGACTGATGACCTCAGCAGTTAAGTCCCATAGTGCTCAGAACCATTGGAATTGATAATAAATAAATATTACGAAAGTAAGTGTACAATGTGCATGCCGCTAAAACTCATAAACTAGTCCCGGTACGGTGAAGGGAGTTGCATGACGTGGTAGCCTCTATTCCTCATCCATGAAGAAGGTTCCCATTTTTACCTGAAGGACGTGCTTTTGAAGATATAATGACTAGGAAGATTCACACCTCTAGAAATGTCTAGAACATTCTAGAATTTTCAATAGCATTTGAGAACATTCCAGAACATTCTAGGGTATTCGAGAGTATTTCAAAACATTCCAGAATGTTGCACAATGTTCCGGGATTCGGGCTGATTCCAAAACGTTCGGCAACATTCCGGTATATCCCAGGTAATTTTGAAACTTTCAAGAACACTCGCGAATGTTGTGGAACATTTTTGACGATTTGAAGCCTTTTTGGTATGTTCTGGAATTCGTCACTGGTGTGGATATCCATTGGTAGGGCTACATAAAGCAAGATCCGTCGTGGGTTCGACGACAGTTTCTTATCAATGACGAAGTGAGGAACCCAAAAAGTAGTGCAGTGAGTGAGTAAAAGCAAACAGTGAAGTGTGCGCAGTAAAAATGATACAGTGACTGAATGTAAACCGAAAATAAAGTGTGAAAAGTATGTCAAGTATACTTAGTGAATTTGTTGCTAAAAAGTTGATTTCAGTTATGTTTTAGACAATGCTCTAACGTAAAAGAGGAGGAGGACAACTAAACAGTACCACCTAATAAATGAAGTATTCCGCTACTACCCGACGGAAGAATATACCAGATACGTGTTAAGGGGGGTAGGACGTCAAACGGGCCGACTTGGAGCAGGAGAGGCATCACAGGACATTTTAATTTCCAGTGTCTATACTTTGACAAACAAAATTCATAAAACTTTATCAGCGTCACTAGGAAGGATTCAGATTCACACTCATTGCAGTGGAAGTTCGAAAACATAACAAAATAATTTTTTTACGTGGAAATTGCATCATTTTTTCCCTTCTAATGGCTGCATTTGTTGCTGTAGGTGCACTTTTCTTCATAAATTAGAGAGATTCTTCGATGAATTTTGCACATCATACATACCAACTCACTGGTGTATGAAACTCGAGAACTTATTTAATTTCTGAAAAAACGAATAAACTGTTATATTTTAAACTTCATGTTTAGGAAAAACACAAATTTTCTAGTTAATTACCTCAATTTTTATCACAGTTTTTAATAGATTTGGAAAATTCTAGAGTTTCATACACCTTTAAATTTGGTTTGTATGCTGTGCAAAATTCATCGAAGAATCTCTCTTACTTACGAAGAAAAGTGTACCTATAGCAACAAATGCAGCCATTAGTAAGTAAAAAAAATGATGACATTTCACATGTAAAAAAATTACTTCGTTATGTTTTCAAACATCCACTGCTATGATTGTGAATTCTGAATCCTTCCTGGTCATGCTGACAAAGTTTTATGAATTTATTTGTAAAAGTATAGACAGTGGAAATTAAAATGTCCTGTGGTGCCTCTCCTGCTCCAAGTCGGCCCGTTTGACGTCCTACCCCCCTTAATGGGAAAATGGATAACATCTGCCAATTTTGCAACGCGAAAGGATTCAGTAGAGAAACAAGAATTCTGTTACATGCATGGAATAATTCGATTACCACCACTGGAAGCACCTCAGCAGGAATTTTTACATTACATGAGCGGGGAAACTCCAGAATTAAAATTTCTTCAAAATATAAAAGCGTACAATGCCTGCTGCCAAATGTCTTCTTTCGGTATCACTTCGACCAACACTAACAGAGATGAAATCGAGTATGTATTTTACATCGAAGAACAAATCTATTACAACATACTACCACTACCAACGAAGAGCATAAATTTCTGCAAGCGTATTTCATCGAAAATAAAGAAATAGAAATTGATCAATGATGCACAAATATCAGTGGTCCAAGACAAGAAGTAGTCCGAGATGTAGAGACAATCTTACACGTACACAATCAACTGATTCACATATTCAAAACAGCAGTAGATCAAATTATTTCTGATGACTATAAATCTATAATTGGAGCCGACAAAAGACCACATGGAGAACACGAACGTCGATTTAATGCACCTCAGATAGACTAAGTCGCCATCTTAATTGTGGACAATGAAAACACGAGCCGTAACATGAAACTTCCTGGCAGGTTAAAACTGTGTGCCGGACCGAGACTCGAACTCGGGCTGTGAGGAGGGGTCGTGAGTCGTGCTTGGCTAGCTCAGCTGGTAGAGCACTTCCCCGCGAAAGGCAAAAGTACCGAGTTCCTGTCTCGGTCCGGCACACAGTGTTAATCTGCCAGGAAGTTTCAAATCGGTGCAGACTCCGCTGCAGAGTGAAAATTTCATTCTTCAGGCCGTGACATAATTGTACAACGAAAAATAGAAGGCCTGCAACGCACTGCAGACACGCCGTTCATTTGATGCCCTCCAATATTCATTAATATTTCTGCAAGGAGAGAACGATATCATTTTTACGTGAAACAAATTCAGTCTGAAAGAGGTGTAGAAACAAACAAAAGAGTCACTTCCAAGGAGCTCTATGCTTACCGCATAAAGGTCAGAGACAATGAAACATAGAATCTCATTCTCAATATTCGCCGTTTATTCCAACAGTGCCTGGAACATATGTATGTGAAAATAGAAGCGGAACTGATGCTTTACGTAAGGCTGAATCAGAAGGAACTACGCACAGAAGGTACATCCACCTTCGAGACGCAGACGTAAATAACGGGAACATTGACGACATTGGAACAATGGTAATCCTACCCTCATCGTACGTAGGAAGTCCGAGACATACGCACTAATATACTCAAGATGCCATGACCTACATAAGAAAATAAGGGCGACCTGATCTCTTCATAAAATTCACATGCAGCTCGTCGTGGCCAGAAATCAAAGAACAACTAAGATACGTACAAGCTCCCACGTATCAACACGACAAAATAGCCCGAGTTTTTCGACAAAAACGAATGAGATTTATTCAAGCCACCACAAAATACAACATCTTTGCAATCGTTAGATGCTGGATGTACATAACCGAATGGCAGAAATGAGGACTGCCTCTCTCACATAATCTCATGTTGCTACCTGACACAATGCATCCCACGGATATCGACAAAATCATCCAATTTGAATATCCCAATCCACAAGAAAATCCGGAACTGTACGATATAATAGTGAAAAACATTATTCACGAACCATGCTGGCCATTAAACCCCAATTCGTCATGTATGAGTGATGGGAAATGTACAAAAAATGCGCAAAACCATCCTTGGACGAAACACAAACCGGAGTTGATGACTATCCCAAATACAGAAGACGATGACCCAAAAACGGTGGCTTCATAACAAAATTACGAATACGAGGCAGCAACGACCTGGTAATAGATAATCAATGGGTAGTACCCTATAACACATTACCTTCCAAAATGTTCCATACACACAAACATAGACTACTGCAATTGAGAAAAATCCGTCAAACCTCACTGTAAGTATGTGAACAAAGGCAGTGACATGGCATTACTTCTAATAGTCAAAGACAGCGGACAACAAAATGAAACCGACGAGATTCTCACGTACTAAATGGGAAGCTATATCAACAGTAACGAAGCAGCATGGCGGATTTTCTGTTTTCCCATACACGAACGCGAAACAACTGTGCAACATCTAGCTGTACATTTGGAGAATGGATAGAGAGTTTACTTCACAAAAGACACCGCCGGAAGAACTGCAAGTAACCACCGCAGAACACAACATTAACAGCTTTTTATCAACTGTTGCAAATGGATCCATTCGCGAAAACTTTACGATATGTCGATGTCCCTACCTATTATGAGTGGAAAACGACAATTAAAATCTTTCAACGACGAAAGCAAGGAATTCCAGTAGAAGTTCATCCAGGAATCATGAAAACTGGCGCACTAGGTCAGTGTACACAGTACATCAGAACAACGTCGAATGTTTCTAACTCTGGATGTTGCTACACAAAATATGGGGATGAATAAGCGTCACATATCTCAGGATTGTTGATGATTACCTATGCCAGACGTACAGAGAAGCACGGCAACGCTTCGACTACTGGAAAACGACAACCACTGGGAATTAACACTACAAGAGGCCTCACTCACAGCCTAATCGGAACAAATGAGAGATTTATTCGCCATAATTCTAACAATATGTAACCCATCGAATCCAAAACAGCTATAGGACTCCTTCTAAAAGAGTGTGTGTGATGACATACTGTGTTATATCCGACAAGCTCATCCTCATGTGACCATCGAATTCAACGACGACATTTTCGATGCAGCACTCATTCGCTTAGAAAATAAATGTTTGTTGCTAAGCAACCAGACCTTAGCACAACTTGGAATGCAAGCACCACGAAAGATGCTATCACTGTGCTAAACTTCGAAATTACAAAGGAGAAAAGCTATAACATCAACGAACTACTTCAATACATTGCTCACAACAAACCACTCGCCAAAGACAATCAAAACGAAATTTACGAAGTTATCATGGACCGGATCGATAACACTGGCGGAATGATTTACTTGGACACATCAGTTAGTGCCGGGATAACGTGTCTAATAAATCTATCGCTGGCGGAAATACGTGCTACTTGCACTGGCATCATCCGGCATTGCAGCCACACTTATGGAAGGAGGACGAACTGCCTATTTCGCCCTCCAACTACCGTTGAATAAAGCCGAAGAACAATATCCAGTATGCAAAATCTCAAGAGCATCTGGGCAGGGTGCACTTCAAGACCAAGCTAAAATTATCTTCTGGGACGAGTGCGCAACGGTACATAAAAAATCGGTCGAATCCATGGACAGAACATTACAAGACCTGCGAGGAAACTCTGAAGTGATGGGAGGAGCTCTACTCATACTCTCTGGAGATTTTCTATAAACACTTCCAGCTATCCCCAAGTCAGCACCAGCAGACGAGATCAATGCATGCTTTAAAAAATAACATCTTTGGCCACACATACAAATATAGCGACTAACAAAAAATATGAGAGTTGGCAACTAAAAATAATATTGTCGACGATATCAATTTTAATATTCAAAAGAAAATTGCCAGTGAAGAGAGAATACACCAATCTATCGACACGACAGTAACATCCGATCATATCTTCTGGGTGCTTCAGACATTGTACAACGCAGTATGCAGCAAGAACGACCCGAAGTGTAATGATCAGATAAAAATAGTTGCGGAAATAGCAGAACGAAGCTCATCAACGAAATAGATGGTGGACAAAACTCTCGTTCTTGAGTATTGCCCCTCTTTGTTGGACGCTTACTAGAAAAGAGTAATAGAAGAAATAGAGCAGATCCTCGGAAGAATGACGTATTGTATCGCAGGTTCCTTTAGACACTGAAAAAGAGCCGTTATAAACCACGGAGAGGTTAACCGTTAATAGTTTGAGGGCATACTTTCTAAGAAGAGCAAGGCCACATGTTACTTCCTCCCACGAAAACCTCACAAAACGACATCTACTAGATGCCGTTTTCTTGCGACCTAAGTGACCTTACACAGGTTCATGTGAATTAATGAAGCTTGCGATTTTAACCTATGGAAGGACTCGGTTCTGAACAAATCTTCCTTATGTCCCCACTCTGCTATCGAATTCTCTTTCTAGCCAACGCCCCGGATTCCCGTTTTGGAGTTTCTGGCAGCCAGTGCTCGGCTCCTCCCCTCTGCCGCATTACTATTGCTAAGCAGTAAAGAAACACATTCTACTACACGTTTGTTTGCGTGGTCATTTTCCGCAACATCCATTGGTTATCCGTCTTGACCTGACTGTAATTACAGTCAGCTCAAGACGGATGAGCACTAGTAACAGTCTCGTTCTAGATTATCAACAAACTGGCTGGACCGTCCCGGGTGACGCCTTGGGCCTCGCAGCTCCTCACGGTTCCAAACGGGGCTCGGCACCTCACACCACTTGCTTCTGGAAAGGACTTTCCAACTTGAAAACAAAATTCTTTTGTGAAACAGTTATGCCTCGCCGCGCTCTACCGTTACATTCATCGAGTCATCCTATGTGAAGTGGTCTCCCTCACACAATCGGATCTACTTGGAGGTAGTAGTACAGTACAGTAGCTGCTCTGCAACTCACCGCGGACGATACACAAAACCGAGACAATGCTGTTCCTGACTTATACACACAGCCAAACCGGGCCTTTCGATAACTCCCCATGCCACAAGGGTGATGGCTCTTAAGTGCAGAATTGGGCCTCACTCAACTGAGGACAACAAGCTCCTCACGCGGTGCGTCATTATGGGATGATGATGATGATGATGTTTGGTTTGTGGGGCGCTCAACTGCGCGATCATCAGCGCATGTACAAAGTTCTAAGTTTTATACAGTCCAATATTTTCACCCAATCCAATGTAGCCACTGTCACGAATGATGGTGATGAAATGATGAGGACAACACAAACACCCAGTCCCCGGGCAGAGAAAATCCCCAACCCGGCCGGGAATCGAACCCGAGGACCCGTGATCCAGAGGCAGCATCGTTCTTGGATTCCGTCTTCACGAAAGTCATTGAAAGATTTCATGCAACTATAGCATAGAGAAAAGTAAGATATTAATTGACGTCCTAATTTCCACGATCACTGAATATTTCTTTCTATAAAAGTGAGCATATACACTCTAAGACAAAAAAAGATGCATCACGAAGGAATTATCTCAATGGGACGGAAGCTGCTACATGTTATGTACACGTATAGACAAACAAATGATTACGATCTCAGAAAAATTGAATGATTTATTATAGAATAAGACCGTCACGAATAGACCAAGTCAGTAACACGTTGGTCCGCCTCCGGCCCTTACAGAAGCAGTAATTTGGTAATGATCGACATAGTTGTCTGAAAATTGGAATCATTTGTTTTTCTGTACATGCACATCACATCTAACGATTTCCATGACCGAGAAGTGTCTGTCCAACAACCGACTTCCATGTATCGCTACGACGGTAAAACCAGATACATCAGAGGTAATACTGTTATTCGCAAGCGGTATTCCCAGTTTGGACAGTAACGGAGGTAACTCTAAGAGGTATCAGAAGTATCCTCTTCCAAACACGATAAGGCGGCCTTCTGAAGACACATGTACATGAGAGGAATCTTCTTTCCCTGCTTAGCTCCTGAAGTGTGCATCTTTGTCGTGTGGATAAGTCTTACGAGAGGCTTACAATAGAGTGTTGTTATATGTGTTACGAGTGATTGTAGGAATGAGAAAAACTGCTCTTTGATTTTTTAAATAAGCCAGGAACTTGCACAGTCTGTTGGTCAAGAACACGACGCCACCACCCGTTCTTCCCTAGGCAGCCAAACTGCGCAGATGAAAAGGCTGTCACTATTACCACTCAAACAAGTTACCTTCAAATACAGCAACACATCGCGACCTGCGGAGGCGGAAGTGTCTCTGTTCTTACACAGTACTGTCATAGCGGTGTTACAGTGTAGGATCGTGAAGTATAACGCCCAAACGAGCCATGGATCTCGCAGAAGTGGGGAAGCTTACGTGCCTCAGCGATATGCATAGCCGTACCGAACCTGAAACCAAATCAGAGGTGTATTTCTGGAAAGTCCAGACTAATATACGATTCCTGGAGAGGGAATCACGCTTTTCTGTTTTGCAAGAGCTGATCTAGTCTTCTACCATTAATCAAAATGGCCTTGTTATGTTGCTACTGCGAACGGCTGAAATAAAGGGGAAATTACAGCCTTTATATTTCCAGAGAGCGTGCAGGTCTATCGCACGACTTGGTGATGTCGCCATCATCTTGGATAAAATATTTCGCAGGTAAAATAGTGCCCTATTCGGATTGCAGGACAGGGATTAAACAGATGTCATCGGGAAAAACAAAACGGCTTTTCTACACATCAGAATGTTAGATCCCTGAAAGTTGGAAAATTTAAAAAGAAAAACGGGCAGGTTGAAGTTAAACGACATTTTGAAGTGTTCCACCTCGTCTGTGTTTTCACAAGTATTCATTTTATTATACCTCGCACGATTGCCCAATTTCGGCCTTACAACCCATCTCTAAACCCATTTGGTGTCAATGTATTGTACAATGATCATTTTAATAAACGGCGATACAGACGATCTGGAAGCGGGGACATAATGTGCAAGCGTCACAATTAAATCAGAAACTTACTGCGTGGAGTAACAGTCATCTTTTATAACTAATGCCACGTTATCGGACACTATATGTGTTCGCTTTCGTTTTAGAACACCAACTGTCCACAGCACATGTAGTGTCCTACAATGTGACATCTGTTATAAAGATGACTATTACTGCACGCAGCAAGCTCTTGGATTTTAATTCCGACGCTTGCATGTTATGTGCTCGCTATATCGCGTTTATTAACAGGATAATAATTGTACAACACATCGACAACTACTGCGCCTGAAAATGACCTGTAAGACCGAAACTGGCCAGTTGTACAAGGAATAATAAATTGAATACTTGAGAAAAAACAACTGAGGGGAAGACTTTAAAATATACGGCTGTGGTGCCCCACATGAAGAAAATGAGGTTGAAGTTAAATATAGTAGGGTTAGCGAAGTGCGGTGCCAGGAAGAACAAAACTTTGGCTCGGATCAGTGCAACGCTATCAAGACAAAATGAAATAGGGTGAATGTAGGGATATGTCTAATAATGAATAGGACAATAGGAACACAGTTACACAACTATGGAAAGCTTAGTGAACGCATTTCGTAGCCAAGATGAACGTGAAGCAAACACCCACCACAGAAGTACTCGTGCACGTTCAAATTCCAACTACGTATCTCCGCAGGTGATGAAAAGATTGAAAGAATTTACGATAGCATAAAAGAAATTATTCAGATAACTAACGTGGACGAAAATTGTGAAGAAGGACTGAAATTCAATAGAACGAAAAGGAAGAGAAAGAAAAATACTACGAAAATATGGACTGAGGGAAAGGAATGAAAGAGGGACCTGCCTAGTGGAACTTTGCGCAGAACATAATTTAATTATCGCTAGAGTACATGGTTTAAGAAACACATAAAAAAGTAGTATTGAGAGACCTGGAGTCACTGTACGTTTTCAGATTTATGATGCACTGGCAAACATATCGAAACCAGACATTAAACTGCATAATGTTCCTAGCGGTAGTTGTCGACTTTGACCATTGCTTGTTAACTGAAGACAAAACTGAAGCAATTAAAGGAAGGTAGGAAACTAAGGAGAAAGGACGCAAATAAACTGAAAGAATTATAGATTGTTAATTGTTTCAAAGGGAACATTGGGTAATTATTCACTGAAACTGGGGGAAGGAATACTATAAAAGACTGATAGTACTTTTGGCAGACCGTAGTGTAGGCAGCAGAGGAGCAAGTAGGGAAAAAGCCAACACCTAGCAGAAACCCTTCAGTACAGGAGATATTGAATTCTGTATAAAAAGTGAGATCGCCATAAATTACAAAATGGCAAAGCGGAAATGGCTGGAGGAGAAATGCAATGCTGTAGAAGCGTTCATGACTACGAGAACGATAATTGCCACGTATATTACAATGAAAAAGACTTTTGGAGAAGAGAGGAGTAGCTGTACGAATAGCAAAAGCTCAGATGTGAAATCAGTACTAGCAAAGAAAGGACAGCTGAAGGTGGAAAGGGTATATGGAAAGGCTATACAAGGGAAATGAACTTAGAGACAATATTATAGGAAAAGATGAGAAAGTACACGGTGATGGGAAATGTTGTACTGCGTATAGAATTTGATATTGCACTGAAAGAGTTTAGTCGGAACAAGCCACCTGGAATATAAGATCTTCCTTCAGAATTTTTGAGAGCCTTATAACATACCACTACATAACTCTTTCGCCTAGTATGCAAGGTATGTGAGACACGAGAAATTCTCTCGTACTTGAAAACAGAATATGACAACTCCAATACCAAAGACGGTTGATGCTGGCAAAAGTTAATGTTACCGAAACCAGTAAAAAGTCATGGTTGTAAAATATTGATAAGAATTATTTAGGCTCGGGGAATATCACTGTGGACGTTATTTTATTCATGCTGGACCTCATGCACCCCCTCGCCGTTAAGTATATTTGGTGAGGAACGCAACCAGCCACATTGTGGTAGCCGTGGAAATGTGGGACCGTTCGAGGCAATATTGTTGCTACAACTTATCTTATTGTTAGATAGGTTTAAGAATGGCAAACGTATGACCATTGCATTTGTAGATCTAGAAAGGATTGAAATTCTGAATTTAGTGGGGATCAAATACCAAAATGTTATTTACAACTTGCACAAAAACCAGACTCCAGTTGTAAGAATTCAAGGACATGAAAGGGAAGTAGTAATTGAGTAGGAAGTGAGGCGAAGTTTTAACCTTACTCGAGAAAGCAGTAAAGGACGCCGAGGAGAAATTTGAAACGGAAATTAAAGTCAGGGAGAAGAAACAAAAACTTGCAGGCTTGCCAACAACATAGTAATTCCCTGGCAAACAGCAAGAGCACTTTAACGAAATGGATAGCGTCTTGAAACGACATTGTAGAAAGAACATCAATAAAAGTACATAGTAAGGGTAATACTAAATGCTCAGAAATGAGACACTAAAAGCTATAGATGAGTTTTCTTATCTGGGCAGCAAAACAAGTGACAGAACAAAGTAGAGAGTGTATAAAGTTACTGGAAAAGAGCAGATGTTAACATTCAATATAAATTAATGTGTGACGAACTCTTTCCTGAAGGTATTTGTTTAGATTGTAGCCCTGTATGGAAGAGAAACGTAAACGATTAAGATGGAACAGAAGCTTTGGCAATGTGGTGCTACAAGGGAATGCTGAATATTAGATAAGTAGATCGAATTGTTAACGAGGAGGTTCGAAGTCGATCTCGTAAGAAAGGAAATTTGTAGCACAATGTGCAGAAGATGGAGTAGGTCGATAGGACAACTGCTGTGACATCAAGGTACTGACACTTTGGTAATGGATTGCAGTGTGGGAGGTAAAAACTGACTAATTTTTGGATACATTAAGCAGTTTCAAATGGATGCAGATTGCCATAGTTGTAGGAGAGGAAGAGGCTTTCACACCGGACAGATTAGCACGGAGTGCTGCGTCAATTCACTCTCAAGACTTAAGGCCACAACATCAACAAAGAAGATAAACATTTTATTATTTACTTACACATTTTGTAACTTTGCATAACATACGAAATCTCTCGTATAAATTGCAGCGCTTTGCAAGGTAAAAAGTACAGTTTCTCATAAAAAGAAAAAAAACCAGAAATAGTGTAGCATGAAAAGAGACATCAAAATAGTAAACGTAGGCAATTTATACGTAGGAAATGATGAAGTATTCTGTCTAAATAAGTTATCGTGCATTAATCCATCATTATCAATAGAATGAAGTACGAAGGTCCAGTTTTTTTTTTCAGACAGTAATGTCGGCTTGGCGACTGTGGTTGATTTCTGACAAGTGAAAGATAAGACATAACGATGGATGTAGGCTTCACATGTTTCTCTTATCAGCTCCTCCGCGAGTTATCTTGGGAAGCAAAATCGCTGTTCGAGGAAATAAGTTGTGATACGCTGCGTTAGCATGAGTGTCTTAATATAAGCACTCGATGGATTTCGAAGATATCGGGGTGAGACGGATGTCACTCTCGAAAGTCAGGTGGCTGGCGGCTGACGTCGAATACAACCTTGGCTTGTCTGCTAGCATTTCTTATCCGTCTTCGCCTGAAGTCTTTCGACTAGTCTGATTTTATTTCTAATTTCTTTCTTGCTCATAACTCTCTCACCACCCACTTGTGCTACAAAAAAGTCTTAATCTGTATTGCACAACTGAAAATGAGTTCTATACTAAGGAAACGAGCGCTGGCAGGAGATGCGGGAATCCTGAACCGCCATCCAGCGCACCTTCAACAGTTCTGTCATTAAGTGCCATGTACGTATCTACACAGTATATATGCCTGCTGAGTGCAGTGTAGTGTCGTGTTGTGTTAGTGATGTTTTTGGACAGGGGACTACCAGGCTTGATGTCCGCATCCGAGGGACACATCACCTTTTACACTGTCGAACGCCCTCGTTCCAATATACTGTGACAGCGTACGGCAACCGACGAGACTCATCAGAGTCGGGTGTATTAACTCATCACAGAAAGTAGACGGATATCACAGACACGATAATGGTGCAAATTCTGATGATCAGGAGCTAGACGCCACCATTCCCCTTGCTGGCCAGACGCTGGCGGTGAAAACTTCTTCCACCACCGGTATTCGAACTGACTACTCCCGACACGGTCCCAGCACACTGGCTTGGGTTAGCGGCTCGGCTGCAGGGACAGGTAAGATACACAACGGCTGGCATCTTTTCCTTCTATTGCCTCCTTTATGCCACGCCGGTGCATTGTGTCCAACCAACCAATCCGCTTCTGGTGAGAGCTCTCGAACTTCATTTGTTTTATCGAACAAGTCTCCACTACGCCCTTGATCGTCCGCTGTCTTTCTATATTTGAACTTTCATTTGTTCATCTCTTTTACTTAGCTGTTCCTATACGGCCCACGTTTTGATACCCCCAAAATTAAAAAAAAAAAAAAAAAAAAAAAAGGAATACGATCAGAGATTCATTTTTAAGTGCCGGCGAGACCGATGTCATTAGATCAGGAGCGGCAGCTCATTTTAAAATTAAAACACAATGAAATCATCTACGTTCTTGTTGAAGGAACCATGACCTGAAGTGGTATTGGGAAGCTACAGGAAACCTAAATCTGTGTAACTGAACTAAGGTCCGAACATCACACCTTCTCAGTGCCAAACTTTTGTCGAAAGCTCTGCACACAGTAAAATTTCGTGATCCGCTCGCCCCTGTGCGAATAGGTGGTAGCAGGTCTGCTAAATGCTTTCCAAGTGCTTGTAACTAACTGCAAGCGAATATCACAAACGGAAAAAACACACATAATCAGAATGTACTTAAATCACTTCACGTTGCATTGTGCCGTTAGAAGATAAATTGATTGTTAGTCACCCTTCATGGCAGCTGAAGCGTTTCTCCTCCTCAAGTGCTGCTCGCTCTTCAATCTAAGGGCAAAACAGCATATTTTGCTGGCACACGGACCGCAACCGGAACTCCTAACAATGGGGTCGAACCAAGAGAAGTTCTTCAATATGTGGCACAAATATGAATCGAACTACGAAACAGAACAGTTTTTTTTAACACGTATGTTTTATTTCCTTATGTTTTATTTCCTCCTCCTTCCCCCACCCCTTTCCTTCAGCGCTTAGTGATACCTGAAGTATTGTTGTTACAGAAGCTTGTAATAATTCCAATTTTAAATAAAGCAGGTACTGAGACGTGTGCATATTACCAAACTATCGGTTTAACACGTCAAGAATACAAAATACTGACACGAGTTATTTACATAAGCCTGGAAAAACTGGTATAAGCCTACCTCGGGGAAGATGTGTGTGTGTGAAATCTTATGGGACTTAACTGCTAAGGTCATCAGTCCCTAAGCTTACACACTACTCAACCTAAATATCCTAAGGACAAACACACACACCCATGCCCGAGGGAGGACTCGAATCTCCGCCGGGATCAGCCGCACAGTCCATGATTTCAGCGCCTTAGACCGCTCGGCTAATCCCGCGCGGCGGGGAAGATCTGTTTGGGTTCCAGAGGAATATAGAAACGTAAGGGTCAATACTGACACTATGACTTTTCTTAGAAGATAGATTAAAGAAAGACATATCTACATATTTATCATTTTAGGCATAAAGAAAGTTTTTGTCAGTCTTGACTGGAATACTTTCGGTTGCAGGGATAAAATACAGCGAGGGAAATGTTATTACTGTTACTACAGAAACCAGACTGCAGGTATACGAGCGGAAGTACACGAAAAGGAAGCAGTAATTAAGAAGGGCGTCGGGGTTGTAACCTATCCCCGATGCTAGTCCATCTATACACTGAGCAAACAATAAAGGAAGCCAAAGATAAATTTGGAGAAGGAGCACAGTTCATGGAGAGGACATAAAAACGTTGAGGTTCGCGGATGACACCGTAATTCTATAAGAGACAGAAAAGGACTAGGAAGAAAAGTTCTAAGGAAACGATAGTGTCTTCAGAAGAGGTTATAAGATAAACATCAACAAATGTAAAACAAAGGTATTAGAATGTTGTCGAATTACATCGGCCGATGCTGGGAAAATCAGATTAAGAAACGAGACACTAAAAGTAATATATAAGTTTTGCCATTTGAGCAGCAAAATAACGGATGGTGGCCGAAGTAAAGAGGATGCAGGGCGGCTACAACGCAGAAAGCGTTTTTGAAAAAGATGAATTGGTTATCATCGAATATACATTTACCTGAGTGTTAGTAAGTCATTTTGGAAAGTATCTGTCTGAAGAGTAGCACTGTACAGAAATGAAATGTGGGCAATAAGCAGTTCATACAAGAAGAGAGCAGAAGCCTTTGAAACATGATGTTGCAGAAGAATATCGAAGATTCGGTGGGTAGATCGCATAACTAATGAGGAGTTAATCGAACTGGGAAGAAAAGAAATTTATGGCACAACTCGACTAAAAGAAGCAATCGGTTGATAGGACACATTCTGAGACATCAAGAATTGTCAGTATGGCGCTGGAGAGAAGTGTGTGTGTGGAGGCCGGGGTAGAAATTATAGAGAGAGAACAAATGACGAACACAATAAACAGGTTCATATAGATATTGGTTGCAATAGTTATTTGGAGACGAAAAGGCTTGCACAGGATGCACTAAGGGGACAGCTGCGTCCAACTAGTCTTCAGACTAAAGACCGCCGCAACAACAGTTGTTAGCGTTCGTCGCCATTTAACGTACTGAATGCTGTCACATCCATTCTAGCAGAAACAAAACGATTCTAGAACACGTAAACTCACAGTCCGTATCTTATCGCGCCGTTCCACAGTTCCGACATATATGTCACAGCATCAACCAATAGCAGCTCGGTAGGCTGGCGCCCTACTTAATTTTTCTAAGAATCTCGTGAGCTTTCTGACTGCTGTCGGGAATGGCAGGCATTCCTCTTTATACGGGCGAAGCAGCAGAGCCTACAACTTTCCATTGGGGTGGTGGGGAGGGGGGATTGCGGTGGGAGGGGGGAGGGGAGGCGAGAGGTGTGACAGGTCCAATCAGCGCGCGGCATTTCCGACCCGCTGTCAAATGTCGAGTATCGTCATGTGCCCCCGCACGGAATCTGTCCACAGCCAATGCCACTGTCCCACTTAGCGTGTACCTCTGAACGCTCTTCAATTTACTACATTGTCATTGACTCGAGGAAGCCTCATTTACAGTTGAACACCAGTTGTGGAGCAAGACAAAATTCTAATCTTTTCGAACTGTTTTGCCATCATTCTACAGGAAATGTTTGCTAGCCACTTTGTTTAACGTGATGCGTGTATTCGACAACGGGGTGAACTGTATGTTCTACTCAGATGTATTTACAGGGACTAGGCACTTCATTTTTAATTGGCGATATACTAAAGGAATAACAACAAATTTTAGTAATATCTGTTACTGATATTTAATCTATCTTTCAGCTGTTATATAACAGAATCCGAAACGGATGCGTAAAATTCAAATAATGATGTCGACTTATTAAAAAGTATTATTCAAATACGCAGTCTTACCCTTTCGTGAGGTAAGAGCGTGCATCTACAAAAATAAATCTGCATATTATCATTAAAATGAGAAAAAATAGGTTGTAGAATCTCGTAACTCCTTTCTCATCATAGTAGTTGCGGTTAACATAGCATAAAACAAAGTAAAAATTATAGACTCCTACGAATATATTGCACAGTAAATAGCATTTAACAGAGGTCACGAATTAAGTGGCCGGAACCCAAATAATACCCCTTGCACTTCAGACATTAAAGTCAGTCTTCTTTTGGTGGATTATTGTGGTTTATCATTCGATTTGTTGTTTGGCTGGGGTCCCACATACTATTTCTGGGTTCTTCCCTTACCACTGTCTTTGTGGCGATATTTTCTTCCTGGAAAAGGACTTACTTCTTTTAGGTGACGAAGGTATTTGATCGTTGTTGTTATTCGTTTCTAGATTGCTGTGAACTGTGGGTCTGGAGAGATTTAGCTTCAACTGTGGATCTACGTGTTGCAAACCGGAAAGTTGTGCAGTTTTACCCAACTTGCCGTTTTGCAACAGGTAGATTTGCACCGTACAACAATGATGACAGTTGTTATCTGCACCTGGAAATGCTTTATAGAAATGTTGTAATAATGTATATCCAGAATGAAAATACAGGATGGTATAAACTTCCTAAACTCATTGTTTGAGCTATAGCTCACTTTTACAAGATAAAATTTTATGTGAAAACAACTTATAATCGTTTTTACTGTATTTCTCAGCAATTAGCAACAGGACACAAATACAAACTACAGCGACAAAGAGTCAACCGCAGTGATAGTGTATGTAGTGTATACAGGGTGAAGAAAAATTCGCACACTCGGACTTCGCATTGCGATGTTATGTTAACCGGAGACCTAAAATGATGGAGTGGCTCCGTCCCCGCCGCAGCCGCAGTGGTCCACAACACCACGACGACTAACGCAGTCCACTTCGCTCCTCCGCCGCCCCACACCGAACCACTCTTTCAGGGTTATTGTGCGGTTCAGCCCCCGGTGGACCCCCCAGGGAACGACACACACCAGACAAGTGTAACCCCTATGTTTGCGTGGTAGAGTAACGGTGGTGTACGCGTACGTGGAGAACTTTTTTGCGCAGCAATCGCCGACATAGTGTAGCTGAGGCGGAATAAGGGGAACCAGCCCGTATTCGCCGAGGCAGACGGAAAACCGCCTAAAAACCATCCACAGACTGGCCGGCTCACCAGACTTCGACACAAGTCCGCCGGGCGGATTCGTGCCGGGGACCAGGCGCTCCTTCCCGCCCGGGAAGCCGTGCGTTATACCGCACGCCATATACTGGCAATTCAAATCTGTCTGGCAGAAAATTTCCTTCTGCACATATTTCAGGTAGTAAATGCACGTTAAATTCAAATAATTTGGCAATACTGTAATCACGTGTACAGCAACTACCCATTTCAGAAGGAGACCTTTTACATATCGTGAACTTGAATTGTTTCAGACCACTGCATCTACTAGATTCCAAACCAAAACAAGGTTCCGATCGACGGGGTCTGACCAGCAAGGGAAGCTCGCCATATTGTGCATTAAGCACGACGCAACTCCTTCACATCTGCGGCTGCCGTATGAGGACATGTAATGGACCAGCGGCGGCTACTGTGTAAGAGCTCAAGAGCACGTGAACACCTTAATTTTCGACACCTTGCGGATTTATTGGTTGTTTTTCTTTGAATGCTGTTATAGGTAACATAGACGCTGCAATCTGAAAGATACAGCACTTAAATCTACCACACTACTTCTCCTCTAGACTCTGTCAAATTATGCAACAGGGTCGTGAGCATACCTTCAGTTGTGCACGTTTTAAGAGCTTTTGCGCATGCGGTACTCGCGTGACGTAATTGCCATACGGGCCAAATTTTTATGGATTTGATAAACGTTGTGCACGGTTCACGACGTGTACATCTAGCCCTTGCCACTCAACTAGAAGTGTACATCAGTGCCACCAGGTGGTAGCACACTGCAGCTGATTTTTATCCCCATTCGTTCGGCATAAATCCTGCTAGATGATAGCACATTCCTCAGATATGCTAATTCACTCACTATTAGTAAAATTGCATTAGGCGTCAGTATATGTTAAAGTAGCAGACACTAAACTTATTTTGTGCGTTTCTGAATGAATTATAATATATTATGAATTTTATCATACAGTAATCCATTTGAGGAGCTGAAAATCATAAGGGCCTAAAGCATGTCACTGTCGATTGTGAGATTGTACCATTTATTCACGCTTCTGAAATCCGTTGATGTAATGGTGAGTCAGGTTTATCTGTTCTGTAGGCCCACAGTGCATATATGAAAATTCACAAAAAGCTGTATCACCGGTTTCTCCGATATTCGCTTAAATGCGGGACTGATGGGGGATTGCTTCAGGCCCTTATGGATACCAGAGCCTCATTTGTATTCTAGTCAAGTGACCATGTTGATAGCCATTATGAGTTTCATCATTTCCACAAACGGCACTTTTTGTTTGGAGTTAGTTGTTTACTGTGCAGTGCAAACAGGAACTAAATTGCACCTATTAATGCAAACAGAAAAGTAAAGCTGTGACAATAGGTCGTGAGTTGTGCTTGTGTAGCGCAGTCGGTAGAGCACTTTCCCGCGAAAGGCCAAGGCCCCGCGTTTGCGTCTCGATCCGGCACACAGTTTTAATCCCCCAGGAAGTTTGATAACAGCGCACACTCCGCTGCAAAGTGAAAATCTAATTCTAGGAACAGAAAAGTAATTTACCAGGAAAAGTTACACGCTAAGGAACTAGGGCTTCCCAGAAAACATACTTTGATTGAGAGTGTAACGAAATGAAATAAGCATGACTTCAAGCGAACATTTAGTAAGGAAGTGTACAGTTAACACAAGTTGTTGTATGGGTGAAGCGTAAGAATATCTGATTTTCAGCATGGAAGTAAATTCGTGAATGTCTCCTAGGGATCTTGAACATTTTTCCGAGTAACTGGGAAGCATATTACACGGTTATTGCCCTAAAATGTACTTAGTTATGTACAAAACAACAAAATTCCACAAAACAATTCTTCCTTTTGTCAGATAAGTTATACATCTTATGATTATTATTAATGTTGTTATTATTACTGGCAGTGGTTGTAGTTGTATAAATTTGTTGATAAGCATAACTGTTACACAGCAGATGATATTACATTCAAACTCTCAGATTTATCTTAACCTAAAAATTTGTGAACACCTAGAACGTATACTCATGAGCTGCCACTGTAATGGACTTCATTAATTAACAAAATAAGTTTCCTACAGGAGTCCGACATCACTGTGATTATTTCTGCGAATAAATCCGTCTATATCGCCTACTAAATTTTTTGATCACGGCTGCTTAGGCTGCTGGCATCATCAGGTGTCAAAAACTTAGAACTTGCAAAACAGTGCCAATTTCAAAAACCAATGCCTACTCGCGCATGAACTAACGCACCGAGTGGGCATAGATTTTTAATACTGGAACTGAGTCTTGTTTTGCACGTTCAAAAATTTTCATGTTTGATGAAGGGTGTACAAGAAGCTACGTAATAAAATATTAAGCCATCTAGATGGTTTATTCGTGGGAGTGGTGGTCTCCCTGCGACATCCTGCTTCTTCCTCCACTAGTTCTCCGCCACTTTTGGCAGCCAGACTGTGGAATTGCCGTCCTATACGAAGGTTGCCGTTAACAACATAACACAAACGGCTGCGTCTGGAATGGTGCCCTGACCAGGAAGTATAGAGTGTTGTTGAAAGGCGTCACACTGTGTTCAGCGAAGTATCACAGTTATGCAGTAAACCGGATGACCATCATAGGTGAGTATAATGGCTACCTGGGAAGAGGTACAATTCTTCCAAAGTGTAGAGGAGTACAGCGGTATGACTCCTGACATCACAGTGTGGTGACCCACAGAGAATGAGATCACGTTGGGCCCACGAGAATTACGAGCCCCGCAACGAACTTGTGACGTCACACTAGTCGACTTGACCGCCATACTTCGCGAACGCTCTGCTCCGTGCAGAGACCACGGGACATCAATATGACGATGAAAAGGTACTCAGTAATTGTTGTATGCTATCGAGAGCTTGCATACCTTTTGAAAGAGCAGTTAAGAATTATTACACCTGTCTGAAGTAGTTACTCGCTCCCCAGCAGAGGTGGGTTCTGGCAGTCGTAAGAGTTGCAGTGTCGTGCTGTGACATGCACTGCATCTTGTCTTTCTCGTGGGCCTCGCTTCGAGTCACGACTGACAGTGATTGTAAGAATTGTGACAGCACTGGGGTACATCACGGACATCCTGCGACCTCATGTGCTATGTCCCACGTGACAGTACTGTGGTTCCATTTCCAGCTCATCCAAACATGGCAAGAGTCTATGAACGATATGCATGATGTGTAGGTACTCCTATTGCCAGCAATATTCTCGATCTGTCTCCAATACAACATGTGTGGGACTATCCCGTACAACAACTCCATCTCAGTGCCAGTATCTGGGATACCAAGGAACAGGTACAACAGTTGTGGGTCGTCTTGCCTCAGGAGAGGATACAGCGCCTTTATGGCATCCTTCTCAGCCGAATCAGTGCCTGTAATCAGACCAGATGGGGTGCACCGCCGAACTGATATGTGGGCTCATACCGCTAAACCGAGCGAGGTTGTGCAGTGGTTAGCACAGTGGATTCGCATTCGAGAACACGACATTTCAAGACCTAATCGGGACAGGCGGATTTAGATTTTTTCCTGATTTCCCTAAACCACTCCAGGCGAATGTTGGGATGGTTACTTTGAAAATGGCACGCACGATTTCCTTCCCCATCCTTTCTTACTCCGAGCTTGTGCTCTGTCTCCAATAATCGCTCTCCTTTTTTCATACTACTAAGTGCTTTGTAAAAGTGACTCGATTTTGAAACACTGAAATAACATCACATACACTACTGGCCATTAAAATTGCTACAACAAGAAAAAATGCAGATGATAAACGGGTATTCATTGGACAAATTTATTACACTAGAACTGACATGTGATTACATTTTCACGCAATTTGGGTGCATAGATCCTGAGAAATCAGTACCCAGAACAAGCACCTCTGGCCGTTATAACGGCCTTGATACGCCTGGGCATTGAGTCAAACAGAGCTTGGATGGCGTGTACAGGTACAGCTGCCCATGCAGCTTCAACACGATACCACAGTTCATCAAGAGTAGTGACTAGCGTATTGTGACGAGCGAGTTGCTCGGCCACCATTGACCAGACGTTTTCAATTGGTGAGAGATCTGGAGAATGTGCTGGCCAAGGCAGCAGTCGAACATTTTCTGTATCCAGAAAGGCCCGTACAGGACCTGCAACATGAGGTCGTGCATTATCCTGCTGAAATGTAGGGTTTCGCAAGGATCGAATGAAGGGTAGAGCCACGGGTTGTAACACATCTGAAATGTAACGTCCACTCTTCAAAGTGCCGTCAATGCGAACAAGAGGTTACCGGGATGTCTAACCAATGGCACCCCATACCATCACGCCGGGTGATACACCAGTATGGCGATGGCGAAGTCGCCAAACACGGATGCGACCATCATGATGCTGTAAACAAAACCTGGATTCATCCGAAAAAATGACGTTCTCCCATTCGTGCACCCAGGTTCGTCGTTGAGTACACCATCGCAGGCGCTCCTGTCTGTGATGCAGCGTCAAGGATAACCGCAGCCATGGCCGCCGAGCTGATAGTCTATCCTGCTGCAAACGTCGTCGAACTGTTCGTGCAGATGATTGTTGTCTTGCAAACGTCCCCATCTCTTGACTCAGGGATCGAGACGTGGCTGCACGATCCTTTACAGCCATGCGCATGTCATTCAACTCGACTACTAGTGATAGGTCGGCCGTGGTGGCCGAGCGGTTCTAGGCGCTACAGTCTGGAACCACGCGACCGCTACGGTCGCAGGTTCGAATCCTGCCTCGGGTATGGATGTGTGTCTGTCCTTAGGTTAGTTAGGTTTAAGTAGTTCTAAGTTCTAGGGGACTGATGACCTCAGAAGTTAAGTCCAATAGTGCTCAGAGCCATTTTTTGCTAGTGATACTAGGCCGTTGGGATACAGCACGGCGTTCCGTATTACCCTCCTGAACCCACCGATTCCACATTCCGCTAACAGTCATTGGATCTCGACCAACGCGAGCAGCAATGTCACGATACGATAAACCGCAATCGCGATAGGCTACAATCAGACCTTTATCAAAGTCGGAAACGTGATGGTACGCATTTCTCCTCCTTACACGAGGCATCACAACAACGTTTCACCAGGCAGCGCCGTTCAACTGCTGTTTGTGTATGAGAAATCGGTTGGAAACTTTCCTCATGTCAGCACGTTGTAGGTGTCACCACCGGCGCCAACCTCGGGTGAATGCTCTGTAAAGCTAATCATTTGCATATCAATGCATCTTCTTCTTGTCGGTTAAATTTCGCGTCTGTACCACGCCATCTCGTGGTGTAGCAATTTTAATGGCCAGTAGTGTACTATCTCAACCCATGAACGTGTTTTTTCGTTGCTCCTCCTCTTTTGGGTGCTTCATCTTTTTGACAGCCAGTGTACAACAACGCAGGAATAGTGAAGCAAGTGCGGCATGTCAAGTTCAGCCTGAAATGTACAACCCGTATTGAGTAAATTTGACGAAATCTACAGAAAATTCACAATTCATTTATTCTAATACCACATATTTCTTCTTATTTCTAAGTATACTGCCGATATTTCAAGATCGATAAACATCTTTCGCATTATATTAGCATCATTCGCACTCATGCTCATTTCTTTCGTGTTACCGAGCAACAAACTAAAAATACTATGTAACCAACCTGTACGCGTCTCCCTTACAGCTACCGTTTCTGCAATGTCTGCACTTCAAACTTATCATTTCTCAGTACTTAGCCTGGATGAAAGAAGGCGTAAGTATTCATATCAATTTATACAAGAATGAAGATAAGACAGTTCAAATATTAAAATTGTGTGGGTTTTGTATTTCTTTTTCGACCCAATACTGAGTCTTTTCATCATTTAATACCACACCAAAAGCACATCCGTCTTGAGGTACTACAAAACACAGTATTATGGACTTTTGCCGTCTACAAAACAAAGATTCTATAGGGCATAAATAGGAATTCAAGATCATCTGCTGATACAAGAAATTTTGTCTGCTCAGTTTTTTTCGTAACATCAAAAGAGTCATCCGATAAAAGCAAGCGAGGCCGCATAGGAATCTGGTTGGGTGGCGATTCAAAGTTCCGTGCAGCCACCCATCCCGTAATATCCACTAAATACCTTAAGGAGGATGACTGGACGGTTCCTCCATAATCCAAGTGTTACTCGTAATCTACATGTTAGCTCAAGAAAAATGTGAGTATCTCTGGATTAAGTTAGGGCAACGTAAATCACATTTTCAGTTTTACGTCGTGAATCGGAGAACCCGATACAAAATAATTTAGAACACGATCCAGATACATCAACATTACAACTTGTATATTTTATAGAAGATTCAGTAAAAGTACGTTGATAAAGCATAATCCTAACATAAAATTAACTACACTCCTGGAAATTGAAATAAGAACACCGTGAATTCATTGTCCCAGGAAGGGGAAACTTTATTGACACATTCCTGGGGTCAGATACATCACATGATCACACTGACAGAACCACAGGCACATAGACACAGGCAACAGAGCATGCACAATGTCGGCACTAGTACAGTGTATATCCATCTTTCGCAGAAATGCAGGCTGCTATTCTCCCATGGAGACGATCGTAGAGATGCTGGATGTAGTCCTGTGGAACGGCTTGCCATGCCATTTCCACCTGGCGCCTCAGTTGGACCAGCGTTCGTGCTGGACGTGCAGACCGCGTGAGACGACGCTTCATCCAGTCCCAAACATGCTCAATGGGGGACAGATCCGGAGATCTTGCTGGCCAGGGTAGTTGACTTACACCTTCTAGAGCACGTTGGGTGGCACGGGATACATGCGGACGTGCATTGTCCTGTTGGAACAGCAAGTTCCCTTGCCGGTCTAGGAATGGTAGAACGATGGGTTCGATGACGGTTTGGATGTACCGTGCACTATTCAGTGTCCCCTCGACGATCACCAGTGGTGTACGGCCAGTGTAGGAGATCGCTCCCCACACCATGATGCCGGGTGTTGGCCCTGTGTGCCTCGGTCGTATGCAGTCCTGATTGTGGCGCTCACCTGCACGGCGCCAAACACGCATACGACCATCATTGGCACCAAGGCAGAAGCGACTCTCATCGCTGAAGACGACACGTCTCCATTCGTCCCTCCATTCACGCCTGTCGCGACACCACTGGAGGCGGGCTGCACGATGTTGGGGCGTGAGCGGAAGACGGCCTAACGGTGTGCGGGACCGTAGCCCAGCTTCATGGAGACGGTTGCGAATGGTCCTCGCCGATACCCCAGGAGCAACAGTGTCCCTAATTTGCTGGGAAGTGGCGGTGCGGTCCCCTACGGCACTGCGTAGGATCCTACGGTCTTGGCGTGCATCCGTGCGTCGCTGCGGTCCGGTCCCAGGTCGACGGGCACGTGCACCTTCCGCCGACCACTGGCGACAACATCGATGTACTGTGGAGACCTCACGCCCCACGTGTTGAGCAATTCGGCGGTACGTCCACCCGGCCTCCCGCATGCCCACTATACGCCCTCGCTCAAAGTCCGTCAACTGCACATACGGTTCACGTCCACGCTGTCGCGGCATGCTACCAGTGTTAAAGACTGCGATGGAGCTCCGTATGCCACGGCAAACTGGCTGACACTGACGGCGGCGGTGCACAAATGCTGCGCAGCTAGCGCCATTCGACGGCCAACACCGCGGTTCCTGGTGTGTCCGCTGTGTCGTGCGTGTGATCATTGCTTGTACAGCCCTCTCGCAGTGTCCGGAGCAAGTATGGTGGGTCTGACACACCGGTGTCAATGTGTTCTTTTTTCCATTTCCAGGAGTGTATTTTCTGAGAAACAATTATTTATGTGTTACTGATGTAGTTCTCAGTTTTGTTCACTTGTGAAATCGAGAATATTTAGAGGTATTGTTATAATTAAACTTACTGTTTTCTATTATTTAAAACATAAAATCAACATAAAACTTTCCTACAGTTCGGTTTTATGAAATTTTAGGTAATTATAATTCTTTGCCCAAAGACAATGACTATACCGATTATATCAACCATATAAACATACCTTTGTATTAAAACTAAATGTTCTTGTTCGCTTGGAAAATGTGTTTCATTTTTGGCGAGAGACAGTTGGAAGTTAGTAGTTCTTGTCAAGTAGTGTGGTAATTTGTGGAAACTGCAAAATATGGAATAAAATATTTTGAAGAGAAGATACATTCATCTACACATCTACATGATTACTCTGTTATTCACAATAAAGTGCCTGGCACAGGGTTCAATGAACCACCTTCATGCTGTCTCTCTACCGTTCCACTCTCGAAAGGCGCACGGGAAAAACGAGCACTTAAATTTTTCTGTGCGAGCCCTGATTTTTCTTATTTTATTGTGATTATCATTTCTCCCTATGTAGGCAGGTGCCAACAGAATGTTTTCGCAATATGAGGAGAAAACTGGTGATTGAAATTTCATGAGAAGATCCCGTCGCAATGAAAAATGCCTTTGTTTTAATGATTGCCACTCCAATTTACGTTTCATGTCTCTGGCACTATCTCCCCTACAATACAAAACGAGATTTGTACTTTTTCGATGTCATCTGTCAGTCCCGTCTGATGCGGATCCCACATCGCACAGCATTACTCCAGAAGTGTGGTGTAAGCAGTCTCTTTAGTAGACCTGTTGCACCTTCTAAGTGTTCTGCCAATGACTCGCAGTTTTTGGTTGGCTCTACACACAATACTATCTATGTGATCGTCCCAATTTAGGGTATTTGTAGTTGTAATCCTGAAGTATTTAGTTCTATTTACAGCCTTAAGATTTGTGCGACTTATCTCGCAATCGAAATTTAGTGAATTTCTTCTAGTACTTGTGTGAATAGTTTCACACTTTTCTTTATTCAGTGTCAACTGCCAGTTTTCGCACCATACAGTTATCTTAACAATTTTACAATTCGTTATGGTCATGTGATGACTTTACAAGATGGTAAATGACAGAATCATCTGGAAACAGTCTAATAGGGCTACTCAGATTGTTTCCTATGTTGTTAATATAGATCAGGAACAACAGAGGGCCTACAACACTTCCTTGGGGAACGCCGGACATTATTTCTGTTTTACTCGATGACTTTCCATCTATTACTACGAAATGTGACCTTTCTGACAGGAAATCACGAATCGAGTCGCACAATTGAGGCGATATTCCATAGGCATGCAGTTTGGTTAGAAAAGGCATGTAAGGAACAGTGTCGACATCCTTCTGGAAATCTTAAAATATGGAATCAATTTGAAATCCTCTGTCGATAGTGTTGTGGCGTAACAAGCTAGCTACGCCACACTGAGAAGGGAGCCGAAAGGCACGCGCTAAGCTACAGCAGGATGGCTTGAAGTCTGGAACAGGATACGTATTGAATACTATAAAGAAAATACGTAGCTTTGGAATATACTTAACTTTTAATCAATCCTTGTGATACATCTCTCTTGACTATACAAATGAGACTCGTAAGATACATGTACTGTGACAATTGGCGCCTTGCTAAGTCGTAGCCATTAACTTAGCTGAAGGCTATTCTAACTATCTCTCGGCAAATGAGAGCAAAGGCTTCGTCCGTGTAGTCGCTAGCAACGTCGTCGTACAACTGGGGCGAGTGCTCGTACGTCTCTCGAGACCTGCCTTGTGGTGGCGCTCGGTCTGCGATCACACAGTGGCGACACGCGGGTTCGACATGCACTAATGGACCGCGGCCGATTTAAGCTACCACCTAGCAAGTGTGGTGTCTGGCAGTGACACCACAGATAGCATTCATTTCTTCATGAGTATAAAGAGCTAGTTGTGTTTCGCAAGAACGATATTTTCTGAATCCGTGCTGACTACGTATCAATAAATCGTGTTCTTAGAGATACTTCATAATGTTCGAATACAGTATACGTTCCAAAACCCTACTGCAAATCGACGTTAGTGACATGGGCCTATAATTCAACGGATTACTCCTTCTTTCCTTTTTGCGTATTGGTGTGACATGAGCAATTTTCCAGTCTTTACGTAAGGATCTTTCTGTGAGCGAGCGGTTGTATATAATTGTTAAATATGGAGCAGTTGTATCAGCATACTCTGAGAGGAACCTGACTGCTATACAATCTGGACCGGAAGCCTTCCTTTTATTAAGTGATTTAAGCTGCTCTGCGACACCGAGGATATCTATTTCTATGTTATTCATCTTGGTAGTTGTTCTTGATTGGAATTCAGGAATATTTACTTCGTTTTCTTTGGTGAAGGAGTTTCGGAATATCGTGTTTATTAACTCTGCTTTAGTGACATTGTCCCCCTTCTTGCAGCAGTGTACCGTAGGTCTCTAGAAGGGTGTAGCGTTCCAAAAGATTGAAAAAGGGCACAGGTCATCCCCGTTTTCAAGAAGGAACGTCGATCACATGTGCAGAACTATAGACCTATATCTCTAACATCGATCAGTTGTAGAATTTTGGAACACGTATTATGTTCGACTATAATGACTTTTCTGGAGACTAGAAATCTACTCTATAGGAATCAGCATGGGTTTCGAAAAAGACGATCGTGTGAAACCCAGCTCGCGCTATTCGTCCACGAGATTCAGTGGGCCATGGACACTGGCTCCCAGGTAGACGCCGTGTTTCTTGACTTCCGTAAGGCGTTCGATACAGCTCCCCACAGTCGTTTAATGAACAAAGTAAGAGCATATGGACTATCAGACCAATTGTGTGATTGAATTGAAGAGTTCATAGATAACAGAACACAGCATGTCATTCTCAATGGAGAGAAGTCTTCCGAAGTAAATTTCAGGCGTGCCGAAGGGGAATGTCGTAGGACCTTTGCTATTCACAATATATATAAAGGACCTTGTGAATAACATCGGAAGTTCACTGAGGCTTTTTGTGGATGATGCTGTAGTATATCGAGAGGTTTTAACAATGGAAAATTGTACTAGAATGCAGGAGGATCTGCAACGAATTGACGCATGGTGCAGGAAATGGCAATTCAGTCTCGATGTAGACAAGTGTAATGTGCTGCGAATACATACAAAGATCCTTTATCATTCAGCTACAATATAGCAGGTCAGCAACTGAAAGCAGTTAATTCCATAAAGTATCTGGGAGTAGGCATTAAGAGTGATTTAAAATGGAATGACCATATAAAATTAATCGTCGGTAAAGCAGATGCCAGACTGAGATTCATTGGAAGAATCCTAAGGAAATGCAGTCCGAAAACAAAGGAAGTATGTACAGTACGCTTGTTCGCCCACTGCTTGAATACCGCTCAGCAGTGTGGGATCCGTACCACATAGGGTTGAAAGAAGAGATAGAGAAGATCCAACGGAGACCAGCGCGCTTCGTTACAGGATTACTTAGTAATCGCGACAGCGTTACGGAGATGACAGATAAACTCCAGTGGAAGACTCTGCAGGAGAGACGCTCAGTAGCTCGGTACGGGCTTTTGTTGAAGTTTCGAGAACATACCTTCACCGAGCAGTCAAGCAGTATATTGCTCCCCCCTACGCATATCTCGCGAAGAGACCATGAGGATAAAATCAGAGCGATTAGAGTGCACACAGAGGCATACCGACAATCTTTCTTCCCACGAAGAATATGAGATTGGAATAGAAGGGAGAACCGATAGAGATACTCAAGGTACCCTCCGCCACCCACCGTCAGGTGGCTTGCGGAGTATTGATGTAGATGTAGATGTATATGTAGACTCCACCGTTGTTATCGTGCAGTTAAGGCATTGACTGCGTCTTGCCACTGTTGTGCTTTATGTATGACCAGAATCTCTTTGGGTCTTCTGCCAGGTTTCGAGACAGAGTTTCGTTGTGGGAATTATTGAAAGCATCTCGCGTTGAAGTACGCGCTATATTTCGAACTTTGTCAGTATTGGCGACCTCAGGGATACATTCCTGCTTCATAGTATTACTGATTTGATTTGTGGATAAACAGAACATGGACACTTTTTCCAGCTTTAGCATAAAAGAATTATCGACCTATGACGACTGCACCAACATGAAGAACTCGCAACAAATGCTTAGAAATAAGTTGAGTAAAAAATCCTTTTACTGACTCTCTCTCTCTCTCTCTCTCTCTCTCTCTCTCTTTCTTTGCTTCATGTTTTTAACAACTGAGATCTAAATGTTCAAATGTGTGTAAATGCATGTGAAATCTTATGGGACTTAACTGCTAAGGTCATCAGTCCCTAAGCTTACACACTACTTAACCTAAATTATCCTAAGAACAAAAATACACCCATGCCCAAGGGAGGACTCGAATCTCCGCCGGGACCAGCCGCACAGTTCATGACTGCAGCGCCTTAGACGGCGGGCTAATCCTGCGCGGCACAACTGAGCTCTCTTACCCTCCTAAACACAAGCAGTAACTGTGCAAAACTGGGAGCGATTAACAACATTTTCATTAAATTTTCGTATATTTTATGATTCAAAAAGAGAGAATAGGCGTCAGAACCTGTATAACGTGCTACTCCAGCAGTAGATTAATCAGCAGAAGCGTGGAATTCTGAGGCTCGCTTCTGAGGGGACATCAGGACAATAGGTCCTTTCTTCAAACAACTTTCTTTACCGATGAAGTTACTTTTACATGTATGTTACTAGTTGCTGAGAGTCCGCGGTGTCTGAAGCAGATGGAAGATCAGAACATTCAGTGCGAGATTATTGGCGGGTACGTGTTCGATCCCTTCTCCAGTGAAGAAACCTTATCTACTAAAAGATACATTGAATTACTTGCCGAAGTGCTACCGGCTCTCCTAGAGGAAGCAGCGCTTGAAATACGTAGATGTTCATGGTATCACACTATTCGCTTGTTGCGAGGAAAGCATTCACCGAGCTGTTCCCTCGTCGGGGGGTCGGTCGTGAAGGCGTTACCAGTTGGCCTGAACATTCGTCTAATTTGATGTCGCAGGACTTTTTACTCTGTGGTAAACTAAAAGGTGAAGTCTGTGCACAAATTCCAACGAACCAAGAAAATTTGAAGCATCGCATTGGTGCAATGATATCGAACGAATCTCTTCATTCTTTCCAGACGTTCTTGCGCCAGCGACTAAAAACGTGTGTTAACAGTGAACAGTGGCATTTCGAGTACTTTATAACATACAAAAGGAATTTTAAAATAGTGTTTATCACTACATCCTTTTGTGATTTCCTTTTCGTTGTTGTTGCTGCTGTAATTTTATCGTATAAGAGCGTATCCCGAAATCAAACTCATGACGTGAAGTTGTTAGCTAAGAATTTTTATATCTCGATTCCTTGTTTGACAAAACGACTCAGTAGTGGACGTGCACTTTTCTTTCATGGCTCTGGCAGAAGCAAGAGCAGAGCTGTTACAGTAACTAAGTGATGAATTATCCTTGGATGGCATGTCGTTTTCCTTCCAGTTGGTGTTTCGGTGGAAACAGATAAAACTAAGAGTGATCAGTATCGGTTTTAAATTGAACTTTTTCTCCACTGTTCCTCTCTTGGAAATAGAGCCGCTTAGCTGTGACAAATTGGAGCTCTCCATTAGCCCGACGCGCCAGTTTTGTATAACAGCACGAGCTTCCGCATAAGACAACAACCTGATTCATCATCAAACCAAAACCAGTTAAATGTCAAGTTCTAAATAGAGCAGTTTCTCAGAAACTACTAATTGGATTTTGAAGACTGAAACGCTGTTGAATTCGTCTCTTTCAGAAATACAATACTAGCAGTATATCAATGTAAATAATATAGCTACGAAATGACACTGTACGTCATTCAGCGAGTACTTTTCCACAATTCATTATGGTGACAACATATTTGCGATGTCTTAAACAGAAGTAACTCAGCTGAGGTGCTTACCTGAATGTCCCTCTATAATTAAACATTTGACTGTGCAATGCTTTCGGCTTGACTTATTAAAAAATACCAGGGCTAAAACGAATAACTGCTTCAGAGGCGAACAAGATACTTGTGTGGTGTAGAAAGAAGTTCGCAGTAACCGCTTACAGGGGGACCATACAAACTTCCCCTCAGCAATGTGATCCATAT
This sequence comes from Schistocerca nitens, assembly GCF_023898315.1. Lineage (NCBI taxonomy): Eukaryota > Metazoa > Arthropoda > Insecta > Orthoptera > Acrididae > Schistocerca > Schistocerca nitens. Next base: position 276,168,736 of record NC_064621.1, on the reverse strand, counting down.
GGCATGGTGTGTAGCGCACGACTAGGACTGCAACATATGTAAACAGGAAGACGTAACTGCCAACCGTTGTCGAGAAAATCGAGTTTGAAAATTTTACAGTTCTATGGTCGCTAGTTTTCATCGAATCCGTAGACAAGTGAGCAAGGGCTTACTTTCATAAACGTGGAGTGTCTGGATCGAATTTCTTTGTTGGTACTTCTTATTCATTTTCTTTCCCCACGTAATTCTAACACAGATTTAGAATGACTGTGCATGATTCATTTATTATTTTCATTTACTATTATGGTAATCTTTACCCTGAAAAATCTGAATTTTGGAGGTAGTTACCCATTAGAACTACACTGAAGCGCCAAAGAAACTGGTGTAGGCATGGGAAATCAAATACAGAGATATGTGAACAGGCAGAATACGGCGCTGCGGTCGGCAACGCCTATATGAGACAAGTGTCTGGTGCAGTTGTTAGATCTGTTACTGGCGCTGCAGTCGCAGCTTATCAAGATTTAAGTGAGTGAACGTGGCGTTATAGCCGGTCCACGAGCGATGGGACACAGCATCTCCGAGTTAGTGATGAACTGGGGAATTTCCTGTATGACTATTTCACTACTGTACCGTGAATATCAGTAATCCGGTAAAACATCAAATCTCCGACACTGCTGCGGCCGGAAAAAGATCCTGCGAGAATGGAACCAACGACGACTGAAGAGAATCGTTCAACTTGACGGAAGTGCAATCCTTCTGCAAATTGCAGCCGATTTCAATGTTGGGACATCAACAAGTGTCAGCGTGCGAACCATTCAACAAAGCATCATCGATATGGGCTTTCGGAGTCGAATGTCCACCCGTGTACCCTTGACGATTGCACGACACAGAGCTTTACGCCTCGTCTGCGCCCATCAGCACGAGATTGGACTGTTGATGACTGGAAATATGTTGCCTGGTCGGATGCCTCGTTTCAAATTGCATCGAGCGGATGGACGTGTACGGGTATGGAGACAAGCTCATGAATCCATGGACACTGCATGTCAGCAGGGGATTGTTCAAACTGATGGAGGCTCTGTAATGGCGTGGAGCCTTTGTAGTCGGAATGATATGGGATCCCTGATACGTCAAGATACGACTCTGACAGGTGACACGAACGTAAGCATGCTGTCTGACCATCTGCTTCCATTCATGTCCATTGTGTATTCCCACGGACTTGGACAATTCCAGCAAAGCAATGTGACACCCCATACGTCCGGAATTGCTACAGAGTGGCTGCAGGTACACTCTTTTGAGTTTAAACACTTCCTCTGGTCACCAAACTCCCCAGGCATGAACATTATTGAGCATATCTGTAACTCCTTGCAACGTGCTATCTCCAACCCCCCGTATTCTTACGAATTTATAGACAGCCCTGAAGGATTCATGGTGTCAGTTGCCTGCAGCACCACTTCAGACATTAGTTTCGTCCATGCCACGCCGTGCTGCGGCACTTCTGCGTGCTCGCGGGAGCCCTACACGATATTAGGTAGGTCTACCAGTTTCTTCGGCTCTTCAGTGTATATTCCTGCAGGTACGTTCCAACTCACCATTAGCCCGTTTACTCAGTATACGATTAGTACGTTTCGACACAGTATGAGCCCATTTTCCCGGTAGATGTTCAGTGACAGCAGGACTCAACGTATGAAAAAAATGGTTCAAATGGCTCTGAGCACTATGGGACTCAACTGCTGAGGTCATTAGTCCCCTAGAACTTAGAACTAGCTAAACCTAACTAACCTAAGGACATCACAAACATCCAGGCCCGAGGCAGGATTCGAACCTGCGACCGTAGCGGTCTTGCGGTTCCAGACTGCAGCGCCTTTAACCGCACGGCCACTTCGGCCGGCTCTCAACGTATGAACCAACTTTTCCGGTATTCCTGCACAGTCACTATAAGTCTGTTGTTAGAATAACGTGGGAATGAAGAAATAGAGAGTATCGGCAGCGAGGTTCGATCCACAGACACAGCGCTTATAACACTAAGTGCCTACTCGCTCAGTTGCATATTCCTGGAAAGTTATCAACTCCGCCATCTCTCTCCCCACATCCACCACTGCTGGCGGCTCACCTCCAACTGCGCAATGCTACGTGCTGTTAACAGCCAACTGCCCAACACTACAATGGCAGACAACAATGCAAACTAGCCACAGACTGCACACAGCACAGCCAGTGATTTTCATACAGAGCGCTACGTAACGTTGCCAATAAGAAAACATAAACAGCCAACTTACACAAAGCCTAAAATCCTATAATAAAATCTAAAATCCTGTCATAGAAATTAAAATTTTCAAATTGAATTTTCTCTGAAACGGTTGAGAGTTGAGTCTTTCTGTCTGGATATATTGAAATCCTATTCGTGCCCTAAATGAATGAAATGAGTGAGGGGAAGTTCGTACGGTCGCTTTTCAGCGCAGCATAGAACAGGAATTCGGAGCGCTACTGTCTCCCCAGCAACGTCATGGTGCTCTGGCAAATGGAAACGTTTTAGCGGGGACGGGACCACCTGTTAAATTTGTACCTACTTTAGTGGATAGATAGTCAAACAGGCTATGTTCGTCGACGTCACAACCTCCCCATACGGTTGAGAAGCGCAGCATTTGCTTAGCTGAGCCCTGCGGCGCGTCTGACGTCGTTGTTTGACTCACCTCCCTGGGTAGGCCGGTACTGCTGGTCGTAGACGCGGTACGCCATGGCGTGGGCTCGGAGCATGGTGTGCGCCGCCTGGTAGTCCCCAAAGCCGTGTGCGTTCACCGCCGGCGCCTTCATGCGGTACTGGCCGTAGCCCATGCAGATCGAGGTCGGCTCGTTAAACGTCAGCCACCACTTTACCTGTTCATACACAACAGACAAAATAGCAGGTTGACGTAAGTGCGATGCAGTTACAGGCCTCTCCCACAAAAAGATACATTATATGCGTATTGCGCTCCACAGCTTGTAATTGGCGTATTCGTTCCTATCTTGCTACTGTAGTCTTCAGACCGTAAACAGGTTTGGTGCAGCCCTCCACGCTATTCTGTCCTGTGCAAGCCTCTTCATCTCTACGTAATCCATTTTCAGATATTATAAGGATGGTACATACATCATCGTATAATGGTAATTAACAAGTACAAATAAATGAAAGCACATTTTTGAAGAATACAGCGATGTAATAAAGGATGTCGCTTCCATGTCAGTATCTGTCAGAGACACACATGTCGTGCTAGCCAAATACAAGCTGGAAAGATATATTGTCATTTCTTTTATTTCTGTTTACGCTCACGAAATCCAGGATAAATTAGCGTCTTACACAGGCCACCCGCGACATGATATTAGTAGCATAAGGAATACATGAAGAAAATTAATGGGCAAATATCTCTGCAATGGAAAAGCAGAGCAGATATAAAAATATGTAAGTTACACTCCCATACATTCATCATTAGGGGGGTGGAGTTCATAGCTTATAATACTGCACCGTTCAGAACGTAGTTAAATAAAGAAATGCTGACTGGAATATGTATGGATGCAATTACAACCTGAAACCAAACTTCACTGTTAGACATGTCAAGTGAAAAAGTCCTACCAGCAGAATCAACGTGGCACAAACAGCAACCAGAGTTATTATATTAGCACATTAAAGTGTGAGGTACTGGATAGCACTATTCCAATAGTGAAAGAGAATAATAAGTAAAAGGGAGACTGAGTATTTGAGGGAGAAGCCACATATTGCAGTGTAATAAGTATGTAATGTACTGAATCGACTGTGAGAAAGCTAAGTGGTGTAGACGTTATCTGAGAGACTCTATGATAATTATATCGTTGACTCAGAATATTACTCTCTCTGTGGTTTACTCGTAACTAGGGGTAACTAGAGTTTTCTGTTCGCTTCTTTTGATGTTATGTGGAGAATTGTACAAGAGACACAATAAACCGTTATTATTTCATGAGAACAAAGGTGAGCGTCACGACCTTTATTAGTATTTTGGGAAGTATTGAAATAGCAGAATTGTTTTAGATTGAATGCGACGTGTACGGGAAGAGACGTGGACAACAGCACTCGAACCTGCAATCTCATGTATGAATAGTTGTTAAAAATATCCAGCCATCTCTCCCAAGACTCTTCATACTCGCAACAAACAGTAATTCTTTTAACAGCACTATCAGAGACAATTTTATCACGTTGTTACGACCTTTTACTGCGAGCATAATACATCGACAGCAGACAAACAAAAAATAGACAAACACATAAAAGAATCTACCACAATATCGAAAACAAGGCAACGAAAAAAGTTTACAATATTTTTATAACATCAGTGAAATTATTCAAGAAAATTTTGTTTGTCATATATGTCTGCTCGTTCAACACTCTGTCTCGGAGTGTATTTCATGTTTGAAAAAATTTGTATCTTTTTCCAACAAATTCATTCCAACCCCTTATTGGATGTGTGTAATACCGCCATTTAAACTTCATACTGCGAAGAGGGTATTTTAAAGTTTTTATGTGTGCACCTAATACATAAGCGACACTTCGGTGTAAAAGCACTTTGTACCTTATCCTAAGTTTTCTAACAGTTTGCCCAATATAAGACCTGTCGCACTGCTGACATTCTATTTTGTACACACCAGATATGACATAAACGGAACCTTTCTCTTAACTATGCCACACCAACATTATTCAATATCTGAAATGATAACACGACAGTACTTTTCCTGAAAAGTAGACTAATTTTCTCAGACATAGTACCATAACAAGGTAGGACACAATATTAGTTTTATTCCCTTGATTGCTATGGTGGCACTGTTTTGCACTGTACTCTGGCTGAAATGTGTTGTTCGTATAGATCTCTGCATTCTACTGGTTCCTTTTTGCTTTGCGCACACTGCTATCCAGTTAACCTGTTTATACCTCACCTATACGTATCCAGCTCTTCTTGTACTTGTCTAATACCCTGTAAAGTTATTTTTTAACTTGAACATGATTGACGTATTTTTGTCAATGAATGTTTTCAATAGCTGCATTCCTATGTTTCTATATTCGTAATATGTATGGTTTTTTGTTCGCATTTCGTAATTACTACAGGGTATTGCTATTTTCATTTAAATTTCCTTTTTGTAATTGTAGTTTCATTTATAAAGCAGCTTTTCCTTGGGTCACAACTTCTTATAACTTATCGTTGATGGAGTTATTATCCCAGGGGGTGATACCTCTATCACTTGTATAATAAAGATACATTGTTTTTGTTGTAATGAAACTGGTCAGTGAGGGAAGTAGCACTAATGCACTCTGCTGACCGTTCTACTGGCCACGGAGAACTGTTACTCTGTTTCTTTACGTACCCATCGATGACGTGTACGTGTACTCCGTTACAATTACATCAGACTATGAAGTCTGGCTGCTTCACATTCTTTTTGCCAGTCAGCACTGTAGTTTGAATGTATAGAACTATACATGTTTCAGATTGATAACAGCAGCGATGGTTTCTGAAATTGCGTTTTTATGTTATCAGAGAGAAAGATGTTGGCACCGGAACTTAATACGCAATAGTTCAAAAAAATTACTGAACTAAAATATTTATCAACGCCCTCCTTTAAACCAGGCCTCGACGAAACGTCTATTAAAAAAAGTAACATCGAAGAAATACTGGAACTAATGCATTGTATAAGGTAGGCTCTCGAGAAAGAACGCGTAGTACTGCAGAGAAAGGCACTGGGTACTAATATGAAGATAATCTGAGACAGTTGAAGCCCTGAGGGAATATACTTGTATATAACATTGGGCATATCCTTCCGTAGATCTTTACAAAGTCACACCTGAGACTCAAAACTCACAATACACGCCGCGGAGATGCATGATCGACCTAGTTCCCATCTGGACAATGTTTCTGTGATATGTTTTCCACAAAAAGCACAACTGTGAAAATTTATCGCACACGTGATTTCTTCTTCACTTAGTTTGATATCCGTATTCTGAATTACCTTTCGATGCGTAATTACGTAGCTTTTAAAACATGTGTCTACATGCTGAGATCCGGCCAGTGTGGCCACGCGGTTCTAGGCGCTTCAGTCTGAAACAGCGCGACCGCTACGGTCGCAGGTTCGAATCCTGCCTCGGGCATGGATGTGTGTGATGTCCTTAGGTTAGTTAGGTTTAAGTAGCTCTAAGTTCTAGGGGACTGATGACCTTAGATGTTAAGTCCCATAGTGCTCAGAGCCATTCAAGATGCTGAGACTGAACTAGCAGTGGGGTGGGGGGTATACAAAGTGCGTCGGGGGGGGGGGGGGGGGGGGGGACGCGGAGAACAGTGCAATGTAATGTAGAAATGGAGCGATTTATGTGACATCCAAAATTGCGTGATTATTGGTTCAAAAGTTTCAAATGGCTCTCAGCACTATGGGACTTAACATCTGAGGTCATCAGTCAGTGATTATTGGGTTTCGGGGCAAGGGCAGAAGTGTTTCCGAAACGGCTAAAACTTTAACCTGTTCATGTGCACCCGTCGTCAAATGGTACCGCGTATGGCAAAATGGCGCCACCCAAAACCGGCGCCGAAGCTACTGTTGTGCACCACCAAGGATGAGCGACGCCTGCGGAGATGTGCACGGGCGAATAGACGTGCAACTATTGAGTAACTGACCGCCCAGATGAACCAAGGGACTGCCAACTGTATCTCCCCAACGACCGTTCAGCAACGTTCCTGCGTATGGACCTCTGCAGAAGGAGCCTGGTTCTTGCACCCACGCTGACTGCTTTTCACGGCCAACGAAGCTGGTAATTTGCACGCCAGTAACTCAACTGGACATCCACTGAATGGCGACAAGCGGCCTTTTCAGATGAATGACGTTTTATACTCCGCCGGACAAAGGACCGTTGGAGTTAATGGCGTTTGAAACCAAATGCAAAAGCCAGAAGAGGGAGCGTTATGGTCTGGATAATATTTTCCTAACATTCTCAGGGTTATCTCGTCGTTCTGGAAAGCACAATGGATGAACACAAGTATAAAAATGGCTCTGAGCACTATGGGCCTTAACATCTTAGGTCATCAGTCCCCTACAACTTAGAACTACTTAAACCTAACTAACCTAAGGACATCACACACATCCATGCTCGGGGCAGGATTCGAACCTGCGACCGCAGCGGTCGCGAGGTTCCAGACTGAAGCGCCAAGAACCGCTCGGCCACACCGGCCAGCGAAATTCACTAAGTGCTCTCATTATCTTAGATAAGAGCAATTTGGGCAATATGAGTTCCGTTTTTAAAAAAACCTAGTTTTTCACGCATCGTCATGTTTATGACGTCACATCTAATGATCTATGTATCGTACGATGATAGAATTTTGCAGATGCGTTCAGAGGTTCGTGGATACTGTCTGCAAAATATATTGCGAACGTAGTTTGCAGTAAAGATGTAATAAATAGAACCGTCATTCCTGATGCAAAAGTTTTACTGCATGAACAGCGAAAATGTAGTATGCGATAAAACATTGTCTTTTTTTGTGGAGGTAGAGGTGGTTAGCGAAAAATAGTTTCGGAAAGGTTTGAAATTTTTTGTGAAGTTTGTTGAAAGTCGCTAAGTGCTGTCATTCTTAAAAACTGAATAAATGTAATCTGTGTAATTTTTGAAATTTGAACGCGACTCGTAGCTAAAGGTCCCTCTACTGTTCCGCATCTGGGCAACACCCGCTGCATAATCTGCCTGCCTTGGTTGAGCACTTGAAAAATGTCTCTTTGCCAGCATCACATTTGTCTCCGTATAAGTACAAGTGCTTAACAAAAATGTGCAGATGGCACCAAGCATGTTTCCCAACTGGGGAGTCGTAGGTGGACCCTCTGCCATTTTATTCGACCATGTGTCACTGTCGCACTCCTCCCGAATCACGCTACAGAAAGCCAGGAAGCAGGTGGTCTGAAAAAGCTTAAGTACTCTTTGCTGCTTTGGATCGTGTTCAAATTTCATCTAATGGTTTTCAACGGTCCCTAGTGGTTTCACCCTGTACACGAAAGCAGAAACTTGGTTTGGTACTCCGAAGGGATGCGGTCACTTGCAATAGGGTTACAGGCCGACGATGTCCTTAGAGAAGGGTTAAACCTTCTGGCGGGGTCTCAGTAGTGTCAAAAGTTGTTCGCCGGCCGTGGTGGTCTCGCGGTTCTAGGCGTACAGTCCGGAACCGTCCAACTGCTGCGGTCGCAGGTTCGAATCCTGCCTCGGGCATGGATGTGTGTGATGTCCTTAGGTTAGTTAGGTTTAAGTAGTTCTAAGTTCTAGGGGACTAATGACCACAGCAGTTGAGTCCCATAGTGCTCAGAGCCATTTGATCCATTTATTGTCAAAAGTTGTCGCGAATGTCTTCCTGTTGCTCATCAAACTGCGAACTACCGTTTTCGACCTTGATATGTGCGGGAAACAACGCCGCAAGGGAAGAGGTGATTCCACTGACGGCCTTTATGGTGCACCCTAACGCCTTTTCGTATCTACACTCCTGGAAATGGAAAAAAGAACACATTGACACCGGTGTGTCAGACCCACCATACTTGCTCCGGACACTGCGAGAGGGCTGTACAAGCAATGATCACACGCACGGCACAGCGGACACACCAGGAACCGCGGTGTTGGCCGTCGAATGGCGCTAGCTGCGCAGCATTTGTGCACCGCCGCCGTCAGTGTCAGCCAGTTTGCCGTGGCATACGGAGCTCCATCGCAGTCTTTAACACTGGTAGCATGCCGCGACAGCGTGGACGTGAACCGTATGTGCAGTTGACGGACTTTGAGCGAGGGCGTATAGTGGGCATGCGGGAGGCCGGGTGGACGTACCGCCGAATTGCTCAACACGTGGGGTGTGAGGTCTCCACAGTACATCGATGTTGTCGCCAGTGGTCGGCGGAAGGTGCACGTGCCCGTCGACCTGGGACCGGACCGCAGCGACTCACGGATACACGCCAAGACCGTAGGATCCTACGCAGTGCCGTAGGGGACCGCACCGCCACTTCCCAGCAAATTAGGGACACTGTTGCTCCTGGGGTATCGGCGAGGACCATTCGCAACCGTCTCCATGAAGCTGGGCTACGGTCCCGCACACCGTTAGGCCGTCTTCCGCTCACGCCCCAACATCGTGCAGCCCGCCTCCAGTGGTGTCGCGACAGGCGTGAATGGAGGGACGAATGGAGACGTGTCGTCTTCAGCGATGAGAGTCGCTTCTGCCTAGTGCCAATGATGGTCGTATGCGTGTTTGGCGCCGTGCAGGTGAGCGCCACAATCAGGACTGCATACGACCGAGGCACACAGGGCCAACACCCGGCATCATGGTGTGGGGAGCGATCTCCTACACTGGCCGTACACCACTGGTGATCGTCGAGGGGACACTGAATAGTGCACGGTACATCCAAACCGTCATCGAACCCATCGTTCTACCATTCCTAGACCGGCAAGGGAACTTGCTGTTCCAACAGGACAATGCACGTCCGCATGTATCCCGTGCCACCCAACGTGCTCTAGAAGGTGTAAGTCAACTACCCTGGCCAGCAAGATCTCCGGATCTGTCCCCCATTGAGCATGTTTGGGACTGGATGAAGCGTCGTCTCACGCGGTCTGCACGTCCAGCACGAACGTTGGTCCAACTGAGGCGCCAGGTGGAAATGGCATGGCAAGCCGTTCCACAGGACTACATCCAGCATCTCTACGATCGTCTCCATGGGAGAATAGCAGCCTGCATTGCTGCGAAAGGTGGATATACACTGTACTAGTGCCGACATTGTGCATGCTCTGTTGCCTGTGTCTACGTGCCTGTGGTTCTGTCAGTGTGATCATGTGATGTATCTGACCCCAGGAATGTGTCAATAAAGTTTCCCCTTCCTGGGACAATGAATTCACGGTGTTCTTATTTCAATTTCCAGGAGTGTATTCTGAGAGGCAGTTTGTCTGAAATGTTCTCCTCGTCCACGCGTAAGGTAATGATTTCAACATTGCAATTTGCGATTCTGACCTCCATCCGAAAGGTATCAAAAGAAGGTGAGAACGTGGGTAAGAGAGGGCGTTGCCGACCTTCTCAGGATGTGTGGTAAATTCCTGTGGGCCCAAAATGCTGAAGTCATTGGTCCCTAGGCTTACTTAATCTAACTGAAACTAGCTTACGCTAAGGATAACACAGACACCCATGCCCGAGGGAGGACTCGAACCTCCGACGGGGTGAGCCGCGCGAACCGTGGCAAGGCGCCCAAGACCGCGCAGCTACACCGCGTGGCGGACCGTCCCATTTTGTGAGACGTCCTTGATGGCGTAGGGTAGAATTGTGCTGAAATTTGGTGCGAATGTCACATCATTAACCTACCTTACACCTCACATGAACTTATGAGGTTTGGCTTTTTTTTTTTTTTTTTTTTGCAAGTATCGACACCTGCCTGTTTGACCCCGAGGGTGACGGCGCAGGGCGCCACGCTTTACTCCATTACAGGGGAAGCTCGCAGGCACCTTTGAACCAAATTTCAAACTTCTGCGTCGCAATGGGATACAATTTCGGGGTTTCATAAAGCGATCCTTTAATTCTTTTGCGCATTGTACGTACACCGACGATTAGAGATCAGGTCCAGCTCTGGCGAAGTCAGTGCAAGTCGCAACTACACTCGACAGCCAAGCAGTAAACACTAACGCCGCAAGTAGAAAGTCGGCGAAGCCTCAGAGTTTCGGTGGCATCCACGGATGTAGGTGTTATCTCCGAGGAAGTAGCTGTTAGCAGATAATGATGTCTTCTCTTCCGTTTCTTATGGCTTAATCCCGGTTATCGTGGTAGTGATCCGACGAAAATCACAGACATCCGCACTGGATGAGCGATTGCTGCAGCTTACGAAACCGACTTATGTAAACAGGTGTAAGAGAAGCACCGGTGTGGAGTGCTTGGTACAAGTCTCCTGACCAAGATAAACACAGCTCTAACTTATTTGTAATGTCCCTGACTCACTGTCTATGTACGCTGGCATTAAAAGCACTGAACTCGGTAAATTAAATGAGACCTGCGCGTCCGTTTCTGTATTCGTGTATTTCAGTACATGTGCACAAAGTTCCAGTCAGCACTTGTAAAATGACTCTGACTGTAATCCGGAACGTTCATGGAAAGAACAAAACTTGAGTTTCTTGTTCTGGTTCAAATGGTTCAAATGGCTCTGAGCACTATGCGACTTAACTTCTGAGATCATCAGTCGCCTAGAACTTAGAACTAATTAAACCTAACTAACCTAAGGACATCACACACATCCATGCCCGAGACAGGATTCGAACCTGCGACCGTAGCGGTCGCTCTGTTCCAGACTGTTGCGCTCAGAACCGCACGGCCACTCCCGCCGGCCTTGTTCTGGTTTTGGAAGGTAAACGATCAGCACCAATGTAAGCGGCCAATGGGCGAAGACAAATAACGAATTTCTGATACACAAGGAATCATATGAGGCGACACGATAAGACCCCTTAAGATTTTAATTTACTACTGGCAGAAATTTCTAAAAATGTTATTGGCGTAGAGTCCAGAGAGAAATAGTTTAATCCCATAAAATCAAGTTGGAGCATAGAACGGCATGTTTACGTAAAAAAGAAACTGAAATGGATTTTTCGGCTGACAGCTACTTCCTTTCAACTCATGTATCTAACAAGCAGTTACCACATCGGAAGAAACTATGGAAGCGCAATAAAAGCTTAGATGGGGCAGATACCAGTGCTAAGGTTTGTAGAAGACACAAGGCTTCACACCAAAAACAACTTAGCTGAGCTGTTAAATAGAATAGAATGGATCATTAATTAACAACAGACACGTATCCTTTACAAAGTATTCGTTACTCTTTTCTTTCGTTACTGAACGTCATTACTGACGTAGCCATTGCACAAATGGCATTAGCTATGTTATAGGAAAGAAAAGGTAGCCGTTACTTTTACAACGCCACACGGTTGAATTATTACACGCCGTGTGCAAGATCAGCATACAGATCTTTCATTCCCGGCTGGGTCGGAGATTTTCTCCGCTCCGGGACTGGGCGTTGTGTTGTCCTATCATCATCATTTCATGCCAATCGACGCGCAAGTCACCGAAGTCGCGTCAAATCGAAAGACTTGCACCCGGCGAACGGTCTACCCGACGGCAGGCCCTAGTCACACGACGACGACGACGATGGTACGTTACGACCTTATTACTGAAACAGTAATCATAAAGTAAAAAAACAATTTTATATGGCTGCATGATTTCCTTCATGCACATTCTCGGCTGTCGTGTTAGTGTTTGCACTTTCCTGTATCCAAGATGCTGGCAGTTCTCATTTCCACAGAGAACTGCGTTCGTGCGTGACATCAGGGTCTGTTGCTATGGGTACGCACTCGTGTTTGTTATCGCCAGGCTTTGTCGGTTGCAGCACACGCCACTTATCGTAGCTAGCCTTATCTGTATAATCGTTATCTGTCCTCAGCTAATGTAACTTCGAATGAAATTGTGATAAGGCGACACATGACCACACTACATCCGCACGTCAAAAGTCCTAGACACGTACTCGTATCATTTCTACTTACTGAAGAACTCACAGCACTTGAAGTAAGAAGAAGATTACGTTATAAGAGCATGCAACGTTATGGCAGTGTGCTGAGTCTATCCCGTATACTTAAGCCGGCCGCGGTGGTCTAGCGGTTCTGGCGCTGCAGTCCGGAACCGCGGGACTGCTACGGTCGCAGGTTCGAATCCTGCCTCGGGCATGGGTGTGTGTGATGTCCTTAGGCTAGTTGGGTTTAAGTAGTTCTAAGTTCTAGGGGACTTATGACCTAAGATGTTGAGTCCCATAGTGCTCAGAGCCATTTGAACCATTTTGAACCGTATACTTAATATCGACGCTCATCGGACTTCAGAACTAAAACAGAATACATAGGCACGTTATTGGCAACTTTTGGCGCTAGTTTTAAGTACTGTTTTGCTATATCTTCTTTTGCTGCCTATTCCTGGCTGCTATGATATCGGAACACATACGGGAACAACTCAGTAACTGGTAGAAGCCCTAGGGGAGTGGTTTTCGCCATACGTACTTTGTTGTTCTGCGTTTCTACCGTTCTGTGGGAAGGCGCTTATTAAGATACTCGTATTGTACAGAAGGCTAATGAGGTATGATATAAGCATACTTTTAAATTTCTGGTGATAATTAGATTGCTGCAGTAAGATGGTTGACGACCTTTTCTTAGATGACAGAACTTTGGAAAATGTTGAAAACCATTTTGAGAGAGAGCTAACCTGTATGTCGTCTACTAAATTAAAGAGAATCGTAGAGTGCTGCCTCTTATGTTAGAAGAAACGTTAAACATCCTTAAAAAGAAGGTTTCGAGAATTTTATAGATGCGGTTATAACTAGTGGTGAAACGATCTTTAATAAAAAGTTCAAGATTTTCCAGTGCGTAGCAGAAACGCTCTCGTTTCAAAACTCAAGGGTAAAATTTAAGTTGATCATGTATTTAGAAAGCAGTGACAACGTTCTGGTAGTGTTCGTGATTCCATAAAGGGCTGTAAATGAGGGGTACTAGGAACTGTTAAATCGTTTTTTAGCACCAATCCAATATCGAGATCGAACAAACCTCTTCATCTCTCGTGATGCTTTCCCCTTTTGCACACGCCAGCTTATTTGACAGCACTGGATAGCCAATTAATCACTGAAACGCTTAACTACGATAATGATGGAAGCAGAAGAAATGAATTTGAATTTGTGACACAGCCGGGACTTTTTGCTTACTAGGCGGAAAAGCTAACCATTACACCACCGCCGCACAATGGTTAACAGTGCTGCACGAACTACTCGAGTGCCCTCCCCAACTCAAACTTCAGTTCATATCTTCAGCTTATTTACCCCCTACGTTGTCACCTGGACGTTGCACCAACCACATCACTCCCCGCGACTCTCATCATTATACTTCAAAAATTTAAAATACCTCGGGAAGGTTGAAAATCTGACGTGTCTGAGGAGATCCTCTAAAGCTGTGACCGAAACACTGAAAGCTTCTCCACGGATATGAAGCGCCAGAAAATTCATGTTGCACACTCGTCTCAAATGGTTCCACTTAATATACTGTCTCATCCTACACGCGGTTGGTTTTTAATTTGTTATGGACTTATCTGGGAACTTACGGACCGCCATGTGCGGTTTTAGGAGTATTCCAGGATGCTTCCTTCAAAAAGCCAATTTCCCTCTTTACCTTTATTTGTGTTCTGTCTCTGATGACATCAGATTCGACAGGACTTTAACCTTCAACCTTCCCTCTACGCATATCTCATAAAAAATTCTTGATTCTACATCTACATGATTACTCTTCAATTCACAATTAAGTATCTGGTACAGCTGCATCGAAGCACCCTCAGCGCGCAGGGAAAACAAACATTTAAACCTTTTCGTGTGATCTCTAATTTCTCTTCCTTTAATATAATGATCATTCTTCCCAATGTACGTGGGCGCCAACGAAATATTTTCACACTCTGAGGAAAAATTTGCTGATAGAAAAGATCCTGCAACAATGAAAGACACCTTCGTTTTAATGATTGCCACCACAATTCGTGTATCATACCTTTGGCACTTTCACCACTATTTCGCGATAATGTGTAATGAGCTGTCCTTACCTCAGCTTTTTCTATGTCCTCCTTGAATCCTATCAGATGCGGACCCACACAGTACAGCGATATCCGAGAAGACGGCGGACAAGCGTGGTGCACGTAGTCTGTTTAGTAGACCTGTTCCGGTTTTTTTTTTTTTTTAGTGTTTCATTAACAAATAGCAGTCTTTTGTTTCCTTTTCCCAGAAAATTATCTCTGTTATTGGTCCAAATTAAATTATCCGTAATTCAAATCCCTAATTATGGAGTTGAATTTACAGCCTTTAGAGTTGTGTGTTTTACCCTTCACTGAGGTATGACAGCGTGATGTAATTCATAGTGACTCTGTTCTTCTATCACAGCATGTGTCTTGCACTGTCCCAGATAATTCGAAATTTGCGACACACAAAGCGATTTTCGATTGTGTTCTCTTCTGCACACATCTCGCAGCCACTTGATCGGAGCGTGAACAGAGTTAGGAGTTTGTTTGAATAGTGCGATTGACGACCTTGTACTGCGTTGCGCGCACGCTGCCAGATAGAACCTTTGAAGGCTGGGTTTTGCCACACTGTGTTCCACTTGTGTTGTGGCAGTCGCAACTCTCATTTATTCCTGACTGGAGATCCACGAAGTGCGGTAGTGCTGTCGCTGACTCTATTGCCTCTCAAACGTAGAACGTAGTTTGTGTCGAGGTAAAACCGACGCACGAAGTTCTATGCATAAGAGATGCCGGTGATTTGGACTGGGACATCCAGTGAGTGTACACGGAATTTATGAAATAATGTTGTTGCTGGAGGTCTGCTCAGATTGTCACTTAAGGGGATACGGAATCGGATTTTGGGTTAAAAAATCGAATTTTTTTTTATTGGCGTATTATATTCTGCCATGTTTCCTCTTTAAAATGAC
The DNA here is from genome assembly GCF_023898315.1 of Schistocerca nitens. Classification (NCBI taxonomy): domain Eukaryota; kingdom Metazoa; phylum Arthropoda; class Insecta; order Orthoptera; family Acrididae; genus Schistocerca; species Schistocerca nitens. The sequence continues at coordinate 276,153,249 of NC_064621.1, read as the reverse complement.
GTATCATACATAGCTCTACTACAATTATAACTATTTTATTTTTATATATTTGTGAGATCGGGTATTGCGCTTTAGTTATACACGTCTCTCGTGGCTGACCATGAACTTTTTGGCAGTACCTTTAAAGTGACATGAATTCAAATATCCCGGTTTCCAGCGACTATTTATACACTAGTTGCCCGAAAATGTTTCTCTCTGGTTTCCTCAAGTTACTCTTTGACTTTGTGGCGGGACTGTTTTGTAAACAGTGTGATATAAGAAAGTAGTTGTTGTTGAGTTATTTCGTATTTAGTGCTTCATTTTTCGCAGTGAAAATGCCTAGAGCTAAAGCAAAAGTATTTAAAAAGCGTGTGAACTGGCAAAAGAAAAGAAATAATGATTCATTAGCAAAGCAAAGCAGTTCATCATCATCACTGTTGGAAAATGTGAATCCACTTATTACTGATTTGCCGAACGAACTTACACCAAATGAAAACAGTGCTTCTCATAAAAAACTAAGAGATTTGGAAGAGAAATATAATTTACTTGATAGAGGGAATGAAGTTTTTGAACTCATTGATACGAATATATTGTGTGAAGCTCTTGAAAACAGTTTGTGCTGCAAAAAATGTCATGGAAACGTTTCTCTGAAAGTAGAATCCCATGTTGGCCTGGCTGCCCAGTTTAATTTAATATGCAGTGTTTGTAAATACAGCTGTAAGTTTCCAAGTTCGGTTTCAGTAACTGTAAATAATGGATACAAGAAAACTGAACTTTATAGTGTAAATATTAGGTTAGTTTATGGATTGCGAGCAATTGGTAAGGGCAAAGCAGCTGGTGATATGCTATGTGGTGTTCTAAATCTTCCAAGTGCACCTTCAAAGTTTGAAGCTTACAATTATGTACTAGGATCTGCAGTTGAAGATGTAGCACAGAAGTCAATGCAGGTTGCTGTGGAAGAAGCAGTGGAAGAAAATGACTGCAGTCGTGACCTCACAGTGGCGTTTGATGGCACGTGGCAGAAAAGGGGCCACACCTCCAACAATGGTGTTGTAACAGCAACTAGTGTTGATACTGGCAAGGTTATTGATGTTGCAATAATGTCTAAATACTGTAGGTGCACAGGCAGGCTGAAAAATGAACACAGTGATGACTGTATTGCTAATTATTATGGTAGTAGTGGTGGCATGGAGGTTGCTGGGGTGAAGAAAATTTTTCATCGCTCTTCACAGTGGTATAATGTTCGCTATGTCAAATATCTGGGAGATGGTGACTCTAAAGCATTCAAAGAAGTTTTGGAAAGCAAACCATATGGGAATAGTGTAAATATAAGCAAACTTGAATGTATAGGACATGTGCAGAAGAGAATGGGTGCCAGGCTGAGAAGGTTAAAATCAGTTATGAAAGGGAAAAAACTAGATGATGGGAAAACCTTGGATGGCAGAGGAAGATTGACTGATTCCATAATAGACCACATTCAGAACTGCTATGGCCTTGCAATCAGGCAAAATACAGGCAATCTTGAAGAAATGAGGAAAGCTATATGGGCTTTATATTTCCACACCGCATCCACGGATGAGCATCCACAACATGGTTTGTGCCCCAAAGGTGAAAACAGCTGGTGTAAATACAATAGGGGACTAACAACAGGAGAGAAATACATTCACCACCACAGTCTACCATCAGCCATCATGGCAGAAATAAAGCCCATTTTCAGAGATCTGGCTGACAGAAGTCTTCTGATGAAATGTCTTCACGGAAAAACGCAGAACCCCAACGAGTGCTTGAATAGTGTGATATGGCATCGTCTCCCAAAAACAGTGTTTGTCGGAATTAATACACTACATTTTGGTGTGTATGATGCTGTGGCAACCTTCAATCTTGGAAATATAACTAAATGCCAGGTCCTTCAAAAGTTGGGTATGTGTGTTGGTTCCCGTACGGTACGTGCTATGTTCTTTTTAGATCAGCACAGACTAAGGCATGCTGATAATATAATCAAGACATTAGTGAAAAAAGCAAGACAGGTGCAGAGGGGTGCCAAAAGAAGACTTGAAGATGATTATGAAGACTGTGAAGGGGGTATTAGCTACGGATCAGGAATGTTTTAATCTTCTTTCTCCGTTTCCCGTAAGTTTACTTTTTACTTCATCTAGGAACATTATCTCAGGTACTGGTCAACCTAGAAGTCTGAAATTTTTATGACGTAGTGACATAGGTCCCTATTACATACTGAAACAACGATTTTTTAATTACTTGATTTACAAAAGACTTAGGGGTGATAGTCTAGTAAAAAGCGATGGAAAAAATTTACTTAAAAATAAATGTACAATATCTCTGTAAGAAAATACTTTGACAATAAACTGTTGTTTCAGTATTGTTGTAACATATGAATGCACATACAGTAAAATTTTTACCTCTCTGTCTCCAGTAGTTTGTGAGAAAATGTTCCCTATAGTAGGCATATATTAACATTGCGGGGATAGGTGATTCCGTATCCCCTTAAATCGTTTATGCAGATCAGGAACAGCAGATGGCCTGTAACACTTCCCTGGGAAACGCCAGATATCACTTCTGTTTTATGGATATCTTAAAGTATGGAAACAATTTGACATCCGCTATCGATAGCACTCATTTGTTCCTGGGGATAAACAGTTTATTGTGTTTCACAAGAACGATATTTCCTGAATACTTGTTGGCTGTTTGTCAATAAATCGTTTTCCTCGAGACAACTCATAATGTTCGAACACAGCGTATATTTCAAAATCCTACTGCAAATGGAAATTAGCGATATGCGTCTGTAATTCGGCGGATTATCCCAATTTCCGTTCTTGGGTACTGGTGTGACTTGTGCAACTTTCCAGCTTTTAAGCACGGATCTTTCGACGAGCGAGCGGTTGTATATGACTGCTAAGTTTTCAGCTGTTGTATCAGCATATTCTAAAAGGAACATGACTGGTATACAATTTGGACCGGAGGCCTTGCCTGTATGTATTGAAAACATTTGTGTTGAAAGTTTCAGTTCTAGCCTGCTTGAAATCCCAGAACATAAAATTCTATGCCGAACATTTAAATAAGTTCGTCTTTCGTAGCCTCGTAGCCAAAGGTTATTGGAGGATAATGGAGACCCTGTATCGAAGTGAGTACATTGCGTACTTGCCTGATTTCGAAAATTTTTCTTCTTCGCCGGTTGCATTGTTTTCTAAATAACCACAACTTATTTTTCACAAGCAACACGGTCAAAAGTATGCGAACACCCCTATGTAATGGAAAGTTGACCACTTGATGTCGCGAGACAAGGACCCGCCAGTACAAAAGGAGGCGAGGGGTATTGTGTTTTTAGTAGAGAACCAGTAACGGCAGAGTGGTTCAAATGGTTCAAATGGCTCTGAGCACTATGGGACTTAACATCTATGGTCATCAGTCCCCTAGAACTTAGAACTACTTAAACCTCACTAACCTAAGGACAGCACACAACACCCAGTCATCACGAGGCAGAGAAAATCCCTGACCCCGCCGGGAATCGAACCCAGGAACCCGGGCGTGGGAAGCGGGAACGCTACCGCACGACCACGAGCTGCGAACAACGGCAGAGTGTGTCGGTCACGAAAGCTTCAGTGACTTCGAATGTGGAGTTGCCATAACAGCTTGACAACCCCGTATTGATGTCCGCTAATAAATGTCCGGATCCCCACGTATTACAAAAATGGATGTACATACACGTGTATGTATATATGTTCTCCTTCTAAATCACTGGACCGATTACAACGAAACTTGGTACATGTATGACTTACTGTCTGGGACGAATCTCTGTGGCGGTAAGAACCACCCGCCTGTCAAAGGGGGCCGGCCGAAGTGGCCGTGCGGTTAAAGGCGCTGCAGTCTGGAGCCGCAAGACCGCTACGGTCGCAGGTTCGAATCCTGCCTCGGGCATGGATGTTTGTGATGTCCTTAGGTTAGTTAGGTTTAACTAGTTCTAAGTTCTAGGGGACTAATGACCTCAGCAGTTGAGTCCCATAGTGCTCAGAGCCATTTTTTTTTTTTGTCAAAGGGGTGGCGATGAGGGTGAAGTAGTAACATAACCCACGAAACGTGAATACTGTTACTTCAGTCACACAATATTTGGGAATGAGAGCTCGTAGTGACTTGCAACAAATGTTACACGTAATTTCAAACCTTCACGAAACTTTTTCTCGCTGACAGCCTCCACAAAGTGATAAAAGGAAAAAAAGTTTATCCCTTATTACATTAACTGTTCATGCAATAAAACTGCCGCATGAAGCATAACGTTTCAATTTATAACTTCTTTACCACTAACGGTATTCGCCACACATTTTGGAGACAGTGTATTGTATATTGAACCAGGGACCTAGAAACAACGGAGAGGCTTCGACCCGCGGTAGCCCTCAGTGGTACACAACAGGCTACAGCAGTCCACCCACCCCACCGCCGCCCCACACCGAACCCAGAGTTTGTGGCGGTTCGGCCCCCAGTGGACCCCTCCACCCCACCCCAGGTACGTCTCATACCAGACGAGTGTAACCTCATTGTTTGCGTGGTATGGTGTACGCTTACATGGAGACAGTGTTTGCGCTGCAATCGTCGATATAGTGTAACTGGAGGAATAAGAGGAACCAGCCCGCATTCGCCGATTCAGATGGAAAACCTCCGTAAAAATCATCCACAAGCCGGCCGGAACACCGGATCTCGCCACTAATCCACCGGGAGGATTCATGCCGGGGACCGGCACGCCTTCCCACTTGGAAAGCAGCGCATTAGACCGCGCGGCTAGCCGGGCGGGCTTTGGAGACAGTTAGGGGTAGTTTGAGGCAGGAGATCAGACAGTGAGGTCATCGGTCTCATCAGATTAGGGAAGAACGGGGAAGGAAGTCGGCCGTGCCCTTTTGAAAGGAACCATCCCGGCACGTGCCTGGAGCGATTTAGGGGAATCACGGAAAACCTAAATCAGGATGGCCGGACGCGGGTTTGAACCGCCGTCCTCCCGAATGCGAGTCCAGTGTGCTAGCCACCGTGCTACCTTGCTCGTTTTTGGAGACAGTATTCACAAATACCATTGAATGTACCATTAAATCATTGTATGACATATAGTTAAGGAGATACGACGTCATGAAACTGCAAGGAGAAATTCGCTATAGATACACGTGCAATGTGTGCACATACACATGTGAAATGTGTTAAATATATGTGAAATTTGAAACTTCCTGGCAGATTAAAACTGTGTGTCTGACCGAGACTCGTACTCGGGACCTTTGCCTTTCGCGGGCAAGGCAAAGGCAAAGGTCCCGAGTTCGAGTCTCGGTCCGACACACAGTTTTAATCTGCCAGGAAGTTTCATATCAGCGCACGCTCCGCTGTAGAGTGAAAATTTCATTCTATATGTGAAATTTATTTGACATATGCTTATGCAAGTAAAGCCGCGGGTGAAAAGCTCATCCCAAACCCCCAGAACGATTCCAACCAAATTTGGTACACATATTTGTTACGATGTAGAAGGAAATACTGTGGACGATAATTTTATCTTGAAACTCTTCCATTGGTCCGTGTATGCATACAAAAACAGCAATATAGGATTGTGGTCCGCTTGATGGAGGGGTAAGAGCCAGCCTGCTATTGGGGTGAGAGTGATAACGTGGAGAAAAAAGGAGAGGGACAGACAGAGAGGGGGAAGCAGGAGATGGGCACAGTTATGGGGTAGAGGAGATAAACAGAGAAAAAGGGAGAGCTAATAGACAGAGAGAGGGGAGAGCAGGAGATGGACAGTAAAAGAAAAGAGGAGGAGATTCAGGGGGAGGAAGATGTAGGCAGACAGATGAGGGAGGAGGAAATGAACAGAAAGAGTGGCAGGAGGGAATCGACAGAAAAAGGGAAGAGGGGGTGATGGACAGAGGAAGAAAAGAGTAAGAGATGAAAAGGGAGTGGGGGGAGGAAGAGATGGAGAGAAAGGGGAGAGGTGACGGACAGAGAGAGGGATAAGGAGATAGACAAAGATAGGGAGATGAAGGGATGGACAGAGGAGGGTGGGGGGGAGGAGGAGCAGATGGATGATGGGTAGGAGGAGATGGAGAGAGAGGGAAGGAAAAGATGGACTAATAGAAGACGAATATATGCATACCACAGGCAATGCCTGCTATTCAGCTAATACCTTTGTTAAAGAAAGCACTTCCGCCCTGCTTCTGCGAATTGTCCATAAAAGGATATGTCTGCTGACGGGTGCTGCAAATAGAGGATGACAGCAGCAGAACGAACAGATGTGGAAAGCTGCAGCACAATGCCGCTATCAGTGACATGTTATCAGCCAGTTATCGATCACGTGACAGAGACGCAAATCAAATCACGGGGAGCGCTTTCACAAGATGTCAATACCAAGAATTTCTCAACAAACATGTCAAGGAACTCGCATAATCAGGCCAGGCCATATCGGCTCCCATCAAAAGCACGTTAATTCTCTGTCTTTTCGCATCGCGCACTTTGTATTGCTTACACAACTCCCACAGAAAAACGCATTTTCCTTATTTCTCGAATACATTGCTACGAGAGACATAATTAGGAAACAGCGATGACCCCGAGAAAAATTTATGCCATAATTCATTCTGAGAACTAATCAACTAATGAACTTATCTTCTCTGAGTGCCGCATGTAAGTACGCTGCAGCTGCGCGGAAATACCGTGTTGCGATTAGAGATGTGCGACGGTGAATCATCGATATTGCTTCCGATTTCCCTCAACAACAACTAAATATCAACGTTAAATGTCGAAATTATAAAAATGGCGTATATTTCTGTAGTCCTAGATAGTTAGTATCTGTGATATGATTCCATACTTCTGATGGGTGTTGTTTATGATCTAGATGATGATCTTTCAGAGAATATCCCAGCTGCTGTGATGGTTGTCCGTTTCTGTTCTAGTTTGCCAAGTTATTCGTCTCTTCTGCCATTTTACAATGTTCACTCCATAAATCAAATTTGGTTTCTCTTTTCTCCCGTGTTTCCCACACTGACTGACACTTTGAAAACGGGAATGAACAATGAAATGCATTAGTGCACTTTGGCACCAATTGCCAATTACCTGCTCTAGCCCGTAGCTCAAAAATTAAAATATAATATTGTCCTACACCACCACCACCCCTCCCCCTCCGACCGTCTATCCTTCCATAACATGACCGACTCATTCAGAAAAAGATACGTATAAATGACAAAACATTATTGATGCTGTAACAAGTAGATTGGTGCTCCATTAAATTTCTGGTGTGCAACCGCTTAAATACAGCTTCTTCTTCTCCTTCCTCTTCTTCTGAATATCGTTCAGCCGCCTTCAGACTGAGCCGAAAGACCGGCGCTGCAACACTCGCTCCGTTCTTTTATACTCACAGACGGCGCCACTGCGCATACGACCACAGGGACACAGGCACCAGAGATGTTTATCAGCGGCAAAGAAGTAAAATGTGCATGAATTATATCTATGGTTGCGCAGTTGACCACCGCTGGGATATCGATGTAGCACTGTGATCTACATTTTCGCGATGTCTTTGTAAGTTTATTACACAAAAACGCCAGATTCCATGACTTATCCATGCTGAAGCCGCTATCTCTACTTATTAAATTCATCGCCACGCAAATTTCAGTTGCATCTTTCAGCACAGAATCCCAGAAAGATGAAGCAGACGCTAAACTTTCCACGTTTTCGCACAACATTGAGTGATGAGTATCAATGCAGTTCTCTGCAACAGCCGATTTATTTGGCTGTAAAAGGCGGTTGCAATTGCCATGTTCCGTACATCTTTCATTGAGTGCGTGAATCGTCTGTCCGATACATGACTGGCCACATTAGCAGAGGATCTTGTAAACCCCAGCCATCCAGGGCATGAAATCATCTTTAACTGATTCCAAGAGTACTATTGTCTTCGGTGGAGGATGAAAAATGACTTTGTGGTTGCGGACGATCCGTCCTTTTTTTGACGAAAGCCTTTCCACAAAAGGCAGGAAAGCCATGGAGTTAAATCTTTCCGTGTAATCATCTGCATTTCTCATGGCCACTTTTGATTTCATTCGCAGCGCCTTACGTATCTGCTGTGACGAATACCCGTTGACTTCAAAAACTCTCTTTAACTCGTCCTGCAGATTACTCTCAGCAGTGATGCGTGCTCTGTGAACCAAAGTTCTATGAACTCTCATAGTCTGCGAAGGGTGGTAACAGCGGTTTGTACATAAATATAAGTCTGTATGCATCGGTTTCCGATATCATGCATGCCCAAAAAAATGCAAAAACGGAAGGCTTCTCTCGTTTCCAGTTTCCATTGTGAACGGGATGTGCCCATGGATGATATTCAGATGGTGTAAAAGTCTTGTAATATGTATTCACCAGGAGTGCAGTACAAATGTGTTGTCAACATACCTCTAAAACACTGTGGGCTTTAACATAGCAGATTCAAGGGCCTTTTCCTCTAAGTCCTCCATAAAGAAATTGGTCACCAAGGACGGCAAGTGTGTCGAGGTCATAACGTATCTGAACTAAGCTGAAATCTCTTTATCACAACTTCTGCCAATAAGTGACAACGAATATGAAAGCGGAACCTTTGTGAATAAAGATACCACATCGAAGCTGACTAATAGATCACAACTGTTTAGCTTCAGTGATTTTACCTTGGGAATGGAGCCCACAGAGCTGTGAATGTGATGAGCACATTTTCGCACAAGAGATATTAAAAAAGGACACCAAGTGTTTGGGCAGTATTTGTTGGGACAGCCAATGTCACTCACTATTGGACACATAGAAAGACCTTTCTCAAGATTTTTTGGAAGCCTCGGAGGAACCGCACTACTTGGTTTCAATCTTCGCCCAACTTCCGCTGGAAAGGGAGACGCGTTCAGAAGCGAATCAGCCTTCCTTACCACTTGGTTACTTGGGTCTTACTGATTACCTTGCAAGATATACTGTGGATGTGACTCCGCTCAGTAAAACCCACTTCACAAGTGCCTGCTGTTCTTGAACGGAAGAGATTGGTGCAGTCTACCAGTAACTCAATTAATTATGGGAGAAGTGAAGATATTTTCTGATCATTCATTAATTCCCCACCAATTGACTAGAACATAGTTATACAGCATTACAATAAGCTGTCAACGATAGACAGCAGCGAGGGGGCATATTTACCAATCCAATCTCTTTCCCACCAGCACTACATAGGAAACTAAATGACATCACGCTTCCAAATTAAACACTTCTCAGCTGTTGTTTGCAGAAACGTATTTTATATAAAAACTCACTTAACTTCAAACGACTGCTCACTTAATGAACCCAAATTGACAACATTATAAAAAACGCAAGCTCATTAACGTTTCCTCCACTCACATAGGAGAACTGTAGACAGGTATAGTCCCTGTGTAAGCTGAAAAGCGAGCTATATTTGTGGTCGGGAAAGTCACCTTTCTCAGAAGAACGCTACAACTGGCTTGCAGGATGACAAGGAATCAGTTTCCCCTCTGGCATTGTAGTACAATGTGCAAATGTTTACGTAGCTTCTGCCCACATGCGTGTTCGCGTTAGTGTTATCGGTAACTCATTTCTGTATTTCACTTCGAGGAAAATAATCATCTCTGGTGGCATCTGTGCACTGCGTCGAAGTATATTTGTGAAACATCCTGTAGCTGCTACTTGTGACGTAGTGCGGTAGAGAGAATGGGGAATTGCTTGCTCGCTCTTCAGTTTTTCACACCTATGAAGGAGGAAAGTGCATGACCACAATCTGGTTACCTGCTTTCCCTGACGCAACCACGCTCCATCCTCCACCGTCATCCTATTATATTTCCACAACACAGTTTATACCTTCATACGGCTCAATTACACTAACAAGGGAAACTCCCCATCGCACCCCCCTCAGAGTAGGTGGGAAATGACCTAGTGAATAGCCCGTCAAAAACTGAGCACTCATCAGAAATGAAAACAGGAAGAAGGTGTACTAAACTGTGAAAAAGGAAGCAAAATAGAAACAGTGAACAGTCCAAGCTCAAGATGTGCAACATCGAGGGAATCGCAAGAACCACGTCATCGTAGTCTTGACACTTGTCATAATACACGCTGGTTGTAGAATATGAGCCATGTGGAAGGTTATGTTACCGTCGTTAGTAAATGTGATGAATAGTGAGAGCAGTGAGATACCGCATAGACATCTGACAGAAATTAAAACAACAAATAAACCGGTGTGAACTACAACAACGGAACTGAAGAGACATAACTTCCAAAACGGAACGCAAGAGGCATAACACGAGGTACTTGGGCAGAACGATATACGTACGTGTGTAAGTCCCTACCTTACACCTCGCTGTTGCAAACGGGCGTTACACCACGACACAGACACAAATCTGAATACAGCGAACAGACACGTCAATGACCTGACGGACAGATCATAATATTGTAAAAAAATGAGGAACGAGAAGATTTGAAGACGGATCTCACACTTCAGAGTCCAACACTGCAACCACGACCCCGTGACTACTGAAATTCTCTCGATGTTGCACATTTTCAAAATGGTTCAAATGGCTCGGAGCGCCGGCCGAAGTGGCCGTGCGGTTAAAGGCGCTGCAGTCTGGAACCGCAAGACTGCTACGGTCGCAGGTTCGAATCCTGCCTCGGGCATGGATGTTTGTGATGTCGTTAGGTTAGTTAGGTTTAACTAGTTCTAAGTTCTAGGGGACTAATGACCTCAGAAGTTGAGTCCCATAGTGCTCAGAGCCATTTGAACCATTTTTTTTTGGCTCGGAGCACTATGGGACTTAACATCTGTGGTCATCAGTCCCCTAGAAGTTAGAACTACTTAAATCTAACTAACCTAAGGACATCACACGTATCCATGCCCGAGGCAGGATTCGAACCTGCGACCGTAGCGGTCACGCGGTTCCAGACTGAAGCGCCTAGAACCGCACGGCCACACAGGACGGCGCACATTTTCATCTTGGGCCGTTCACCGTAACAGTTTTGCGACCTTTTTCTCAGTTCAGGACCCCTTCTTCTTGTTTTCATGCTTAATCTGTCCACAGTTTTTGACATCCGATCCACTGCGTCATTTTATCACAAAGTCTGAGAGGGGGGGGGGGGGGGGGGGGACGCGATGGCGCGATGGCGCGATGGGCAGTTTTCCATGTTAGATGGGGTACACATTCAGTTCAAAAATGGTTCAAATGGCTCTGAGCACTATGGGACTTAACATCTATGGTCATCAGTCCCCTAGAACTTAGAACTACTTAAACCTAACTAACCTAAGGACAGCACACAACACCCAGCCATCACGAGGCAGAGAAAATCCCTGACCCCGCCGGAAATCGAACCCGGGAACCCGGGCGTGGGAAACGAGAACGCTACCGCACGACCACGAGATGCGGGCTACACATTCAGTATTTGTTCTTGGTCCAGTTCACTTAAAATTAAACATTAATTTCATACCATTGAAATATGAACAATGAATAAGATGTTTTTTGTAGGAAATGTAATACAGTTAAATTTTGTGGTGGGAAACATTTTTCCCTGGAAGTCGCGGTTTTCGAATCATTCAAGAAAGCATAAAAGAGGGACCTTTTAATGTCCTCCCCATCCCGACGCTCACGCCCCACCGGTCAGAATTTTTAGTATGTTGTTCATAGCCGCTCAGAACGTTCATACAACCCTGCGAAACCGCCGGAAAAGTGCCATCTTCGGGATGTTGTTCAACTCGTGCTTCACAGTGGTTTGAATGTCGGTTATATCGTCAAACCGTTAACCCTTCGTGTGAAGTACTGCAGTTTGTCGTTTTATGGTACGCTGTACCGCTAACACCAGGCTTGATTGCTTGATAACACCACGTCTCCTCACCCGTGATAATTTTTTCCAGTACAGAATTCACCGCATTTGTCAGTTCTGTCAAGTTGCGGCAGGCGTCAACGCTTTGTCGTATTTGTTCTGGGATCAAGGCGTGCGGGACAAACTCTGCACACACTTTTCTTCAGAACATGGAGAATATCTTGAACACTTCATTTAGAGATGTATCTCTATTGCGATTTGTGACACAACAACGCTGACACAATTCGGTAGCACGTCCTCTGCCAAACATTGCCTGCTCACAATTTGCTGGTCGAATGCACTTCTGTCGTTAACAACTATGCGGCGCGGGGTTAGCCGAGCGGTGTAGGCGCTGCAGCCATGGACTGTGCGGCTGGTCACGGCGGAGCTTCGAGTCCTCCCCCGGGCATGGGTGTGTGTGTTTGACCTTAGGATAAGGTTGAGTAGTGTGTAAGCTTAGGGACTAATGACTATAGCAGTTAAGTCCCATAAGATTTACACACATTTCGTTTACAATTGTTAGTTCAAACTGTGAAGTTTGCCGGCCGGAGTGGCCGGGCGGTTCTAGGCGCTACAGTCTGGATCCGCGCGACCGCTACGGTCGCAGGTTCGAATCCTGCCTCGGGCATGCATGTGTTAGTTAGGTTTAAGTAGTTCTAAGTTCTAGGGGACTGATGACCACAGCAGTTACGTCCCATAGTGCTCAGAGCCATTTGAACCATTTGAACCAAATCCATATATGTTATAAAAAATGGATGTGTGTGTGTTGGATGGGGGGGGGGGAACGGGGGGAGGGCCAAATCCATACATTTAATAAAAAAAATGGATGTGTGAGTCAGTGAGTGAGTTCTACGTCTCCTTCTAAACCACTGGAACGATTTCAACTAGATTTGGTACACATATACCTTACTGGTAGTCAACAATCGTTGTGGGGGGGGGGGGGCAAGAAAAACCTACCTATCGAAAGGGGTGGGGGGTGAAACGCGTAGTCCGCGACGCTTGAATTACCAGACTTTATCCATCCAGTATTTGAGAGAACTTAGCGGCGTGCAACAAACTTCACACATAATTTCAAACCTTGACGAAATTTTTTGTCTCTGGTAATCCCTACAATACGATGAAAGAAAAAAAGTGTTTATCGCTTACTCCTTTTCAACTAATCATGCAGTAAAAGCTCCGCATTACCTTTTTACTGCCAGTTATATTCGCGACGTATTTTCAAGACGGAATGAACGTATATCACCGAATGTAAGTGCAAAATTATATCATTGCGCGCCATAGATCAGGAAATATGACCTCATAAACAATGAGATGCGTGACAACTGCCGCATCATGCATGACGTTTAAATTTATTGCTTATTTGCTACTAACTCTATTCACAATAAATTTCGCAAAAGGTATCCATATATGCCGTATCATTGTACGACACATACCTCAGGAGATATGAAGTCATAAACATTAAGCACAAGGGCAGACGCTGCCTGGTACGGGCGTGGGTGCACAGCTGTAACAAATACCTGGGCAACGCCAGGATGCTCTGCTATTAAATAAATAAAACAAAAAATAGTTCAAGCTGGCAACGTAGTTACTGCGCTGACGTCATTTATGAGCAAAGAAGTTTTTGTACGCATGGTGTACGCAAAGGGCTCCATAAAGGTATTTTTTTTTCTTTCTGTTCCTAAGTTCATGTCACATTACTTGTGTAACGTTTCCTGTTTTAGGAAGGTTCCTTTGTTCTTGCTTAGCACACAAAATAGATGAGACAAATTTTCATAAATTCATACGTCATCTTGTCAGAAGATATTTACAAAAGGAGAACGTAAAAACAATTTTTGGAGTCGATGGTAGTATGATGCAAAATCCAGTATCCGTTATTAAGCCCCACAGAATTTAATTTTTGAACATACGGTTTCTTGAGCCTACATATTTCTCACAGTTGCAGATTCACTTATGGCAGGCAGTAACTGCGACTATTTAAACGTGAAATTAATCGGATGGAATAGATACGGGAACATAAATAAAGCTATTCACTCACGAACGAACAGCAGATTTATCTCCAGAATATATCAATGAAACGTGGAAATTTCCTCTTGAAATTTACTACACTTCACAGATTACTGAAAGTGTGTGCTAAGTGGTACTTGGTAAGAACGTCTTGAGTTTTACTATAATGGGTCGAGAGAATGTAAGCATCATGCTCACACCCGTTCTTATACGATTATTCTGTGTCCAGAAGGGGTGGAACTCGTTCAAGTCAAAAAGCATTCGTTGCGCTGCCTCAAAAATTTTTTGGCAATTTGTGGTAAGTTCTATGTGCTGAGGTCATCGGTTCCTAGGCTTACACACTACTTACTCTAACTTTAACTTACGCTAAGGACAACGCCCGAGGGAGGACTCGAACCTCAGACGAGGGCTAGCTGCGCGAACTGTGGAAAGACGCCTTAGACCACGCGGCTACCCTGCGCGGCACTGCCTCAAACATTTACTTGGATTCTTGTGAAGGGAGATGCAGACCTCCCTTTATCAGAATCAAAACAAATGTATAAGTTAGCGTAAAAAAAGGTTCTCTTAAAAATCATCAAATAAAGCATTAGAAAACCTATACTTTGAACGTGCTCTGATGTTAGTGTCTCAACCAGCTCAGATCATATTTCCATTAGCGCTTTATCACAATTGGTTTATTGATATAATTTCGCAAGACTATTTCTCTTAAAAATCATCATCAAATAAAGCATAAGAAAACATATACTTTGAATGTGCTCTAATGTTTGTTATATCACGTTGATGTTAGTGTCGCAACCAGCTCAGATCATATTTCCATTAGCGCCTTATCATAATTGGATTATTGATATAATTTCGCAAGAGTAAGTCATCACTTGCTCTAGAGGTTTGTACTTGAGATAACTCAGCTCTTGAGCAGTGGATCACACGTTGGTAATGTGATCCAGGGTGCCTATACCAGTACCCGTCGTGTATTTTCAACAGTTTCACCTGCAAGTGGAGCTGCATGAGTCCCTACTTAGGATGATTTTGCTATGTGACACAGGAAGAGCCTAAGGAGACACGGCACCTGATAAACATAATCTGCACAGAATCACTCTTTTCCAAGATTGTAACCGACCCCAACAAGGTACTGTTCTTCCGAAGGACTTACCCTGTCTCCATACGTATCAAAGAGGAAGCGAGCGTACTCCCGGAAATAGTCCGCCAGAACTGGGTTAGGCCAGCCTCCGATGTCCTGCAGGTACTGTGGCAGGTCGTAGTGATACATGGTCACCTGCAGACACACAGAACACACAACTGAAAAATATAGCGGCGAGGTAGCAACTCCGTGCATGTTACTGCTAAAATCTTGCAGGTGACAGAGCACCAGTGATATATGTACATACACTGTTCAGAAATACGGGAAGAAGGGGAAAGCCTGGAGACACGGGACGATTGCAACGCAACTACAACATCTCAGACATAACTTCTGGAACTAGATATTGGATTTTGAGGTGTACAAAGGAGCGGATAATGACTCGCGCCACAATTTAGTAATGATGAGGAGCAGAACTGGTTTAAGGCAAGTGCCTTACTGAAGTTTAAGCGAAGTGAGATACTGAAGTAGTGCGCAACGAGAAGGAGCGTATGAAGTTCTTTTTGACTATAGGTACTGCGGTAGTGAATACCACAACAGGCAGTTCAATAGAAGAGGAATGGACATCTCTAGAAAGGGCGATCACAGAAGTTGAACATACAAATATATCAAATATATGTGCAAGAAAGGAAGCTGCATATAAGCCTTTGCTCCCAGAAATCAATTGATCGACAAAAGATGCAAATATAACTGCGAAGAAACCTTTGGTGCCAGAAATCAATCGATCGACAGAAGAAGGAAATACAAAAATGTTCAGGAAAAGACAAGAATAAAGCAATAAAAGTCACCTAGGAATGAAATAGATATGAAGTGCAGGGAATCAAATGCGAGAAGGGGTAATGAGAAAAAATCGAAAAAGAAAGAACCTTTCTTGAAATTGATAGGAAAAGCGTCAACATTGCGAGTGCGATACGTAATCCATTCTTAACCCTTTCAGACTCCCCGGCTACAACTGTATACATTAAACTTTTTACTTTGTCTTCGCTGCAACAAAAGTATTATTTGCCAATGAAAACCCTAGTTACACATTTATGAATGGTCAGTCTTTTTATCATGTGCCAGTGCTGCCAACTGTTGGACATCACTATGAAAATATCAGCAAGTCAGTACAGCAGTGCGCGGTAGCTTGTGACTATCACTATACACGGATGTGGTTCGTTTGCTACATTCTACTGTATAATAGAATACTGTTATTGTTATTTTTCGTGATTATTGAATGACCATGTTACTACTTTTTACAACAGAAAATTTTTTGTAATTAATTATTTTAGTCCATAAAATGAACCCAAGTGTACAAAGCATGTTTTGAAAACGGGTACATATTTTTGTATAAATCTTGCTTTCAAAATCATTAAAAAATCACCTAAGAGCATTACCACATAAAGAAAAAGTCTCCTTCCTGTAGAAGAAAATCAGGTCTGAAAGGGTTAAATACGGAAAAGAGATTGTATAGGAGGAAAGAAGGTCTCTACGAGGGACGGAACCGTCTAATGATATGACTGAACGACAAATGAAGGTCGATGTAAAAGACGAAATGGATGCAGTATTAGAGCTTAACAGAGCTGTGAAACACTTACGATCACTAAGGCGGAAGGCGTAGACAACATTCCTTCGGAATTTCCAAAATTACTGAGAGAAGAGGCAACCAAACGACTGTTAAAGTTGGTTTGCTGAATCTGTAAGTCTGGAAACATGCCGTCAGACTTATAAAGAAAATAACACACACTCACCTATGATAATAAAAAGAAGAGAGGAGTGTCCGACCTATCGCACAGTCAGCTTAACAGCTCAGGGTTCCAAGCTGCTGACAAAAGTAATATACAGAAGAATGAAAAACGTATTTGAGGATTTGTTAGATGGCAATAAGTCTGGCTTCAGGAAAAGTAAAGGCACTAGGGAGGCGTTCTGTCTTTGCACTTAATAATGGAAGCAAGACTTTAGGAAAATCAAGACATGTTCATATGATTCGTGTTCATATGATTCGTCAACTCAGAAAAATCGTTCGACAATGCTAAATGATGTAAATGAACGGAATACGCAAGAAAATAGTTAGAGGTTATAGGAAAAGACGGATAACATACAGAACACGCAAGAAAAAAAGAGGGAACAGTAAGAATGGAAGATGAAGAACGAAATTCTCGGATTTGAGAGGGTGAAGAGGGAGATGTAGTCTCTCGCCCCTACTGTTCAATCTATACATCGAAGAAAATAGAAATAAAGGGATCAGGAGTGGGATTAAAATAAAAGAAAGGATATCAATGATAAGAGTCGCTGATGCCATTGCTATCCTCAGTTAAAGTGAAGAAGAATTACAGGACAGTTGATTGCAAGGAATAGTCTAATGAGGGCGCACTATGGATTGAGAGTAAATCGAAGAAAGACACAAGCAATAAGGTAGTAGCAGAAGGAGATCAGTGGCAATCTTAACATCAAATTTGGAGACCACGAAGACAAAGTGAAGCTATCTTTCGAAGCACAATAACACAAAAAAATATGTTGTATGGGCGATGTTGGGCAGCTTTCATAAAGGATAGGAAATGCATCATGCAATACATGGCTGTATTAATTTTTTTTAGTTACGAATATAGGTACTGGTACATTCTGACCGTCCACGGACCATCTGTATCAAAGAAGAACAACTATAAATAAAGTTTATGCACTAACTGCACATAGTGCGTCATAAAACGTTTTTCATCGAGTAAACGTACGTAATTTACAGAGTGTCAGTTATTGTAGAAGGGATATAAATTCACCGGAGATAAGATTAGTCACCCTTAAAGAAATCATTATAGCCATGATTTAATGCCTTGTAATTCCGTCACTGGACTTGATAACTGCCTGGATTCGGTTAGTAAGTGAGTCCACTAAGTTGTGAGGCTCTGATCGCAAAATTCCACCAAATTGCGAGGATGCCGATGTCGGTGTTTTACCCGCTTTTTCAACATTTCCCACAGAGTTTCTATGGGATTCAAGTTAGGTGATTTTTCAGGTCTAGACGTAATAGTGTGGGAGAGCGTTCAGGAAACCAGTCACATATTCTTCCAGCCGGTGAACTGTACTGTCGTCGCGTTGAAAGAATAGGGATATCGGTAGCATACTCATCATGCAGATGTTGCCCGAAAGGCAACACCTGATCATTCAGAATGTTTAAATACACATGCTGGTTCACGTTAGTGGCCACCTCAGTGAGCGGGCTCAATTCATGGTAAGAAAATCACCACCGAAACATCACAGAACCGACCTCGCCTTGAACCTGGCCTTGCACACATTCAAGATGAAATGCTTGATTCGGCACTCGATGACGGGCGTCATTTGATACAGGCAAAGCGGCACTCGTCAGTCGAGATTCCGTTCCGCCAGTCGACTGCTGTCCACGTTCGATGCTTTCCAGCCCACTGAAAACTCGCAGCTTGATGCGAGTCTGTGAGCAAAGGCCTCTTGCGAGGTGACCGCTGCTCCTGTCGCAATGTTCTCTCGCTACAGGTTGGGACTCTCTTCATTCACTGCATGCAGTATTTACTGTCGGGTTTGGAAGTGATATTGATTCACAAGCCTTAAAACGCGGCTCCGGTCCGTATCAGTCACGATGTTTTTCCGACCACAACAACTGCAAAAATGTATACATATTTACAAATACGGACACATGTAACACAGTACAATAAGACGTTTAAACGATACGCTGTGTACTTTCTCTTCATCGGTGTACATTGTACTCACAAAAATCTTCAACTGAACACAGTTGACTGAATGACACCGATGTGCGTTTTCCTTGTTTTCCCGTTCGTTTGTTGTCTGCTGCAGCCAATTACGTCGCCGCACGTGCCTGCACCGCCCGCCAGTGCATGTTCACATGAATGGTACACTGTGATACGTGTTTGTACAGGTCTTGAGAAGACGAAGTGCATTACTGAATAACAATGTAGGGCGCTATTTAAAAAAGGCGTATTCCTTTCATGGCATCGTGATGAACAATGCTACCAGAAAGACAATCCTAATGCTCAATGTCCTGGTAGACAAACAACATTTGCATGATCTTTTTTTATTTTGCCTCTGGACAAAATGTTACTTGAGGTGTTCAAGACAAACGAGACACTTTAATACAACTGAATCGGTAATGACACAGAAAGTAAATTTTTGAGGAGACACAAAAAACTACACTACGGGTTTACGGGTTTAAGCATGTTGCTGTGCAGTTGCCATGTAGCAATTGGCCCCAGACGTAATACACAACGTACGCTACCCGTTGACTGTGGTAAGTTCAAATGGCTCTGAGCACTATGGGACTCAACATCTTAGGTCATAAGTCCCCTAGAACTTAGAACTACTTAAACCTAACTAACCTAAGGACATCACACACACCCATGCCCGAGGCAGGATTCGAACCTGCGACCGTAGCAGCCTCGCGGTTCCGGACTGCAGCACCAGAACCGCACGGCCACCGCGGCCGGCGACTGTGGTAAGACAATTTAAATGTACTGGAGATGACCACTCCTCAAACCCAATGATGTTGATGTGCCAACTAGCTTCCTGTTTGCAGCGATGCAAGTTTATATTATTCACATTCATTATAGCAATTAAAACAGGGTGTTATGAGCACACATATTTACTCTTAACGTACCCAGTACACAACCACAAACAAAATACAGTACAGTGGAAAATAGTGGCTTTGCTTCATCTTTATCCTGACGATCCTTCTTTGGCCATTGGCAGATACTGTTATAAAATGGTTTCTGCTCGTCAGGTATGTAATGTAGACTTTACTTTGCGTCGTCTAGTTTCTTCTTTTTTATTGGAACAGGTCCACTAAACGTTTATTCGTATGGAGACGGCCGCTTGTCTAACTCTATACCCTTCTGTTGATGGGACATCACTCCCTGTTATACTAAATAACGCGTACAGACGTAAAGATCAGTCATGTCCGGTGACGTAATTTGAAAAAAAGTGGACATGACCCCCTTTTCCAAATCATTGACTCAATTAATAACACAGTCTCTAAACGCAAAAACCATAAAGTGATGATTCTTCGCTCAAATGATAGTTGTTACACTGGTATTCAACTGATAAGAAAATTCATCTTCAGAGCGAATCACCTAAAATTTACACTGCAGAAATTGCGGAAATGGAAAGTGCTATTGACGTGCTGTTGTCTCAGAATGGATCGGTCGTCAGGGATTCGTATTGTTAGTCAATAAACAAATTGTAATAGCACCTAGGAAAAATTTTTGGTACAAACATTTTTTTAAACGGAACAATGTATATTGACATTAACAAACTAAAAGTTGAGTAAATTTGAATGTCAGTGGTGTTTATTGCAGGATTCTAGAGCGAGTCGTTTAAG
This sequence comes from Schistocerca nitens, assembly GCF_023898315.1. NCBI lineage: Eukaryota > Metazoa > Arthropoda > Insecta > Orthoptera > Acrididae > Schistocerca > Schistocerca nitens. The sequence goes on along the minus strand of NC_064621.1, from coordinate 276,132,967 downwards.
AAATATCGTATTTTAAGAAGCTTCCACGTCGTCACTTGTTTGTGCCACTGAACCTGCGTAGTTACTAGACACGATGGTGTAACGTTTACTTGCAGTGTGCCTGAATGTTTCTTGAGTACACTGCGTCTTGCTAGTCAGTTAGTGTGTGGCAGTGCAATCAGTAGGTCATGAGTGGGCCGTGAGATGTACCAACGCAGAAAAACCCGACATGCTAGTGGCGTATGGAGAGTACAGGAAGAATGCAGTTCATTCTTGTACGGCATATGCGGTAAGATATCCCAACAGACGTGAACCATCTCGGCAATTATTTATAACCTCTTCAACCAGTTACGTCAAAGTGTTAGCGTGAAATCTAGACAACGTAAGAGAAGAAAACATGTGATGGCAGAAGAGGGGGAAATTAATGTTATTGCTGCTGTTGCAGTTGATACGGACGTTAGTTCCCGCGCAGTCGCACGAGGAAGTGGCTTGAGTCAGGCGAGTGTGCTACAGGTTCTTCATCGACGTATGGTCCATCCCTGTCACGTCTCAGTCCATCAGGAGTTGCATGGAAACGTTTATGAAAATCGTGTTAACTTCTGCACGTGGGCATTAAGATAGGATACTCCAGATGTATCGTGTAGCAATCATGGTCAGGTAAACATGCACTGTTGGTCTGTTGACAATCCACGTTCGCTTCGTCCAGTGGAACATCAGTGTCCATGGAGTGCAAACGTGTGGTGTGCGATAGAGAACCATCATCTCATAAGCCTGTTTTTCATAGACGTAATCCTGAACGCGCACAAGCATCGCAGCAGCCTAACAGATCATTTCTACGTACATGCTAGAAGTCGTTCCTCTGCAGACTGGGAGGAAGCATGTCTTCATAAATTGTTTCCAATTGTTGGATTGGACGCAGAGGACCTGTACCTTGGCCGGCTCGTTCCCCGGATTTGACGCCTTAGAAATTTTCCGTGGGGAAAGCTGAAAGACACTGTCAACACGGACACACCCTATGATACGCGACGACATATGACAGCAGCTTTTTCGGACATCTCCGCTAGAATGCTGGCGCGTGTGCAGTAGTCATTCACGTACCAGATTGAAAGCGTATACATCCGCTGCTCATGGTCATTTCGAACACAGCCTGTGGTGGTCAGTTGTTTCGTTGTCGGTCAGAATACACAGAACTAGTGCATGCACTTGTTTTGTCCTTTAGTTTGTTCTACCAGTTGTACAAGTGTCGATGTAGGAACTTCTCAAAATACCATATGTCGTATACGACTCGCACTAGAATCCTGCAAGAATCACCACGACATTCTATTTTACCCGACTTTTAGTATGTTAATATCAACAGGCATTTTCCAAGCGTTATTACAATCTGTGTATTGGTTAACAGTACTAGCCCCTGACTATCAATCCATTGTGTGAAAGCCGCGCGTCAATAACATTTTTCATTTCGTCGGTATTTGCGGAGCAATTTTTAGTTAACTCACCCTGTATACATCCATAAAGACAGCCTTCGTGATGTAGAGTCCGAACTTGCCTTGCATCCCACTGAATTTTGTGTTGTTCGCAAGAGTACAGGAGATCAGCGAAAGATGTCAAACGGGCTGTTTGTCGGCGACATGTATAGGAAGACTTTTCCGTAAAGTGTTTGGCGTATCCTGAGGAATGTTGTTCTGCGCTTGAAAATTATTCCAAATACTAAATTTCTTTGGGGATATAATAAAAACAGTTACAGCGAAAAGGGGGTGGGGGGTGGGGGGGGGGAATGTGTTTCTAAGACAGTCAGCGCGTTTTCCATTACTGAACTCTCTTAGAAACTTTTTTTCTAAATAAGTTGATAATAGTTTTCAGTAATAACACCTGCTGGTTGCTGAACGATAACAGATTTCAGTAATAACACGTGCTGACCACTACACTGGCAGCAAAACGAATAAATAAAAGAGTAAACTCGCCTGAACCGTCTTTGTTAAACAAAATTGAATGTGAAACTGAAAGTTTATAGTCAGTAGCAATACCATTTTTCACTTACAATGGACTTCTAATGTGGAAATCATCGATAAACGGACGGTTAATCAGTGAGCTGCGGTGAGATGCGTGATGGGAAACATTCATGCAGCAGTGGATGTCAAACGACTGATGATTGCCCCAGAAATACATTAAACTGGACTAGCAATACCCTATCATTTATTGTCAGTAGGGATCTCCTTCACCACACTATCAGATCGCTTGTTATTTGGCTGCTAAGGGGCGCAGCTCCATGACGGGCCGCATCTCCAACAGCCCTTCCCCTTGAAGTAGAACATGAGAACAGGTGTTGTGATGGCCGTTTTGTAGTGTTCGTTTGTAAATGGAGCGGAGTACAGTACTTTTGTCGAAACACTCTTAGTTAAAGAGTCAGAAAACTGAGTGTACTCGTCGCGTAGCTAGCGGTCTCTGTATATGCGCCGAACAGAGGGTTCAACACAAGTGCACCTCACTTCAATTTGACATGGAGCAATTTAATGTACTCGAAATGACTGATAGTAGCGTTACTTGATCTGTCCCCACTTGTTTCATTTTCATCAGGTCGTGAAAAAAGTCCAAAGACGACAACGCCATAGGAGAAAATAGCACCTAGCCAGCATGTCAAGCTTCTGTAAGGCAACAGTGCCACTGAATTTAAATTGAAGCTAATAATGAATTTTGGCGGTCATCACTTTTCGCACTCCTGTGTCAAACTCTCCATCTCAGAGCAGCAATTGCACCCAACGCCCTCATTATTTATTGTATAGATTCCAATTTCTGCCTTCCCGTACAGTTTTTAACCTCTGCAGTTCCCTCACGTACTCCACAAGTTAGTCCTTGATTCCTTAACACATTTCCTATCATTCTGGCCTCTCTTTCCACCAGTACTTTCCACATGATCCTCTCCTCACCGATACCGCGGAGAAGTTCGTAATTTCTTATAAGTCTCCCTAAATTTCAACGTTCTTCAGCAGCATGACATCTCAAAAGCTTCGATTCTGTTCTGTTCCAGTTTTTTCACGGTCTGCACTGATGAGCCAAACATTATGACCATTTGCTTAATAGATTGTTTGTCTATCTTTGGAACGAAATACATCATTGATTGTACGTATCAGAGATTAAACAGTTCGTTGGTAGTATCGTGGAGGTATCTGGCATTAGATGTCCACCGACAGGTCATGTAATTTGCATGATTAATACACCGCTGATTTGCGTACGTTGTGATGGCGCCAGATAGCGACCCAAATGGAATTCATAGAATTTATATCAGGTGAATTTGGTCGCCAAGACATCAGCGTCAGCTCACTATAACGCTCCACAAATCACTGTAGCACGATTCTGGCTCCGAGACAGAGATACTTATACCGCTGAAAGATCACATCGCCGTCGGGGAAGGCATCGTGCATGAAGGGATGCAGGTGGTTCACAGCTGTCAGCTCTGTCTTAAATTACTCCCACTGAAAGGTGGACATATATAAGTGGACTGAACCATTTTTTGCGGATAGTTTCAGAAGAAGTGGAAATTTCATGTTACGAGAGCGAAGCAGTCAAGTGTGACATCTCTGGAATAGTCGACTTACCGCAGTGGCAGTAGTATCTCTGAACTTATGTATCTTTGGCTGAGTTGTAGAGCGGTCAAGTGGTGGACATGGAGTAAGCCGGCAGAACTTTTATGGTAGTGCATATTGGAGGAGGATTTTGCTGAAGAAAATTGTTAGGAATTATTAATCTGCTGAAAGGACTTACAGACGCAGCATTTATGGAACAGAGGGAATGGATATGTTTTTAAGACAATTTTTGCTGGTGCATACTGTTAATGTTAGCGATTCTTGCAACAGAATATCCACCTCTTCACCTCAGTTTAGCTCATTTCAGTTTAATTCGTTGGAATTTGCATAATCGTAAAAGCATTCCCTTGTAAGACTTTTGCAAGGGAAGTACAGTTTTTGGTTTTCTTTAAGTTTTATGTCATCGTAATGAACGGATTAGTAATTTCATTTCACAAGGAATTTTTTGTTTAGTTGTTGAGTATCTTTCACCCAGTAATTTAGTTGTATTTTAGCCGTCTCGATTTCTTTATGCTGTGCTGTTGTTACTGATAATGCTGTAATTTTTTAGGTGAGATTCTTTCATATGTTGTTGGGTCTTTCGTATCTCATTTCACGTTTCCATTGCGCAAATTCTAAGCAATTTATTTTTTTTTAATTCAAATTTTTAATGGACCAGAGAGCAACGTGTGTTCCATAGTGTTGCTACGTAATTTCAATTTTCTGGGCAGTGCACAGTCTGATTTTGGTGATGGTTTTTGAGTAAGAGTTTTGATTTAATTCCCTGTACAATGAACGTCAGTTAGTTTTGCCTTTATATTAATGTGTGCACTGAGACACGCTGCTCGCAATTGTAATTTCACTTTAACCTCTTTATAACAGAGGACAGTAGGCCCTACAGTCAGTTTTGAGTAAAAAGCAGGCAAACATTTTAATGCTCTGGAACGAACGAACAATCGAATCATAGCGAGTAACTTTCACTTGTCGACCGCTGCTTCGGATTGTCTGCTAGCACTTTTGAAAAGCCGTCAGATAATTTCTTTTTTCTTTTGCTACGACATACGGCACAGCGTTTTTTGTGTACTAATAATATCACGTTTCTTTCCTGACGCTATTTTTTGTGTAATTGTTCCGTGTGAAATTTTCTGTTTTCAAGTACTTGGCGTGTGACTAATATTCATTACGTTCAGCACGTGTGACGAAGTTTAATTATATGTAAAAATTAAACTACTGGATTTAACTGTTAGGCAACGATTACGCCATATTTTCAGTTACTATATTTTTTGAAATGTATTCTAGCAGTAAACCATATTACAATTTTAGCATTTTTGGTAACGGTTATCAGTCTCACTCTGTTACAACAATGAACACCATACGCGTTCAGCGCAGTAACGTACAACAACAGAACCTGACTCAACATAGCAAAACCATGTCATTCAACTCATTTAATAATGAACAGTTAGCGTTTAGCACCAATACAGTAACCTACAAGGAACGCAATCTAATTAAGCAAGTACAGGGAAATGTGCCTACATCTGAACCAGAACAAAATTCCGAGATGAGCGATAGTTGTCAAACCGAACAAGAATCGCTAGGCGCCATTTTGCAACATGCAAACAGGACCGTATACAGTGAATAACTCAGATACGGATATGCAGTTGAATAAAACAGATTTAGACTTTGCATCATTTGTTTCTGGCAGATCGGATTCTGTCACTATGTCGAAAAATGCGGATTCAGGACAAAACGTAACATTGATGTTTCAAACGCTACTTGATCAGCTTAAACAGCTGCAACAGCCACAAGAACAAACTAACGAGCAGTTTAAACAGAAACAAGAGAAGATGCAAAGTTTATCAGACGAACTCATTGAAGAAATAAAGAAAGATTTCCAAACCCATGTTTGACAGTATTACTAACCGATTACAAGTTTTAGAACCCGACACTGAGTAAATTAAAAATACACAAAAAACCGTTTGACCACGCAGAAATAACGGCGAAAATTAGCGAGGTCGTCCACAACGAAATAGTTACCGAGGTAAAAGAGCAGACAACATTATTACAAGGGAAAGCCAAAGAAATTACTGGGAAGTTGGAAACCTTACAATTACGATCCGGAGTAGAGAAAGAAAAAAAGTAACATCTTCCAACAAATAGATGAACTGTGCACAAAAACGGCAAATTTGTCTGCCAACAACGATCGAGATTCCGATAAAACAGTGCCTGTGCACTTAGCGGACACAGGTGAATAGTAATGTTGGCAACATTTCTTGGACAATCAGACAAAAATCAATAAACAACAAAAGAATGACATTACAACCGTATGGTCACAACTTTTGCGTATTGAAGAAAAATTGAACAATAATAATCGTAGACAAGAGTTTATATCAAGTAACAAAAGTCCACATTATGAAAAACTAGACGACAATAGTGACTTGCCAACGTGAACTGTTTAACATGCCAAGACATGACACGGACAGAAACCGCGCAAACAGTCCGCCAAGGCAGAAAGATATATTTGATTATCAACACTTCCTCAGTGTACGAAAGTTAAAAGTTTTCTGAAATTTCAGTAACGAAATACAGCCTAGGACGTGGCTCGATCAACTTATCTATCCGTTACCACAAAATTGTCCCTTTGAACGCAAGCTAGAATTCATGCGTGGATACGTAGAAAATGAACCAGCAATCAGAATGCGATAGATTATATGAGATTGTTAATCAGAAGAAGAATTTTACCAGGCATTTTTAACTGCATACTGGTCTACATCAAAGCAGGATAGAATCAAAGACAGTATAATCATGCTGAACAACAACGAACAATCGGAATTCTCAAGTCCAGTATAGTATTTCGGAGACACGATACGGCAGAACAAATACCTGTATTATTTGCTCAGCCCACATAAGTTAATTAGAATTTGCTTCACGAAATTACCTCCACACTTACGTCAAATAATCTTGGCAAGCAGGTGTAAGGACGATTTAGAAGAATTTTTGAATCTTTCGCAAGAATTGGAATTAGACATTGATCATGCTCTAACAAGAAAACCAGCTGCTCACATGTTTGATAATAACGATTTCTCATACTCATGATATGACAATAGGAACAACGGTAGACAATATAATTAATTTCATGGTAAAAACAATCACAGACACCATCCTTACGACACGTAAGTCTGGAACCAAAATAACTACAAAGACAGGCGCAGTGTTAGAAGCCGCGATTCGAATTCTAATTCCGGTAGTAAATATTGTTTTGGAAACAGTCATAAATATAATAATATCAAAAATGGCTCTGAGCACTATGGGACTCAACTGCTGAGGTCATTAGTCCCCTAGAACTTAGAACTAGCTAAACCTAACTAACCTAAGGACATCACAAACATCCATGCCCGAGGCAGGATTCGAACCTGCGACCGTAGCGGTCTTGCGGTTCCAGACTGCAGCGCCTTTAACCGCACGGCCACTTCGGCCGGCCCTATAATAATATCAATCACAATAGTAATCACGGACATTCATGCAATCAGGAATGGAATCAGTCGGGTCATAAAACACCTGGCATAATCATGGAAATTCAGGCATCAACAAATATAAGAATAACAGTCATCAAATTAAGTCTGTATGGCAGAACTCTGGTAGATCGTCACAACAACAGCAGATAGAGACAGTCGAAGTTAGATCACCGACACATAATGACAGTGAGCGATTGGGTGAAAAGAATAAACACTGATTTCAGATCCCGCCAGCTGAAGGGACAAGACAGCGAATAGATGACTCTGCTGCAGTAATTATTAACTTTAGGGAATTCGAAGATATAAGTAACAGTCTGCTGCAGGAAAACGAAGTTGAAACAAAACAAATTGTACACCCTGTAATCAACATTTTCACTGCTAATAGTAATTTAACCCCATTTTGGACTTAGGTACCGCAATATCAGTTATAAGCGAAACAGCATACAATAAAAGTAAAAAAACAATACTTTGCCCGGCACTACCTCTTTAGAAAATTAAAATACAACGTGCCATTTCGGGAAAACCTGTTGATCTTAATCCGGAGCGCTCAGCTGGTGTTCCATGGCGTAAATATAGTCGTAGGAATAGATTTAAGTTTGCAACGTATTCTAAACCAGAAACAAGTTCTGATATAGACAAGGTAAAATCATGGACTGACTTGGAGACTCAGTGTAAAGCAAAGAATCGTTTGTTTCAAGGAGCGAACCCGTTTTATATTGGACTACAAATTTCTGGTGATGAACCAGAAAAAACGGATAATGTTCAGAGTGAAGTTAAATACGTAACATATGTTGTTAGAAATAGAGTTTATATGACTTTTTGTAAAAGAAAAGGTACTGTCACGTTCTGAATAAAGGTTATTGTTTACAGCTAATGTCTGCGTTGGAGGTTTTTTATGCCAACTGGGACCATATCCGAAATTACCTGGACGACCTACGCCTGGCTTTCCTAGTTCCCAACAACCAACAAAGGATGCTAGTTCTGTGTCTGGAAAACAGCACTTTGTGGACACTATTTAGTCTGTGTGGTCTGTTTTGGAGTAATGTATTTCAGAGGAACCTTTTGCTCAAGGTAATTTAACACATTTGCATTGTTATATAAAGATGAAAGAGAAAATGTTATTAAATGAGGTACGGTCTGGTATAGAATTCATGTTCGGCAGAGACCTTTCTGGAGTTTATTTGTCAGGGACAGTTTTTCTATGAACTTACTCATTGTGCCGTTGTTCCCCACCCAAATAATTTTAGGCGTCAGTGTCTTTAATCAATACAAAGCAGTAATGAACCTTCATTATCAGGAAAAAACCTAGCAATTTTGGATCAACATGTCGTTTTAAAATTTGAAAATTGATTAAGTTCACATGAAGAAGAAATCAACCCCCTATGTTTCCTGTGTAATGATTCTTTTCAATGCTCACCTTATTGCGTTGACAGTATTACACCTTATCATTGTACAAACAGTGACAGTTACGATCAGGTAATCAATTTAAATACACTAATCCAGTAAAAGATCGAAGAAGCAGAGAATTGTGATGAACATGATAGGAAAGAATTTAGCTAAAAACCATGCACTAGTGTTTACACATAGAGCCGGCACCATCAAGGGGTTTCAGTACCGTTTCGGGTTGGAGAGCACAACAAATTCTGTGTAAGACCTTACGTAATAGCGGTTCATTACCGAAAGAAGGTGAAGGTTGGAATCCATTCGATGTTAGAAAACGTCGTTATTGAGCCACCTGTCAGTTCCTACAACAGTCCATTGGATGTGGTTGAAAAAAGAGATGGTTCACTTAGGTTGGTCTTGGACTCGCATCAGATAAACACTATGATTCTCCTGGAAACAGACAGACCATTAACACTTGACGAATTGTTGCCATATTTCTATGGCATCAAGTACTGTCATCTGGAGCTTTGCGCTCCAGTTTTTGGCGAAAAGTGTTACATACTGACTGCAGGAAGTAAAAGAAATTTTTATGCTTTTGGATGTGTTACCAGTTCTATAAAATGCATTTTGGTTCAAACATTTCATCTGCAGCATTTATTCGTGGACTTAACACTATTCTTCCAGACCATCTAAAAAGACATATCACCAACAACGTTTATAATGTTTTGACAGCAGAACTAACTTTGGCAACACATAACAAAATCTTAGAAAAATTTTTATCAAACTCTTCACGCAGTATCAAATCTCCCATTTCATCTTCATCTACATCCTGTTCCATTTCCATAATATTGTCCTCAAGAACATCGCCCTTGTATAGTCCCTCTATATACTCCTTCCACCCTTCTGCTTTCCCTTCTTTGCTTAGAACTGGGTTTCCATCTGAGCCCTTGATATTCATACAAGTGGTTCTCTTTTCTCCAAAGGTCTCTTTAATTTTCCTGTAGGCAGTATCTATCTTACCTCTAGTGAGGTAAGCCTCTACATCCTTACATTTGCCCTCTAGCCATCCCTGCTTAGCCATTTTGCACTTCCTATCGATCTCATTTTTGAGACGTTTGTATTCCTTTTTGCCTGCTTCATTTACTGCATTTTTATATTTTCTCCTTTCATCAATTAAATTCAGTATTTCTTCTGTCACCCAAGGATTTCTACTAGCCTTCGTCTTTTTACCTACTTGATCCTCTGCTGCCTTCACCACTTCATCCCTCAAAGCTATCCATTCTTCTTCTACTGTATTTCTTTCCCCCATTCTCGTCAATTGTTCCTTTATGCTCTTCCTGAAACTCTCTACAACCTCTGGTTCTTTCAGTTTATCCAGGCCCCTTCTCCTCAAATTCCCAACTTTTTGCAGGTTCTTCAGTTTTAATCTACAGTTCATAACCAACAGATTGTGGTCAGAGTCCACATCTACCCCTGGAAATGTCTTACAATTTAAAACCCGGTTCCTAAATCTCTGTCTTACCATTATATAATCCATCTGATATTTTCTAGTATCTCCAGGGTTCTTCCATGTATACAACCTTCTTTATGATTCTTGAACCAAGTGTTAGCTATGATTGAGTTATGCTCTGCGCAAAATTCTACCAGGCGGCTTCCTCTTTCATTTCTTAGCCCCAATCCATATTCACCTACTATGCTTCCGTCTCTCCCTTTTCCTACTGTCGAATTCCAGTCACCCATGACTACTAAATTTTCGTCTTCCTTCACTACCTGAATAATTTCTTTTATCTCATCATACATTTCATCAATTTCTTCGTCATCTGCATAGCTAGTTGGCATATAAACTTGTACTATTGTTGTAGGAGTGGGCTTCGTGTCTATCTTGGTCACAATAATGCGTTCACTATGTTGTTTGTAGTAGCTTACCCGAACTCCCTATTTTTTTATTCATTATTAAACCTACTCCTGCATTACCCCCTTTGATTTTCTATTTATAACCCTGTATTCACCTGACCAAAAGTCTTGTCCTCCTACCACCGAACTTCGCTAATTCCCACTACATCTAACTTTAACCTATCCATTTCCCTTTTTAAATTTTCTAATCTACCTGCCTGATTAAGGGATCTGACATTCCACGCTCCGATCCGTAGAACGCCAGTTTTCTTTCTCCTGATAACGACGTCCTCCTGAGTAGTCCCCCGAATGGGGGACTGTTTTACCTCCGGAATATTTTACCCAAGAGGACGCCATCATCATTTATCCACACAGTAAAGCTGCATGCCCTCGGGAAAAATTACGGCCGTAGCTTCCCCTTGCTTTCAGCCGTTCGCAGTACAGCACAGCAAGTCCGTTTTGGTTAATGTTACAAGGCCAGATCAGTCAATCATCCAGACTGTTGCCCCTGCAACTACCTCTTCAGGAACCATACGTTTGTCTGGTCTCTCAACAGATACCCCAGCAAGTCTAGATAGTCTCGAAGTCTAGAATATTTACTCTTGTTTTACATTTCAATGTAATCTTACTTCGCTTTACACGCAGACAGATTTATGTTGGTAGGCAACACATTGTGTATTGGTTAAACCAACTTTGCTAGGGTATGATACAGTGTTGCATGTGCTATGACAACTCACTTTTCTACGATTTTGTGTTTCCAGTGTTTCTTTGTGTGCAGTTGCATTAGTGTTGAAGTTTCTTGAAGATATTATGTCATGTAGTCTACTTTCCTCTTCTTTTGCTTGTAATTAGATGCTTTCCTTTTTTCTATGTTGTGTGAATGAGTGTGACGTGCTACTCTAATTTTAGGGAGATCTCCATACTTTAGGTACTAAATATAAGGTAGATACTCATGGGTTAGCAGTAAGTTAACAGGGTTCTATGTTAAGATAATGGTTAATCACGATTGAGAAAATGAAAGTTAAAGAAATGATTTAAAGTGATGATGTTAGATATAACGTTTGATTAAAAAATATGATTTAATATGGGGACATGATATGAGAAGCGCACAACTGAGAAAAAGGTTTTGAGTTTAGCTTTTAATAATGTGGATATCCTGAAGTTAAGGAATGCAGTGTGAACAATTTTTGAGGGATAATTTGAGTACTATGGAAGTTATACGATTTACAGATAACATTTTAGGAAAATATAAGTGATGAATAAGAACTTTTGGAAGTAATTTCTGTGCGATTTAAGAAGTTGAAGGATGAAAATAATTTGCAGAAGTATAGGTGATGAAATACATATTTGATGCATGCATGGGGATGTGTGACAATTTTTGGCAAAAATGGCTATTTCACACATGGCTCTATGGCAGCTCCCTTTTCCTTTACCTAGACACATGATGTTAAATCCAAGGCAGATATCCGAAATTTTAAAGTATGATAATTATGGAACCAAAGAATATACGTTTCTAATAATAGAATACATACTTTCTTTTGGTTTTAGGGTGTAAATATAAAGATGCCAATTTCTAATATGTTTTTGGGTTCTTCTGAACAGATGTGAATTTTTTTGTATTACGCTACTTTGTTCCTTATTTTGCATATGTCTTATTTTTATCTTATGTGATTTATTTGCTTGTCCAATTACTCATAACATTTGCTTTATTATGAACAGTTTATTCTGAATGTTTGAACTTTCATTATTATCTACATATTGTGTAGTGTTTACATCATGTTTTATGTAATTTCTTATATATGTTAATGTAATTCTTTTTGTGGATATAATTCTGTGTCATGTCAAAAGACTGTACATCATTTTTATACATTGTACAGGGATAAAAAAATTAGTACACAGTTTTCTCAGATTAGGTACAACTTTCTGTTTGGTTGGTGAATGAAGGACTGTATCGTCACCTTCACTGTGATTTTCTGTGCATCACTTTGTTTTCTTCTCCTCAGTATGTGACATTAGCAGGCAACAGAGTTTACTGGTCAGACATAAACCCCAGTCGTTATTGCAAGAGAAAATTTTTAATGAGCGCAGTAATTTATGTTGGAAAAGATGTTATTTTTAATGGAAGATATTACGTTGGACAGTGATGACTTCTTGTAATATTCCTGATTCTGAAACTTCACTACTGGTAACATGAGTCATGGTTGGAAGAAGACAATTTTCTGTGTTGGTCGTTTGGTCAGACTTCATCTTCCACTGCAAGAGGAGTTTCTGTTCGTCGCTTGCCCAGACTCCAGACACTATTTGACATGACACTTCAAGATGAGTTCTTGATACTCGTTTGGACGAACTCTAGCCCTCACTGGTCATTCTGCTGCAATATTGGTTATATTACTTCACGAGTGGACTTTGAGAGACTGAGATGTCAGCTTCATAAATAAATATAGCGATGCATATTGACTGAAGCAAATCATGGACTGTTAAGATGTTAGTTGTGATAGGAATGTACATGGACTAGAATGGTTTCCATTCTGCAATATTTTCGTGTGATGATTAAGTGTTTCATTGTGTGCGTAATCAGAAATTGTCTATGCCTTGTTCACAGACTTTTAACGAAAAAGTTAAATTTATTTATGTACATGTTTTCAATTTATATTTTTAGTAAAATGTTGTATATTTATGTATGTTGTCAAACTTTTGTAGTTTTCATACAGTAAGACAACATAAACATACAAAAAATGGGGTCGGAGATAGTGAAAGGTGGACATTCATAGGTGGGCTGCGCATCTATTTGTGGATAGTTACAAGATAAGTGGTAATTTCATGTTATGGGAGCAAAGCAGTCGCGTGTGTCATCTGTGGAATAGTCAGCTTATGGCATGACAGTAGTATCTCTGAACGGGTGTATCTTTGGCTGAGTTGTAGAGCAGAGAGTAGTCGAGTGCTGGGACATGGAGTAAGCTAGCAGTACTTTCAGCATAACGCATACTGGAAGAGGATTTTGCTGAAGAAAATTGTTAGGAATTATTAATCTGCTGGATGGATTTATAGCTTTTATGGAACACAGAGAACGTATTTGGTTTACAGATATAATTTTAAGGTAATTATTTTTCTGGCACGTACTGAAAATGTTCTTGCAACAGCAGTCCACCTCCCCATCTCAGTTTAAGTCATTTCAATTTAATTCTTTTCAATTTGCATAATCGTAACAGCGCTGTCATGTAAGACTTTTGTAAAGAAAGTAAAGGTTTTGTTTTTCTGTGTTTCATGTTCGTGTAAAATAAGAATTTGCAATACAGCATTGCCGTTATAAGGAACAGATTAGTATTTTCATTTCAAGTAAGAAGTTTTTTTCTATTATGAGAAAATCATCCCAATCTTTCTCCCAGTAGTTTAGTCTTATTTTAGATGGCGCAATTTCTTCATGCAGTGCTGTTGCTGCTGATTATGCTGCAATTCTTCAGGTGAGTCTTTTCATATTTTGTTGGGTCTTTCGTTTCTAATCTCACGTTTCCATTGCGCAAATCCTAATCATTTTCTTTGTAATTCAGACCTTTAATGGGCCAGTGAATAGTGTGTGTTCCAGTGTTGCTACGTAATTTCAGTGTTTCAGTTTTTTTGGGCAGTGCACAGTTCGATTTTGGTAGTGGTTTTTAACAATTTTGATTTAATTTCCTGAGCAATGAACGCCAGTTAGTTCTGTCTTTGGGTAAATATGTGCATTGAGACACACTGTTGGCGATAGTAATTTCAGTCCAGCCTTTTCACAACAGTGGACAGTACATTTAGTTTTGAGTAAAAAGTGGACAAACATTTTAATGCTCTTAAACGAACGAACTATCGAGTCATAGCGAGTAACTTTAACTCGTCTACCGCTGCTTCGGATTGTCCGCTAGCACATTAACAAGTACAATGCACGCGCAGGAGAGTGTCTCCCATAGCAAACTACTGGTCCCACCAGCCTGCGTCCATGGCGCGCTGCACGTTTAGAGCCGCCTTTCACTTCGATGACGGCGTTTGTGTAGCAAAAATGTGAGTCACACAAACAGCTGGCACGTTCCCGTTGATCGACGGTCGAATCTTTATTGTCCTGCGACCACTGCAATCTTAATTGACGACGTCTTTGGGTCAATATGTGAACACGTAGGGGTTGTCTGCTGCAGAGCTTCATGTTCAACAATGTATGATGAATGGTGTGCTCCGAAAGACGTCTGCGTGCGACAGAATTGTGCTCTTTCGGCAGAGATGCTGCAGATCACCATCTATCCTACTTCACAATAAACAATCTTCCGAAAACCACTCTCTGTTAACAGTCGTGGTCGTCCAATCACTTAGCTCCTAGTGTTAGTTTCACTGTTCTCCTACGTCTTTCCATAAATGCTCATGACAGTAGAACTTGAACATTCGACCAGCTTCGCGCTATTCGAGATACTCGTTCACAGGCTATGCGTAATAATAATCTGCCCCGTGTCACACTCGCTTACATCAATGGATTTCCCCATTTGCAAACCATATCTTCGCTAGGGTGATCCCCCGACCGTGTCTGCTCCTCTTACATGCTTTTGTCACCAGGTCACATGCCCGCAACGCCACCAGGCGGCATCTAAAGTCGTGGTGGGCAGTGGTCATAATGTTTTGGCTTATCAGTGTACGATTCAAATGGTTCAAATGGCTCTGAGCACAATGGGACTTAACATCTGAGGTCATCAGTCCCCTAGAACTTAGAACTACTTAAACCTAACTAACCTAAGGACATCACACACATCCATGCCCGAGGCAGGATTCGAACCTGCGACCGTAGCGGTCGCGCGGTTCCAAACTGAAGCGCCTAGAACCACTCGGCCACACTGGCCGGCTGTACGATTCACTTCCATACAATTCTGTGCTCCTAGCGTGCATTTGTTGGCGACGAACAGTCACAACCCATAGATAACAGCAGCGTTCAAAACATAACACTAGCAGCAGAAATGACTCAATTATCCTCAGGCTTAGTATGGCACATGTTAGGACAAGATATGCAGCCACAAACTCTATGAGCACAGTGCTGCAAAGAATTTAGAAGATAATAAAATGAACTTCAGTCACAACTTGCAGACATATCTGCATGATGACTCCTTCTACTCCCGAGAAGAATTTCTGGATGAATAAAAATACAATTATTGTGTGTGTTAATTTTGTTGTTATTGATTATGTGAAGTTGTCACCCTTAGTATATATCTACCTGTTAGCAACCGTTCGTCTAAAATTGTGAGCCATATGTTTGTGACTATTACAGCGCCATCTATCACAAAGCGAAAAAAATGGTCCAGCTAAAATATTCGTATTTCCTTACGTACCACACGAATATGTAATAAAATAATGGGGGTTCCTGTTTAAAAAAACGCAGTTGATATCCGTTTCCGTTTGACCTATGGCAGCGCCATATGGAGGGTCAACCGTAGCGCCATCTGCTTCCCGTTTTTTCGTTTGATACTTATTTCGTGAGATATTTGGCCCGGTCACTATCAATGGACCACCCTGAAAATGTCTTACAAGTTCGTAGCGCCCTCCAGCGGAAATTCTGGAATTCAATATGGTGATGGCACACTCTTAGTCTTGATGACAGCTTCCACTCTCTCAGGCATAGTTCAATCAGGTGCTGGAAAGTTTCTTGGGGAATGGCAGCCCATTCTTCACGGAGCGCTGCACTGAGGTGAGGTATCGATATCGATCGGAGAGGCCTGGCATGAAGTCGGCGTTCCAAAACACCCCAAAGGTGTTCTATAGGATTCAGATCAGAACTGTGTGCAGGCCAGTCCATTACAGGGATGTCATTGTCGTGTAACCACTCCGCCACAGGCCATGTATTATGAACAGGTGCTCGATCGTGTTGAAAGATACAATCGCCATCCCCGAATTGCACTTCAACAGTGGGAAGCATTAAGGTGCTTAAAACATCAATGTAGGCCTGTGCTGTGATTGTGCTACGCAAGACAACGAGGGCTGCAAGCCCCCTCCATGAAAAACACGGACAGACCATAACACCAACGCCTCCGAATTTTACTGTTGGCACTCCACACGCTGTCATATAACGTTCACTGGGGAATCGCCATACCCACACCATGCCATCGGATCGCCACATTGTGTACCGTAATTCGTAACTCCACACAACGTTTCTCCGCCTTTCAATCATCCATTGTTTACGCTCCTTACACCAAACGAGGCGTCCTTTGGCATTTACCGGCGTGATGTGTGGCTTATGAGCAGCCGCTCGACCATCAAATTTTTAATTTTATCATCTCCCGCCTAACTGTCATTGTACTTGCAGTGGATCGTGGTGCAGTTTGGAATCACTGTGTCATGGTCTGGATAGATGTCTGGCTACTACACATTACGACCCTCTTCAACTGTCGGGGGTCTCTGTCAGTCAACAGACGAGGTCGTGAGTTCCGCAGAGCCACTCATTCTGCTCTCGCACGATGTCTAATGACTACTGAGGTCGCTGATATGGAGTACCTGGCAGTAGGTGGCAGCACACTGCACTTAATATGAAAAACGTATGTTTTTGGGGGTGTCCGGATACTTTTGATCACATAGTGTATATATACTTAATATGTAAATTTTTATGTTAATGTCGTAGAGTAGTATGACGAAGGGAATTGCCGACAAGGAAGAAAACAAAGCAAAGTGCGCGCACGCATCGTAGCCGCCAGCACCCAATACCTACGACAGGCGATCAGTAAGAAATCCTAACACTTTTTCTCGCCCACTTTCGGTCGAAAAAATGCGAAATTTGTTGTTGGACATCGTGGAATATTCCTGCTCCAGCCCCTACAGTTTCATGAACTTCCGATAGGTGGCGACACTATACATGGGCTTCAGAATGGTACACTACTGGCCATTAAAATTGCTACAGCAAGAAGAAATGCAGATGATAAACGGGTATTCATTGGACAAATATACTGTACTAGAACTGAAATGTGATTACATTTTCACGCAATTTCGGTACATAGATCCTGATAAATCAGTAGCCAAAATAACCACCTCTGGCCGTAATAACGGCCTTGATACGACTGCGCATTGAGTCAGACAGCGTTTGGATGGCGTGTACAGGTACAGCTGCCCATGCAGCTTCAACATGATACAACAGTTCATCAAGAGTAGTGACTGGCGTATTGTGACGATCCAGTTGCTCGGCCACCATTGAGCAGACGTTTTGAATTGGTGAGAGATCTGGAGAATGAGCTGGACAAGGCAAAAGTCGAACATTTTCTAGATCCAAAAAGGCCCGTACAGGACCTGCAAAATGCGGTCGCACATTATCCTGCTGAAATGTAGGGTTTCGCAGGGATCGAATGAAGGGTAGAGCCACGGGTCGTAACACATCTGAAATGTAACGTCCACTGTTCAAAGTGCCGTCAATGCTAACAAGAGGTGACCGAGACGGGTAACCAATGGCACCCCATACCATCACGCCGGGTGATACGCCAGTATGGCGATGACGAATACACGCTTCCAATGTGCGTTCAACGCGATGTTTCCATCTGTTGACTCAGGGGTCGAGACGTGGCTGCACGATCCGTTACAGCCATGCGGATAAGATGCCTATCATCTCGACTGCTGGTGATACGAGGCCGTTGGGATCCAGCACGGCGTTCCGTTTTACCATCCTGAACTCATCGATTCCATATTCTGCTAACAGTCATTGGATCTCGTCCAACGCGAGCAGTAATGTCGCGATACGATAAACCGCAATCGCGTTAGGCTACAATCCGATTTTTATCAAAGTCGAAAACATGATGGTACGCATTTCTATTCCTTACACGAGGCATCACAACAACGTTTCACCAGGCAACGCCGGTCAACTGCTGTTTGTGTATGAGAAATCGCTTGGAAACTTCCCTCGTGTCAGCACGTTGTAGGTGTCGCCACCGGCGCCATCCTTGTGTGAATGCTCTGAAAAGCTGATCATTTGCATATCACAGCATCTTCTTCCTGTCGGTTAAATTTCGCGTCTGCAGCACGTCATCTTCGTGATGTAACAATTTTAATGGCCAGTAGTTTATCTGTAACAGAGGTGCATTCCAAGCAGATGTTGTTATTGAGTTCCTTTTGGGGGAAAACCAGAATATCGCAGCTATTTATGGCGCTTGAAGAATGTCTACAGAGACCTGGCAGTGATGAAAAGCACGCCGAGTAGTTTGGGGAGGCGTCTATCATCATCGCGACGAGGTCGCGCATACCTGTCCGACCTCCCGTGTGGCTGCGGGCCGCACACAGCTGTGACACCTGCTATGTTACAACGTCCGGACACTCTAATCCGAGGTGATCGACGCATCACAATCAAATACCTCACTGCTCAGCTGGACGTCTCCGCTGGTAGTGCTGACAAATTCGTCCACTAGTTGGAGTATTCCAAAGGGTGTGTCCGCTAGGTTCCACGCCGCCTAGCAGAAGACCGTAAAGCTCAACGAAGGACCATCTGCGCGAAATTGCTTGGGCGTTATGAGGTTGATCGTGACAGTTTCTTTGCTGAACGTCATCACAGGCGATGAAACATGGATTCATCACTTCGAACCAAAAAACAAAAAAAACAAAAAACCGTAATCCATGGATTGGCGCCACACCACCTCTCCTCTGAAGAAAAAGTTCAAAGCAGCACCCTCAGGCAACGGTCTTCTAGGACTCTGAAATGGTTATTCTGTTTGATGTCCTCCCTCATGATGCAACGATCAACTCGGAAGTGTGTTGCGCTACCCTCAGGAAATTGAAGAAACAACTTCAGCGTCTTCGTCGCCACAAAAATGCGGACGAATTTCTCCCTGTCCATGACAACGCAAGACTTCGCACAAACCTGCGCACCCGAGAGGAGATCATGAAACTTCATTGGACTGTTCTTCCTCATCCACCGTACAGTCCGGATCTCACACCTTTCGACATCCAGCAGTTTGGCTCAATAAAGGAGGCACTCCGCTGGAAGTAGTATTGTGGATGATACAGCAAGATACAGTCCCTCCAAGTGAGGTTGCGTGGGGCTATCGCATTGAACCGAGTTTATGTTGAAAAATAGTGTCATGTAGCCAAAGGAGTGGGGAATAATATGGTGTATTGCAATCTTGAATAGAACCAACCTGCTTTCAAGAAAAAACATGTGTTGCATTACTTACTGAAAGCCACTAGTACAATGTTAGTATTTTAAAAATGGGTAAAATTCTGTGCCTTTGTTTTGTAGTTCAGGCTCTAAGTTTATAATGATTTTTAGAATTAAGGTTCTGATCTGGAGTCGGATAGACTGGTGAGTGGGCTATGGAAAGTCACCTAAATGGTTATGGGAAAGTAAGCTTACTGTGGTCAATTGAGTACAGTCTGCCGTGTCTACAAATCATTTCAACAAAACGAGTTTTTCATCAAAATTCCTACGTTGTGTTTTCTTTGAAAACCGTGATGTACTGTTACTATTCTAGTATGAGAAAATACTGGTGATGGTCTCATCGGCTGTTTAAAATTCTAATGATCATCAGACGATGTTTGAGTCAATAACGTCTGATCGTTAACCGGTTTCAGATGGTTCAAATGGCTCTGAGCACTATGGGACTTAACATCTATGGTCATCAGTCCTCTAGAACTTAGAACTACTTAAACCTAACTAACCTAAGGACAGCACACAACACTCAGTCATCACGAGGCAGAGAAAATCCCTGACCCCGCCGGTTCAAAATGGTTCAAATGGCTCTGAGCACTATGGGACTCAACTGCTGAGGTCATAAGTTCCCTAGAACTTAGAACTACTTAAACCTAACTAACCTAAGGACAACACACACATCCATGCCCGAGGCAGGATTCGAACCTGCGACCGTAGCGGTCGCGCGGTTCCAGACTGTAGCGCCAGAACCGCTCGGCCACCAGCGGCCGGCGACCCCGCCGGGAATCGAACCCGGGAACCCGGGCGTGGGAAGCGAGAACGCTACCGGACGACCACGATCTGCGGACTAACCGGTTTCAGGTACATATGCATTTGCAGTAGGATCTATTGAGAGAGGTTAGGGTTTCGTTCTTTGTGTGTTTGATGAACTGCAGGTACTTCAAACAGAGTTCTGAGAAAGACTCAGTTGTAAATGTTGGACGGTCTAACGGAGGCTACTATCGTTGTTTACCGGATAGTTCCAGACGTTGTGTGACTTAGTTAGTAATAAACTCTAACTGAAACTGTCAATTTACCATTTTTTTCTCGTGGTTCTAAGAAACTATAGAAAAACTTGAAGCAGATTTAATTCCAACTTAAAGAAAGCGCTGCTTCGAGTTTCCACAAACTACTTACTGTAACTGTGAGACGCCATCGTCTGATGTGGATGAGATTTGAGAGGGCTATACTGGCAGTGGCACTTAACATTTTTTTTTTTCCAGGCAGGGCGAAATTAGTAACAGTGGGGAACAGACCGGAGGTGAAAAACAGTGCTGATGCAGAAAAATTGTGTCACGAAATTATAATCCTGGATAGCTGATGCCAGTAGGAACCAGAATTACTAATGTTGTGTAGGTCGGCAACGCACCACTTTTTAAACTTCGAAAACTTGGCGCCACGCGCTCCTATTCGCCGTAGGATTGCACTGTTTCCGTTCGTCGGTTGATGGGTAGCGCTATGGTTGTCAGTTCACACATATAAACGTCCTACGTCCTTTCCGTGCCTCAGCGTCATACACGCATGTGTCGAATAGGTCTTGCTGTTTGTCTCCACCTCACGACAGGGGCATTCACACGTAAGCTTCGCTTCGCAGCACACACACGTCACCAGCGATTTAGTAATATAATGAGCAAGGCGGCACAGTATTCGTTTGAAGAATAACGAGATATGGTTTTTGTTTATGGACTAGCCGATGGTAATGCACATGAAGCTCGACGGTTGTACGAGGAACGGTACCCAGCAAGACGCCACCACACCCGCAAACGTTGCAGCAATTCACCAGCGACCTGGCGAAACAGGCTCGTTAGAGGAATATCATGATGATGCTTAAAGACCTCGAACACGACGGGATGCTGCATTTAAAGAGACTGTTCTCGAGCGCTTCGAGGAAGCACCTACGACAAGTTCTCGAACGGTTGGACACGACATAGGGGTCACTCCCAGCGGTTAGTCTGGGAGGTTTCGAGGGATGACATCCAGCACGCATTTAGTTTCCACCCTGTCCAAGACCTAAATTCTGTGGCGGACTATGAACAAAGTCTTGGGTTTTGCCGGTGGTTTCTGCAACGTGTTGCACGGGATCCCGACTTACCCGCCATTGTGTTGCTTACCGACGAGTGCACTTTCCATTGGGATGGCCGTTACAACACTCGGAACGTTCATTACTGGGCAAGAGGAAATCCACACGTCGCGAACGTCCACGGACACCAGAAACGATTTTCGCTCAAAATTTGTACAGGCATTGTGGCTGACCATCTGATCGGGGCCGGTCCGTCTACCTTGCCGACTTACCAGGGCAAATTACCTTCACTTTTTGCAAGAAACTCTACCCAGCCTGTTGGAAGATGTTCCCCTGGACATATGGCTGCGCATGTGGTTGCAACATGATCGATCGCCCGCACGTAACAGTCGTGCTGTGCGTGGATATTTAAATGAACTCTTCGTCGGCCGGGTAATTGGCAGATGTGCTCATAGGATGTGGCCCCCGCAATCACAAGACCTCACATCACAGGACTTTTTCCTGTGGGGATTCTTCAAGGTTCCAGTTCACCCACACAGACGCGAACCACCTAGAAACGAATGGATCGCGTTCAGCATGCCGCCAATCGCATCAGGGCAACACCAGGAATCTTTGAAAGAGTTTGGCAAAACACCGTTAAACGTTACCAAGCTTGAGTCGCATCAGAGGGTCGCCAGTTCGAGCACCTGCTTTAAGTAAACAATGTCCTAGCTATAAAAAAGGGCCTTTTCATCGCCGACACAATATGTAAAAGCCTCTCTGTACGCGAACTAATAGCTGTTGACGGGTTTGTTCCCAGTACGTCTTATCATGAAATTACAGTGGATGTGTCGGGACCCCAGAGGATTCGCCCCCAGGCCCGCGTAGTGGAAGGCTGGCGCGCTCCCACCGAGCGTGTGAGCCGCCTTGGATACATCGCAATCTCCGGCAGGCAAAGCATTCGCGATCATGCATTGTCCAGAGCATCCGGCAACAGGATCATCCCGCTACCAATCGGAGCGAGTGGCGCCAAGTTCCCGTAGTTTAAAAATAGTGTGTTCTCGACCTACACACATTAGTAATTTTGGTTCCTACTGGCATCAGCTATCCAGGGTTAAAATTTCTTGACACAATTTTTCTCCACGCTGTGCACCTGAAATCAAAATAAGCTTGAATTTGTAATTTAGATTTAAGGTATAGCTTTGATCTCTTTATTGACGAGTTACCACGGCATCAGACTTAATAATTCGCACAAAGACTAATAAAATATTTCCCTTTCCTTGAAAAGAAAGGTTATAAAAATTCCGAATAACTATAGAAGTCAAAGAAAGAAAGAGTGAATTTACATATTTAGGTATCTTGAAACGTCCCCTTGGAAAAATTATTGAATTACTGTGCTGGTAAACCCCTTACGTTATTTGATTTTCAAACAGCTGAGCAGCACTGAACAGACTCAGACATTTCGCTCTTTACCTATTCTGATCAACACTAAACAGACACAATATTTTTAGCGCAACGCAGTCTGACTTTCAATAATCCCTACAAAGGAGTGGCCCTGACTAACATTAACCTATACCTTTCACAAATCACTTACCTCACAAAAATCTTCGTTACTCGAACTACTGCAATACAGCGAGCGCCACTACTGCCAGCTAAATAAAAGATTCAAACTACTGAAGGCACTAACTACTGATAGGCATAGTTAGCAAATGAAAGATTTTGCTAGAGAACAAACAATGTATTTACCTTAATAGTGTTCAAAAGACAGAATATATATAGCAATTCATGGCATCCAGTCTTACAAGTTTACTGTCTCTGATGGACACGCGTCCAGATCATCCGCTCTCAAAACTTCATCTCTCTCCCCACATCCACCACTGCTGCTGGCTCACCTCCAACTGCGCAAGGCTAAGCGCTGTTAACAGCCAACTGCCCAACACTACTATAGCGATTATTCCAACAATGCCACCCAGCCACAGACTGCACACAGCACAGCCAGTGATTTTCATACAGAGCGCTACGTGGCGTTACCAATATAAAAACCTAAGCAGCCTACTTACAATCTGTCCTAAGAGTCATCATGCGCATTTTCTCTAGTTTTCAGCAGATATAAACAATTTTGATTTTGCAGTGAGTAGCTGGAGTCATCCCACTGAAATATTTCTCATCACGTGTTCCACGCGACCCCGGGGCCCACGAGGAATTCGGGCTCCACAACGAGCTTGTGACGTCACACTAGTCAGCTTGTCCGCCACACTTCACAAACGCTCGGATCTCTGCCGGGCCCCCGGATAACCAATACATAATTGACGAGGTACCCATTAAAGGTCTTAGCTTTGCCGTGTGCTGTCGAGAGCGTGCATGCATTTAAACGTGCAATCAGGAATTATTAAACTCCTTTAAAATAGTCACTCAGTCCCCACCGGAGTCGTGCTGTGACGTAGGCACCATGGCCTCTCGTTCTCGTGGCCATCGTGCGGCGCCCAGTGCCGACTGATAAGCGATAATTTGTTTCCCGTTATAAAGTAAATGATGTTTATAGCCGAATTTTAGGTGCCCATTCGATAAAGCGGTCAAAAATTAGTCTAGTGCGATTTTCGTTTTATCGATATGTGTTGACGGGCACTGTAAAACGTGCAGAATAAACATCACTCCAGCAGTGGCAGCACCGCCATGCTTCGCACTGACTGCTACCGCCATACAAGAGCGCTGCTCAGAGCTGCTGAAGTACTGGTAATTCTACACTACTGGCCATTAAAATTGCAACACCACGAAGCTGATGTGATACAGACGCGAAATTTAACCGACAGGAAGAAGATGCTGTGATATGCAAATGATTAGCCTTTCGCAGCATTCACACAAGGCTGGCGTCGGTGGCGACACCTACAACGCCCTGACATGAGGAAAGTTTCCAACCGATTTCTCATACACAAACAGCAGTTGACCGGCGTTGCCTGGTGAAACGTTGTTGTGATGCCTCGTGTAAGGAGGAGAAATGCGTACCATCATGTTTCCGGCTTTGATAAAGGTCGGATTGTAGCCTATCGCGATTGCGATTTATCGTATCGCGACATTCCTGCTCGCGTTGGTCGAGATCCAATGACTGTTAGCAGAATGTGGAATCGGTGGGTTCAGGATGGTAATACGGAAGCCGTGCTGGATCCCAACGGCCTCGTATCACTAGCAGTCGAGATGACAGGCATCTATCCGCATGGCTCTAACGGATTGTGCAGCCACGTCTCGATCCCTGACTCAACAGATGGGGACGTTTGTAAGACAACCACCATCTACACGAACAGTTCGGCGACGTTTGCAGCAGCACGGACTATCAGCTTAGAGACCATGGCTGCGGTTTTCCTTGACGCTGCATCACAGACAGGAGCGCCTGCGATGGTGTACTTAACGGCGAACCTTGGTGCACGAATGGCAAAACGTCATTTTTTCGGATGAATCCAGGTTCTGTTTACAGCATCATGATGGTCTCATCCGTGTTTGTCGACATCGCGGTGAACGCACATTGGAAGCGTGTATTCGTCATCACCATACTGGCGTATCACCCGGCGTGATGGTTTGGGGTGCCATAGGTTACACGTCTCGGTCACCTCTTGTTCGCATTGACCGCACTTTGAACAGTGGACATTACATTTCAGATGTGTTACGGCCCGTGGCTCTACCCTTCATTCGGTCCCTGCGAAACCCTAAATTTCAGCAGGATAATGCACGACCGCATGTTGCAGGTCCTGTGCGGGCCTTTCTGGATACAGAAAATGTTCGACTGCTGCCCTGTCCAGCACATTCTGCAGATCTCTCACCAATTGAAAACATCTGGCCAATGGTGGCCGAGCAACTGGCTCGTCACAAAACGCCAGTCACTGCTCTTGATGAACTGTGGTATCGTCTTGAAGCTGCATCGGCAGCTGTATCGGCAGCTGTACCTGTACACGCAATCCCCAGACGTATCAAGGCCGCTACTACGGCCAGAGGGGGTTGTTCTGGGTACTTATTTCTCTGGATCTATGCACCCAAATTGCGTGAAAATTAATCACATATCAGTTCTAGTATAATATATTTGTCCAATGAATACCCATTTATCATCTACATTTTTTCTTTGTGTAGCAGTTGTAATGGCCAGTAGTGTACGTCTTTTACTGTCCCTGTTAATACATACCGACAAAACGAATATCGTACTACCCTAATTTTTGGCCGCATTATCGAATAAGCACGTAAAATAACGGTTTTAAAAATCAGTTTGTTTGTAACCCACTCTTGCACGCCCGGTTAGTTGTGCGGTGTAACGCAAGGCCTTACGGATTTGGCGCCTGGTCCCCGGCACGAATCCGTCCGGCGGACTTGTGTTGAGGTCCGGTGTGCCGACCAGTCTGTGGATGGTTTTTAGGCAGTTTTGCATCTGCCTCGGTGAATGCAGGCTGGCTCCCCCCTCATTCCGTCTCAGCTACGCTATGTTGGCGATTGCTGCGCAAACAAGTTCTCCACGCACGCGTACACCACCATTACTCTACCACGTAAACGTAGGGGCTACACTCGTCTGGTGTGAGACGTTCCCTGGTGAGAGGGTGGGGGGGGGGGGGGGGGGGACCGAGGGTCGAACCGCACAATAACCCTGAAAGAGTGGTTTGGTGTCGGGCGGTGGAGGGTTGAAGTGGACTGCAAGCCACTCTTTCCGTCGACACTGGGCGCCGTGTGGAAGACTTGAGCAATATTTGTTTGGGCTGACTCCAGCTATATCTTGCAAAAACGAAGCTGCAAATATCTCCCGAAATAGCAGAGGCTATGGACCTGACGATTCTAAGAAGACACATACTGTAGATGTCAGAGTAATCGCAAACTCATACTGAAATCTGATATTAAAGAAAGAATAACTTTTTTGAATTTAAAATAGTATCTTGTTAACAAACAACTAGAAATTAGCGCCTGTGTTCCCGGACAGATTGGGGAGAGGCAGGGGGGGGGGGGGACATCATTAGATTATTGCTACGTTTTGGTGACAATGGAATGACATATCCCCGAAATATCTGCGTCTCGTAATGTTCATTCATGAACGTAGCCTGCAAGTATGAGACACGAAAGACAGAAGAACATCAAATGTTTCAAATGGCTCTGAGCACTATGGGACGTAACATCTCAGGTCATCAGACCCCTAGACTTAGAACTACTGAAACATAACTAAGCTAAGGACAGCACACACATCCATGCCCGAGGCAGGATTCGAACCTGCGACCGCCGTATGTCGCACTGCGTGGATAAAAGAAACGTGAAAAAGAACAATATTCGTTGAAATCTATATCTACATCTCCATGGATACTCTGCAAATCACATTTAAGAGAGGGTTCATCGAACCACCTTCACAATTCACTATTATTCCAATCTCGTATAGCGCGCGGAAAGAATGAACAGCTATACCTTTCCGTACGAGCTCTGATTTCCATTAATTTATCGTGGTGATCGTTCCGCCCTATGTTGGTCGGTGTCAAAAAAATATTTTCACATTCGGAGGAGAAAGTTGGTGATTGGAATTTCGTGATAAGATTCCGTCGCAACGAAAAACGCCTTTCTTTTAATGATTTCCAGCCCAAATCCTGTAGCATTTCTGTGACACTCTCTCCCACATTTCGTGATAAAACAAAACGTGCTGATTCAAACAGAATCGTTTCACCAAAGATAATTACGTCAATAGGGACTTTACTTTCCAATTACGTCAGTATGTGAAACATTTTTCTTCTAACAATATAGTGGAGCAATATGGTCGTAAGATGACAAACCGAAAGTTGAAACAAAGTGGTTAATAGTCATATCTGACGAGGCTATGCATGTGAGTCTGATTACATCTAAAACACTCGTGAGTAAAGAAAAAAAACAACAATACGCTTACGTAATACGGACTTTAATCGTTCCTTGAGAAGCGAGCTATCTCATGAATGAAATTTCACGTAATCAACAAAGGCTGATTACTGAATGAAGAGCAGTATGTCGAAACTGTAGTTATATGATACTTTGGCATCTACTCACTCTTTTGCACACGTAGGCGGCTAAGACACTTTATTTTCTCCTTGGTGATCCAGAGTTAGCATACATAGAAACAGTTTAGTGCGAATAATGAATGAGCAATTTTTTTTTCCTAGATAATGTAGACCTAATCCGAATGCATGTCTTCATGGACTAGATAATCAAGTACGAGCAACGTTTCTGTTTGTTAATCAGCAACATTTAATGCTGCCAGTCAGGTTTTTCTTTTTTTTTAATTGGCGTAAGTAAATGTTGTTGCACAACAAATAAAACCATTGTTTTTACAGTCTCAGACTTTCAACAACTTTCTTATAATGGAAACAACAAAATTATAAGTGATTATTTGCTCGACAA
The DNA here is from genome assembly GCF_023898315.1 of Schistocerca nitens. Taxonomy (NCBI): domain Eukaryota; kingdom Metazoa; phylum Arthropoda; class Insecta; order Orthoptera; family Acrididae; genus Schistocerca; species Schistocerca nitens. Next base: position 276,105,106 of record NC_064621.1, on the reverse strand, counting down.
TATGCCTTTCCTGTACTACTTTTATAGCAAATGTACAAGAAGATGACAATTTCATACATATTTGGTATTTCGGTATGTGCAGAAATGTTCATCAGGTGCACTTTTTCTTACTTGACTATATCACTGCTAGAATTCTGCGCACATGGTACACTATGTAGGATACACCTATATTAATAATGTCTAGCAAGCAACAATTCGACTTCCACAAGTTGCAGTTACCACTGCGATTTCCGGAAAAATATACTCCCAGGCAGTTGTTATTAGACAAATAACGGAAAAAACTTACGATTATTAGATAGATCTCTATGGTTGTGTATTTTGAACAAGCTTTCAATGGCGGTAACAGAGCAGCATCGTATAAGGTACTAAGGGAATTAGTCATCTATGAGAAGCTAAGCCGGCCGGGGTGACCGAGCGGTTCCATGCGCTTCAGTCTGGAACCGCCCGACCGCTACGGTCGCAGGTTCGAATCCTGCTTCGGACATGGATGTGTGTGATGTCCTTCGGTTAGTTAGGTTTAAGTAGTTCTAAGTTCTAGGGGACTGATGACCTAAGATGTTAAGTCCCATAGTGCTCAGAGCCATTTGAACCATTTGAGAAGCTAAGAAAGTTAGTTTCGTTATGAATGAAGGACACAAAGACGAAAGTAAAGGTGAGTAACGAAGTGAACGAGTGCTCAAAAGTTTACAAATGGAATGAAACAGGGTGATCGTCTCTCCGCACTTAGCACTGCTTAGGACATCCTTTTAGAGATTTCCAATTACCTCACGATCTGGAGTACGTGAAATCATTACGTTTACAAATCAACAGCACAAGCGGTTCTGTGGTACCAAGTACTGAGCTGAAAAACCGATATTGGCACTTTGTGAAGCCACCAAGAGCGGCAATGCAGTCGCTGACTCTGCCGATCGTACAGATGGCGAATACAGTCCTGGGATACGTTATTCCACGCCTGCTCGATGTACGCACGTAGTTGTGTAACAGTTGTCGGCTGACGAGTCGCGCGAGTAATTTCGCCTCCCATCATATCCCACACGTGCTCAATGGGAGACAAGTCCGTACGTCGTGTTGGCCAGGGAGGTTGCTGCTCGTCTTGCAGAGCTCGTTAAGTTTCATAGGCAGTGTGTGGGCGAGCATTATACTGTTCGAACAACACATCGTGCTGTTTGTGGCGAAATAATAATTTAATAAACTTTTGGAAACGTTTCCTCGTTGTGTTTTTTAGAGATTTATGTGCGTTGAAGTCAGTTAGTAAATTTCGTGCTTTAGTTTTCAGCTGACGTTTCTTATTGTTTCTTGTGAAACCCTTCAGTAAAATTTTCATTCAGTGTTTTAATTTCATTGGGTGTTCCAGTGGCCGCTTGAATTTTTCGATTTAGCTAAAAATTTTGTGAAGTTTTGTTGGTACTAGTATTAGCTGTGGTGTAATAGTATTAATCCAAGTAGTTGCTTTCTTAGCAGACGAAGAATTTCGAGACTGCTATTGTTAGTTCTATAAATAGTTTTACTGGTGTAACTGAACTTAGGTAACGTAGACGTATAGTTTTTTCAGTAAAAGTAAAATTGTACCATGAGTGAGAAGTGTGGGCTCTGTCATAGGTTTGTGAGTAGTGGATTACTGTTACGGTGTGGGATTTGTTCAAAGTATTTTCATTGGGGGGGGGGGGGGGAGGGAGGAATTCAGTGGGGAAGCCAGTGGCCATTCTAGTGAGATCCTCTCCTGGGAATGCAGAATCTGTAGTAGAAATAAGTTGATACAGGAGCAGAAGAGTAAGATCTGTGCCCTTCAGGTGCAGTTCCAATGCGCAAAGGGGGAACTACACTCCTGGAAATGGAAAAAAGAACACATTGACACCGGTGTGTCAGACCCACCATACTTGCTCCGGACACTGCGAGAGGGCTGTACAAGCAATGATCACACGCACGGCACAGCGGACACACCAGGAACCGCGGTGTTGGCCGTCGAATGGCGCTAGCTGCGCAGCATTTGTGCACCGCCGCCGTCAGTGTCAGCCAGTTTGCCGTGGCATACGGAGCTCCATCGCAGTCTTTAACACTGGTAGCATGCCGCGACAGCGTGGACGTGAACCGTATGTGCAGTTGACGGACTTTGAGCGAGGGCGTATAGTGGGCATGCGGGAGGCCGGGTGGACGTACCGCCGAATTGCTCAACACGTGGGGCGTGAGGTCTCCACAGTACATCGATGTTGTCGCCAGTGGTCGGCGGAAGGTGCACGTGCCCGTCGACCTGGGACCGGACCGCAGCGACGCATGGATGCACGCCAAGACCGTAGGATCCTACGCAGTGCCGTAGGGGACCGCACCGCCACTTCCCAGCAAATTAGGGACACTGTTGCTCCTGGGGTATCGGCGAGGACCATTCGCAACCGTCTCCATGAAGCTGGGCTACGGTCCCGCACACCGTTAGGCCGTCTTCCGCTCACGCCCCAACATCGTGCAGCCCGCCTCCAGTGGTGTCGCGACAGGCGTGAATGGAGGGACGAATGGAGACGTGTCGTCTTCAGCGATGAGAGTCGCTTCTGTCTTGGTGCCAATGATGGTCATATGCGTGTTTGGCGCCGTGCAGGTGAGCGCCACAATCAGGACTGCATACGACCGAGGCACACAGGGCCAACACCCGGCATCATGGTGTGGGGAGCGATCTCCTACACTGGCCGTACACCACTGGTGATCGTCGAGGGGACACTGAATAGTGCACGGTACATCCAAACCGTCATCGAACCCATCGTTCTACCATTCCTAGACCGGAAGGGAACTTGCTGTTCCAACAGGACAATGCACGTCCGCATGTATCCCGTGCCACCCAACGTGCTCTAGAAGGTGTAAGTCAACTACCCTGGCCAGCAAGATCTCCGGATCTGTCCCCCATTGAGCATGTTTGGGACTGGATGAAGCGTCGTCTCACGCGGTCTGCACGTCCAGCACGAACGCTGGTCCAACTGAGGCGCCAGTTGGAAATGGCATGGCAAGCCGTTCCACAGGACTACATCCAGCATCTCTACGATCGTCTCCATGGGAGAATAGCAGCCTGCATTGCTGCGAAAGGTGGATATACACTGTACTAGTGCCGACATTGTGCATGCTCTGTTGCCTGTGTCTATGTGCCTGTGGTTCTGTCAGTGTGATCATGTGATGTATCTGACCCCAGGAATGTGTCAATAAAGTTTCCCCTTCCTGGGACAATGAATTCACGGTGTTCTTATTTCAATTTCCAGGACTGTAGATAGGTTGAGGAGGGTGAAGGGTGATGGGGAATGGGAACTGACAGTTGACAAGAAGGCAGCTAGGAGGAGGAGGTATTCAGACAGTTATACTTTGCGTATATGCAACAGATTTGACCAACTGTCAGAGATTAGTGGTTAGGAGCCTGTTGTAGCTGTAGATGTAGGGAACATACAGTAGTCCACAGCAGTTAGGAGACCTAGGTTAGTTGCAAACTCAAACAGAAAGAAGAATGTTCTGCTGCTAGGTAGTTCGCACAGTAGAGGTGTGGGCCAGCAGTTGCAGTAAGTGTTGGGGAGTAAGTACCAGGTCACCAGTATTGTGAAGCCTAGTGCAGGGTTGGCTAAGGTGACTGACAGCATAGGAGAGTTATGTAGGAATCTTACAAAGGAGGATCAGGTAGTGATAGTGGGTGGAACAGGGAACAGTCTTGATAGGGACGTGGAATATGATGTAAGTGGTGACATGGTAAAGATAGCTACTCAAACCGGTGGCAGTAACGTTCATTTCTGCAGATGTTTCAGCTTCATGATCGGCCTCATCTTAGTGCAGCTGTTAGATGCGTTAACATGGGGCTGGGGAGGGTGCTGATGGCAGAGGACATGGGTCACATTTCAGTGGTGCCAGTTGGGTCTATCAGTAGATCAGGTTTCGCTAGGCATGGCCTGCACCTCACTAGGTATGGGAAGTGGAGGCTGGCAAAGCTTATACGAGGGATGGAACTTTAGTAGTGGCAAATATTTAATTACAACGCGTACAAAATAGTTACCTGTTTCAAAGTTTTACTGACCTTCAAAGTAGTCACCAGCATTGTGTATAACCCGTTGCCAGCGATGTGGAAGTCGTAGGATACTCTTAGCAGTGTCGGTTGTGTTGACAGTTCGAGCGGCGCGGGCTATTGCCCGACGAATTCGTAGCAGTTCTGAAGAGAAAGCCGTAAAGTGTTTCCTTCAGTTTAGAAATCGGGTTGAACTGACGAGGGCTTAACCGACCGCTTTCCACGAAGAGGGGCCAGGGCTGTTCCTCAGCTAAGAAAAGAAGTTTGACCTGGTACCTTTTTATGTTTGACCGTGCCTTATTCTAGCATGTATTAGTTTGGTTTCCTGCTTCTGAAGAAGGCTAGATTACTCTAGCTGAAACCTGGGTAATTACCAGTAACAGTTCGCAACTCAAGCGGATTTATGACATGTTAATTTATCACAGTTGCTGACAGGGCTGCAACATGTTAAAACTTCTTTGCATATAGATAATGATAATAACCTCGTGTGGGTGAACTGCCTGGTGGACGCCACAGGGGAAAGGGGGCCTACAGTTTAATGTGGAATGCAAACTACGTGTTGTTTCTGCCAACTCCTCACATCGTTGAGAGGAGAATGCTAGGTTAAAACTAAGACTAAAAAATCCATGGTCCGACCGACATTCGATCCCAGTATCTTTCAGTTTCCAGGCACACCCTTTATCCCTAGACCATTGTGTTGGACATATATACAGGTATTTCACCAGTAGATTTTGCTGGGTGAGTTTTCGAGGATCAAAATATGTGACATAAACGGCTGTATCTTCCGATTGCATTGATTTAGAAGCTTAAATTTTTTTACACCGCCAAGGAACCGCAGACCTTAGTATGTGAAAAATTTCAACTTGACACCCCTGGCAGTTCCTGACAAAAAGCTGGCCTCAGCAGTCGGAAAAACAAGCGGGCGCACAATAAAGTGATCCTGTAAGCATTGTGTTTTACCGATTGAGGTACAAAACAGTAAAAACTAATGAGAGGGGTACAATAATGATTAAATCCGCTCATATATACGTACGTGCACATGCTGACGATTATGCAATTTTGGCAAGATATATGAACAACCACAAAGACATGAATGAAATAATGGAGGCAGGAGGAGCTAAAATGTACACTGATGAATCAAAACATTATGAGCACTGCCCACCGCGACGTTGGTTGCCGCCTGGTGACATTGCGGCCATGTGACCTGGTAATAAAAGTACGTAAGCGGAGCAGATACGGACGGGGGATGACCCTAACGAAGATGTGGGCTGCAAACGGGGAAATCCATTGAGATAAGCGACTGTGACAAAGGGCAGATTATTATTGCGCGGAGCCTGTGGACGAATATCTCAAAAGCGGCGAAGCCGTGTGCTACTGTCGTAAGCCTCTGCGGAAAAAGATAGGAGGACAGTGAAACTACCACTAGGCGCTTAACAGGTGGACTCCCACGACTCTTCACAGAACGTACAGTTCGGAGGCTTGTCTGCTCTATAAAGTAGGATAGACAACGATCTGTGGCATCTCTGCCGAAAGAGCACAGTGCTGGTGCACGAACGAGTATTTCAGAACACGCCATTCATCGTACATTGTTGAACATGGAGCTCTGCAACAGACCACCCCTACGTAATCACAAGCTGACCCAGCGACATCGTCAATAACGATTGCAGTGGGTTCGGGATCTTGAGGATTCGACCGTAGATCATTGGAAACGTGTTGGCTCTTAGGCTGAATCACATTTTTACTACACTAGGTCGATGGTCGTCTTCACAAACGCCATCATCGAGATGAATAGCGTCTCGAAACGTGCAGCGCGCCAGTATTATGCTATGGGAGACATTCTCCTACGCTTTCATGTCACCTGTGTTAGTAATCGAAGACACGCTGACAGCTGCGAACGATCTGCATCCCTTCATGATTGTTGCCTTCCCTGATGGCAATGTCATCTTTCGGCAGCATTATTCTCCGTGTCTCGGAGCAAAAACCGCGCTACAGTGGTTTGAGGAGCGTTATAGTGAACTCACGTTGATGTCTCGGCGACCAGTTTGCCTGATTTAAATCCTGTGTGGATCGCTATACGGTGCCATCATCGTGTACGTAAATCAGCGGCTCGTTGTTTATGCGAATTACATGACTTGTGTGTAGACATCCAATGTCACGTACCTCTAAAAAGCTACCAATAAACTGTCGGATCACTGATACACAGGATCAGTGATGTATTTCGCTCCAAAGACGGACAAATATGCTATTAAGCAGATGGTCATAATATTTTGCCTCATCAATGTACATACGTTAAACGATAATAAGTCAAAACAAAAGGTAATAAACAATTCCAAGGGTAGAAGAACATATGTCCTGCAGGACTCTGATAAAGGTGCTTCCTTTATATATGTGTCCTTAGTACCAATGGTAATAGTAAGGGACAATGAATTACAGAAAGGATACGAGCAGGAAATAGAGTCTATTATGCGAACTTACAGGTATTTAAGAATTTTCTAATTACAAGAACAACAAAATTATGAATACGACCAGTTTTTACATATGAGTCAGAAATATGGGCATTGACGACAGAAGATTTAAACAACCTAAGGGCATTTAAAATATTAATCATTAAAACCATGAGGACCTGTGAGAGAGCAAGAGAGTTGGAAAGTAAGACGCAACCATGACCTACAACAGTTTATACACGTGAAAGTTATAGCAAAATTTATGAAGTTTCAGAGAACTGTAGGCGATGGGATACAAAAACTAATAATGAAAGACACATTGTAACCCACCACAAGGAAAGGATAACCAAGAGGGAAATAGCTAGGCAATGTGTTGGCTGACTTCACTGAGATGAAGATCCGAGGGCGGAAGAGAAAAGCAGGGAGCGGATATGTATGCAGACACTTTTTCTAGGAGATCAAAGCCCACGGGAGGCTGTAGTGCGAAAGAAGAAGCTCCAGCTATAGATCTGCCCAAATAATTATCTGTTCATATTCCACATAATTTACAGTAACTGATCTTACTAGACTGTTCAAAGTCAGTACGCGTCAAGAACGTGTCCTAAAAGCTGTTGATATAATTACTGTCATTCAAAAGCGAATAAACAGACCAAAAAAGATTAACAGTGAATTTTAAAATGCCAGTGAGTATTTGGACGCTTATTAGTGATAAGTGAGAAACTTATGACATTAGCACACACATACACACACACTTGTAACTCGCCAAAGAATCAAATTTCAGTAGAAAAATAAAAACCACAATTACAGCACGACGTGTCCTTGAAGGAAATCTCCAGAAATAAAATTTCTATGTATCATGAGGAACCGACACTTTCAGTTCTATCTTGTAAAACTGTTGTTGCATACCAATGAAGGACCTCTCTACACTATAAGGAAGCAAACAAAGAAAACGCTAAACCAGTACGATCCTAGACTTGATGGTCTCTCGTGTTAATTAAGAACGTACAATTTATTTACAAGAAAAGTTATCAGAGAAACACTACTGACAATATATTTAATCTGGAACACCTCTACGTGAACATACGAATTTCCAGAAACATCATCGTTTTTCTTATTCTCATTTTTTTCTTATTTATGTTAAGTTTGTTAGTTATTGTTCTTCGTAGATGTATTTGAGAGTTTTGAAAGCAGGGATCCTCTATCAGTGCAGATTACATGATTACAATCAGTACTTAGTTTTTTCGCATGTAACAAGTCAACACCCTCATCATGTTGAAGTAATAATGGCAACTCCCAAGTAACAAGCTATTGTAGCTTCTCACTGTAACCCAGTCGATACATGTCTACATCTCATATGGAAATCGCACAATGTTTAAAATTTCCAATTCGGTGTACAGCACTTCTTTCAATCCTATGTCTGCGAATTTAACATTTCTAGGTAAAATCAGACACTCTCCTATGAAGAAATTAGTTGGCTTGCACCAAGCTTATGTGGAAGCAAGAGAACATGCAAACATTTTTAAATGAATGTGATGTATTGCTGTTTGCGAAAACTGCAACATTTGGAGCTGGAGAATACCGTGAGTGACAATGAGCTCCTCGTACAAGCCTTGAAGGCCCAATGGACGTCTACCGCCGCCGTGTCATTCTCTGCCTTTCGGTCTCCTGACGATGCGGTGTGGAGGGGCATGTGGTCAGAACAGCGCTCTTCAGTCGTTTTCCCGCCTTTCCAAACCATGCAGCTGCTCTTTCTCATTGAAGTAAATCCTCAGTCTGCATCACAAGCCTTAGGGTACCTGGCACCAGTGCTTCCCACCAACCAAAAATCCTTGACACCACCAGTAATCTACATCTACATCCACGTGATTACTCTGCTATTCACAATAAAGTGCCTGGCAGAGGGTTCAATGAACCACCTTCATGCTGTCTCTTTACTGTTCCACTCTCGAACGGCACACGGGAAAAACGAGCGCTTAAATTTTTCCGTGCAGGCCTGGTTTCTCTTATTTTATCGTGATGATCATTTCTCCCTATGTAGGTGGGTGCCAACAGAATATTTTCGCAATCGGAGGAGAAAAATGGTGATTGAAATTTCATGAGAAGATCCCGTCGCAACAAAAAACGCCTTTGTTTTAATGATTGCCACTCCAATTCACGTATCATGTCTGTGACACTATATCCTCTATTTCTCGATAATACAAAAGGAGCTGCCCTTCTTTGTACTTTTTCGATGTCATCCGTCAGTCCCACCTGATGCGGATCCCACACCGCACAGCAATACTACAAGCGTGGTGTAAGCAGTCTCTTTAGTAGACCTTATACTGTTTTGCCAATGAATCGCAGTCTTTGGTTTGCTCTACCCACAATATTATCTATGTGATCGTTCCAATTTAGGTTATTATTAATTGTAATCCCTAAGTATTTAGTTAAATTTACAGCCCTCATATTTGTGTGACTTATCGCGTAATCGAAATTTAGCTGATTTCTTTTAGTACTCATGTGAATAACTTCGCACTTTTCTTTATTCAGGGTCAATTGCCACTTTTTGCACCATACAGATATCTTATCTAAATCATTTTGCAAGTCGTTTTGATCATCTGATGTCTTTACGAGACGGTAAATGACAGCATCATCTGCAAACAATCTAAGATGGCTACTCAGATTGTGTCCTATGTCGTTAATACAGATCAGGAACAATAGAGGGCCTATAATACTTCCTGGGTCGTCGAATGGCAAACATTTACGCTAACCACACAGCTACGGAGATAGACACTGTGAGTGATCGGATCATCAAAGCTGGAGACCGCATAGTAGAAAGAATCTCCTGTATTGCAAGCATAATAACATATGACAGATGAAGAAATAAGGACATCAGCGCAGGCAACATTCCTCAATACAAGAAATCTGCCGATATTAAATATAGGCCTCAGTTTCAGAAAGAAGTTTTTGTGAATGTGCGCATGGAATACAATATTGTCTGGAAGTGAACCAAGAACAGAGAGAAAATCGAAAAAGAAGAGACACAAATCGCTTGTGATGCTATGTGCAGAAGTGATTCCCCGCAGAATTACCAGTGCAAGGAACGTGCGGGAAACAATTACTACAAGAGGGACAAAATAATAGAACATGTTATGGGACATCAGAAAATAACTCTCATTTTGTTATAGGAAGCCGTAGAAGATAAAACCAGCAGGGGAAGTCCGTGAATGGAGTATACACACACTGCTCAGCACAGTTAAAGGCCCACGTTTTCGTAAGTGTCTCCCATTGCGTTGCAGAACTTTGAAATTTGGCGCAAAGGTGCCTCCAACCTTGCTCTGTAATGTTCGATGAGCTTGGCGCCCTACGACGTCACCCTCGGGCTCGGCGATGCCTCAGACAGCAAGGTGTCGACATATGAGGAAGAAAGGTCAGAGCCCAGAAGATCATGTGAGGTGCAAGGTAGGTTAATGACGTCACACTGGCACTAAATACCATCATAATTCTGGTTAATACCACCGTGGACGTGTCACACGATGGGAAGTTCAGCAGGCTCCCCCTTACCCACGTCTCTGTGATGGAGGTCAGAATAGCGATGCCCGAAGTTGCAATATGCGCTTTTCTCATGGGCGGCCGAGGAAAACATTTCACACGCACCTTCGCTCCGCATTGACGAGAAAGGAACTTACGGGGTGGCATAAGAGGTGTCAATAAACCACTCCTCCCCTTGGGCCGTTGATTCCCACAAATTTTGCGATCTAAAACTGCGGTTTGCAGTGCGATGAAAAACAGGAAAATGTTCTTGATAGCCTTTGACACTGCAGACACTCTCAGTATGATTCAGCCTTACTCTAATGACAATCGTGGGCCTACAGCCGCATTGAATGTAATCGCAGCCCTTTGGAATGTAATATACAGGACATAAAATCCCGTATGACGCCTGCGATCATTTTTAAGTTAATAGTTGGCAATCAGTGCTGTACAATCGCAATAAAGTCATGAGATGTTCGATTTTATTAAAACATCTTACTCGTTTCGGGATTACACCCATCTTCAGACATCACAAACTTCAACTCCTTCCTATCCAACCAGGCGTACACCATTGACAACTCAAAGAAAGTGTCGATTAACGTATGGCTCTAATGGTTCAAATGGCTCTGAGCACTATGGGACTTAACATCTGTGATCATCAGTCCCCTAGAACTTAGAACTACTTAAACCTAACTAACCTAAGGACATCACACACACCCATGCCCGAAGCAGGATTCGAACCTGTGACCGTAGCGGTCACGCGGTTCCAGACTAGAGCGCCTAGAACCGCACGGCCACACCGGCGATTAACGTATGATTATAACTGCGACACAAGCAGTCTTGAAGCATGACCTTTGGAGTGTAGCCCCACCACTATTTTCCGAAATTTAAACGTGATCCGAAGTAGCAAAGGGTTTTTATCCTTTTTCAGCCCTCCTGTGGCGTGAGCACTGGCGGGGAGAGGGGAAGGGGATGGGATGCGGTATTGACACAAGCGTGAATAAGACAGCAAAGGGTCCCTCTCAGAAACTCCAGTTACCGAATTGGAGGGTTTTAGGGGAATCTTTGCCGTTTTATTCAAGCATTTGCCCCCCCCCCCTCCCCCTTAGTGATCACAAGACTGGAGGTTGAGAAATAGGAGGGTTGACAAATCATGAACACCCTTTACAGCTTGGGATCACTTTCATATTTCATAGTTTTGAACGCTCCATCCTGTACATCAGAGTAAAAATTGCAGTCGCGCTACACTCCAAAGGGACGCGACCACGTTCAGTGCGGTCGCCTGCCCACGATGTCGTTAGAGAAGGGCTGAATCGCCCTGGGGGTGTCTGAGGTTAACGTCTTCCTGTTGCTCATCGAGCTGAGAACTGTCGTTTTAGATCGAAAAATGCATGGGAATCAACACTCCAGGAGAAGGTGTGGTTTCATTGAAACCTTTACGGCATGTCCTCATGTCGATATGGAGCGGCGGTGTGTCTGACATGTATTCCTCAGCCGTCCATAAAAAATTGCTTGCTTTCAATGCTGGGCGTCGTGACTCTAACCTTCATCGCACAGGTATCAAAAGCAAGGGTGAAATGTGGGTAGGAAGGGGTGTCACGACGCTTCTATCGTGAGACACGTCCACGGTGGCGTTGGGCAGAATTGTGCTCAAATTAGGTACCAGTGTGACAACACTAACCCATCTTACACCCCACATTAATTTTTTTCTCATATGTGGCCATCTTGCTTTTTAAACCATCACCTAGCCCGAGGGTGACTCTGCAGGGCGCTGCGCTTTTGTACCATTACAGCGGAAGGCTATAGGCACGTTTGAGTCAAATTTCAAACCAGCGTCGCAATGGGGTACAATCTCGGGGTTTCGAAAAAAATTACCCTTTAATTGTGCTGCGGAATGTATCTAGTAAATAATTTACAACGCTCGGTAAACAAGTTGGAACGGAATGGAAAGTCGTTCCTACTAGCACCAAACCACTCACAAAACAAATGACGCACAACTTAAAAAAAACACAAAGCAAAAACTTTAGCGCTATAGATAGCAAGAAGCAATATATTATTTGTTCAGAAAGGAGAAATTACGATCTCTGCCACATTTGGGCAAGGAAAGAATTCACTGGCGACAAATAAAAATTTGTATGAAGGCCAGGACCCGAATCCTGCTTACTATTTATCTGCAACCCCTCTCACTGAAAGCAATACAAATTGTACAGAATTATCAGTATCATTAATTTGTAGTTCTGGAACGCCATACCGGGCCGTGCAATACACGCTCTGTACCTTGGACCTCCGGCACTACAGCTGTTTCCTGCTGCTGTCGCCGAAACGAATTACAGAAGCGTTATATTCAAACTGTCGGTCATCGCTTATATATGTTCAGTATATTACTTGATGAGCACAAACATATAAGCCGGCCGGAGTGGCCGTGCGGTTCTAGGCGCTACAGTCTGGAGCCGAGTGACCGCCACGGTCGCAGGTTCGAATCCTGCCTCGGGCATGGATGTGTGTGATGTCCTTAGATTAGTTAGGTTTAATTAGTTCTAAGTTCTAGGCGACTGGTGACCTCAGAAGTTAAGTCGCATAGTGCTCAGAGCCATTTGAACCACAAACATATAATTTTAGACCTATAATTAGCTGAAACTACACTGATGAGACAAAACGTTATGACCCCCTGCTCAACAACTTATTGGTCCGTCTATTGCACTGAAACGTCCCCTTTCAATTATTTATACTCGACTGTGCTTAACCTGACACACAATATTTTTTAGCGCAACGCAATCTGACTTTCAAAATTCTCTACAAGAGAATGGCCCTGACTAACATTAAACTATACGTCTCACAAATCACTTACCTCACCAAAAATCTTCGCTGCTCAAGCTACTGCAATACAGCGAGCGCCACTACTGCCAGCTAAATAAAAGATTCAAACTATGGAAGGCACTAACTACTGATAGGGATAGTTAGCAAATGAAAGATATTAATAGAGAACAAACAATGTATTTACCTTGATATCATCATTTATAAATATAGCAGTTAATGACAAATTTCAAAGCTCCACCATCTCTCTCCCCACATCCACCACTGCTGGTGACTCACCTCCAACTGCGCAACGCTACGCGCTGTTCACAGCCAGCTGCCTAACACTACAATGGCGAGTATTACAACAATGAAAAGCAGCCACAGGCTGCACACGGCACAGCCGGTGATTTTCATACTGAGGTGGCGTTACCAATAAAAAAACCTAAACAGCCTACTTACATAGCCCCCATGCTCCCCACAAAAAATTTCACAAAATTTTTTTGGGCACTGGCCAATACATATTTGTTAAAATTTTTTTTTCACAATTACAATAACAAAGAAATCAAATGCACACACTTATTGATAAAATGTTGGTCAAAAGCTCAAATTTTCTCACAGTCCCTAAAGACAGTCCTAATCGTTCATCGTAAAACTGCCGTTTCTTTTCTCAAAGTCTGAGCAGTAAAAGACAATGCACACAGACGTAGTGGATTTCCATGCAGTCTTGAAGAAGTAGTGTTGTCCTTCCAACGGAAAGACAGTGCTGACTCGTGACATGCAGACAGGTATTGGTCCACAACAGAGCAAACCCACAGCGGAGTCAGTCGACGTTTTGAAGAATATTGGTGGGTAGGTCATCACAGAGCAGACCCACGGTAGTTCTGGTAGAGATTACGATATTGGTGGGCCACCAGAGGTGCAGACCCACTGCAGTCCTTGTAGAAATAATGGTATTTGTGGGCCATCAAAGAGGTAGACCCACTGTAGTCCTTGTAGAAATGACGGTACTGGTGGGCCACCAGAGGTGCAGACCCACTGTAGTCCTTGTAGAGATGACGGTACTGGTGGGCCACCAGAGGTGCAGACCCACTGTAGTCCTTGTAGAGATGATGGTATTTGTGGGCCATCAAAGATGCAGACCCACTGTAGTCCTTGTAGAGATGGCCAGCAGCCATCTGTTGCGACTGTGCAGGTGCACAATCACCATCGAAGAGTCTTGCGGAGAATATAGCAAGTCCATAACCACCACTAGTGCACACACAAAGTTTTTGGAATTGTCATCAGAACCAGCAATGCTGTTATCCAGTCCCTTGCTGAATTATTAACACACATACAAACACTAACAGTCCCTACTTCTCACATATTGTCCATATACTATGACCAACAGAAACGTGTGCAGTGAAATGTAACTTAGAAGTTACTTAATTTGATGAACTGGTGTCAATTACAATTTTATAACATAAGAATACAATTACAAAGATACAGAAAACATCATTAAAAACATAATAGTAAAGATAACATTCGTAGTAATAGGGGCTTTACAAAAGAATAGAAATAAACATATACGTCAGTGTTGCAGGAAGTATGACATGAGTACATACATAAAAGATCAGAATAATTATTCAAACATCAACTTCACACATGAGCATTAAAGCAAAATAAAATAAATGTCTAAGCATATTTACAAGTTAAATAACATATTATTAATACCAAATATATTTGAGGATAACAGTATTCCTCATCATAGTGAATAGTGTTAGAAAAGAAAAAATTCAATGAAACTACACAGAGACAGGAAGAAAACAAATACACAAGGGTACACAAACACATAGGGGGATAACACAAAAGGAAAGGATAGGGTTCGTTTTCAGTGTAACTTTTGGTACTGCAGTATTTTGTGAACAAAACCTTTTTTGTTCTTGGAGATCTCCCTTCGTTCATCATTATTCCCAAAGAGTCCTATCTGTACCTCTTTTCTGTATTCCAACCATAATTCTTTCAAAATAAATATGGCTCATTGTACAATACTCATTTAGGCCCAAATCTTTTTTTATATACCTTGTCAATGCATTGCTTCCAATTCATCATAGTTAGTTTCTTATATAGTCTACCCCCTCTTAAGCTAACTTAAATCTACTGAGCTCAGATATATATATACCAAGGGACGAGGCAATGCAGCATCACATAAAACAATTAATATAAACAGCAATGAAAAAAAAACGCAGATTTGCGAAGCAAGCAGCATTTTAGAAATTAGCAAAGCAATTGTAATATTACAACTAATCTAAGGCAATGTGCAACAAATAATAACAAGAAATCATTAGTAAAACTGGCTTAACAGAATAATACAAAGTCAAATTCAATAACACTATGCCTGGCAAACAGCAGCAACTTATACCTAAACATGACATAGCTCAAGCAGAAAAAATAGTAGACTAAAGATAACAATGCAGATAAGGGAAATGTATAATCACATCTTAATGTCTAAGTAATTAAAGTGGTGCACCACAACAACTTATTGTAAAAAAAAATATTACCATGTACTTGAAAAGAAAATTATGTGTGCAGTTACTGTTACTAGTCTCTTCTTATTGGTCTTTCCTTTCCAAGTGCTCCTTTTTTTTTTTAAGAATGTGGATTACAAAATTATTATTTAATAGATCTGTAGACAGAAAATATTTAAATTAGTACATCTATAAAATTTTATTTTAACCAGTGCTGCAGTGCAGCTAGAAACTAGATATTAAACAAAATGGGCAAAGCAAG
This sequence comes from Schistocerca nitens, assembly GCF_023898315.1. NCBI lineage: Eukaryota > Metazoa > Arthropoda > Insecta > Orthoptera > Acrididae > Schistocerca > Schistocerca nitens. The sequence continues at coordinate 276,089,569 of NC_064621.1, read as the reverse complement.
GCGTGAAACGTCATTCACTGGCCATATGGCATTTCTCTCAATTAGCACGACAATAGCCGTGAAATGTTTCTCATCGTTTTCAAGTTCGTCCGTGTCGTTTTTTTTTGTTTTTTTTTTCCGGGCGGCTGTCGCCCAGGTGTCTGACACAGCTGTGTGCCCACGACGTATTACGTGCAGGTGGTCACTTAACTTTCGTACCGAAATATTTACGACAGCAGTTTGCGCTACAGTGGCAGTCTGATATAAAAATGTTTCACAGGTCAAGAATTAGTGTTGCAAATCTGTAGAAACAAAATCCTATAAATGTAAGTGTCCAAAAAAAATATTCGTCAGCATTGTGATACATTCACGCATTTACACACATTTCATAACTCTTAAAGTACGATTCTTGGTTTCCAACAACCTTTTCCACAAATCAGAGTGCCCTAATCACTATTCATTACTCCATACCTCATTACACATATACAAATTCGTCGACGCTTCTTCAATATTTCCTGTTAATAAATACGTAGCATAATCAAATAACTCATATAGCATCAGCTTCTTGACCATAAACATACCTCAGCAGCATAATACACATCGTCGTCGTAAAAATAACATCGTAACACCTCAGTCAAATCTCAAAATCGTCGTAGCTTCCTGAATATTTTAAAACCTAAAAGTAATTCTCTGCTCATTTCAAAAGTGTCATCTACCTCAAACGTACCTTAAAATCATGCTCCCTTACCAAATATATCATTCAAAGCTCTCATAGTATCACAATGGTTCCGAAAAAATATGAGCAGTTTGCAAAGTACAAACAAAATACAAATTCATAAGTGTGAAGGTATCCGACTGTGAAATTACGTAAACGTCTGTCACTGATGTAGTAAAATAAATGTTTGTCTCTCTCAGGTAAATAATCAGATAGCTGTGTAATTCTGTGTTAGAGAAATATGGTACCGATGTGTAAAGTTGTATAAGCAAATACCATATTAGCTAGGGTTCCTTGTGGTTGCCACACACATGGTACACAAAGTAAACGTGTACCCCCCTGAGGATTAATGTAATTATACCCTCAGGTGTTATAGATTACAGCAATGGAATGAAATGTATCACGGAAAACTTTCTTTGTAAAAAAAAATCTTAAAAAATAAATGTTTTAAGTATAAAATTAATCACTCAAATACGTGTCCTGTAGCGCTAAACTGTGCGTCATGTTGTAAGATAATTCTATGAAACTGTCGTAGTTATCGTCCTCTGTAAGCAAAGTTCTGCTAAAGTCAATGTACTTACCTCATGATACACAAAAGTGAAATGCTTTGTGTATAGATATCGTAGTTATTACGCTTATTGTTGTGATGAAGAAAGTACTGTACTGTAACGTATTGTTGTGCTACGAAAAAGGCTGTCTCATTGTAGCTATACCACAAAAGTTACTACTAAAACATGTTTTACTTTCCAGAAGAATTCAGAAAAACTGTGCAGATATAAAACAGATACACCGCAAAAGCAACAAGGTAAATTGTGTCACACATTAGTAGCGTCGTGATATAGTCGTGTAGCTGTCAAATAAACTAACCACTGTGTCACCTGGTATCTCTCAGAAAGCACCTTGAATCCATAATGTATTTGCAAGTAAACCAAAATGTTGCATTAAAAAAAGCAGATTATCTTTCAATAAACGGTTTTACATGTGAAATATGGTGTAAACCTTTACTCTTCCTAGTACGCAGAGTTTCAACTTCAACGCAATTATCATGTGGTATACGTCGGATTCTGTAAGGTCCATTGTAAACTAGAAAGAATTTGTGACTCAAGTGTTTCTTCTTATGTGACAATGAATGAGCTTTAATGAGAACTTTCTGACCAATATACAATTTCTTTGCATTTGCTTTTCCGTGTAGTTTTCTCCTTTTGTCTGCTGCAGATTTTATATTTTTAAGAGCCAGATCAATTATGTCTTTGTGTCGAAGTTTACGTGTATTCGGGAAAGGTACAAGCTCTCTGATTCTGTTCGGTGGTTTTTCATTCTTCAGCACAAGAGTAGGTGGTAAAGCAGTGGAGTCATGAGGCATTTCATTCAGCACGTTTTGAAATAAGTGTAAATATCTGTCCCAATGCTGATGCTTTCTGTGACAATAAAGTCTGCAAAGCTTATTGATTTCTTTCATAATCCGTTCGGAGGGGTTACAATGTGGTGAGTACAATGAAATAAAAACAGGTTTGATTTTATGGTTGCGAAGCATGCGTGACCAAACAGCAGATCTGAATTGCGGTCCGTTATCTGAAATGACTTTACTAACGTGTCCAACTTCACGTAAGAAATTTTTAACAAAGGCGTTGGATACAGATCGTCCAGTGGCTTTACGTAACGGAGTGAAAGAAACAAATTTGGAAGTAAGTTCAACAGCAACTAGAACGTACGAAAATCCATTCGATGTTCTGACAAGGGGTCCCAATAGATCAACTGCAGCAAATTCTTTTAATTTAGAAGGAATAATAGGAAACAACGGAGCACGATGTGAGACAGTAGATGGTTTCGCCTTTTGACAAAGTTTACAAATAGACAAGACTCTTCGAATTCTCTTTTCCATATTGTTAAAATAACAAGTCGTTCGAAGAATATGATAACATTTTCGTGGACCAAAATGTGCGTAGCTGAAATGAATGTACCAAATGAGCTTATTAACAAAATCGTCAGGAATGCAAAGTACCCATAGCTTGTCATCAACAGTGCAGCGTTTGAACAGTATGTTGTTTCTAATCAGATAATAATGCCGAATCTGTGTGTGTGTCTTTTCATGCCATTTGCTTTTGATGTCTTTCCAAATCGGATCTTTATCTTGTTCATGAGCAATGTCCTTTAAAGATGTGGTGATGAAGTTTTCAAAGGCGACTTTCTGAATGTAAAGAATACTGAAATTTTTCTCGAGGTTGCCTTCTGTGTTACTTTTCTCAAGCCCAGCCGGTGCGCGTGACAGTGCGTCCGCAACAATGTTCTCCTTGCCGGGAATGTAGACTATTGTGAAGCGGAATTCTTGCAGAAACAATGCCCAACGTTTTAACCTGTCATGATTTAATTTTGAGGACATAAGAAATTGTAATGCACGATGATCACTGTATACTTTTACGTGCTTACCAGAAAGAAAGAAACGGAATTTGTTAAATGCCCAAACGATAGCTAAAGCTTCTAATTCAGTAACGGAATAATTTTTTTCAGATTTTGTTAGCACTCGGCTAGCAAAAGCAATGGTTTTCTGAACAGTAGTGTCATTTTCTGTGGCTTCTTGAAATAAATGGGCACCAAGACCGACTTTAGAAGAATCCGTGCTAAGGCAGAAATCTTGTGACAGAGCTGGATGAGCTAGAATTGGCGCGTTAAGTAGCGATTCTTTCAAAGAATTGAATTCCAACTGTGCTTGTTCATCCCAGTTCCAAATAGTATTTTTTCCAGTGAGAGAACAAAGTTTTGGTGTAACAAGGATTTGCATATTCAGAAAACGACGGTAAAAATTTACGAGACCTAGAAAACTGCGGACTTTTTGTGGATGGAACTGGAATGGCTCTGATTGCTTCTAACTTTTCAGGATCCGGCTGAATGCCTTCAGAAGAAATAATATGTCCCAAAAACCTCACCTTTGACCTACCGAATTCAGACTTTTCCAAGTTAACTGTAATTCCAGATTCTGCAAAAATACGTAACAAACTGTTGAGGATGCGATTATGTTGTTCCCATGAAGCTTCTGCTATTAGAATATCGTCCACATATAAGGTGATGTGACGTTTTAAGAACTCAGGTAATATGGAATTTAGCCCGCGAATGAATGCTGCTGAAGAAATGTTCAAACCAAAAGGAAGTTTCCGAAACTGATAACAAACGCCGAAACAAAGGAAAGCTGTGTATTTTCTACATTCTGGATGAAGTTCGATCTGATAAAAGCTGGATCTGAGATCAATGGAAGACAACACATTTACACCATTGAAATTTTGAAGAAGTTCTTCCAACGTTTGCGGCCTGTCTGTTTCAGGAATAATGACAGTATTAATTTGTCTCGAATCTAAGACAAGCCTGATTGATCCATTTTTCTTCTCAACAACATGTAATGGATTGTTATATGAGCTTACTGCAGGCTCAATAATGCCTTCGTCAAGCATAGATTGTATTTCTGTTCTAACACGGTCCCTATAATGCGCCGGAATTACGTATGGTCTAACACAAAATTTAGTATGCTCACGAACACGGAATTGGTATTGAAATCCCTTGATTGTTCCTGTTTTATGAGTAAAAACTGTGGAATGTGCTTGTAAAATCTCAAAAAGGTCTTGCCTATCATTGTCATTACAATTCTCAATTGTTTGAATTTTATTCTGAATTAACTCATTAGTATCAAATGCGCCGTCGATATCACCCCTGTCAGTACTTGCAGAGTGATTGTTAGTGTCAAGTTCCGTCGAAAATTCCGAACTGTTGTCTAACAGGAGGTAAAGCCGATTAATTTCTTCGTCATGGTTTGAGAGCCAATCTTCAAAATTCAAAGCTACTGACTTACCTTCTTTTTCTAAACTCATTTCAGCATCGTGAAAGCTTAAGATTGCTTTGTATTTATTCAAAAAGTCTACTCCCAGTATAATTTCCGTCGACAATAATGGAACAATAAGAAAGTTCATAGAGAAGCTGTGGCTTTGACAAAAGAATTCTAAGTAGGTTTGTTGGCGTACATCTACACTTTTTCCAAAGATTGCACCTTGTAATTTAATCTTACGTAACGGAAGTGTGGGGCAATCGTTCGATATGCTGCATTTTCTAAAAGCTGTTTCACTAATTACCGAAATGGGACTGCCAGAGTCAAGTACTGCCGTAAATTTTACGTCATTTACTGTAATGTGAATCACAGGATATGCAATGTTGTTATGTTTTACGTCGTGTTCTTGGAGTAAGATGTCCCTAATGTCTTCCATTTTTACGTAATTACTTGCTACGGCAGCTGCGTCGTTAGTGTCACACGTGCGTTTCGTGGCTGCCAGCTGTATGAGTCACTGCCTATTGTCTCTTTGTTGGCGCGCGTCGTTATTGGGGTTTGGAGACCTAACTTCTACAAATTCACCGTGACGAGACGGCCCTGCCCTGTTTAAATCCCGCCAGTTCTGATGCAATTCAGGTCTGTCGTTACGATCACATCGTCTGTCGTCATGTCGGTAGTTTCTGTGGTTTCTTTCTTGTCGGTTAAGTGGTGGAGAATTTCTCCCTGAATCGTAACTGCGCGCTGGACCATTGCGTCTAAAGTTATTCTGTCCCTCGTAATAATAATTGTTTTGGTTCCCATATTGTCTGTTTCTCTGATTGTCTCTGTGATAGTCATTACCGCGGAGAGGTGATCTTTCCCTGTAATTATTACTACTCTGCCAACGATTGTTATACGGGTGGTGTCTGTTTCGGTCACGATTCGTGTTGTGAGAATAGCCTTGTCGCGTCCAGTTATTATTTCTTTCTTCGCGGAATTGCGACGGATGTGATCTGTAATTGTTGTGCTCGTGCGTTCCGCGATTGTCAGTGTCAATTTCCAGTTCTTGTAAGAGTCCTTGAAATGCTTCAATGTCGTCTTTGCAACGTCCTGCCAAAATAATATGTCGCAAATGTTCAGGCAGTTTGATTAAGCAAATGCGGATGAGTTCTGAGGGGCTGTATGGGTTTGACAGGTACTGATTCTTGTGCAACATATCTTCAAAATATTTCACAAGGCTGGAGAATTCAGATTGTTCGAAATGTTTCATCATTATGATGCCATGTTTTACTCGGTCTTGTGTGGCTTGAGACCAATATGCTGAGAGGAAGGCATGGTAAAATTCTCCTTCACTATGACAATCGTGAATGACCGAACGCATTCTTACAGCTGGTTCATTCTCTAAATAGCCACACATAAATTCTAATCTGTGTTCTAATGACCAGTTGGGGGGAAAACAATGAGAGAATTGATGGAGCCACGCTTGTGGATGAATGTCGTTGGCAGAATTTTTAAACGTTTTGAATTTACGTGTAGTAATGAACAGCTTATAGTCAAAGTCATCATGTCGGCGAGTCGCATATCGGTCATTGTTACGTCGTGTCGGCGGTTCCATCTCAAAATTCGGTGTGCCTTGCCAATTTCTTTCATAATTTCCGAAGTGTCCTGTGTTATTATTTTGTGGTTGTTCCGTATTTCTATGTCCCTCTTCCCGTGTTGGGGAGCGAGTGTCCTCTGAAATACGTAATTCTTGTATTACCTGTGTCAGCTGATCTTGTACTTCGCGGATTTCTCTTTGGTGTTGCGTATTAATTTGATTTTGATTTTGTTTGAATTTTCTAATTTGTTCATACTCTTCTGTGTCAGTGAAGACTACAGGTCTTGTGTCATTCAGATCATCATCTACCTTTGTAGATAAGTTAGTGACCTGATCCGAAAGTTCGCCTACTTTCTCCGATAGTGAACACATTTCCTCAGTGTGTTTTTCTGAACCAAGTTTCAGAGTGTCCATTTGTGTTGAAATCGAATCTACTGTGTCCTTCAAGTTTTCCTGAGTTTTTGCAAGTTGCTTAACCGAATCGGTAGATGCAACTGAGTCAAATTTAGCTTGCAAGGTCTCATGATTTTCATGAACAGTAGTTTGCAGTTCTTTTATGGCTGCTTCGTGATTCTGTAGTGCATTTTCATGACGCGAAAAAATAGGTTGGAAATGCTCACAAATTTGTGTTTTTACGTCATTACAGACTTTTTGACATTTCGATTCAATGTGATGTAACTCAGTAGTTAAATCTTCACGTGTTTGTTCAAGTGTGGTGTCTAACTTTTTAAGATTTTGTTCCACTGTGTCTAACTTTTTAAGATTTTGTTCCACTGTGTCTAACTGTTGCTGTGTTTGTCTCTGGTGTTGTTCCATTGTGTCTAACTTTTGAAGATTTTGTCCCATTTGTTGCATTAATTGCAATAATAATGTATTAGTGTCTGGAATCTGTTTCTCTATGCTTTTTTTTGCAGTGCATTTTCACCGGCAACATTCGCATTTTGACAAGCAGAAAATGTGTCTTGACTCATTTGAGAAAACGGTGAGGACCCAAATCCTGAATCCACAGCATTTCCGAGATTGTTTCCTGTCATTTCGGATTCCTGAGGCGAGCTGTCGCCGACCGATCGATCGATAATGCTTCCCTGCTCACTATTTGTTTCACTGTCTACGCCATTGTTTGAAACCCGCTCCATTTCCCTATGCGCAATTACCAAATTACTACTATTAACATTAGTTAATTCATTACTCTGCGGCGCTAACATACTGCTTTCGTCTTCGCTGTCATTTCTCAATTTACTTTGGAGCCTAGTGTTACGTTTTTCACACGCCATTATTGTCACAATATTTCACACGACAACACAGAAAAACACAATTTCAAGAGCAAAAATAAGAGAACACATTAACATAACAATGAAAATAATATCTAGTTAATTGCAGCTGCGAAATACTTGGTGCAAATCTACATGCATACCACAACTGTTTTACTGTACAACAATGAAAAACTACAACTACAATGGAAATTCTCTCTACAATTACGCGCTAGCAATAAACAAAAGCTACACTAATTACACAAACTATAAGAAAAAATCAGAAGATTCCAGTGAGGTATCCTAGGCTAAGGGTCGCCATATGAAACGTCCCCTTTCAATTATTTATACTCGACTGTGCTTAACCTGACACACAATATTTTTTAGCGCAACGCAATCTGACTTTCAAAATTCTCTACAAGAGAATGGCCCTGACTAACATTAAACTATACGTCTCACAAATCACTTACCTCACCAAAAATCTTCGCTGCTCAAGCTACTGCAATACAGCGAGCGCCACTACTGCCAGCTAAATAAAAGATTCAAACTATGGAAGGCACTAACTACTGATAGGGATAGTTAGCAAATGAAAGATATTAATAGAGAACAAACAATGTATTTACCTTGATATCATCATTTATAAATATAGCAGTTAATGACAAATTTCAAAGCTCCACCATCTCTCTCCCCACATCCACCACTGCTGGTGACTCACCTCCAACTGCGCAACGCTACGCGCTGTTCACAGCCAGCTGCCTAACACTACAATGGCGAGTATTACAACAATGAAAAGCAGCCACAGGCTGCACACGGCACAGCCGGTGATTTTCATACTGAGGTGGCGTTACCAATAAAAAAACCTAAACAGCCTACTTACAGCACTTAATACAGCAGCGATTCCTCGTAGCATAGACTCGGCAAGTGCATGGTAGGCTTCCGGAGGTTTATCCTAATTTCACGCAGTTCCCGTAAATTATGGACTGGTGGTTTGTAGGCGCCTAGCTGGCTCCCGGTAACGTACCAGATGTGTTCCACCGACTTCAGAAAGGTGCATTTAGTGCCTTAGACATCAACGCGAAATCTCCATCCTCCTCAGTGAACCCATGTAGGACCTTATGACACGGACAGTTATCCTGATGGAAAATCCCATTGTCCTCGGGAAACACATCAAGAATGAAGGGATCCAAGTGGACTGCAATAAAGCTCACATCGTCCACAACTGACATGGTGCCTTCGACTACAGCCACAAGTCCCATAGAACCTCAAGTGAACGTCAACCCATGACACAAAACTACCCTCGCCGATCTGCTGCATGTTTTGAGCAGTCGATGTTTCCGACAAGACGTGCGACATGGTGTAACATGAAGGTATTTCGTCCGACCATGCTACACGTTTCCATTGGTCTACGGTCCAGTGTCAATGATCCTGTGTCCTATGGAGCTGCAATTGAAGATGTCGTTGGGTCAACATGGAAACACATAGCGGACGTTAGCTGTACAGCCCCATGTTCATCAATATATGCTGAACATGAGCCTGCACCAGCATTGTATTCTGTCATGAGAACTGCCACACATCGCCTCCTATCCAACAATACAGAGCCGGAAAGCTTTCGACCTCAAAGTCCTGTGATGAGCTGCGGACGTCCAACATGTTGCTGGCGGTTTCACCATCCTTCAACAAATATGTGGCTCCTCACGACTATAGTATGGTAACAGCTGACCAGATTCTCTGTTTCCGAGGTGATAATTCCCAGGCAACAGCCATAACACTCTGGCCTTTGTGAAAATCGCTGCTGTAAGTGGATTTCTGTACTCGTGGTCTGTATCGTCGCTAGTATGGTTACCCATTCGTCTCTGCACCGCCTCACGTACCCTCAACTCCACTACGGGGCACTTAATTGCGCGGCGGGATTGTTCAGAAAGTTTTGGCTCATCTACACTACATCTGCACCATTATCATGCCGTTCATAGCAAAGCGTTTGGCAGAGGATTTTCGGAACTACTTTCAGACGATTGCTCGATCGTTCCTCAGTCGAATGACACATAGTAAAAATGAACACCTGAATCTTTCCGTGCGATCTTTGTTTTCTCTTACACTCCTGGAAATTGAAATAAGAACACCGTGAATTCATTGTCCCAGGAAGGGGAAACTTTATTGACACATTCCTGGGGTCAGATACATCACATGATCACACTGACAGAACCACAGGCACATAGACACAGGCAACAGAGCATGCACAATGTCGGCACTAGTACAGTGTATATCCACCTTTCGCAGCAATGCAGGCTGTTATTCTCCCATGGAGACGATCGTAGAGATGCTGGATGTAGTCCTGTGGAACGGCTTGCCATGCCATTTCCACCTGGCGCCTCAGTTGGACCAGCGTTCGTGCTGGACGTGCAGACCGCGTGAGACGACGCTTCATCCAGTCCCAAACATGCTCAATGGGGGACAGATCCGGAGATCTTGCTGGCCAGGGTAGTTGACTTACACCTTCTAGAGCACGTTGGGTGGCACGGGATACATGCGGACGTGCATTGTCCTGTTGGAACAGCAAGTTCCCTTGCCGGTCTAGGAATGGTAGAACGATGGGTTCGATGACGGTTTGGATGTACCGTGCACTATTCAGTGTCCCCTCGACGATCACCAGTGGTGTATGGCCAGTGTAGGAGATCGCTCCCCACACCATGATGCCGGGTGTTGGCCCTGTGTGCCTCGGTCGTATGCATTCCTGATTGTGGCGCTCACCTGCACGGCGCCAAACACGCATACGACCATCATTGGCACCAAGGCAGAAGCGACTCTCATCGCTGAAGACGACACGTCTCCATTCGTCCCTCCATTCACGCCTGTCGCGACACCACTGGAGGCAGGCTGCACGATGTTGGGGCGTGAGCGGAAGACGGCCTAACGGTGTGCGGGACCGTAGTCCAGCTTCATGGAGACGGTTGCGAATGGTCCTCGCCGATACCCCAGGAGCAACAGTGTCCCTAATTTGCTGGGAAGTGGCGGTGCGGTCCCCTACGGCACTGCGTAGGATCCTACGGTCTTGGCGTGCATCCGTGCGTCGCTGCGGTCCGGTCCCAGGTCGACGGGCACGTGCACCTTCCGCCGACCACTGGCGACAACATCGATGTACTGTGGAGACCTCACGCCCCACGTGTTGAGCAATTCGGCGGTACGTCCACCCGGCCTCCCGCATGCCCACTATACGCCCTCGCTCAAAGTCCGTCAACTGCACATACGGTTCACGTCCACGCTGTCGCGGCATGCTACCAGTGTTAAAGACTGCGATGGAGCTCCGTATGCCACGGCAAACTGGCTGACACTGACGGCGGCGGTGCACAAATGCTGCGCAGCTAGCGCCATTCGACGGCCAACACCGCGGTTCCTGGTGTGTCCGCTGTGCCGTGCGTGTGATCATTGCTTGTACAGCCCTCTCGCAGTGTCCGGAGCAAGTATGGTGGGTCTGACACACCGGTGTCAATGTGTTCTTTTTTCCATTTCCAGGAGTGTATTTTATTATGACGGTCATTTCTCACTATGTAAGTGAGAGTCAACCAAATATTTTCACATTCGGAGCAGGCAGTTGGTGGTTGAAAATCTATGAAAGGATCTCGCCTTGTTCTAGTGATTGCCACCCCCAACTCACGTATTATATGCGTGAAACTATCTCCTCGGTTTCGCGATAACACAAAACGAGCTGCCCTTCTTTGAAGTTTTTGCATGTCTTGCGTCAATGTTATCTTGTAAGAATCCCACACCACTCATAAATACTCTAGCAGAGGGCGGACAAGCGCAGTGAAGGAAGTCTTCGTAGCATATCTGTAAGTGTTCTACCTATAAAACGTAGTCTTTTCTTCGCCTTCCCCACAAAATTTTCTACGTCATACTTCCATATTAAGTTATTCGTAGTCGTAATTGAATCGTATAACACAAATTTAATGCATTTTTTGTACTCATGTGCAAGGTTTCACATTTTTTTATTATTCAGTGTCAATTTTCACTTTTCGTGCCATACAGATATCTCCTCTGAAATATTTTGTAATTCGTATTCATTTTCCTGTGACATCACTAGACGGCCAACTGCAAATAATATAAGTGGGCTGTTTACAATCCCTCCCGAATTGTTTATGTAGATTAGAAACAGCAGAGGGCCTTTAACACCTCCTGTGGATCGCCGGACATACGTAATTTCTGTTTCACTCGACGACTTCCCGTCAGTTGCTACGAACCCGGGCTGTCACAGCTGAGACGATAATCCAAGGACACGCAATTTGATTAGAAGCCATTTGTGAGGAGCGGTGTCAAAAGCCTTCTGGAAATATGGACATATGGAATCAACCTGAGGTACCCAGTCAATAGTTCTCATTACTTCGTGTGATTAAAGAGCCACTCGTGTTTCAAAATAAGATATTTTCTGAAACCGTGACGTGTAAGAGCCAACAAATCGTTTCTTCTTCGAGGTATTTGATAATGTTCCAAGACGGCACATGTTCCAGAATGTTACTGCAGATTGATGTCTTTGATATGAGTTTGTAATTCAGCGTTGACTCCTATTTCCTTTCTTGTGTATTGGTGTGCTCTGCGCAACTTTTGCAATCCTTAGATACGAATCTTTCGTCGGTCGAGCGTTGTACAAAGTCCTTAAATATAGAGCTATTTCATCAGCATACTCTGAAAGGAACCTAACTGGTATACAATTTGGACCAGAAGACTTTATTTAGTGACATAAGCAGCATCGCTACACCAAGGGTATATACTTCTAAAATCTGCAGTTTGTGAGCTGTTCTTGACATTAATTCTGGAATATTTACTGCACCTCTCTTTGGTGACGAAATTTCGGAAAAACATGTTGAGTAAATCCGCTTTGGTGGCGCTGTCATCGGTAACATTAGCAGCTCCTGTTGTAATTTACATACGACCAGAATCTCTTTGGATTTTCGCCAGATTCTGCATCAATGTTCCACTTTGGTAGGTGTTAAAAGCGCCTCGCATTAAGGTCTGTATTAATTTTCGAGCTTCTATAAAACATTACGAATCTTGAAAATTTTGTTTACTTTTAAATCTGGCATGCTTTATAGTTGCTTCTCCAACAGTTTTATGTCCTGTTTTGTGTACCTTCGGTCCATGAGGAATGATTTTGTAACCTTGAAACAGAAGTTATTTATGGTAAATGCACATATTAATGTATATTACACTATCTACGTTCGTTGACGGGACTCGCGCACAGATAGAATGAAATCACGAGACGAACGAGACTAAGCTAGCAGTAAAGAATTTAAATATCCAGGAAACGATTTGTATGCGTTAACGGAGGCACAGAAGTGATGAGACGTATAAAGCAATATAGAATCGGCTAGGAATCTTCTGGAAAAGCCGCTACTCAGTGTTGAGTGGATATGATGTCCAACAGTCCAACACGAATAATGACCCCAGGGTGCCACACCCCCTCACCACCCCTGTAGAGTTCAACATGTGTATGTGTTTCAGGTCTACTTGGCGACGTACTGAACTGCCCAAGAAGTTCCGTATCCAGCTATGGAACAGAAGGTGCAAAATGTCAATTAAACTCGACAAAAACCACAGTTAATGTATTCCTGTGGATGCGAAGCCCTATTGGTCATTCGGGTGTGACATGACACAATATTAGAGGGCACTAAATAGCCTTATTCACTTGTCTCTATTCTGTGCGACTGAGCAAAAATTATTCCTTCGTCTCGAGTCATGTAGACAAGAATTACAAATCACAGTATAATTTTATTTGCAATGATGTATTTGTGTATGGGATCAGACTGAAGTATAAGTCTGTCTTTGGATAGTGTGTGACAAATCCTCGAAAAACTAAAATTATTTTTGTTAATTTCGCGCACTTGATTTGCATCTACCTCCCAGGAAGAAGAAAGGTTGCTGTTAGAAATTCAAAATAACTTAGCATTACAAAATTATTTTATCCAGATAGTAAAGTCTGTTGAGGTAGTTTGTCTTACCATTGGCTCAATTCCATTGGCAATCAGCAGGTCGATTAGTTTGTTGTAGTACTCCACGCCCAGTGGGTTGACTTGACTGACGTCGCCCAAGGGGAGTACCCGTGCCCAGGAAATGGAGAAGCGGTAAATGTCAACCTGAAACAATAACATTGACGTTCGTAGTTCAGCTTTAATGCAATACAATTATAACCGCCAAAAAATAAAATTATATAACTACACAGGTCTGCAAAACTCTAAGGCAGATGTAACTTTTGCATGATGTCACTGCCATAAAACACGCTCGATGAAACTTGACCGTGCATAGAAAGAACAGTATAGCACAGCAGGCTATGAGCACTATGGGACTTAACATCTGAGGTTATCAGTCCCCTAGAACTTAGAACTGCTTAAACAAAACTAGCCTAAGGACATCACACATATCCATGCCCGAGGCAGGATTCGAACCTGCGACCGCAGCAGTCGCGCGATTCCGGACTGAAGCACCAGGAATCGCTCGGTCACCGCGGCCGGCGCACAGCAGGCAATAGAACTCATTAAGCATTTTGACGAACAGAAATGACACTGTTATTCAAGGACAATAATTATACTCAAGTCACCGCGATTTATAATGGTCCCCTGGACATTACAAAACGCGGGACATGGATCTTAATAGGATGCGTGATTACCGAAAACGGCAGTGCATGCGGTGACCGTACCTAACGGTTACTGCTAGTGTAGTTGCTTTTCTAAACAGTTCCATTCGAGCAAACCAGTTGCGCTTTTACCTGCGCTTACTTGTCCTTCAGGTATCTGAGCTATGCACTGCTCTGCTTAAAAAGCGTAATCATAGGGTAAAGCCGCACACGTCTGCTTTCATCCCCCGCAGCTAATTCGCTGCAAATAATAAGCTGCTGCTGCGATCGTTCAGTTAAATGGTCTGTGCACTGGCTTGAATTGCGATTTAATAAAATACCCACAAATACAAAATAAAACTTAAATGAATACTTTAATAACAATGGTTCTATTCTAATGTTTGTAATTGATGTAGACTACAGAGAATTATGTGGAATAATAATCAAAATATCCACGGGTGTACTGCCGGTCTACAGTGTCCAACGGGCACAATATTTCGGCGATCAAACATGTCGCCATCATCAGGTGAACTGACGGACTGAGCTCCTGTGAACGTGCCGGCACGGAGATCCGTACGCTATGGCTGCTCAGAGGGAACTGGGTTCGGTCGCGGTGGCGGCCGATTTAAATACCCTCCGCCCGCGGCGCGTTCCCTCCGCCTTCCGCGCCCCGCGCCACGGTCGCGCGGTGGAACAGATTGCGACGGCGTCTGAGATGACGTCGGTGTGATGGCTCTGTCCGCCGTGGTCGTCACAACTATACGTTTGCTCGATTTACTCTTGATTAACCCAATCGCTGGTTCCCAAGCCTTGCTAAGATTATAGCCACAGTCACGGTTTATGAGGTCGTCATTGATGCGAATTTCGATGGCCTCTCGAACAACGCTGTCCCAGTATCTCGACGTCTGTACTAGAATCCTCGTGCGTTCATACTCCATAGCGTGATTTTCCGACAAACAATGTTCAGCGACCGCCGACTTGCTCGGATACATCAGTCGAGTGTGCCTCTGGTGTTCATGGCATCGATCCTCGACAGTACGCATCGTCTGACCAATATACGACTTGCCACATTGACACGGAATATGGTACACGCCGGCCTTCCTCAAACCGAGGTCATCTTTGGCGCTCCCCGCCAGTGCACGAGTTTTATTCGCAGGACAAAACACAGTTCCGGCCCGGTGTTTCTTCAAAATGCGGGCGATTTTCCCCGAGAGTGCGCCTGTATATGGAATAAACGCAGTGCCTACCTCCTCCCTCGTGATTTCATCCATCTCCATAGGTTGCGCTGTAGTGGTTGGGCGGAGAGCACGTTGAATCTGCCACTCTGAGTACCCATTTTTAAGAAATACAGTTCTCAGATGTTCCAATTCCTGGAGTAGACTCTCTGCGTCAGAGATAGTGCGCAGCACGTTCACAGGAGCTCAGTCCGTCAGTTCACCTGATGATGGCGACATGTATCATCGCCGAAATATTGTGCCCGTTGGACACTGTAGACCGGCAGTACACCCGTAGATATTTTGATTATCAAATACGCCGGGAGAAACTCAAGAATCACATCATGTGGAATAATACACTCCTGGAAATGGAAAAAAGAACACATTGACACCGGTGTGTCAGACCCACCATACTTGCTCCGGACACTGCGAGAGGGCTGTACAAGCAATGATCACACGCACGGCACAGCGGACACACCAGGACCCGCGGTGTTGGCCGTCGAATGGCGCTAGCTGCGCAGCATTTGTGCACCGCCGCCGTCAGTGTCAGCCAGTTTGCCGTGGCATACGGAGCTCCATCGCAGTCTTTAACACTGGTAGCATGCCGCGACAGCGTGGACGTGAACCGTATGTGCAGTTGACGGACTTTGAGCGAGGGCGTATAGTGGGCATGCGGGAGGCCGGGTGGACGTACCGCCGAATTGCTCAACACGTGGGGCGTGAGGTCTCCACAGTACATCGATGTTGTCGCCAGTGGTCGGCGGAAGGTGCACGTGCCCGTCGACCTGGAACCGGACCGCAGCGACGCACGGATGCACGCCAAGACCGTAGGATCCTACGCAGTGCCGTAGGGGACCGCACCGCCACTTCCCAGCAAATTAGGGACACTGTTGCTCCTGGGGTATCGGCGAGGACCATTCGCAACCGTCTCCATGAAGCTGGGCTACGGTCCCGCACACCGTTAGGCCGTCTTCCGCTCACGCCCCAACATCGTGCAGCCCGCCTCCAGTGGTGTCGCGACAGGCGTGAATGGAGGAACGAATGGAGACGTGTCGTCTTCAGCGATGAGAGTCGCTTCTGCCTTGGTGCCAATGATGGTCGTATGCGTGTTTGGCGCCGTGCAGGTGAGCGCCACAATCAGGACTGCATACGACCGAGGCACACAGGGCCAACACCCGGCATCATGGTGTGGGGAGCGATCTCCTACACTGGCCGTACACCACTGGTGATCGTCGAGGGGACACTGAATAGTGCACGGTACATCCAAACCGTCATCGAACCCATCGTTCTACCATTCCTAGACCGGCAAGGGAACTTGCTGTTCCAACAGGACAATGCACGTCCGCATGTATCCCGTGCCACCCAACGTGCTCTAGAAGGTGTAAGTCAACTACCCTGGCCAGCAAGATCTCCGGATCTGTCCCCCATTGAGCATGTTTGGGACTGGATGAAGCGTCGTCTCACGCGGTCTGCACGTCCAGCACGAACGCTGGTCCAACTGAGGCGCCAGGTGGAAATGGCATGGCAAGCCGTTCCACAGGACTACATCCAGCATCTCTACGATCGTCTCCATGGGAGAATAGCAGCCTGCATTGCTGCGAAAGGTGGATATACACTGTACTAGTGCCGACATTGTGCATGCTCTGTTGCCTGTGTCTATGTGCCTGTGGTTCTGTCAGTGTGATCATGTGATGTATCTGACCCCAGGAATGTGTCAATAAAGTTTCCCCTTCCTGGGACAATGAATTCACGGTGTTCTTATTTCAATTTCCAGGAGTGTATTTATTCAAGAAAGAACATCTCAGGTAAACGGTAAGTGATCCTACGATATTCGATTAAAATATAGACAGAAAATACCCTTGTCAAGTGCAGTAAAGTTACAATGACAACCTTACGAGAATGGTAGCAAAACACCCAAAATAATTGTTGTCAAAAATGCGAAAACTAAGTCCATTTCGTGATTACAACACATGAAATATTCACCAACCCAAAAAAGTTCGGAGTTCAACATGATGATGTACAAATTAACTCACCCGATACAAATAACAGTAATTCATACTCTGTCTATACTCAGTTCCGTAATACAAGCGGAAAAAGTTAAGAGTTCTACTGTGGAGCACGATCAGACATATCAAAATATAAAGTCCCTACAGAAGCTGAAGTATGGTAGGGGCTGTTCACCGTCCAGAATCGGTATCGCTCGTCACCACAACCAGATATGCCTCCTTCCAGAATGAACATCCGAGTCTGCAGAATCGCTCCCTAGCGCTCTTCATTCGAAAAAGCCTGTCTCCACTCGACTCCCGTGGTGTTGCGCTACTGTCTACTTTTGCATTGGCTGAAGGCTGCTCCCAACAAAATTAAGTCGTTCTTAAACACTAGAGACATTATCTGACTCAATGTGACCACTTCTCAGACTAAACTAATATATTACAACAATATTTAAATACAGAAATGTTACAAACATTCTGTCACACTCAGCCCATTCACAATAAATATACACTCCTGGAAATGGAAAAAAGAACACATTGACACCGGTGTGTCAGACCCACCATACTTGCTCCGGACACTGCGAGAGGGCTGTACAAGCAATTATCACTCGCACGGCACAGCGGACACACCAGGAACCGCGGTGTTGGCCGTCGAATGGCGCTAGCTGCGCAGCATTTGTGCACCGCCGCCGTCAGTGTCAGCCAGTTTGCCGTGGCATACGGAGCTCCATCGCAGTCTTTAACACTGGTAGCATGCCGCGACAGCGTGGACGTGAACCGTATGTGCAGTTGACGGACTTTGAGCGAGGGCGTATAGTGGGCATGCGGGAGGCCGGGTGGACGTACCGCCGAATTGCTCAACACGTGGGGCGTGAGGTCTCCACAGTACATCGATGTTGTCGCCAGTGGTCGGCGGAAGGTGCACGTGCCCGTCGACCTGGGACCGGACCGCAGCGACGCACGGATGCACGCCAAGACCGTAGGATCCTACGCAGTGCCGTAGGGGACCGCACCGCCACTTCCCAGCAAATTAGGGACACTGTTGCTCCTGGGGTACCGGCGAGGACCATTCGCATCCGTCTCCATGAAGCTGGGCTACGGTCCCGCACACCGTTAGGCCGTCTTCCGCTCACGCCCCAACATCGTGCAGCCCGCCTCCAGTGGTGTCGCGACAGGCGTGAATGGAGGGACGAATGGAGACGTGTCGTCTTCAGCGATGAGAGTCGCTTCTGCCTTGGTGCCAATGATGGTCGTATGCGTGTTTGGCGCCGTGCAGGTGAGCGCCACAATCAGGACTGCATACGACCGAGGCACACAGGGCCAACACCCGGCATCATGGTGTGGGGAGCGATCTCCTACACTGGCCGTACACCACTGGTGATCGTCGAGGGGACACTGAATAGTGCACGGTACATCCAAACCGTCATCGAACCCATCGTTCTACCATTCCTAGACCGGCAAGGGAACTTGCTGTTCCAACAGGACAATGCACGTCCGCATGTATCCCGTGCCACCAAACGTGCTCTAGAAGGTGTAAGTCAACTACCCTGGCCAGCAAGATCTCCGAATCTGTCCCCCATTGAGCATGTTTGGGACTGGATGAAGCGTCGTCTCACGCGGTCTGCACGTCCAGCACGAACGCTGGTCCAACTGAGGCGCCAGGTGGAAATGGCATGGCAAGCCGTTCCACAGGACTACATCCAGCATCTCTACGATCGTCTCCATGGGAGAATAGCAGCCTGCACTGCTGCGAAAGGTGGATATACACTGTACTAGTGCCGACATTGTGCATGCTCTGTTGCCTGTGTCTATGTGCCTGTGGTTCTGTCAGTGTGATCATGTGATGTATCTGACCCCAGGAATGTGTCAATAAAGTTTCCCCTTCCTGGGACAATGAATTCACGGTGTTCTTATTTCAATTTCCAGGAGTGTAAATAAAGGTTTGTCCGCAAATAAATACGCCAATATCCTTGCACAAGTGTGCTCATGATAAATGACACCAGCTTGTCATTAAATATTGTTTAAACAATTATATAGGCCTGCTTGTCAGAAGCGTTTTTTGGCACTCTTTCACAGAAGTAGTGTCAACTAACACATGCGACAGACCACTTCTTTCGTATTATCAATTGTAATTAATATTTAAATCAATTTGTGATAGTATAGTAATGTGTTCATTAAATGAATACTCAAATATGACATAATATGACGTATATGAGGTATTCGTGCTGTAATCATTTGCTGTGTAATTGTGGAGGATACGATGTTCTGACAAATATTTGCATAATGAAAAGATATAAAAAATATTATAACCCAAGCAATAAGATATATACATATATTTAGCTATCAGAAATGATAGCTATGGTGCAATGATATCATCTGAGATATTGCATGCAGCGTTTCAAAGTCGTTAATGGAGAAACTTATTGCAAAAAATATTTATTCACTGTTGTAAAGTGGCAGAATAAATGAAGGTCAGATTCACACCTTGCATGAGAGCTCTATACATCGCAACAGGAAGGTGAATATGACACCTAACTTAATTCGGCGGTAAGGAGCAAATTTGCCTATCAGTATGTAATGCAAAAAGGGGTAACACTCAATCAATGGTAATTCCTATAATGCATGTCTGAGCGGAAGGTGAGACAAGCAGTGAGAGGCGTTTTAGTTTGGAATTCAGAGGGATGAGGGAAGAGGCAAGGCCGCCCTGCAGGAGGTACCATGGAAACCACTTAAAGGGGTGTCCCAGTCGGAAAGTCAACGAGCGACCAGGTGACTCAGACGGGGAGAGCGAGTATAATGGCCCATCTGAAAAAAATAGTTCAAATGGCTCTGAGCACTATGGGACTTAACTTCTGGGGTCATCAGTCCCCTAGAACTGCTTAAACCTAAGGACATCACACACATCCATGCCTGGCATGATTCGAACCTGCGACCGTAGCGGTCGCGCGGTTCCAGACTGAAGCGCCTAGAACCGCTCGGCATCTCCGGCCGGCGGCCCATCTGAGGGACGACAGCAAAGAAAGCTTTTAGAAAACTGCATTTTGAAACTCCAAATGGATACAAAACAAGACCAGTGACGCATTTTCGATCATGAGTCCAGCGAGAGGTACACACGTGAGAGAGTCAGTGTACGCATTTAGGTGTCTGGAATGGGCACAAAACGTCCGATTGGCGGAAACGCGCTGGGAAGGAGAAAAGAGCCAAAGTTTCGACGCAATTTAATGGTAGGCACCTTGCGATTGTTAGAGTTTCCACAAAATAAGAGGAACGCTCCTATTGGTTGAAAAAACTGTGGCGTGAAGCACGAAAGAACCCAGGTGGGGAGACAGGTCGGCTATGAGTAAGACAAGACGTAAATTTTTTAGGACTCTTCTCTGAACTGGCTCAAGTCCAGAATGGAGCACATAACGCTCTGTACGACACAGAAGAGTAATTTGTGTAAACACTGCGTTCACAGCAGCTGATATCCAGCTACAAATTAGCTGTAGCATCGTTTAGCTCCAACTGTGGAGAAACGAACCAGCTAACTAGTTAACTGTTCTTGCAAGAACTGAGAGAGCATTATAATATGCACACTGCTCCAACCATGTGCGTGTATATCACCACATTCTAAAATTGGGGGAGTACATGTTCTCTCACATAACGAGAAACATAAAGAAAGTTTATGCTGGAAAATTCAGCTTAGGTGTAATGAGTTTATAGGAATTTGAGAGGAAGAGAGCGGCCCAGCAGACGACAGCTCATTGCAGCTTAAGGTAAATACCGCATGCAGAGGTGTGACTTTTTTGGTTCACCAGCGTGTGTCCACTGTAAACTCGAGTGAGCCCAGGTAATCTTTTGCTCAATTTGTCGCATAACTAACTATCCACTGTAGACTTGATTGTCGTCCTAAAAATAGTACCGAACTTTGAACCAGAATCGGAACGGTTTTCATAGCACTGACCAACATCATAATGTAAGTGTAGGAAGAACTTTGTAAAGAAGCTTCTAGTTAATCTTTAATATTGTCATGTTTAGGATAATTTAAGCCGGCCAGTGTGGCCGAGCGGTTCTAGGCGCTTCAGTCTGGAACCGCGCGACCGCGACGGTCGCAGGTTCAAATCCTGCCTTGGGCATGGATGTGTGTGATGTCCTTAGGTTAGTTAGGTTTAAGTAGTTCTAAGTTCTAGGGGACTGATGACCTCAGATGTTAAGTCCCATAGTGCTCAGAGCCATTTGAACCATTTGATAATTTAACCTTCTGAGAATTAATATATTAATATTGTTGTGTTTAGGATTATTTCACTTTTTGATGTTGACGAGATGCGTTATCCCAACTGTTTTTTTTTTTTTTTGTCACATTGCAAACAAAGTAAAAGCGTGTATTTTTGTGCTAATGTTGTGACATGAAACATGTCATTTCAACTTATAAAATTGTCTTCAATACTAGAAGAAGTAAATCTCATAATATTGCATCTTACACTGTGAAATATTAACTTCTGTAATATTAAAGATATTGAAATATTGTTGCGTCACCAGATGCGCCCCATTTTTCTGAGGCTGAATACATATCCAGATTTTATATAATATTTGACTGTGAAATTATAGGTTCTCGAAAATCAGTAAGAAGCCGTCTTTCAGCTTGTCTGACACTCTGCCATTTTTGGTGGATCTCCTATCAAAAATGGTTCAAATGTCTCTGAGCACTATGGGACTTAACATCTGAGGTCGTCAGTCCCCTAGAACTTAGAACTACTTAAACCTAAGTAACCTAAGGACATCACACACATCCATGCCCGAGGCAGGATTCGAACCTGCGACCGTAGTGGTCACGCAGTTCCAGACTGAAGCGCCTTGAACCGCACAGCTACACCGGCCAGCGATCTCCTTTCTCCTGAACAAAGGTCATGTGTGCATCAGCCATCCAAATTCCCAGCTTTGGGCCTTTCTCCTTTCCGGCGACACGCTCCTTGTCTCTTCACCTGAGATCACATGGGGCAGCCGTGTGACGTCCTCGTCCCACCAACTTGCATCCAGCCCAGCAAGCAAATTCAGCTCTCCTCACTACCAGCCCTAGGTGGACTACTAACTCGCCCACATACTCATAACGCTACAATGCTCTGAAACGTGCTCCCATGTTGGCCACAAGGTTGGTAAAGAGTTCTTGTGGTAAGTCATTCCATTCCTCCACCAATGCGGCTGACCAGAGCTGCACTCCGCTATTCGATGCGGTCAGTTGTCATCACCCGAAAAAAACTGACAATTGCCAACAGGACTTACACTCTGAGGGTACCATACAAATTTAACTAAATATGAAGAAAATAATAATAATTTTGGGTCGCCCAGTCGCTTGATGCAGGTCTTTCTGTAGTGCGCCGCTTCAGCGAATTGTGTGTCACTAATCTAACCTAGTTATCCAACCAGGGAAAGGGGACCTAGAGTTTAGGGTGTAATCCGAACCAAGTGTGGTTTCTGGCGACTCCTCACATCTTTGAGGACTAATTTAGAACGAAGGCCGTGGCCCGACTGAAATTCGATCCCGCAACCTCTCGGTTTCCAGGCACACGCTTTATCGGTAGATCACCAGGCCCGACTCGCATACAGATAGTTCATCTATAGCTTTTGATGATAGAGTTCGCGAGTATCAAATAAGTGACATAACTGAATGGCCATATCTTTTGATGCATTGACTTGAAAGCTTTAAATGTTTGACACCCCCAAGGGACAGTATGCAGGGTGACAAGCGGTGTGTCCCCTCCACAAGGAGTGCAAGACCCACATCATTCGCCCATCTTCCATTTCTAATACACAACTACGTAAATTTCTGCTTATCTTCAGACGGGAGTACCGAATCAGAGCAAGTGGTGATTAAATGTCGCATCTCTGGCAAAGAGCAAATTTTGTAGCAGATGAAAATAGTTCAGTTAGCTTCGGTTTCTTTGAGTGAGCTACGACACGCCCAAAGCAATGAAACGATGAACGGTCGAGTCGGGGCGGTTTGTAGCGGTATTCACGGGCGGCCTGAGAGATAACCACCGGACACGCCGCCTCGGCTGGTGGCGCCCTCGTCCCTCACCGTAAAACTCAAAGCTGCGATTTCTCCACTACATGGAAAGCTGGCCCGAGACTCAATTTTCTGCTGCCAAGGCGGCGTATTAACACAAAAGACGGGTCTGGCACCGCTACCAGAAAGTAACTTTCGCAGAAGCGTCATTTATTATTTTCTGTTATTAAACGAGTAGGCAGATTTGACAAACAGGAGAATTTGGACAGCTTCCGTTACATTTCAAGTACCACAAGAACCAATGAACATGAGGGACGGCTTTTATCATCATGATATATAGCTTTGTTACAAAACTGCATTATGGTTTATAAAGTAATGACTACAGTATGGTCTAAGGAGCTGCAGTCATGGACTGTGCCGCTGATCTACATCTACATCTACATCTATACTCCGCGAGCCACCTTACGGTGTGTGGCGGAGGGTACTTATTGTACCACTATCTGATCCCCCCTTCCCTGTTCCATTCACGAATTGTGCGTGGGAAGAACGACTGCTTGTAAGTCTCCGTATTTGCTCTAATTTCTCGGATCTTTTCGTTGTGATCATTACGCGAGATATATGTGGGCGGTAGTAATATGTTGCCCATCTCTTCCCGGAATGTGCTCTCTCGTAATTTCGATAATAAACCTCTCCGTATTGCGTAACGCCTTTCTTGAAGTGTCCGCCACTGGAGCTTGTTCAGCATCTCCGTAACGCTCTCGCGCTGACTAAATGTCCCCATGACGAATCGCGCTGCTTTTCGCTGGATCATGTCTATCTCTTCTATTAATCCAACCTGGTAAGGGTCCCATACTGATGAGCAATACTCAAGAATCGGACGAACAAGCGTTTTGTAAGCTACTTCTTTCGTCGATGAGTCACATTTTCTTAGAATTCTTCCTATGAATCTCAACCTGGCGCCTGCTTTTCCCACTATTTGTTTTATGTGATCATTCCACTTCAGATCGCTCCGGATAGTAACTCCTAAGTATTTTACGGTCGTTACCGCTTCCAATGATTTACCACCTATGGCATAATCGTACTGGAATGGATTTCTGCCCCTATGTATGCGCATTATATTACATTTATCTACGTTTAGGGAAAGCTGCCAGCTGTCGCACCATTCATTAATCCTCTGCAGGTCTTCCTGGAGTACGTACGAGTCTTCTGATGTTGCTACTTTCTTGTAGACAACCGTGTCATCTGCAAATAGCCTCACGGAGCTACCGATGTTGTCAACTAAGTCATTTATGTATATTGTAAACAATAAAGGTCCTATCACGCTTCCTTGCGGTACTCCCGAAATTACCTCTACATCTGCAGATTTTGAACCGTTAAGAATGACATGTTGTGTTCTTTCTTCTAGGAAATCCTGAATCCAATCACAAACCTGGTCCGATATTCCGTAAGCTCGTATTTTTTTCACTAAACGTAAGTGCGGAGCCGTATCAAATGCCTTCCTGAAGTCCAGGAATACGGCATCAATCTGCTCGCCAGTGTCTACGGCACTGTGAATTTCTTGGACAAATAGGGCGAGCTGAGTTTCACATGATCTCTGTTTGCGGAATCCATGTTGGTTATGATGAAGGAGATTTGTATTATCTAAGAACGTCATAATACGAGAACATAAAACATGTTCCATTATTCTACAACAGATTGACGTAAGCGAAATAGGCCTATAATTATTCGCATCTGATTTATGACCCTTCTTGAAAATGGGAACGACCTGCGCTTTCTTCCAGTCGCTAGGTACTTTACGTTCTTCCAGAGATCTACGATAAATTGCTGATAGAAAGGGGGCAAGTTCTTTAGCATAATCACTGTAGAATCTTACGGGTATCTCGTCTGGTCCGGATGCTTTTCCGCTACTAAGTGATAGCAGTTGTTTCTCAATTCCGATATCGTTTATTTCAATATTTTCCATTTTGGCGTCCGTGCGACGGCTGAAGTCAGGGACCGTGTTACGATTTTCCGCAGTGAAACAGTTTCGGAACACTGAATTCAGTATTTCTGCCTTTCTTCGGTCGTCCTCTGTTTCGGTGCCATCGTGGTCAACGAGTGACTGAATAGGGGATTTAGATCCGCTTACAGATTTTACATATGACCAAAACTTTTTAGGGTTCTTGTTTAGATTGTTTGCCAATGTTTTATGTTCGAATTCGTTGAATGCTTCTCTCATTGCTCTCTTTACGCTCTTTTTCGCTTCGTTCAGCTTTTCCTTATCAGCTATGATTCGACTACTCTTAAACCTATGATGAAGCTTTCTTTGTTTCCGTAGTACCTTTCGTACATGATTGTTATACCACGGTGGATCTTTCCCCTCGCTTTGGACCTTAGTCGGTACGAACTTATCTAAGGCGTACTGGACGATGTTTCTGAATTTTTTCCATTTTTGTTCCACATCCTCTTCCTCAGAAATGAACGTTTGATGGTGGTCACTCAGATATTCTGCGATTTGTGCCCTATCACTCTTGTTAAGCAAATATATTTTCCTTCCTTTCTTGGCATTTCTTATTACACTTGTAGTCATTGATGCAACCACTGACTTATGATCACTGATACCCTCTTCTACATTCACGGAGTCGAAAAGTTCCGGTCTATTTGTTGCTATGAGGTCTAAAACGTTAGCTTCACGAGTTGGTTCTCTAACTATCTGCTCGAAGTAATTCTCGGACAAGGCAGTCAGGATAATGTCACAAGAGTCTCTGTCCCTGGCTCCAGTTCTGATTGTGTGACTATCCCATTCTATACCTGGTAGATTGAAGTCTCCCCCTATTACAATAGTATGATCACGAAACTTCTTCACGACGTTCTGCAGGTTCTCTCTGAGGCGCTCAACTACTACGGTTGCTGATGCAGGTGGTCTATAGAAGCATCCGACTATCATATCTGACCCACCTTTGATACTTAACTTAACCCAGATTATTTCACATTCGCATTCGCTAATAACTTCTCTGGATATTATTGAATTCTTTACTGCTATAAATACTCCTCCACCATTGGCGTTTATCCTATCCTTGCGGTATATATTCCATTCTGTGTCTAGGATTTCGTTACTGTGCACTTCCGGTTTTAACCAACTTTCCGTTCCTAATACTATATGCGCACTATTTCCTTCAATAAGCGATACTAATTCAGGAACCTTGCCCTGGATACTCCTGCAGTTTACCAATATTACGTTAACTTTTCCTGTTTTTGGTCTCTGAGGACGGACGTTCTTTATCAACGATGCTGATGTTCTCTCTGGTAAGCCGTCAGGTATTTTATCGTTTTGCCCAAGGGGGGGTCCCTCTAACCTAAAAAACCCCCGTGTGCACGCCACACGTACTCTGCTACCCTAGTAGCTGCTTCCGGTGTGTAGTGCACGCCTGACCTGTCTAGGGGGGCCCTACAGTTCTCCACCCAATAACGGAGGTCGATGAATTTGCAACCATTATAGTCGCAGAGTCGTCTGAGCCTCTGGTTTAGACCCTCCACACGGCTCCAAACCAGAGGACCGCAATCGACTCTGGGCACTATGCTGCAGATATTAAGCTCAGCTTGCACTCCGCGTGCGATGCTGGTTGTCTTCACCAAATCAGCCAGCCGCCGGAAGGAACCAAGGATGGCCTCAGAACCCAAGCGGCAGGCGTCATTCGTTCCGACATGTGCTACTATCTGCAGCCGGTCACACCCAGTGCGTTCAATAGCTGCCGGAAGGGCCTCCTCCACATTACGGACGAGACCCCCCGGCAAGCACACCGAGTGCACACTGGCATTCTTCCCCGACCTACCCGCTATTTTCCTGAGGGGCTCCATAACCCGCCTAACGTTGGAGCTCCCTATAACTAATAGGCCCGCCCTCTGTGACTGTCGGGACCTTGCCGGAGAATCGGCCACTGGCCCAACAGGCGAGGCATCCTGTGGTGGCTCGGAAACGATGTCATCACCACTAGGAAGCACCCCGTACCTGTTGGAAAGGGGTAAGGCAGCTGCCACGCGGCCAGATCCCACCTTCGCCTTTCGGCCAGGCACACGCGAGCCCACCACTGTCCGCCATTCACCCTGGAGTGATGGCTGACCGGTAAGATGCTCACTGCCGGAAGACGCAGCGACATCAGGGGTTCCATGTGATTCCAACGCCACCGAAGTAGGCATAGGTCTCACCACAGTTGCCCCAACGCCACTACGAGCCGACGCCTGCGCCTCGAGCTCGATGAGCCTAACAGACAAAGCCTCCACCTGCCCCCGAAGAGTGGCAAATTCTCCTTGCGTCCGCTCACAACAACCACAGTCCCTACACATGACTATGTTTACCCTACTCTATACGGTGACAAATTCCCAAGATAATCTTCTGATGAGCTACTCTGATAATCAAGAAACACTCACTGAAATACGAGACGCGAAAACTACGCTAGGTTTTCCCAGAAAAACTATTTAAAAGATAAGCGCAGCAAATAAGTACAAAATAAATTTCTCTCCTAACGATCAAGAACTGTTAGTTTCTATGCAGAGCAGATAAACACAAATAGAATCCCTTCCTTAGTGGAAGGTCGTAAACAAAATGCAAAATAAACCCTTTATACAAACAGTACTCGCTGCTGCTGGTGCTCTCGCTCTGGCTGTCACAAGACAACTGCTGATTCAAGTGACTAGTGGCTAACGGCCGCGAAACAAACAAAAGACGGTTTTAGGGCGCTTTCTGTTCTAAACGATCAAGAAAACACTAAGAAATCTAACACGAAAACTACGTAAAGTTTTATCAAGAACTGTTAGTTACTATGCAGAGCTAATAAACACTAATAGAATCCCTTCCTTAGTGGAAGGTCGTAAACAAAATGCAAAATAAACGCTTTATACAAACAGTACTCGCTGCTGCTGGTGCTCTCGCTCTGGCTGTCACAAGACAACTGCTGATTCAAGTGACTAGTGGCTAACGGCCGCGAAACAAACAAAAGACGGTTTTAGGGCGCTTTCTGTTCTAAACGATCAAGAAAACACTAAGAAATCTAACACGAAAACTACGTAAAGTTTTATCAAGAACTGTTAGTTACTATGCAGAGCAGATAAACACTAATAGAATCCCTTCCTTAGTGGAAGGTCGTAAACAGAATGCAAAATAAACGCTTTATACAAACAGCGGCGGAGGTGCGAGTCCTGCCTCGGTCATGGGTGTGTGTGTTTGTCCTTAGGATAATTTAGGTTAAGTAGTGTGTAAGCTTAGGGACTGATGACATTAGCAGTTAAGTCTCATAAGATTTCACACGTATTTGAACATTTGACTACAGTATGTTATTCTATTTGTAACATAATTTTTTCTAAATTGTTATTTCACCCCCTTTCTAAAAATTTAATACATAGTAACATTTTAAATAGCCTTAAAATTGAATATTTTCTTAAAAATGAAATGCACATAGTGATTTGTTTTGGTTAAAAGACAAAATATGAATTGTTGACTGTTTATAAAACATTTACACAGAGAACAATGAAGTGATGAGTTTATGAAGATTGCCAGGGGTAACTGTATCATGGGAGTTGCAGGATTTTCGGTGGTGTGTACTATGGGTGTCCTGTGTGTCTGTCTGGCTTAGCAGCGAACATGTGAAAGAGACAAATGTACAACTTAACCAATCCATACACGTTGTCAGTGGACCACGGTCATCCTCCGCCAATGGCGTCACTGGTTGCAGTATGGAACGTCACGGGGTCAGCATAATGCTCTCCTATCACAGGATAATGTATGCGCCAGATAAGCCATTGCAAATGTGAAATGCTGGTACATCAATAACCAGTGTACCACCAGAATGTTGAACGCAAGCATGCGAACGTGCATGCATTGTGTTGTATAGGTGCTAGATGTCGGATCCCACGCCTGTTGCAATTGGTCGGTCAATGCGGGGATGTTTAATGCTGGTTATATACGACTCTGGAATTGTCGGCTCTTTCATTCCTTGTCCCAAGCCCATATTCTCCTGTAACCTTTTCTTCTACTTCTTCCCCTACAACTGCATTCCAGTCGCCCATGACTATTAGATTTTCGTCCCCATTTACATACTGCATTACACTTTCAATATCCTCATACACTTTCTCTATCTGTTCATCTTCAGCTTGCGACGTCGGCATGTATACCTGAACTATCGTTGTCGGTGTTGGTCTGCTGTCGATTCTGATTAGAACAACCGGGTCACTGAACTGTTCACAGTAACACACCCTCTGCCCTACCTTCCTATTCATAACGAATCCTACACCTGTTATACCATTTTCTGCTGCTGTTGATATTACCCGATACTCATCTGACCAGAAATCCTTGTCTTCCTTCCACTTCACTTCACTGATCCCTACTATATCTAGATTGAGCCCTTTCATTCCCCTTTTCAGATTTTCTAGTTTCCCTACCACGTTCAAGCTTCTGACATTCCACGCCCCGACTCGTAGAACGTTATCCTTTCGTTGATTATTCAACCTTTTTCTCATGGTAACCTCCCCCTTGGCAGTCCCCTCCCGGAGATCCGAATGGGGGACTATTCCGGAATCTTTTGCCAATGGAGAGATCATCATGACACTTCTCCAATTGCAGGCCACATGTCCTGTGGATACACGTTACGTGTCTTTAATGCAGTGGTTTCCATTGCCTTCTGCATCCTCATGTCGTTGATCATTGCTGATTCTTCCGCCTTTAGGGGCAATTTCCCACCCCTAGGAGAGTGCCCTGAACCTCTGTCCGCTCCTCCGCCCTCTTTGACAAGGCCGTTGGCAGAATGAGGCTGACTTCTTATGCCGGAAGTATTCGGTCGCCAATGCTGATTAGTTATCAAGATTTACGCAGTGGCGGGGATCGAACCCGGGACCGAAGACGTTTTGATTATGAATCAAAGACGCTACCCCTAGATCACGGGTACATCCCCTGTTCAAGAATCACAAGAGGAGGAGGTATACTTGGAAAAGGCCGGGAGATACGGGAAGATTTCAATTAGATTACATCATGGTCAGACAGAGATTCCGAAATCAGATACTGGATTGCAAGGCGTATCCAGGAGCAGATATAGACTCAGATCACAATATAATAGTGATGAAGAGTAGGCTGAAGTTCAAGACATTAGTCAGGAAGAATCAATACGCAAAGAAGTGGGATACGGAAGTACTAAGGAATGACGAGATACGTTTGAAGTTCTCTAACGCTATAGATACAGCAATAAGGAGGAGGAGGATATTAGTGTTTAACGTCCCGTCGACAACGAGGTCATTAGAGACGGAGCGCAAGCTCGGGTGAGGGAAGGATGGGAAAGGAAATCGGCTATGCCCTTTCAAAGGAACCATCCCGGCATTTGCCTGAAGCGATTTAGGGAAATCACGGAAAACCTAAATCAGGATGGCCGGAGACGGGATTGAACCGTCGTCCTCCCGAATGCGAGTCCAGTGTGCTAACCACTGCGCCACCTCGCTCGGTAGCAATAAGGAATAGCGCAGTAGGCAGTACAGTTGAAGAGGAATGGACATCTCAAAAAAGGGTCATCACAGAAGTTGGGAAAGAAAACATATGTACAAAGAAGGTAGCTGCGAAGAAACCATGGGTAACACAAGAAATACTTCAGTTGATTGATGAAAGGAGGAAGTACAAACATGCTCCGGGAAAATCAGGAATACAGAAATACAAGTCGCTGAGAAATGAAATAAATAGGAAGTGCAGGGAAGCTAAGGCGAAATGGCTGCAGGAAAAACGTGAAGACATCGAAAAAGATATGATTGTCGGAAGGACAGACTCAGCATACAGGAAAGTCAAAACAACCTTTGGTGACATTAAAAGCAACGGTGATAACATTAAGAGTGCAACGGGAATTCCACTGTTAAATGCAGAGGAGAGAGCAGATAGGTGGAAAGAATACATTGAAAGCCTCTATGAGGGTGAAGATTTGGTGGATGTGATAGAAGAAGAAACAGGAGTCGATTTAGAAGAGATAGGGGATCCAGTATTAGAATCGGAATTTAAAAGAGCTTTGGAGGACTTACGGTCAAATAAGGCAGAAGGGATAGATAACATTCCATCAGAATATCTAAAATCATTGGGGGAAGTGGCAACAAAACGACTATTCACGTTGGTGTGTAGAATATATGAGTCTGGCGATATACCATCTGACTTTCGGAAAAGCATCATCCACACAATTCCGAAGACGGCAAGAGCTGACAAGTGCGAGAATTATCGCACAATCAGCTTAACAGCTCATACATCGAAGCTGCTTACAAGAATAATATACAGAAGATTGGAAAAGAAAATTAAGAATGCGCTAGGTGACGATCAGTTTGGCTTTAGGAAAAGTAAAGGGACGCGAGAGACAATTCTGACGTTGCGGCTAATAATGGAAGTAAGGCTAAAGAAAAATCAAGACACTTTCATAGGATTTGTCGACCTGGAAAAAGCGTGCGACAATATAAAATGGTGCAAGCTGTTCGAGATTCTGAAAAAAGTAGGGGTAAGCTATAGGGAGAGACGGGTCATATACAATATGTACAACAACCAAGAGGGAATAATAAGAGTGGACGATCAAGAACGAAGTGCTCGTATTAAGAAGGGTGTAAGACAAGGCTGTAGCCTTTCGCCCATACTCTTCAATCTGTACATCGAGGAAGCAATGATGGAAATAAAAGAAAGGTTCAGGAGTGGAATTAAAATACAAGGTGAAAGGATATCAATGATACGATTCGCTGATGACATTGCTATCCTGAGTGAAAGTGAAGAAGAATTAAATGATCTGCTGAACGGAATGAACAGTCTAATGAGTACACAGTATGGTTTGAGAGTAAATCGGAGAAAGACGAAGGTAATGAGAAGTAGTAGAAATGAGAACAGCGAGAAACTTAACATCAGGATTGATGGTCACGAAGTCAATGAAGTTAAGGAATTCTGCTACCTAGGCAGTAAAATAACCAATGACGGACGGAGCAAGGAGGACGTCAAAAGCAGACTCGCTGTGGCAAAAAAGGCATTTCTGGCCAAGAGAAGTCTACTAATATCAAATACCGGCCTTAATTTGAGGAAGAAATTTCTGAGGATGTACGTCTGGAGTACAGCATTGTATGGCAGTGAAACATGGACTGTGGGAAAACCGGAACAGAAGAGAATCGAAGCATTTGAGATGTGGTGCTATACACGAATGTTGAAAATTAGGTGGACTGATAAGGAATGAGGAGGTTCTACGCAGAATCGGAGAGGAAAGGAATATGTGGAAAACACTGATAAGGAGAAGGGACAGGATGATAGGACATCTGCTAAGACAGAGGGAATGACTTCCATGGTACTAGAGGGAGCTGTAGAGGGCAAAAACTGTAGAGGAAGTCAGAGACTGGAATACGTCAAGCAGATAATTGAGGACGTAGGTTGCAAGTGCTACTCTGAGATGAAGAGGTTAGCACAGGAAAGGAATTCGTGGCGGGCCGCATCAAACCAGTCAGTAGACTGATGACCAAAAAAAAAGATGTCCCATATGTCATCGATTGGAGACAGAGCTGGTGATCTAGCAAGCCAAGGTAACATGTCGACAGTCCGTAGAGCATGTTGCGTTACAACAGCGTATATGGGCGAGCGTTATCCTGTTGGAGCAGACACCGCGGAAAGCTGTTCTAGGCGCTACCGTCTGGAACCGCGCGACCGATAGGGTCGCAGGTTCGAATCCTGCCTCGGGCATGGATGTGTTAGATCTCCTTAGGTTCGTTAGGTTTATGTAGTTCTAAGTTCTAGGAGACTGATGACCTCAGAAGTTAAGTCCCATAGTGCTCAGAGTCATTTGAACCATTTTGAAAGCTGTTCATGAATGGTAGCACAACAGATCGAATCATCATACTGACGTATAAATTTGCATTCAGGGTACGTGGGGTAACCACGAGAGTGCTCCTGCTGTCATACGAAATCGTACCCCAGTCATAGCTCCAGGTGTAGGTCCAGTGTTTCTAGCACACAGGTACGTTGGTTGCAGGTACTCAACCGACCTCCTTCTAACCAACACACGGCATCACTGGCACCAAGGCAGACCTAGACTTCATCAGGGAACACAGCAGACCTCCACCCTATCTCCATTGAGCTCTCGCTTGACACCACTGAAGACTCAAATGGCGGTGATTTGGGGCCAGTGGAATGCACGCTACCGGGCGTCTGGTTCGGAGCCTATTTGTAAAAGTTCGTTGTGTCACTCTGGCGCCAAATGCTGCTCAAACTGCTGCTGCAGATGCAGTACTATGCGCCATGGCCGTACGCCGAACACAATGGTCTTCCCTGTCGGTAGTACCACGTGGCCGTCCAGATCCCGGTTTTCTTGCGACCGTACATTCTCGTTACCACCGCTGCTAGCAATCGCTTACAGTGGTTACATTCCTGCGAAGTATTTCTGCAGCACCGCAGAAGGAACATTCATTTTCTGGTAGCCCTACTGCACGACCTCGTTCAAACTCAGTGAGCTGTTGATAATGGCGTCTTCGTAGCCTTAAAGGCATTCTTGACTAGCAGCAACTCACCACGTCTAATCTCAAAGGTAATAAACGCTCACGTGTTTGAAGCAAACCTGATTTGCCTCCCCACAGAGGCACCACTAGCGTCACACATACGCGGCTGCCGCGAAATTTGAATAAACAACGTTCAGATGTAGTAACATGCTTATTACCTTCCATTTATGTCGCACAACTCCTTCTTGGTAGTGTTTTTTTTTTGTCAAAGCTTATTGTGATTTATTTGTTTATTTGCGTTGCCACCCACCAGGCTTAGCTAATTCTTTCTGTATGTTTGATCGGCTACTGTCATTGTTTGCTTGTCTGCAACCCCTTGAGCTAAAATGTTGGCCGTACTTTGGCGTTCTATATTTCAGTTACACATGATACTGGCTAGAGGGGCTTTATGTTTCGCTTACTACACTACTGGCCATTAAAATTGCTACATCAAGAAGAACTGCAGATGATAAACGGGTATTCATTGGACAAATATATTCTACTAGAACGGACATGTGATTACAAATAAATGGTTCAAATGGCTCTGAGCACTATGGGACTCAACTGCTGAGGTCATTAGTCCCCTAGAACTTAGAACTAGTTAAACCTAAATAACCTAAGGACATCACAAAGATCCATGCCCGAGGCAGGATTCGAACCTGCGACCGTAGCGGTCTTGCGGTTCCAGACTGCAGCGCCTTTAACCGCGCGGCCACTTCGGCCGGCCATGTGAATACATTTTCACGCAATTTGGGTGCATAGATCCTGAGAAATCAGTACC
This sequence comes from Schistocerca nitens, assembly GCF_023898315.1. Classification (NCBI taxonomy): domain Eukaryota; kingdom Metazoa; phylum Arthropoda; class Insecta; order Orthoptera; family Acrididae; genus Schistocerca; species Schistocerca nitens. The sequence goes on along the minus strand of NC_064621.1, from coordinate 276,055,180 downwards.
TAGAACATCCACCTCTGGCCGTAATAACGGCCTTCATATGCCTGGGCATTGACTCAAACAGACCTTGGATGGCGTGTACAGGTACAGCTGCCCATGCAGCTTCAACACGATACCACAGTTCATCAAGAGTGGACTGGCGTATTGTGACGAGCCAGTTGCTCGGCCACCATTGACCAGACGTTTTCAATTGGTGAGAGATCTGGAGAATGTGCTGGCCAGGGCAGCAGTCGAACATTTTCTGTATCCAGAAAGGCCCGTACAGGACCTGCAACACGCGGTCATGCATTACCCTGCTGAAACGTAGGGTTTCGCAGGGATCGAATGAAGGGTAGAGCCACGGGTCGTAACACATATGAAATGTAACGTCCACTGTTCAAAGTGCGGTCAATGCGAACAAGAGGTGACCGATACGTGTAACCAATGGCACCCCATATCATCACGCCGGGTGATACGCCAGTATGGCGATGAGGAGTACACTCTTCCAATGTGCGTTCACAGCGATGTCGCCAAACACGGATGCGACCATCATGATGCCGTAAACATAACATGGATTTATCCGAAAAAATGACGTTTTGCCATTCGTCCACCCAGGTTCGTCGTTGAGTACACCATCGCAGGCGCTCCTGTCTGTAATGCAGCGTCAAGGGTAACCGCAGTCATGGTCTCCGAGCTGATAGTCCATGCTGCTGCAAACGTCGTCGAACTGTTCGGACAGATGGTTGTTGTCTTGGAAACGTTCCCATCTGTTGACTCAGGGATCGAGACGTGGCTGCACGATCCGTTACAGCCATGCGGTTAAGATGCCTGTCATATCGACTGCTAGTGATACGAGGCCGTTGGGATCCAGCACGGCGTTCCGTATTACCCTCCTGAACCCACCGATTCCATATTCTGCTAACAGTCATTGGATCCCGATCAACGCGAGCAGCAATGTCACGATACGATAAACCGCAATCGCGATAGGCTACAATCGGACCTTTATCAAAGTCGGAAACGTGATGGTGCGCATTTCTTCTCCTTATACGAGGCATCACAACAACGTTTTACCAGGCAACTCCTGTCAACTGCTGTTTGTGTATGAGAAATCGGTTGGAAACGTTCCTCATCTCAGCAAATTGTAGGTGTCGCCACCGGCGCCAACCTTGTGTGAATGCTCTGAATAGCTCATGATTTGCATATCACAGCATCTTCTTCCTGTCGGTTAAATTTCGCGTCTTTAGCAATACATCTTCGTGGTGTAGCAATTTTAATGGCCAGTAGTGTATTTACCACAGCTGATTGCCTCTAAAAACCACCTAAGTGAATCTAAGCAACACCGTCTAGAGGCTTTTTTTAGCATAATTTGGTTCAGCCGTTTGCGGCACCCTATTGTTTTAGGCAATTTGCCATGGTGGTCTCACAAACTTCACGCCCTGTTCCTAGTGATTTTTGATCGGTCATTGCGCCGTAAGGCTCACTGAGATTATAAGCATGATAGTCTGCCTGCCTGAGGAGACATGTTTTGACGCAAGCTTAAGGTGCCTTAAAATAATTACTAATGGCTAATGATCATCTTGTATTCCTAACCCAATTTCGATTAAATCCTATAGCATCTTCGTCCATTGTAAAACTTATTTGCTTAGGGCGACGGCCGTTGATTCTTTTATCCCGCACGTGTCTTAAATGTTATTCAAGTTTTATGTAGAGAAATTTTGTTCACTTGATATTGGTCGGTGTTCCCGTAAGATGGTCTTCAGGAGCGAGACATCTTGCTCGTTAGTAAAATTTATATGCAAAATTTAAATAGACGGAGCTTCGCCGTGGTAATTTATGCAATTGCTAAGTGTAGTTATTTTATTTGATCAACTGCCCTTCCTGACATGTAATTGTCTGTTAACGAGCAACGCCTTATGTCAATTAATAATTCTTGCTGCAGCTGTTTCGTACTTCACATTGTTCTCATAAGAAAGGGAAGGAGATTTTATTTTTGGGCCACTTACGTGCGACAAACTTTTTTTTTCACCTACCCACGCATTTTAAGAACTATATTTACTGAAGTGCCTAGCGCTGGATTTAACTACGTTATTTACTAGTCATCAGTGCTCCCTCTATTAAATTGCGTATTTTACTAATTGTAAAGTGTTCGATTCTTTTTTTGATAATAAGCTACAGTTTAAGTATTTACAATTTTGTTCGTCCAGCACACTCTCCAATCAGCTCCCCAACGCCTCAGTAACAATATTTAATATTATTTATTTTCTTTGTCTTCTTCTAGGTCTGTCTATGGCGCCACAAATATATTGAATTTTTTTATTTTTTTATTATCATGTAACATAGAAATACACCATTGCTTACACTGTGATGAACAGTTAAAAACACTGTATATGATGATGAAAATAAACTGGAAACAACAGAGCACAAATTGAACCAAGTTTATAGTATGGAGATCTCTGCTGATAAGACAAAACTACTTGCGTTTAGAGGAGTCGAACATATAAAATAAAAAATTGTCAAGATAATGAGACAAGAACGAAATGGTAACCATCTTGGAAATCAAACGAATTATCTAGAAGATCAAAGTGTAGATAAAAAAACTTCTGAAAGTCCAATGAAGGTGTGGTATTATAAGTTCTTTACAAAAGAAGTGGAAGGTAGAAAGTATTCATAAAACTACGGGAATATCAGTATGGCGTAACGGGCAGGGAAAATCAATTCATTGTGCACAAAGAGGACATCTGTACTGTTGGACGACGTGGTGGTTACATGTTTTTTTAATAGTTCTGCATAACAGTACCTGATAATAGGAGCTTGTCTCCCGAAGGGTGTTTACTTACGTACCCTCAATAGTGCTGTAGAGGTGGGTGTTTTGTTTCGTTGCTACAAGTGTTTACTATTGAAATTAGAAAGTACCACCTCCCATCCTTTCGGAGATAGCGAAGAAAATCGTCTAAGTCAGCTCTATGTGTTTGCTTCTCATTATAGTAAATTTTATGCAGTGTGTATACGCTGACGTGAAAGTGCCAACAATGAAGTACGGAGGAGGTGGTGTTGGGGCATGGGAATGTTTTTCATAGTTATGGTGAGGACTGCTCATAGTGCTGAAGAAAAAGCTGAATGGGGCGTGGTATGAAGACATCTTACAGCATCGCCTACAGCGCACAATACAGGAGAAGTTTCTGAGGTGGTAACTGGATCAGCATGAAAATGAATCCTGCCATAAAGCAGCATCTGTTAGAAAATGGTTTGTGGACAGTAACATTCCTGCAACGGACTGGCCTGCTTAGAGTCCCGACCTGAACCAGTGAATCACCTCTGAGACGTGAAACGTCCTGGTAGATTAAAACTGTGTGCCGGACCGAAACTCGAACTCGTTACCGTTGCCTTTCGCGGACAAATGCTCTACCATCTGAGCTACCCAAGCACGACTCACGATCCGTCCTCACAGCTTTACTTCCACCAGTGCCTCATCTCCTACCTTCCAGACTTCACAGAAGTCTGGTAGGAGATGAGATACTGGCGGAAGGAAAACTGTGAGGAGGGGTTGTGAGCCGTGCTTGGGTAGCTCAGATGATAGAGCACTTGCCCGCCAAAGGCAAAGGTCCCAAGTTCAAGTCTCGGTCCGGCACGTTGTTTTAATCTGCCAGGAAGTTTCATATCAGCGCACACTCCGCTGCAGAGTGAAAATATCCTTCTGGTCCTTGGGGATGTGTTAGAATGTAGATTTCGTTTCAGATCCCCATTGTCCAACATCACTATTTTCTTTGGTTTCGGCTGTTGGAGAAGAACAGGCTGCTGTTCCTCCACAGACATGCAGACACCTCACTGAAACTGTCCCCAGCAGAGTCCAAGACGTCACAAAGGCAACGGAGGGCACATCCGTAATTAATTTCCAATAACAGGCTTCCGTATACTTTTGATCAGATTGTATACGGCGATACGTCGTACAGCAGATGTGAATTTAAAATCCGAGACGATTCATTAGTACAAAGCTACTCTCCATAAAGATATAAATTTTCGCTGGATATTATGATAAATAATTTGCAATAAACAGTATGCGTATCCAGTCTCTTTAACAAATAAATTATCTTCTGTCAGAAGCTAACTTCCTGGTGTTCCAAGTATTTATTGCTTTCAAATCATCCACATAGTACGTATGACAGTTGCGGGAATCATGTAGATAATGAATAATCCGTACTAGTTTGACGCACTCCTGGTGCACATCACTTGTCACACCGCCTGGTACAGTGTTCTTTCCGTTGATCCATAGCTTAATACTCATGTTATTTGGTCATTTCGAAATAAGAGGAATTACATTTGATAATCAAGTTCGAAGAACACTGAGAAATACATGCGGAAAATATTGGGTACTGCAGAAGGAACTGTAAACATTTTAGTAGGTGGCAGAATACAGTATTTCGAATAAAACTTTCCATATACACATGTATACTTTCTATTGGTTCCAGAGATGCAGCTCGTTGCAGATATTATGGATAGTGCCACCGTCATTAGAAAAACCCAGGAATCCTCGTAGTGTTGTCAGAAGAATTTGAAACTGCTTTGAAGTCAGAGGTGAGATTTTTTAAAATTAACTTCGGACTTAATCATTTCCCTTTGCATAACAGCTTGTGTGAGAGTTTTTGTTTGTGTTAGTTTCTAACATATAATTCTATTTTTTCAACTAATGAAAATTCGGCACGTGTTACATGTAAAATTTTTATTCGAAGTAGTCTATACCACCAAATCTTGAAATATTTACTATTTCTCCTGAAACACCATGTAAATATGTGTTTGTGTGTGAGGAAGGTGGGGGGGTCATTGTCAAGAAAACTGGAGATACAGTTCTACTTGAGCTACATGCAGTCGTCTTTCCTCGAATAATATCTCTTTAACCTGCGTAGTGATATGATATGCAGTGTACGTCCATGAAAAGCACGCTCAGAAGAATTTGACAGACGCCATAAGTTCTTTAATCCGGTATATGAACCGTCGTAAGCGTGTAACTCACCCCTAGGGACTTGATCATCTCCACGTCCTCTTCGTACTTGTGATAAGAATCGCAGGCCACATCGCCGTTAGATCCGTCATCCACGTAGTCTGGGTGCTCGTGAGTCATCCGGTCCCAGATGTTTTCCCCCTTGCCTGAAACAAGGGTGCAGACAAGCCACAGAGTTACAACTCTTCATTGTCTCAACATCATACAGTACCACACGTCAGATACAGGCTACAATAAATAGATTTTCTGTTGTCCGTCAAGTTTGCCGCTCTCTGTAATCCGAGACGTGTCTGAACAGCTGCATCGACCCACTTTACTGATAGTTTGCCCACTTTCATAATGCAGCTATACATTTTCTGCTCAGAAGTATCCAGACATCTCTGTGTGATGCAAAACCGATGGCTAGAAGTCACGAGAGCCGGACCTGCCATATAAAAGGAAGTAGGGAGATGGTGTTGTCAGTAGAGAATCAGCAGCAGCACAACAGGTCAGTCAGAAGAGCTGATGGACTTCGGACGTAGACTGGTCACTGGATGTCATCTGAGCAACAGACCCATCAGAGATATTTCAACCCTTATAAGACTTTCTCTGCCCGGGGACTGTGTGTTTGTGCTGTCCTCATCATTTCATCATCATCCTCATCATCGTCATGCGTGCCATTGGCTAGATTGGATTGTGAAAAAATTGGACTGTGTAAAAATTGGGACTTCGTACGGGCGCTGATTACCGTGCAGTTGAGCGGCCCACAAATCAAAAATCATCATCCTTCTAAAACTGCCCACCTCGACTGATGGTGACGTGATTGTGAAGTTTAAACACCATAGTTACACTAAGGTTAGGCAGAGCTCAAGTATTGGCAGACAGGCATCACTGAGTACGGCGGAGGGTGGTTGCAAACAATCCTATGAAATCAGTGGAAGCAATCAATCCTGAGTTCCGAAGTGCAACCAGTAGTCCAGCCAGCACAATACCTGTGCGTAGGGAGCTAAAAAGAAAGGACACAACGGTCGAGCAGCTTCCACATTAGCCGCGGTCAGTGAATTACACGAGACTGACTGTAGACGATAAGAACATCTTACCGACAGTATTAAGTGACGCTTGACATAGTGTATAGAGTGACGTCACTGGACAGTGAGTGATTGGAAACGGGTGATTTGGAGCGATGAATCACGCTATACCCTGTGGCAACCCGATGGAAGGGTTTGAGGTTGCCAAATGCCTGGAGAACGTTGCGTGGCATCTAATGTGGTGCCAATAGTGAAGTACGGAGGAATTGGTGTTCGGTATGGGGGTGTTTTTCGAGTTTGTGGTGTGGTCTCCTGTTGTTGTTGTTGTTGTGGTCTTCAGTCCAGAGACTGGTTTGATGCAGCTCTCCATACTACTCTATCCTGTGCAAGGTTCTTCATCTCCCAGTACCTACTGCAACCTACATCCTTCTGAATCTGTTTAGTGTATTCATCTCTTGTCTCCCTCTATGATTTTTACCCTCCACGCTGCCTTCCAATACTAAATTGGCGATCCCTTGATGTCTCAGGACACGCCCTACCAACCGATCCCTTCTTCTAGTCAAGTTGAGCTACAAATTTCTCTTCTCTGAAATTCTATTCAGTACCTCCTCATTAGGTATGTGATCTACTCATCTAATTTTCAGCATTCTTCTGTAGCACCACATTTCGAAAGCTTCTATTCTCTTCTTGTCCAAACAATTTATCGTCCATGCTTCACTTCGATACATGGCTACACTCCATATAAATACTTGCAGAAACGACTTCCTGACACTTAAATCTATTCTCGTTGTTAACAAATTTCTCTTCTTCAGAAACGCTTTCCTTGCCATTGCCAGTCTACATTTTATATCATCTCTACTTCGACCATCATCAGTTATTTTGCTCCCCAAATAGCAAAACTCATTTACCACTTTAAGCGTCTCATTTCCTAATCTAATTCCCGCAGCATCACCCGATTTAATGCGACTACATTCCATTATCCTCGTTTTCCTTTTGTTGATGTTCATCTTATATCCTCCTTTCAAGACACTGTCCATTCCGTTCAACTGCTTTTCTAGGTCCTTTGCTGTTTCTGACAGAATTACAATGTCATCGGCGAACCTCAAGGTTTTTTATTTCTTCACCATGCATTTTAATTCCAACTCAGATTTTTCCTTTTGTTTCCTTGTCTCCCTATTGTGATTAAAAAAGCGCTAAATGTGGAAGGATGCACACACATTTTACGGCACTGTGTACCGTGTACAGTAGAGGAACGGTTCACAGACAATGGTTGCTTGAATCAGCAAGATAATGAACGCTGTCATAAAGCAGCATCCGTAAGGTAGGCGTGGACAGTGAGGTTCCAGAAATGAGCTATAACGTCGGCTTCGTTGCAGATTCCAGCGTTCAGCATCGCTGCCTGATTTCAGCTCTTGAGATAATGGGCTGCCATTCCTTCACACACGTGTAGACACGTCATAGAATATATCCTCGGCAGGGTTCATGCCGTCATAAAAGCAAAGGGTGGGCACTCCATATTAATGGCCACTAATAGTGTATATTCCCGGTTACCAAACGCAATTTCCAGCCATTTAGTCATAAATAGAATTGGCATAGTCGACGTTGAGGTATAGGAAATATAAACATTAAACTGGATGACGTGATTTTCTAACTTATTACCTTCTGGCTCTCTTAAAGTTAGTAAGTTGAAAGATACGAGACACAGAACTAAACTCTTTCATACTATGACGTAACGCAGCAGTGCAACAGTTAATAAAGGCGCATTTTCCGAAATTGAGAACGTGTTGAAAATGGTTAAAAATTTTCCCTTCTTCCCATTACGTTTGTGAATACAAGACATCTCAGCCTATGTTTACATGTTTAGGTGCATTGAAGTTCTAAGGCCTCCGATTTTTTTTCTCCGGACTGGAAAGAGGTAGAAACATGCACATTGTTTTAAAACGAGGCCGCGTTCATTGTCAATTTGTCCCAGAGATGGCAGCACCGTACGGCAGATGGAATTTTACCGCCAGTGGCGAGAATGAGAACTGTTTTAAATACTTAAAATGGCGACGTTTTCCTTACTTGAACACTGTGCAAACATTCGTTTTCTGAATTTGCGTGGTGTGAAACCAATTGAAATTCATCGACAGTTGAAGGAGACATGTGGAGATGGAGTTATGGATGTGTCGAAAGTGCGTTCGTGTGTGCGACAGTTTAATGAAGGCAGAACATCGTGTGACAACAAACCGAAACAACCTCGGGCTCGCACAAGCCGGTCTGACGACATGATCGAGAAAGTGGAGAGAATTGTTTTGGGGGATCGCCGAATGACTGTTGAACAGATCGCCTCCAGAGTTGGCATTTCTGTGGGTTCTGTGCACACAATCCTGCATGACGACCTGAAAATGTGAAAAGTGTCATCCAGGTGGGTGCCACGAATGCTGACGGATGACCACATGGCTGCCCGTGTGGCATGTTGCCAAGCAATGTTGACGTGCAACGACAGCATGAGTGGGACTTTCTTTTCGTCGGTTGTGACAATGGATGAGACGTGGATGCCATTTTTCAATCAAGAAACAAAGCGCCAGTCAGCTCAATGGAAGCACACAGATTCACCGCCACCAAAAAAATTTCGGGTAACCGCCAGTGCTGAAAAAATGATGGTGTCCATGTTCTGGGACAGCGAGGGCGTAATCCTTACCCATTGCGTTCCAAAGGGCACTACGGTAACAGGTGCATCCTACGAAAATGTTTTGAAGAACAAATTCCTTCCTGCACTGCAACAAAAACGCCCAGGAAGGGCTGCGTGTGTGCTGTTTCACCAAGACAACGCACCCGCACATCGAGCTAACGTTACGCAACAGTTTCTTCGTGATAACAACTTTGAAGTGATTCCTCATGCTCCCTACTCACCTGACCTGGCTCCTAGTGACTTTTGGCTTTTTCCAACAATGAAAGACACTCTCCGTGACCGCACATTCACCAGCCGTGCTGCTATTGCCTCAGCGATTTTCCAGTGGTCAAAACAGACTCCTAAAGAAGCCTTCGCCGCTGCCATGGAATCATGACGTCAGCGTTGTGAAAAATGTGTACGTCTGCAGGGCGATTACGTCGAGAAGTAACGCCAGTTTCATCGATTTCGGGTGAGTAGTTAACTAGAAAAAAAATCGGAGGCCTTAGAACTTGAATGAACCTCGTAATATCGACTCTTATGGAATATCGGTACAAAGATTCTTGACGTCGTACTTTTAAGACATCAAAACAATAGCCTGTTGGTCTTTCTGTTGTCCATTCATAACGAACCGCAAACGTGCGACTTGTAATCCTACGCAAATTCTGTGCGCTTACGTGAAGATAGCAGCGATCGTAAATAGGCAGCTGATACAGATTGTGATGGAGTTGTTTTTCTGCATGACTCATGGAATGTCTTTAGTCTTGACGCACGAGGAGGAATTAGCTGAACCTCGTCCATTCTCTATGAGTCAGTGCATTCCACGAGATTCAAAGCAAACGATAAGAACATCTTACCTTTGATACTTGTGTGAAGAATCACAGCCGGCTGGAGTGGCCAAGCGGTTCTAGGCGCTACAGTCTGGAACAGCGCGACCGCTGCGATCGCAGGTTCGAGTCCTGCCTCGGGCAGGGATGTGTGCGATGTCCTTAGGTTACTTAGGTTTAAGTAGTTCCAAGTTCTAGGGGACTGATGACCTCAGATGTTAAGTCCCATAGTGCTCAGAGCCATTTGAACCATTTGAAGAATCACATATCGACCGCGAAAAGCTCAGACTTCGTATTCTGTTCAAGGTTACAATCAGAAAAACTCTTGACTTGCACTCTTTTAATGTTTCAAATGGCTCCGAGCACTATGGGACTTAACATCTGAGGTCATCAGTCCCCTAGAACTTAGAACTATTTAAACATAACTAACATCATACACATCCATGCCCGAGGCAGGATTCGAACCTGCGACCGTAGCGGTTCGTTTTATACGAGAGCCATACAGTAAAATAACCTTATTTAGGCCGCGAGGGAACTATGGAATGCTTAAAACATATTTACTAGTAAAATCTTAACCTGAAACTACACCATGCATAATCACCATTTAGATTTTAACACTGCTCATAAAGAGTTGGCAAATTCTGCCGCCTAAGATTGCAGTGCCGGCCGGAGTGGCCGAGCGGTTCTAGGCGCTACAGTCTGGAACCGCGCGACCGCTACGGTCGCTGGTTCGAATCCTGCCTCGGGCATGGATGTGTGTAATGTCCTTAGGTTAGTTAGGTTTAAGTAGTTCTGAGTTCTAGGGGACTGATGACCTCAGAAGTTAAGTCCCATAGTGCTCAGAGCCATTCAAATCATTCTTAATTGCAGCGTGTGTAGTATATCGTCACACATCGTGCCTAGTAGTGACTCGCGATGTCAGCAGAGTTGCGCTCTTCCAAACCTACGATTCGGTAGTTTTTGCACACTACATAAAAGACGTAGTAAATAGTAGGGTTACTAGTAATATTGGCAGCATTGGTAGGGAAGAAATGAATGTGTAACAGGGAAACAGGGAGCCGATGGTTTTTTTTAATCACATAAACAGAACTGCACATCACTCAGTCCATCGTGTATTTTATATCCTTACAGAATATAAATTTCATTTTATAAGTAATAAAAATTAGTTGATAGCGCAACATCTGTACTCTCATGTAGTCAAAGATTACTTCTGATGCAAGTGCAGTTTACATGCACAAACATAAAAAATATGTAATTATTGTTGTTACTTTATACTCATTAGTACGTTCTTCATCATGATCAGTGCAAGAGTTTCCTGTTATTACTGAAAAACGTGGAAGATTTTTTTATGAATAACGAAAACGTGTTTTATATACACTGATGAACCAAAACATTATGACTATCTGCTTAATACAATAGTTTTTTTGTCCGTCTTTGGGACGAAATACATCGATGATTCTGCATATCAGGGATCCAACAGTTTGTCGGTAGGTTTGCTGAAGTATGTGGCGTTAGATGTCTAAGCATAGATCATACACTCCTGGAAATTGAAATAAGAACACCGTGAATTCATTGTCCCAGGAAGGGGAAACTTTATTGACACATTCCTGGGGTCAGATACATCACATGATCACACTGACAGAACCACAGGCACATAGACACAGGCAACAGAGCATGCACAATGTCGGCACTAGTACAGTGTATATCCACCTTTCGCAGCAATGCAGGCTGCTATTCTCCCATGGAGACGATCGTAGAGATGCTGGATGTAGTCCTGTGGAACGGCTTGCCATGCCATTTCCACCTGGCGCCTCAGTTGGACCAGCGTTCGCGCTGGACGTGCAGACCGCGTGAGACGACGCTTCATCCAGTCCCAAACATGCTCAATGGGGGACAGATCCGGAGATCTTGCTGGCCAGGGTAGTTGACTTACACCTTCTAGAGCACGTTGGGTGGCACAGGATACATGCGGACGTGCATTGTCCTGTTGGAACAGCAAGTTCCCTTGCCGGTCTAGGAATGGTAGAACGATGGGTTCGATGACGGTTTGGATGTACCGTGCACTATTCAGTGTCCCCTCGACGATCACCAGTGGTGTACGGCCAGTGTAGGAGATCGCTCCCCACACCATGATGCCGGGTGTTGGCCCTGTGTGCCTCGGTCGTATGCAGTCCTGATTGTGGCGCTCACCTGCACGGCGCCAAACACGCATACGACCATCATTGGCACCAAGGCAGAAGCGACTCTCATCGCTGAAGACGACACGTCTCCATTCGTCCCTCCATTCACGCCTGTCGCGACACCACTGGAGGCGGGCTGCACGATGTTGGGGCGTGAGCGGAAGACGGCCTAACGGTGTGCGGGACCGTAGCCCAGCTTCATGGAGACGGTTGCGAATGGTCCTCGCCGATACCCCAGGAGCAACAGTGTCCCTAATTTGCTGGGAAGTGGCGGTGCGGTCCCCTACGGTACTGCGTAGGATCCTACGGTCTTGGCGTGCATCCGTGCGTCGCTGCGGTCCGGTCCCAGGTCTACGGGCACGTGCACCTTCCGCCGACCACTGGCGACAACATCGATGTACTGTGGAGACCTCACGCCCCACGTGTTGAGCAATTCGGCGGTACGTCCACCCGGCCTCCCGCATGCCCACTATACGCCCTCGCTCAAAGTCCGTCAACTGCACATACGGTTCACGTCCACGCTGTCGCGGCATGCTACCAGTGTTAAAGACTGCGATGGAGCTCCGTATGCCACGGCAAACTGGCTGACACTGACGGCGGCGGTGCACAAATGCTGCGCAGCTAGCGCCATTCGACGGCCAACACCGCGGTTCCTGGTGTGTCCGCTGTGCCGTGCGTGTGATCATTGCTTGTACAGCCCTCTCGCAGTGTCCGGAGCAAGTATGGTGGGTCTGACACACCGGTGTCAATGTGTTCTTTTTTCCATTTCCAGGAGTGTATAATTTGCGTAAATAACGGGACGCGGATTTGCGTAAGCGGTGATAGCGACCCAGATGGGTTTCATAGAATTTACATCAGGCGAATTTGGTAGCAGAAACATCAATGTAAGTTCACTATAATGCTCCTCAATTGTAGTACGGTTTTAGTTTAAAATGGTTCGGCTCTGAGCACTATGGGACTTAAAATCTGAGGTCATCATCCCCCAAGAACTTAGAACTACTTTAAAAAAAGCACTCCGTCTTCAGGCCACGAGTGGCCTGTTGAGACCATCCGACCGCCGTGTCATCCTCAGTGGAGGATGTGGATAAGAGGGGCATGGGGTCAGCACACCACTCTCCCGGTCGTTATGATGGTATTCTTGACCGAAGCCGCTACTATTCGGTCGAGTAGCTCCTAAATTGTCATCACGAGGCTCAGTGCACCCCGAAAAATGGCAACAGTGCATGGTGGCTGGATGGTCACCCATTCAAGTGCCGGCCACGCAACAGCGTTTAACTTCGGTGATCTCACGGGAACCGGTGTATCCACTGGGGCAAGGCCGCTGCCAGAACCACTTCAACCTAACTAATCTAAGGACATCACACACATCCATGCCCGAGGCAGGATTCGAACCTGCGACCGTAGCAGTCGCGTGGTTTCGGACTGAAGCGCCTGGAACTGCTCGGCCACCGCGGCCGGCTACGGTTTTGGCTCCGAGACACAGACGGTTATACTGCTGAAATATGGAATCGGGGAAGACATCAACCTTGAAGGGACGCAGGTGTTCGCACTCTCTGCGCGACTTCGATTACTACCACGTGTCCCCTGCAAGCGCAGGAGAATGTCTCCCATAGCGTAATACTGCTCCCAGCAGCCCAAGTCCTTGGTGGGCTGTGCGTTTCGAGCCGCCGTTCACCTCGATGACGGCGTTTATGGAGACGACCATCAACCTAGTGTAGAGAAAATGTGATTCGCCCAAAGAGCCGTCACGTTTCCATTAATCGAGATCGAATACCGATGGTCCCGTGCCCACTGCAATCGTAATTTGACGATATCGTTGGGTCAACACGTGGCCACGTAGCGATGGTCTGCTGCGGAGCTCCATGTTCAACAACAGTGTGCTCCGAAACACTTACACCAGCATTGTGCACTTTCAGCAGAGCTTCCACAGATCATCGTCTACCCTACTTTACAGAATAGACAAGTCTCCGAAACCCACGCTCTATGAAGAGTCGTGGACATCCAACCATTCAGCACTTAGTTGTAGTTTCACTGTCCTTCTACCTCTTTCTGTAGATGCTCATGATAGTAGCACGTGAACAATCAATCATCTTCACTGTTTTCGAGATACCCGTTCACAGGGTCTGCGTAATAATAATCTGCCCTTTGTCAGCTTCGCTTTTTTTTTTATCTCAGTGGATTTCGCCATTTGCAGACCATATCTTCTCTAGGGTGATCCCCCCTCCGTGTCTGCTCCGCTTACGTACTTTTGTTACGTTACCGCGTCACATGCCCGCAACGCCACCACACAGCATCCAGCTTTGCGGTGGGTAGTGGCAAAAATGTTTTGGCTTATCAACGTAAGTTCGACGAAGTACTGAAGCGATGTTTGATATATTTTTGTTTTGTGTTTTCTTTTATTTTATCCTTTTTTTAGGAAATGGCGTTTTCTAGAGCTATGTGATAAATATGCATTGTTTCCTTTATTTTTACTACAACTTCCCTCTGTTTCACGTTACAAATGTCCGCCCCTGGTAGCTGAGAGGTCAGCGCGACGGAATGTCATACCTAACGGCCTGGATTCGATTCCCGGCTGGGTCGGAGATTTTCTCCGCTCAGGGGTGGGTGTTGTGTTGTCCTTATCATCATCATTTCATCCCCATCGGCACGCAAGTCGCCGAAGTGGCGTCAACTCGAAAGACTTGCACCAGGCGAACGGTCTACCTGACGGGAGGCCCTAGCCACACGGCATTTACATTTACCTTACAAATCAACTATTTTCGACTAAAACCTGAATTAAACGTTGGTAAGTTAAATTTCGCTATAAATGTTTATTTTTAAGTAACAGACAGTGGGGGTAACTACAGGGTGTACATAAAGTCTGGGAATACTTTGAATTATTTATTGCACAAGAACTAAACATTGTACATATGTCATACATATTGAATTTTCAAGAGAAACTCTGAAAGTCTTTTTTACAAACATTCGATATGTGAATCATGAGCGACCCGGCAGCCGTCAATACGCTAATCGAATTCTTGCCATACCCGTCCCAGCATGGTATCGTCGACTGTGGCAGTCGCTTACTATATTCTCTCCTGGAGCTCTGCTGCTATATCACGTGGTAGAGGCGGTTGTTGCTCGCTTCTTACCGTACTTAGTTCTAAACATCCGTTGAACAGCTGTAGCACACTTATTTTTGTCGAACTCCAACACACAGAAAGCTCGCTCCGCATTTTAACTCGCCATGTTTGCGACTAGCGCTGACTATCGACATATTACCAAACTAGGCTGTGGCGTTATACATGAAAAAAAACTTTCCGGGTTTCTACACAAAATGGCAAATGTATGATATCTGTACAATGTTTGGTTCTTGTGCCATAAATAATTGAAAGTGTTCCCGGACTTTATGTACACCCTGTATGTAGAACACAAACATTCCGGAGGTTACCTGTTCCTTCACATATCTTCACTCAGTTTCTAGGCGGTGCTCCGCTTCCTGTCTTTAGGGAAATCTTGTAAGACACTGATCGCACACACAAAGAAGGCGATCGTTATGAAGCAACGCCCGATAGATATGCAACATATACAACGTACTGATAGAGCAAGTATGACCTTCACTGCCCAAACCTACTAGGAAAACTACCGTAGTCTACGCGTACTTATGATATTCTGCGATAGCCTAAGGAAGTTCTGCAACTCTAGATGTCAGTGATCTTTGCTGGCGGCCGCAGTAGAATCCAGAGACACTACGCCTCCGAAATTTAAATCTTTGTAGCCTTTCTCTTTTACTCGCTACATCACCATTAAAGGCAATTTTACAATCCCCATTCTGCTGCTGATCGTCTGTAGCGTATTCTGACAACGAATAACCAATGCATTTTAAATTCAGTTCAGAAATATTTTCTTTTTATCTGAAAAGGAAACTAATTAATCATCCTGCTATACCAGTTTGCTCTTACCAGTGTGTGCAGTCATTGAAATTAACATAACTGGAAATATATAACGTGTGATGTATTTGTCTTTCTATATGGCGTGCAACTGGTTAACACTCATCATATTTTGGCGAAATTTAGATCCCTACTACTTCCTGATTTGTTTCAAACATAATTTTATTACGACTTACAACTTGAATGACATGTTTTATCACCGTATGCCATCAGATAGAAAAAGCATATATTCAGTCATTTATTCCACTTTTAGATACATTGCACATTATACACGAAAGCATCTTGGCTCTGAGCACTATGGGACTTAACTTCTGAGGTCATCAGTCCTATACAATTTAGAACTACTTAAACCTAACTAACCTAAGGACATCACACACATCCATGCCCGAGGCAGGATTCGAACCTGCGACCGCAGCGGTCGCGCGGCTCCAGACTGTAGCGCCTAGAACCGCTCGGCCACTGCGGCCGGCACGAAAGCATCTTGAAGTTTTCTGTCGCAGTTAAAGCGTTGAGAGCCAAACCATTTTTCCATGAACATGAAGAGGTCACGATTCTATTTAGTAGGCTCTCCCCATCCGCATCGTACCGAAAAAGTTTAGAGAAGCGGTCATCCGTTTAGTTTTGTAGTTCTCAGAAGGGAGTTTTAAACTCAATGAGCACAGAACTTCGTAGTACTATCGTTGTTTAGTCACGATCTCATTCGTAACTTAAAAATCTGCGGAAAGTTGGCCGACGGTTGAGATCTCCTGAAGCGCTTGTTTTCACGGATTTTTTTCGCCAGTATTTTGTATCAACCGGTTGCTGACAACAGACGGACAGCCACTTTTGACAAAATCGTGACGCCATTGGCGCACACTACATTCTCTCATCCCGTTCGGTCCATATACAGCACAAATTCATGATGAATATCAATAGTAATTAGTTATTTTGCTACTAAAACCTCTATTACACAACGTATTTTGTTGAGATTTTCATGCGAGATACTCTTTCTGAATGCCTCTTGTGGACATTCTAGAATCAATACGGTTTCCTTGCTACCGCAGCTCTAAAGACACTGACCTATTGCGTGAGTCATCGTAGCGACTGTTTCGTTTACCCCACTTTTTCCCCTGCTACATGAAAACAGAGGTTACGCTCCGGATGGGCTTGTTATATCATTTTTTTGTCTGTGTTAAGATTCTGTTTTACTGAGCCTCTTCGTTTGCAAACCAATTCATGGATTTTTTATTTTTTTATTTACTGTACGCTGGGCGCCATGTCTTAGGAAATGGGATGATATTTTGCAGCTTAGCAAATAGCCACTGCAACCTCTGCGATGTGAAGAGAGGGAGCAGGTGATCGAGAAGTCTTACTGGCTTTGTTGTCATTCTCCCCCTCCTATACTTGGCGCTTCGTAAGAGCTTTCGCCGCACATTTTGATAGAATTGAGCAGTAGTATTCTGACCTCGTACTGCGTGGTTGCTTCCGATAAAAGGAGGAAGGAAACACTGTCGATTTTAACACATCGTCGACAACTATATCGCTAGATAAGAGCACTATTTAAACTGGAAAAGGTTTTGAATTGAAATTTAATCCGTCTCTAACAATCTCAGATTCTTTGGGACGTAAAAACTTCATCATTTTTACTTTTAACTCTGTTTGGATGCTTATGCCTCAGTCAGACAGAATCGGTTGTCAGTAAATGGAACAAATTTTCCCAATTTCTCACACTGTGATATACACTGCCTGACAAAAAAAGTGAAGCACCCAAAACACGAGCAGGAAACGAAATGGGACTTCACGGGTTGAGATGGTATGTAATGTTATTTCAGTGACTCCAAAATCGTATCACATTTTCAAAGAACTTGGCACTATGAGTCCACTTATCAGTATGACGTTGCACCCCATCTGGCCTGCATGCATGCAATGATTCCGTTGAGAAGATTCTCATAAAGCTATTGTATGCACATCTCATGAAAACTGGACCACAACTATTGTACATGGTTTTTATATGCTGAATACTAGCACTGGGACGGAGTTGACGTCAGATCCTGTACCACACATGCCCTATCGGGACTAATTGGGGAATATTGCTGGCCACTAACATACCTCAACATCATACAGACAATTCGCAGAAACACTTTCCACGTGCGAGTGTGGATGAGCATTATCCTGTTGAAAAATGGCACCAAAATAGCAACATAAGAGGTGGCACATGAGCACTTGGGTGTCCGTGATGTATCACTGCGCCGTCAGGGTTCCCTCAATGATTACCAGCTGCGACCTGAAGCCATCCGCGGTGAAACTCCACATCGGGATGCCAAGAGTAATATCGCTGAGCCTTTCAAGTAAACTGGTGTCCAAAGATAATCAACAAACGGAAATTTTGCAACGTTGCGTTTGTTTTGCCACAAAACAGCATAAACAAGTAATAGTAAAGTAGAGACAATATAAAGAATACAAAACGTGAATAACTGGAACATGCATAACGGTAGACAAAAATGTTCTGCGTTTTTCCAACTTAACTGATTTACACACACACATTCCGACAACAGGTTAACGTTCTCAGTAAGCAAAACAGGCCTGACAACGACGGGGCATGCTTTGAATGATATCGTCAATCTCATGTTGAGGCAATAACGCCCATTCTTTCTGTAGAGCTGCTCGCAAGTCTTGGAGAGTGATTGGTAGATGCTGACGTGATGCAACCCGTCTCCCTAGTGCATCCCAGTCATGTTGTATGTGGTTCAGAGCGAGCAGGCCACACCCTGCCCCTGTTTCCAAGAAAACATCAGCCACCTGTGCTCTGGGAAGTCGAGCATTATTGTCCATCAATAAGAAGTCTGGGCCCGCAGCCCTCACGAGAGCTGTACATTAGTTCCCAAGATCTTTTCAGGATACCTGACGGCTGTTAAACCTTACCGATTTACATATACAATTTCATGAAGAGGTTTTCGAGTGGTCAACATAATCCCTGCCCCCACCGTTAGGGATTCTCCTCAGTACAGGTATCTTTCCACAATATTTGGGTCAATATATCGTGTTCGCCTTTCCCTCCAGATGCGAATCCTCCGAGAATCACTCTCCAGACCAAATCGGGACTCATCTGTGATAAGAACATTGGCTCCCTGTTCGACTCCACCCTGTACGGGGGGAGGGGGGGGGCTCCAGAAATAATTAGTATCCGAATGGCGTCAAACTTGGCCACTGGTGTCTACATATGATTGTATGATAATACTGAATGGTGAAAAGAAAACAAACACGTAACTAAGCCTGCTATCGCGGTCGTGGATAAGCCCTCATGAATGCATTTGAGTGTATAAAAACTTCTAAATTCACTCCTCCCTTACCAACTGATACCGCCAGATAATCTCATCACAATCGATGTGTAGAAATGCGAGCTGCATACGACGCAGATGGCTGCACCTGCTACTCATCAAGTAACGCACAGGCTGCCTGTCAGAGCAGAATTTGCGCTCACTGCTGTATCCCGGCACTTAACTCAGCTCCGAACACGTGCACAGCCTCACGTCTTCTCCCAGAGTCTTACTGAAACTCCGTCTCCGGAGCCTTCTCTGCACGGAGTCCACGCCGCAAAACACAATCCACAATACAACAAAGGAGCAACAAATAACGCCCTCTTATGCAACAGATACGTTCCTGTCTGTTTTCCGACCAACGAAACCGTCTAAACAATTCTCCAATGAGCCTGCGTCCCTCACAGCGCCCCACTCACACTTTTCTAGAACATTCTGTGTCGATGTGCTAAGTCTTTCCCGCATACAAACTTTCCTAAATGTCAGCTCCTAGTCTGCCACTCATTATTTTTTACGAAAGCCCAATCATTTGACGTTGCTACTCTACTGCATAGCTCTCATATACTTGATAATGGCCTAATATAAGCGTCGAAACCGGTCGTGTAAACTTCATAAGGTTCTAACATGAAAAGAAAAGCAACTGCAGCAGCTTTTGATCAATTGGCCATCAGTTGCGTTATCCAGACGTGGAGAAACCAACAATCGCTGACGGTGACAGATCAGTGCTAGAAAAAGAATGAAGGGGTCAGTGTCAGTGGGAGAGGAATAAGGAGAAGGAGAAAGTGGAAATGAGTGAGAAGCATTGACAGAGAAAGAGACTGTCAATGACAATGACAACGAAGAAGAGACAGATAGTGACAATGAAAAGTGACAGTAGCGCTGGGAAGGAATGAATGAGATAGTAACAGTAAGACACAGCAAGAGGGGCACATTGATAGTGAGAGAAGACACTAATAGCAGGACAGAACTAAGGAGACTGCGGTCGAGAGAGTGACAATCACAGCGATACTAAAAGATGATGACAATGATTTTGCTGAATGAGTGAGTGAGAATGCACAAGTGGGAGTGGATGGGTAAGAGTAACTTACAGCGATGGGCTGGTAGGTGTGAGCGAGAAGGGGTAAGATGTTGGATGTTCAAAAGAGCCCGAATATGTTCGCATGCCAAAATTTTCGAGCAAGTTTTTAAAGATGTTGAGAAAGGGAGACTGAGGCCGCTAGTATCCCTTTTTTCAGTACGAGTTTTTTGAAACAAGCGCGTATTAGCATTTTTGTGCCGGTTATGATTGTACAGCCGTAGGCTGCAGCAGGAGGAATAGCTGAGACCGTTGCCATCTAGCGGTATCTCACTGAACTATAAGCTGGCTCTGAGAGTGCGATGACCGATAGAGCGGCGCTGCTATCTGCTGCTCCGTGGTCTCCTTCACGACTGTGAGAGTTTCTAGGGCATCGTTATTTTCGACAGTAGAGACCATTATTTTTATTTTTTTAATTCTATGACACAGTTGCTGGCTTTGGACATATTTACTGCCCTTTATCATTTTATCAAGTTTTTTTTTTCATTGCTTGCGAACAGAGCTGACTGACCATACGATATACGTTGGAAAACCCTACCAGCGCTCTTTCACATCGACGGACATGAAATGAAATGATCGTATGGCAGTGTTGGCTGGGAGGCCGATAATCCCCACCTGGGGAAGTTCGGTCGCCGAGATGCAAGTCTTCAGTTTACCCCACACTGGGCGACTTGCTTGTCGATGACGATCAAATGATGATTAATAGGACAACCCGACACCCAGTGCCCGAGCGAAAAATCTCCTACCCGACTTGGAATCGAACCTGAGCCCGCTGCTTAAGTCAAATGCGCTGAACACTCAGCATTTTTTTTTTTCCAAAAGCAAGATAACGGGAATGAAACATTCGAACAGAAAAGGGATTCTGCATTTCATCCAACTCCTTGGCGATTAAATATCATGTACAGTATATTCGCAAAACGCTCACGATACTGTGGTATGCTTTGCCACGTCCAAGGGGCTGTAACCATATACTGGCAAAAGGCACAAGGGTCCGGTTCAAATGGCTCTGAGCACTATGGGACTTAACTGCTATGGTCACAACGGTCCGGGTAATACCCAATCCCCACCACATAATGAACATAATGCCCAACAAGCCATATAATTGTCTTGTTCGTCGTTCTGGGCAAAAAGTTAAATCCGAACCCAGGAGAATTTCACTAGAGATTGCCCGCTTCCGTCGTCCTGACAAGGAAGGTTGTTCCCGCAGGCGACCAACAGATGACGTACTGTATCTGTTTCGTGACAATGACTGCATCGGTCTGTCTCACTAAGGCTACTGAGCAAAATTCTAACGTTGGTGGGGAGACTGTTATGAATGACTTACGAACGAATTGGTACCACGATACCGCCATTTCCATCAGGAAAATAAGTAGGCTGACATTGGACCAAAGATCCTTCCAATTTGTCTCTAGCGACAGGAAGTCCACAGAGGAATCGCGATTTGTGAACGTCCAGCGATATAACAGCATTTTTACAGAGAGATGCGAGACTGGGAAAAAATTCAACCAATAACGACCAGCTGCCCAATCGAGTAGCTGTGGGCCGCAATAAGAGATCCAGAAACAGCACGAATAACGACAGGTAGGTGATTCCCCTGCATGATATCTCGATACACTTCTGTGAGGGGCGTAATTTATTATTTGTTCTACCAACATATACTGGAGCGGCAAAGCTTGCAGATGGGAGACAGGTAAAAAGGCGAACTGTAAGTGACTGGTGGACGCGAAGACACGTTAAAACAGTGCGTCGCAGAAATAAAGCAGAAGCTCTGGCCCGGATATCAGGGAGGCCCAAATTTCCAGTCAACCCGGGTCTCGCCATAACTTCATAGGCACCTAAAAACAGAGTTTCACCACATAAACGTGACCGATAATCGTTGTAACTTCCGGGACATCATCGCAGGAAGTGGGAAAATTTTGGCAACGAAATAGCCTTTATCCAACACGTAAAAAAATGTTCAAATGTGTGTGAAATCTTACGGGACTTAACTGCTAAGGTCATCAGTACCTAAGCTTACACACTACTTAACCTAAATCATCCTAAGGACAAACACAAACACCCATTCCCGAGGGAGGACTCGAACCTCCGCCGGGATCAGCCGCACAGTCCAACACGTAATTTCCGAACCTCATGAAGTAACGAGGGGGAGCGACACTCGTTTTCAAGGCTCACTCTTTGCGTCCTATATGTGACTGACTTAACAGTTTAACGCAGCCATCTCCATGGGACAACGATCAATATGAACACCAAACCATCGAGGCGGATGACCGATACAGCCTATGGAATTTCAATCGTGTCAGATCCCCGCAAATTGAGTAACCGACATTCCGCTCGTTAATCTGTGCTCCCGCAAGACGACTAAATGTATCCAAAACGTCCTTGAGCACCAGTACGTCGTCATGAGTACGAAGAAGTACCATGACGTCATCGACATACGTGCGAACGGTGAAATTTTCGCCCAATAACAACCAGCCATCCAATCGAGCAGTTAATGGGGTTCCAGAAATGGTATAAATAACGATTTACGTGATTCCTCTGCAGGACATGACACACTTCTGTGAGAGGCTTAAGACGACCATTCACATCAATACATGCCTGAATACCAGTAATTAGAGGAGTGAATATTCGGCGTGCAGCATCTAAAGCAACAGCCGTCAACACTCGCAACAGAAAGTCATGACTAACTCGGCTAAACGCATGATCAAAATCAATAAAATGTAAACCTCGCGAAACGGGAACGGTGGAAGCAGTTGAGATGAGATCACGACATTCAGCAACGAGAGTCAGGAGAGTACACTCGAGAGGCAACTCTGATAACGCACGACAATGTCAGTAAGCAAAACCGACAGACGGCTATTTATCGCCCGCGCTACGGTTTTATAATCAAAATTGAGTAGCGTTATCGCTCGCACCTGATCCACCGGCAGACGTCCAGTCTTTTTGGGAATTAAAACATTTTTCCCGACCTTAAAGGAGGACGGGATGTGTATCCCTTGCACCACTTCATTCACCAGATATGTTATCGTATGTCCTACGAGAGGCCAAATCCGAACATAAAATTATTTGAGAGGCGAATTTCGGGGAGGAGAGCGAACTACAATGTGAGATACCACATCACAGTAAAAAGCAGTCAGAAACTCCGCATGAAGAGCTGACGTAGCAACACTGTCAAGGAGGAAAGTAAAATCAGCAGATGGTATACCGTCTGATGCCACTACATTGTAAAGTTCAGAAAAATACCACTGTTAAATGCGGAGGACAGAGCGGATAGGTGGAAAGAGTACACTGAAGAGCCGGCCGGATTGGCCGTGCGGTTCTAGGCGCTACAGTCCGGAGCCGAGCGACCGCTCCGGTCGCAGGTTCGAATCCTGCCTCGGGCATGGATGTGTGTGATGTCCTTAGGTTAGTTAGGTTTAATTAGTTCTAAGTTCTAGGCGACTGATGACCTCAGAAGTTAAGTCGCATAGTGCTCAGAGCCATTTACACTGAAGATCTCTGTGAGGGGAAAGAGTTCTCTGTTGACTGATAGGAGAAGAAACATGAGTCGGTACAGAAGAGATGGGAGATCCAGTACTAGAATTTAAAAGAGCTTTGAAAGTCTTAAGATGGAATTCCATCACAATTTCTAAACTCATTAGAGGAAGCGACTATTCATGTTGGTGATCATAATTATGAGAATGGAAATATATCATTTGACTTTCGGAAAAGTATCACCCACGCAATTCCGAAGACTGCTAGAGCCGACAAGTGCGAGAATTATCTCACAATCAGCTTAATACCTCACGCATCGAAGCTGCCGACGAGAATAACATACAGAAGAGTGGAAAAGACAGTTGAGGATGTGTCAGACGACAGTAGTTTTAGAATAGATAGAAGGACCAGAGAGGCAGTTCTGACGTTGCGGTTGATAATGAAAACAAGACTGAAGAAAAATCAAGCCACGTTAAAAGGATTTGTCGACGTGGAAAAAGCTTTCGAGAATGTGAAATGCTGCAAGATGTTCGAAATTCTGAGAAAAATAGGAGTAACCTATAGGAACAGGCGGGTAAAATACAATGTCTACAAAAACCAAGAGGGAACAATAAGAGTGGAAGACCGAGAACGAAGTGCTTGAATTAAATGGGATGTAAGAC
This sequence comes from Schistocerca nitens, assembly GCF_023898315.1. Classification (NCBI taxonomy): domain Eukaryota; kingdom Metazoa; phylum Arthropoda; class Insecta; order Orthoptera; family Acrididae; genus Schistocerca; species Schistocerca nitens. The sequence continues at coordinate 276,031,108 of NC_064621.1, read as the reverse complement.
AAGGGTGTAGTCTTTCGCCCCTACTGTTCAATCTACACATCGAAGAAGCAGGGGGGGGGGGGGCGATAAAACAAAGAGTAGGATTAAAATTCAAGGTGAAAGGATATCAGTGATAAGATTCGTTGATGATATTGGTATCCTTAGAAGCAAATGAAGAAGAATTACGGGATCTGCTGAATGGAATGAAGAGTCTAACGAGTACGGAATACGGACAGAGTAAACGGCGGAAATGCGAAAGTAATGAGAAGTAGCAGCTATGAGAACAGCGAGAAACTTAACATCAGGATTGGCGATCACGAAGTAGAGAAGTTAGGGAATTCTGCTACCTATCCAGCAAAATAAACTATGACGGTAGGAGCAAGGAGCACATAAAAAGCAGATTAGCACTGACAAAAAGGGTATTCCTGCCCAAGAAGTCTACTAGAATCAAACATAGGCCTTAATTTGAGGAAGATATGTCTGAGAGCGTACGTTTGGAACACGGCATTAAAAAGTAAATGTAAATGTCGTATGACTAGGGCTTCCCATCGGGTAGACCGTTCGCCAGGTGCAAGTCTTTCGACCTGACGCCACTTCGGCGACTTGCACGTCGATGGTGATGAAATGGTGATGGTTGGGGCAACACAGCATCCAGTCCCTGAGCGGAGAAAATCTCTGACCCAGCCGGAAATCGAAACCAGGCCCTTAGGATTGACATTCTGTCGCGCTGACCACTCAGCTACCGGGGGCGGACAGCATGGTGTGCTAAGGTAATGAGACATGGAATGTGGAAAAAGCGGAAATTGAAGAATCGAAGCGTTTGAGATGTGGTGCCACTGTAGAATGTTGAAAATTACATGGACTGATAAGATAAGGAACGAGGAGGTCTCCGTAGAATAGGCGAGAAAAGGAATGTGGGGAAAACACTGACTAGAAGAAGGGACAGGATGGTAAGACATGTGTTAAGTCATCAGGGAATAATTTCCGTGGATACTGGAGGGTGCTATAGAGGTACTCTATGATGCAGAAGTCGTACAGGGGAGGAATTCGTGGCAGACCGCAACAGACCAGTCAAAGGTTGAAAAAAGGAGTAAATGTGTCGAAATTACAATTCCAACAGGTTTTAATACACAAAGGTGCTAACCACAAAAGAACTGAACTTTGCAATCAGGCCAAGACCGACCCATCCGTGTCACACTCAGCCATATGGCATCATTCGGATGCCGTATAAGGAGGTTTGGGGTCAGCACACCGCTGTCCCAGACATTGTCGGCTTTTCAAAGCTTGAAGCCGTTGGTTCCCATTCAAGTAGATCCTCAATGGGCATCACGTTGGTGAGCGAACCTTGTTCCACCTCTCCCACTGACGAAAAACCCCCAACAGTACCAGGAACTGAGTGCAGGTATTCCGCATAGCTGACGAATGAGCTGGCCACACAGCTGCAATGGCAGCCTTTATCAACGAAATCCTTTTTAAAGAGTTACGTCATCTTAATGTCGAAATTTGGGTAAGTAATTCTATTAGCTGTATTTCGAACCTCTCAGAAGAGTAGAGATGTGATATGGGACTTCTGACCAAAATTGCCCAATGTTAGAGCCCATTAGTTGACTTAGGCGAAAGTTCATCACGGCAAGTAAGGTAATATGGCGTCTGCTATAAAACAGTTCCACAGAGAAATTTGTTCTCAATATAAAGTATGTATCGAAATCAGCTCTCAGTATCTGAAAATCAGGTTCCTCACGTAAAAATATGAAGGAAAATTTGAAATGTTTGGCTTCCACATTATGTGACTGTCAATTACGGCCATTGTGCCATTTCCGTAATTTTGACAGAGTCAAAATCGCTGGTTGCCTAATTACTTGTATTACATATATTGTGCAAGCCTTTTTTGAAATCCTTTAATTGTCTCTCATTGCGCTGTGGAAGTTTAAAACTAGGCTCAAAGGTGGCTACAGCCTTACCCTATAACGGTGTTGCCGAACTGGGGGCCCTTAGAGGCGCGTTTTATGTCGCATCCTCCCCCCCCCCCCCCCCTGCACTTGCCACAAGAGGGCGCGGAAAAGGAGGGCTCATAAAGCAAAAACACCCTCTTTTCCAACGGAACACGTTAAAACTTCGTCAAATAGTTTGGTTGTCCCTTGTGGTTACAACCTGTATATTCGCAGGATAGGGAGCGAGGTGGTGCAGCGGTTAGAGCACTAGACTCACATTCGGGAGGACGACGGTTCTATCTCGCGTCCGGCCATCCTAGTTTAGGTTTTCCGTGATTTCCCTAAATCACTTCAAGCACATGTCGGGATGGTTCCTTTCAAAGGGCACGGCCAACTTCCTTCCCCATCCTTACCTAATTCGATAGGACCAATGCCCTTTCTGTTTGGCCTCTTCCACCAAATCAACCGACCAACCGCAGAGTTCTGAATATGTTTTCTACTATTGTAAATTATTCATCGTTACTGCACTGGTACAAATATGAATGAGCGCACTGCATGAGTAGCGAATAAGATCCTTGACTCTGTTCTTAGTTTCATCTTTAGTTGATTTGTTTGTCAGTCAGTTGTGCAGCAATGGACATTCTTATTTGAGGCGTTGCAGCGTGCAGTTGACTTTTTCAAAGAATGAGATCTATTTTCTGTGAGCCTACAAGAATCTATTTGGAACACTTTATTATAGAGATGGAAACATTTATAATATTTTCTTGTTCTTTTTATTGTTGGAGAGGATTTTGAAGGAACTTTAAAGGGATGTTTGTAATTTCTTGGTAATGAGTGAATATTGTAATTGTTAGAGTCTTCATATGTTGTGCTGTCCTGGCGTCAATAGCCAGAGTTTGATTTCTTAAAGACGATTTTCTTTCAAGTAAAACTCATCTCCGTGATTCGTAGTGAAGTTCTCAATTTTTATCATGTATACATTTCACCTTACGCCACACGAAGCAACAGATTGTTTCTGACAAAATAATTACAGTCGATTATTTACCTTTAACTTGGTTCAATTGGCTCTGAGCACTACTGGACTTAACATCTGAGGTCATCAGTTCCCTATAACTTAGAAATACTTAAACTTAACTAACCTAAGGACATCACACACATCCAAGCCCGAGGCAGCATTCGAACCTGCGACCGTAGCCGTCGCGCGGTTCCAGACTGTAGCGCCTAGAACCGCTCGGCCACAATGACCGGCTACCTTTAACTTCTGCATCTGCTAATACGTATTTCCTTTCGAGAACGTCAGTACTCCAGACACAAAAGCAGCATGCCGAGCAAGAGAGAAGCCACTTTTATTTCAGGGCAGATCTCACCTTGCTCTCTTGAGCAAACAGTGTGTAGTCAGGATTGTCAACTACCGCACTAGCAAGTACATTAATTTTTAGTAAACAGTGTTAGTATTTCGAACAGTTATTTTCTTCCGAATAGAGCAGCAATATTTCCAAGTCTAACATTGCACTTCATATCACGCAACGTTCATAACGTACTTCGATACTGACTTTTAATTACATAGTTTTCATTGAGCTCACAATTGGTTTCTTCCGGCATTTAATTAAATTCATTTTCTTTGTTTCAAATTTTGCGTTTCATGAAGTTTAAAGTTTTATTTCATGACACTGTTCACATGTGCAACACAGGGCCAACCAACAGTCAGTTTTGGTGAACAATATCTAAATTACTCGTTAACATGGGCAAGTTTTCGACATCAGTTTTTCAGATACAGATAGTATTTTATAGAAAGCTTACACAGCAAAGCAAAAGTAGCGATCACGCTACACTCCAAATGGTTGTGATTATGTTCAATGAGGTCGCAGCTCCGCGATGACCTTAGAAAAGGTTCAAGGATTTAATCGTCCAACGGGGATGGCGGAGGGGGGTCGGGAAAGGGGTGTCAGCAGTGCCAAAATTTGTCAAGGCGTCGTTCTGTTCCTCATGGCACTGCAAACTGTCGATCAGGACTGCGAAATGTATAGGAAATAACGACGCAAAGGAAGCGGCGGGTTCCTTGATGCCCTTTCTGCCATCCCCTTATGCCTTTTGATGCAGATTCTGAGCGGCGGTGTTTCTGAAGTGTTTTTCTCGGCCACCCATAAGTAAACCGCGTGATTTCAATGGTGGACGTCGCGGTTCTGACCTCCATGGCAGAGGCGTCAAACGGACGGGTCCGACGACCTTCCCATTGTGTGACTGATCCTCCGTGGCGTTCGGCAGAATTCTCTTGAAATTTGGTGCCAAAGTGACGTCATTAACTCATCTTATAGCTAACATGAACTTCTAAGCTCTGTCATTTTTCGAATTTCTCGACAACTTGCTGTTTGAAGCATCGGCGAACCCGAGGGCAAAGTCGCAGGGCGCCACATTTTGAAACGATGAAAGACGGCTCTGGGCCAAATTTCAAATTTCTGCATCGCAAATGGAAGACAGTTACGGGGTTTCGACAAAGTGACCCTTTAATTGTGTTGTTCTGATTTTTAAAGTAAATGATTGATCATGTAATTTTCAATTGGAGGCACAGTGTAATGAATTACCAGTTACCACGGATGTTTCCTGTTCACGTCAGAACATGGTCGGGTTTGCTATTTTACTGGCCTATTTATAATTTGTTTTTGTATTTGTGCTTTCCTTGACGCTACTGCTGAAGGCCTCCTGTTCTATGAAGTGGCTCAGATAAATTTTAGTCTGTTCCAGGACGCATTTGTTCTCTCCGAACTGCTATAGACTAATGTGCGTACGGATGAGCTTTGAATGTCATTTAGTATCCTTATGGGTACATTAATGGTTTTCCAACAAGAAAAAATTTTCTGATATTACAATTTTACTGCTGAAATATTTTTTTAAAATATTTGTAGCTCGTGTCTTAATTCTTTTGGATAAGTTATTAAAAAACCAGTTAAGTTGTCATGGTTTCTGGTAAGAGCTCAGATTAATAAATTCTACCCTAAGAGTTATTTATTTAGCGCACGACTGCGTGTTGGAATTCTGTCTAATTAAAATTATTTCTGCTGCAGGGAACTGTCGTTAATAATCTTTTGTACTCCATTTCCGACACGTGCTACTCAGGGCCAGGTCCCCCTTACTCAGGACCCTTCAGCTTCCTTAGCCGGCGGTGTACGTCATTTGGAGAGCATACGCTCGTTAGCGCTCGCCGCTGTCTGTCTTTAGCGCTGTTTCCTCCAACCGCCGCCGCACTACTTAATGTTTCTGTTCAGGCTAATTTTGTACTTGGAATAATTCTGAATTTGTACCCATTAGCTTGTGGCCACTGCCTTAAGAAAATTTTAATCTGCATTGGTATCCCAACATATACCTTAATCTATTGCAACTTAATTATTCTTGGTTACTGGAAAATGTGTAAATGTTCAGCTGCCTAGTTACTGGTGTTAAGTTGTTTTTCGTTTTTTTTACGTATGGTTTTAGATTTTTTTAATCAGTCAAGTTTAAGTCATGTTCTATTCTCACCATTTGGCAATTAAGTTCTGACCTGTTCTGGTACTGTTGTTTAGATTTACATCTGCCTTTATTATAGCTTTACCCCTATTGTATTCTCTTATATAGGGCGTTTCTTGCCTTAAAGAATATTATGTTTTCTTGGGTTAAAATTAACTTCAAATTTTCTGTAAATTATTTAAATTGGCACTGAATTTTAAATGAGAGTCTCATTACTTGGTCTTTTAGGTAATTAAAAAATAAAAACTTAATTGGGTGCTATGTGATTGAAACCGTGTACAGCAAATTTATGTTCTACCACTAAATGAAGCATGTAAAATCCCCACTGGTACAGCCCTTCCCGGTCATCCTTCCTGGCTGTATTAAGAGGCCGTAATTATCACCATTTCAGCGTGAATAATGTATAAGTACTTGTTACTGAAAATTAAAAATCTCATATTCTTTCAGTACACCCTGACCTCACTGCACGTTCGAAAATTTCCTGCAGCAATTAGCGGCAGTGACACGTGATCGCTGACAGAACTCAACTACGTAGATAATACCAGTATGGCTTATCGGTGCTCATCAGAAACGCAGCTGAACGCTCTTCAAGGTTGTCGTGGAAATTACATTTCCTCGTTTAATGATAACGCCTGCCGCAGTAATACGTAAGTACTTGAGAAATTAAGTTACGCACACATTCCCACGCTAAGACCGTTGCGCAACAAGAATAACGACTTGTTAGGATAGAGAACTCGTATATGTAGCCGGTTTCTGGAGATACAGTTCTGTTGCGCTACGGATGACAGGTGAAACACTGAAATGTGGTGGTGGCTGGAAACGTACGGCAAAGCTGAAGTACGTGGGCCAGTACGATTCTTTTGGCCAAGACGTCTAAATAGCACAGATTCTTAGTGAAACCCCGGCAGTATATGAACGAAATGCAATGTCTCTTCCAGCCGTAGTGAACCGATAGCAACAATTTGATCAAGGCCTCACAGACGTGGACGATACTGGCTGGGAGGTCCAGATTTTGCACCATGTGATTTCCATCTTTTCAGCAATTTGAAAGAACGTCTGAAATGAAATCGTCATAACTTCTGAACAGTGTGCGCTAGGACATTCAAAATGCACGGTTGGTCGCGAGGCACAACGATGAAAAGCGCTTTCATTTGGATGGTTTCTTCAATAAGCAAAATTCACTCATTTGGGGGACTAAGAATTTGCATTTCACGATCGGGAAGTTTCTTAACCCCCCACGGGTGATTGTGTGGTGTGCAATGTCCAGTCACAGAATAATCGGTGCGATATTCCTTGATGGCACGGTGACTACCGAGCAGTACGTGAAGGTTTTGGAAGATGATTTCCTCCCCATTATCCATAGTGACCCTGATAACGACAAGATGTGGTTCCTGCAAGACGGAGCCGACCCCATCGAAGTAAGAGAGTGATGTCCTGGAGCAGCACTTTGGGGACCGCATTCTGGCTCTGCGATACCCAGAGGCCACTGAAAAGGGCTTCGATTGGCCGCCATATTTTCCGGATCCGAACACATGCAATTCCTTTCTGTGGGGCTACATTAAACACAAGGCGTACAGCAATAGCCTCAAAACCAGGCTGAGCTGAAAATAGTGATTCACGTCGTCCACACATCGCTGCTCGCACACCTCAGCAGGTCATGAAGAATTTCGCTATTCGTCTGCGCCACATCATCGTTAATGACAGCAGGCATATAGAACATGTCATAACCTAAATCCGAATATCTGTAGTGACGTTTACATGTTGAATAATGCTTGTGAACCGCGTAGTTTGTAACTAATTTACGTTTTTTTCATATAGTTCGAGGGTGATCAGAAAGTCAGTATAAATTCGAAAACTGAATAAATCACTGAATAATGTAGATAGAGAGTTACAAATTGACGCACATGCTTGAAATGACATAGGGTTTTAATAGAACCAAAAAAATACAAACGTTCAAAAAATGTCCGACAGATGGCGCTTCATCTGATCAGAAAAGCAATAATTAACATAACAAAGTAAGACGAACCAAAGATGATGTTCGTTACAGGAAATGCTCAATACGTCCACCATCATTCCTCAACAATAGCTGTAGTCCAGGAATAATGTTGTGAACAGCACTGTAAAGCATGTCCGGATTTATGGTGAGGCATTGGTGTCGGATGGGTTCTTTCAGCATCCCTAGAGATGTCGGTCGATCACGATACATTTGCGACTTCAGGTAACCCCAAAGCCAATAATCGCACGGACTGAGGTCTGGGGACCTGGGAGGCCAAGCATGACGAAAGTGGCGGCTGAGCACACGATCATCACCAAACGACGCGCGCAAGAGATCTTTCACTCGTCCAGCAATACTTTTTTTTCTTTTTGGTTCTAATAAAACCCCATGTCATTCAAAGCATGTGTGTCAATTTTTACCTCTCTATCTACATTATTCCGTCGTTTATTAAGTTTTCAAATTCATACTGACTTTTTGATCACCCGGTATATATATATATATATATATATATATATATATATATATATATATATATATATATATATATATATATGGGGTGAAGTGAAATTCACGCACTTGGGCTTCGCAGCGCGACTCCTCCCATGCCACAGATATAAAAAAAAAGTCTCTCACAAAATTCCGTCCAGCGAGTACATCCAGCAGGAAAAAGCCGTTAAAGAGTGGCAATCTGGCAACACTGTAACTATCTCACGTCAGCACATGTTAGTCGTGCTGTACAGTTGGTGCAGTGGATAGAGTTTTGGGTTAGCATGCAAGGGGTCGATGGTTCGATCCTGGGTTGAGGCATATATAAAACATATGGTAAATGTAGTGCAGTTGGTACGGTATCTGGCATCTTAATCGTCAACGGCGATTGCAGTGGGTCCTTTAGAGAACATTTGCACTTCCATACTACAATCGTAGAAATGGAAGATTGGGCAGCTTTGAAAGAAGCCCTTTCCAAGTCGTGGACATGGATTTATTCACACCTCTTCATCTACTAGATCCGAAATCTGTTTTCTTTGTGCCCTCCTCCAATGGTCCCACAGATTACCACCAACTATTATTCTTGCTTCGTTCAGGTCCATTGCATTTCATTAGGGCCTTACGTTAAGGACTAGCAACGTACTTTGCAAATAATGTCCAAACTCGGTTGCTATTTGTGTATGTTATCAGCATGGTCCCACTAATTATACCTTTCAACACTGAGTCTGGTAATCGCATGCTGTTTAGTATGTTTCTCAACGCATTATTGTTATTATTATTCTATCTGTGGGATTGTGGAAACATCACGTCTCTTACCGTTAGGGAAACAGTGTAATTCGAAACCGAACATTTCACAATTAGCAGTATCCGGATGAATCATGCAGAACAATATCTGTCAGAGGGGTGCTGCGCGTCAGGTGGAACAGTGTGCAGAGCCGACGGCGCGTTTATACAGTACGTGCTGTCCACCAGACAGGGATTAGTTGTAACATGCCTGTTGTGTGATGTCCTTAGGTTAGTTAGGTTTAAGTAGTTCTAAGTTCTAGGGGACTGATGACCATAGATGTTAAGTCCCATAGTCCTCAGAGCCATTTTTTTGTAACATGCCCGTGACAGACTCCAATGTACTGTACATGCGTACATGTCTCGAATTTTCTCAGTGTAAACCTCTAATCCAATGTGGCAGACATGTGGCATACACAAACGATGAATATGTGGATATGCTTCTGATCCTTGGTGCATATGATAACCGGGCTAGTGTTGCCGCTCGTGAATATGCTGGTAGATATCGTCGTCGACACCATCCAAATAAAAATGTGTTTGTCCTCTGGAGGTGCACTTTGGGAGTCAGGTACTCTCCTTCCACTATCAAATGGTTCAAATGGCTCTGAGCACTATGGGACTTAACTTCTGAGATCATCAGTCCCATAGAACTTAGAACTACTTAAACCTAACTAACCTAAGGACATCACACACATCCATGCCCGAGGCAGGATTCGAACCTGCTACCGTAGCGGTCGCTCGGTTCCAGACTTAGCGCCTAGAACCGCTCGTCCACTCCGGCCGGCCCTTCTATTATCGCGTGACAGAGGTCGTCCACGGACTCGCCGTACTCCAGCTACTGAGGATACTATTCTGGAGGTCATGCACCAAGAACCAAAGCGAAGTAAACGTAGCGTAGCAAGTCTGCTGCGTGTCTCGCAATGCACGGCCGTTAACGTGCCGCACGAGCATGGGCTGCATCCCTATCATTATGCCTTCGCGCAACACCTGCATCCTGCAGATCAAAAATGGTTCAAATGGCTCTGAGCACTATGGGACTCAACATCTTAGGTCATAAGTCCCCTAGAACTTAGAACTACTTAAACCTAACGAACCTAAGGACATCACACACACACCCATGCCCGAGGCAGGATTCGAACCTGCGACCGTAGCAGTCCCGCGGTTCCGGACTGCAGCGCCAGAACCGCATGGCCACCGCGGCCGGCGTGCAGATCACCATCAGTGGATGCAATCCTATGAATGGTTGCAAACAACAACAGAAAACCAACAATGACTTCGCGAACACCGTAATATGGTCAGACGAAGCAGCATTCACTCTTGAGGGTGTCTTCAATACGCACAATGCCCACCATTGGTGTGAGGTTAAACTGCACGTCACCAGCGACCGTGGATATCAAGTTCGCTTAGGTATCAACGTCTGGGCCGGAATATTGGATGACAGGTGTTTGGACCCCTACATGTTGCCTGACTGGCCGACCGCACAAAGGTATCATGCATTCCTGATGCTCTACAGTATGTTCCACTACATGTTCAGTAGAGGATCTGGTTCCAACATGATGGTGCACCTCTACACTCTTTAATTAATGTGCGACAGTATTTAGATAGAATATTTCCAGGGAAATGGCTCGGACATGGAGGTCCAGTTGCATGGCCACCGTGTTCACCTGACCTAAATCCTCTGGATTTCTTCCTGTGGGGAAATCTGAAGGAGCACATGGACTCTACTCTGTCGACGAATGTCGAAGAATTGGTAGCGCATGTTCATGTTACTCTTGTTATCGTGGACGTAGCTTTGCTGCGAAAGGTCCAGAGCTGTATGATGAGGCGGGTTGCGCAATGTTTGGTCGTGCAGGGAGGTCGCTTTGAGCATCTGTTGTTCTGTGGCCAACGTATTCTGTTTTGAAGTTATGTGGTCATTAATATGGACATTATTATTGTCGCTGGTTGCTAATGCGCGACATCTGAGCGCTCATATTATGTAGTATAACTGACAAATAGCTTTTGTGTTATTGTACTGTGCTATCATCTTAAGCATCGCGAAACTGATATGGCTTTTGTAGTTATTCTGTCCTATGACAGGTCATTTGTTTCAACTGCCTATTTCTTATTTGTCTAACCATGTATTTGTTATGTTCCATATTACAAGATGTTGTAAATTTAGGATAAGTGTGACCTAAGAAACGGTGTATATTACAGTATGAAATGTCAGAAATAAATTATAAAAATAAAAAAAGTGCCCCAAGCCAGAATAGAACCTTCGACCTCCTGGATGCTAACCCAAAAAACTATACCCACTGCACCAACTGCACAGCACGACTGATTTGTGTCTACAGAGGTAGTTACCGTACATGTGGATACAGTGTTGCCGGACTGGCACTCTTTAACGACCTTTTTCTGCCTGATGTACTCCCCGGACGAAATTTTGAGAGACACACTTTTTTTTATCGCTGGCGTGTGAGGAGTCGCCCTGCGAAGCCCGAGTGCGCGAATTTCGCACACCCCTTTCCTGAAAAATTTCCAAAAATTATTTTCCAACCTCCAAAGCAAATAATATTAGTACGCTTATCTGCAGATCAAGTAGCAAATTTATACGTTACTATAATTCTCATGATGCTAAATGTAATTAAATAATGTGCTATTTTACCTATATATATAAAACAACTTTGTAATTCATGTAACAATATCAAATCAAAAAATCAGGGTCTCTGTACTAGTGTAAAAGTCATTACAGTTGCGTAAATGAATATATGATCCTTTCCAAACATAGGACATCATCGTCAAATGTTACGATATATCATAGCATCTTTGATACTCATATGTTTGTAAGCTCTTTGTATGTATCAAAACACGTGGTGTGTGGTAGAAATCTTCTCAGTGACAAATATAAAGCGTTCAGTGAAAAAAATTTACGTGTGCTACAATAAGAATGCAGTGGGAATGTATTCACATCTGTTGGACGAATTTTATGAAAACAAACACTCCAAACGGACATTTCACGTAAGTCAAAAAAATGGTTCAAATGGCTCTGAGCACTATGGGACTCAACTGCTGTGGTCATTAGTCCCCTAGAACTTAGAACTACTTAAACCTAACTAACCTAAGGACATCACACACATCCATGCCCGAGGCAGGATTCGAACCTGCGACCGTAGCAGTCGCACGGTTCCTGACTGCGCGCCTAGAACCGCGAGACCACCGCGGCCGGCACGTAAGTCACATGCAACGAAAATCTGTAACGCAACCATCTGTGTGTGGCGTGTTTATAATTACGTATTATTTATATTTTAGGACAATTAATCTGTAAAAAACATACCACATGTCATAAAGAAAGCGTGGAAACCGTCTGAGGATGAATCACAACAATTCGAAACCGGTAACGGTACCCTTTGAATAAAGGAACTGAAAGTAAATTTGTGGCTGGTTGCTGTCCCAACACCATCAACATTTGTCTTCAAACAACAGCCACGGTCTCCATCATGTCATCATATGACAAAATTGCATTAAGCAGACCTTTATTTGGCTGTAGGCGCACGACGTTACCGCCTTAGTACTGCACCGCAACTGACATCTGACCTTGCGACATTCACTGGACATGTTGTATCGAGGCTATGCATGGCTCTGTTTAGAAGAACAGTTCGATGTAGACATAGGTTCAAGCTGCGTATGTCTGGTTTCATGCCCCACAGCTAATTCACTGCAAATAACAGCATGTAGCCGTGACCCTGCAGTTAAATAGTCTAGGCATAGGCTACAAACTGAAAGTTAAATTAATAATTTAATACCAAGGGTAATATTGTAATGTCTGTAACTGATGCAGATGACAGTGAATTACGTTTAATAACGTTTTTTCATGAAAGGACATCTCAAATAAATGGAGAGCGGCTCTACGATATTCAGTCGAAATGCAGACAGAAAATATCCTTATCACATGCAGTAAAGTTACGCTGAGACCACACGACAATGGTAGCAAAGATATGTCAAAACTAAGTCTACTTCGTAATCACAATACACGAAATATTCACCGGCTCAAAACACTTCAGAGCTCAACATTAATATTTACAAATTATCGCACATGTTACAAAGAATAGTAACATATACTCTATCTTTAGTTCTGTAATACAAGCAGAAAAAGTTAGATTCCTACTCTGGAACACAGTCCTTTCAGAAGTTAAAGTATGGTAGCGGCCGTTCATTGCCCAGAATCAAACACCTCCATGATCAGATACCACTCGTTACCACTGGCAGGTCTGCCTCCTTCCGAAATTCACGTAAAAGTACCAAGAATTGCTCCCTTGAGCTCTTTCTTGAAAAAGTCCCAGTCTTCACTTGACTCATAGTGTTCTGCTACTATCTGCTTTTCCATTGGCTGAAGGCCATCCCCACCAAAAATACATCTTTCTTCATTTCTACAGACATATGTAGATTCAATTTGACCACTTCCTAGACTAAACTAATATATTACCACAATATTTAAATAAATAAATGTTATAAACATTCGGTCACACGCAGGCCTTTCACAATACATAAAAACAATGGTTTGTCTGTAAATAACTAAAAGTTTAATATCTGAACTAAAAATATACAAGACAGATATTGTAGCTCTACAGGAAGTTGAGTGGCTTGGAGAAGGGATACACACGGAGGATAATTGTGTCATTTTTTATGGGGGAGATTAAAAACATCATGAATTTGGTACTGGTTTTGCTGTTAAGAACAGGATTGTTAATTGGGTTATGGAATTCCATCCCATTAACAAAAGAATGTCTTACATAACAATTAAACACCAGTGGTACGATATAACATTCATAAATGTCCATGCACCGACTGAAGATTCAACTGAGGATGAGAAATATGAGTACTATGAAGAGTTAGAGAGAGTACTCGAAAGTATTCCAACAAGAAATATGAGAATTACCTTAGGGACTTTAATGGAAAAATAGGTAAAGAGAATATGCTCATCCCCACAATAGGAAAACATAGCAAGCACTTGACCACAAACGAAAATGGATTAAAAATGATCAACTTTGCACTGTCAAAGAATATGAGAATTTGCTCGGAGATGTTCCCTCACAAAGATAAACACAAAGGTACATGGTGCTCTCCAGATGGCAAAACAGTAAATCAGATTGACCATGTTATGACAGATCAACGTTTCACTTCATTTATAAGAGATGTCAAAACGTACAGAGGAGCTGAAATTGGCTCAGATCATTTCCTAGTGGTAGGAAATATGAAAGTCAAGATGATTTGGAATCAACAATCAAAAGCCACACCAAAACCTAATTTAGACATCGAACGACTGAAGGAACTGGTTGTTGAAGAAGCCTATGTGACTGAAACAAGTAACCGATTTACAGCATTGCATGAAGCTGAAGAGGAAAATACTGCCGAGAAGGCTTTGAAGAGAATGAAGACTGTAGTAACAGATGCAGCAGAAAAAACACTGGGCAAGAAAAAGAAAACGAAGAAACAGAAAGGGTTCAACGAAAAGTGTCAGAGAGCAGTAGAAAGGAGGAAAGAAGCCAGGATGCTGTGGCTGCATAATAGGTAGAATGAGGACAGGAGGGAGACGTTCAATGCGGTTAGAAGAGAAACAGCAAGAGTTCTACGAACAGAGAAAAGGAAATATCTAACTGGCGTCCTAGAATCTATATAAGTGGAAAGCAAGAATGGAAACTCAAAGAAGTTGTTTCAATATACAAAGAAAAGTAAGAGAGATTATCAAAGTGAAAACCTAATCATAAAAGATAAAAGTCAAAATATGCTAACGCAGCTGGAAGGTATCCTAGAAAGATGGAAAGAGTATTTCTCAAAAATGTTCAATTACGCAATGTCTGAGAGTGACAGCATTAATAATGACGAATGTAGAATCACAGAACAGGAAGTGATCCACTCCATTCAAAAGCTCAAAAACAATAAGGTAGCAGGCGAGGACCAGATATCAGCAGAGATGTTAAAAGAGGGCGGAAACAAACTACACAACGAAATTTATAACCTTATCACAATGATCTGGAAAACTGAAACACTGCCTTAAGATTGGAAAACTGCGATAATTTGTCCCATACACAAGAAAGGAAACAGAATGGAATGTGGAAATTACTGAGGAATCAGTTTGCTGAACATAACATACAAAATCCTGTCAATGACCATTCTGGAAAAACTTAAACCTTACGCAGAAAACATTATTCAAGATTACCAGGCTGGATTTCGAACAAACCGTTCCACAACTGATAATTTGTTTACTATGCGACAAATCTTTGAGAAATACTGGGAATTTAACAAAAACATCCACTGTCTCTTCATTGACTTCCAGCGAGCCTACGACAGCATCCACAGAAGTAGCCTCTACAACACATTACGAGAGTTTAGTATACCCAGTAAAATCATTAGGATGATACAACTGTGCATGGATGGCTCCCAGGCAGCAGTGAAGTTCAGAGGATCCACATCCCCCACCTTTCCAATTAAAACAGGGTTACGACAGGGAGTCGCTCTTTCATGTGTCCTCTTCAACCTTGCATTAGAGAAAGTGGTTCGGGAGAGTAATTTACATCTATTCAATGGTCTCCGATTCGAACACAGTGAAGTAAAACTCCTGGCTTATGCAGATGATATAGTGTTGCTGAGTGAAACTGAAAAAGAACTGAAAGACATGTACAGATCTTTCAGGCACAGTGCCAGCAAAATCGGGCTTTTGATTAACCAAGAGAAAACCGAATATATGGAAATAGGTCGAGTCATAAACCCAAATCCTTACTTTGAAATTGACCAGAATTCTAAATTCAGAAAAGTTCTCCAGTTTAAATACCTTGGATCACGTTTCAACAGTAAAAATATCATAACAATGGATATAAATGAAAGAATAGCCTCAGGGTCAAGATGTCTGTACTCACTAAGCAACCCACTCAAAAGTAAATCTTTGTCACTCACCACATATACAACACTATTATCTGCCCCATAGCACTATACGGTTCAGAAAGCTGGACGCTTACAAAGAATGAAAGAGAAAAACTTAATGTTTTCGAAGGAAAAGTAATGAGAAAAATCTGGGGACCTGTGTTGGAGAATGGCATATGGAGAATTCGAAAGAACAATGAAATTTTATGTTAATGAAGCAACCCAATATCATCCAGAAATTAAAAAGTAGGAGACTGCAATGGGCTGGACAAGTGGCCAGAATGGAAAACAACAGAATCACCAAGAAAGCATTTGAAGGAACTCTCCAGGCAACAAGACCACTGGGCCGACCTCGTACAAGGTGGCAAGATGACATAGAGAAGGACGTCGCAGCATTAGAAATTTCCGCGTGTTGGAGAGAGGCTGCGAGAGATAGAAGGCGGTGGAAGCAGATCGTTGATGCAGCACGTGGTCTACTGGGCCTGTGATCGCTGAGAAGATAGAGATTCTTGAACAAGTGCATTGACGATAAATGGTAACAGGTTATCGTTAAATATGGTTTAAACAATTATTTAAGCCCGCTTGTCAGAAGCGTCTTTTGGCACTTTTTTACAAAGGTGTTGACAGCTAACTCATGTGATTGTCTACTTCTTGGCTTACCACGATTTTGTACTATCAGTCGTAATTACTGGAAAAATAGTATACTGTTCATTAAATAAATACACAAATATAACAAAATATGAGGTATTCATGCTATATTCATTTTCTGTGTAACCGTAGAGGATACAAGGCTCTGAGAAACATTCGCACAAGAAAAATATATAAAAGAACACAATAAATCAGGAAATAAAATAGATACAGACATATAGCTTTCAGAGATATCTATGCTATCATCTAAGATATCATATGTTGAAGTCACATGAAGTATTTAAAAGTTGTTGATTCAGAGGTTCATAGTGAAAATATTTATTCACTATGAAATATTAACTGCTGTAGTTTTAAAGATACTGGAAATATTGTTGTGCCACTGGATATACCTCATTTTTCTGAGATTTCAGATGTATTCAGATTTGTTTTAATACTTGACTGTGAATTATTATACAACTGTAAGAGGTCACCTTTCAACTTGTCTGACACTCCACCTAGCATTATCTGCACTCTTAAGTAACCGACCGTCGTCAAAATTCCCCATACTTGGATTGACCCACATCTCGCCCTTTGCTTACGCCCTTGCAGCTGTCTCACCTGCAGGAGCTAATGCGTTCTCTGCCCTGGACCGTACAGCTTCTCAAACAAATTCACCTTACGTCGTAACAATCCTAGGTGACCAATTAGCACGCCTACAAACACCATCATCAGCCTTTAACTGACTATCATCGCTAGGAAGTTACAATTTTATAAACACCATTCGAAAGCGTGTTAGTCGTCTAAATTTAGGCACAAACACGTAGTAAATATGATCTTTGACAATTAGGTGGCAATGTAGTTTAAAAGATAATAAGCTGAACAATAAATAATTATAAAGGGAGCGAACAGGAAAAGATAAACACTAAACTCAAAAACTATGCTTAGGTAACAGTTGACATTAATAAACAAACCAGGCAAAATAATATTAGTATTTGACAAGACTGCTTCAAGACGTATTAAAAATGAAAAGTGATACAAATAGCAATTTACTCATTTCTTTTATTTTATTGCGATTGTCTAGGAAAACCATATATTCGGTTGTTACAATTGTTCATTGTTTCTTTTAATTGGTTTCTGTATCACTTCCCATGTTTAATACCTCTTGAAGCAAACTTGTCTATTACTAGCTTTATTTTATTTTATTCGGTTTGTTTGTTAATTTCAATTGTTATCTGTGCACAGTTTTCAAGTTTAGTTTTTATGTTCTTCTTGTTTCTTCCCTTTACATTTATTTAATATTAACCTTTTTATTTTTTTAATTGCATTACCACCACACTGTCAAAGATGACATTTACTGTGTGTTTTTGCCTCAATCTAGAAGGAACATATCTCCCAATGTTGTTTATAAACGTTGTAACTTCTTTGGTGACGCCAGTCAGTTAAAGTCTCATGACGGCCTTGTAAGCTGAAAACTGGCTTACCCAATAAATTAATCCTGTAGAACATAAGGAATATAGAGATATACATTTATTACATTCAGAGATGTCACTGATGATGTTCACGTATCAGTTGAATCAAACCGTCAATTTTTTCCAATTTTTTGAGTATGTGAAATTTTGGAATAAACTGCTGGATTTCGACCAGGAACAAGATCAAATGCAGGTTGCGCAGGACTCGCTAGATGATGTCAACAATGATTCAAACTTCCTGACACGTGTCATGAAACATGGTTTCACAAATATGTCGTTGGAACTACAAAACTCAATCACCCCGGTATATAATGCCCGAAAACATGGTTTCACAGATATTTCGTTGGAAATATCAATAAGACTAAATCGTTCCCGTATGTAACGCCCCAAGACGGTGCCAGTCTTGCAGTTTTTTCAATACCTGAAATATGAAGTAACATAGGTTTATTGTATCCTATGCATTTTGAATGAAGTACACTTTAATTTAAAAAAATCGGTGCTTATAGAGTTAATAAACAACTACTGTAATCACTGGTACACGATAGGGCAAAGAGATATGTGCAGGTGCTGTTACGTCTTCCTAACAATTACTCTGAAACTTGGTATGCGGTCGTGCGTGCTGGTCGTAGAAACGAATTCAGAAGCTGTACCCGACGTTAGCAGATCTGATCCGCAAGATTGCGCCCACGAGTACTTCGTGAGGCACAAGCTAACAGCTTGTGTCTTAAATACAAGCCAGGCACTCATTGGCTGTAGTGAGAGGAGCGGGAAACTGTAACAACAGTTTATGCTACTCCACATTACTGAGTTGTCGCAAACTTCGGAAATGGAGCAGTTCCAAAGCATAGTTACCACCAACCAACTTTTCCACTGCATTATGACCTTCGTGAACGCCAGCATTACGAGATTGTAAGAGTAACGTCTAGAGTGATCAGTAATTTAAACGGCAAATCGCAATGACTCGATCGAAAACAGTAATCTTTATATAACATAGTATTTATCATTAGTGAAGATTGTGTGTCGTAGACTGTACAGCTGATCTACGTCATTGCTGCCTGTAATAGGTTGCTGACCGATATGTTCATTGCCATTACCGAGTACACATTTATATCAAACGTTGTTCCTTTGCAATTTCTAAGCGTAAACCTAAATTAACTGACAGCAAGTTTGCTTAGAAATAGTCCATCAGCATAGTATGCTTTTATAAGGGAGAAAGTTGGTTCATAGCGAACTACGCACGTCAAAAAAAAGTTTTGCATCACGCCGGTTCCCAGAACTCCTGAAGATAGACGTTGACTGTGGATACTGTATCACAGACACAGTCCCTTTGACTGTTCAGAGATGTCACTAAACCCGCCCAGAGAAGTAAACAACCACTCATCAGCAGCGCCTATTAGACGGAGGGGGTCCGAGAGCTGATCAGTTCCAGCCATTCCGCCAGGAAGGAGTTACACGGCTCGTGTTAGTTCAACCATGGTTAGACGGTCAATACTGCAGTTCGATGGCGTCCGCATTGTTACTTTGTGCCAGGAAGGGCTCTCAACAAGGGAAGTGTCCAGGCGTTTCGGAGTGCGCCAAAGCGATGTTGTTCGGACATGGACGAGATGCAGAGAGACAGGAACTTTCGGTGACATGCCTCGCTCAGGCCGCCCAAGCGCTCTTCGTGTTACGGCTCAAACTGTGCGCAGTAGGCTGGTTCAAATGGTTCAAATGGCTCTGAGCACTATGGGACTCAACTACTGAGGTCATTAGTCCCCTAGAACTTAGAACTAGTTAAACCTAACTAACCTAAGGACATCACAAACATCCATGCCCGAGGCAGGATTCGAACCTGCGACCGTAGCGGTCTTGCGGTTCCAGACTGCAGCGCCTTTAACCACACGGCCACTTCGGCCGGCCGCGCAGTAGGCTGCATGATGCTCCATGGCGAGGTCCATCTTTGCAACCATGACACCATGCAGCGGGGTACAGATGGGCCCAACAACATGCCGCATGGACCGCTCAGGACTGGCATCACGTTCTCTTCACCGATGAGTGTCGCATATGCCTTCAACCAGACAATCTTCTGGCTGAACGCCATAGACACACTGTCCAGCGAGTGCAGCGAGGTGGAGGTTCTTTGCTGTTTTGGGGTGGCATTATGTGGGGCCGACGTACGCCGCTAGTGGTCATGGAAGGTGTCGTAACGGCTGTAAGATATGTGAATGCCATCCTCCGACCGATAGTGCAAATAAATCGGCAGCATACTGGCGAGGCATTCGTCTTTATGGACGACAATTCGCGCCCCCATCGTGCACATCTTGTTAATGACTTCCTTCAAGATAACGACATCTCTCGACTCGACTGGCCAGCATGTTCTCCAGACATGAAACCTATCTAACATGCCTGTATAGATCTTAAAAGGCTGTTTATGGACGACGAGACCCGCCAACCACTCTGAGGGATCTACGCCGAATCACCGTAGAGGAGTGGGATGATCTGGACCAACAGTGCCTTGATGAACTTGTGGATAATACGCCACGACAAAAACAGGCATGCTCAAAATGGCTCTAAGCAGTATGGGACTTAACATCTGAGGTCACCAGTCCCCTAGAACTTAGAACTACTTAAACCTAACTAACCTAAGGACATAACACACATCCATGTCCGAGGCAGGATTCGAACCTGCGACCGTAGCGGCAGCGCGGTTCCAGACTGAAGCGCCTAGAACCGCTCGGTCACAGCGGCCGGCCTACAGGCATGCATCAATGCAAAAGGACGTGCTACTGGGTATTAGAAGTACTGGTGTGCACAGCAATCCAGACGACCACCTCTGAAGGTCTCGCTTTATGATGGTACACCATGCAATGTGTGGTTTTCATGAGCAATAAAAAGGGCGGAAATGATGTTCATGTTGATCTCTATTCCAATTTTCTGTGCAGGTTCCGCAACTCTCGGAACCGAGGTGATGCAAAACTTTTTTTGGTGTGTGTTTTAAGTGAATATTAACGTGGAACATCAATACTGTGTATTCAAGATTTTAACATGTCGATTTTCCACTAACAACCGACGTAATATTCCGTAAATAGTACTCTTTTATTGGAAAGTGATTATTTTACTAGGAGTGTTGAATAAATAATGCAACACAGGTCGGTTTTCTTCAGGATTGCAATACACCATATTATTCCCCACTCTTTTGGCTACAAAATCCTATTTTTCAACTAATCTCCGTTCAATGCGACGGCCTTACGCCACCATATTTGGAGAGCCTGTATACTCGCATGGAACCACTCCGCTGGTCGACGTCAGAGCCAACGTCTTGCTCCATCAATAACCTCCCCATCACCCTCACGGGGTCGGATAGAAATCGGATGTTGCGAGTCCAGGCTGTAGGGTGGATGAGGAAGAACAGTCCAATGGAGTTTTGTGAGCTGTTCTCGGGTGCGCAGACCTGTATGAGGGCTTGCGTTGTCATGGAGGAGGAGGAGCTAGTTTGCATCTTTGTGGCGACGAACTCGCTGAAGTTGTTTCTTCAGTTTCACGAAGGTACCACAGTACACTTTAGAGTCGATCGTTCAAACATGAGGGAGGACATCAAACACAATAACCCCTTCAGAGACACAGACGCTACTATATGAATTGCCGACTTGTCTCCGATTCGAAGTGACGAATCCATGTTTCATCGCCTGTGACGATGCTCAACAAAATAACTGTCACGATCAGCCTCGTAAAGCGCAAACAATTCCGCACAGATGATCCTTCGTTGCTGTGTATGGTCTTGCGTCAGGCGGCGAAGGACCCAGCGGGCACATACTTTTGAGAATTTCAGCTGGTGGACGAACGTGTTAGCACTACTAACAGAGACGTCCAGCTGAGCAGCGAAGTGTTCCAATATTGCAAGAGTCACAACTGCGACCGGCCGGCAAGTGCGAGAGCGGACAAGTTTGCGAGAACTTGTCCTTGTTGCGATGATGACGGACACCCCGTCTAGCGGCTCGTCGTGCTTTTGTTCACTGCCAGGTCTCTGTAGACACTTTCCAAACAACTCTCTGCTTGGAACGCACCCTCCTTTACAGGCGCTATTTTGAAGGCTACGCATAGCACTGCCACGTGCCGCAACTTCATGAAGCTGTAGTGACTGAAGCGGGGATATTCGGCGATGTCTCACAATAAAGTCCGCATTTTTTTTCAACAGAAACCGGCCGAGAAAAAATGTGTTTCAATATTTGTTGAACGCCCCACTTATTTAAATAGAAGGTTGGTACCAAACAGGAGAGACGCTATAGACGAAAGGCAGGCCTCTATGGAGAATGGTGAAACGGGGTCGGCAGAGGTCAGAAGCCCAGTAAGTCACAACCCTGGGCACTGTAGCAGTGGAGCGCTGAGTGGATGCCTGGTAGTCGTGTGACGTGTCGTCATGAAAACATTCTTTTATTGTACATCAGCTACAACATTTGTACTGGAGAGACCCATGTCCCCTGAACGTTAAAAGTAGACGGCCTGCAAAGGTTCTACAGCATCGTAAGGCCGTGAAATGGTGGCAACAGCATGGCAAGGACGCTGACCACAGCAGCGGCAGGAGGCGCACAGTGCAGACTAGAGGCTGTGCAGCTGTACAGGAGGGGGCATGCTGAGGCGCACAGAAGAACGCCCTGGATCCAGTGTAGATGAGGTGGTTCACAGCAGCATGTGAGTCTTCACACACGAGCATAGGCGGGCAGCAAGCCGTTTGCCCACAAAAGGAAAGGCGGCTGAGGGGCTATACAACCCAGGGCTCGAACTGTAGGCCACAAGATGGCCCGCCGCTTGTCGCACCGCCAGCAACAGGGCCGCAGCCAGCAGCGGCAGAGTCCGCAGGTGGAGATTAAGGATGGCTGTTATTGCTTAAACAACCGGTATTCGATTCTTTTCCACGTCAGTTTATCTTGATTATTAAACCCGCTCAAAACAACCGTGTTCTGAAATAACCGATTTTCGGTTTTATATTCATATTATTTCCTGTTATAATTGTAGAAAAAGAAAGAATATTGAAATATTTTGACTCTCTCAGGTTCAAGATACACAGTAACAAAATATTGCCGGCCGCTGTGGTCGAGCGGTTCTAGGCGCTTTAGTTCGGAACCGCGCTGCTGCTACGGTCGCAGGTTCGAATCCTGCCTCAGGCATGGATGTGTGTGATGTCCTTAGGTTAGTTAGGTTTAAGTAGTTCTAAGTGTAGGGGACTGATGACAGATGTTAAGTCCCATAATTCTTAGAGCCATTTGAACCATTTTTGAACAAAATATTAAGTTAAATAGCCAAATAAAAGAAAACTTAGCCCGTCTGCTGTTTGCTACTTTTCTCGAAAGTGATAAGTGCTTGATCACTACAAAAAAAAGCAGCATATCAGCATATTCTCTCTCTCTCTCTCTCTCTCTCTTTTGAGTCATAAATCTTCTGACTGGTCTAATGCGGTCCGCCACGAAATCCTTTCCTGTGCCAACCTCTTCATTTCAGAGTAGCACTTCCAACCTACGTCCTCAATTATTTGCCGAACACATTCGAATATCTGTCTTCCACTACAGTTTTGGCCCTCTACAGCTCCCTCTACTACAATGGTGGTAATCCCCGAAGTCTTAACATTCTATCACCCTGTCCCTTCTCTTTGTCACTGTTTTCCACATATTCCTTTCCTCTCCTCATTCCTTACCTTGGCGGTCCACCTAATTTCCGACTTTCGTCCGTAGGACCACATCTCAAATGCTTAGATTCTCTTCCGGTTCTGGTTTTCCCATAGTCCAAGTTTCACTATCGTACAATACTTCTCTCTAGACTTACATTCTCAAAAATTTCTTCCTCAAAGGCCCATGTTCGATACTGGTATACTCATCTTGGCCAGGAATGCCCTTTTTGCCAGTGCTAGTCTGCTTTTGATGTCCTCCTTGCTCCGTCCGTCGTTGATTATTTTGCTACCTAGGTAGTAGAATTCCTTAATTTCATCTACTTCGTGACCATCAATCCTGATGTTAAGTTTCTGACTGTTCTCATTTCTGCTACTTCTCAATACTTTCGTCTTTCTTCAATTTACTCTCAATCAATATTCCGTACACATTAGACTGTTAATTCCACTCAGCAGATCATGTAATACTTCTTCACCGTTCAGGATAGCAATGTCATCCGAATCGTATCACCGATATCCTTTCACTTTGAATTTTAATTCCACTACTGAACCTTTCTTTTAATTCCGTCATTGCTTCTTCGACGTACAGATGGAACCTTTCTTACACCCTTTCTAATCCAAGCACTTCTCTCCTGGTCGACCACTTTTGTTATTTCCTGTTATCTCTTGTACATATTGTATATTATCCGTCTCTCCCTGTAGTTTATCCCAATTTTTCTCAGAACTTCGAACACTTCATCATTTTACATTGCCGAACGCTTCTTCCAGGACGACAAATCCTATGAACGTGTCTTGATTTTTCTTTAGTTTTGCTTCCATTATCGATCGCAACATTGGAACTGCCTCTCTGGTGCCTATAACTTTCCTGAAACCAAACTGATCTTCATATAACATACCTCAATTTTCTTTTTCATTCTTCTGTATATTATTCTTGTCAGCAACTTGGACGCATGAGCTGTTAAGTTGAGTGTGTGATAATTCTAGCACTTGACAGCCCTCGCATCTTCGGAACTTTGTGGATGATATTTTTCCGAAAGTCAAACTCATACATTCTACACACCAACGTAAATAGTCGTTTTGTTGCTACTTCCCCCCCTCCCCCCCCCCCCAAATCCCTCAATGATTTTTAGAAATTCTGATGGGATATTATCTATCCCTTCTGCCTTATTTGATCTGAAGTCCTCCAAAGCTCTCTTAAATTCTGATTCTGATTCTGATTCTAATACTGAATCCCCTATCTCTTCTAAATCTACTCCTGTTTCTTCTCCCATCACATCAGATAAATTTTCTCCCTCATAGAGGCCATCAATGTACTCTTTCCACGTATCCACTCTCTCCTCTGCATTTAACAGTGGAATTCCCGTTGAACTCTTAATGTTACCACCCTTTCTTCTAGTTTCACTAAAGGCTGTTACGACTTTCCTAAATACTTTGTCAATCCTTCCAACAATCATTTCTTTTCGATTTCTTCGGATTTTTCATGCAGCCAATTCGTCTTAGCTTCCCTGCACTTACTGTTTATTTCATTCCTGAACTTCCCTAAACATATTTGTACTTCTTTCTTTCATCGATCAGGTGAAGTATTCCCTCTGTTACCCATTTTTTCTTCGCAGTTGCCTTTCTTTGAACCGACGGTTTCCTTCCCAACTTCTGTGGCTGCCCTTTTAGAGATGTCCATTCGTTTTCAACTGTACTTCCTACTGAGCTATTCTTTATTACCATCCTGCTTCTTCTTCTTTTGCTTGTATCTTAGTCCCGCAGTGTTCGCATGGTCGGCATTGTTACAATCGGATTTGGCAAGGTTAATTGAGAGGGGTGGCCAGATGCTCTTCCTGCAGCCACCCCATTCCCCTCGGAACAGAACTGGTGTACCCCAGCTATCTGCATCTAGTGTAAACCATGAAATAGTGTGAACGTATTTGAAATGTCTGCTAGTCGTGTAACTGAGGCGGGATTTGGGGACCAGCCCGGTATTCACCTAGTGGGATGTGGAAAACCGCCTAGAAACCACATCCAGGCTGGCCAGCACACCGGCCCACGTCGTTAATCCGCCGGTCGGATTCTATCTGGGGCCGGCGCGCCTACCCGAGTCCAGGAAGCAGAGCATTAGCGCTCTCGGCTAACCTGGCGCGTTCTTTATTACCACCCGTGGTCTAGGAAATGCCAGCACGGTAGCTCAGCGTGTTCGGTAAGAGGGTAAACTGCCCTCTGTAATTAAGAATCTGAGCTAATGGATCAACGATGATACTGAACAAAAGTAACGAACAAAATGAGATAAAAAAAGGGGGATAGTGTCTTTGATTAGTAATCAAAACGTCCTCGGTTCCGGGTTCTAAACCCCCCACCGCTTAAATTTTGATTATTAATCCTCCTTCTGCCAACCGGACAATGGCTTTGTCAAAGAGGGTGGAGGAGTGGACAGATGTTCAGGACACTCTCTTGCCCTTGGGGTGCGAGACTACCCCTAAAGATGGAAGAATCAGCAATGATCAATCGCATGGGGATGCAAAAGGCAGTGGAAACCACTGCATTAAAGACAGATTACGTGTATCCATAGGACATGTGACCTGTATTTGAAAAAGTGTCATGATGTTCTCTCCACTGGCAAAAGATTCTGGAATAGTCCCTCATTTGTATCTCTGGGAGAGGACTGCCAAGGGGGAGATGACCATGAGAAAAAGTTTGAATAACAAACGAAATGATAGTGTTCTACTAGTCGGGACATCAAATGTCAAAGCTTGAACATGGTAGGGAAGCTAGAAAATCTCGAAAGGGAAAGGCAAAGGATCACTCTAGGTGTAGTGGGGGTCAGTGAAGTGAAATGGAGAGGAGACAAGGATTTCCGATGAGTACAGGATAATATCAACAGCAGCAGAAAGTGGTATAACTGGAGTATAATTCGTTATTAATAGGAAGGCGGGCCAGAGAGTGTGTTACTATGAACAGTTCAGCGATAGGGTTGTTCTTATCAGAAGCGACAGCAAACCAACACCGACAACGATAGTTCAGGGATACATGCCGACGTCGCAAGCTTAAGATGAAGAGACAGAAACAGTATAGACGCTATTGAAAGGGTAATACGGCACGTGAAGGGAAACGAAAATCTAATAGTCATGGCAGACTGGAATGCAGTTGCAGGGGGAGGAATAGAAGAAAAGGTTACAGGAGAATATGGTCTTGGGACAAGGAATGAGAAAGGAGAAATATTAATTTAGTTATGCCATAAATTTCAGCTAGTAATCGCGAGCACTCTGTTCAAGTGTCACAAAACTAGGAGATACGTTTGGAAAAGGCCAGGTGATATGGGAAGATTTCATTTAAATTACATCTTGGTCAGACAGAGATTCCGAAATCAGATACTGCATTGTAAAACGTACCCAGAAGCTGACATAGACTCAGATCATAATTTAATAGTGATGAAGAGTAGACTGAAATTTTAGAAATTAGTGAGGAAGAATCAATACGCAAAGAAGTGGGATACGGATATACTAAGAAATGACGAGATAGGCTTGAAGTATTCTCTTACTGATGCTTTTTTTTTTTTTTTTGTAACTCTGTAACTCTGTTCAAAAGTCAAATTGCAATTGGAGATCATACCACTACTTGGTCATTACGAATAGTCAGTCCTAAAAGGTGAAAACTGAGGTTAAAGAACACTGTTTTTAGTTCTAACTTGTTCGTTTCTAAGTTATCCAAGCAGATGAAGGCATATCACGGACATATAGGCAAGAAATCAGCTACTTTCTATTTTTATTGTGCATTATGAATGAATTGTGAAGTTAATAGTTTATAACTGTTACTATAATTTCCTTCCTGTATTATTATTTGACAGAGGAGGCAGACAAATCTTTGATCTTTTAAAGCAAATGAACCATTGCACTTCATCGTTACATTACTTATTTGTTGCTCGCTTCTGTCGGCACTGTTATTAACACAGCACTGGTCGCTTTTCCTATTTTCTGTAATAACGGGATATTTCAAACCAATGCAGAAAAACTTTTATTTATAGATGAAATATTTTAGCACTGCTGCAATGGCAAATTGGTATTTCGTTTTCTCACTCGGTTATTAGTAAAAAATAGAAAATATTTAACAAAAATAACTTTTTTCTTCTAAATTCTTGTGTTGATCGCTTGGTGCACAGTTTTTCAGCGTTGTTTCAACAGTTGACATTTCATAATGACTTGCGATGACAAAGTTCATGGCTTTTGCACAACTATAATGTACTGGCCCGCACTTCACTGCTTGTTCCTAAATTTTTAGGTGAAATACAATACTGTAATGATGCCCAGATCTCCATATTTTTAATATTTCTCACGACAATAAATGGCAAACTTGGTTCGGTTTTTAATTTAAGAAGACAGTGTCAAGAAAATACGGGACCTATTCGCGTGTCAACAAAAATTCTAGAGACGCGGGACACACAAGTAAGAAAAGGGGACAGGCCCGTTTTTTTACGGGATGAATGGCAGGCTTATTCAAATGGCGCTTCACGACCACTGCTGCACCAACAACTTGCTAGGATGACAGAGAAGTATTTACGTGCAATTCCTAAGTCATAACGACGTTAGATATGGAAAGTAGTGAATACTTCGAAATAGCCATGAGTCTCGACATGGAGCTTAGCGCCATACAGCGCCCATATAGAAGTTGTAACTTCCAACTGTGTGTTTCTGTTTCTTCTGTGTTTCTTCACCTCCCAATCTATTAAAAATCAACGTATTACCAAAACTATGTACCCACAAAGTGTTATCCATCTTAAACTCGTATGCTAACCTTTGACCAAACAGAACCTAACTTGAATGGAATGGGGAGAGTAATTATTCCTATGAAATGATATTCCAAGACAACTATTTTAGAATGAAGTATGTATTCAAAAAGATCTACACAGATAATGTTGGTCTGAACAATACTATGCTTAACTAACTGAATAATCATTTAAAAGCGTACACTGTTAACACAGAATTTCTATAGAAATCTAACAGCTTAAACAGTTGATACCTTAATGCATGACTCGGGGAAGTGGAGTGATCTTTCTCTCAGCTCTGAGCACGTTAATTAGCTGACAATCGATCCGACTAACTGCGCAGTGCTGCCGTCTTACATCGAACTTCTTCTCTTCAAAAAATAAAGAATGTATGAGACTGCGCAGAGGCAAAGACTGTGCCACAGCAGGACGAAAGTTTGTGTAACAGTAACTTAACTTGCTCTCTTTCTGAATTGCGTCATCCTTCCACAGAAGCAGATATATGTACGTGTTAGCCAGCTATTTACCAGCACCTTTCGGCTCCGGCCGAGAGATGTCTCTACTTTATAGACAACTGAATGTTAACTATGACATTGTAAAATTAGATGCAGCATTTGTAAGATACCCATCAATATTTTCATATGACAATAGCTAACAGCTGTATGGAACTCAGCCTGTTTTCCATGCTTTCTGAGATACGAAAAATCGCTAAAAACGCAACATTACTACCTCTACATCTGCTATTCACAATAAAGTGCCTGGCAGAGGGTTCAATGAACCTTACATGACTCTCTAACTACTTGTAATGTACGTGTTAGCTACGCTTTGGTAAAGAAGTCTCACGGTATTTCTAGCTTTGTAGCAACAAGGAAAAACACTTTTATATGAAATATTTTTTTTCGTAATGTTTTTATTTTCATTGGCGCCAGCTGAATTTGTGCTATTAGTTGAGTGAATGAAGGAAAGTGTGTGGTATAATATTGGCATTTGTGATGAACTGACTATACGACAGCACTGGTTACGAAAACTGACAACGGCGGGGAGAGCGGTTTGCTGACCACATGCTCCTCCGTATCCACATCCGGTGACGCCTAAGGGCTGAGGATGACACGGCGACCGATCGGTACCTTGGGCCTTCAAGGTCTGCTCGGACGGTTCTTGTTTGTTTGAGTATATGGTAGAGTGAAAACATGACAGTCGCGAGAGGGAGTCATACATAAGTGAAAATTTGACAATTGTAATGTACCAGTTTACGGTATCGGAGAGACGAGAAACATACTCCGATAGTTCAGTTATTGCAACTAGAAGGCTATAATGGATACCAACCAAATGGGAGAGAGTGCCTCCCCATGCATTTTGTGCGGCAAGAGGGATTGCGTTCTCGAGGCTAGAAGATTCGGGGCTCGGACGTTATTACAAACTACAAAGACGAATGAGCAAATTTCGGATGTTCTGCGTGAACAGTGACCTGTTTTGGATAACTTATATCCGCGTGGTGTACTGTACGAGTCGTAACCTACAACTAACACACTGAAGAGCCACAGAAACTGGTACACCTGCCTAATATCGTGCAGGGCCCCTGAGAGCACGCAGAAGTTCCGCAACACGACATGCCGTGGACTCGACTAATGTCTGAAGTAATGCTCGAGGGAATTGACACCACGAAACCTGCAGGACTGTCCATAAATCCGTAAGAGTACGAGCTGGTGGAGATCTATTCTGAATAGAACGTTGCAAGACATACCAGATATGTTCAATAACGTTCGTGTCTGGGGAGTTGGGTGGCCAGCGGAAGCGTTTAAACTCAGAAGAGTGTTCTTCGAACCACTCTGTATCAATTCTGGACGTGTGGGTTGTCGCATTGTCCTGCTGGAATTGCCCAAGTCAGTCGGAATGCACAATGGGCGTGAATGAATGCAGGTGATCAGACAGGATGCTTACATGCGTGTCACCTATCAGAGTCGTATCTAGACGTATCAGGGGTCCCATAACACTCCAACTACACACTCCCCACACCGTTACAGAGCCTCCACCAGCTTGAAAAGTCCCTTGTTCACATGCAGGGTCCACGGATTCATGAGGTTGTCTCCATACCCGTACACGTCCATCGGCTTAATACAATCTGAAACGAGACTCGTCCGACCAGGCAACATGTTTCCAGTCATCAACAGTCCAATGTCGATGTTGACGGACCCAGGCGAGGCGTAAAGCTTTGTGTCGTGCAGTCATCAAGGGTACACGAGTGGGCCTTCGCCTCTGAAAGCCCATACCGATGATGATTCGTCGAATGGTTTCTGTCACGTTGAACGATTCTCATCAGTCGTCATTGGTCTCGTTCTTGCAGGATCTTTATCCGGCCGCAGCGATGTGGGAGATCTGATGTTTCACCGGATTCTTGATATTCACGGAACACCAGTGAAATGGTCGCACATGAAAATCCCCACTTCACAGATACCTCGGGGATGCTGTGTCCCACCGCTCATGCGCCGACTATAACACCCCGTTCAGACTCACTTAAATCTTTTCTTTGGCGCTTCAGTGCAGTTCGAAATGAACAATTCGTACAGTGTTGAGCAAACATTCAATCGCAGACAATCTGTGTTTGTTTGTCCCATAACAGGTTAACAAGAGTGCCATACGCCGACTGTTGATACTGATTGTGCTTACGTGTGAATGTTGCATTCCAAACTGCAACATTAGTACAGACATGGTAGATGAAAGTGTATAAGGTAGTGACAATATATCGGAATTTGCATTCAGTGACTTTCTCTCATTGATAGTTAGCCTAACCAGACACTCGAAAACATTTTGCACCAATTAGATACGTTCAGTGTGGCTACTCTCAAAACAGCTTCTCTAGCCGACCATCATCGATCCAACTTCATGGTATAACTGTGTGCTGTAGAAGAAGCCGCCGAAAGACGAGTGGAATATTTCTGTGTAGGCAAGCTGCGCCGCCGCAGACAATACTGAACACTTACGAGTGTTCGTGTTGAATGGTAAGAATATAAAATGTAGACTAATAACTTGAGAAGTAATCGAAATATTTTTGACGGTATTTTTCTGCAAATATGATAACAAAAATTTTTAAATACGTAATACACCTCGATGTGCGCACCATTTGTTGCGCGACAGACATATAATCTGTATTCCACTTCTCTCGAAGTGTTTTGTAGCATTGCAGGCGTAATACTATTGCGACAGCTGCACCAAAGCGATGCCACCGATCTGGCAGATCAGGAACTGATGTATGGTACGCCTGATTCTTGATAAACCCCACATAAAACAAAATCAAGTGACGTAATATCTGCTCTTCTGGGGAGTCTCCAGTCCAGCGATCTGGGAGTTTGTGATCCAGGAAATCCTTCACAATGTTCTCAAAATGGCATGGCTCGCCATCCTGTTGGAAGATCATGCCGTGAGCAATTTTTGGAACAGAATACAGCTCCAACATGTCTACGTACGTTGTTGCCTATGGCCTATAACCTGTCCTTCAACAATCCACATCACCCATTCACTTTCGGAGTCACGTTCGCATTCTAACACTACGTGGGGGTCAGTTACCCATACGTGGCATTGTGCGTGCGTACTGTGCCGGAAGTGTGGACTGTAGCCTCAACCGAGAAACAGACGAAATCAAGGAATGCCTCGTTTTCATTCATTTTTGCCAGAATAGTCTCCCCGAATGCCTTCCGTTATGACCTATCCTCAGGCTTGATTTCATGGCCGACTCATCCATACTTTGTAAGACACTGTGGAATGCATGGCACTCAATGGCAAGAAGCAGCACCATTCAAAGCAGAATTACATACTCATTCCGTGGCAAGAAACAATAAAGTTGGATACCAATAATTTCGAAACCTGCTAACAGGGAGCTCCCCGTTAAATGCGAGAAAATACTGAAAATCATGCAAACAAAAATAACGTACGACCAATAGGCGTATGCTTTAAATAGAGCAGTTCACACTCCGATTTGCAAGCAATAAGAGATACCCATAAATCTGCAGAACACCATGTAACGAAAGCAGCATCTGTTTTATGTGAAACAAAAACAAATTTTGAACCGTTTACCCCACCCAATATTACGGATGCGAGATGAACGCAATCAGATTAGAAGTAACATATTTACAACGCAATCCAAAGAGTGCAACACACACGAGAAGCCTTAATCAGAAGTAAACTGCGATAAAACCAACTTCTCTTAACTATGAAACAAAAACAAACATGGAAGACTAAAAATTAGCCAATAAGAAAGCGATATGATGCATTGATAAAGTTGCAACGCTTCAAGTTACGTGTCAGCGAACCAAGGGTGTGTTACCAGAATCCGTATATGATTTTCGCCCCCGTGGTCCACTTAGCTACTGAGGCTCATTTACGTGAACATAGCAGAACGCGCATGCGCACACGGTACCAACCGCCACAAGAAAACACAGAAGAGATTTTGAGTTACCATACTTGTACATCTACATCTTTATTCGGCAGACCACAGTGAGATGCATGGCAGAGGGTGCGTCCCACTGCAACAGTTATTAGGATTTCTTCCCGTTTCACTTATGGAGCGTGGGAAGAACGATTGTGGTAAGCTCCTACGGGATCGAACAGCTGAGGTCATCAGTCCCTGGGCTTACACACTACTTAATCTAACTTAAACTAACTTACGCTAACACACACCCATGCCCGAGGGAGGACTCGAACCTCCGACTGGGGGAGCCGCAAGAACCGTGGCTAGGCGACTAAGACCGCGCGGCGAAGAATGATTGTTTCAATGCTTCTGTGCTTGTAGTAATTGTTATTATCTCACGATCCCTACGTCAGCGATACGTAGAGGATTGTAGTATATCCCCAGAGTCATTTAAGCTGATTTTTGAAACTTTGTTAACAGACTTCTCGGAATAGTTTACGTCTATCTTCAACGGTCTTCCAGTTCAGTTCCTTCAATATCTCTGCACATTCTCCCACGGAACAACAAACCTGTCACCATTCGTGTTGCCCTTCTATGTTAAGGTATTCTCTGTATACGGTAATCTCTGTCAGTCCTATTTCGTAAGGGCCCCACACACTTGAGCAATATCCTAGAACCGGTCGGACGAGTGATCCGTAAACAGTCCCCTTTGTAGACTGATTGCACGTCCCCAGTATTCTAGAAACAAATCGCTAACAAATATCTCAATTACGTCTCAAGTTATTACATTTTACATTATTACATGTTTAATCCGGACACCCTGTAGAGTACAAAATGCAATCATCTCTTCTGTAGCCCAATTCGGCCAAGGGATCGTATCCCCCCAAATACAAATAAGATCTTTACAGTTTTCTTGCCGCATAAGTACTGTATCCACCGCTACGGTCGCAGGTTCGAATCCTGCCTCGGGCGTGGATGTGTGTGATGTCCTTAGGTTAGTTACGTTGAAGTACTTCTAAGTTCTAGGGGACTGATGACCTCAGAAGTTAAGTCCCATAGTGCTCAGAGCCATTTGAACCATACACAGCCGCTCCCATCAGACACCGCGCCGAGTCTCAACTTTGCGCGCATAATATGCAGCGTCGTATCTTGTCTCAGTGCATCTTTTTATGTAGGTATCAGCGGCGGGCCTTCAAATCTTGTAAAGGTCACTCGGCAACAGTTTAACGGCGGCCTGTCTGACTCCGTAACTGGCATCTCGCGTCCGCCCTACAGGACGCATACCGCTGTATTGTTGTTCCTAAGGCTGGCTGCCAAACTGACCTTCGTCATCCAAAGTGACCTGGCCGATCTGGCCGGACAGTTCCCATTTTTGGCAGTTCTTGTCCCCAACGGATTCTGCCGGAACCCCTAAAAGTTCTGGTTTTTAGAAGTCAAATCAAATTAATACATAACTTTCTTATAAATATAGCATTGTAAAGGTATCTGTACTCTATTTCAGTGTCGTATCCCTATCTCACCATGACGTGCCGTATTATGAAATGCGTTCACACGGCCGCTTGATGATGCGTTCAAGTTCGAGATTTTCAATAATGCTTGCGCTGAATTTGCTATTACTGAGTTGGATTTTTTTAGCGCTAACGCCAGTGCTTTCACATGTATTTCGTTGGAGTGGATGTTGCAGAACATACAGCACACGTAATAGGTTCTTTGTTCACCTTGTTTAGAGAGTAAGAAACTCCGCAACTAACTTTT
Source organism: Schistocerca nitens (assembly GCF_023898315.1). Taxonomy (NCBI): domain Eukaryota; kingdom Metazoa; phylum Arthropoda; class Insecta; order Orthoptera; family Acrididae; genus Schistocerca; species Schistocerca nitens. The sequence continues at coordinate 275,996,894 of NC_064621.1, read as the reverse complement.
AAAGTTAAGTGTATTATAATTATGCAGTAACTAAGAAAGTGCTTGTGTTTTACGTTATGTTTGTTGTATTCTCATTTCGTTGTAAACTTTAGTAATGTATAACAGTTACAGAGTACTGCTCCATTTCGAGCAGTGAACGGTTGTAAAATTGATCGTAGCTTCGATTCTCAGAAATATGGTCACCTTACGTTATCTCGAATAACAAGATTCGTCCACTCTCGTATCCAGACTGCCTCCTTAATAATATTATCCCAGAAACCCCTAGCTGACCACATGGAGGGCCCATTACCGAAACCGAATTTGTGTTTTTCCGCTATGCTTTTCTCGGCCAGTGCAGATTTTTTTTCTTGCCCGCGCCTTACTTTGAGTATGTTTGATGACATTTACTTAACGATTGAGCTGTACCGCCTAAAAACGACTTTTGTTTCCAGCAGCTATAGAAATAAAATAATTACGAACGCCCTGGGGCCACACGGACGCAATGACAAGAGCAAAGAAGGAGAAAGCAGTTTAAGAAAACATAAGATTACGTTCCGTCCATACGTTGATGCACCTTCCGCAAGATTTGGGCGAGTTCTGTCTAAATGCAGATTTCCACACACAGTGACCTCACTTGGCCGCCACTGGAGTGGCGTCACCGAAGTTGCCACTTGCCTTTGGAAGACCCAAATTTCTGTCGCACCACACGAGTGATGGCACTTTTAGTCATGGCACAAAAGTTAAATACGTTTGTAAACCACTTTCCTTTCCCCCACCGTCGGCTACAGTCAGAAGCAAAACAACAGCCACCATACTGATTTCACTGCTTGCGAAGCGAACGTAAGTATTTGGTGGTTTTCCTATTTATACCTGTATATTACGAAAATATGCATCTTCAGGGGATACACCGCATTTAAAACTCTCCAAAAGGCGTCGTTTTTATATCGTTTTTTTCTGCTACAATGAAAGGAAATGCATCTTCGTTACATAAAAACTTCATGAGCACACCATAGTTAATTTACATGGCAAAAGTGCCATAGATATGATACGTGAATTGGGACAGTAATCATTAAAACAAATGCATTTTGCGTTGCAGCAGGAATACTTCACAAAATATCAAACACCAGCTTTCTGCTCCGAATGCAAAATCATTTCATTACCGCCCACCTACATAGGAAGAAACGATCCTTATAATAAAATAAAAGCCTGCATGGAAAAAGATTTAAGTGTTCGTTTTTCCCGTGCGCTTTCGAGAATGGACTGGTACGCTAATAGCTTGAAGGTGGATCGATGAACCCTCTGCCAGGCACTTAACTGTGAATTGCAGAGTAATCATATATATGTACATGTTTCTGTTATATAATGCATAGATAAGATGTGTGTGTGTGTGAGTGTGTGTGTGTGTGTGTGGGTGTGTGAGTGTGTGAGCAAGTACTATTGAGTAATTAGTCGTAAGTGGTTTTTATTTTCATAGCAGCTCCCATAATTCTGCAAATGATGAATACACATGCAGTATATTAGGATTCTTATATTTAGCAACTTCAATGCTCTTAAACACTTGCTCACTAGATTTAGAAAGGAAGTAAGGAGCAAACTGGTGGCACTATAATTTCAGACTGAGTGTTGCTCTTAATTCAGGACATCAACTATGTTACAGTGTCTTTTCGTTCACTTGCGTGATGCATAGCTCCAAAAATTCGGTGTAGAATAACTTTAATATTTCATGTTATTTAACTGATGTGGAGTGCAAAAGTGAAAATATTAGCTTTCAAATGAGTCTTGAGACTATTGTCAGTAGCATCTGACACATCACACAGAAAGTTAACATTGCAGTTTTAGGGACGTGGTATAAATATTGGAGAGATGTCAAGTATCATTTGTAGTTTCACTCAAGAAAGTACTTAACTCGATATGCGGCTCAACAAGTACTCGAAATTTACTTTTGTTATCAGAAGGTGGTTCAACAATGAATTTTGTTTATGAGTGGTACTTGGTTTGTGTAAGACACAATTCTGTACGAAACCCACTTCCAGATCCTACAGTTATGCTTTTTCTTCTTCTTGTTAGATTCTTAGCTGAATTCTAAAACCGTAACGTAAATGACAATACCAATGTCTGTCCGAATAATCTCAGCTGAGGCCTTAACAAAAACCGTGCAACTAGAATTTTGAGAGGAGCATGTGGAAATAGCAGCAAACGGTGACCCTGCCATATCAGCCGTCATGCCATTTGCTGTGGCGCCACTTTACTTGCATATGGAAACCTGGCCTAACAAATGTAAGAGAGTCTGTTTCTACCATCTGCAAAATTAAGGAGCCTTCTGGGCAGGATGGAATATGATTTCGAACTTCGTTCATCTGGAATCTATCACATTCCCTGCGAATGGGGAACATCTTCATTGGACAAAGGCAGTGCAGTGTCTCCCTACGATGCACTAAACATATACTCAATGTAAGATTCGTATAGAAAAACAGGTCTGAGTTGACCGAGCACAGCTTAATGGAAAAGCACATCTTTGTTTTCGAAGAGACATTTTTCATCTTCTCAGTTAATGGTTCTGGGACAACTTTATTAAGGAATGTCGAATCCTGGTAATCGAGATAAAGGTGTTGCCCTCAGCTTAGCTCGACCATCAGGCTCTGAAGCAGCAATACGGGAGACGCGCCAGTGTGCATCAAGTGGGGCAGCGATTGACGGAGGACGCTGATTACCAGCTACGTCAAGAATACGCCGGAATGCTGTTAAACCGCAGTGGAGCGCAGATACATGTATAAGGAGATGGACTGTGATGCATTGGCACTTCGCCAGAACACACGAAGAAACCTCGTGTCCACTCTATGAATTCATACGGCGAGAAACGCGTAAAGAATTTATTGGAGTGAGACGCCGCAAAAACCTTCATACACATATCCCTAAAACCGGCCGCGGTGACCGAGCAGTTCTAGGCGCTTCATTCCGGAACCGCGCGACTGCTACGACCGCAGGTTCGAATCCTGCCTCGGGCATGGATGTGTGTGATGTCCTTAGGTTAGTTAGGTTTAAGTAGTTCTAAGTTCTAGGGGACTGATGAACTCCGATATTAAGTCCCACGATGCTCAGAGCCATTTGAACCACATATCCCTAAATTGTGTTCCTCAAGGTACTCGTTACAATCTCTCGAGGCTTGTCCATGTATTTCTGTTACATCCTGTATATCATGGACAGTAACAGTTGTATCCATTCGCCTGAGTTGCTCAGGATGCTAATGTCTCTTCCAATGAAGCCTCTCAACTGAAAGTGACGTAACGTATTCAGGAAGCCTTCGGTCCAACTTTATCGCCAGCTATCTGGAAGTAAACATGAGCTACGCCGTCTGCAGTCAGATTACTAGAACGAAAACAACAAACTGAATTCCCACAATCGGATCTTACTTGCAAAATCCATGATGGTAACCTGTTCATCTCCTTCATCTCATTCGCCTCGTACGGATTACTACCCAATCGAAGTCTTAGTTTGGTGTTTGTGAACTGTGATATCGTCACGATGAAGACTTTGGCGAGTCAGGTGCTTGAAATTGTAGTATTTATACAAGTTTTTTGAAAAAAGAAGACGTTCGTCAAAGGAGAATGGTATTAAGCGTAACGTGAACTTCTGTTCATTTCAGATACAATCACATTTTATGATTTTATGACAATCATAACAGCCCATCTTCAGATGCTATGTTCGGCATCTGGGGAACGAGAAAACATCCATTACAATCGTTGTCAAACTTTTCAAGTGAAACTTATCAGTCAACATTACCGCAGTTTGTTAGCTCTGCAGGAGCTTATTATCGATGGGTGGTTTCAGGTGGATGTGGCATACCAGAAGAAACTTGTACACTTTCTTCCTTGCCGAACTGAACGCTAATAGCGGTATGGGTATGGAAATGAGCGTTTGAGACAGGTCACATTACTTGGTAATCCACGAAAAGTCATCGAGTAAAACAAAAGTGATATTTGGTGTTCCCCAAGGAAATTATGTAGGCTACCTGCTGTCCCTACTCTATATAAATGATTTAGGAGACAATATCAGCAGACGTCTTAGATTCTGCAGATGATGCTGTCATTTCCCGTCTAGTAAAGTCATCAGAATATCCTAATCAATTGCAAAAGTCTTAGGTAATATATCTCTATGGAGCGAAAAATTGCTATTGGTTCTAAATAACAGTTATTTGAAGCCATCCACACGCGAACTAAAATGAATCCGTTAAATTTCGGTTACACGATAAATGACACAAATCTAAAGGCAGTGAATTCAACTGAGTACTTAGTGATTGCAATTGCAAACTACTTTAATTGGAACGATTACATAGTAAATGTTGTAGTAAATTTTACGGGGAAGGCGAACGAAAGACTGCGTTTTATTGGCAAAACACTTAGAAGCTGCAGAATCTATTAAAGAAGGAAGACATCCATGTAGACAAAAGCCTAATCTACAGTACTGGCCATTAAAATAGCTACACCAAGAAGAAATGCAGATGATAAACGGGTATTCGTTGGACAAATGTATTATACTACAACTGACATGTGATTATATTACATTTTCACACAATTTGGGTGCATAGATCCTGAGAAATCAGTACTCAGAACAACCACCTCTGGCCATAATAACGGCCTTGATACGCCTGGGCATTGAGTCAAACAGAGCTTAGATGGCGTGTACAGGTACAGCTGCCCATGCAGCTTCAACATGTACCACAGTTCATCAAGAGTAGTGAATGGCGTATTGTGACGAACCAGTTGCTCGGCCACCATTGACCAGACGTTTTAAATTGGTGAGAGATCTGGAGAATGTGCTGGCCAGGGCAGCAGTCGAACATTTTCTGTATCCAGAAAGGCCCGTACAGGACCAGCAACATGCGGTCGTGCATTATTCTGCTGAAATGTAGATTTTCGCAGGGATCGAATGAAGGGTAGAGCCACGGGTCGCAACACATCTGAAATGTAACGTCCACTGTTCAAAGTGCCGTCAATGCGAACAAGAGGTGACCGAGACGTGTAACCAACGGCACCCCATACCATCACGCCGGGTGATACGCCAGTATGGCGCTGACGAATACCTGCTTCCAATGTGCGTTCATCGCGATGTCGCCAAACACGGATGCGACCATCATGATGCTGTAAACAGAACCGGGATTCATCCGAAAAAATGACGTTTTGCCATTCGTGTACCCAGGTTCGTCGTTGAGTACTCCATCGCAAGCGTTCCTGTTTGTGATGCAGCGTCGGGGGTAAATGCAGCCATGGTCTCCGAGCTGATAGTCCATGCTGCTGCAAACGTCGTCGAACTGTTCGTGCAGATGGTTATTGTCTTGCAAACGTCCCCATCTGTTGACTCAGGGATGGAGACGTGACTGCACGATCCGTTACAGCCATGCGGATAAGATGCCTGTCATCTCGACTGCTAGTGATACGAGGTCGTTGGGCGTTCCGTATTACCCTCCTAAACCCACCGATTCGATATTCTGCTAACAGTCATTGGATCTCGACCAACGAGAGCAGCAACGTCGCGATACGATAAACCACAATCGCGATTGGCTACAATCCGACCTTTATCAAAGTCGGAAACGTGATGGTACACATTTCTCCTCCCTACACGAGGCATCACAACATCGTTTCTCCAGGCAACGCCGGTCAACTCCAGTTTGTGTATGAGAAATCGGTTGGAAACTTTCCTCATGTCAGCACGTAGAAGGTGTGGGCACCGGCGCCAACCTTGTGTGAATGCTCTGAAAAGCTAATCACAGCATCTTCTTCCTGTCGGTTAAATTTCGCGTCTGTAGCACGTCATCTTCGTGGCGTAGCAATTTTAATGGCCAGTAGTGTACTAAAGACACTGCCTACACTACGTTTCTCCGTCCTCTTCAGGAGTATTGCTGCTCGGTACGAGTTCCTTACCAGATGGGATTGATGGAGGACACAGAAGAATTTCAGAGAAGGGCAGCTCGTTTTGTATTATCGAGAAACAGGAGAGAGGGTGCCGAAGACATGATACGCAAATTAGGATGGCAACATTAAAACAAAGGCCTTTTTCGTAACGGCGAGATCTTCTGACAGAATTTTAATCACCAACTTCCTCCTTCCAAAGCGAAAATACTTTGTTGACGCCAATCTACATAGGATTCATGATCATCGTAATAAAATAAGAGAAATTAAAGCTCCCACTGAAAGATTTAATTGTTTGAAGCTTCCTGGCAGATTAAAACTGTGTGCCGGACCGAAACTCGAAGTCGGGACCTTTACCTTTCGCGGGCAAGTGCTCTACCAACTGAGCTACCCAAGCACGACTCACGCCCCGTCCTCACAGCTTTACTTCTGCCAGTATTTCGTCTCCTACCTTCCAAATTTTACACAGCTTTAATCTGCCAGGAAGTTTCATATCAGCGCACACTCCGCTGCAGAGTAAAAATCTCATTCTGGATTTAAATGTTTGTTTTTTTTGCACGCTATTCGAAAGTTGAACGGTTATTGTCGCGAGTAGCTCAATGGCCCCTGCCCCCGGAGAAAAAATCAAATTGTCACCGGAAATCTCATGTAGAACCTCTGCATTAGTATCCAATGACATCGCCCCGCTTGCTTACGTAGGTGATAAAAACAACTGAGAACCGTACCCTCCCCTACCTCCCACCTCCGGCCCGCACTCTCTCCTCTCCCCAAACAGGATGTAGGGGGGACTCACCGTCGACGTCCCAGGCGCCCTCTATCTGATAGGCGGCGGTGGAAACGGCGAACAGGAAGTCGTCGGGGAAGCTGTCGTTCTGCGCAGACGCGGCGGTGGCGCAGCTGCCAACCACCAGCAGCAGCAGCAGCAGCATGTCTGCGTCGACTCTGGGAACTTGCGAGGACCGGCGCCATTCTCTTTTTATATGCCGGCCACTCAATTTATCGGGACAACAGCCTCCCGCGGAGTAATCTCACACCATCTCAGCTCTGAGATTACTCGCGGAGCACCAGCAGAAGACTGTTTCGTCATTCTCTGTGTCTAAACCAATATTTAACCCTAACTGAAGCTTAACGAAACCGTTTTGGTATAATATTTTTGGATAATCGATTAAACTGTTTCATTGACAGTATTTCATTCAAATGCTAGAATTCGGAACTACACAATTTCATGTTCAGACGTCCTTGGGGCAGTCCAGCTAACCTGAAACACTGAAGTACATAAAGTATTCCAATTGAAATTTTTTAGTGTTACTGCAAGCACAAAATTTGCAGGTTCTTCTGTGCACACTATACGAAAGCGTGCGTTAAGTCTCCATGTAGTGGGTGCACACAAGAACGGGTGTGTTTTATGCTGACAGTACTGATTTTCGATGTTGTTACGTTTCGTACCAGTTCATGTGTATCATTGTTTCGGTTGAGCTGGGCTGCCAAAAATACGTCTAAAAGTGAAATTCTGTAATTTCGAAACTGACCATGTGAATTAATAACCACAGATAAAACAGCTGGACGTTTTAATGAAACAAATTTGAACGTAAAAATACGGCATTTCAGTCTTTGATCGCTATTTTGTTTTTTATTTCCAGTAACCGGTTTTAGGCTGTCATAACAGCGAACCAATAGTTCTGTACTGACTGGTTACTCTGAAACTGCAATATACGATCTGAAGATGGGCAGCTAGCCTGAAACCGGTTACTGAAAATAAAAAAAATAGCATTCAAAGACTGAAATGCCATATTTTTATTCAAAGAACGATCGCGGCTATCCCAGTAAGACAATCATGTACAGTTTTGACAGTTGAACGTGCTTAAGTTTCAATCCGTAACGATGAACCGCACCCAAAAATAGCTGAGCTGCAATTCCTCTGTTCTTTGCAGTCGTACGCTACACAGCTGCATGTGTGAGTTAAAATTTTGTGCAGAACCAAGACCTGAACACTGATATACCCCATCACTTCAAAAAGATCGTGACTGGATTAATACAAAATTGAGAAACGTTAAGACGATGGTTTTAATGCTTCATGTGTCTCACATAGTCTACTCCAACTGAGTACAACGCACAGATCGTTCATACAACCACTTGAAACGGTCAGAAAGTCCTTCTTCAGGATGTTGTTCCACTCGTGCGTCACACTGGCTTGAACATTGGTTATGTCGTTAAAGCGCCGACGCGTCGTGTAAATTTCTGCACTGTGTCGCTTTGCGGTAGGTTCATATCGATAATACGAATTTTCAACACCAGTGATGATTTTTTCCAGAAAAGAATTCTCCTGGGTTTTGCATTTCAGTCAAGTCGTGGCAGGCGTCTATGCCTCGTTGTTTCTGTTCGGAAGTCAAGATTTGCAGGACAAACTTTGCACACTTTTCTCTTTCGCAAAACATTCTAGGTAATGTGGTCCAAAAATGGCTCTGAGCACTATGCGACTTAAGTTCTGAGGTCATCAGTCGCCTAGAACTTAGAACTAATTAAACCTAACTAACATAACGACATCACACACATCCATGCCCGAGGCAGGATTCGAACCTGCGACCGTAGCGGTCGCTTGGCTCCAGACTGTAGCGCCTAGAACCGCACGGCCACTCCGGCCGGCTAGGTAATGTCTTGAACAATTGATTTAGTGTTGTTGCTCCGTTAGGATTTGTGAAACAATAACGTTGACACACCATTGGTACACTGCCTGCTCACAACTGATTGGTTGAATGCACACCTATTCTTTACAATTGTTAGTTCAAGTTGCAATCGTAGTTACTGCGCTGGCTTCGCAAATTCGCCAGGAATAAAATCAGTCTTGCACTTTATAGACGGACGGTGTACGACCTTAGAAGACAGTGCGCTGCCGTTCACGCCATTGCAATAGGTCTCACGAACATCGTCGAACCTGCTACTTATTACAAACTTCACCTCAAACAAACATTAACATGGGATTAATTTGTCATACATAACCAACGAAACTAGTTCATTATAAGCAATTCCCACCAGTTATATAAACTTATCCTTGTAGACGAGCCGCACAGAATAGTAACATTCGAACGTTCAGTTAACAGTTTGTCAGTCGAGTAGCATGGTTATTTCGCACCATCTTTTCGACAAGTTTCTTGCTCTCGTCCTCAGGCGAAGTACCAGGTTCCTGTAGGAACAGCACTATCGGACTTTGGACTGTGTTTCTCTACCGAAACAATACCGAAGGACAAATTGTGCTACTAGAAATGCGTGACTTAGAGGGTGATGGGGGACCGTGATTGTAAAGGGTCCGGACGTCGAGACCCGGTGTTGAATGGCAGTGTCATCCGCTGCCTGCAACGCTATCTGCCGGAACACGGTACTTTATCCGAAGATGACGAGTAGAAAAGTAATCGAAACAACACGAGAGAATTTCGCGTGATTCGCCGAGGAAGCCTTAGTTTTCTCAAATAACTTTTATCAACTCCCACTTGACCAGGAAATATATTCTGACCCGCATATATTGAACCATACTCCACCCGGCATTTAATTCGTGCGTGTACAAGCAACAGATCGCAGCCTGAAAGTGGTAAGAACTTTAACAGCAACCCATAGAAGACCCCTTTGAAAGTTTGTTCTAACTACAGTTGTCTGTACTGAGATCTGCCCTGTGATTGCAAGTCAAAGCGAGCGGTAGTGGGTAGTGCTGACACGTATGACAAATTATGCCGCCTGAGTTTCACGCGGTGGTCCCAGAGTATTTAAGTAGCAACATGTGCGTCACAGAATGTTGTGCGCAAGGTAATCAGGGTACAGATGTGAAGAGTCGCGATAGGATGATAACTCGAGTGTTTTGTTTGTACGGACGGTAATATTATCGGTCTCGTCTATCGCTGCTAGTGTCAGCAACAGTATTTTAGCAAGTTATCTGGATCATTCACGATTTTATATGGTGAAGTATCATTTTAGTTCAATCATACTGAAGCTTTGTTGAAAAGTGTACAAGACTGAAGTTTTCCGGAATCGTACGCCCAACAATTTTTTAAGTATCGATTAAATATCTACGCCGCCACGTACTGAAACATACAAGTCAAAGAGTTCTTCAAACAATTTTGGTTTTTCTTTAAGTAGGTTGTCTTTCTTCCAGCGAGTTTCATATGTTTTCCTTGTGTATCGCCATAAGACATGCTTAATATCTTGAGGGAAATCATTTTCCTGCATAGACTGTTTTATCTTGAAGTAACCACTTGTTTCACGATTCAACTTTTTGTTAACTGGCCGATACCGGCGGAGGTACGAGGAGTCCTCCCTCGGGCATGGGTGTGTGTGTTTGTCCTTAGGATAATTTAGGATAAGTAGTGTGTAAGCTTAGGGACTGATGACCTTAGCAGTTAAGTCCCATAAGATTTCACACACATTTGAATTTTTTTTTCTAAATGAACGTCCTTGGTCGTTTTCAAGTTACATCTGTTGCTTGCATCACAGTACAAAAATTGTAACCATCAGACATGCCACCCAACTGTTCGGAGGGACCAACATGTCACAGTGTCCTTAATAACGATTTCTCACAACCACCGTAATTAAGGGCACAACTGGACAACTGGAGGAGGCAACATTATATCCTGGATGGAGAGACGTCGACAGATGTAGTAGTAATCCCGGTTGTACGACACGGAAGTATATTGGGTGATTTGCTGTTCATGTTGTACATTAATGATACTTCGTAGAATATTAATAATAACCTCAGACTTCCCGCTTATGATGCACCTATCTACAGCGAAGTACAATCTGAATAAAGCTGTACAAATATTCAGTCATACTTTGACAGGATTTCAAAATGGTGGGGAGATTCGCAACTTGCTTTAAATGTCAGAAATGTGAAATGGTGCACTTCACAAAACGAAAAAATGTAGTATCCTATGATTATAACATCACTGAGACACAGGTGGAATAGGCAATCTCATACAAATACCTGGGTACAACACGTAGTTGGGACATGAAATGTAGAGATCACTTAGGTCCCGTCGAGGATAAGGCAGGTAGCAGCGTTCAGTTTATCAATATAATACTAGGGAAATGCAATCACTCTGAAAAGGAGATCGCTTACAAATCACTCTTGCGACCCATCCTAGAATATTGCTCTAGTGTGTTGGACCTGTACCAAATAGGACTACCATGGCATATTGATCGTATACTGAGAAGAGCAATACGAATGGTCACAGGTTTGTTTGACCCGTGGGAGAGTGTCACAGGGACGTTAAAAGAACTGAACTAACAGGATCTTGAAGGTAGACGGAAACTATCTACAGAAAGCGTACTAACAAAGTTGCAAGAACTGGCTTTAAATGACTACTCTAGGAAAATGCTGCGAACTCATACATATCGCTCCCATAGGGATCGTGAGGACAAGCTTAGATTAATTACTGCACGCACAGAGTTCCTTAAACAATCATTCTTCCCGCGCTTTTCGTGAGTGGAGCGACAAAAAGCCCTCATGACTGATACTTACCCTCTGCCATGTACTCCACAGTGGTTCGCAGTGGTTCGCATTTGCGCCACCCATCTTGTGCAGAGCTAATGTCGAAATTTTCAGTCAATATGCGCCAAACAATATTTTTTGGTTTCACCTGCGGTGTCTGCTACCTCAGCTACTTTCGCTCGACAGTCATCCAACACCATTTCGCCGGCCGGAATGGCCGAGCGGTTCTAGGCGCTACAGTCTGGAACCGCGCGACCGCTACGATCGCAGTTTCGAATCCTGCCTCGGGCATGGATGTGTGTGATGTCCTTAGGTTAGTTAGGTTTAAGTAGGTGTAAGTTCTAGGGGACTGATGACCTCAGAAGTTAAGTCCCATAGTGCTCAGAGCCATTTTTGAACACCATTTCGCTGATTTTCATTACAATTTGTAGCGTGTCACCTTATTTGGTCGATCGCAGCGATGTTCGTCTTGTGAGCTCGAAGTGCATCCCTTACACTCTGCATCCAATATTTTACTTTTATGAACGAAGCAGCAAACTCCCCCAGAATAGAATCTGGCTCAGCTTCAATATTGTATGGACTAAAACATTTCAAATAAAAGTATTGTACAACACAAGAATAACTAATTTTACCCCTGGTTGCAAACTCTCAGAGAGCGTTAACTATAAATGGCGTTCAAACAAATTCTCAACAATGCAGCATCGTGAAACTTCAAACTTTATAAGGTTGTTTTTGAAACAACAATCACACTCTATATGTCGGGATGGGTACGTCTGGGACAGTCCTCGTATATGCTTACAGTTCTTTACTGTGATGCAACTAATAGAGGTAGCTGGAAAAGGCCTAACGGGGCGAAATTACCTAGTAACTAAATGATGACACAAAGTGATCACTTCAAAATAAACGAACCTATGCAGGAAAACGAGGTTCCGCAAAAAAAAAAAAAAAAAAAAAAACTGGTTGATTACAGACAGCTTCAGTAAAACGCCCAAGAACTTATTCCATCTTTTCGTTTAAGCTGACCTGATGAGAATGCCAAAATCGAGCAAGCGGTAAGCTACTAAGTAGTAACGCGTGTTCGTCTGTTTATTTGCTGCTCTGTCGCACATTTTTCCTTTCTTCCAGGAGCGATCTGGTGGTTGTGAAAAAATATAAGACTAGGAAACTACTTTTCATTTCTTCTCGCACACTCCTCTAAATACAGACAGTTCTCAAGATGGAAGGATTCAAATGTATTATTACAGCAGCACAGGCAATGCGAAAATAATATCATTCTCTTACGTTGCATTGCAGTGATAGGAACGGTCAGCGACCCGAGCTGAAATCTAATTTGGAATTGTGACGATTCTCAATGGAAGCAGCCGTCAGAAGTCTTCATGAGAAACATTCACAACTTGAAGCCTCATACCTGTTCGCTCTTTGACAAGTCTATCGGCAGTCTGACATTAAAACTGAACATCAGACTCGGAGTTGTGATTGTAATACATTATCATGTCGAAATGTGATTCGTCTCTCGCTGGGGAACTACCTCAACTCGTACTGCTAAAATCTAAATAAGAATTATCTTTAAAGAGGTGTTCTACTCCCCATCAAAGTCAAACTCTGGATTCGCTAACCTTCAAACATCGATAGTACACAGATGCAGAGTTTTACAGGGAAAAACTCATTGGTGAATGGTAGAACAGACATAGGCCGATGTTTTAAAATCCTTTTCTATTCAGTTCTAGCCGTTCTTTCCTTCGTTAATCATCAAACGTATCGCTTTTCCGTCCTGCCATTAACTAGCTTTCATTCGTAACATCCGCAGCTGATGATACTTGTTTATCGTGGCTCTTTCAGCACTATCTATAGCCGGATACTCTACCAGAGCACCGAATGTCACCTTCGCCGAAAGGGGAGGAACGTGTACGCCATATGACCACTAACCTAGTGTACTCCGCTCTGGGCGTTTTTCTCGTCTTCTTCCTGGTCTAACAGTACGGAAATATATAATTCGGTACCCGCCTTAATGGAAACCAGCCTTAATGGAAACCCGCCTTAATGGATATTGGAAACTGCGTACAGTACGAACAGCACTTAATCCCTTGTGACGATTCAGTTGGGGCCTATCTTACATCCCTGTCCCTCGAGCTAGTGATACGAGGCCTTTGGGATCCAGCACGGCGTTCCGTATGACCCTCCTGAACCCACCGATTCCATATTCTGCCAACAGTCATTCTATCTTGACCAACGCGAGCAGCAATGTCGCGATACGATAAACCGCAATCGCGACAGGCTACAATCCGACCTTTATTAACGTCGGAAACGTGATGGTACGCATTTCTTCTCCTTACACGAGGCATCGCAACAACGTTTCACCAGGCAACGCCGGTCAGCTGCTGTTTGTGTATGAGAAATCGGTTGGAAACTTTCCTCATCTCAGCACGTTGTAGGTGTCGCCACCGGCGCATCTTCTTCCTGTCGGTTAAATTTCGCGTCTGTAGCACGTCATCTTCGTGGTGTAGCAATTTTAATGGCCAGTAGTGTAGTTAAAACTGACTATTTCAGCTCTTCCAGGAGCTGATGGGAATACCTATCAGTTTCTACACCGAATTTCTTACTGAATTTGCCCTTCCTTTTATCATAACATGCCGAAGATCTCTCGAACAGAAACTGTGCCTAGTGCTATAACAAAGCACAAGTCACACCCACCTACAAGAAGGGTAGCAGTTGTGATTCACAAAACTATATTCCAATATCCATGACAACAGTTCGTTGTATAATCTTATATTCTGAGCTCAAATATAATGATGTATCTCGAACAGAATGACCACCTCCGTGCCAACGAGTATTGATTTCTAAAGTATCGATCATGTTAAATCCAAATCGCGATTTTCGCACATGACTTCCCAAAAGCCATGTATCAGGGCAGTCAGATGCAGTGCTTCTTGGCATCTGAAGGGCATTTGACTCTGTACCACACACACGCTTATTATATGGGATGTCAAGGGAAGCTAAAACAGTAGAGACCACGAAGGAACAACTTGAGATAGGTAATGAACAGAATTTTAATCTGTACGCACCGCTGGGGGCTGAAACTAAGTGGGAAGGGACTTACTCAGGAAACTCAAATGTCAGGAACTACTGGATAGGGTCATATTCAATTGACAGAAGAGTGGAAGCGAAAAATAGAACCAAACCTATTTCGTGACCGTGGCAAAAAAACTTACAAAGTAAAGGAAAAGGAGCTTGTGGCAGTTTTGTGGAGGGACACCTATGCGGAGATTGGATGTGTCGACATTTGTGCGGAGCTGAAGGCAGCTCCGGCAGCTTTTTGCTTTCATATTCGGTGGCTTCACCAAATCATAACCAGATTGCTACATTCCAATCCAACCTAAACTTCAGGCTCACTAACAGATCGACTGTCACCACCACCATTTTTTTTTCCTTGCGTTAGCTTCCCTGACTCAAACCAAACTGTCACCTTCCAACCGAACTTAGACCTCGGGCTATGCTACAGAACTATCTGTCACCTCAACCAGGTTCATTGCTTTCACGTTTGTTGGATTCGCCAACTCACAACCACACTATCACCATCCAGTACAACGTAGACATCGGATTATGCCAAACCGACGCAAGCCTTCCTTGTATCTGACTGCATTGGGTTTAGACTTCGTGGACGCGTCTACATACGACTGCTTGAAGTCCGACACCGACAGAACTTATTTAAAACCATGAAATAACTAATTAACCACTTTTCGTAAAACAAAGTACATTGAAATACACTCCTGGAAATGGAAAAAAGAACACATTGACACCGGTGTGTCAGACCCACCATACTTGCTCCGGACACTGCGAGAGGGCTGTACAAGCAATGATCACACGCACGGCACAGCGGACACACCAGGAACCGCGGTGTTGGCCGTCGAATGGCGCTAGCTGCGCAGCATTTGTGCACCGCCGCCGTCAGTGTCAGCCAGTTTGCCGCGGCATACGGAGCTCCATCGCAGTCTTTAACACTGGTAGCATGCCGCGACAGCGTGGACGTGAACCGTATGTGCAGTTGACGGACTTTGAGCGAGGGCGTATAGTGGGCATGCGGGAGGCCGGGTGGACGTACCGCCGAATTGCTCAACATGTGGGGCGTGAGGTCTCCACAGTGCATCGATGTTGTCGCCAGTGGTCGGCGGAAGGTGCACGTGCCCGTCGACCTGGGACCGGACCGCAGCGACGCACGGATGCACGCCAAGACCGTAGGATCCTACGCAGTGCCGTAGGGAACCGCACCGCCACTTCCCAGCAAATTAGGGACACTGTTGCTCCTGGGGTATCGGCGAGGACCATTCGCAACCGTCTCCATGAAGCTGGGCTACGGTCCCGCACACCGTTAGGCCGTCTTCCGCTCACGCCCCAACATCGTGCAGCCCGCCTCCAGTGGTGTCGCGACAGGCGTGAATGGAGGGACGAATGGAGACGTGTCGTCTTCAGCGATGAGAGTCGCTTCTGCCTTGGTGCCAATGATGGTCGTATGCGTGTTTGGCGCCGTGCAGGTGAGCGCCACAATCAGGACTGCATACGACCGAGGCACACAGGGCCAACACCCGGCATCATGGTGTGGGGAGCGATCTCCTACACTGGCCGTACACCACTGGTGATCGTCGAGGGGACACTGAATAGTGCACGGTACATCCAAACCGTCATCGAACCCATCGTTCTACCATTCCTAGACCGGCAAGGGAACTTGCTGTTCCAACAGGACAATGCACGTCCGCATGTATCCCGTGCCACCCAACGCGCTCTAGAAGGTGTAAGTCAACTACCCTGGCCAGCAAGATCTCCGGATCTGTCCCCCATTGAGCATGTTTGGGACTGGATGAAGCGTCGTCTCACGCGGTCTGCACGTCCGGCACGAACGCTGGTCCAACTGAGGCGCCAGGTGGAAATGGCATGGCAAGCCGTTCCACAGGACTACATCCAGCATCTCTACGATCGTCTCCATGGGAGAATAGCAGCCTGCATTGCTGCGAAAGGTGGATATACACTGTACTAGTGCCGACATTGTGCATGCTCTGTTGCCTGTGTCTATGTGCCTGTGGTTCTGTCAGTGTGATCATGTGATGTATCTGACCCCAGGAATGTGTCAATAAAGTTTCCCCTTCCTGGGACAATGAATTCACGGTGTTCTTATTTCAATTTCCAGGAGTGTACTTTGCCTCACGTTAATCATCACACAAAGATCAAAAATGGTTCAAATGGCTCTGAGTACTATCGGACTTAACTTCTGAGGTCATCAGTCCCCTAGAACTTAGAACTACTTAAACCTAACTAACCTAAGAAAATCACACACGCCCATTTTTGTGTTAGCAGAAGAGCTAACACCGTGTTACGAGTGGAGGACGAAATGCACGCAATTCAGCTCACGCAGGCTGGCGTGAGGAGGGAAGAACAATATTGACATGAGGTCTGGAACATGACAAGGAATGAGAATTCAGAAAGCGGACGTAATTAGTTTGATACTTAATTTTAATCTATTAATGATGAACGTCGCTATTTACGGTACATGATTCACAATATTATCTGTTCAGAATGCATTCTTGAAGTAATTATAATAACTGAATATGGTGCCTTGCTAGGTCGTAGCAAATGACGTAGCTGAATGCTATGCTAAACTGTCGTCTCTGTAAATGAGAGCGTACGTAACAGTCAACCATCGGTAGCAAATTCGGCTGTACAACTGGGGGGAGTGCTAGGGAGTCTCTCTAGACTAGACCTGCCGTGTGGCGGCGCTCGGTCTGCAATCACTGATAGTGGCGACACGCGGGTCCGACGTATAGTGTAGGACCGCGGCCGATTTAAAGGCTACCACCCAGCAAGTGTGGTGTCGGGCGGTGACACCACATTCCTCCCCCGAAAATCGGCGTACGGTTGTGGTATAAGGCCTCCTTTCGCCGTGGAGAGGACCCCATGTTGACGTATGCGACGAGGTGGGGAGCCTAACAACAGGCGAGGCTGTGCCACCCGCACCCTGCCATTCGGACCGCGGGGAGCTAGGAAACGCCTGAAAACCTGCTCCAGGGCGCACGCCAACATGCGGTGTATGCGCCCATAGAGAGACAGGAGGGGCCGAAGGGTCGACCTCCATCGGGCCGGGGCACCCGACGGGCGAAGACGACATATGGTCCGGAGCGAGCAAGAGTTCCATGTCGGAGGACAAATGGTCCCGGGGAGCGATCGGCGGCGCGTGACCCAGGGCGGCGTCCGGCGGCTGCAGCGACGCGTAAACTGCGGGCGTCGCCGGCGGGAGAACAGGCGGCGGCGGCGGCGGCGGCGCGTCGCCATGGGGCAAAGTGGAAGGCAGCGTCGGTAACACCTGGGGCTGAGGCGAGCCAGTAGATGGGTACCCGGGGCGCTGACCTGACGGCACCGTCGCTGCAAGCAGACGGCGAGCGGCAGATCCCGTGCGACGATAGAGGCGCAGCTGATTGAGATGCCGGCGCACCTCACCAGAGGCCCCCAAAACCAGATACATAGCGCGTCCGAGGCAGCGAAGAATGCGCCCTTCGAGCCAACGCCGTGAACCTCGATAGTGGCGGTCGTAGACAACGTCGCCTGGGGCAAAAGCAGGTGTCTACCGCTGCACAGGAACCTGATGCGGAGGATGTAGCAAAGACATCAAGGTTCGATGATGGCGAACGTGGAGCAACTCAGCCAGCGAGCGACCATCTCGGGGCTGAGAGCGGTACGATGACAAAAAGAGCAATAACGCGTCCTCCCGAGAATGCGACTCTTTCAACTTCAACATCTGTGACTTGAAAGTCCTGACCAATCGTTCAGCGGCACCGTTTGACTGTGGCAAAAACGGTGCGGACGTCAGATGTTGAATACCATTGGCCTTGCAGAATGACTGAAATTCTGCGGACATTAATTGTGGGCCATTGTCGGAAACAATTATCTGCGGAAGACCGTCAATGCAAAAGATAGCAGATAACGCTTGTATGGTGGCAATTGATGTCGTGGAAGACATCCGGACAACAAAAGGAAAATTACTGAATGAATATATCAACAACCAACCATCGAGCATTCCAGAATGGACCAGCAAAATCGATGTGTAAGCGTTGCCAAGGGAAAGTGGCTTTTGGCCATGCAAAGAATTTCCACGGTGGTGCTGATTGTTGTTCAGCACACACCATGCAAGAAGAGCACATAGTCGTAATCGCGGCATCGATCCCGAACCAAGTACAGTGCTGACGAGCAAGTTGTTTCGTTCGCACTATACCCCAACGTCCTTGGTGGAGAAGCTTTAAGACAGAGGACTGTAACGAACGTGGTATCACGACCCTGGACTGATCATTATCAGAACGCAACAGCAAAACACCACGTCGAACAAAAAGTCTCTCCTTGTGAGCAAAAAATCGGCGAACCAAGGGGTCCCTGATCTGTGACTTTGACAAGGGCCATTGCGTAGCAACAAAACGCAGAACGGTAGCAAGGACAGGGTCTGCAGCTGTGGCTGTAGCTGTTGTTGTTGTTGTTGTTGTTGTTGTGGTCTTCAGTCCTGAGACTGGTTTGATGCAGCTCTCCATGCTACTCTATCCTGTGCAAGCTTCTTCATCTCCCAGTACCTACTGCAACCTACATCCTTCTGAATCTGCTTAGTGTATTGATCTCTTGGTCTCCCTCTACGATTTTTACCCTCCACGCTGCCCTCCAATGCTAAATTTGTGATCCCTTGATGCCTCAAAACATGTCCTACCAACCGATCCCTTCTTCTAGTCAAGTTGTGCCACAAACTTCTCTTCTCCCCAATCCTATTCAATACCTCCTCATTAGTTACGAGATCTACCCACCTTATCTTCAGCATTCTTCTGTAGCACCACATTTCGAAAGCTTCTATTCTCTTCTTGTCCAAACTAGTTATCGTCCATGTTTCACTTCCATACATGGCTACACTCCATACAAATACTTTCAGAAACGACTTCCTGACACTTAAATCTATACTCGATGTTAACAAATTTCTCTTCTTCAGAAAAGATTTCCTTGCCATTGCCAGTCTACATTTTATATCCTCTCTACTTCTACCATCATCAGTTATTTTACTCCCTAAATAGCAAAACTCCTTTACTACTTTAATTGTCTCATTTCCTAATCTAATCCCCTCAGCATCACCCAATTTAATTTGACTACATTGACTACTGTAGCTACACGACGAAAATCCATCGGAAATGATTCGACAACGTCATAGGTTTCCGCATCAATGAACATGCAAGCAAGTTCGGAGGAATCGAATGCTCTATCCTCAGCAACAGGCAAACTGGACAACGCATCGGCGTTTCCGTGCTTAGCAGTTGACCGATACAAGATATCGTAGCGGTACTGCGAGAGGAAAATTGACCAGCGGATGAATGTCTGCGCTGTACGTGGAGGTACAGGCTTGGTCGGATGAAAAAACGATGTCACAGGTTTGTGGTCTGTGATTATGGTAAAGTGACGACCATACAAGAAGTCATGAAACTTTGTAACACCAAATACGAGAGCCAATGCTTCTTTCTCGATCTGTGAATAATTTCTTTGCGCAGACGAGAGCAATTTGGACGCAAAGGTAATAGGGCGATCGTGCGAGCCATCTTAGTGCGCAAGCGCAGCACCGATCCCAAAATCCGATGCATCCACCATCAACAAAAGGGGCTTCCGGGGATCGAATGGCGTAAGGCAAGTCTTGGAAAGCAACGCCGATTTCAACTGGCGAAAGGCGCGTTCGCATTCCGTCGTCCAGACGAACGGAACACCTTTACGGCGTATGCGATGGAGCAGAGCTGAAATGGAAGAGGCATGTGGGACATATCTGTGATAATAATTGATTTTTCCCAGCACACTCTGTAGCTGCTTCAAATTCTGCGGCCAAGGCAAGTCTCGTATGGCACGGAGGTGCGTGGGACTAGGCTGTATGCCTTGGGCATTGAGTACATGCCCCAGGTATGGCAAGTCACGAGCAAAAAACACACATTTGTTCTTCCGTAAGCGAAGACCATTTTGTCGCAAGACCTGAAATAATGTTCTGAGATTGGCTAAATGTTCTTCTTCCGTCTTTCCGGAGATCACAATATCGTCCATATAGTTTGCTGCAGTAGGTACCGACGCACAAACAGTTTGTAGATATTGCTGAAACAATGCAGGGGCGGATGCACACCCGAATGGCAGTCGTTTGAATTGATACAAACCAAGATGCGTGATAACCACCAAAACGCGCTGGGATTCTTCGTCCACCGGTATTTGCATGTACGCATCTGCTAGGTCCAACTTCGAAAAATATGTGCCGGGGCACAGTTTGTCAAAAAGATCTTCTGGGCGGGGTAAAGGAAAAGTTGCAATCACTAGTTGTGGATTGACTGTTGCCTTGAAATCCACACAAAGTCTCAATTTTCACGAAGGTTTTGGCAAAATTACTAAGGGTGATGCCCAGAGAGAAGCCTGCACACGTTCAATTACACCTTGTGATTCCACATCGTGTAATGTTTTTACAACCTCATCACACAATGCGTGGGGAACATTGCACGCTCTGAAAAATTTCGGTTGCGCGTTTACCGTCAGTTCCAAATGTGCTTTATAGTTCTTAGCGCAACCGAGGCCCTGTGCAAAAATGTCTGCAAATTCTTCACATAGACGAGAAACACTGTCTGGGTCACTGATAGGACCTGATTTACTATAGACAAGTTAAACAACTGAAATAAATCGAAACCAAACAAGTTCACTGCAGAAGAAGAACGAAGGACGTAAAATGACACAAGTTTTGTTTGTCCTTTGTATGTTGCAAGAAGGCTACACTGTCCTAACACAGGGATCTCTTGGCCTGGATAGCTAGTTAACGTAACATTTGCGGCATGCAACAGACGTGTGCCCAGCTGTTTGTAAGTGTCTTGATTGATCAGTGAAACTGCAGCTCCGGTATCGAGCTGGAATGGTATCACTTTGCCGTTAATGTCCAAGTCTACAAAAATTTTATTTTCCTGCTGACGACAAGAGCAACTGTCTCGTGCAACATGAACTGACACTGATACAAAATCACTTGCAACTTGACGGGAGTTCCGGCGATGTCGACGCACACTATTTGTGGGAGGAACACAGTCACTGTTAGAGAGATTGGCACTGGGCGGAGTGGAATGAATGACATGAATTTCCATGGACGAAGTGTCGTGAGCCTGAGTATCCTTGGTTCGATTCCGATTCCGAAGCGAAGCAACGGGTTCTGAGTTTCCGATCTGAGCTTTTTCTGGCAAACACTCTGAACATGTCCTTTTTTAGTACAGTAAAAGCAAATAGCTTGGCGTGACGGGAAATTCTCATGCGAATGTTTAGTAGCGCACCGCGGGCATGATTTTAGCACTGCATTTGCTTGCCGGCGTGGCACACGTGGCTGAGAGCCCGGCGACCACTGCGCGGCCAGGTGCGAGGGCTGTTTACTGCTCCATGCAGCTCGCCCGGCGTGCTGGTTAACCTGACACATGGCTGGCGAAGCTTCAAATGATTCCTGAGCAAAGTCAAGTGTGTCCTGCCGATCCAATGTGTCCATAAACGTGTTGAAGGGAGGGATTCACTATGTTCAAAATCTGTTCCCTTATACGAACATCAGAAACGTTCTGTGCAATTGCATCATGTACCATAGTATCTGAATATGAAAGTCCACTTTGACACTCAAAATCACAATCCCTAGTACGGCCTAGCAAGGTTCAACCCACTCCTGATTAGTCTGACCTGCCGCACGTTTTGTACGAAAGAAGGCATACCGTTTCGCAACTACATGACTGATTGTTTGAAAAATGCATCTAATGCAGACAAAAGTTCTTCGTAGGACAGAGTTGCTACGTCGCGTCGGGGAAATAATTTGACTATCATACGGTAGGTTTGCACAGCGAGGGACGACAAAAGAAAAGGCTGCCGCTCGTTACCTTGAATTCTGTAGGCGGCAAGATGGAATCCAAATTGGCGTGACCACTCCGTCCAGCTTTCCAGTGCAGCATCAAAAGGTCTGAAGGTCGGTGCAACTCCGTGTTGTGGCTGCGTTAGTGGTGGAGCGGCGTCTACCGCATCGTTTTGCATTTCACGTTGACCCTGGACGAACTGTCCAAGGGCATCCAGTAATGCCTGCGTCTGCTGACTCTGTAAGCGATAAAATTCGGACAGTACATCTGGAGATTGTGGTGAAGCCATTACACAATGAAATCAGAGCAGTTGCAACGACATATGTCAGTATAGTTAAGAACACCGTTTTTACTCCTAGTCGCCAATTTTGTGTTAGCAGAAGAGCTAACACTGTGTTACAAGTGGAGGCCGAAATGCACGCATTTTAGCTCACGCAGGCTGGCGTGAGGTGGGAAGAACTATACTGATGTGAGGTCTGGAACATGACAAGGAATGAGAATTCAGAAAGTGGACATAATTAGTTTGATACTTAACTTTAATCCATTAATGATGAACGTCGCTCTTGATGGTACATGATTCACGGTATTATCTGTTCAGAATACATTTTTGAAGTAATTATAGTAACTGAATATGGCGCCTTGCTAGGTCGTAGCAAATGACGTAGCTGAAGGCTATGCTAAACTGTCGTCTCTGTAAATGAGAGTGTATGTAACAGTGAACCAACGGTAGCAAAGTCGGCTGTACAACTGGGGCAAGTGCTAGGGAGTTTCTCTAGACTAGACCTGCCGTGTGGCGGCGCTCGGTCTGCAATCACTGTTAATTGTGACGCTGTGTTCCAGAAAGTCAGTCAGCAGCGGGCCCTTGCAGTCAAAGAAAAAACTCGTCATAACTTTCCTGGAGTTGGCGTTCCTGCTTCAACGACGATGCAGAAATATCGCTGGGAGGCTGTTACACATGCTCCATACAGTCTTGATTGCCAGCCGCTGTGGTAGAGCGGCTCTAGGCACTTCAGTCCGGAACCACGCTGCTGCTACAGTCGCAGGTTCGAATCCTGCCTCGGGCATGGATGTGTGTGATGTCCTCAGGTTGGTTAGGTTTAAGTAGTTCTAAGTCTAGGGGACTGATGACCTCAGATGTTAAGTCCCATAGTGCTTAGAGCCATTTGGACCATTTTTGAACAGTCTTGATTTCTCCCCATGCGATTTATATGTATTTGGAGCCTTGAAGAAAACCGTTAATGGCCGTCGACTTTCTTCGGACGAAGAGGTTCATGCCTGGGTACAATCATGGTTCCGGAGGCAACCGCGAAATTTTTCGACGGATGTACAGACCGTCTTGCAAATGGCTCTGAGCACTATGGGACTTGACATCTGTGGTCATCAGTCCCCTAGAACTTAGAACTATTTTAACCTAACTAACCTAAGGACATCACACACATCCATACCCGATGCAGGATTCGAACCTGCGACCGAAGCGGTCGCGCGGTTCCAGACTGCAGCGCCTAGAACCGCTCGTCCAACGCGGCCGGCGATAAGGCAAAGACACCGAGAACCGTCGGGCACTGATTGACTACCGTCATCAGTGTCACAGCGCACGCCGTAGACAACTTGCGTGACAGTGTGGTTCTTACAAGAAATGCTTGCGTAACATTACCGTATCCATTGACAGCACACATAAAATTCCCCTCGCCTGACGATCGTTTGATCTCCCAACACCATCAGAAATAAAAATTCTGATAACCTTCAAAGTAATACTCTTAAAACTTAGTAATTGGAAGCTGTGTGTGACAACAACTAAAATGAAAGCAAGTACCTTTTAAGATTCTGATCTAGGATACCCTACGCTACTTTTTAACACCAACATAACCATGCAAATTACTTTTGATGTGTGCATATCAATTATTTACACTAAATTACGCGTTATACACTGAAGAGCCAAAGAACCTTGTAAGAGATCCATGATTAAGGAATTTGTTGTTAGCGCACGTGAGCAGATGTAATTTAGATGGATTGGCGCTGTCTGCGATATGTAAGCAATAAGAGAATCTCAGACCAGAGAGCAGTGTTGACTGCAGTAGGAACTGTGTGGCAGCAGGAGTAGGAAGTAGCTAGCAGTCGTGTGTATCGAATTGGCTGGGCCAGTCGTGGGGAGCGATGGCGGAGCCTGAGCGATGTAGTATAAGGTAAAAGCAGCCTCGCGCACATGTACTATTGTTGTATCAAGCCCCATGTAAATGTTTTTAAAAAAAATCTCTTAATAATAATCTTTCTTATAAAAAGTAACTTTGACAATCATGCATCTCAATTTAAAGAATTTCCTAATTTTTCCAATCCATTGTCATCCCGATTATTGTAAAGAAAAGTCAGTTGTTTCTTTTATACATGACATCTATCGGCCAGCATTGCACTGGGCTGTGCCAGAAAAATTTCTTATAGGAACAGATATATATGCGTTATACGGCGACTTCATTGAGGTAAGAATTTTCCATTTATTCAGTATGATATTTCAGGGCCATGACTCAGCACTGCTGACGTCCTAAGTTTACCAGTTTAAATTCACAGTCAATTATTGAAAGGTTATCTACGAGTCACATTTTTTTTATTAGGAGATTAGTCACATTTTATTGTTCCACGGTTAAGGAATTTGTGCGTGGAAGATTACGCTGAATGTGAATTATATTTTTTCTGTTGGGAGGTTACACTATATATATATATATATATATATATATATATATATATATATATATATATATATATATTGTGTGGAGGTTACACTTGGCGATAACCGGCCGGGATCGTATTTTCTTTGTGAATTTCTGAGAAGTAGTCACATATCTGCTCTTATTTACCAAATGTTAAATGTAGTTTGCATTTGGCGCAACGCATTTACTAATTTATCACTCTTTCTTTCACATATCATCGGCAGTATATTGCTCTTTGTTGTTATTGTATTTGTTCCATTTTTGCTTTGTCTTTGTTTGATATTGTGCTTAACTTTGATTTGTAAAAATGCCGCAAAAAACTGCTAACAGTACATCGCGATGAGCAATGAGTGAAAAAGCCGACTTGAATAATTTGACTGATAATACTAGCAACACTCAGTGTCATGATGATGATTTTCCAGTTATACATAATCAATGCGTACCGACCACTAGTAATGATTTTAATCCTAATGATGAACAAACAAATTCAATTATATCCACAGTAAATTTAACAATTGATGACGCGGCACGTTCCATTACAATGAACGCTGTCCAGTTTGACACCATGATTGGCAAAATTTACATAGTGAACAGACACATGTTTCTAACAAAGGCGAACAATGTACTCAAAATATGTCACATTTATTTGATTCCGGTGTAGTGACCAACAGTGCACATCCAATTGGCAAACCTTTTCAAGAATCAGAGAATGACCAAATGGTTACACAAAACGTGACAAATGCAGATACACCATCACACAGCACAGAAGATAGAGTAGGTAATATTGGCATGGATCAAGTTATGGTATTATTGCTACAACTTAATGAATCGAACAAACAACTTAATCTAAATCTCAAACAACAACTCAATGAAAATATCAAACAACAACTCAATGAATCGTACAAACAACTTAATGAAAATCTCAAACAGTGGGATTAAAAAACCTATACAACAATTATAGACAACTTACTGAATCGTGCAAACAATTTAATGAAAGTTTCAAACAGTCAAATGAAAAACACGACAACCTTAGTGAACAGAACAAACAACTTAGTGAACAGATTACAACCGTTACCGTGCAACGTCATGATACTAAAGAACAATTACGTGAGGAAATTAAAGCTTGTGCTAGGAGCAGTAGTGAAGTAATTAGATCTGTTGCACAAGAATTAAGTAATACACATGCAGCCACAACAGAACCACTTAGAGATGAAATTAGTGCGGTTGGTAAACAATGTTCAGAAAACGCAACACAGTTACGCGACGAGTTTAAATTAATGTCAGCAGGACTTTACGCACTCTGGATGCGAAAGTCGTAAGAAATTTTAACAACAGAACAGCCAAATTGACGAACGTTTTAAAGTGACAGAAATGAAACATGTTTCAGCCTCTAACACGACTAGCATACGCCACATTCCAAACATTTGTCACACTCACACAGTCAGTGTAACTTAGGTAATTTACAGAGTGTACGTGACTTAGAATCCGAACAGACACAGATAAATAGATTCTCATGTAATCCTGAACCTGCTCAGACATTCAGAGATGATTATTTTGATTATAAACACTTTCTATCGCTGAGAAAATTTAAGCTATTTGAGAATGACAGAACACAGATCCACTCTTTGGACTGGATACAACAATTTGCTTTTGAATTTTCAATGGTATTGCCTTTAACGCAGAAACTGAAATTTATTTGCAGCGCGTAAGAGACCTCAGGGGATTCATTACACTTCGATGAATATGTGTCGTTGTGTGCACAGGGCCCCGAGCCGTAGTAGTGCTATTTCATGTTTTGTTTTTTGCACTACTGCCTTCTCTTTTACTATCCTTTATATCTATCAAAACAGCTCTTCATCTATCTAGGATTAGAAATGAATAAAGAAAACCTGACATGACAAGTTTTACCTGAAAGTGACAATTTTCATTAGACACTCCTGAACTACCAGTATAATTTTCATAAGTGACAAAATTTGAATCATCAGTATGTACAAAATTTTTAGCAATCGCACACACATTTAGGCAACAATAGAGCTTTTTCCCCACATTATCAACTAAACCAGTCGGTTAGCATACCTAACCAACAATGTGGTTTGCAAGGTCAACCAAGCATTAATGTTTTGCCGCCTACGTATATAGCGTCGGCTCCACCAAATAGTAACGCACGGCAACATGGAAATCACAACGTACAGAAAACACACCATTTCAACTCCTATCGCAATGCGCCGTATAGCAACGATTATTATGACAGACGTAAAAGTAAAGAGCACAGTTTTCAGCGTACGTTTAATAACAATAGGTCGTAGCAGCAGCAGAATCAACCACAACAACAGATTATCATGAATGAACCAGACAGTCGGTATCATCCCGAACCTAATACGTCAGGACGAAGTAACAGAACAGTACAAATAGTCGAAATGCCACAGCATCCTCCTGCAAATAACAGCACGTCAGAAAGAATTTGACTAGATACAGTACAGGTTGCATCCTCCAGCAACGTAAGCAATACTTCTGATACACAGAATCTTGTTCACGAAAATATTATTACTTTTGACGACATCCGAGACACACTTTTGCATGAAAAACCAGTTATTCAAAAAAACCATTTCCCACCCCGTAACTGAAGTAAAGATTGGCTCATCCACATTTTCAGCAGTAATCGATTCTGGATCACCTATGTCAGTTATAAATGAAGAAACTTTCACCGAATGTAACAAAGAGAACATCTATCCTACGTTACCATTAGGCAAAACAAAAGTAAAAGGAGCAGTATCTGGTAAAGGAGTAGATGTAAAATTACAGACACACTTATCATTTTGTATTGCAGGTCATGTGTTCCACTCAAATTTTTGGATTGTTCCTTTATTGACAACAGACGTTAGTTTAGGTACGAATTTTTTGGTGCAACATAACGCAATTATTGCCTTCCAAAATTCCTATTTAATGTTAAAGAATGAAAAGGTACAACTGGCATTAAAAATTTCAGCTCGCTTTATCTGCAGAAGAACAAGCAATTAATTGGACAGAGGTCATTTCTACATCGCATAACACTGACTGTCATTCCACATTGTACACAGTATGTACACAACTACCATACATCAGACGAAGCCGACTATGACGTTATGCAAATGATTTCTGATAAAGTAAAACAGAGCAACGCAAATACAGATAACGAACGTACTCAACTACGCAAAATTCTTTTACAGCAAGCTCCAGTTTTTGACAACATCCCTGATACTATGTCCGGTTTTATGTATGAATTTCAAGTTAAACAGCATGACACATTTAAAGCTAAACATTATCCTATTCCGAATATCCGTACACAAAATATTGTAGCAACGCACTATCCCGTTCTCTCAGCATCAATCAGCAATACATCTCAACCAACTTCTGCCAAGCAAATTTTAGCGTCATGTATATTCAACAAGTTGCATTTGAAAATTTAATTTCGTCGTCATTACGAGACATAGCACAAGAGCAGAGCAAAGACAACGAATGGAAAGAATTTAAACACCTTTGGCAAGTTAGGAATAACGTTACCATTAGAAACCATTATACTGCACGCAATAATATTCTGTTTCGCCGCTCTCACCCTGACAGCAACAACTGGTTATTATGAATTCCTGACGAACTTGTTAAAAAATTAATTTGGTATACTCATTTAAGTTGCGCACATTATGGAGCCAGAAAATGTTTTCTTATACTGTGTCGGAACTGTTATTTTGCGAACATGGAGAAACGTATTCGACGAGTTTTAGCGTCATGTAAAATCTGCCAGGAAGATAAATCAGACACGACTTCACATATTCCTCCGTTACATTGCATTGTACCGATGAAATTGAGACACATGGCCGCTGTAGATATTTTTGGACCGATTCCCATAACTAATAGAGGTTTTTGCTACATCTTTGTCGCTGTTGAACTCACTTCGAAATTTGTTACCTTCACTCCGTTACGCAAAGCTACTGCTAAGTCTCTTTTCGAGTGCATTTGTAAAACATTTTCTATTTCATGTAGGGCGTGTATTGAAAGTAATTTCCGACAATGGACCACAATTTCGATCTGTAATACAGACACGTATGTTACGAGCAAGAAACATTTCTCCGATCTACATATCCAAGTATCACGCTTCTTCGAACCCATGTGAACGACTGATGAAAGCAATTGGTAAACTATGTAGAATAT
Source organism: Schistocerca nitens (assembly GCF_023898315.1). Lineage (NCBI taxonomy): Eukaryota > Metazoa > Arthropoda > Insecta > Orthoptera > Acrididae > Schistocerca > Schistocerca nitens. The sequence continues at coordinate 275,967,754 of NC_064621.1, read as the reverse complement.
ACTGCCATAAAAGACATATTGATCCCCGACTGTTATACTGAAAAATGTTGAACCACCCAACCAAATTAAAGAATTACTATCTTTTCCTGCATCTCGTCGACTACGCCACCAAGAAATAATTGACATTGCGCTCAGCAACATCAAACGTGCCGCAGAACGACGGAGAAGACAGCAAAAACAGGTTTGTAAGTGCCGTGATTTTCACATCGGGCATAAGATATTAGTACGCGTTGACTTTGACATTTTTGCCTTATGATATCTCAATATCTTCACTATTCTACATTTTTGCTACTATGTTATGATACTGTGTGTACATTTTCACACTTGAAAACTGTCTGTGTTTTTAACCTAATACGTTTTCTGTCATGCTATGCTGTATGCTTAATTATATCACTAGAAACAAGTTTTTATTTCATGGGTATATGATTTAAATGCAAGATATTAATCCATTTTCGTCATTTTCAGAAAGCAATACCATGTAAAAGAAATAAATTATACAACCACAGTGGTTTGCTATGAAATGGAAATTTTACCATCAGAATGAACGAAAGAAAATGCAATAAGTTGTCATAAGGAGTAAATGGCTTAGAATTAACATGCATTTAACAAGAATATACTATATACACTGTATAATAACAGTCTTAACTAATTATTTTTCTTTCCGAATACGAGGCGATTATTGCAGGCTGTCAGACAGAACTACACATGTTAATTTTAGTGATCAAATATGCTAGAAGTAAGAAACTCTATAATATATGAAGGAATGAATGATAATGAATAGTTGTATGAGGAGAATGTTAATATAAATATGAATAATGAATAATGAAGTGTCTATTTTTTGCAGATGATAATAAATGATGATGAATAGTTGTATCGAGAATATGTTAATATGAATAATGAAGTTTTTCTTTGCAGATGATGATAATGATGAAGTTTATACATTTTCTGTTAGTTAAGAAATGCTATTTAGTTATTTAAGTATTTGTTGCAGTTCTTTTTAACAGTATGTCTTATGTCACATAATATGCTTTTTTTCTTTCAGCTCAATAATCCACTTTGCAATTTTTCCAGGAGAAGCTTTTCATGACGTATTAACGTCATCCCATAAGCACTTAATTATGAAACCTGTTCTAATACTTGCATTTTTTACCCAGTTGTGTGTATCATTCTTGAATGTGATTACATTACTCTACTTGTTTCATAACCTTGCTACAGCTGACTCATGACGAATGACATTAATAATCCTTATTTCCTGCAATAAGTCAAAAGCAAATTTTTTCATGCCCCAGAAATTGCCTATCGATCCCAAAGCAATGCATTGCTAGCACAAAAAAAAATTATTACCAGTCCCAACTATTACCAGTACACAACTAAATAATATTACCAGTTTAAGATATATTTCTAGTCCTAAATATAATGCAAATTTCTCTGATGTATTGAATCCATTATAGCGAAGTATTACTGGACTACAGACCTTGAGTATTAGTTACAATGTGTTACATTTTAAATATGTCTTATGTCACTTGCATGATATCATATACGAACACTAACAACTTGATGCTACTTGCAATAACTCTTGTTTTGAATGATGACTTATGAGTAATACTGAATGATGTTTTGTAATACTGCATAAATGCTATACCAATGATTACTGTAATGAGATGAGTTATGCATTACTGAATGCCAATGATAACTGTAATGAGATGACATGATGCCAATAATTACTGTAATGAGATGAGTTATGAATGTTGTTTTGTAATACTGCATAAATGGTATGCCAATGATTATTGTAATGAGATGACTTATGCATAAATGCTATGCCAATGATTACTGTAATGAGATGACTTATGAATGATGTTTTGTAACACTGTATAAATGAATGCCAATAATTACTGTAATGAGATGACGTATGAATAATGTTCTGTAATACTCCATACATACTACTTAAATGCTGTGTAAATAGCCAATGAATGCCAATAATTATTCAGATCGGTTGATACACTAGTGTAATTCTGAATGATGACTAGCATAAGACTTAATGTTTCCTTCACCTTCTGACCTAATTATCAGCAATTACTGCAATATCCGTATGTCCTGTCCATCCTCATGATCATGGAGAACTATATTTGGTGTGTGCACTAATTCTACGTTGATGTAAGAGTATGGATTCTACAAGAATGTGGTGTTGACATATCAAGCTGTCCACCACCTTGAACGATGGAGATGTTATTATGGTCCTACTGTTTGGTGTACCTAATGTACTACCAAAGTGATAACATACAATATTGATACAACAAAATGGCTCTGAGCACTATGGGAGTTAACATTTGTGGTCATCAGTCCCCTAGAACTTAGAACTACTTAAACCTAACTAACCTAAGGACATCACACACATCCATGCCCGAGGCAGGATTCGAACCTGCGACCGTAGCAGTCAAGCGGTTCCAGACTGAAGCGCGTAGAACCGGACGGCCATACCGGCCGGCTTTGATACAACATTTCAGTGTCTTGGCTACACTGGTAAATACTTCAGGGAGGAGAACTTCCGACTGTCTCATTTGGTGTTGTGCTTCTGTAGAAAGATATGGACCTTCAGTGCAGCTACGTGCAACCCACTGTGCTACGACCATGATGTTATCCTTCCCATTCCTTTCCTAGTTCTTGTAAAATGTTAGAGACTTATACAGTGCGTATGCACTTTATTTCATTTCCTGATCTATTCAGTTCTTGTAAAAAAAGATGCTAAAGACTTCCACAGTGCGTGTGCACTTTATTTCACTCCTTGATATGTTTAATTCATGTAAAAATGCTAAAGACTTTTACAGTGTGTGTGCACTTTATTTCATTTCTTAATGTATTCAGTTCTTGTAAAAAACGCTACAGACTTATACAGTGTGTGCACTTTATGTCATTTGTTAATATATTTTGTACTCATTGCGTATACGTTTTGTCATTTCTTAATATTTTCTGAACTCAATGCGTATGCACTCTATTTCATTTCTTAATATGTTCTGCACTTATCAATAATGTTATATGTATATATATACACTCCTGGAATTGGAAAAAAGAACACATTGACACCGGTGTGTCAGACCCACCATACTTGCTCCGGACACTGCAAGAGGGCTGTACAAGCAATGATCACACGCACGGCACAGCGGACACACCAGGAACCGCGGTGTTGGCCGTCGAATGGCGCTAGCTGCGCAGCATTTGTGCACCGCCGCCGTCAGTGTCGGCCAGTTTGCCGTGGCATACGGAGCTCCATCGCAGTCTTTAACACTGGTAGCATGCCGCGACAGCGTGGACGTGAACCGTATGTGCAGTTGACGGACTTTGAGCGAGGGCGTATAGTGGGCATGCGGGAGGCCGGGTGGACGTACCGCCGAATTGCTCAACACGTGGGGCGTGAGGTCTCCACAGTACATCGATGTTGTCGCCAGTGGTCGGCGGAAGGTGCACGTGCCCGTCGACCTGGGACCGGACCGCAGCGACGCACGGATGCACGCCAAGACCGTAGGATCCTACGCAGTGCCGTAGGGGACCGCACCGCCACTTCCCAGCAAATTAGGGACACTGTTGCTCCTGGGGTATCGGCGAGGACCATTCGCAACCGTCTCCATGAAGCTGGGCTACGGTCCCGCACACCGTTAGGCCGTCTTCCGCTCACGCCCCAACATCGTGCAGCCCGCCTCCAGTGGTGTCGCGACAGGCGTGAATGGAGGGACGAATGGAGACGTGTCGTCTTCAGCGATGAGAGTCGCTTCTGCCTTGGTGCCAATGATGGTCGTATGCGTGTTTGGCGCCGTTCAGGTGAGCGCCACAATCAGGACTGCATACGACCGAGGCACACAGGGCCAACACCCGGCATCATGGTGTGGGGAGCGATCTCCTACACTGGCCGTACACCACTGGTGATCGTCGAGGGGACACTGAATAGTGCACGGTACATCCAAACCGTCATCGAACCCATCGTTCTACCATTCCTAGACCGGCAAGGGAACTTGCTGTTCCAACAGGACAATGCACGTCCGCATGTATCCCGTGCCACCCAACGTGCTCTAGAAGGTGTAAGTCAACTACCCTGGCCAGCAAGATCTCCGGATCTGTCCCCCATTGAGCATGTTTGGGACTGGATGCAGCGTCGTCTCACGCGGTCTGCACGTCCAGCACGAACGCTGGTCCAACTGAGGCACCAGGTGGAAATGGCATGGCAAGCCGTTCCACAGGACTCTCTACGATCGTCTCCATGGGAGAATAGCAGCCTGCATTGCTGCGAAAGGTGGATATACACTGTACTAGTGCCGACATTGTGCATGCTCTGTTGCCTGTGTCTATGTGCCTGTGGTTCTGTCAGTGTGATCATGTGATGTATCTGACCCCAGGAATGTGTCAATAAAGTTTCCCCTTCCTGGGACAATGAATTCACGGTGTTCTTATTTCAATTTCCAGGAATATATATATATATATATATATATATATATATATATATATATATATATATATATATATACTCTGTGCCTGTAGACTTAGTTATCTAAATAGATTATAGAAAAATTTGTTGCTCATGGCAGGTCCAATTGACTCACCATCGCTGCCAAATTTTTGCGCCCCCCCCCCCCCTCCACACTGAAGAGCCAAAGAACCTTGTAAGAGGTACATGATTAAGGTTAAGGAATTTGTTGCTAGCGCACTAGAGCAGATGTAATTTCGATGGATTGCTCACACGCTGCCGGCGATATGTAACCTCTCAGACCTTGAGAGCAGTGTTGACTGCAGTAGGAACTGTGTGGCAGCAGGAGTAAGAAGTAGCTAGCAGTCGTGTGTATCGAGTTGGCTGGGCCAGTCGTGGGGAGCGATGGCGGGGCCTGAGCGATGTAGTATAAGGTAAAAGCAGCCTCGCGCACGTGTACTATTGTTGTATCAGGCCCATGTAAATGTTTTTTAAAAAATCTCTTAGTAATAATCTTTCTTATAAAAAGTAACTTTGACAATCATGCATCTCAATTTAAAGAATTTCCTAATTTTTCCAATCCATTGTCATCCCGATTATTGTAAAGAAAAGTCAGTTGTTTCTTTTATACGTGACATCTATCGGCCAGCATTGCACTGGGCTGTGCCAGAAAAATTTCTTATAGGAGCAGATATATATGCGTTATCCGGCGACTTCATTGAGGTAAGAATTTTCGATTTATTCAGTATGATATTTCAGGGCCATGACTCAGCACTGCTGACGTCCTAAATTTACCAGTTTAAATTCACAGTCAATTATTGAAAGGTTATCTACGAGTCACATTGTTTTATTAGGAGATTAGTCACATTTTATTGTTCCCAGGTTAAGGAATTTGTGTGTGGAAGATTACGCTGAATGTGAATTATATACTTATATTTTTTACTGTTTGGACGTTATTATACATATATTTTTTTCTGTTGGGAGGTTACAACCCGTACCCCTGCCTAATATCGCGTAGGGCCTCCGTATGCATGCAGAAGTGATGCAACACGACATGGCATGGACTCTACTGACGTCTGAAGTGGTGCTATAGGGAAATGACACCATGAATTCTGCAGGGCTGTCCATAAATATGTAAGAGTACGATGGGGTGGAGATCTCTTCTGAACAGCACGTCGCAAAGTATCCCCAGATATGCTCAATAACGTTCATGTCTGGGGGGATTGGTGGCCAGCGGAAATGTTTAAACTCAGAAGAGTGTTCTTTGAGACAGTCTGTAGCAATTCTGGACGTCTGAGATGTAGCATTGCCCTTCTGGAACTGCCCAAGTCCATCGGAATTTATAATGGACATGAATGGATGCAAGTGATCAGACCGGATGTTTACTTACATCTCCCTGTCAGAGTCGTGTATAGACGTATCAGGAGTAGCATATCACTCCAACAGCACTCATCCCACACCATTACAGAGTCTCCACCAGCTTGAAGAGTCCCTTGCTGGCAAGCAGGTTCTATGTTTTTTAGAGGTTGTCCCCACACCCGTTCACGTCTATCCGCCCGATTCAATTTGAAACGAGACTCGTCCGACCAGGTAACATGTTTCCAGTCATCAACAGTTCAGTTTCGGTGTTGACGGGCCCAGGCGAGGCATAAAGCTTTGTGTCGTGCAGTCATCAAGGATACACGACTGGGCCTTCGGCTCCGAAAGCCCATATCGATAAAGTTTTGTTGAATGGTTCGCACGATGACATTTGTTGATGGCCCAGTATTGAAATGTGCTGCAATTTGCGGAACGGTTGCACTTCTGTCACTTTGGACGTTTGTGCCGTTCTTGCAGGAGCTTTTTCCGGCCGCAGCGATGTCGGAGACTTGAGGGATGTTTTACTGGATTCCTGATATTCACGGTGCACTCGTGAAATGGTCGTATGGTAAAATCCCCACTTCATCGCTACCTCGGAGATACTGTGTCCCATCGCTCGCACGTAGACTATAATATCACGTTCAAACTCACTTAAATCTTGATAACCTGTTACTTGTTTTCTTATATAGGCGTTGCCGACCGCAACACCGTACTCTGCCTGTTTACATATCTCTGTAGTTGAATACGTATGCCTATACCAGTTTCTTTGGCGCTTCAGTGTATACGACACGTTTGCAACTTGCAGACACCATTAATAATACGGCAGTTTTCTCCTATCTGGTCGACAAGGTCGAAAGTCACACAGATAGTGTCGTACAAAGAATGGAAACTGTTCATAGAAGAAAGATTAGTCAATTCAAAAACTTCATTCGCAACACGATAGTTGCACATACAGTCAACAAAAACACACACATAAATTCTACCCACGATTAGTGAACCTTACAGGCACACAAATAAACAGTAAAGAATGATAACTGTTGGAGAAAGAATTAAAATACAATATAAATTCAGTAATAGGTTAAGATTACATAAAAAATCTAATTGTAGGAGCAGAAAGTGCATTGACAAAGAAAGATAGGAAAGAAAACAGCAGTGTCAATGAGCTGTGTGAGTGCTCAAACCACGTGCTAGAAAAATCAGGACTGCAATTCAACCACGGCTACTTAAAGGAGATAGGAAGCTAGGGATCTTTGCTGATGGACAAACCTGTGATTGGCACATAATTTTAATTTCCACTAAAGAACAAATTTCATTATTACGGACTTACAAAATTGGAATAACGACATAAAATTTAATTCGGACCTTAAGAGAATATACAACTGACCTTAAATGTCTGTCATGAATTAATATAACAAACGATATTTTAAAGATAATAATTAGCTCTGATTGCAAAAGGATCACAGACAGTCAGCACCATAAGCCCACTGTTCAGTTCATTGCTTACGTAATCAAAATTTACACAACACTAATGATTCACTTTGAGTTACTTATAAAAATATCTCGTCCGTCCCGGCGGACAGGTCGGTTACTTAACTAAAGGATGGAAGCGCGGCTTATACACGGTGGTACTCGAACAAACGAGTAGAAAGCAACCGCCAAGCAATTTCTAAGATAATCAGGCTGCAAACCAGGGCAGAAAACACGCCGCGCGCACACACACACACACACACACACACACACGCGCGATCTCAGCCTGCCCGCCAAGGCGTTGAACTCAATCTGCCCCACATACCAGACCCTTTCTGCAACAACAAATAATTCACACGGCAGACAAATTCAACTCGTGATTCAGCGTTTTCAAGACCATGCAAGGCTTACTAACTACGCGACTACCTGTAACATAACTGACAACCAAACTGAGACATTTACCGAATAAAATAATTAAAATTATAGTGACTTACAAAGCTCTGCCCTTCATATTAAAAGAAAGTCTAAAACCAAAACTGTGCGGAGAGTACACTAATCAACATGCTCCATCAAATTAACACTGCAAGGAACCTTTAAAACAAGCAGTAAACAACACTTGGAAGCCTTAAACTTCGTAAGTTCAGTATAACACTCTCTTATTCAGAACCATCCTTAACCGATCACCGGCAGGTACAACAAGCCACCATAAGTTTCTCAAATCTTCACAGGTTAACAGCAGCATACGAATCGTACGTAACTTAATGCTTCCAGTTACGCGATGAGAAGACGTCCAGCCTGAGATGACGGACCCGCCACCGTTTCGCACGCAAACGCGTCGACTGATCAGCACCGTACACCCGGCGCGCGGCAAAACGGCAAGCACGGCAGGGCCCCCCCGGCAAAGCGGATAGAGACGAGGGCCTGCCCTCGAAACATGTTGGCTCGTTTAGCGCCGACCAGCGAGAGAGATAGGCCACACGCCAAGACGGACAACCAAAGGCGCAACAGTCAGAGATACAAGACCAGACGAGTGTCGATATCAGCGCCGCAAGTGGAGCATAACTAGCGCCAGTCGCCACGGCTTAGTCAACATTGGTTTAACTAGAAAACTAGTAAAAAAAGAAACCCATAATATAATAAGCAATATGAAAACACAAACTCAAAAGCAGCACAAAGGCAGAAGCTATAACACTTTAAAAAACTTAGGAAAAATACTCAAAATGAAATTGTCATCATTTCAGAAGCAGACAAGGGGAACACAGTAGTACTTACGGACAAAAGACAGTACATTAAAAAAACACAATAATTCATCTCAAAATAACATTACAAAATTAAAATCAGACCCAACAAACAGATTTCAGACAAAAGTAAGAAACCCTATGAAAAATATAGACATCACATTGGATAACACAGATAGAAAGTTGACACAGATTATTCCCCTGCTCCTGTATAAAAATGGGAGACATAGCAAACCTCCTCCCATTTGATACACAAAGCATGTGTTCCAACATACCAGTACAGAAATAATAGAAATCATAGATAAGAATCTGAAAACACATAGGCAACTCCTTGACGAACAGATTAAGGAAATACATCAAGAAAGCTCATAACAGAACAAAATTACTTCCTATTCAATAATGAACTTTATTTACAAGAAGAAGGGTTGCAATTGTGTCCTTAGTGTCAGGAGCCTTAGCAAATATTTTTATGAACTACACTGAACAGCCCATATTCACAAAAATAGCAGCAAAAGAATGCGACATACTACACTGGTTCAGGTGTATGAATGACATCCTCTGCTTAATAGGTGAACTATAAAGAAAAATTGAAAAATTACATACTGGCATCAACAAGGTACATAAAAATATAAAATTCACAATGCAAAAAGAACAGAATAACCGAATTAGCTTTCTTGATATAACAATCAAAAAGCAAAACAATAAACATATGTTTGAAATTTACCATAAACCCACAGCAACTGACATTATCATCCCCCAATCCTCGAACCACTCACACTCACAAAAGCAAGCAGCACTTCGACACGTGCTCCACAAACTCAACACAGTGCCACTCAACAAAAAAACTACCCAAAGAACTGGACATAATAATGCAGATATCCCGAAACAATGGGTACAGTAGTAACTTAGTCACAAAGCTAAACAACAAAATTAAAAATAAAATAAAAGCAGTAAGAACCATTGCCAATATCACAACAGAACCAAACACAATCACAATTACTCAGTATCGTAACAACTAGACAAAATAATCAGTAAATCATAAGAGAAAACTCAAGGTGGCACACAATAACATATAAAAACACTCTCTCACAAAAAATCGCCAACACTTTCAAAAGACAGGGAATACAAATAGCATACATAACAGACAATCGTATCCAAAAATACACCCCAAAACTGACAAAAAGACCAAGATTTATACCAGAAAACAGGTATATATCAATTACAATCTAACACTTGTGATGGCAGATACGTAGGACAAAAAAGCAGAACATTTGAAGTCAGACATAAAGAACACATGAGAGCGGGAAGTATGTGACAAACCACTCGACATCTGCACAATCACAAACCAACCACTAGCGAAGAAGACATGCAAATAATTAGAATCAACAATAAAAAAACATTTCTTAAGAATGCAAGAAAATTTTCACATACAGAAAACCAAAGCAGAAAAGAAAGCTCTGTTGAATGATCACGTACATATACCAAACAGCTCACTGTTTTCACCAACAGTTAAAGTAACAGAGTAACACTAAAATAGAGGACTATTAGCATAATAATACCACTCAACTCCCTTTCCACTCACTTGTCCATGAACTTCTCCACAAAACATTTAAATCAAAGCTCAAATGAAAAGAAAAAGGACACCATGCATATGTACACAAACACAGAGAGAGAGAGAGAACAGAAATGTATAGACGTTTGTTTTGTACGTGTACGTAAACAAACCAAACAGGATGAGCTACAAAGTGAACTCAAAGTAGTTATGTCCATATTAGTGTTATATATGTATGTATATTAGTGACAGAAGACTGAGTGCATCACAACAGCAAGGGCAAACAAAATGTAAAGTGGGAAGAAAAATGTTCGAAACACAAAAATATGGTTATGTTTCGTAAACAGAGCGGCAGTGCGGGCTCCATGTGACGAGATGAGAGGAAACGCCGATGCCAACTAAAAACATGAAGAACCGTAAGTAGTCACTTATTTACATAAAAAGCTTGAAGTGAACTGTTTTATAATCTACGACTAATACATATCAAAACAAAAGTGTGTCATAACTGTAGCATTCTAGAACCCACTGACGTTGCCTAAAGTCAAAATACAGTGCAGCAGGAGAAGGGGCTTTTTATTTACAAAACAAGTATTTTACGCTTGCTGCGGAGGATGGGCACGCAAACTCGTTATTTACAACTGCATCTGACTATATGTAAATAAGATTGAATATAAAGAGCAATTATTAGGAATACTCAGAATGGCTTCCACATGAAACAATCACACACAATGGCTTTCTGTTACATAATTGAAACTTTGCCCTGTTAGAAAACGCACCCACTGAATTTTTACGACAATTTTGCAAATGAATTAGGCCCTACAAAATATTCTTACCTTACGACGGATAATTCAGCTCCACTCTATCTGCACATTGCAACAATGTGAAATGGTGAACTGCACGTACTAGAAATAAAACTCACTGTGCGGCAAAATGACGTACCTCAGTTACTTTATTTATCAGGCTGCATTAGCAAATTAAACGTTTGACCTCTCTCCGAAAATACGGTTCACTCTCCACGCAATAGTGCAAGGCGCGACAGTGAAGGTTTTACAGCAATTATTTTTCATCTAATGGTGGGGATAAGCTTCATGAAATATTTATAAATTAATAATAATGTATAAGTAATAATGGCAAAGTATAAGTAAATATATATAAGGGTCACTGCGAAAGAATTGCAGCTATTTTTCGTCTCGAAAAAAATGGTTCAAATGGCTCTGAGTACTATGGGACTTAACATCTGTGGTCATCAGTCCCCTAGAACTTAGAACTACTTAAACCTAACTAACCTAAGGACATCACACACATCCATGCCCGAGGCAGGATTCGAACCTGAGACCGTAGCGGTCACGCGGTTCCAGACTGAAGCGCCTAGAACCGCCCGGCCACATCGGCCGGCGTCTCGAAAGCAGTAAAGAATTAAAAACTTCTGAAACATGCACATGGAAGATGTAAAAATTACGTGTATGGAGGTGGATAAACACATACACCGCCTTAAAGATACAGCACGAGAAACAAATTCTGTCGTTTCAACCACGTTTTACTGTCAATTGCAACAGTAAACAGTAGTACAGGGCAGGAACACGGGCTTGTGACATCTTAAGAGTCCCTCGAAATAGTCTCCCAACAAATCTACCACACACTGCCAACACTGTGGAAGACGCCGAATACCAGTGGCCTCATCATGATCGGTGTACGTCGGCCGTTGCAGTTCTGCTACGCCTGAATCCATCTACACACCGAGCAAAAGTTCGGTACGGCAGAGCAGTATTTTCTACCGTATCCGTAAGCTCTTCGTGACGTTATCGTGCATTTCTTCCCCGGCGAAGTGCAATCTGTACGTAAGACTGCAGTCCAAGTCGGGTAACGTCCATCCAGAATGGTTGCTCAACTCACACTGCGGTCTCTCTTCATACTTCGTTCTCCTGGAAAGGACTGCCATCTAGTGTCGTGTCACGTTACTGTGGATTCTTGGGGAGACTCCTGATTCCATAAATGCGCGTTGTTTGTAATGTACCATCGTGTACTGTTGCCATTGACAGTAACGACAAATCTTTTTCCATATTTTCTCTCGTGCTATATCTTTATGGCGGTGTGTGTGTATGTTAATCCATCTCCCTACATGTACTGTTTACATATGAAGTAACCTTACATTTCCATATTTCAGAATTTTTAATTAGTTACAGTTTTGGAAACAAAAAAATAGTTGTCTTGGCTTTTTTAAGAATCCTCGTATGATCCTCTTAATGACAGAAAAGAAACTAAATAGCATGAACAATAACTTTCTCTCAGCATTGGCGTATACCATAAAATTTGTATTACACAGAATATTTAAATAAAGTAAAATTTTCTCTTTGCCTTTTTTAATCAAAAAAATTGTAACTCACGAGGATTGTTGTTGTTGTGGTCTTCAGTCCTGAGACTGGTTTGATGCAGCTCTCCATGCTACCCTATCCTGTGCAAGCTTCTTCATCTCCCAGTACTTACTGCAACCAACATCCTTCTGAATCTGCTTAGTGTATTCATCTCTTGGTCTCCCTCTACGATTTTTACCCGCCACGCTGCCCTCCAATGCTAAATTTGTGATCCCTTGATGCCTCAGAACATGTCCTACTAACCGGTCCCTTCTCCCCAATTCTATTCAATACTTCATCATTAGTTATGTGATCTCCCCATCTAATCTTCAGCATTCTTCTGTAGCACCACATTTCGAAAGCTTCTATTCTCTTCTTGTCCAAACTATTTATCGTCCATGTTTCACTTCCATACAAGGCTACACTCCATACAAATACTTTCAGAAACGACTTCCTGACACTTAAATCTATACTCGATGTTAACAAATTTCTCTTCTTCAGAAACGCTTTCCTTGCCATTGCCAGTCTACATTTTATATCCTCTCTACTTCGACCATCGTGAGTTATTTTGCTCCCCAAATGGCAAAACTCCTTTACTACTTTAAGTGCCTCATTTCCTAATCTAATTCCCTCAGCATCACCCGAGTTAATTCGACTACATTCCATTATCCTCGTTTTGCTTTTGTTTATGTTCATCTTATATCCTCCTTCCAAGACACTGTCCATTCTGTTCAACTGCTCTTCCAAGTCCTTTGCTGTCTCTGATAGAATTACAATGTCATCGGCGAACCTCAACGTTTTTATTTCTTCTGCATGGATTTTAATACCTACTCCGAATTTTTCTTTTGTTTCCTTTACTGCTTGCTCAACATACAGATTGAATAACATCGGGGAGAGGCTACAACCCTGTCTCACTCCCTTCCCAACCATTGCTTCCCTTTCATGCCCCTCGACTCTTATAACTGCCATCTGGTTTCTGTACAAATTGTAAATAGTCTTTTGCTCCCTGTATTTTATCCCTGCCATCTTTAGAATTTGAAAGAGAGTATTCCAGTCAACATTGTCAAAAGCTTTCTCTAAGTCTACAAATGCTAGAAACGTAGGTTTGCCTTTCCTTAATCTTTCTTCTAAGATAAGTCGTAAGGTCAGTATTGCCTCACGTGTTCCAATATTTCTACGTAATCCAAACTGATCTTCCCCAAGGTCGGCTTCTACTAGTTTTTCCATTCGTCTGTAAAGAATTCGCGTTAGTATTTTGCAGCTGTGACTTATTAAACTGATAGTTCGGTAATTTTCACATGTGTCAACACCTGCTTTCTTTGGGATTGGAATTATTATATTCTTCTTGAAGTCTGAGGGTATTTCGCCTGTCTCATACATCTTGCTCACCAGATGGTAGAGTTTTGTCATGACTGGCTCTCCCAAGGCCATCAGTAGTTCTAATGGAATTTTGTCTACTCCCGGGGCCTTGTTTCGACTCAGGTCTTTCAGTGGTCTGCAGATGATGAAGAAATTGAAGAAATGTATGATGAGATAAAAGAAATTATTCAGGTAGTGAAGGGAGATGAAAATTTAATAGTCATGGGTGACTGGAATTCAAGAGTAGGAAAAGGGAGAGAAGGAAACATAGTAGGTGAATATGGATTGGGGCTAAGAAATGAAAGAGTCCACATCTGCCCCTGGAAATGTCTTACAAATTAAAACCTGGTTCCTAAATCTCTGTCTTACCATTACGTAATCTATCTGATACCTTCTAGTATCTCCAGGATTCTTCCATGTATACAACCTTCTTTCATGATTCTTGAACCAAGTGTTAGCTATGATTAAGTTAAGCGAGGATAGGAGGAAACTAATTATAATACGGAATACATGACAGATAATTAACCCTGTATACCAACACGTATATATTATTAAACACAATTAAATCTTTGCACTACAATAATTGCTCGGCTAGCTAAACTCAATGCAAATTACCTTTTTCCAAAAGTGTCTTCTCTCTATAAAAATCATCTCAAATCATCTTTATCCTTAGTCTCCAATTGCACATCGGGGACCATCTCAAATAAAATTCCATTCACTGTGCGGTGCGTTCGCCATCCAAGCTCCTCACTCAGTCGTGACACAACACTCTCTCTTCCTTTCTGGCTGACAACTGATATTGAGTCCCCCGCTCGTTCGCGTTCTACTCGATAATATCACAACCTCTGACAGGCAAAGAAAACGTATCACTCACTTGTTCAGACATGCGAAGAAGCTCAGAATGGTAAACATTCCAAATAAACTGTCATATGTACCAAACAAACTGTCATTTCTCATGATATATACACTTTTCATAACCATTTCTCCTAAGATGTGTACCTTTCAATTTGGGCCCATATTTAGAAATTAAAGCAAATATTAACGGGAGCAATACACGATACGTTACACCCTGCAGTGAATTCCAAAGTGTAATAGACTTTATATGAATGGGATGTACCATATTTACACACAAAAGAAACCGGTGAGAACTTGTTGTTGGTCAGTAGAAACTCTTCTCTGAAACGCGAGCGACTGCGGACGTGCAGCGAAGGATTTGAATCGCGCGCCAAAAACGAAACAACCAATCAGAGACTGTGCTCGACATCTACTGAGCAGCCCAGAGAGCATCACAGAGAGGCTCAGAGAGCATCCCAGAGTGCCCCAGAGAGCTAAAACACCCAGAAGAATCGCTTCTCGGCTTTTGGCGAGATCAATGTGTAGTATTTGTGGCCCTTAAAAGGGCCGTTTGTTGAGAACTGCTTTCAATGATTATATAAAGTACAATCACCCACAATGCGACAATCTTCCAAAGAAGAAGGACCACTAGCCTTCACCCATAAGTGAACGCTAGAATCAGAATTTATCTTACAACGTCTACGACAAGACAAAGACTGGGAAGACTTCCCTGTCCGTGGCTTGTGATTGACAGATGGGTCTCGTGCGGAGCGGGCATTCTGCGCTAGGAAAACGCATTCTTTCAACAAACATGTCCCTCATGAGTAACATGACAGGGGAACTAACCTTATTTCTGGTAAGCAGTCACCTTGATACCACCCGAACACTCCCCGAGGGTATGAGATCGATCGCGACACACCGCGAACCGTCATATCGCAGGCCAAAACCACGAGAAAGCTTGCTGCACGAGTGTGTGTATAAGTTCGTACACACAAACTCGCAGCGAATGAAAAATTTTAGGGAATTTTGGAAGAGTCCTGGAACAAGGAATCAAGAGTAGCAGAACTGCCGGGAGGATTCGTCTCTCGGCTGGTACTGATAAGAGGTGATAAGAGGTGATGACAAACATTCAGCGCTCTGAAAGCTCAAATGATGGGACAACTCGATCAAAACTGGCATCTACATTTACATCTAAGTGATTACTCTGCTATTCACAATGAAGTGGCTGGCAGAGGGTTCAATGAACTACCTTCAAGCTGTCTCTCCAGCGTTCCACTCTCGAACGGCACGGGGGAAAAACGAGCACATAAATTCTTCTGTGCGAGCCCTGATTTCTCTTATTTTATCATGATTATCATTTCTCCCTATGTAACGTCCATCCTGAATGGTTGCTCAACTCACACTGTGGTCTCTCTTCATACTTCGTCAGCGTCGTGTCACGTTACTTTGGATACTTGGGGAGACTCCTGATTCCATGAAATGCGCGTTGTTTGTAATGTACTATCGTGTACTGGTGCCAAACAAATGTTTTCACAGTCAGAGGAGAAAACTGGTGATTGAAATTTCATGAGAAGATCCCGTCGCAACGAAAAACGCCTTTGTTTTAATGACTGCCACTCCAATTCACGTATCATGTCTGTGACACTATCTCCCTTATTTCGCGATAATACAAAACGAGCTGCCCTTCTTTGTACTTTTTCGATGTCAGTACCATCTGATGCGGATCCCACACCGCACGGCAATACACCAGAATAGGGTGGACAAGCGAGGTGTAAGCAGTCTCTTTAGTAGACATGTTGCACCTTTTAAGTGTTCTGCCAATGAATCGCAGTCTTTGGTTTGCTCTGCTCACAATATTATCTATGTCTTCGTTCCAATTTAGGTTATTTGTAATTGTAATCCCTAAGTTTAGTTGATGTTACAGTCTTCGGATTTGTGTGACTTACCGCGTAATCGAAGTTTAGCTGATTTCTTTTAGTACTCACGTGAATAACTTCGCACTTTTCTTTATTCAGGGCGAGATGGAGGATGGAGGTACCTTCTTCGGGAAGGTGATGACAGACAGTTCATGAGGATTCTTTCGAGAGACTTGTTGTTGTTGTTTGTTGTTTTTTTGGGGAAGGAGACCAGACAGCGAGGTCATCGGTCTCATAGCATTAAGGAAGGACGGGGAAGGAAGTCGGCCGTGCCCTTTCACAGGAACCATCCCGGCATTTGCCTGGAGCGATTTAGGGAAATCACGGAAAACCTAAATCAGGATGACCGGACGCGGGATTGAACCGTCGTCCTCCCGAATGCGAGTCCAGTGTGCTAGCCACTGCGTCACCTCGCTCGGTCGAGAGACTTGGTGTTGAGATTTCATCACAAGACTTGATGGTCAGGACTAGATCTGCGCTTGCTGTTGGTGCTGATCCTATCCCAGGGTGACTTCAGTTTACGCTACGTCTACATCATACTTCGCGAGCCACCTAATAGTGAGTGGTGGAGGGTACTTCTGGTGCCACTAACTGATCCCCCCAACCCTGTTCCGTTCGCGAATGGCTCGAAGAAAAAATGATTGGCGGTAAGCCTCTGCATTGGCTCCAATTTTTCGAATTTTCGCGTCTGGTCATTAAGCGAGATGTATGTGGGAGGAACTAACACGTTGTCCGACTTTTCTGGAAAGTGCTGTCTCGAAATTTCACAACGTCTCTCTTGAAAAGACTGCCGATCGAGTTCGTTAGGCATCTCGGTAACGCTATAGCGCAGACTAAACGATCCCGTGACCCAACGCGCCGCTCTTGATTGTGTCTTCTGCCTGTCAGTCCTGCCTGGTAGGGATCCCATATTGGCGAACAATACTCAAGAATGGGGCGAACAAGCGCCTTTATAAGCCACTTCTTACGTGAATTACTTACATTTCTTCTATGAATCTCAGACTGACATCTGCTTTTGCTACTACTTTTTTAAGTAGTCATTCCATTCGTTCTGGATAGTTACGCCTAGTTATTTTGTGCTAGATACCAAATGGTTCAAATGGCTCTGAGCACTATGGGACTCAACTGCTGAGGTCATTAGTCCCCTAGAACTTAGAACTAGTTAAACCTAACTAACCTAAGGACATCACACACATCCATGCCCGAGGCAGGATTCGAACCTGCGACCGTAGCGGTCTCGCGGTTCCAGACTGCAGCGCCAGAACCGCGCGGCCACTTCGGCCGGCTGCTAGATACCATTTCCAGCAATTTCTCATCAATAGTGTAGTTGTACAGCAGTGACTTTCTTTATCTATGTGTGTGCAGTATGCATCATTCATCAGTTCTCTGCAGGTCATTCTGGAAATACCATCTTCCGCCGTTGCCACTTTGTTTAGAAAACCGCGTTACCAGCGAACAGTCATAAATGAGCATCCGACGCTTTCCGCTAGATCACTTACATACATTGCAAACAATAGCGGTCCTATCTCACTTCCTTGGGGTACTCCGGAAACCACCTCTGCATCCGTCGATTTCGTTCCGTGTTGTTCCGACTCCCTTTCGAATCTTCGCTGTATTTCATTTCAGTCCGACGATTACTGTCACCAGCGTTCCTTTTCTGAAGCCAGTCTCTCATCTGATGCTGCTTTTGAAGTCTGAGTTTTGACTTTGCTGCCAACGAGTCATTCTCGTGATCACCGTCATCTATTTAAAATCTGATTCCTCGGCTGCTGCCTCTAAACCGGCCCGCATGCAAAACTTCATCCCAGTTGGCGAGCCAACACCAGTAACACAGATACCAGTAAGGCGACAGTCGGGCCGTGTAGATGTCACCAGCGGGTTGCGGTGCTAATCCTCTCGATATGCACAAAGGAAACAGACCGTTAAACCACCGACAGCCATCAATCATCCGCCACGCAGTGCCCACTCGCAGAGATGGACAAGATAAGAGCCCGACACACACGCCGCCACGGATCAATGTCAGCCGGCAACCAACGCTGCGTTGCTGACAGCCGATTTAAGAGCGGTGAGATCTAACTAATAAGCCAGCTCCTCAGAGAATCCTTCTCTGCTAGGATTTGAAGTAGAACAGATATATATCGAATAATGGAGATGTCGGAACTCGTTAGGCGGTATTTGTAATCGATATTTGTCCAGCCGACATATCGGTAACGTCGTTATTTTGTGGCGATACAATCCGATAACACTACCATCACAATCTAACACATAAAAGAGAAAACTCAACACTACTTTCTTTCTAACATTGAAATATTTACAACATAAGAATGGCATCTATACTATAGTTTTTCACTCTGTAACTTCCTAGACAAATTTTGACTGTTGTCAGGTGTGTATTTTCGTAACCTCCTCTCACTCGAAAGTAAGTGTGGTAGAAATGTTTGAAATATAAGCCGCGAAACCCCTTTTGTTCATGTTGTTCATTAATCACCGTCTGTTTGTATTAGTGACTTGCAGTAAAAAGACAAAAAAAAACAGAATGTGTGGAAGCATTTTAAGTAAAACAGCAGTAAAAGTGCGAAGTGCAGTTATTGTGTGAAGGTACTCTGAACCTCTGGTAACACCACAAACTCACCTAATTAAAAATTCCAGCATCCAAAAACTTTTGATCAAGGTTGACAGCTACGGGCTCGTTAAGGAAAACGGCGTCAAGATCAAACCTTGATAGCGCTGATATAGAAAGCAGCCCTCTTCGTTCCAGTTCTAATCCAGCAGTTGCTTTGGCTTCGTCCGCTGCTTGTATTCAATAGCTGCTGAAATTATTCCTGCTCAAAGAAGTAGGTTAAAGCAGAACATGCATACAAATTAATTTTTTAAGATCCTTAGAAAACAAGTTTTGGAACTCATCATTTTTATTTATGCTATTATTACTTCACATGGTTTTTATTATCTATTCTTTTCTCTCTATTCCGTAAGCTGTAGTGTAACTTTCTCTATTATTCTCTTAATATTACTCTATTTACCTCTGAAACAGTGTACAATTACATTTGGTTTTCTTTAATTCTTAATTCGTTCATAAAACCCACTCCTCACAATTTTAAGTAACATGTGCATTCGCAATCATTAGTTACAATCAGAATTTGAAAACGTAATTTTTAGCAATGTCATATCAAAACAACAATATTTTCCGTTCGATTAATCGTCACAACAGATTATATCGATTATCGATATCGAACATTCGATATCCCATTGCTAATACGAGGGGCGTTTAAAAAGTCCGTGCAATCCGAGAGATGGCACCACCGGCGCGTATCGGGGTCATGTTTAATTAGTAGCATCTTTAGAAAGAACGCACAGAGTTTCAGCCATATTGGTCTATTTATTTGTGTTTGGTATTCGTGTGAATCAAGGAAGTTGAGTGATTGTCAAAAAATGGACGAAAAAGAATTTCGTGTGGTGATTAAACATTACTTTATGAAAGAAAAAACGCATCAGGAGACTAAAGAGGAGCTTGATAAACATTACAGTGACTCTGCACCTTTGATTAGAACAGTTTATAAGTGGTTTCAAAATTTTCGGAGTGGCCATATGGGCACAACTGATGCTGAACGTTCTGGACGCCCTGTGGAGTTTATGGCTCCAGAAATCATTGATAAAATCCGTGATATGCTGATGGATGACAGAAGAGTTAAGGTGCATGAGATTGCTAGTGCTGTGGGCATCTCCAATGAACGGGTACATAATATTTTGCATAAACACTTGGACATGAGAAAGCTATCCACAAGATGGGTTCCACAATTGCTCATGCTTGTCCATAAACGGAATCGTGTGAAGTGTTGCAAGGATGGTTTGCAGCTTATAGTGTGATAAAAGAAAAAAAAATAAGTTAAATATATTTCAATTTTTTCAATTTTAATCTGATAATTATATATATATTGTGTTTCATACTAGAATGTCATGTTCCCAGTTTGGCACAGCTTTGCCACAGGAAACATGAAAGCGGTCGAAGACGTCCGTCTTCTGGTCGGCTCCTGATCGTTGTCAGAAGAAGGCTAGTTTTTGATTAGGCAAAGGCTTCTATTATTTGGAAAAGAACAACCCAGATTTCTTTACGTAAACAGTATGAATTTTATGAATACCTAAGGGACCTTTAACAATGAACAATAAAAAATTGCATTTGCAAATGAAATCATTAATAAATGGAGCAGCTATGAGTTGTACAGAAGACAAGGAGCGGCCTTCTGTCTACAGCCAGGATGCCGCAGTGTTCTCTGCTGTAGTAAAGGCTGTTTGACATTTATAAAAATAATATGACATTGAGGTAAAAAAAATAAAGGAAAGGAATAGAATAAGAAATCTGGTAAACACTAAATATATTCAAATAATTCTCACAAGCAATTATGGCTTATTTATAAACATTATAACTTACATAAGTAATTTTCTGACGGTATGGTGAAATCAGATTTCAGCCTGTCCTGTGCTAACTTCTTGTTTCACGTTTTTGCCACAAATCACGGTCATTACTTTTCTCCTTCCTTTAAGACAATTCCAGCACAGTTCAACACCTTAACAATAACTTGCCGATTTACAGTATCGAACATAAATTACTTAAATTGTATTAATTAATAACTGTTGTCTGCACGCTGGAGAGACCGTTCACTTTTATGGCTTAAAGACGGCCTTCTTTACGCTTTCACATTAAAAGCAGAAGTATGATAAAATCTGAAAACCTACAAAGGTTTTTTACTGTCATCTTTTATTTAGATCGAAGATCTTTCAAAGAATAGGTCTCATCTCATAAGTTGATCATTTAATACACAGCTAGGTGAATGCCTTTCCACAGATACTCTCAGCTTTGATACGACGGAAAGCTCAATAATAGTACAAGCTGTTCAGGAAGAATATGCAGGACTTTAAGCGTCGTTTCGTCACTGTGGATGAAACATGGATACATTACTATTCTCCTGAGACTAAACAACTATCTAAACAATGGGTCACCAAGGGAGAATCTGCACCATAAAAGGTGAAGACCATTCCTTCGGCCGGAAAGGTTGTGGCGATTGTTTTTAGGGATTCGCAAGGGATAATCCTCATCAACTATCAGGAAAAGACTAAAACTATTACAGGTGAAAAGTATCCATCGTTATTGGACCGTTTGAAAACCGAGCTACAAGAAAAACGCCGGCGATTGGACCGCAAAAAGTCCTTTTCCATCACGACAATGCACCAGCACACACTTCAGCAGTTGTGGTTGAAAAATTAATGGAAATAGGATTCCAACTCGTTTCACACCACCCCTATTCTCCAGAGTTGGCTCCCTCGGACTACTATTTGTTCCCCAATTTGAAGAAATGGCTTGCAGGACAAAGATTTTATTCAAACAAGGAGATTATTGCAGCAACTAATAGCTATTTTGCAGACTTGGACAATTCCTATTATTCGGAAGTGATCAACAAATTAGAACAGCATTGGACGAAGTGTAAAGTCTAAAAGGAGACTATGTCCAAAAATAAACAAGTTTTGCCCCAAATACGTAAGTAGTTTTTATTTTTGCACGGACTTTTCACACGCCCCTTGTATGTGATGTGTCTGTCCAGTACAAGAGCCCTGAGACCGCATGTTTAATGACGCTTCTTGTTTCCTTTGTTGTTTTAATAAACTGTTTTGATATTACTATCTGCATTGTATGACAGAAGGTACCCATCCTCAAGCATCTTTGCTACAGCGAGGTGGCGTCATTGACGGGGCGCCCATTCTACAGGCAAGGTGCAGTTTGATACCCGCCGATCTTGGGTGCGAGAATATTACTAAGTTGAACCTAGGCAAGCCTGCAAGACAGGTCCCGGGAACCCTCACAAGTAAGTGAATTAGTTTCACAGAAAGGTTAACAATGATGAAATAATATTATTTTCGTATTAATCGGGGCAGTTCTGAATATTCACAGTCCGAGTGAAGTACCCATGGGGAACGGAGCGAAGGAGCGTGGGCTTGTAATAGTTCACAAAAAAGTTAATAATTTGCAGAACAAATTTTATTTTATAACTCAAGAAATACCTTTAATTCAGCAGCGAATGTAAATTAGCTAAAGGTAATGGCAAACTCAAACAAGCT
This sequence comes from Schistocerca nitens, assembly GCF_023898315.1. Taxonomy (NCBI): domain Eukaryota; kingdom Metazoa; phylum Arthropoda; class Insecta; order Orthoptera; family Acrididae; genus Schistocerca; species Schistocerca nitens. The sequence continues at coordinate 275,945,117 of NC_064621.1, read as the reverse complement.
GTGTTTAGTGAATGACTGCGTTGTAGAACGTGTTAGAATACGAATATATGGACATATTCTACATCTACACACATACTCTGCAAGCCACCGTAAGCTGCGTGGCGAAGGGCACCCTCTACCACTGCTAATCAACTGTCTTCCTGTTTCACTCGCAAACAGAGTACCGCTAAAAGTACTGTCTACGTATCAGTGGTGTCTGTTCTTTCGGACATGTCCAATAGAACAGACACTACACATATAATTAAGGTGATGACGGTCAATGATATCTTCAATACAGGTGCACTCTATGCTCGAACTCTTACAGAAGTCGGCTAGAAGTTGCGAGTAATGAGGCTAATGAGCTAGGGCACTATGTCAGTACTGTTTGGCGTAGGTTGAGAACTTGGATCTGGCGGAAGGCGTTCTAGGGTAGTCCGTGCGATTGATGTGGCCACTGTGTCCGAATGGCGTAGTGGTCAGCGCTGCTCCCAAGTAAGCAGGACACGCGGGTTTGAACCCCAGTCCAGCACAGACTTCCAACTTGCCTCATTGATAAAAATCAATGCCCACTGGAAACTAATGTCTTTAATTCCTTTGTGTCTTGACTGTTTATTAAGTTCCAATTTCTCATGTTATATGTTCGTGGCCCTTACATAAAATGTATGTTGGCGACGACAAAATCTTTCTAAATTCACCTTCCAATGCCAGTTCTCTAAATTTTCTCAAAAGTGTCCCTCGAAAATAACGTCGCCTTCTCTCCGACGATTCCCATTTGAGTTGCCGAAGCATCTGCGAAATACTTGTATGTTGATCGAAAGTACCAGTAACAAAAGCCAGCCGGGTTAGCCGAGCGGTCTACGCACTGCTTTCCAGAATGGGAAGGCGCACCTGGACCCCGGCACGAATCCGCCTGGCGGACTTGTGTCGAGGTCCGGTGAGCCGGTCAGTCTGTGGATGGTTTTTAGGTGGTTTTCCATCTGCCTCAGCGAATGCGGGCTGGTTTCCCTTATGGCGATTGCTGCGCAAACAAGTTCTCCACGTATGTGTACACCACCATTACTCTAGCACATAGCAGCCAGCCTCTGAACTGCTACGATGTCTTCCTTTAATCCGACCTGATGGGGATCCCAAACACTGTGAAGTATGTTAGCGGCAAGAACCAATCAATACCTTCTCTGCGCGATAACAATGGAGATACTACCGAAGACAGTGCTGCCAAAGCAGAGCAGAGTTACTAAACACAGCCTTCCGAAATGCCTTCACAAAAGAAGACGAAGTAAATATTCCAGAATTCGAATCGAGAACAGCTGCCAACATGAGAAACGTAGAAGTAAATATCCTCGGAGTAGTGAAGCAACTCAAATCACTTAATAAAATCAAGTCTTCTGGTCCAGACTGTACGCCAATTAGGTTTCTTTCCGAGTATGCTGATGCATTAGCTCCATACTTAACAATCATTCCGTTCGTTCGACGAAAAATCCGTACCCAAAGACTGGAAAGTTGCACAGGTCACACCAATATTCAACAAAGGTAGTAGGAGTAATCCACTAAATTACAGACCCATATCGTTAACGTCAACATGCAGCAGGATTTGTGTTCAAACATTATGAATTACCTCGAAGAAAACGGTCTATTGACACACAGTCAACACGGGTTTAGAAAACATCGTTCCTGTGAAACACAACTAGCTCTTTATTCACATGAAGTGCTGAGTGCTATTGACAAGGGATTCCAGATCGATTACGTATTCCTGGATTTCCGGAAGAGTTTTCACACGGTACCACACGAGCGGCTCGTAGTGAAATTGCGTGCTTATGGAATATCGTCTGTTATTTGACTGGATTTGCGATTTCCTGTCAGAGAAGTCACAGTTCGTAGTAATTGATGGAAAGTCATCGAGTGAAACAGAAGTGATTTCAGGCGTTCCCCAAGTTAGTGTTATAGGCCCTTTGCTGTTCCTTATATATAAAACCGATTTGGGAGATAATCTGAGCAGCCGTCTTCGGTTGTTTGCAGCGGACGCTGTCGTTTATCGACTAATAAAGTCATCAGAAGATCACAACACATTGCAAAACGATTTAGAAAAAATATCTGAATGGTGTAAAAAGTGGTAGTTGACCCTAAATAATGAAAAGTGTGAGGTCATCTACATGAGTGCTAAAAGGAACTCGTTAAACTTCGCTTACACGATAAATCAGTCTAATCTAAAAGCCGTAAATTCAACTAAAACCTAGGTATTACAGTTACGAACAACGAATTGGAAGGTAGACATATGAAATGTTGTGTGGAAGGCTAACCAAAGACTGCGTTTTATTGGCAGGACACTTGTAACCTCCCCACAAAATTCTTTCTCATTTAATGTAAGCTCAAAACAGAATTCTTTCTCATTTGTAACCTCCCTACAAAATTCTTTTCACATTAACCTCCACACAAAATTCTTTCTGATTTAATCTAAGCTCAAAATTCATTCACATTTAGCATAACCTCACAACAGAAAAATTCCTAAATCTCTCAACAGTAAAAATTATAATTATGTCGTTCACGTTCAGTGTAACGTCCCAACAAAAAAATAAATTCAGTAACCTGGTAATAAAACAATGTAACTAACCTCTCAATTAAATTGTAGCTCACTTATGACTTTTCAATAATTCACTGTGAATTTAACCTGGTAAATTTTGGACGACAGCAGTGCTGCGTCATGGCCCTGAAAGATCATTCTGAATAAAAAAGGAAAAAATTCTTACCTCTGCTCTTACAATAAATTTTTCCGGCACAGCTCTGTGCAATGCTGGCCGACCTATCTGTCATTTATGAAAGGAAGCAACTGATTTTTCTATTGCAATAATCGGGATGATCATGGGTGGGAGAAATTAGTAAATTCTTTAAATTGAATTGAATGGTTGTTAAAAGTTACTTTTTATAAGGAAGATTATTATTACGAGAGTTTTAAAACATTTACATGCGACTTGAGATAACATTACTACATATGTGCGAGGCTGCTTTTTACCTTGTACAATAATACTCAGGCTCCGGCATCGCTGCACCACGACCGGGCCAGCCAACACGATACACCAGAGCAGACCAGAGCAGACTCCAGACTAGCAACAACTTACTGCTACAACTACACAGTTCCTACTGCAGTCAACACTGCTCTCTGGTCAGAGATTCTCTTATACATTGCCTATTGCAGGCAGCGCATGAGCAATACATCAAAATTACATCTGCTCGGACCTGTTACACACTTAGAAAATGTAACAGACCTACTAAAGAGACTGCCTACATTACGCTTGTCTGTCCTCTTTTAGAATACTGCTGCGCGATGTGGGATCCTTACCAGATAGGACTGACTGTGTACATCGAAAAAGTTCAAAGAAAAGCAGCACGTTTTGTATTATCGCGAAATATGGGAGAGTATCACAGAAATGATACAGGATTTGGGCTGGAAATCATTAAAAGAAAGGCGTTTTTTGTTGCGACGGAAACTTCTCACGAAATTCCAATCACCAACTTTCTCCTCCGAATGCGAAAATATTTTGTTGACACCGACTTACATAGGGAGGAACGATCACCACGATAAAATAAGGGAAATCAGAGCTCGTGTGGAAAGATACAGGTGTTCATTCTTTAAGCGCGCTATACGAGGGTGGAATAATAGAGAATCGTGAAGATGGTTCAATGAACCCTCTGCCAGGCACTTAAATGTGATTTGCAGGGTATCTGTGTCGATGTAGACTCGAGCAGAACACAAGAATGAGTCGCACTAGTGTAGTTCTCCTTTACAGGTGAACCACACTTCCTTAAAACTCTCCCAGTAAACCAAAGTTGACCATTCAGCTTCCCCACTACAATCCTTACATGTTCGTTCCATTTCATATCGCTTTGCAACGTTGCGCCTAAATATTTAATATACCTGACTGTGTTATGTTGCACAATACTAATGCTGGGTTTATTTTTCCCACTCATCTCCATTAACTTACATTTTCCTACTCTGGAGCTAGCACACCAACTAGAAATTTTGTCTTAGCCATCATGTATCCTCCTACAGTCATTCAACGTCGACACCTTCCAGCAAACCACAGCATCCTCAATAAACAGTCGCGGATTGCTGCTCACCCTGTTCTCCAGGTTATTTATGTACGTAGAAAGTAATAGCTGTCCTGTCACAGTTTCCTTGGGCACTTCTGACGATATCCTTGTCTCTGATGAACACTCGGCGTCGAGGACAACATACGGGGTTATCTTACTTAAGAAGTCTCCGAGCCACTCACATATCTGTGAACCTATTCCGTACGCTCGTACCTTCGTTAACAGTCTTCAGTGGGACACCGTGTCAAAGCTTTTCGGAAATATAGGAACATGGAATCTTCCTGTTAAACTTCATCTGTAGTTCGCAGTATATCAACTGAGAAAAGAGCATGCTGAATTTCGCTTGCGCGATGTTTTCTAAATCCATGCTGATTCGTGGACAGGAGCTTTTCCATCTCAAGTAACTTAATTATAATGGAACTGAGAATACGTTCAAGAATTCTGCAGCAAACTGAACTTAGGGACATTGGTCTGTAATTTTGCAGGTCCGTCCTTCTACCGTCTTATACACAGGAGTCACCTCTGCTTTTTCCAAGTCGCTTGGGACTTCGCGCTGGGCGAGAGATTCGGGATAAATGCAAACTAAGTCAGGGGACAAAGCCGTAGAGTACTCTTTGTAAGAAGCGGGATTCCATTTGGACCTGGCGACTTACTTGTTTTCCAATCTTTCAGGTTCTTCTCTACGGCAGAAATGCCTATTACTATATCGTCCATACGGGACTGTGCGATGGTCAAACGACGGTGTATTTACATGTTTTTCCTGTGTGAACTATTTCTTAAATGCGAAATTTAGAACTTCAGCTTTTCTTTTGTTAGCTTCTGCGTGAGGTATAATAAACCGAATGTTGATTAAATCGGTATTAAAATCATTTAACCTAATATATTAATATTAGTATTTTGGTGCAGATTATGGACAGATAGGTCACATGTTAGTTGGCACATGGTCAGAGACTTTCACGAACAGACACATGTACCTTGTGTGTTAAGTCTGCCCTCCTCTCCTGCCAGAACTGACCAGTCCGGTACCTACTTGCTTCAGATACCCTAGTAATAGCGTATTTTTACAATAAAACAGGAGGTAAAAAAATGGACATGAGCATTTGGGATCGTTGGCCGGGAGGCCCCATTCAGGGAAGTTCGGCCACCAAGTACAAGTCTTAACGCCATAACGAACTTGCGCGCCAGTAATGAGGATGAAATGATGATGAGGACAACACAACACCCAGTCCCCGAGCAGAGAATATCTTCAACCTGGTCGAATCGAACCCGGGCCCACTTACCACCCAGCTAAGCAGGTGGACTTTCGCGGGCAATCTTGGGAAAAGTGTAACGAGTATAGCAGCAGTTTCCAAACATTCGGATGCGCCGAGGCAACCGATACAAGCAAGAACAATGAAGAAATCGGACCAATTGACGAGCCAGTGGATGAAGCAGCAACCAACAGTAGCAGAAAACAGTGCATGTACTCTGATCAGCCAGAACAGTTGACCACCGACCTAGTGTCGATATAAACCCGTCCAGGCGATAGTAGCGTCACCTAGCAACGAATGACTGCTAGTCACACACACGCACGGTGCATGTAGTATCAGTGGACGTGCTGTCCATGTGTAGAATGAGGGAGGAGCGTGATCAATCTTGGTTTGACCGAGGGAAGATTGTGATGGCTCACAGGCTCAGCACGAGCATTTCGGAAACAGCATGACTTGTCGGGTGATCGAGGAGTGCTGTCGTGAGTGTCTTCAACAAGCGGCGAAACCACGGTGAAAGCACGACCAGACATCGTGGGGTTGGGTGACAACCCCTCATTTCATATTTCGAATGTCTTGGGCTGGGCAGTCTGGTATAGCAGGACATGTGGTGAACTGTGTCGGAATTAACATCGAACTTTAATGCTGGACAGAGTACAAGTGTGTCTGAACACCCAGTGCACCGAATACTCCTAACGATGGGCCTCAGCAGCTGATAACCCATGCAAGTGCCAAAGTTAACACCATGACATTGGCAACTACGACTGTAATGGGCACGTGACCATAAAACTGGGCGATGGCGCAGTGGCATAGTCTGATGAATCCTGATAGCTTCTTTAGCGTCTCGATGGGAGACCGTGAATCCGTTGTTTTACAGGGGAACGGCTCCTTGACACCTCCACTGCGGGACGGAGACAAGCTGGTGGTAGCTTCGTTATGCTCTGGGTAGCATTCAAGTGGGCGTCCATAGGTCCGGTGGAGCTCGTGCAAGGTACCATGGCGGCCAAGGAGTGTTGTACAATGGTTGCAGACCACTTGCACTCCTTCATAACGATCATGTTTCCCTATGACACAGTGGCATTTTTCAACAAAATTTCGAAGTATGATCAGTCATAACCCCCAAATAGATCCTTTATATGTCAATTTCATTTTCTCAAAAAAAAAAAAAAAAATCCGTACTTTGCCTCTTTTGTCTTCATTTTAATGTGAACCTGCCTTTAATCAATTAAAATTGCTTTGTGCTCTAAAAAATTAAAAGAAGGATTAAAAATAATTTAATCACGGGATAGCGTATCTGTAAAATGTTTATTATTAACAGGAATGATAAATACTTAAGATATCTTTCATTGACATTTACCTCGTTTTTGTCCATACCGTTATGGCACTTGGCACATTCTGCATTTTCAGAATAAAATATTTAGTTTCATTGATAAAAGGAAAGAAACTTTCAAAAAATTGCAACAGTTGTGTGAATCTTACTGTAGACAATAAAAAATATTGTTGAGGTTCTTTAATTAAAATATTTTTGTCAAAACAAAAAAACTGAATAACTTGGAATCAGTCTTTTGGCACATAGCCTGTTATTGATTTCCACTCTCCACATGTACTTGAGACTGGTTCTTTTCAAATATTAACGAAAATATATTGTTCCTCCAATATGTAACGCTTCATCGCCGTCTCGAAGGCTAGAAGCTTAATTATTTACGTGTAAGCTATACTCAAATAGATGACTCACACTCCAACAACAACAATGTACGTATTGTATTATAGCTGGAGAAACAAATTTTTCTCAGTCCTGGACATCATTCCTCACAGTACACTTACAAAATGGTTCAAATGGCTCTGAGAACTATGGGACTTAACTGCTGAGGTCATCAGTCCCTTAGAACTTAGAACTACTTAAACCTAACTAACCAAAGGACATCACACACATCCATGCCCGAGGCAGGATTCCAACCTGCGACCGTAGCGGTTGCACGGTTCCGGGCTGAAGTGCCTAGAACCGCTTGGCCACTCCGGCCGGCGTACAGTTACACATTTGTGGTTTGTTGTTAAAAGCACTGAGGCGGAGCCGGCTCAACATTTGTATAAAATATATTTCCCAATAATGAAATACAGAATTTATATTATCAGGACCACTTCAAATATTCCCCACATGAATAATGAGGGTCAAAGTTTTTGGAACTGCTGATACCAAATGATGTTTTTCGAACCAGCTAGTCTGAAGGCTGCATCTTGAAATGTCTGTCAGTTCTACGTAGTAGGAGTTTGGGAGCATGGCCTCTACGCAATGCAGCTCTAATGGACCTCCCGAAGACTCTATCGCCTAGCAAATCTTAAGGAAGTCCTAACGACTTCCATATGATTTTCACGTTCTCGTGTTTACGTCGAAAAGGACTCAACAGAATGGCTGATACTTTGTTATCAAATGCCCCCCCCCCACTTTATGTCTCTATATCTCTATTATGCTTTGATGTATCATTAACCGACATTTGGTATTAATGTTTTGTTTGTGTTTTAGATTTTTTTTTTTTTTTTTTTTTTGTTGAATTGGCAGTTGTAACCACTGAATGAATAAATCTGTAAAATGTCATCAGTGTGCACTACAATATGATAATGTAAGTTTCACCACCTAGCGACAGTCTCACAAATCATTAGACGAAATAAACGTGAGAAATATGTACTGTTACCCTCAATTTCCTTGCTTGTTGACGGCATTTGCAGGAAAAGTGAATTAGTGAATTATTAACTAGTTTCTGTATTGTGCCTGAGTTACAGCGAGTTTTATTTACTTATGAATAACTGCAGCAAAGTGCAAATCTATGAACAGCACAATATGAATTCAATGTGCAGTTTATTAAGAAAACATGTGGAACATGAGCTTAGGATAAAAGTGCATCCAGACCCCGATCTAAACATCAATCAAGAGCAAAACAGTGTAAATTCAGGCAACGGTAAAAAGCAAGAATTTGATTGGTGAAAGAGAAAATAGCATCATCAACTGATAGGCCTTGCTGGAGACCAAACTGACATTGACTGAGTATGTCATGGCTGTTCAGGTGATTAACAATTCTCTGAGTATGTTATGACTGTTAGGTGATTAACAATTCTCCTGTACACCAGTTTCTTGAGGACCTTTGAAAAACTTGTTAGCAGGGGTATTGGAAGTGGAAAAATACCTTGTTCTAGGGATTCATTAAAAATGTGACACAAAACTGCATTATATAGCCCTGACAGTGCTTGAGTATCTTAGCTGAAATATTATCAACCCTACAGGAGTTTTTTTGACTTCATGTCTCTGATTGCCTTATTGATCTCACTAATAGTTATGGGAGTATCCGCATCTGGCAAACTCTGGCATTATTGGCTTCATGGAGAAGAGCTATCACATCATCCACTGAGCCTCCACAGCCAATTTTCTGAAGCTGTTAAAAATGTTTATTGAAGATATTAGCAATATTAGAATATTTCCATCATGAATTAATTCTATGTCAGTCATGTACTCAACTTTTTTTACCACTCTCCCTATTTATAACTTGCCAGATGGTTTTTGAATTATTGTTTGAGTTATAAATTTCAGATGTTATGTACATAGTTTTGGATTTTTTATTACTCTTTTTAAAATATTACAGTACAATCTATAGTTCTCCTTTTTGACGGGATCATTAGATAACCTTAGCGATTCATATAAATTTCTTTTTGTTCTACAGGAAATTCTGATTCCTTTAGTAATCCAGGGTGTCCATTTTGCAGCCTCTGGATTGTTACTCAAGATTATTTTTGGAAATACAGTTTCAAATAATGACACGAACTCATTACATAACAGATTAAATTTTTCATTAATATTCCTCTTCATGAATACAGGTGTCCAGTTGATCTGCTGTAAGAGAAGGTTGAAGATTTCTATGTTACCATTATTGACTGCCCTTGCAGTTTTAAAGGAGTGTTTAGGTTTATCACACAGTTCGATATCATTTACTGTAAGCAGCTGACCATCAAGATCTGACAGACCATTTAGAATTTGACTTACATTAATACTGCTGCTTCTGTATCTGTCCGGGAATATATTATCAATTAGGCTCTTACAAGTACTAGTTACTCTAGTGGGAACGTTAACTACTGAAATTAGGTTAAATGATTCCATCAGGTGTTCTAGTTCTCTTCTGCTGTTCTTTGTATTTAAGAAGTGAATATTAAAATCACCCATGATAATTAAATCCTTGTGTTTTGAATATATTTAGTTCAAAAGTGTCCATATAGTTTAGGAATATACATATTTTCCCTGCAGGGGCCCTGTAAACTGCCAAAATTATAACTGACTTATTATTTGTGGTAATTTCGGTTCCACGGGCTTCAAGGTGAGAATCTACACTGTAAGTACTTATGTCTAGGGATTTATATTTTACATTAGTTTCTACATAGATTGCAGTCCCTCCTTTCTCCTTTATGGATCTACAATAGCTGGCTGCTAATGAGTATCCATCAACATGGTGTTCTGTAAGACATACACTCCTGGAAATTGAAATAAGAACACCGTGAATTCATTGTCCCAGGAAGGGGAAACTTTATTGACACATTCCTGGGGTCAGATACATCACATGATCACACTGACAGAACCACAGGCACATAGACACAGGCAACAGAGCATGCACAATGTCGGCACTAGTACAGTGTATATCCACCTTTCGCAGCAATGCAGGCTGCTATTCTCCCATGGAGACGATCGTAGAGATGCTGGATGTAGTCCTGTGGAACGGCTTGCCATGCCATTTCCACCTGGCGCCTCAGTTGGGCCAGCGTTCGTGCTGGACGTGCAGACCGCGTGAGACGACGCTTCATCCAGTCCCAAACATGCTCAATGGGGGACAGATCCGGAGATCTTGCTGGCCAGGGTAGTTGACTTACACCTTCTAGAGCACGTTGGGTGGCACGGGATACATGCGGACGTGCATTGTCCTGTTGGAACAGCAAGTTCCCTTGCCGGTCTAGGAATGGTAGAACGATGGGTTCGATGACGGTTTGGATGTACCGTGCACTATTCAGTGTCCCCTCGACGATCACCAGTGGTGTATGGCCAGTGTAGGAGATCGCTCCCCACACCATGATGCCGGGTGTTGGCCCTGTGTGCCTCGGTCGTATGCAGTCCTGATTGTGGCGCTCACCTGCACGGCGCCAAACACGCACACGACCATCATTGGCACCAAGGCAGAAGCGACTCTCATCGCTGAAGACGACACGTCTCCATTCGTCCCTCCATTCACGCCTGTCGCGACACCACTGGAGGCGGGCTGCACGATGTTGGGGCGTGAGCGGAAGACGGCCTAACGGTGTGCGGGACCGTAGCCCAGCTTCATGGAGACGGTTGCGAATGGTCCTCGCCGATACCCCAGGAGCAACAGTGTCCCTAATTTGCTGGGAAGTGGCGGTGCGGTCCCCTACGGCACTGCGTAGGATCCTACGGTCTTGGCGTGCATCCGTGCGTCGCTGCGGTCCGGTCCCAGGTCGACGGGCACGTGCACCTTCCGCCGACCACTGGCGACAACATCGATGTACTGTGGAGACCTCACGCCCCACGTGTTGAGCAATTCGGCGGTACTTCCACCCGGCCTCCCGCATGCCCACTATACGCCCTCGCTCAAAGTCCGTCAACTGCACATAAGGTTCACGTCCACGCTGTCGCGGCATGCTACCAGTGTTAAAGACTGCGATGGCGCTCCGTATGCCACGGCAAACTGGCTGACACTGACGGCGGCGGTGCACAAATGCTGCGCAGCTAACGCCATTCGACGGCCAACACCGCGGTTCCTGGTGTGTCCGCTGTGCCGTGCGTGTGATCATTGCTTGTACAGCCCTCTCGCAGTGTCCGGAGCAAGTATGGTGGGTCTGACACACCGGTGTCAATGTGTTCTTTTTTCCATTTCCAGGAGTGTATTACGTGCACATGTTTACAGATTCAGTGTCAATAATTTTCAGATTTAGAAGCTCCAGTTTGTTTCTGAGACCATTGATGTTTTGGTGGAACACACAGAGTTTACTGCCACTGCTATTTCTTGGTTTGTTGCTCCGATAGCTTAGCATCTCCCCATAAACTTGGACTGTTTGGTAGATTATTACACCTCGGGTTCTCACCAGTCTTAACATTTAGCCTAAAAAGTATGAAAGAAAGCTACCACCTGTTTGGAAAATTAACACACATGTGTTTCAGTACACGACGTTTACAACATCAAAACTGAAAGTCTAGTAAAGGGGGACGCTTATGATGTGCTCTGATTATCGCAATCTGACAGGGGAGCATTGTGTAGGGTGTCACGTGTATGACCCAAGTGTGGTTTCTGGCACTGTGCAGGTTCCAGTCGTGGGGAAGCAGGCTCTGATCACCAAATATGCACTGTCCTGATCATTGGGCTCTGGAAAGTGGTGTAATGGATTAACTAACTAAGGTGAGTTAGGAGTGAGCTTGAAAAGAAGTACAAGAATGTCATTATGCCATTTACCCCTCAGACTAGGTATAAGATAATATTAATAAATTGACTGTTCAGTATACAATTTGAATCAAGCTGTATATATGGTCCACTATAAAGTAATGTAAAGTGCCACTATCAGCAAAAGATGATAAATGCTTCACACTCGACAATAAAGTGAACACTGTAGTATGAGGAAGGGAGCCTGTGTGAACCTTGACAGCTAGATGACAGCTACTCACCAATTTGTAGAGTTTAATTTAATTCAATAAGTAGAACAACTATTAGAGCAAAGATGGCAGAGCAGTGGGGGGGAGGGGGGGGGGAGGCAAAGACAACATTGTAATATTTTTGGGACACAGAGACTGAACTAGCAGAACAAGTTTGCAGCTCTGGGATATAGAGATCAAACTAGCAGGGCAGTATAAGGAATGGAGTACATAGATGGAGAAACGAAGACAGCAGTCGTTGTGTACAGAGATCAAACTAGAGAACAATATGGTGGCTCTGGGAGACAGATATCAAGCTGCAAGAACAAAGATGGCACCTCTGGGATACACAGATCGATCCACAAGAACAAGATGGCAGCTGTGGGATACAGAGGTCAGCCTACAAAAACAAGATGGTAGGGGTCTATACATCAAACTAACAGAGCAAGATGGCAGCTCTGGGGTACAGAGATGGAACTATGAGAATCAAGATGGTGGCTCCAAGCTACAGAGATTGGATGAGACCAAAATGGCAGCTATGGGACATGAAGATTGAACTACAAGAACAAGGTGATGGCTCTTGGATACAGAGATCAAAATATGAGGATAAGATGCCAGCTCTTGGGTGAAGAGATAGAACTACGAGAACAGATACCTGAGGTGGGTATATACCGATTCAATGTTTCTTTTTTTATAGTGACAAAGTATTGGGTTGTGACTGTTTATATATGGAAGGGGAGAGGGTGTGTGCGCTGCATGTGGGCAACCTGGGCATATGACTGAGAGTAGTTGTTAAGGACACCACGAGCCAGAATCCCTTAACCTTACTACTTACTGCTTCATACCAGACATTGCTAATTTTGATGTAGCTAACTGAATCTTTCAGGCAATTGACTATGATATTTATGTAACCTGTAGAGAGTGGCTAAAGAGATGTGGTTTAAATTTTTTTGTTTTAATTTGTAGGTGTTCCCAATTCCTTGCTTTACAGATAAGTTAGATGGGAGTTTACGTGGTATCTTACTACCTTAGTAAATAATACCATTTTCAATCCTGGGCAAGACAAAATCTACATGAATATTACTTTTGTCACTCATGACACTGTGCAACACTGATCAGCTGAAACTAATTTTTACTATCAGAACCAAAACCATTTAGGACTAACTTTATTGGGAAGCAAATGTAAGCATTTGACTTTCTTTAAAACGACTTCTGCAAGCTGTACAGTTTTCTACTTCACACAACATTCTTACTGCTTGTTTCTGTTGAATGAACACTTTAGTTACTTCAAATGTACTGAAGTGTTTCAGGTTGGACCAGGCTGTGTGATGGTTTCTTATACTTCACCTCATGCACCAGACATTTAAATAAGGTGTTGCCTGAACACTCCTTTTACATACAATGAATGTTGCTTACTGAATATTCAGTTGCCATTAACCATTATTAATCAGGGTCCAGCTAGCCTGTGCACTGAATCCGTGTGCCATCTTCCTCCAACCTGGCTCAGACTTCATCTCCTTACAGGCTGCAGATAAAGATGCTGAAAATTAACTTCTCATTCTCATTCACTCCACTGCATAAATAAGAATTGAGATTCAATTCATCTTCTTATATTACCTTCAAAATTACAACTCAATGCGTGTTAAATGAGGACAGCTACCAACTCATATACTGCCTCTCTGTACTATGTACATAACAGATCTGATATTCCATCTGATAATTAACAAATTACAATACATTTATTATCATTCACATTTTGCGTTCTTAGATTTCATGGAGTTCTTTCTTCTGCACCACCTGCTCCATGGAACTCCTATCTCCACCTCAGTAGGTAGGGTCGTCTGACAGCTACCCACTTCCATACAGTCACTGGATCATTAGCTCTGGTATCTACACCTACAATTTAAAACACCTCCCAACAGTGGGGCGCTCACCACTTATCAGCTACTCTCAGTCACAAACATTTTTTCTCTGACATATATATTTAAGAATGTTGTTGTGCCATGCTTTCATACAGCCCAGTCGCTGCACGTAAGATGTGGCCACAGCCTTCTCAAGCACCGTGTACCAACGCTCCAGTGGCAGCAGTGCAGCATACTTCAAATTGCTCACAGGGGCGGTGACACAAGAGATGCAGCAGACATACTGCTGGGGTCGACGGAGCCAATCAGGATGCAGCCCTGTGTGATTACGTCACGTCATGGTGGCCCAGAAGGAGAGTCCTCTGGAGCAGGTCTCCTCTCCCCTCAGTCACAACGCTGTTACTGTGAAAGTGTTAATGGGAGATAAACTTTGGCGATGGACCTGGACACAAATGGTTATGCTGAATTGTGATCCACTTTGTTTTCAGAACAAATCTTCTAAGTTGTAATTAACTCCAACTTTCCATTTGGTACTTTGTACCTGGGACACAACAGATGTGATACCTCTCATTCAAAGGAATGGGATTTGTCAAAGCACATCCCTCCACTAAGAGAAAAGATGTCATGACCGCACACTCAGTTTTAATTATTATACAAGTGTTACATAAACAGACACAATAGTGCTGCTATCACTTTCAGTTTTTCTTTAGGTTTATCATTGCAGTAAGTATTTCTTTGTTTTTGGTTTTACCATTAACACATATTTCATTACAACTTGTCACAAAAATTCTAGGATCAAATGTCAGAGCACTCTGAGATTACATTGTGTCCTCAGAAACGGGTAAATTACTTATGTTTCATAATTTTATTTAATCAGTCTGGAGGAAATTCTACCTTACCCAGGGTCTCTATCCTTGTGTAAATAATAATACTGACAAACATTTCTCAATACTGCCATTCCAAGGTTTCAGTACTCTTTCCATAATGTTGTACTGTCATTAACGTAATTAACCTCTCTTCCCATTGAGTGGTTGGGGCTCTCCCTTCCTTGGGTCCACCTGAACCTGGTAAAAGCTCCCTTCCCTGGGGCAGCTTACTCATAAACTCCTACAAAGTGGTTGGGATTCTCCCTTCCTTGGGTTCATGCGAACGTGGTATAAGTTCCATTCTCTATGATAACTTACCCATCATAATGCATCGTATAGTTTTTTTTACTATTATTTTGAGTACTCCAGTACTTCTCCCTTCTGTTTTTCTTTTTCCTATCTCTAAATCCCCCACCAGACTCCCACAGACTTCTGATTTCTCTGGACAGTTCTCCTGCCTGACTGTTCTTCCTATCACTATTCTCCTCCAAAACTCTTTTCCTTCTACATGTTAGCTTGTAACTCTTATTTATGGGTTATTCTGACACCTGGCCCCTATATTTCTCCCCTTGAAAAAGTGATGAGACTAACTCCTTAAAAAAAGCTATTTTTATTCTTCTCAAGGGTACAGGATATGGTTTACAAAAGAAAGGAGTTTCATCCTTCATCTTAAAACTATATATATAATCACCCAGTACTCCATGCTTATCTCAAAATATTGTAATCTACTTTGGTAATATTTTGTACAAATCATCTTTTTGTAAACCATTCAATAACTCAGACTCATAAGCTTTAGCATTAATTTATTTTTGTAGTTCACCTTGCATTCCAATTGCACTCTCTAAGTTTATAACGATATTAGTTACTATTAAGCAGGTGTTATCTCTGTCTGTATTACCCCCTAGTGTTTCCTTTAAATTGTATTATGTATACTTGTCTCTACAATTACATGTTAGAAGTTGTGCAGAGAAATCAAGGATTACTCTGTATGTCATCAGCCAATCCACCCCAATAGCAGCTGCAGATTTGCATCAGATACTACTAAACAGATCTGCAAAAATGTAAAATTATTCAATATTATTGGTAATTGTACTTCTTATTTAATCTATCTAGTTTTAACTCCTGTACTACCTACTACATATACACCAGTTACAGGAGGTAAAGGATAAACTTTTTTCTGTCTTAAAAAATCAAATAATGATTCTCATATAATTTCACTTCCCGAGTCTACTTATACATTTACTTCACAATTGTTCATCATACCTACAACTATTGGGTTTGTAATTTTGGTACATCTCTGTCTCTCATCTTCTGCTAATAGCCAATTTTTTAATGGTGTGATTTCACTAAAAGCTATAAACTTTTTTCCTCTATGGGCCTATATCCAATACCATACATCCTGGACCATGATCCTCTGACCAGGATGTTGACATTTTCCTAAAATTGCTTGGATTGGTGTAAAGGGTTGCACAATCGCAGCTTCTTCTTGCTTTTCATTATTATTATTATTTCTTTACTTTCTCAGACGTTAAGTCTGGTTGAGAATGGAAAGTGACGCGGACCTTGATCAAGCGTCACTTCCTATTAACTGTACGGTATGTGTTATATTGCATTTAGGAACTTTCGGGTAATTGAACATGTATCAATAATTACGGATTTCTGTAGTTGTATATATATGTTTGGATGTAGCTGTATTGCATTGATGTACTGGTGGATATTGTGTGGTATGACTCCTGTAGTTGATAGTATAATTGGTATGATGTCAACTTTATCCTGATGCCACATGTCTTTGACTTCCTCAGCCAGTTGGATGTATTTTTCAATTTTTTCTCCTGTTTTCTTTTGTATATTTGTTGTATTGGGTATGGATATTTCAATTAGTTGTGTTAATTTCTTCTTTTTATTGGTGAGTATGATGTCAGGTTTGTTATGTGGCGTTGTTTTATCTGTTATAATGGTTCTGTTCCAGTATAATTTGTATTCATCATTCTCCAGTACATTTTGTGGTGCATACTTGTATGTAGGAACTTGTTGTTTTAAAAGTTTATGTTGTAAGGCAAGCTGTTGATGTATTATTTTTGCGACATTGTCATGTCTTCTGGGGTATTCTGTATTTGCTAGTATTGTACATCCGCTTGTGATGTGATCTACTGTTTCTATTTGTTGTTTACAAAGTCTGCATTTATCTGTTGTGGTATTGGGATCTTTAATAATATGCTTGCTGTAATACCTGGTGTTTATTGTTTGATCCTGTATTGCAATCATGAATCCTTCTGTCTCACTGTATATATTGCCTTTTCTTAGCCATGTGTTGGATGCGTCTTGATCGATGTGTGGCTGTGTTAGATGATACGGGTGCTTGCCATGAAGTGTTTTCTTTTTCCAATTTACTTTCTTTGTATCTGTTGATGTTATGTGGTCTAAAGGGTTGTAGAGGTGGTTATGAAATTGTAGTGGTGTAGCCGATGTATTTATATGAGTGATTGCTTTGTGTATTTTGCTAGTTTCTGCTCGTTCTATAAAGAATTTTCTTAAATTGTCTACCTGTCCATAATGTAGGTTTTTTATATTGATAAATCCCCTTCCTCCTTCCTTTCTGCTTAATGTGAATCTTTCTGTTGCTGAATGTATGTGATGTATTCTATATTTGTGGCATTGTGAGCGTGTAAGTGTATTGAGTGCTTCTAGGTCTGTGTTACTCCATTTCACTACTCCAAATGAGTAGGTCAATATTGGTATGGCATAAGTATTTATAGCTTTTGTCTTGTTTCTTGCTGTCAATTCTGTTTTCAGTATTTTTGTTAGTCTTTGTCTATATTTTTCTTTTAGTTCTTCTTTAATATTTGTATTATCTATTCCTATTTTTTGTCTGTATCCTAGATATTTATAGGCATCCGTTTTTTCCATCGCTTCTATGCAGTCACTGTGGTTATCCAATATGTAATCTTCTTGTTTAGTGTGTTTTCCCTTGACTATGCTATTTTTCTTACATTTGTCTGTTCCAAAAGCCATACTTATATCATTGCTGAATACTTCTGTTATCTTTAGTAATTGGTTGAGTTGTTGATTTGTTGCTGCCAGTAGTTTTAGATCATCCATGTATAGCAAATGTGTGATTTTGTGTGGATATGTTCCAGTAATATTGTATCCATAATTTGTATTATTTAGCATGTTGGATAGTGGGTTCAGAGCAAGGCAGAACCAGAAAGGACTTAATGAGTCTCCTTGGTATATTCCACGCTTAATCTGTATTGGCTGTGATGTGATATTATTTGAATTTGTTTGGATATTAAGTGTGGTTTTCCAATTTTTCATTACTATGTTTAGGAACTGTATCAATTTAGGATCTACTTTGTATATTTCCAATATTTGTAGTAACCATGAGTGGGGTACACTATCAAAAGCTTTTTGGTAATCAATGTATGCGTAGTGTAGCGACCTTTGTTTAGTTTTAGCTTGATATGTCACCTCTGCATCTATTATCAGTTGCTCTTTACATCCTCGTGCTCCTTTGCAACAGCCTTTTTGTTCTTCATTTATAATTTTGTTCTGTGTTGTATGTGTCATTAATTTCTGTTTAATGATTGAAGTTAATATTTTGTATATTGTTGGTAGGCATGTTATGGGGCGATATTTAGCTGGGTTCGCTGTGTCTGCTTGATCTTTAGGTTTCAGATAAGTTATTCCATGTGTAAGTGTATCAGGGAATGTGTATGGGTCTGCAATGTAACTGTTAAATAATTTAGTTAGATGTGAATGTGTTGAGGTGAACTTCTTTAACCAGAAATTTGCTATTTTATCATTTCCAGGGGCTTTCCAATTGTGAGTAGAATTAATTGCTTGGGTGACTTCATGTTGCAAAATTATCACTTCAGGCATTTGTGGTATCATCTTGTATGTGTCTGTTTCTGTTTGTATCCACCGTGCATGCCTGTTATGTTGTACCGGGTTTGACCATATGTTGCTCCAGAAGTGTTCCATGTCTGTTATGTTTGGTGGATTGTTTATTTTAATGTGTGTGTTATCTATTGTCTGGTAAAATTTCTTTTGGTTTGTGTTGAATGTTTGGTTTTGTTTCCTTCTATTTTCACTTTTTTTGTATCTTCTGAGTCGTTTGGCTAATGCTTGTAATTTCTGCTTCTTTTCGTCTAATTGCTCTGTCGCTTCTTGTTGTGAGATTTTACCTAACCTTTTTCGTTTTTTTTCCGAGATTTCATTTCTTATAAACTGTGTTAGCTGTCCGATGTCTTTTCTCAGTTTTTCTATTCTGATCTGTAGCCTGTGTTGCCATGCTGGTTTTGTGGGTTTCTTCTGTGTGTTGGTTGGTTCTGATCTCTGTCTAGTGTGTATATTTAGTGTAGTGAGTGCTCCTATATAAACCAGTAGTTGTAACTCTTCCATAGTTGTGTTTTCATTTATTTTGTTGTGTATGATTGTGTTGATAGTTTTTATTGTTGTTTCGACTTGTGGGTTATTTGGTGGTCTATGCAAGAATGGTCTAATGTCTGTATTTGTGTCTTTGTATTCTATATATGTTAGCTGAAATTTTTCTTCTATATCTAGCATCTGTGTCACTTCGTGTTCTATTTGTGCTTGTTCTGGTGGCTGTCTTAAGATTTCGTTTTCCTCTGATTGTTTAATTGGTGCGTGTTGTTCTTTGTTTGTTTGCTCTGGGATGTTTGAGTCCATTACTGTATTTTCTTCTTCTTCTGATTGCACATTATTTTGTTCCAGTATTTGTTGTACTTCTTGTTTGATGTTTTCTAATTCTGACTGGGGTATCCTGTTATTTTTTATTATTACACGGATCTGATCAGCTAGTCGTTGTTCTGTTAAAAATTTTAATTCTGGGTATCTGGTAATAAATGTTGTGTATACTTGTGATCTGTATCCAGTTGTGTTGGTTCCTAGGTTTGTTGCTTGGTAATAACAGAACATGAGGTGTCGATTAACTTCATCTGACCATCTCATCCTCTGTCTTTGTTTTCCTTCTAGGGTGGTTGCAGGAAGCATATCCTGCAAAACACCTCTATTTGGATTTAAATCATTTTCCAGTTGGCTAGCAGTGTTGTTACCATTGTGGGCGGGCATAGGGTTCAAGCGTCGTCCCCGACCATGACGGCGCTTGTCCGAGGCTTCTTTAGTTCTGTCCTGAACCAACTAATCACACTAAAAGGGGGGTTAGCCCTATTAGTGGTTTGTTCTTTTCGTCGCCTTTTACGACTGGCAGAACATACCGGAGGCCTATTCTTTTCCCGGGCCTCCACGGGGATTATTATTATTATTATTATTATTATATGTTTGTGTGTCTGCATTTCTTAAGTCATGTCATTGTTTCAACTTTCCTCTCGGATATTTGTTCATATAGCAGTAATTTCCTTCTCATTTCTTTTGAAATGTTTAGTTCAACTTACTATTTCTATGACCCTTATCTTCCTGATTTACTCTATTTTTTTGATTGTCCATGGTATCGAAATTTTCCACAAATGATAACTCGTTTACGGTAGCCCAACCCCAGTACAAAATTTCTTTAGTACATAATAGGGTAGCCATCTCTCTAATACTTTAGCTAAAGGAACTTCGTCCAGTAAGTTGTCTAAATATTTAGACCATTTCAAATGTCACTCAATGCGCTTTTTAAAGCTTCCCCATTAACCATTGTATTGCTTTGTACTGAGTAATTCTAAGGTCAACTTATAGAACAAGAAAACAAGAACACTCAGCAGCATCTCCTGCTAGATAACTCAATGCAAAATCTATTTTCTGAGAATTTTTTTGAGGTAAAGATCTTGAAAAAACTCATAAGAAGTATGTTGGGTGTACATCTCCATCAGGTTTAAACTTTGGGAAATGCTTGTCTAAGTTCATGCTACTGCATAATTGTAGTTCCTCTAATAAAGTATTTGTATCTGAAGATTTTTCTCTACACTGGCTTTCTGTGACTTGTCTCATTTTAACTATCTCATCCTACAATCATTTTAAATTAATTATTTGGATGAGCTACTTCATCCTGGAAAGCTGTACACTATTTAAAGTTCGTGCGTTCTCTTGGAATTTTTTATCTACTAAGGCCTGTGCTTTTTTCTCCAAACCTGTAAAGACATCATGCGAAGAAACAGAATCTCTATTTTGCCCCTTTTCTCTGAAAGTTCAATATGATTTTGCGCAATTGGGACCTGATCCTTTATGAGTTTACACACCTTACTGCAAAGTCTCACAAACTACATGTATCAGTTTGAACTTCCCTAATATGTTCTTGAATTTCATTACATACAGGGTCACATTGTTGAAGTATTTCAGTATGAATTTCGTTTTTAGAAACATTTAATTTATGATCTAGTGCATTCGCTATATGCTCATCCAAATGTTCAAGCTTCTCATCAAATCGAGCAAATCTGTCATTATTACTATTTAGTACCTCCTCCTTGGACGACTGTATTTCATTATTAATCTCTTTAAATTGATTTTGTATCTTCTTGTTACTATGCTCATTAAGAGTTTGTATCTTCTTAGTAAATTCATCAAATTTTTCCAGAATTATTTCTGAATTCATTCCTGATGATGTGGTCATCTTTCTTGTGATCACAGGCATAAAGAAATATTTTACTTCTCGTCTCAACATGCGTATCATCTATATTGATGTTTTTAATTCTAAATTAATTGTATTTTACACCTGTCTTATTGTATCACCCCCAACACACACAACGTTTTAAACTGGTCACAAGCACAGCTCACTGTTGATTGCCAGTTGCTAACGGCTGCATGGTGCCGACATGCTGCATGTGATCTGCAATTTGTGGATGACTAGGTGCTGCCAAGAAATTGTGTGTAGGCTGCAATGTGCTGACAGCTGTGTGTGTGCTGCAGTCTTTTGATGACTGCTTGTAGACTGTGTACAGTCATTGGGTGAATGCTGGTTAATTTTTCCCCAGCATAATTCGTCTTCCTTTTTCACTCAATTTTATTATTTGTTTTGGTTTCAGTTTGATGTCTGTACTATATAGAACATCTTGTAGTCTTATTGCTATTGCCATTGGCAACATGTTTTCTTCTTGGAACTTACAAAATTTTCTGGAGATTTGACTTTTTCATTACATTTTATCTGTGTTACAGCTGCTAGGGTTGCCATGTGAAGTATTTCAGATTAGCTTGTGCTGCATGGCGGTTTGTTATACTTCACTTCATGCACCAAATGCTTAAATAAGTTGCCCCCTGAACACTCCTTTTATATACAATGAATGTTGTTTACTGAATATTCAGTCACTGTTAAGTATTATTATTATTAATAAGGGTCATACTAGTCTGTGCCCTGAAACAATTTGCCTTCTTCCTCCAACTTGGCTCAGACTTCCCCTCCTTACAGGCTGCAGATAAAGTTCCTGAAAATTAAATTCTCGTTCTCATTCACTCCACCACATAAATAAGAAGTGTGATTCAATTCACCTTCTTATATTACCTTCAAAATAAGGACAGCTACCAACTTGTATATTTCCTTTTTGCACTACATACACAACAGAACTGATATTCAACTTGATAATTAACAATTATAATCCACTTATTATCTTTGACATTTTGCATTCTTAGATTGTGTTGAGCTCTTTCTTTCACACTGCCTGCTCCCAGCAGTAAGGTCGTCTGACAGCTAACCACTTCCTTACAGTCAATGGGTCAATAGCTCTGGTATCAGCACCTACAACACCTCCCAATAGTCAGCTGTTTGCCACTTATCAGCTACTCTCTGTCACAAACATCATTTCTCTGACATGTGTATTTAAAGGATGTAATACATCTCACTCAAGGAATGAGATGTATCAGTACAACACTGTCCCAGAAGATACTTCATAAGATAACAGGGAGAGAAAATATGATAACACTCTTGTATTTAGGCCAACACAATGAGACATGTTAACATGCTGCACTGATCTTCTTGATAAGTTATTCACATTCTGACTCTGTTTTAAAATTTTATCCAACTGGGCTACAAGGTATTTTGCTCTCTGTGCTTCATTCAGTGTATGAACATTAATGTTGACTTCTGGGGCTAAAAGGTCATTACAGCATGTTTGGAACTACATAATATGAATCTTTGGGCACTATGACAAACTATTAGCTGTGGACCAATTGTAGGCCTGTTCAACTTTTCCTGAGTTGTGTTTGCTTTTGAGTTTCGACCCTTCATTAGTGTGTGTGTGTCATCAGCAAAAATGAACTGCCCTTTAAAGTCAATGGAACATCATTTCTATGCTTTCTAGTCTCTGCTTTCTGTTGCAGAGATGAGACTCCATAATATAAGAGACATGCCATTAAAGCTGAAACACTTTAGTCTGCTTAGTAGAATTTTGTGATCCACACAGTCAAAGACCTTGGCAAGATCACACAACTTAACTACCAACAGGAATTTTTTTCTTTTTTAGCTTTTGTGAGGACTTTCATTGATTTATGGATGGAGAGCCCTTTATAAAAGCTAAACTGGTCAATTAATTCAGTCAGTATTGTGTCATAGGCACATTCTCAAATACTTTTGAAAAGACTGAAAGAAATGATACAGGTCTGTAAGTTGAGATGGAATGCTTATCTCCTGTTTTGTAGATGGTCATTACTACAGCATATCTGAGCCTGTCAGGAAATAAGAACCAAGTCATTGACCAAGTACGTAGGCGGCTGGGATTAATCCTCATGACAGCACGACAGCACAAGATTTTAATATTCTGTTAGAAACAGCATCATAGCCAGCTAACTACCACACTCTGGTGACCTAATGAATTCTATAATCTCCTTATGGGTTGTGTTTTTTTGTTTTAATAATATCTCTTGGTAGCACATGCAGTCACTCAGGGCTGATTGCAGAACATTTTTCCATGTAAATGGCATATCACCTAGTACCCCCCCCCCCCCAAATCCACCCCTCCCCCCATTATCATTTGCCTTTTCTTGGGCTCTCAGTAAAATCTTTAAATAAATGAATCTAAATCTAGTGATCATGCAACTGTGTTGTTTCTTTCTTTTAAAATAACTGGTACACAGATTTTCCTCTACAGCACATTAAAATTTCTGAATCTTTTTCCAGTGCTACATATTTACATTTAAGGTAATTCCTGGGAGCCTTGAAAACTTTTAGTGAAAGCAGACATACCCATTGTATTGTTCTAGCTTTAATAAAAATGTGCTGTTTATCTCAGTGGAGAGAATGAAAATATAAAATTTCTTGTTTTTAGACAAATAGTGGAACTTTTAAAACCTATAATTTACAAATTATTTTGCTATTCATCAGAAGCCCGCCTGGTTAGCTGAGCAGTCTAACGCATGACTTTCCGGAGTGGGAAGTAGCTACTGGTCCCCAGCACGAATCCACTCGGCAGACTTGTGTCGAGGTCTGGTGAGCTGGCCAGTCTGTGGATGGTTTTTAGGCAGTTTTCCATCTGCCTCAGTGAATGCAGGCTGGTTCCCCTTATTCCAACTCAGCCACACTATATAGGTGATTGCCACGCAAACAAGTTCTCCACATACGCATACACCACAATTACTCTACCACGCAAACATAGGGGTTACACTCGTCTGGTGCAAGTCATTCCCTGGGGGGGAGGGGGGGGGGGTCCACCGGGGGCCGAACCACACAATAACACTGCAAGAGTGGTACGGTTTGGGGCAGCAGAGGGGTGAAGTGGACTGCAGTAGTCGTCGTGGGGTTGTGGACCACTGTGACTGCGGTGGGGACGGAGCCTCTCCGCCGTTTCTAGGCCCCTGGTTATCATACAATACAATACAATGCAATACAATACAATACAAGTCATCAGAAACAGTAGGACAAAATTACAAAAATATTATCTAAGTTTATTTTGATTTTTCATCTTGGATCATACTGGCACAACAGACATCACCTTTTATCACTGTACGCCATCATTTATGTACAACATTCCTCAAGTTGTGCAATGTAGGGTAGGCCTTGGAAGAAATTTTAACCCAATTATATGATGACTTCATCAAAAAGTTTACACTGCAAATAAATGTGTGCTATCTAGGACAATATTTGATGCTGAAATTAATGCTCACAGATGGTTCCTTTCTGTACCCATGATACTGAAAAATATTTTGCTTCTATCATCGTATACTTTCACCTGCATCAGTTTTTATTATTAATTGCACAAATATTGCACTAGGGTACCTCTGGCACCCTCTCAGTTTATCACTGCAGGCAGCCTCTTGTATCGCTTGGTTCTTAAACTGGCCCTACATGCAGTGTTAGCACAAGTAAATTTAACACATCTGTATATGGTTGTTTATTACTGGGTGCAGAGTTTATAGCCACTGTGAAAAACTCATACCTGAATTTGGTGGCCAATGATTCAAATGCATCACCGTTACTGAAAGCTACTTTCTGGGGGCTGTATTTCACTTGGATGACTACTTTTGTTTGTTTCTTATTCAATAATGTTCTGAATGGTTTTTGTGTTATGCTCAGAGTGTTTTATTTTTTGAACATATT
Source organism: Schistocerca nitens (assembly GCF_023898315.1). Classification (NCBI taxonomy): domain Eukaryota; kingdom Metazoa; phylum Arthropoda; class Insecta; order Orthoptera; family Acrididae; genus Schistocerca; species Schistocerca nitens. Next base: position 275,919,924 of record NC_064621.1, on the reverse strand, counting down.
ACATGAATTTTGCTTTTTTAATGACAGTGTTAAGGACTCTACAGTGCTAGTGGTAATGGAATATAAATCTTGACTAATGCTTGCTTTCTGAAATACATAGAGGTCTCTCTCTTCATAACACGAGAAACTTTAATCCTTTGTATGAATGCATGGTGTCTGTTCTTTCGGACTTGTCTGAAAGAACAGATGCCATGCACTCATATAATTGATTCGCCTCGATGAGCAGTGAATTCTCGACCTTTAGTGTGAAAGGACAAATACTTATGTTCCACCTCCTGTGGTAATCTCAAAGTAGCATGGAGAGCATGCACAGGACTGCAGATATGTGGCACTAGGGAATGTTGGGACTGTGGGTCAGCCAGGAAGTGTGCCGAGATAGTCCATTCAATTGCGATGAACACTGTGTCCAGGTGGTGCAGAGGTTAATGCAACTGCCTGCCAGGCTCAGATCCCAGACCGGCACATGTTTTCTCTCATTACTGCTGATTCCTCATAATATCCTGGTACAGCTGACATCTATAGTTCCTTCCCTTTCCTTTCTATTTTCCCCTCTCCACCTTCAGTTTATATAGTAAAACTTTAATCCCACAAGTTATCCAACCCTCATGCTAACTTCTGTTCAATTTTGCCCTTGTTTGCTTTACGGGAAAACAAGATTCAAAGTATAGTAAGAATATTTTCAAGTACAAGTTTAACTTTCCATTAAAACTGTCTTCCTTAAAAATTTCTCCACAGTGTTATTCCTGTAATTTCTCTCTAAACTCAATGATTGAATCATTGTGTATAATTCCATGATGCAGCACTTTTCTTCTAAGATCTGTACCTAAACGGTCAGTAAATTTTATTTTTAATGTGTGATTATCTTTGTCAGATAAACCAAATAGTATTGGTTAGTTGGTTGGTTTAAAAGAGGCGAGGGGACGGACCAAACTGCTAGGTCATCGGTCCCTCATTCTCAACAAAACAATTCCATGAGGGTAGGAGTAAAACAATCAAGACATACAAAACACAGCTGGAAGAAGGAAGAAAACCACAAGAATGACAGAAGGGCAACAGACACCAAAATGGACAAAATCAGACAAGAAAACCGCAGAGAGATACAAGAAACATGTAGAAGAGATCAAAACAAGAGAGCAGATTGCCATGGTTGGCTGACCACAAGAACAAAAAGGAGAAGCTAGCCACACTGCAACACATCAAAACCTCGACACCAAAAGCACTAGGGTGGAGGACACAGAGGGAAAAAGGACATGCACTAAAACATAGATCAAATGACAAAATCCACCCTCACGAACAAAACATAAAACTAAAGCTGCTGTTGAGGGATTGTCACCCAGCACTGAAGGTAGGGTGCTGGGAAAGTTAAAAGTCCACCTCATAGGGCTAAAAGTGGACAGTCCAGCAAGAGGTGGATGACCCTCATTTGTGAGCCACAGTGACACCGAGTTGGGTCCTCGTGACGGAGGAGGTAATCATGCATTAGCCACGTACGGCCAATGCAGAGCCGGCAGAGGACCACATGGAAGATTTTCACATATTTGTAGTCTGCTAATGACATGTACTGTTATGCCATTCCGTCTCCCAAAGCTGACAAACCCTGCAGCGTAAGACAGGACGCAGGTTAGTTTCGGAGATGCCCATCTCCAGAAGCAGTTTCTGCGTAGCCTATTTGGCCAGCCTGTTAGCAAGTTCGTTGCCTGGGATTCCGACGTGTCCTGGGGTCCACACAAATACCACTGAACAACGGAACCATTCCACGGCATAGATGGACTCCTGAACGGATGCTACCCAAGGATGGCGAGGGTAGCACTGGTCAACAGCTTGTAGGCTGCTCAATGAGTCTGTACACAGGAGAAATGACTCACCAGGGCATGAAAAGTTGTGCTCAAGAGCACGAGATATGGCCGCCAGCTCTGCACTGAAAACACTGCAGCCATCCAGCGAGAAGTGCTGTTCAATATGTCCTCCTGACCATCATCCATCGAGCCGTCGGTGTAAACTACTTCATGGCCCTGGTTACATGTTGAGAATTCAGAGGAAGTGGTAGCAGAGAGCTGCAGGGTTAATGGAGCCCTTAGGGCAATGCGAAAGGACCAGAAGAATCTTCGGCCTAGTGTACACCATGGAGGTGTACGTGAATGGACCTCAAGGAGAGGTGGTAATGGGAGGGACTCCAGTTCAGACAGAAGGGACGGCATGTGAACCACAATCATAAGCCCTGACCAGGACCGCCAATGTGGGAAATGAATCGCCGTGGTTGGGAAAAGGAGACGGTAATTCCGATGTGCAGGAGAACTACAAACATGTGCAACATAACTGGCGAGCAGTTGTGCATGCCTAACCTTCAATGGAGGGACTCTGTCCTCCACCAGGGCACTGGTCGCTGGACTCATTCTAAAAGCTCCCGTCGCTAGGTGAATGCCACAGTGGTGCACTGAGTCGAGTCCCTGAATGTCTGCTTGTGTCTGTGTATGTGCGGATGGATATGTGTGTGTGTGTGCGAGTGTATACCTGTCCTTTTTTCCCCCAAGGTAAGTCTTTCCGCCCCCGGGATTGGAATGACTCCTTACCCTCTCCCTTAAAACCCACATCCTTTCATCTTTCCCTCTCCTTCCCTCTTTCCTGACGAAGCAACCGTTGGTTGCGAAAGCTAGAATTTCGTGTGTATGTTTGTGTGTCTGTCGACCTACCAGCACTTTCGTTCGGTAAGTCACATCATCTTTGTTTTTAGATATATTTTTCCAACGTGGAATGTTTCCCTCTCTCTCTCTCTCTCTCTCTCTCTCTCTATATATATATATATATATATATATATATATATATATATATATATATATATATATATATATATATATATATATTCTTACAACAATATTACACTGCCAGTAATTTATCATTTCATAAATAAATGAATTATACTTAAGCCAACAAAAATGTATAAATGACTACAAAATACCAGGAGTGTAATCAAGAGGTACAGGCTGCTCATCAGTCACCAATAAGATGCCTTCTACATCTACATCTATACTCTGCAACATATGGAGCACGGGAAGAATGATTGATTGAATGTCTCTGTGCATGCAGTAATTATTCTAATCTTATCCTCACAATCCCTATGTGAGCAATACATAGGAGGTTGTATGTAGTATATCTCTAGAGTAATCATTTAAAGGAAGCTCTTGTAACTTTGTTAATAGACTTTCAGGGGATAGTTTATGTCTGTCTTCAGGAGTCTGCCAGTTCATTTCCTTCAGTATCTCTGTGACACACTCCCACAGATTAAACAAACCTTCTCTGTATACATTCAATATCCTCTGTTTGTCCTATCTGGTACAGGCTCCACACACTTGAGCAATATTCTAGAACCGGTTGCACAAGTGATATGTAAGCAATCTCTTCTGTAGACTGATTGCACTTTCCCAGTATTCTACCAATAAACCAAAGTCTACCACCTGCTTTACTCACAACTGAACCTATGTGATCATTCCATTTCATACCCCTACAAAGGGTTACACCCAGGTATTTGTATGAATTGGCTGATTCCAACAGTGACTCACCATGTTTGCTCTCAGAAAATTGTTAGTTTTCAGTTCATCATTATTAATTATGTCAATATTATCAGTTTATGGTGTTTAGTAAATAAATGCACCATAATAGCATCCCTTTTAAACATTATTCCAAATAATATAGTTTCCTGCTTCACCTGATGGCACTTATATTGCCTCTGCAACAGACAAAAATTTTGAGAGCTTCTCAGCAAAATAGCTAGAAAGAATCTTACACAATGAATCTCTAAGACAGTCCAAGGATGGATTGTCTTAATCTCCACAAAACATGAATTGAAAAGCACAGCCAGTCATAATGGAAAAGCACGGCCAGTCATAATGTATGTCTCTTACACCATCCTCTGTAGATTCACTGGTTAAACTGAGACATTTCTGGAGGTCTAGCACAAGTGGGGAGGGGGAGGGGGGGGTGTTCTTGTAAGGCCACCAAATGTGACAATGGTGGGGACAACCTGTCATGCAGTTATCACCTTATCTGTCAAAGAAATGGAGGCCCTGTGTCCACCTAGAAACAGTTGTCCTGGTGAGAAATTCGAAGCATGAGAAATGATTTCCACATGGAGGGGTCATCTGGAGGGACTACCGACTGCAGCACATGTACAGTGTCATTCATAGGAATTCAGGGGCAGGTACATTCATGGAGCAGGATGGGAGTGGGTTGTGCAGCTGTGGTGCACTGAGTGAAGATGCTCTTCTTTACCACAGTGTGTGCAGGACCCTCATGATTTGGACAGACAGTGTGCTCCAGAGTGAATGGAAAAATGCTGCAAGTACCATGCTGGCCCCATTGATTGTTGACAAGGGGCAACCAGAGGCTTCGACACTGTAGAGACATTAGGCAATGACAAATCACAATGTTGCTACAACCTGGGGGACATCCTACACCTGTGACATGGAGGTGGAACGCATGGTGGCACATTAACTGCTGCAACTTGTGGCGTCACTGTGGGTGGATCTTTAGCAGCCTGTGCAATTTTGAATGAGTTTCCAATGTGCAAGACATTCACCAATGATGTTTTTTCCTGTTTCAGCACTTCTCCACAAACCTCTGGATCGACTGCCACCTGACCATAATATCACAAAGCAAAGAGTCCACATATACAGGGTGAAGAAAATTCGTGCACGTGAGCTTCACAGCGTGACTCCTCACATGCCACCGATAAAAATGTCTCTCACAGAATTTCGTCCAGAGAGTCAATCTAGCCGAAAAAGGTGTTAAAGAGTGACTAACTACTTCTGTCAGCACATATTGGTTGTGCTATACAGTTGGTGTAGTGGATAGAGTTTTGTGTTAGCATGCAGGAGATGCAGGGTTCAATCCTGGGTTGAGGCGCATTTTTATATTTTCTAATTTCATTCTGACGTTTCATACTGTAGTATACACCGGTTCTTAGGTCACATGTATCCTAGAAGAACATTTTGTAACACTGAACATAACAAATACGTGATTAGACAAATAAGATACAGATAGTTGAAACAAATGACCTGTCATATGACAGAACAGCTGTAAAAACAATATCAGTTTCGAGACACCAAAGATGATAGCACAGTACAACAACACAACACCTACTTGTCATTTATACTACATGTAAAATGAACACTCAGATGTCACACATTAGCAACCAGTGACAATAATAACGTCCATATTAATTACTGCATGACCTTCACAACAGAATACGTTGTCCTCAGAACAACAGATGCTCAAAGCAACCTCCCTGCATGTCTAAACATTGCGCAACCAGCCAGATCACACAGCTCTGGACCCACAATACCAAGAGCAGCATGAACACGCACTACCTATTCTTCCACATTCGTCAACAGAGTAGAGTACATGTGCTACTCCACATGTCCCCACAGGAAGAAATCCAAGGGATTTAGGTCAGGTGAACACAGTGGCCATACAACTGGACCTCCATGTCCAACCCATTTTCCTGGATATGTTCTGTCCAAATACTGACGCACATTAATTTCAGAGTGTAGAGGTGCACCATCATGCTGGAACCATATCCTCTGCCGAACACGTAGTGGAACATCTTCCAGTGCATCAGGCAGATAGTTTGGGAGAAATGCATGATACCTTTGTGCAGTCGACAAGTCAGGCAACATGTATGTCCCTAAACACTTATCATCCAATATTCCGACCCAGACACTGATACCAAAGCGAACTTGATATCCACGGTCGCAGGTGACGTGCAGCTTAACCTCACACCAATGGTGAGCATTGTGCATATTGAAGACACACTCACGAGTGAATACTGCTTCACCCGACCATACTACGGTCTTCGCAAAGTCGTCATTGGCTTCCTGTTGTTGGAACCATTCACAGTATTGCATCCACTGATGGTGATCTACAGGATGCAGGTGTTGCGTGAAAGCGTAAGGGTGCAGCCCATGCTTGTGCAGCACGTTAATGACCATATGTTGTGAGACACACAGCTGCCTTGCTATGCTGTGTGTACTTTGCTGAGGTTCTTGGTGTACGACCTCCAGTATAGCTTCCTCAGTAGCTGGAGTACAACGAGTCTGTGGACCACCTCTGTCACATGATAGTGGAAGGAGAGAACCTGATTCCCGGAGTCGCAGCTCCAAAAAAACAAAACACATTTTTATCTGGATGGTGTCGATGAGGTTATCTAGCAGCATGTTCATGAGTGGCAACACCAGCCCGGTTGTTAGATGCACCAAAAACCAGAAGAATGTCCACATACTCATCGTTTGTGTATGCCATACGTCTGCCACACTGGTTTAGAGGTTTACAATGAGAAAATTCAATATGTGTACACATGTACATTTGACTCTGTAAAGGGCGTGTTACACCGCTCACAACTAGTCCCTGTCTGGTGGACAGCGCTTACAGTATAAACATCCCTTCAGTCCTGTGCGCTGTTCCATCTAACATGCATTATCCCTCTGACAGAGTATTGTTCTGCATGATTCATCCCAACACCGCTAATTGTGGGAAGTTCAGTTTCGAATTACACTGTTTCACTAATGGTAATAGACATTATGTTCCCACAATCCCATAAATAGAATAATAACAACAATGTGTTGAGATACATACTGAACAGCACGTGGTTACCAGACTCAATGCTGAAAGGCATAATTAGTGGGACCATGGTGATAACACATACAAATAGTAACCAAGTTTGGACATTAGTCACAAAGCACCTTGCCAGTCCTACTGCAAGGCCCTAACGAAATGCAATGGACCTGAATGACGCAAGAATAATAATTGGTACTAATCTGTGGGACCTTTTTTTTTTTTAATTTACGCATCAAGTTCCGTAGGAGCAAATCTCCAAGGTCATGGAACGTTTTAGTACATGTAATTACATCATAAAAGTAATAACAGAAAAAAGTAAATGTTTATGAACCCAAAAGAATCAGCTTAATTTTTCAAGGAACTCCCTGACAGAATGGAAGGAGTAACCCATGAGGAAACTCTTCAGTGTTGATTTGAAAGCGCGTGGAGTACTGCTAAGATTTTTGAATTCGAGTGATAGATTAATGAAAATGGATGCAGCAGTATACTGTACACCTTTCTGCACAAGAGTTGAGGAAGTCCGATTCAAATGAAGGCTTGATTTCTACTGAGTATTAACCAAGTGTAAGCTGCTTATTCTTGGAAATAAGCTAATATTGTTAACAAGAAATGACAGTAAGGAACATATATATTGAGAGGCCAATGTCAAAATACCCAGACTCGGGAAAGGGGTTGACAAGAGGTTCGTGACTTACACCACTTATTGCCCAAACTGCCCATTTCTGAGCCAAAAATATCCTTTTAGAATGGGAAGAGTTACCCCAAAATATAATACCATATGACATAAGTGAATGAAAATAAGCAAAGTAGACTAATTTCCATGTCAAACAATCATTCACTTCAGATAACGTTCGAATAGCAAAAATGGCAGTTTTAAGTCTTTGAACAAGATGTGGGTCTTCCACAACAACTTACTATCTATCTGAACACCAAGAAATCTAAACTGTTCAGTTTCACTAATCATATGCCCATTCTGTGAAATTAAAGTTCAGGTTTTGTTGAATTGTTTATTAGAAATTGTAAAAACTGAGTCTTATTGTGATTTAGCATTCGTTTATTTACTACAAGCCATGAACTTAGGTCATGTACTGCACTATTTGAAACTGAGTCAATGTTGCACACAACAACCTTTACTACCAAGCTATTGTCATCAGCAAACAGAAATATTTTGGAGTTACCCATAATACTAGAGGGCATATAATTTATATAAATAAGGAACAAGAGTGGCCCCGACACTGATCCCTGTGGCACCCCCCACTTGACTGTACCCCATTCAGACCCCGCATCACAGCCATTATCAACATTGTGAATAATGACCTTTTACTGTCTGTTGCTTAAGTATGAGGTGAACTACGAGGGCTATCCACAAATTACATTACATTTTGGAATTAAAAATAAATAAAGTATTGGAAATTTTTTTTATTATATACAGATGAAAGCCACACTTAAATACTACCTTTCTACATAGTTGCCATTTAAATTAAGGCACTTATCGTAGCGATGGACGAGCTTGGAAATTCCTTCGTCGTAAAATTCGGCCGCCTGCGCCTTCAACCACGTGGTTACCTCTTCTTGAAGCTGTGCGTCGTCATCAAAACGCTGCATAGCCAACCACTTCTTCATTGCTGGGAATAAGTGGAAGTCGCTCGGTGCCAGGTCGGGACTGTACGGCAGATGAGGAAACAACTCCCACTTAAAAGATTCGAGAACTTCACGAGTGGCATTTGCCGTGTGGACCCGGGCGTTGTCGTGAATCAGCAAAATCTTTGAGCCCAACTTTCCCCTGCGCTTGTTTTGTATTGCTCTTCTGAGGTTGTGCAGAGTTTGGCAATACCTTTGAGAGTTTATTGTAGTGCCTCTTTCCAGGAAATCCACAAAAATCACACCTTTTCTGTCCCAAAAGACAGTCGCCACCACCTTCCTTGCCGACATTGTCTGCATGCATTTCTTGGGTTTTGGGGGGGGGGGGGGGGGGGAATTTGTGTGCCCCCACTGCATTGACTGCAATTTTGTCTCGCAGTTCACATGCTTAACCCATGTTTCGTCACCCGTAACGATGCGATCGAGTAATGAGTCGCCATCTTTCTCGTAAGCGTCCAAAAACGTTAACGCTGCAGCCATTCGCTGATTTTTGTGAATCTCTGTCAAGATTTTTGGTATCCATCTTGCACAAAAGTTGTGGTAACCAAGTTTTTCGGTAATGATTTCGTGCAACAAACTTCGTGAAATTTGTGGAAAACTCATAGAGAGTTCCGTTATTGTGTTCTGATGACGACGCACAGCTTCAAGAAGAGGTAACCACGTGGTTGAAGGCGCAGGCGGCCGAATTTTACGACGAAGGAATTTCCAAGCTTGTCCATCGCTACGATAAGTGCCTTAATTTAAATGGCAACTACGTAGAAAAGTAGTATTTAAGTGTGGCTTTCATCTGTATATAATAAAAAAAATTCCAATACTTTATTTATTTTTAATTACAAAACGTAATGTACTTTGTGGATAGCCCTCGTAATTATGAGCTACTCTCCATAATGGTCCAACTTCTGGAGCAACATTTTGTGATCAACATAATCAAATGCCTTAGTTAAATCAAAAAATACGCCAAGTGTTCGAAGCCTTTTGTTTAACCCATCCAGTACCTCACAATGACTTCTAAAGTCGATCTGCACATCTGATAGCAGATATAAAATGACCAATTATCCTTACATACACAGTCTTTTCAATAACTTTTGCAAACATTGATGGCATAGAAATATGCCTAAAATTATCTATATTATCCCTTTCTCCCTTTTCATAAAGCGGTTTTACTACTGAGTACTTTAATCGTTCAGGAAACCAACCATTCCTAAAGGAAAAATTACAAATATGGCTAAATATAGGGCTAACATGTGCAGCACAGTACTTTAACATTCTGCTAGACACTCCATCATAACCATGAGAGTCCTTAGTCTTCAGTGATTTAATTATTGACTCAATCTCCCTCTTGTCTGTATCACAGAGGAGTATTTCAGACATCAATCTTGGAAAGACATTTGGCCAGAAAGTTATATGATTCCGTGTAAAAACTAAATTTTTATTTAATTCACCAGCAATGGCCAGAAAATGATTGTTAAATACTGTACATATATCTGATTTGTTAGTAACAGAAATATTTTTACTGCGAACTGACTTTATATCATTGACCTTGTGCTGTTGACCAGACACATCCTTCACAACGGACCATATGGTTTTAATTTTATCCTATGAATTAGCTATTCTATTTGCATACCACATACTCTTTGCCTTCCTAATAACATTTTAAGCACCTTACAGTACCGTTTGTAATGGGCTACTGTAGCTTGATTGTGACTACTTCTAACATTTTGATATAATTCTCGCTTTGTTCTACAAGATATCCTTATCCCACTAGTCAGCCACCTGGGCTGCCTATTACTGCTAGTATCCCGTTTAGAACGTTCTAATGGAAAGAAACTCTCAAAGAGCATTGGAGGAGGGTACAAAGAAAACAGGTTTCACATCTAGCAGATGAAGTGGTGCAAATAAATTCACTCCCACGACATGGAAAGGACTTCTTTCAAAGCTGACCAATCCTCCATTTCCATGATTGCAGTATGTACGTGCAAATGTTTTCTAGAGGACCCATTGCAATCGCTGTTGACTATTTAGATGCCAGATGCTGTACAACCTGGACTACATTTACCAAATAAAAAACATATGCCTCAACACAGGATCGAACCATCGACCTCCTGCATGCTAACCCAAAACTCTATTCACTGCACCAACTGTGCAGCAGAACTGGTATGTACTGACAAAGGTAGTTACCATGCATGTGATTACAGTGTTGCTAGATTGCCACTCTTTAATGTCCTTTTTCTGCTGGATCTACTCGCCAGATGAAATTTTGTGACAGACATTTTTTTATCACTGGCATATGACGAGTCACACTGCGAAGCCCGAGTGCATGAATTTTGCTTCACCTTGTATACCCTTGCAGCCTTGATTAGTGAAAGTTAAATAGCATTTCTGGCGAAACCCTGCAAGTCAGTTACCCAGGATTGACATGATTGTCCAGGTTGTTTATGGTGTTGGTGAAATTCCAACCTGGAGGCAATCACATGATATCTCTGGTAAATAATGAGCACTACAATGAATCATCCATGACTTGAAATCTCATGAAAGTTTCTTCAGTCAATGCAAATGTGTCTCAGTTCTCCTTAGCGTCACTGAAAGGTAGAAACTATGGAGGGTGTATGGGGGCATCAACTGTGGAGAGCACCGAGGCCAGAGAAAAGTGGCCTTGCCGCAGTGGCCGAGCGGTTCTAGGCGTTTTATTCCGGAACCGCACGACTGCTCCGGTCACAGGTTTGAATCCTACCTCAAGTATGGATGTGTGTGATGTCCTTAGGTTAGTTAGGTTTAAATAGTTTTAAGTTCTAGAGGATTGATGACCTCAGATGTTAGGTCCCACAGTACTCGGAGCCATTTGAACCAAAAGTGGCCTTGTAGGCTCTGAGTTTGACAAGCCAATGATGAAGCAGCTTTTGTAGCAAGTTTGTCTGAAGCTGCTATTGTTGTTCCTGTACACAAACCAAGTTAGTGTCCTTGCTACTGAACAACTTCCTTTTTCCTCATCGCCAATGCTACATCTGCGAGTAGCCAGATGTCAGTGCACTCATCAGTAGCCATGAGAAAAATAGGTGCAGCCACAGCATGGAAGGGCTTACATGCAGAACAGAAAATGACACCAAGCAGTAGTCCAGCTAAACACAGTTGACTGACGGCAGATGAGACGGCAGATGACCCAAAGCAACACATGCAACACTGAGGTGCAAAGCAGAAACATTTGCCATGTTACGTCAGCAGGCCAAGTGCGCAGAGAGAGAATCCAAATCATGATCAGAGAGAAGAATCAAGTGCCATGCAAGACTGTAAGTCAATAGTCACCAGTAGATCAATAGCAGTAACCGACAACATCACACACGAGTACGAAACTGACAGACCATCTGCTGGGTGGCTGTATTTACACTGGCTGTGAGGAATGCTATTGGCTGGCTTATGCATGTGGCGAGATGAGTGCAGCAGTATGGTGATACTATGCCCTCTGACAGCCTTAAAGGTCCATTTCTTCTGGCAGACATTCAGAAATGTTCAAATGTGTGTGAATTAAAAAAAAAAAAAAAAAAAAAAAAAGAATGGCTCTGAGCACTATGGGACTTAACTTCTAAGGTCATCCGTCCCCTAGAACTTAGAACTACTTAAACCTAACTAACCTAAGGACATCACACACATCCATGCCCGAAGCAGGATTCGAACCTGCGACCATAGCGGTCGCGTGGTTCCAGACTGTAGCACCTAGAACCGCTCGGCCACCCCGGCCGGCGTGTGTGAATTCTTATGGGATTTAACTGTTAAGGTCATCAGTCCCTAAGCTTACATACTACTTAACCTATATTATCCTAAGGACAAACACACACACACCCATGCCCAAGGGAGGACTCGAACCTCCGCCGGAACCAGCCGCACAGTCCATGACTGCAGCGCCCTAGACCGCTCAGCTAATCCCGCGCGGCCGGCAGACATTCAGGTTCTGCAGAGCCCACTACCATAGGTCTATTCATAATTTGTACATTTCTTATGCCATTGTTCCGACATAAAATTTCTCACAAGTTTTTGTATAATAGAAATCATTATGTGACAACACAAATTGTTTGAAATGTTTTCTTAGTCAATGTCTAACTTGCTGACACACTTAAAATTCTGTGACTATTTCAATTGCATTGCAGTTCTCTAATACAACTATGACAATAACATGTAAAAACTTTCTTGTTTTTATTCATTTATACAGGAGCTGGTTCTAGGTTGGTGTTTGAGAGAATTTTGTAACAGACTTTCTGGCAGTTTTGTAGCACATCTCATCAGTTTTGTAGCAGATTTTGTGACAGGTACATACCAGTTTTGATACTGTATACTATGATATGACTATTAAAGTTTACATGATATGAACTATGATGTTTTGCTAACTAGTTGAGAAGTGCACCTGGTCCTAATCCTAACTGAGAATCAAAGAGCATCAGGATGAGTCAAAATGAACATGGTGAGTACATAATTTGTGGCACTTTTCAATGCTTTATTTACATATTGATGGAAGTGTGTGTAAGAATATTGTCAGGATATTCTCAAACTAGGAATGAAATACTGATCTTATCTCACAATTTTTAGAAAATTTCAAGGTGAGAAAAAGAAATAAAACATAATTGTGAGATAGAAGCAAAATTCTTGCAACAATAATGTGATAAAATATATGGGTGCAAAGGACGAGTCATGAAATGGACTCCATAGAAGTCTTCCAGAAAAGAAAAGTACAGTAAAAACATTTATTTATTTATTATTTTGTGTGTGGGCCCATAATGACTATTTTTGTATTTTACACCTAGATTAAAAAAAAACTTGCTTTTACAACTGAATGTTTATTTTGTTTCCAAGCAAATATATTTTGCCTATTCATACGAGGCATCATTACCAGCTTTCATTTTTCTTTTCTTGTCATGTACCCATCAGTTGTTCTAGATGCACTAGATGCACACAGTACAGGCTTACAATTGATACTAGGTCACATTTAGATAATTTGCAACACACAACCTTTCCTGTTCTACAATGTCCATGGTCTTACCCACTTGCTGTGTGGTCGATGCCTAGGCAAAACATGTTTGGACACACATGAAATAAACGTTCTGCCACCGAAGACCCAATATTTCTTACCTACATGATAACAGATATGAGAAGGATAGGATGTTACTTGCAGTACAGATGACATGTCGAGCTGCAGACAGGCACAAGGAAAAGACTGTTACTCACTGAGTTTTCAGCCAAAGCCCATTCCAGAAAAGAAAAGAAAACACACACACATTTGCCCAAGCAGGCACACCTCACACACAGATGATCACTATCTCTGACTGCTCTGCCCAGACTGTAACTGTCACACTGAACAAAAGCAGTGATCCCAAGTGGAACAGAGAAGGAGGGGGGATTAGCAAGGTATGGGTGGAAGAGAAGAGAACTATGTGGCAGAGCATGCAGGGATTAGGTGGCAGCAGGACAAGGCTGTCAGGCACAGCATCAGGAGGCTGTGGGCGAGGCAGAGGTGGGGGGAAGGGGGGAGGGTCCAGGGAGTGGGAAAGGAGAGTAGCAGATAGGGGAAAACACTCGTGGGTGCATCAGAAAAGAGCAGCACACAGTGGGACTGAGGGGTCGTGAATTTGGAGGACGTGATAGGACAGATGGGGTGGAAACTGTTGGATGGGATGTGAGGGGACAGTGGGTTATTGTAGGTTGAGACTGGGATAATTTCAGAAGTGGAGAATGTGTTTTAAGGATAACTCTCATCTGCACAGTTCAGAACAGCTGGTGAGAGAGGGGAGAATACAGATGGCCCAGGTTCGGAAGCAGTCATTGATATCATGCATGTTATGTTCAACTGCATGTTTGTCGCATGGTGGCCCACTTAGCTCTTGGCCACAGTTTGGTGGTGGTCATTCATCCTGGTGGACAGCTGGTTGGTAATCTTACCAATATAAAAAGCTGTGCTGTGCAATGATTGCAACAAAGCTGGTATATGACATGGGTACTTTCAAAGGTGGCCAAGCTTCTGATGGGTGCAGGAAGCCTGTGACAGAACTGGAATAGCAAGAGTTGAGTGGGTGGATAGAGCAGATCTTGCACCTGGGTCTTCCACAGGGATAAGATCCCTTTAACAAGGGCCTGTGATTCGGAGTGGCATAGGAATGCACTAGGATGTTGTGGGTGTGACAGAACACTGCTTTAGAAGGGATGGGAAGGATCTTGGATAGGATGTCCCTCACTTCATGGCATGATGTTAGATAGCCAAAGCACTGATGAATGATATGCTTCAGTTGTTCCAGTCTGGGCTGGTATTGGTTGACAAAGGGGGTACCCCTTTGTAGCTGGTTCTTGAGGGTGACGGGAGGATTGGGGCTGTGTGGGGAGCGACCGGAGATAGTGGTCATGAGTACATGAGGTGTGCCTGCTTGTGTGAATGTGTGTGCTTGTGTGAATGTGTGTACTTGTGTGTGTGGTTGGGGGCGTTTTCCAATCCTATCTGAAGAAGACTGGCAAAAGACCAATGTGTAACTGTCTGCAACTCAATATGTCATCTTTATGGTAACTAACAATCTAGCCTTTTCATAATTTTTTTACATTCCAGCCTGGACTTTCCACTGTTTGATTTTTCCTACATGATGAACAAAATTGAAGTATCATCTGAGGGAAATGGCTACAAATATTAACAATACTGTGACTATTTTTATTTTGGTCACAGTGTTTTATAAAACTCTGTGGATAAAAGACCTCCTTTTTTGGATCACTAGTTCAGTGGGGGGGGGGGGGGGGGAGAAACTGACTACATCATTGGAGATTATACTGGATTTTACAATCAATTGCAGGTATATTAGATTAAAAAATGTCAACACAGACAAATTAAATGAAGCCTGAAATGCAATGCATTAACTTGACAATACTAGCTAATAAACAATGGAGTTAAGTCTAAATACTGATCATCTCAAATTGAAAATCATAGAGAATACAAGTAAACTGTATAAACTCAAGTGTAAAATTCAGATGAATAGAGAGGAGCTAAGGGAACTCAGTAATAGTATTGAGACTAGGTTAAAAATGTAGCAAGGTCTAGAAATGAATGGAAGGAACAAATTTCACATGTTCATAAAAATGTACACAGTTTAAATGACAGCAAAGTAATCGATCTTAAATCTAATTCAAACATTGTTAAACAAAATATGGTTGAAGTATTGCTCCAATTCATTTCAAACATCTTTGCAAAGAAGAGTGAAATAAATAATGGCCTCAGTAGCATAGAGAAACAGCTGAAATCCTTGAAATTGAATAATGCTCCCAAACCCAATGAATTTCCTGTCACTTTCTATACCAGATTTTCAGCTTCTTCTTAACCATAATTTGCCACAGATCCATAAAAATAAAAGCTGTACCCTGTGGTTGGGAGAAAGCACAGGTCTCACACTGATCTACAAGAAGAGTAGCAATTGTGATCCATAAAGCTACCATCCAACATCCTTGGCATCCATTTGTTGTAGAACCTTACAACATATTCTGATGCCAAACATAATGAGATATATAGAACAGGATAACCTCCTCCATGCCAAGTAGCATAGATTATAAAAACATCAGTCATGTGAAACCCAGCTCGCACATTTCTCACATTGCATCCTGGAAGGCATGGATCAAGAAGGTCCAGTAGATTCAGTATTTCCTGATTTCCAAAAAGCATTTAACTCAGTACCACACTTACACTTATTATCAAAAGTTGATTCATATTAAGTATCAAATAAAATTTGTGACTGGATTAAAGCTTTCTTGCTAGCAAGGATGCAAAATGTTATCTCAGCTGGCGAGTCACTGAGAGATGTAGAAGCAACTGCCTGTTGGCTTCTGTCTTGGGTTCTTCGGCCGACATTCATCTAATGATTTTTTAGACATTTTGCCAGCATGAGTGGCTGGCATTGTCAAAGTTTCACTCTCGATTGCTGATGGTGGACTGGAACTGAGCTTGCGGCTGCAAACTGTACGTACCTGGCGCACCAACATCCAAGGGGCTTCTCCGCAGTCCAGAATGTTATCTCAGCTGGCGAGTCACTGAGAGATGTAGAAGCAACTGCCTGTTGGCTTCTGTCTTGGGTTCGTCGGCCGACATTCATATAATGATTTTTTAGACATTTTGCCAGCATGAGTGGCTGGCATTGTCAAAGTTTCACTCTCGATTGCTGATGGTGGACTGGAACTGAGCTTGCGGCTGCAAACTGTATGTACCTGGTGCACCAACATTCAAGGGGCTTCTCCGCAGTCATTTCCAGAGCAGTTCTCTTGCTACCTGCGATGTTCATTTGCTGTAGCACAGGAAGACAGGATCCATTTACCTTGAGGTTTTCTTCTTTCTTCTTGAAGCTGTTCTTGTGTTCATGTATTTCTACAGCTTCTCTGAACAAGCAGGTCTGATAGTTCTTCTCTACAGCCAGAACTTCTGTGTTGGCAAATTTTTTCAGCCGTGAGCTTGGCTCCAGCCCACCACTAGCAATGGAGGGTGAAACTTTGACAATGCCAGCCACTCGTGCTGGCAAAATGTAAGAAAAATCGTCAGACAAACGTCGGCCAAAGAACCTGAGACAGAAGCCAACAGGCACTTTGTCAACAAGTGACCTTGAAAGCCTTAACAATTTTGATGTAGAAGTAACTTCAGGTATGTCCAGGAAAGTGTGTTGGGTCCCTGCTAATTATGTTATATATCAACAATATTGCAGTTAGTACTGATAGTAACCTCAGACGTTTTTGCAGATAATGCTGTTATCTACAGAGTATAGCACAGTTCATGTTACACACTTCTAGAGGTTGTAGAGGGGACTTATTAGGTCAAGTTTTATGTAGCAACCCATATCCATAAAGAGTTCATTGCCAGTTTACAAGGAAAATAATAACTACTCAATTGCACACTACTTGTTTCTTATGCCTTTTGCCCACATTCATGAATGGTAAAATACCACAATGTCACATGATGTCCTCTGTTTCCATCTCCCTTATTTCATGCTTACTGGTAGTGCGCCAGTTAACATTACAGTGACTAGTACTGTAGTAACAGGATGCTTGAGTATGCAGGGTATACCGATATGTTGTTAATTTATCATGAAGCTCGCCATAATGGAAGAGAAGCTCAACATCTGTACCACAAGTACTTTCCAAATCATCAGACTCAGTCTCATCCCATGTTTGCCAGAGTACAACAATGGCTGCAGGAACATGGGAAATTCCCAAGTGACAGAGCAAACTGTGATGCTCAAAGAAGGTAGCGCACCATCATATTGGAAGAGAAAGTGCTTCATCATGCTGAAGAGAACCCATCAACTAGTACTCAAGCCACTGCAGGTGACTTCTTGCATTTGTCTCACTCATCTGTCTGGCAAGTTCTCCATGAACAGTAACTTCAGCCAAATTACTTTCAGAAGGTACATGCCATGCTCCTTGTGAATTTTGTGCTACATGTCAATTTCTGTACTTGGCTTTTACACCGTTATGTGGTTTTTCCTCAGTTTCCAAGGCGAACTTTGTTCACCAACAACAGTGAAGCCACATGTACATAAAGATTTCTGCACACCTCCGTATCAATATTTGGGAAGGTATTTGCAATGGTTGTGTGATTGGCATGTCCTCGCCACCTAATGGGTGCCAGGTACTTGATATTCTTGCAACAAATGCTGACAGAGTTTTGGAAGATGTGCCACTGGACATTCAGCGTGAATTCTGGTTCCAGCATGATGGCATAGTAGTACATTTTGCAATTCGCATCTGAAACCACCTGCACATTGTCTACAGGGACAGGTGGATTGGTAAAGGTGGACCACATGCTTGGCCACCAAGACCTCCAGATTTAACCCCTTTGGACTTTTTCTTGTGCAGCCACACGAAGATTCTTCGTTATAGAATCCCTGTTCACTCAGAGGAAGATCTGGTTGCACGGATCATGGCTGTGATAGAAATGATTAACCATATACCATGCATGTGGGACAGAGTTTACACAAACTTACTGTGTCAATACACTGTATGTACCAAACTTGGTGGTCATCATATTGAACAGCTGTAGTAATATCACAGTAAAAAGGAGTGAAATCTGTACATCTTGTTTTCTTCGTAACATGGAATCAAACTGTTTCCGTACATGGGTTCCTATGTAAAACCTGATCTACTAAGTCCCCTCTACAACCTCTAGAAGTTTGTAACATGAATTGTGAAACACCCTGTATATGGAAGTAATGTCTGAAATAAATCTGCAAAAATATTCTCTTACATCTTAATAAGCTTTAAAAGTTGTGCAAAGATTAACAACTATCTTTACATGCTCAGAAATACAGGATATTGCACTTCACAAAAGGAAAAACTGTAGTACCATATGACTTTTACATCAATGAGTCACAGTTGGAATCAGTCTACTCGTACAAATACCTGAGTAGGGATAAAAACAGAATGATCCCTTAGGCTCAGTCTTAGGAAAAGCAGGTGGCAGAGTTAAGTTCATTGGTAAAATATATGTAAATCCTATTACTCTACAACTGAATTACTTACAAACATGCCACACATCTTAGAATATTGCTCCAGTATGTCAGATCAATATCAGACAAGACTGACAGGCATGCGCAACTACACAAATTTTTCCAAATGGGGGGCAAGATTCAAAACTTGCAAATTTGCATGTAACTGTTTCAGTGAACTTTAAAATGCATCATGCCCCAAGAACTAAATTTGATACAAAGTACATAAAACATTTTACTCAACTGACTGACAGCTACCTACTTAGTATCTTAAGGTAGTACATTATCTCTGTACCCAAACGATAAGCATATTACAACAGAATGTGCAAGGCACACATTTTTATGTTATTAATATCAGTATGAATGACACTTTTATTGTTCAGTAAGGGGAAATTGCATCATCATGTGATTAAATCCTGGGTATTCAACAAGTTATAAAATAAAGCTAGAAAATATTCACAGAAACAATTTACTCATACTCTCATAATTTTAGTTTAAATTGAAAATTAAAAATCTGAAATAGGAAAAAGAAGATTAGTATTACTGAAAAATTTTGCTGAACGTAAAAAAAACTTTTATGATTTCTATTGAGTGTCAGTTAGCATGAATGAAATTGAACAAATCATGTTTTGAAAGCAACATTCATTTGGGCTGCTTAGCTAAAGTATACCCCAAAACCAGTGTACAAACAGATGAATGCAGGAACCCCCTAAAAACATCCTCAAGTTTGCCGATAGAAACAACTTTCAGCATCCTAGGATTGCACCAAGGCAATGCTCATTTCACTAGTTTGTCACACTGCTTGTTAGTATGCCACATGAAATACATAATTTGCCACATGCGATGCAGCATTTCACCAAGAGACTTCAAGAAGTTCGCAAACCTGGAGATAAATTTATTTATTTATTTTCTTTTCTTTTTTTCCTCCTTGGAATTTCATGCTTTTTTCTCCTCTCTTCTAGGAAAGGTATTCTCATTTTTTCAAGTGATGTGGTTGGGGTTAAGTAGACATGTACACACCTACAATATAGCTTGACTGTTTTATTCTGAGTGTACTACAATAGTGAAGTCATGTAAAAATTAATGCAGAGACAGCTAGCCATAATGGGTTTTCTTATTCCACATACAAATGATGGGTCGACAGAAGCGTCCGGTCCCACGCGTCGGCTTTGACCCGTGACGTAAGGGTGTTGTCGTGTGTTACGTCATGACGGCGCGGAGTTTGAAATGTGAGTGTGGCGTGTTTGTATATGTCGTCGTGTTGCGGTTTGTTGTGCTCTCTGGTGGTATGTTCATGGTTTTCGTTTGTGTGGTGTAATGGGCTCAGTTTGCTTTTGCTCATTATCCAGAATTGTTTGTGTCGGCTGTGTTTGTAGTGGAATTCGTCTCAGTGAGTTAACGATTTTGTGTGAAGGTTAATTTAATGTTGTTCGCTGTAAGTCGTGTGGTAATTTTAGTAAAATTAATCGGTTGTTGTTTTTGTTCAGGAATGGATATGACGGTTACAATTAACAGTGCGCAGGTCAAGGGAAGTGTTCAATCCCAATGTGTGGCTGTGTATGTTGGTATTGGAATCGGGAGATGTTTTTGAGCTATATAGGCCAAGGGAAGTGTTTGATCGTAATTTATTGGATCGGGAGCTGCTGTTGAGCTATATAGGTCAAGGGAATTGTCCGATTCCAGATGATATTGTGTTTAGTTGTACTTGGGGAGTTTTGTGTTTAGTTGTATTTGGGGAGTTTTGTGATGTCGGGTTTTTCGTGTTTTTGTGTGGGTTTGTATGGGGGTGGGTGTCTAAATTTGTTTATATTTAGTTTGCCCCCCCCCCCCCCACCCACCCAAAAAGCACCCCATTTCCCGCAATTGCCCCATTAGTGTCATTAGGCTTTTTGTGGAAAGTGTGTGTGTTTTTCAATGTATTTTCGTCCTCATAATGTGTACGTAACGACTTTATATGCGCCATATTGAAATCGTGGTTTATGGTCGTTTCCGCCATATTTGTGACGTCATGGGTCAAAGCAGACGGGCAGGATCGGACGCTTCCGTATTTCCCAAATGATAAACTACTGTTGTGATTATGTTGTGCATCCAGGGGAAGGGACATCCTTATGCGAATTTGATGTGTGAATGACTGGCACGCATACTGTTTATGTTATATTTATGTATGGGGAATTGGCAGTGGAATTTGTGCACCATGGTGTTAGACTGGCTCCTTCTTGCTCACAAATTATGAGCAAGTGATATAACAAAGATTGAAGAAATTATTTTGGCACATTTTGTGAAGGTTTGCAGATCAGTGCCAAAACTGCAGCTACACAGAGGAATCAGCATACTTGCCCATGAACAGAGTGACAACTAATAAAAATATATAGACATTGCTAAAGCTGCACTATTTCTCATCACAGTCAGCAAGGTTACATCTTTGGTTTAGTGGAGTAGCGTACAACGATTGCTAGAAAATCAAGAAAAAGGGGGGGGGGCTATAGCCCACCTGGTCCTCCTTGTGGGTGTCCGTGCTAACAGGGGATAGTCGTCGTATACCAAGAACAGCAGTACAAATGGCCGTAGCTTTCATTGATCCATGGAGGGGCGGGGAGGGGGGGGGGGCATCAGGGAGATGCTGAACAAACTGAACCGGCAAAGCCTTGAGTCTTGAAGATAAATGCAAACTACCCAATGAAAGCTTACTTGCAAATTTTCAAGAAACAAATTTAAGCGATGAATTTAGGTGATATACATATCGCTCATGTTGGGTTCACAAAGACAAGATTAGACTACAGTAAAATCCCAAATCAACGAACCCACTTTTAGGGAAATCCCGCTTCTAACAAATATTTCTGTCGGTCCCCGCGAAACCCCGTAAGGACAATGTTATTTCCCCCAATTTCAACGAAACTCGATTTAACAAAAGATCTGCTTTTAAGTAATAAACATGAAACATTTTGCAAGTTGAAATTAAGTTTTCACGTAATTCCTAACATATTCAACTGGTTATTGGAATAGATGGACCGAACAGCTACTTATAATAACTAATCTTTATTTACGACAGACTGTTTCAGGTTTATGGCCATTTTCAAATACAGTATGTCTAAATTCATGTGACGTCTATTTGAATAGTCTATGTTAGACTGTGATAATACGGTGTTAGTGGACTGACATTGTTTTAATAAGATGGCAAATGATGTCAGTATGTTGAAAATAAAATGTTAATTACGATGACCTGCAAGAGAAGGCTTCGCTAAATATGAAAAGTGGAAACAATTATTTCAGGGAAAACAATCTCTTTATAAATGTAAACAAAACAACATATACGCAGATACACACAAACACAAAACACACTTTGGACAACATTACTGTCAGGCTTGGAGACCTAGAACTAAAGGAGACAGACAGCTATAAATTACTAGTTGTTACAGTGGATAGGTTTATGACATGGGAGAATCACAGATTTGCAGCAAAGTAGGTTCAAGTATATTTGTGATGATAAAAATGACAAAGTCAGTAAATAAACACACACTACAATGTACTATGGACCAGTCCATTCACACTTCTTTTATGGCATCATGGTTTGGGAAATGTTGCAAATGTGCACGGGTAGCATTAATCCCACGCTAGGTGTGGAGAGCCCACGTCATAGTGACGTAGCCACGCGTCATCATGAGTTTCACGAGATGTCGTATCGATTGTTGTGTGCATTCTGTATATATCGACTGTTGTGTGCGTCTTGAATCTGCATTGTTATTTGTTTATGTGCTTTCATTGTCTTTTTGTCCGGTGTTGCTAGCGTGTACGTCGTTCTGAACATGGGCTCTAACGGAGATGAGAGAACTTTCGAGCAGATCCATTAAGATTTCACTATCTTTCTTAGTTGATTTACAATACGAAGGAAAAATTAAATGGAACTAGATGGTTTAATATTTCTAGCAACGTTCCGAATTTTCTTCAGAACCACTTCAATTTCTCAGTTTAACGTTTCTGCCCAAATGAATTATGTACAATTCACTGGATTTTATAAAGATACGAAACACTTTAATTTCTTCCTATTTCACGTTTTTATCCACATGATTTATTCAATATTAATGGGATTGAAAACACGACTAGACACTCTTTTAACTTTCGTTATGGTTATGATTCCTTCATTCAGATATTCGTTACGTTCACGAAACACACAATAACATCCCACATTCATTGGATTGCAGCTTAATAATTAATTACTTCACTTTCTGTCCACAGGATTCATCGGATTTAAAAAGAATGACAAGCTTTTTTCTTATTTCGTTATGGCTGCTTCGCTCAGACATTAATTATGTTCATGAAACACACAATAACATCGCAAATTGTTGGGATTACATTTAACAATTCATTCAGTTGGGATGAGCATATCACACAACTCCTGCCACTTCGTTTGTACACATGTATTTACATTTAGCTTTGACGTTATCGGTACAACTGTAAAGATCGATATACGTACTCATTTAATCGATTTAGGTTATTTACGTCACAATAACGTAGCGTTACGTCATTTGACGTAGGGTTCTCCTCACCTAGCGTGAGATGAATGCTACCCAATGTGAACACATAAAGGGTATTAAGATAACAAAAGTGAGCCATACGAAGCATCGCAAAAGTATCACCTAGAGAATCCTGCAGAAATAAATTCAGGGAGTTAAAATTTTTAACAGTAGCATCTACATACAAGGGTAAGTCAATTATTATCCGCAATTTAGTTATATTTCTGTTTATTTTGGTAGTACCACAGTCTAACATAACAGTCACGACACTTCGCCTCGATTTTTTTGCCTACCGTTCCAGCAGCGCCTCAAGCGGCCAGTAACTTAAACTGTGATTTCGGCGCGATCGTGAAAGCGAATAGTGGTTGTTTATTTTGATTTCTACAATGGTTTTTACAAGCTGGAGCGTTTGTAGCGCAATTATTATTTAGCGTATGGCTAATACAGACATATCATGAAATTAAATTACATATACATATGTACATATTGACACACAAGTAACTTAAGTTTGTCTTTACAACTGAATATCCAGTCCTTCAATCCAGCGCACTGCATCTGGAGTTGCTAACAGGAAGTCCTCTTTGGCGTCGCGATAGGCTCGAATCCTGCATTCACTGACAATGTGGTGAACAGTCTGGTATGGAGCCCCGCAGTCTCAGGCTGGATGAGGCAGCTTCTTCCACTGAAAGAGAGCATCCCTGCAACGGCCATGGCCGGTACGGATTCTGTTGAGAATAGTCCAGGTCTTGCGTGGTAGGTCGAATCCACTTGGAAGTTTAGCACCTGAGAAGATGTTATGCAGGTGCACATCTGTCACTGGTTCCTACCGACCTTTCCATTCTTCAAGAGGTCTGAAATCCTTAGCAACCATGTCAGCAGCATCACACAGAGTTCGATGGCGTGATTTCAGTCTCTTATGATTTAAAAGTGGCAGGTCGCTGTGCACCGGTAGGTTAGAATTCCTGGAGATCTTGTGGAATTCTCCCATGAGGGCAGTACATCTGCGTAGATCAGGAGGCATTATACCGGTTAACAGTGGAAACCAATAAACTGGTGTAGATCTGATTGCGCCAGATATTATGCGCATTGTTGTATTCAGCTGGGTATCAACAAGCCTTGTATGATGACTGTTCATCCAAACAGGTGCACAATACTCAGCACTTGAGTACACCAAGCCCAGAGATCGCAGGGTGGTTGTTGAAGATCCCCAGGTAGTTCCGCATAACTTATGGAGGATGTTGTTTCGAGTCCTCAGCTTTTGAGCTAAGTTGAGAAGGTGTTGTTTGAAGCATAGTGTACGATCCAGGATGACACCAAGGTATTTTGGGTTCCAATTATGACGAAGAATTCTGCCTCTCAAACTTACTTCAAGTTTTACGTTCGCCAACCGGTTATTCAGATGGAAGCAGCACACTTCTGTTTTACTCACACTGGGCTGGAGTCTTCAGATTTTGAAGTAATTATCTAATGCGGACAGGTCATTGGCTAGAATCTCTTCTGTTGTCTTCATTTCCTGATGTTTTACGGCTAGAGCCACGTCATCGGCATAGCAGTATTTTCTGGACGAAGTGTCAGGTAGCTCAGATAGATATAGGTTGAACAGTAAGAGTGACAGAACTGATCCATGAGGCAATCCGTTGTTCAGCTTCCTCTCCTTACTTGTGTTGCTTCCAGTGATTACCTGGAACTTCCGATAACTTAGCATGCTGTTAATCAGTCGAGCCATTGTTCTGCAAGGTATGATGCAGAGAAATTTGTAGATAAGGCCTTCCCTCCACACAGTGTCGAAGGCGGCAGTTAGATCAACAAACGACACAGATGTTTTCTGCTTCATTTGGTATCCTGACTCTATGAAGAATGTGAGAGACAATACTTGGTCACAGCAGCTACGCCTTGGTCTGAAGCCTGCCCGATCAACTGGAACGTTCTCTAGGATAGCGCTACTTAATCTGTTATATATTAGCCTTTCAAAAAGCTTGTAGCTGCAGCTAAGTAGGGCAATGGGGTGAGAGCTTTCTACGATGTTGCTGGGTTTGCGAGGTTTCAGAACAGATATTATCTTCGCCTTTTTAAACTCCAATGGAAGTTGACCAGTCAGCAGGGTGTCAGTGAAGAATTCTGCCAGCCATTTCTTAGCTTTTCCTCCCATATGGATCAGGAATTCTGGATGGATACCATCGAATCCAGGCGCCTTAAGAGGTTTGAGGTCCTTCAGTCCAGACGTTATCGAGCCGATAACGGAGGAGGAAGTTGCTGTGCAGCTTCGCTCGCTGAACCCCAAGAAGGCTGGAGGCAGCGATGGCGTCACAAACCTCCTGCTGAAGAACCTTCCGCCGGGCCTACACCGGCAACTTGCCGATGTTTTCAACGAGATTCTCCGATCAGGTGACTACCCCTCTGCGTGGAAACACGCGGAGGTCATGGCCATCCTGAAATCCGGCAAGGACCCACGCCAGGCATCGAGCTACCGACCCATCAGCCTACTCCCGTCCCTCTCGAAAGTTTTCGAGAGGCTGTACGCGAGAAGACTGATGCGACACGTCACCCAGGAGGGCATCATCCCGGACGAGCAGTTCGGGTTTCGAGAAGAGCATGCCACTTCCCACCAGCTTTTGCGGGTGGTAGAACCGGCCATGAGGGCACTGGAAACAAGGGAATTCCTTGGCGCAGTGTTCCTCGACGTCTCCCGAGCGTTTGACTCGGTGTGGCACGACGGTCTCGAGTTCAAACTGTTTGAGCAAGGGATACCGACGTCCCACATGACGCTGCTGCGGTCGTACCTGTCCGAACGAACCTTCCATGTGAGGGCTGACGACGGTACGTCCACAGACCGGCAGATACGTGCAGGGGTGCCGCATGGGTCGGTTCTCGGCCCCTCGCTGTACTCCCTGTACACTGCAGATGCGCCGAAAGTGGCAGGAGTCGAACTGGCGCTGTACGCTGATGATACAGCCCTGTTCACCCGCAGCATGAACGCCCAAGTGCTGAGAAACCGCCTCCAACGCGGGTGCGACGCCTTGGGGTCATGGGCAACAAAGTGGCGGTTGAAATTCAACGCCACAAAGAGCCAGGCAGTCGTCTTCACTCGAAGACTTCTGCCGCCAGGGCTTACGCCGCTCGAAATCCTGGGAGAACCTATCCCATGGAGTGGGACGGCGAAATACCTAGGGGTTACCCTAGACCGCAAGCTCACCTGGAAGCATCACATCCGTGATGTGAAAGGGAGAGCAATTGGACGCCTCCGCGCCCTGTATCCACTGCTAAACCCGCAGTCGTCATTGCCACCGCAACACGGCATCACGCTTTACCTAACATTGGTTCGCCCACTGTTAGAGTATGCGGCCGTGGTCTGGGGGAAAGCCGCAGATGCTCACATTGTGACTCTGCAACGGATACAGAACCGCGCCCTGAAGACTGCTATGCATCTTCCGAGGCGCTTCTCGACGCGCCAACTCCACGAGGACACCGGGATCCTGCCTCTCCGAGACAGGTTCCGCGCCATCGCCAGGAAGTTCTACGAGAAGACGGGACGCTCCCGCAACCGGCTCATCCGTGGACTGGGCCAACAACCTCATCACAGGCCAACCACGCGTTGGCCTGACCTGCTGAGGGATTAAGTTTTTACTAATCACTCAACAGAATGTGTCTTTATCTTTTTCAGGTTAAACCAGATAGGACCTATCGACAAGAGTGGTAATATATATTTCTCTCTCTTACAGGAACCGCAGGAACGACAAATCTTGTCTAGACTGCACCACCACGAGCCAAGGACAGGCTCGTCATTCTAGCGTCAGCGTCAGTCCAGAATCAATGTCTTAAACTGTGAAGGGATGGGTGTACTCAGATGAGGGAGATGCCTTCTTTTTCAGGTCACGAAGCTGTCGTCTGATGTGTCTTGTATGTTTCTTGTCAGGAGGTACTCTTGAGGTAGTAATAATGTGGGAAGCAGTTTGGTCCGGTGTTACTTCGGAATTTTTACTGCACGATGGTGCACTTCCTCCCAGTTTTCTCAGGCAACTCCATGCTTTCCTGCTCGAGTGGGTAAAGTCCATATTTTCGACTGTTTCTGCCCATTTCTTCCTCCGGGACATGTCCAAGCTGGACAATAGTTCCGTAGCTATCTCTGGGTCACCACTTTGCTGGAAGTGTTGGTATAGTGTTTCACTTTCATCATTCCATCCTGGAACAAATTCTTTTCGGTATCCTCTTGGCATACACTTTTTAACTGTTGCTGTTACTGCACCAATGAAGCGTTGATAGTTATTATGTGATGGAGGTATCCATAGAATGGACTTATCCAGTTCCGCTGAAAACTTCATCCAGTCAGCTTTCTGGAAATTCCATCGAGCATGCGGAGTTGATCGTATGACAGGTACCGTGCAACCAATTTGTATTATTACAGGTCTTTGTTGGCTGTGAGGAAAGGCATCTATCATTTTCCTTGTGGTGTTGATGGGAAAGCCAGTTTCGTTGCAGCTAACAAAGGATAAGTCAGGATTTGAATCCTTGTCCCAAGCAGCTGACCTGAAAGTGCCTTGATCTTTGGCATCAAACACTAGATGAAGATTATTCTCTTCGACCCATTCCGCAAGCATGCTCCCATTTTCATCATTTTGAGAGTACTTCCAAAGTTCGTGGTGACTATTGAAGCCTCCTATGTAAATTGCAGGATGTTCTGCTGTGTGCAGGACAAAATCGGGCCATGTTGTTTTGGGTGGTTTGTAATAGTAATGCCGTGCAATTGTATGACAGCTGTATGCATATCTGTCTCCAAACTTAAAGAAATCAGTGAAGCTTCGTTTATGTTGTTACGGACATATGTAGCAATTCCATATACCTCGTGGTAAGTTACACCAAGTGCAGAATATCCAGGAATTCGACCTCGGCTTCGGAATATTTCTTCACTGTAAACACGAGTTTCCTGAATGGAGACGACATTGATATTGTTGTCCAGCAAAAATTTTGACAGGTAGTCACACTTTGCCCTGCTAATGTTTTTCGATATTCAGTTGAAGGAGTCTGATAGTTGGTCCAATGTTTCTTGTTAATGAGCTCTGAAAAGAACTGTTTCTGCTATTTAGTTGATATGTCATTGCCAGGAGATCCTATGGACCACTGTTGCTCAATTAGCACCACACAGGAAGCACTTGTAGGGTATTTTAAGGTTAAACCAACGGACGTGAGCAACGTTACCTCTCTGTAGCGCAAAAAATTGCATCAACAACAGGAAGAAGACACCACAGCTGTCTTTTTTACGTTTCCTAAGGATCCTGAGAGGAATATACCATCATGTTACTAACCTGTATCGTCAGGATTCACTTGCAAACTACATGTGTATTAATGATTAATGTTTCGTTTTAGGAGCAGAAAATGGTTAGTTAGTAGCAGACGAGAAGACCTTATGAAAAAAGACCCAGTTTAACTGTATAATAATACTACGTTTTGTTCGCTACATTTCAAACAAAACCAGTTCATGAACGCAGACAATAATAAAGTCGTGTAGAATGCAGTACCCACACTGTTTGACATCCCAAATAAGCCACCTCAACTGACGATGAAGAGGATACTACCACAAAGATTCGACAATCCATCTAAAGCTGTAAAACAGTCCTATGACACAGAAATAACCAGTTAACTCTCCATGTATCAGTGCCAAATTCG
This sequence comes from Schistocerca nitens, assembly GCF_023898315.1. Lineage (NCBI taxonomy): Eukaryota > Metazoa > Arthropoda > Insecta > Orthoptera > Acrididae > Schistocerca > Schistocerca nitens. The sequence continues at coordinate 275,891,021 of NC_064621.1, read as the reverse complement.
TGTTAATCGTCAACACAGACATGTTTTGACGATGAAGTGGTTAGATTAAGTGGAGTTATTCGTGTCTTAAAAAAGCGTTTGGTATGTATTTCATTCACTTCTGTTGTTAGTCACTTAATTTTCCTTGATTCCTTCGTGTGATGACATTATTTTGTTAGCACCTTGTTCACTGACAGATTGTTTGAAAATTATTCAAATATTTGGTTTTGCGTGAAATGTAATGTAATCAGCTCATTATAATGTTTTCAACATATTTCTCCCACTATTTGGCTGTTGCTTGTCCCACTTAGGATAATATAAAGATGAAGGTCGTACTTGTGGCAACGGGCGACAACAATTACAAACACAGTAGGCCTACACAACGATAAAGGAGCTGTCGATCGTTTTTGAATGTAGAGGTACATGTATGTGCTTCTTACGTGTGAATCTGTGTTTATATTCTTTTGATATCAACGTGGTAAACTGCAGTTCTATCCAATGTCACAAGTGTTTTTTCACGAATGTGTTGTAGTTTGCCACACGATTCACGGTTTTTGTCCATACTTGCGCTTATTTTAGAATCATTTTTAGAAACATATATGCCTTCTGATACTACACAAACCCTTAGAGGAAAGAAAATAACTCAAATGTTCGTAAATTACGTAGGATATGGATGCAAAACAAACATTATGCTTACGACACGCCTGACTTTCATCTTACTTGCCGCTTGGAGCGCTAGTATCGCTCCAACTGTCAAATGGTTGTCTATTTGCACCAAAGAAGAGCAGTGTTCAGTGATCCGTTTTTTGTGGTCGGAAGGCGTATTGGGCCGAAATTTATTGAAGACTTTCGGTACAGTACGGGAATAGTGTTTTGCCACAACGGAGTGTCTATGAATGGATTGAAACATTCCGAGATGGTTGCAAAAGTGTTATGCAGGATGAAGGAGATGTACGACCGTTTACCGCTGCAAATGATAAAACCAGTGAGCGTTCACGTGAAATGATTAACAATTCACAAGGTGGCACATCGTCTGCAAATTAGTCGCGGTTCTGCCTACAAAGTCATCCACAACAGACTTGGGTTTCATAAAGTTTGTGCAAGATGGGTCCCAAAACAACTCATACAGTTGCATAAACAAATGCGCTTGGACATCTGCAAAAAACATTTGGATCGCTATGGTAATGAAGGGGACAACTTCTTAGACAGGATCATTACTGGTAACGAAACATGGATCCATCATTACGAGCTGGAGAGTAAATAGCAGAGTATGGAATGGAAACATCCAAATTCGCTGTGCAAGAGAAAGTTCAAGACCCAACAGTCTGCAGGAAAACTGATGCTTACGGCTTCTTGGGACACACAAGGTCCAGTACTGGAACATCATGGGGAAAGGGGCACAACAATTAACAGTGTACGTTACAGTGAGATGCTTACTGCCAGGTTAAAGCCTGCAATTCGAAGCAAAGGCAGAGGATTGCTGTCAAAATGCGTTGTGTTTTTGCACGACAATGCGCGTCCGCATACTGCTGGCCGCATTGCTGAAACGCTCCAAAAACTCAAATTTGAAGTCCAGGATCATCCTCCATATAGTCCCGATCTTGCCCCTTCTATATAGTCCCGATCTTGCCCCTTCTGACTATAACTTGTATGGTCCACTCAAACAGACATTAAGGGGCCATCGATTTGCCTCGGACGAAGCAGTTAAAGAAACAGTGCATTCCTAGCTCGCAGCTCAACCGAGAACCTTCTTTTATGAAGGCATCAGGAAGCTTGTACAACGATAGAGCAAGTGCATTGAAACACAAAGAGACTATGTCGAAAAATGATGTTCTTGTAAGTTTCCTATTTGATTACCATAAAATTTTATAAATACTTTGCAGATAATAATTGACTTACACTCACATATATGAAACAAGTATCTACTTAAAAACTAACTGTACTGTACTGCACTGCACTGCTAAATGGAGAATATCGGGAATTTAATACAAGAAGAAAAAATGACCATCGTATAGAAGGAAGTAGGCTAAAATTAACAGAAAAATAACCTGTAAATGCTGGACGTCTACTGTACAATGTATAAAGATGACAAAAAGTATGTCTCTTTTTAACATAAAATTAAAAAGACATCTGATCTATATTTGCCCTTACAGTGTCAAAGAATATCTTGAAACAAAAAATTAAATACTATGTCAGTATGCATTGCAAAGGGAAACTGCAACTAATGTAAAATGGTGTATACAATCACTTCAAGTATCTAAGATGTTCAAAATAATATTTCGTGTCAAAACCAATGATGCTCTCCTCTACTTTTTTTCTGTTTTTCTTGGCAGTGATGAGTGAAGACCAAGGACTTACAGAAAAATGAACTATATTATCATTAGTGCCTTTTATAATGTACTTTTAATGACATTTTTCGTGAAAATTCTATAAAATATGTATATATTTACTATCTCTTTGTTACTAGCAATTATACGTAACAGTCAGTTTATAAATGCACCCCTACATAAATTAATATATCACTGTATTTTCGCTACATATATGTAAACTTTCTGTAAACATGACGTGTCCAATACCATTGTATCAAATGATCCAAGGACAAATAAAAAAATGTGACAGTAGTTTGACAGTTCCACTCTTAACGACGCTATTCAGTTCATATACTCTAATAATCATGTTGCTATCAGGCGTATACTACGCTGCTGGCCCTAAAGAAGAAAAATATTTGGTGTTAGTTACTGATTTATTCCCATTGTACTTCACAGGTCGTATTTATTGTCGTGAGATGCAGTAAATAGCGATCGATTCAACCAGACGACACGTACATAGGTCGTAATCGTTAACACGACTTCCTAATAGAATGAATCACTAATAGATTTCCATGCAGATTCAGTCACGTGATGTGACGTCACAGTCACTAAGAATTTTGAGAACGAAGCAGAAAAAGAGTATTTCGTTTACCCAATGAATTGTCGAAGTTGTGAATTTTGTTTCTGTGGGGTTATGGCCTACAGATGCAGAAAGATGACCATTATCCGCGTCATCCATAACAATCTTAACATGAATATTTCCGACATGGCGAAGAAATACGATTAAGTGCCGTCTACATGTGCGACATATTCATAAATAAGGGAACTACCAAAGTCTGGGACTACTGAAGAACGGGATACAACCCATCGGCTTCGAGCAATGACATCAGACTTTGCCAGAGATGATGACAGTAATTTGACAGTTCCACTCTTAACGACGCTATTCAGTTCATATACTCTAATAATCATGTTGCTCTCAGGCGTATACTACGCTGCTGGCCCTAAAGAAGAAAAATATTTGGTGTTAGTTACTGATTTATTCCCATTGTACTTCACAGGTCGTATTTATTGTCGTGAGATGCAGTAAATAGCGATCGATTCAACCAGACGACACGTACATAGGTCGTAATCGTTAACACGACTTCCTAATAGAATGAATCACTAATAGATTTCCATGCAGATTCAGTCACGTGATGTGACGTCACAGTCACTAAGAATTTTGAGAACGAAGCAGAAAAAGAGTATTTCGTTTACCCAATGAATTGTCGAAGTTGTGAATTTTGTTTCTGTGGGGTTATGGCCTACAGATGCAGAAAGATGACCATTATCCGCGTCATCCATAACAATCTTAACATGAATATTTCCGACATGGCGAAGAAATACGATTAAGTGCCGCCTACATGTGCGACATATTCATAAATAAGGGAACTACCAAAGTCTGGGACTACTGAAGAACGGGATACAACCCATCGGCTTCGAGCAATGACATCAGACTTTGCCAGAGATGATTTTATTACACAGATTTAACAGCAAAGACGAATGTTCATAAACAAAGGAATGCAGTAGAGAGAAAACGGATGGGAGATATATATCACATGCAGTAATATTTCGAACATAATGTGAAGGATATCGCTTGTTTGAGTCCTAGTACTTGCGTAAAAAATAAAGAAAAAAGGGGGATAGTACGAAATATCTCAGTTGCCATATATATGAGTTGCATCTCGAACTACAGTCGATCTGTATAGGTTAACTGCACTACGGGATACAAATTTAATGTAAGTCAATATCTTCGTTTTCATTAGCATTGCTATCCTACTCTTAAGCTGATCTGTATATAGGTCAACTGAAGTACAGGATACAAATTTTTCAGATGTTTGTGTTTTGGCCTCCACTACTACGAGCATTCTGTTCTTAGGTAGATAGTATTACTAGCAGAGGCGAAAAGACAGCCGTACGTAAAATTTGTGCCCCATAGTAGTGCTACCGAACACGAAGAAATCAACGTACGTAACATTGGCATCGTGTACCTCAGCTGAACAATGCAAAGGCGAAACAAAAGACACACAAAATTTGTATCCCATCCTCCAGTTGAGCTACATAGGTAAAGTGAAGCATGGGACACTTTTTTTTCCTTCTTCTTTGCCTTCGATAGTGTTGCTAGCGACGACAAAAAAAAAAAAACAACAACAGTAAAATTTGCATCCCATTTCCTCAGTTATGTTATATAGGTCAACTGAAGAATAGAATACTAGTACTATCGAATGGGGAAATAACGACATTTAGAACATGTGTATCCTGTACTTCAGTTGACCTATATAGGTCAACTGAAGAGTAGGATACTAGTGCTAGCGAAGGCGTAAAATAGCGACATACATAACGTTTGTATCCTGTATGATGTAAATGATACCAATATTACATATGTAGCTTTATTCTTCTAGCTAGCACCATTATCCCATACTTCAGTTGATCTGTATATGAAGAACGAGATAAAAATTTTGAGTATGTCTGTCTTTTCGCCTTCAGTAGTGCTAGTATAGACTCAAAAAAACCGTAGTGATACCAGTACCAAGAAAGGGAAAAAGAGCAACAACTGAAAAATTTGTATCCCGTACTGCAGCTGGCGAACCCCTACTTAACAGAGAGCAATATAATATGATAATGAAACACATAAAAATGGACAAACTCAGTACAACGTATAAATAAAAAGCTAAACTGACCATACACAAACTCCTCCACAAAAAACCAAAAGCTCACCCTGAAACGCGTCAAGAAAAATGAGATACGCACATATACAAGAAATACAACATCGCAAATAAAAAAAAAAACACACACACACATACATGCAAATATATAAACAGAAGTTCTCATGACTAGAATGAATAACCCCAAAAAATCCAAATCAATATTTTAACCATCCCAACCATACTCACACTTCTCCTTAATTATCAGTTACCCCCACTCCCCATCCCAAGCTGAAATTAACTAACAAATTATGGAGGATTCATTGTCTAACATGTTTAAGCAAACCCTTAAATGGGCAATACATATCGGGTACACCACACCTCCATAAAGCTTCATCTACATGGCACTGTAGTGTCGAAATGCGTCGCCCTTCCCTACAACAGATATTAAGGTTGATCAGTAACTTTCTGTACTACTGGTACAAGCACCAGTTGATGAAGGTCTGAAATCAATATTATGATTGACCACAAGATGCTGAAAACCCCTATTCCCCAAATCCCTATATGAAGAAAAACCATCGGAAATAACTACAGAGCCCTCCGCAACATGATCTTCCATTAATTTCACCAACACTTTCTTCGTTTGATGAGGAAATACTTTAAAAACTACAAAATCACAGTCTGGACCTGAAATTAGAGCCCTCCAAACCCATAATCTCTCCTATGGGTCCCCCCTGTTGTAACTGGTTTTGCCAAAATAAGGCTCACTGATTTCGACCATAACACCGCCCCCCCCCCCCCCGCCCCCCGCAAAAGGCCACCTATACTTTGAATATTCCTCACAAATGTCACTACAAAATGAATACCAGTATGCTCGCTCACACGACATTCATTTTACACACAACCACACTGGATACAGTATGTAATTTTTATTATATCCCTCAATGCCAACTACGATTTCGCAAACTATCTTCCTCGTATTATTAAGCGCCATAGTCGATCCCTGCTACACCGCCATATGAACACATCGAGAGTATGACAAGCACACACACTTATCAGCCGCATAAGTTCGCCGCACTCGCGACATCAAACGTAATCAGCACGAAGACCAAGAATTTGCAAAAAGCAAATGGTTGCCATTATGTTTATCCCCAAAGCCTGCTTTAAGTCTTTCACATTCATGGGAATAGATAAATCCATAACTACAAACGAAAATCAAAAACTAAAAATTCTTCAAAATGGAAAACTATTCTTCCAAATTACCTCAAACTCACTAAGAATGAAATTAAGTACCTAACGAATGGGAAAGAACCGATTATTTAAATCAATTAAAACGAAAAAAATCTTACGCGATGTCTTGCACTGTCTTTTATCCACAGCAGAAACCCATTTATTATCTATGGCTCGACAGTAAAGACATTAATATCTATGAGTAACGTATGACGTCATTGGTCAAAGCTGATGGGTTGTATCCCATTCTTCAGTTGACCCGGCTTCAGTCACATGACGTGACGTCACAGTCACTATGAATATTAAGAACAAAGCGGAAAAAAGTAGTTTTTTTGTGGGGTTATGGCTTGCAGATGCTGAAAGATGACGATTATCCGTGTCATTGATGACAATCTTATCATGAATATTACCGACACGGCGAAGAAATAAGATTAAGTGATGCAGATTACATTAGATTAGTTTTTCATTCCAAAGGTCCATGCTGAGGAGATCCTCGTGGATGTGGCCATGTCAATATTTTTTTTAAGCTGAAATAACAATACTACTAATATGAATATATACATCATTTGTTTCTATTAAAAATTCGTCAGTGGAGTAGGAGGAGTTGGCCACTAGTAAGTCTTTCAGGCTCCTTTTAAACTGATTTTTATTTGTAACTAAATTTTTTATGTTTGCTGGCAAATTATTGAAGATGAGTGTTCCTGAATAGTGGACCCCTTTTTGAACTAAAGTAAGTGCTTTCAAGTCCTTGTGCAGATCATTTTTGTTCCTGGTATTGTATGTATGAACTGTGCTGTTTGTTGGAAAAAGAGATATATTGTGACTACGAAGGCTTTCCCGGCGTAATAATTTATAAAATTCTTCTCGGGTAGGCAGCCGGATCATGACGTCTTCAAGACACAATATTTCTGCGGTCCAACTGGCCGCCATCATCAGGTGAGAGCGCTGGTGCACAATCTCGCCGGAACTGACTTCCCAGCGCAAGCGGCAGCCCATATATAGGCCGCAGAAGGCCCACAACGCGTGCGCGAAAAGGTGCCGTAGCTGCCCTCTAGAGCAGTAAACATGCCGCGCCGCCGGTGGTGGAAAGAGGCGAAATCGAGATATCGCTGTCAAAAATAAAAGAAAATTAAAAAATTCTATTCCGACGATTGAGACGCAGACCGTTGTTTTTTAATGTCGGATAACACCGGGTCCCAAGTCTTACTTAAAAGATAGCCCTTGTCTCTATTAATAAGATTGTCAGATAAACGAATCTCTATTGATTCTTTTAAAATACAGTCCCAATATCGAGATGCAGGGGCAACCATTTGTGTCGCATCATATTGCATTCTGTGTCCCTGGGTGAGACAGTGCTCCGCCACTGCGGATTTCTCGGGTTGAAGCAGCCGTGTGTGCCGCTGATGCTCAACACATCGGTCCTGAATGGTCCGGATCGTCTGACCAATGTAAGCCTTCCCACAGTGGCAAGGGATCTTGTATACACCGGGCTTCCTCAAACCCAAGTCATCCTTAACAGAGCCAAGAAACGCTCTAAGCTTGGCCGGCGGACGAAAAATACTTTTGATGTGATATCTTTTCAGAATTCTTCCTATCTTCGAGGAAATGCTCCCAGCAAAAGGCAGAAAAGCCACCGATTTGCAGGTTTCTTCTGGTGGTTCAGGCGATGGTCCAAACTGGAAAGCCCGACGGATCTGTTTATCTGTATAGCCATTCTGCTTGAACACAACCTTAAGGTGGTCCAATTCTTGTGTCAAGCTTTCTCCATCTGAAATGGCATACGCTCTTCTCGCCAACGTTCGCAGGACCCCTGTACGCTGGAACGATGGATGACAGCTAGAAGCATGCAGGTAACGGTCCGTGTGCGTAGGCTTTCGATAAACACTGTGTCCCAGTGTCCCATCATCCTTTCTGTACACCAGAACATCCAGAAACGGAAGCTTTCCATCACTTTCCACCTCCATGGTAAACTTGATGCTAGGATGCAGGGAATTAAAATGATCTAGGAGGCGGTCAAGAGCATCTCTCCCATGAGGCCACACCATAAACGTGTCGTCAACGTACCTCCAAAAACAGGTTGGTTTTAAGGACGCCGTCTTCAGCGCCATGTCCTCCAAATCTTCCATAAAAAGGTTGGCGACTATTGGGGACAGTGGGCTCCCCATAGCCACTCCGTCAGTCTGTTCAAAATATTTGTCATTGAATAAAAAGTACGTTGACGTCAGCACGTGGCGACAAAGCCTGGTTGTGTCCTCATCCAGTTTCTCCCCAATTAATTGCAAGGATTCTTCCAGAGGAACCCGGGTAAAAAGCGACACGACATCAAAGCTCACAAGCAAATCGCAGGGACTAAGAGACAAGGACTTCAATCTCTGAATAAACACCATAGAATTGGGAATGTGATGTTCGCATTTACCGACGTGAGGGCCAAGAACAGATGCTAAATACTTGGCTAGATTGTAGGTAGGAGCACCCAAGTTACTCACGATCGGACGAAGCGGGACCCCTTTCTTATGAATCTTGGGTAGGCCGTATAGTCTCGGTGGCACGGCAGCACCAGGACGAAGTTTTTTGAGAACGTCGTCAGGTAAAGAACTCTTCTTCAACAGTGAAAGCGTCTTCCGTTTTATCCGTTCAGTTGGGTCGTCCTGCAATGTTCTGTATGCTGAGTCCTCAAGTAAGAGATCCATCTTTCCCAGATAGTCATTACGTGACAGAAGAACCGTTGCGTTGCCTTTGTCGGCTGGTAGAACTATCAGATCCTCGTCTTCTCTAATGGATCGGACGGCTACCCTTTCGAGAGAGGAGAAGTTACTCCGTGGAGGCGGCGCCCGCCGCAATGTATGTGAGACCTCTTGCCTAATCTCTTCAGCTTGGCCCTCCGAAAGGTTGGACACTGCTTGTTCGACTGCACAGATGAATTCGGTGATAGGCACATTCCTCGGTGTAGGGGCAAAATTCAGGCCTTTCTCCAACACTGACAGTGTAGCGTCGTCCAGTTCTTTACTCGTGAGGTTAATCACTGTCCGTCGACGGGTGTCGTCATCAGATATCATAGGTTGAGAACAACACAGAATGCAATATGATGCGACACAAATGGTTGCCCCTGCATCTCGATATTGGGACTGTATTTTAAAAGAATCAATAGAGATTCGTTTATCTGACAATCTTATTAATAGAGACAAGGGCTATCTTTTAAGTAAGACTTGGGACCCGGTGTTATCCGACATTAAAAAACAACGGTCTGCGTCTCAATCGTCGGAATAGAATTTTTTAATTTTCTTTTATTTTTGACAGCGATATCTCGATTTCGCCTCTTTCCACCACCGGCGGCGCGGCATGTTTACTGCTCTAGAGGGCAGCTACGGCACCTTTTCGCGCACGCGTTGTGGGCCTTCTGCGGCCTATATATGGGCTGCCGCTTGCGCTGGGAAGTCAGTTCCGGCGAGATTGTGCACCAGCGCTCTCACCTGATGATGGCGGCCAGTTGGACCGCAGAAATATTGTGTCTTGAAGACGTCACGATCCGGCTGCATACCCGAGAAGAATTTTATAGAGAGATATATTATTTAGGACAAATTTCATTAAGGAGTAAATATACTGAGAGGCAGTCGTTAGTATACCCAGTTCTTTGATGCGGTTTCTACAGGTCGTCCGTGACTTTACTCCACAAATAATACGTATTACACGCTTTTGGACTCTGAAAACTTTTGTTTGACTAAGAGTTACCCCAAAATATTATACCATATGACTTTATGGAATGAAAGTAGGCAAAGTATGCAAGCTTTTTCTTTTTTATGTCGCCTATGTCAGCTAACACTCGAACTGCAAATACAGATTTGTTAAGGCGTTTCTGCAGTTCTGTGTTGTGCTCCTACCAACTGAATTTATTATCAAGTTGTAATCCCAGGAATTTAAGACTGTCAACATACTATTTATTACAACACTTGTGTAATCTGCAAACAAAACGAACTCTGCTTCTGGCAATGAAACTGATGAGAGATCATTAATCTACACAAGAAAAAGCAATGACCCTAAGATGGATCCTTGTGGGACACCTCATGTAATTTCTTCCCATTCTGATGATGACTGATTCACTAGTCCTTTGCACTGATACACTTTGTTTCCTGTTAGCGAGGTATGACTTGAACCATTTTGCAGCCCTGCCCGTGACATCATGGAATTCTAATTTATTTAAAAGGATGTTGTGGTTCACATGTGCAGCATATTCAATAATAAGGAAGATTTCATAAATGTCGAAGCTAATGATTCCTAAAGATCCAAATAGGAGGAATATTCGTATGTCTACATTCAGTGATTTGTAAAATATTCTTCTAATTTAGTTTCAAGACTGAGAAGTGGGAGCATTCCTATATGTGGAAACATACTGCCAGAGAAACGTCGTGAAATCGCTTTGAAGATCGATACTGAATATTTGAGTGCCTCACACGACTGGTGGAATCGTTTTAAAAAACATCGTAATCTGGTGTTTCGAAATGTAAATGGATAAAGTGAGGCTTTAGTCATGGAAAGCACAGACTATTGGAGGAACATTACATTACTACAACTGATAACAGGGCTATGGGCCGAGATACATTTCCAACGCTGATGAAACTGGCGTCTTTTATAGTTTGTACACAGCAAAATCTTATCCCGTCAAGGGAGAAAATCATATGGAGGTAAAAAAAGGTGACGACGCTATTGTGTTTAAATAGTGATGGAATTGAAAAGCTGCTTTCACTATTAATTCCCAGGAGTTAAAAAAAAAGACTTTAGAATTCCTAACGATTTTCAGGAATTTAGATGAGCAGCGGTAAGGAATTGGACTTATTATTAACCTATGCCCTGTACATTCCAGGGAAACAATTTTTGGGAATGTAAATGTTGCGTTCCTTCACGTGAACAGTACAAGTCGTTTGCTGCCTGGGTGTAATACACTCTGTTAAACCCAAATACAGAGTAGCATATGTACAGAAACTAACTTTATTCTTTTTTGGGAAGGATGTACAAGAGCCAGCCTTGTACAGGCTATTAATATGTTTGTTGCTGTCAGGTATTCTGTGACACAACTGTCTCACAAAGGGTGGCTGTGGTACATCAGTTGCAGTTGAAGGTGACATTGCTCCACAAGAATGATGGAATAGCAAAACTGATATTTCTGAAAATGTGAGATTGCAGCAAGTTTTTGTGATGATGTCCTGACTTCCATACCTGACACTGATGCAAGTTAAATGCTTATGATAATGAGGAAGAAGAAGAAGAAGAAAAAAAGAAGGGCATTGTACCAAGTTCCACTGCTCTTGTGCAAGGAGTTGATACTGTCGGGAATTTATTTTTCTCTTTTAATGTAGATGAAAGAATTCTAACTTTTATCAACCAGATGGAGTGATGACTTCTCTCACTAGAACATGCTGGAAAGATGAAAAAAAAACTATACTTCTTAATTTAAGAAAATAAAGAATGTGCTCTGTAGAAATTTTAGTAATGGAACATCTGCTGCATGTAAATTTGTAGCACAGGATGTCGGCAATTTTTTAATTGATTAGTCTGTATACAACCTAAACATTTTTGAACTGTGATTCTAGATCACTCTTTTCATGTAATCTGGCAGAATGCCCATTTAAAGAAAAATTGTTTGGGTGCCCAGAGGTTTGTCGAAAAGGGGTTTTACAGTAATTACAGGATGCACAGAGGAGTTGAAGTACTCTCTCTGTCTACACTCCATGTGTGAATGGAACTGGAAGAAGCCCCATTAACTCGTTAAATAGGAAATACCCAATGCAGTGCATTTCACAAAGATTTTCTACTGAAAGATGAACACTGTTGAAGGCAGATAGAAAAGCCTTAAAAACAATGGAAATTTGGCTATGGAGAAGGCTACTGAGTAACAGCTGGGCAAAACTACAATCCAATGGAGGTGTTTTGAAAGAAATCAAAGAGCAAAGAAAACTCGTAGGAACCAGAAAAAGGGCTCTTTTTCGGCATATATTTAGGCACAATAAGTTTTAAACAAGCATATTGGTAGGAAATCCCATAGGTAATAGGTAATAGTAAAGATCTATTTGAAGTAGCAAAGTGACAAAATTGCCAAAAATGAAGAGAACACCACAGAGTAGAGAAGAGTGAAACTTCTTGGCAGGATCAAATTGTGTGCTTGACTTAGCAGCTCACGTAGTAAGAGCACCAAGTGCAAAAGTTAAGGTTCTAAGTTCAAACCCAAACATGGCTACAGTCTTAATCTGCCACAAAGTTTGATAGCAGCACGCAATCTGTTGCAGAGTGAAATTTTTTTTTTTTTTTTTTTTTTGTGGGGGAGGGGGGGGGGGGGCGGGCGCTGAGTTGTGAAACACAAGACACTGAAAGACAACAGTGAGGCTCATTAAAGATAAAGTAACTGATGATTTTAAATAAAATTGGTGTAAGTAACTCAGAAGATACGGGAAACTGTACATTGAAGAACTTATACAAAAGACATTTAATGAAATAAAAATTAATTTTATCCCCATCTGAAATCAAACAGTGAAAGTTCATAAGTGGTAAATATCATCTCCAATAAAGGAAAAAAGTAAAGATACCATGAGCTCAGCCATTGGTTTGAACAGAGCTTCACTAGTCGTGGTCCTGTTAGAGGTGGTATGCAATTGCCTTCCTCTGACCTTTGAGGTTACTACCCCAGCCAGTTACAGAGGACCTACAGATTACTGAGTAGTCCGAACCACAGTGCGACTAAGCATTTTTCAAATTAGCAAACACTGCCAGAGGTGAAAACAATGAAAAATGACAGATTAAAATCCTATGATTGAGCAGCCTCTACAAAATGTAATATTCTTAATCACTTATATATTACATCTTCAGTTCAGGGCATTTTCCCAGATAGATTTAAATGTGCAACTGTTAGACACCTGTATAAGAATTATGGCTCCACAGGTTTCGGTAACTATTGCCTAGTGTTACTCCTTACATCATTTTCTTACAATTTTGAGAAGGTAGTGTACTCCAGGATTGCCACCTACCCGTGTAGTAATGGGATATTTACGAAATCATTATTTGGATTTCAAAAACAGGCACTCTACTGAGTCCGCTATTTATATAGGTTTCCAGAAATTAATGCAACCTGTTGCCTTTTGTTTTATTTTTCAATTTTTATTTACCATGACTGGTTTCAAATCACCTAGCAATTCATCATCAGATGGTACATATTTATTGTGTGTTTGCAGCATTGAGGGAGTCATATGGAGTTACTAGTATTTCATGCTTTGTTCCTGGTGCACACATTATTCAGGAAAACACAATGTATGTTTTCCAGTAACAATAATCTTATAAGACATTTCAAACTTTGCCACAATTAGAAACTTCCATGTTTCAAAAACTTTTTGTAAAGCACATGACAGTTCTTTTACATGGGGCACAGTTCAGTTAGTACAAAGAGGGTTGCCACGTTATCTGCATTAGGAGAAATTATAATGAGAGTCCCATTAGATTCAGTAACTGGCCCACTACTGATCTTGCTTTGTGTTAATGACCCACTGTTTTATTTGAATCAGGAAACAGAATCAGTCCTGTTTGGAGATGACACCAGCATTGTTATGCAGCCAAGAAAACAAATATCAACAAAGAAAATGGTAAATGAAGTTTCTGTTGAAAGGTGCCGATAGGTTTTGCTAACTTTAAATTTTGGACAAACAAAGCTCAGTCAGTTTTGTACAGTCAAAATTATCTTGCCTCCAATTTGCCTAGTATAATAACAAGCCATAACAAAGAGGGTAGAAAGCTTCAATTACTTATGTGTGCATACTGATGAAAATTTGAAGTGGAAAAACCATGTAGTAGACCCGCTACACACACACACACACACACACACACACACACACACACACACACACAATGCCTCCATCTTTGCTTCCCTCCCTGTTTACCTTTCCCCCCTTTTCCCTATTTCTTCATAACCTGGGTTGTGAGTAACTGAATCCACTTTCCCTTGTTCCCCTTTTTCCCCCCCTCTCTCCTGCCTGACGAAGGAACAAAGTTCCGAAAGCTAGGATATGTAAATTTTCTGTTCTGTTTTGGGTATCTATCAGCTGTACTGAGCTGAGTTAAGTACTGGCCAGCCCCTCTATCTCTTTGTTAGTATCTGAAGCTCCTATACAACCATTTACGTGGGAGTGACCACCAACCAACTGACCACCTCATTGAAAGGCCACAGAAAAACTGCATCCAAATTGGCTACCAATTAGTGGAAGATGCTGCTAAGCAAGAAATGCTTGTCCTACACTCGTACCCTCCTCTCCCCAGTCTCTCTCTCCCCCCTCTATTCCATCCCGCTCCCAGTCCACTTCTACAATGTCAGTGTGCACAATACACAGCTCCCCATCCCTGTGCAGAAGCAGGATCAGCAGTGACATATTCTTATACGGTGCATTTGTCTCTGCCTCTCCCTTCCAGCTATCAGTCAGTCTTCCTAACACCTATCCTAATTACACCCCACCTCCTTTCACTCTTCAGCCATTCCGCTTGATACAACCCTCCTACTCCCGACCTCCTTTCTCCTGTCCACCATTCTGATCAATACAACTCCCAGTCAATCTGCAATGCCAGCACATTGTAGTCATAAATTTGACTGAAAGTCTTGGTAGAGGTGTGAGATCATTAGCATCACAAGAACATTAAAATATTTTTAAAAAGCTGAATGATTGTGGAATAACAGGGTCTAGATGTTTTTTAGATCCATTTATTTTATTCCTCATTATGCCTTTTGGCTCTGCCCATCTTCAAGTGACCTGATAAAAATACAGTAACAAATATGAAGTTATACTGTGTACATGAAACACGTTTTAAAAAAGCTATGCAGTAGCAACGTATTTGCATAAAATCACTTTTGCGCACGCGTTGTTGTTGTTGTTGTTGTTGATGATGGTGGTGGTGGTGGTGGTGGTGGTGGTGGTGAAGGCCAATGGCCAAAAGCTTTAATTGTGAAAGTCCTTTTGTTGTGCCTATCTGTGATGCTATATGGTGAGCAGCAACTTTCCTTCTCATAATAGAGATACAAAGTAGGATCATTTATGTGCATCTGGATGACATGAGTCTACTGGAATAATCAAATCTGTTGCCACTGGTTTAAATAAGATGTCAAACTATATTTTTGAACCTACACAAATGTACATATTGAAAAAACAATAAAATTGTTTTCAAAAAATGTTATTAGCTCTGGGAAAGTAGAATATCTCTATGCAGTTGAATTAATTGAATTTACTACATTTTCCTTGTCCTTCAATTACTTTACCTTTAACCAGAAAATTTTCTGTCAAAGAGAGAGACAAGGAATGGGATACTGCGTGTGGGGGAATCTTATAAGAAATTTTTTTGAATGACCTGGAAGACAGAGTTGTGTCAGAAAAATATCTTTATGTTGAAGGTATGTTGACGATATTTTTGTCGTCAATTCAGGCGCACTTGATGAAATCCAGGAACTTGCTCATATTGTTAACCCCATGAATGATAATATAAACTTTACTGCTGAATTTGAAAGGTAGGGTTCTCTGAAGTTCCTAGTTCTCCAGATCACTAGAGTGGGTTTAAAAATACAGTTTGAATGTCTTCCATAAACCAACAGCAAGAGATTTGATCATTCCAGTAGACTCATATCATCCACATGTAGATAAGTGAGTCCACTTCACAGCTATGTTTTATAGGGCACCAAAACTACACTTGGACAAAGAAGCAATAGACAGGGAAATTAATACAGTTATTGGGCTAGCAAATTGTTCTGCAGAAACAGCAGTTGGACACTAGGGGAAACAAATATTTACAAATGTACAAATAAATACAAATGCAAATAAACCATACATTGGCCCTGTTTTGCAAGAAATATCTCATGCATTTAAAAATTGAAGGATTAGGTTAGTTTTTGGACAAATAACTAACTAGGGAAGCTACTATGTCATAGTCTAGATGTGCCAAAGGTCAAATTTTGTAATCCTGGGGTATACAAAATTAAATGTGGATCTTGCGCTAATTTTTACACTGGGCAAACAGAGAGAAATTCAGAGAACGTAGTTAAAGCACAATGCATTGGGTTATGATTTGAAAGAGCAGAATCATCAACTCACGAAAATTTAAAATAGCCCTTCAATATAAAAGCCTGAAAAAAAAAAAAAAGGGGCAATGTTTTAGATATTCTTGAGGAACTGGAAAACTATACCAACAGTTGACTAGCTCACAACCTTACAATTAATGAGCAAACCGAGAGAGAGAGAGAGAGAGAGAGAGAGAGAGAGAGAGAGAGAGTCAAGGGAAAAAATGTTATCTACTTGACACTTACAGTTTTGTTCTTATGGGATTTTAGGAAATTAAAAAATACAGAGAAACACTTCTCCTGTTTATTTTGCATTAATCACATTATGTGTCATTTCTTTCTATCCATTTGACATTAACAAAATTAAGCCGTCTACATAAAAAAATTTCCTTTTATATATTGGTTTTTGCCTAATAGGCACGCATGAATAGCTCTTAAAATTTTATAGGTACGTATTTTGTTTCATGCACCATTTTCGACATTGACCATAGTTTTCCTGATGATTTTTGATGCGCTTGACGAAGTTATATTTACAACTTGTGTAAAATGGTATGTATCATCTATTGAAAATAATTGTTGTGCAAGTATGTTGCAACTACATTGCTTATTTAAGACAAGTGTGTTTCATGTACACTGTGTAACTTTACATTTGTTACAGTATTTTTATCAGGTCATCTAAATATGGACGGAGTATGAAACATGTGATGATGAATAAAATAAATGAGTCTAAAAAGTTCTAGAATCGGTTTGGTCACCCACGAATCTTTTAAATTCCTTACAGTTTTTTTGACAATGTTGTCAGCCAGGATTACATATGTAGTAATGCAGATGTATGTGTATTTTGTTAACTCTAACAGAAAACTCATCTACAAGTTTAGCAACGTTTTCAGTTTTTTGTTTTATGTTGCCTATTAAGCATTCATTGACTCACCATTAAGGTGAGTTGTCACCTTTACTCCTTCCATTACTTCTGTTCCATTAAGGAGTTATAATATTTGTAGCAGAAACACCACCTTCTGTCAGTAAAATCTTTTATGACCCACCTTATCTACAAACATCTTTTCAAAATATTTATCCATAGCACAAATTTAACTCTGGAATGTGACCAATCTCGATATCATCTCTCCGACTTTGAAAGACAGCTAATGACTTTTCTCCTAAAATGCTACGAGTCCCCTCTTGCATTTAAATGCACCTTTTATCCCACCACAACCTGGTTCCTACTTTCTCCATCAGACCTATTCCATATTCCAATGCTCTTAACTGAAACAGTCTGTTTGTATTTCTCTTTCATAGAACTCTCTGATAACATAAAATTCTTAGTTTTGTACCATTCCCTATGATTATACATTACCATTATTACAGTTGTTATTGCTACTGATTCCACTACCATCACTATCACTACATTTTTGTTGCTTCTGCCATTCCAGATACCATTTATTATTGCGCTGAAAGTGAATTACAATTGTTCCTGCCTTTAATATACTGTACTCAGTATGATGTAAGAGATGATCATAAGGCCCTAATTTGGTCCTGTTATATAAACAAGTAAGTAAAACAGTGAAGCTGTTTAGGTGACTTGCTTTCTGAATTTGCTGCTTGTCTGTACAATAACCTAATGTCTGGATTTAAAATCAATGTATTCATAGTTTTTTCCTTACTTATAACTGATTTTAATTTCAGAAATAACCATGCATAAAGTGGAAAGTATTAAATTACATATACTTCTCTATTCAGTGTTTCCTTCTGACAATAGTCTCATAATTCACAGGTTACGTTTTTCCTGACAGAAAAAACTTTGTGTAAGATTTCAGATATTATAATCATTCCAGTCTTAACCATACACATGCATTCTGTTAAGTGCAAAATGCACCTGCTTTAATGCATCTGTGAAGTGTAAATGTGTTTATAAAACTTTAGTAGCCACTTCTTTACATGTTGCCTGTTGGAGCTCATCTTGGTATCTTCAGCATTTCGTGGTTTTCTGATGTTTCACTAGCACGAGTGAGTGGCACCATCAAAGTTTCACCCTCTAGCAATGGTAGGTGAATCTTTAATACTCCAGCAATGTAGGAGGAATATTTGACTCTGCTTGTCATGTGGGCTCATGAAACATCACAAAAACCACTAAATGATAATCAGCCAAAGATCTTACAGTGAGCATCAACAAGCATTTCAGGAGCAGGTTTTATTCATTAGTGGTTGCTGGTGGATTCCCAGATTGCCTTTCATCTCAAGGAGAATTTCTTTCATGTGTGAAACTGCAAAAACAATAAAATACCATGGTTGGCAGGCATGGTAATGGCAGGACATGAATCCACATATGAAAATGATATTTCTCTAATCTCCATTTTTTATTAAATATCATTTTAATATCATAAAAAAAACATTACACAAAAATGTACTTGTACCAGTTCCATAACTTACTATTAATTATAATGTAAAGTAAAATAATTGTTGTCATTCCTGTAGTTAGTGATGTCCTAACAGTTATCCACTGTTGAAATTTGCAGCAACAAATTGTATTAAATACTACTTTTGTGTGTTATTCGTGGAGGTATGACAATGGATCACAGCAGCAACTCTGGTTACAAGTCTTCTCTCTCTTCTCGAAATAGAAAGAGGTTCATGGGTATAATTTCAATTTCAAGTTTAAGTTTAATCGCTGCAAGAAGTGTGACTGTCAACTAAGCATTCCTCAACAATTTGCCAAATGAGGTAGGCCCCTAAATCAGTTAGCCTTAGCCACATCATGACAGTGAATTGGTGCATCGTCTCTAAATGGAGAGGGAGGTGACAATGAGTTACCAGAGAAGTTCGAACTGATAACACTTTCACATTCAAACAACTTTTTATGAGTGTTACTGTTAAAGAATTCATTAATTCAGTATGGTCTCTTCCATTCATTATTCACAATGCCACATGTAAGATTAATGGAGATTTAATTACTTGAGTGTTCCACCTTGTTTCACTGTTTAGTTTTTTTAACCATTATAATTCTCAACATTAATGAATGAGTAAAGCAAATGCATTGAAGGTTGACAAAAATATATTTAGCACACAACAGGGGAAAAAAAATATACTGACATAATGGTTAAGAGTAATTTCCTTATACCTAAAGAGTGACTTTTATAATGTAACAATTATGGAATGTCTGGTGGATTGTGGTGCATGTGAAAGAAAAAAATTAGATTCTTCTTAAACAAAATTACAAGCAACTCATGCATCCACATAAAATACATGTTTTAAAGCTTCAATTTATTTAAATTCTTCATCTCATACTCTGTTTCCATTGTGTGCATCATACATTCACTGGAACCCTAAACCACATAATGATATGTTACAGTATTTTTCACATAATACAAATATATATATATATGTATATAAATATTTAAGCCTTTTATCTCACTCATGTACAAACACTTTTTTACATTTATGTACACAGTAATTTACATTACTTGTACTCTTTAATTCAATCTGTGAACGTTCTGGAAGCTATACTAGTATCAAGATGAAACAAAGTAACACAGAAAATTACAGAAAAAATTAAAACTACATATATTATTTTATTTTCATTATATTCAAAAATCATTTTATTAATAAAAATATCAATATAATTTATTAAATTTTATTACATGTCAAGGCTATGGTACATAAAGTTTTATGATTTATGTTTTTTTATTTAAAACACACCTTGACGTAAAGATCAACACATTTATTATGTAACTATATTACCTGCACTGCAAGGTACATGCTTAGGAAAGCCAATTTGCCAGCTGGTAAACTGCTTCATTATCTTACTACCTAACAGCCATGATGAATAAATGATTTATTTCAATTTTTCCATCAATAGCTCATATCACACCATTGTCATGAAAAATCTCATGAGACAATAATTTAAAGTACCACCAGCAGTCTGTATCATAATGATAAAAGCAAACGATCACACTTGGTATTAACACTTACACTCAATATCTGATTTCTTCCATAGACAAACACACAAATATCACAACTACTCACTCATTTCCACTTTTCACCTTTTCTTTTCCTTAGCACTAGGGATGCTTTTTTCACCTTGGTCACACACTACTAATTTAAAGTTTGGAACTATAAAACTTTTAGACAGCCAACAGATAAAACAAAACTTTTTATTCCACTGGAACGCTTATTTATGACAACAAAGGATTAACAGACACATTTCAAACTGCAAGGTAAATGTAATATATTTCCATTTATTTCAAAATTTGGACTTTTTATAAAAATGAATTCCTGCTTTCAATGTACAAACTACAATCACAACAATAAAAATATATTTTTGCACATCTATGTTTTGATAACAGTAAGCTGCAATAACACACTGTTTTAAAGCTATCTTGAGTAAGGTTTTAAAGAAATAAATGATAGCAAAATATAAAAATAAAAATATTATTGGGTTATGGAAACTGCTCATACAAAAGAGATTCTTCTACGGCCAATGATGTTCCAGTACAGTACAGTACAGTTGCTCCATAAGAAACACAACTTCACAGTAACCAGTCCTGGAGTTCTAATTGCTGCCATTATAAACATAGCTAGTAAGAGCAGCAGCTCGTCTGATCCCACGTAACTGTTTAAAAAAAATTTGGCATATTCTGCTTAATTATTATTCCTAAGATCTACATTTATCCTTGAGGATGATACATGCATTTATAGGCACTTAACACACTTCCAAATTTTTGTGTCTCCTGTTTTTACACATCGGATTTACTTTTGAGTATGTAGGGCACCTTCACATCTTCCACTTACAAAACAGTTTCTTTCAAATAAAATTTTATGCTAAAATACCAGGAAGTCATTTTGGTATAATTAAAGTCACAATCCATAAAATAACAATTAGCATCATCAGGCAGTACTATGAGGAAGGTAAATGATGACATCCAAAGACGTTTAATCACTCAAGGGACCAAATTGAAGTTACCGAGTCAGCCAACACTTCATATCAGTTGTGTCAATGTAAAATAAAGGGGAGAATGGTTTCTGCAGCTAAAAGAGGCAATAATACACCCAGTAATTTACCCCCTCCCGAAAGGAGGTAACTGCTCGACTTTTAACATATTCACAGTCTCCCCTATTATTTAGGAATTTGTCGCCTGAGTTGCTTAGAAGTAGCAGAAATTCAGTACTACGTTTTAGTGAATAGCTGTACTTCCTCATCGTCATCCTCTGTAAAATCACCATCTTCAGGAACAACAGACACCTTGTTTACACCAACTTTGCACTTCCGTTTTGAAAGTTTCTCATATCCACTGCTGCATCTATTCAGGCCATTCCATGTTTGTGATTTTATCTGAAAAGAAGTAAACATCAATTTTGAAGCCATGACAACAATAAATCTGTGCTTGTTACATGATGATGATTGCTATCTGAACTGTTTAACAACATGTTTGCGTTAAACAAACAAGTTTTTTTTACACTAACCGTCGCATATTATGGCAATCCAGACAACAGAAGGATGAATACATTTAGGAGACAGGCAGAGAATGGGCATTGGTACTAATTAAAGCAGAATACTCATTGACAACTCATCTGATGAAAGGAATATGGTGAAGCTAGGAAGTTGTTCATTGGATGTCATAATTATATATGATGTGTATGAACTGCTTAATTGTTATAGAAATTTAGGATGCACTTGATAAGTAATTGTTCAGAGCAGATATCCATACTTGCACACAATATAACATTGAAACAAAAATTACATACACAACTTTGTAGCATGGTTAATTTGTACATTATGGCTGAAAATGCTAAATAAAATGCCTATCTACAGCCTACAATGTCTGGTGTGATCTTTTGCAATATATAAATAGCACTCTAAAAGTTCAGCTGCAATGCATGTGATCTTAAAACATTTGAAACAGTATCAATGGATATGAAAACTTCAGTGATCCCAATGGAAGTGCAAATGGAAGATACAAACAGATCACTTTGAGTAATCATACTCATATCTGATGAGACCACCCCTGATGGGGGAGGTGCTGATATCACAGGCCAAAAAATGAAATTCCATGTTGTTGTTGTTGTTGTTGTTGTTGTTGTTGGTGGTGGTGGTGGTGGTCATCTTCATCTCTGCGTAACTAACACAGCTGATGTCCAATGGCAGGTGCTTACACTATTTATCCCTCTCACCCTCCTCCTACCAATTTTACCCTAAACACTTTCTTCCATTAATGAACTGACAATTCCTTAAAGCTTCAGGATGTGTCCTATCAACTGTTCCCTTTGTTTAGTCAAGTTGTGCCATTAAGACTACTGTCTTGCATTTGACTTCTAGCCACTCCTGCTTTGCCATATTACACTTCCTATCAATCTCATTTTTTAGACAATGGTATTCAATTCTCCTGCTATGTTTGTTGCATTTTTATATTTTCTCCTTTCCTCATTTAAATTTAGTATCTCCTAGGTTATCAAGGAATTTTTACTAGACCTTGTGGTTTTCTGGTGCTTTCCCTACTTTATCTCTCAGAGCTACCCATCTGTTTTGTGTTTTATTCCTTTTACTTGTCTCATTTCATTATTCCCTAAAGGTCCCTCTGAAACTGTGAACAGCATGTAGTTCCTTCAATTTATCCAGCTCCCTCCTCCTCAGTTTCCTACCTCTTTGTAATTTCTTCAATATTGCACTGCAGTTCATAACCAATACATTATGGTCAGAGTCCACACCTGCACCTAGAAATGTCTTACTGTTTAAAATCTTGTTTTGAAATCTCTGCCTTACCATTATCATCAGTCTGGAAACTTCCTGTGTGCCCAGGTCTTTCCCACATATACAGCCCTCTTTCGCAATTCTTAAACCAAGTGTTGTCAATGATTAAATTATGGTCTGCACAAAATTCTTCAAGGCAGCTTCCTCTTCCATCCCCTTCTCTCAGCTCATGTTCTCCAACAATTTTCCCTTTTCTTCCTTTCCCTACTATAGAATTCCACTGACCCCATCACAATCAAATTTTTGTCTCCCTTAACTACATTAATGATTTCTTTTATCACACTACACATAGTTTCGATTTCATCACCACCTTAAGAGCATATAAACATGTACTATTGTGACGATTGCTGGCTTTGTTTCTATTTTAGCTGCAATGAAACAGGTGAGTTAGCCATTGTACCTTACTGCCGTTTCTTATTCATTATTTATTACCCATGTTTGATTTTGTATTTATAACCCTATACTCACCTGACCAGAAGTCCTGTTCCTCCTGCCACTCAACTTCGCTAATTCCCACTATAATAAATGAAAAGTGGTAATTTACTTTTGTTCTATAGTATTAATTTATTGTGTTATCTGGTTTTTGGCTTATAAGGCCGTCATCAGACATTTACACAAGTCACATAATAACTAATGAGGGCGTTGTAAGCTGAGAACTGGTTAACACAATATATTAATATTGTAGAACAAAAGCAAATTAGCACTTTTCATTGATTATAATGGTATTCTAACATGAACCAATGGAACATTCACTTAACATAATTCCCACTATCTAACTTCAACATATCCATTTCTCATTTTAAATTCTCTAACTCCCTACACCATTAAGGATCTAAGATTCCACACTTCGACCCACTGAATGCTAGTTTTATTTTTCCTGCTGATGATATCCTCCTCATTAGTCCCTAACCAGAGATTCAAGTTGGAGATTATTTTACCTTCAAATTATTATACCCAAGAGGATGACATCATCGTTAAGCCATACAGCAGAGTTTCATGCCATTGAGAAAAAAAATATGGCTGTTATTTTCCCTTGTTTTCAGGTATTCGCTGTATCAGCAAAGCAAGGCCATGTTGGCTGATGTTAGAAACCCATATCAGTCTGTCACCTTGTCTGTTGCCCCTACAACTACTACAGACACTGCTGCCCCTCTTCAGGAGCTAAAGACTAGTCCGGTCTCTTCACAGATACTCCTCTCATGTGGTTGCACCAATGACACAGCTGAGGCACACGAGTCTTTTATCTCAACAAGGTCCATGGCTTTTGGGGAGTGGGAAATTGCAGTACAGGTCAATATAAGGCTAACCAGTAGTTGTCTCGCTTTCAGTTTTTCCTTCACTAGCTGTATCTACCACTGCCTCAATGGAGCAAGCTATGACCACTGTTGCTGTTTACTTGGACTTTAGTTGGATAGAGATTGGCATGCTTTCTGACATCTGCACGACTAGAGTGGTGGGCCAGTTATTTACACCCCATGGGCTAGTATAATATTTCCATATAATGCTTCAATGTGATGAGCATATAGTTTTCACCACTGTAACACTTATATAGAACTGTGCTTAATTTTATTATTGCACAATGAAGTACTTGTGCTTGGATTTTTTTTAATTTCGATCTGAAACTATTATTGTTTGATTTTCTGGACTATTACATAGTTTAATCTCTCACTGAAGACTGTTAACTTTGTGTTCGATAGTGTCTGTTCGTACTACAATTAAGTTTAGAACAAAAACATTAACCACTGATGAGAAAAATCACAGAAACAATTTCAGAATCAATACATGGCTGTACAGGTTCTGAAATAGTAAACTCAGGTATAGTTTTGTTTCTTGGCAACATGCAGCCACACACTACTTGCTACGCTGTCTAATTAACTCAAACGTTCTGAGGGACAAATATTCTATCTTCCTAATGTACATACCCATCATCCCATTTTATAGACTATATTACATTAACTGAAGAAGCAGTTTGCAATCTTTGGTATATAGCATCATTAACATTAAAAAAAGGTCTACTCAAAACAATGACTGGTACTAAAAAGTATTAAATTATTTAAAAAGTTCAGTGAGTACAGAAAAAGTAACTTTTTTGCTTTCCTTAATTTTCTTTTAACTGTTAGCTCTGTTTTTATCCACATGCATCCACTAGTTAGAGAAGAAAGATATTGAGGGAGGAGTGCAATGAGGAATAAGGCAAAGCTCATTCTTTTGTTAGATGCACATCAAATGAAAATCGTCTACGTAGTGTTTTAGTAAGACTTCCAAAACAGAACAAAGGAATTTCTTACCTGCAGTACAGTAAAGATAATAGCAAACAGAACAACGACAGATATGCAGCCTAGAACAGCAAGTATTGTTACAGCTGTAAAGGGAGTTGGCAGATGTACCGAGGTCCCTTCTTGTTCTGTACTGATGTCCACAGGCTCAGCACGAGAAGCAGCTGTCCTCCTTTTCCCAGCAGGTGATGCATTCTGGCAGTCACCTGGTAACAACGATAAATTTAGGTTTTTACAACAGAACAAAATTAATTTTTTGTGTTATCCTTATTTTCAATGTTTACCAATTAACTATTCTGAATCAGAGATAATTCTCATTTTACACAAAGCAGTCAAGCCATAACCAAATGAATTTGTTCAAAGGCTAAGTACAATAAAAAAATTAATGCCTACGATTTTTTATTTCAAAAACAAAGCTTCAGCTTAACATTTGAAAGCATAAGCATTCCACTATTGTAATGAAGCAATTCCATATATAAGATTATTTGTCATTCTCTTTGTTGCTTTGAAGCAACACTGTTGTTTCATTACGGTAAAGTGTAAAGTAGAAGCCCTTCTCAGCATGTAAATGTTTCGGTAAAAATTGCTTGCCTTCTCCTATAACAAATTAAAATCCCTACATGAAACAAGCTCAGACAACACTCTCTCACATAATTAATAGATCTTTCCATAACAAGCTATTTTTTAACACTGTTTACATATCCTTTAACATTTACACATAGTAAAATGGTTACAATGCCGTTGCTTGGCAACAACTGAAACAGCATTCCACATGCCACCTCAAATCTAGTGTCTTTTTACTCCTGTCTTAGAATGAAACTACCCTACAATATCTATAGCATTCCCAGGTAAGTCCCTGTTGAATTTAATCATACAGTGCCAATGGCCTCAATCTTTGCGAACAGCAGGTCCGCCCCTTCTTTTGTTCCTCCATCATCAACACGCTCCCCACTACTAAATTTTATTTCAGTTCATGTATCTATTAATATACTCCCCATGTTGTTCTTGTCACAGTCTCCCTTTTATAATAAGATGAATTCTACATCCATGCCAGTAAGAACACAGAACTGTAAGACAAATGAGGGTAGTTTGAAATGTTCACAGAATCACCACAAGATATCAGCATTAGCACAATGAGGTTCCCACTTAATAACAACTCATTCTTCATGGGTAAACATGTGACACACCAATGAAATGGGTAGACATCTGTGGTGCGAATGTCTTTTAGTAGTGATTTGTGAAGATGGGGAAAAAAAATTCAACGTTCGAGCAGCAATTAAATACTTCACAAAGAGAATTATGAAAACAAACTGATATCACATCAGTTTTCAGAACACAGCGGGGGACTGTGCTCCATCATATTCATCTGTTGCTAAGTGAACAAATGAGTTTAAATTTGGTCAGGACAGCTTAGATGATAATCCAGGTAGCGGTCGACCAAGGTATGCCACTACCCCAGAAATTATAGTAAAAGTGCATAAAATGGTCATTGATGATTGCTGCCAAAGTGTTAAAAATTTTTGAAACTGTAGGCATGTCCTCTGAAAGGCCATATCCCAGTTTAACAGTGGAATTCGATATGAGAAGACTGTATTCCAAATGGTTGCTGTGACTTAACACATGATCAGGAACACATCAGAATGGAAACAAACAACAGTTCCAATTTATGACCACAGATGAAGCTTCGGTCCACTACTATACCCCGGAGACAAAACATGAGTCAAAGCAATGAAAAAATGTTTATTTGCCAACATCAATGAGAGCAGAGTCAATACTGTCAAAAAAGAATGGTCCCATTTTCTGGCATGTGAAAGGGATTCTACTGATAAATTATCTTCCCACTTGGCAAACAATTATGAGACAATAATCTTATGTATCAATTACAGTAAACAACCAACATAAAGGGCTAAGACTGGCAAAAAGGAAGGTCATCTTTCAGGAAGGTATAGACAGCTGTTGTTGCCATAGCAAAAACACGTGAACTAAAACATGAATTGTTGCTACACCTTCTTTCTTCACCTGATTTGGCTAAATCAGACTTCCATCTCTTCCCCAAGCTCAAAATTTTCCTAGATGAATGGAGATTTTCTTCAAGCAAAGAACTGACAGCTGAAGTCGATAGGTATTTTGCAGTCATGAGGAATGTAATTTTAAAGATGGGATCAAGGAACTAGAACATCACTGAAACAAATGCATTAGTGTACAGAAAGACTATATTGAAAAATAAAAAAAAACATTAATTGAGGCAAGTCTTTTCTTTCTAATCCATTCTGAAAACTTTTCAAACTACCCTTGTATTTCTTTCAAATCCCAAAAACCATTGGGACAATAACACTAGTGTTAACTTTGTGATTTTATACGACTTATTTACAAACAAGACCACATAGGCTTTTATGACAATATCAATTTCGTTAAAATCCTTCCAGCTGTATTACGGCTACAAGTTGTTGGTTGTGTGCCTGTCCATTACTCAACAATCCACACGAGGGAGAGGGAGAGGGAGAGGGGCAGGGACAGGGACAGGGACAGGGACAGGGACGAGATATGCATGCATGCATGCATGCATGCCTCTTGAATAATACCACAAGCTCAAAGCTGAGCACTAATACACTGCATCTGTTTATGTGATCATCCACCTTTCAACATTTCCTATGTCCTCTGCATGAATACTGAATAAGTGTTTTTATGCATTTCAAAATTTTAAAATGTTCTGCTATAATTTGTGAACCTCTTTATACAAATACCATTATGCAACCATTATGATTAAAATTAAAATGTTCACAAGTATTCTGCACATTATCTTTTATAAATGGTATGAGAAAATTGAACAAGTACCCCCTTCACAATTATCATTGGACAACAATTTAGAGAAGACAGGTGGACTATACTCTCTAGTTAGGATATAAAGCTCACTGTTCATCATTTTATTCTATGGTGTACATTGTGCTTTTTCAGCTTGTTTATTTGTATTTTCTAGCAAATTCATTTATGAGAATGTGCAGGAAGGCCAAAATAAAAATTCTGCTAAAAATATTTGTAAGTGTGTGACAAACTACATCATCCTTATTACCAAACATTGTGTAGCGAAGACGATCATATCTGGCAGCATACCCGTGAGGAGCACAAACGTGTAACACATTGGGAAAATCTACAGAATCACTGGAAAACTGCCCTTTACAGGAAATGCTGCGAATGTCCTGGGACAGAATTCATTATCCTGTGAGACACACTAGCAGCTCTGCCTGAAAGGTTTCAGCAGTAACGTGTTTGATGTATTGTTGTCATTCATCCAGTGTATGATGGTAAATGGAACAATTTATTCCACAAATTAAAAAATCGTAGTATGGGGTATTAGGTAATCTTTCAGGCCAGGTGATTTACTAAGGATTTGATTTAGTCACAGAAGACACAATAAAGCTAGTGTTAAAACCTTGCTGAAGTGCAAAAAAGGTAGCAGTAACTGAACACTAAAACTGCAGAGAGTGTGTGTGTGTGGGGGGGGGGGGGGGGGGGGCGCTGCTTATACCACACTGTAAAGAAAACTTTTTTGGACACATTCAAATAACTTACAGGAATGCAGCCAAGTGATGTCGTCAACAACTGCCAATACTTCAACAGGAGTACACCCTCCTGCTGAAATATCGACAGCTGTTGAAGACATGACACGGCAGCATTCTTTTAAGTTACCTAAACATTGTACATGCAAGGAGAAACTCAAGTCTCACTTTTTTGGACAGTTTTATTTTGGCCACCCTGTATATAACAAATTGAAAGCCCTTAATCAGTCTTTACCAGTGTTGTTGTCACAGGTACAGCAGTTTTGCTGTCCAGGTGCAGCACAGCATGGCACACACTGGTTGTTTAGACGATCCAAATGCAGCGGAGGACTGCAAGTTGAGCAGCTGAAGGCTCCTGGCCCTGAACAGCTCTTACAAGATTCATGACACCCGCGGCATGTCTGTGAGGGTGGGTCATAAAACTGAGTTCCAACACACTGCACACACAATCCACCATCCAGCATGGCATGTGCAGGGCATGAGGTACACTGTAGTGGACCTTCACCTGAAAATGAAAATTAGAAAGCTACAGCAAGCGATCACAGACACTCACAGCTTTATTAACCAACCTGTTGGTAAAGCTGAGATAAATATGACCTTTTTTTTATCTGACTTATCACTTCATTTGAAGGCTACTAATGAGTAAAATATATTTTTTCTTGAAAGGCTTTTCTTAAATTTTAATGGCTATTTGGTTTCAATAAATCAAACAATGGAAACTCCAGATTGGAATACCAGCAATACTAAGAAAAGGACAGATTGCTACTCACTGTAAAGATGACCCACTGAGCTGCATACAGACACAGCAAAAAGAGCGTTAAACATTATAGCATTCAACCAAAGCCATCTTGAGCAAAGAGAGAAAACACACACACACACACACACACACACACACACACACACACACACACAAAAGAAAACTCTCACACATTCACACAAGTAAGCACACATGACCACCACCACCACCACCACCACCACCACCACCACCACCACCACCACCAGCAGCAGCTCTTTTCATTTTGCCTGTCTGCAACTGAATATGTCATCTCTACAGTGAGTAGCAAGTTATGCTCTACCTAATGCTGGTGGCTATGATAAATGAAAGACAGAAGATAAAATCCACATACTTTGTTTTTTCAGTGACAATGCCATAAAAAAGGCAACAAAAAATGTTTTAGTTCCACAGGAACTTTGGTATTTCTAGGGCAATAAAGGACAACTGCAATAAAAAGTTGCAAGAGGAAGGTAAAAATGTTATAGTTGAAGAGGACTACAGGGAAGGAAAGGGAAATGGGGGGGGCGGCAAAATGATAATTCAGTACTTTGAATGAGAACAATAGCTATGTACTCATTGGAAGGAGTACAGCTAGCCAATCACCATATGGTTGATGCACTGAGTGGCTGCATGCAGATAAATAATGCACCAGCTGACCATTTTCCTGGTTGTGCAGTCCAACTTTGGTGAGAGTACCAGGTGACACGAGTGAAACAAGAAAGCAAAGATGGGATGGAGGTGACTGAGGGAAGGGAGGATAATGGATCTCAGAGAGAGGCAGTAAGTAAATGGGTAAGAATGTGGCACTAGTGAGCCTCCCATGGCACAGGCACAAGTAGTTGGTTAAGGTCCATGATTAAGTGAAGGAGAGGGTTGTGCAGGGAAGATAGAACACAGTAAGATGGAGACTGTTGCCATGACCACCAACAATTCATCCACTTGAATGACTGGCCACTGCTCAAATGAGGCAACGAATAACGTTGGTCACTCAGTGACAGAACATGTCACTGAACACAAAATTTCCAACTTCAGTTGTTGATTCACAACTCTATCTATCTTTCACCCCCCCCCCCCCCCCTTAATATCATATCCTTACAACAAATCCTTTGGTCTTACCACACTCCTGGTCTTATCTCTGTCAGCACCTGTCCCAAAACCACCTGCACCCCTGCCTTCCAATTTGCCGTTTTCCTGATCCTCTGATCCAACCCATTGTCCATACTCCTCCCAATCCCATCCCTCCACTTTATTCCATGAACAAGCAATTTCCACTGTCTGTGCCAGGGAGGGAGTCCACATTCCTATTAACCTCCCATGCTTCTTCTCCCTCTTAGCCATCAGCCTCCTTTCCTTCCACCCATCTCTTTCCCTCTCCAGCTCCTTCCTCCACTCACCAACTCCACCTGACACATCCCTCAGCCTAGTTGGGTTGGGACAATGTATTTATTTTTCCCCTCTCCTAATTAATTCTAATGAAGGTGGTTATCTACAGTATTAACAATGTTTTGAGTTTTGTTTAGCATCCTGTCAACCACTCAGTTGCAAGGAGTGTGGGGTTTACTTACCTCTTCAGTGGTTAACCCCTCAAGCCAGGAGCCCAAGTACCTACTCACACACTGTGAATGTTTGCACTGGCGGCATCCTGACCACTTACTTGCCCGTTGCATTCTCGGAGGTAAAATTGTATGGCTCTGCCATCTGTTGACAACAGCCGATACTACTTCGTCAGCTAACTACAGTCATATCTGTGCTGCTCTGCTTCGAAGATCTTTGTCACGAAGTGAGGCAGTCGGGAGAAATAAAATTATGTATCTTACAGTCCGAGCGACACTCTCGAATGCAAAACGATGCAGCCAAACACTTCACTTCTCGCAATTCTCAATGAACCAACTACTGTTTAGATAGTATAAATGACAGCGGGGGTGATCTAGATGTTGATGATGAAAGTGATTTTGACTGTTTGGAAGAAACACCCGAATGAAGTGAAGAAGAAATGGCGGACTGTGACGATGACATCAAACAAGGTGCACCAGTGAAACATGCACGAAATGAAGACTGGAAATGGCAAGAAGTTGACAGCTCTTATATCTCTTCGAAAACACCATTCGTTGGTAAATGTGGACCTGGGATACAGGTATATTCTGCAGCTGAACTGTTCAAGCTGTATTTCGGTGAAACCATCATAGAAACAATCGTGTGTGAAACTAACTGTTATGCTGCAGATTGTATACAAAAACAGACTGTTCTACAACCTCGTTCTAGGCTACATAACTGCGTAGATACTGACAAAGATTAGCTTTGGGTGTTTTTGACACTGCAGATGTTGATGGGAATTATTCAGAAGCCATCCATAAAGTTGTACTTCAGCAAGCATCCACTTTTGAACACGCTGATTTTTTACCAGAGTATGCAACAAGACAGGTTTGAGCTACTTCGCAGATTCCTTCATTTTGTAAACAATGAAGAACTGAATACATTTGAAGGCAATAAGAGATTGTTCAAGTTGGGTTCCGTCATTCAGCACTTTAATGATACATTTAGAAATTCATACAACATGGGAGAAAACATTTCTGTTGATGAATCTCTTACGTTATGGAAAGGAAGGCTGGCAATAAAAACCTATCTACCTCTAAAATCAGCAAAGTTTGGTATAAAGTCCTATGAGACCTGCTAATCTTCCACAGGTTATTTATGGTAATTTATTATTTATACAGGAAGTTCCACAAAAATAGAAATAAAATTTCTTTCTGCAGATACCCTGAAAACCAGTCAGACTGTAGTGAAACTTGTTGAGCCTCTTTTCAACTTAGGCCATACACTCTGGATGGACAATTATTGTAACAGCGTCCTTTTGTGCCACTTTTTGAAGGAAAGAGATATGAATGTAGCTGGCACACTTCGACTGAATAGGAAGAATGTACCTGATGCCTTTAAACGTGCAAAACGGAGGAAAGGTGAACTCGTAGCATATCATTCACATGGTGTAATGGTACTGAAATGGATGGATAAAAAGCTGGTTGCCTTTATTTCTACATTTCATAATGATGCAGTTGTTACGGAAACCAAAAGGGTCAACAAGGTAAGAAAGCCTCAGTGCATAAAAGAGTACAATAGTTTTATGGGCAGTGTAGATTTGAAGGACGAGAAACTACAACTTTTCCTCATGGAAAGGAAGAAAGGTGTAAAGTGGTATATGAAAATGTTTAGAAGGCTGATGAATGTTGCAGTGAATAATGCTTTTACTGTTTACAAAGCTAGCGAAAAAACAACGGAAGAAACGCATATAAATTTCAGGCTTCTGATCATAACACAATTGCTGGAAATTCACGGGAAGAATGTAACTTTACCTCGATGTAGGCGACCTTCAAAACCTCCAGTGCCTGAATGGCTCACAACAAGGCATTTTATTGAGAAGATCCCACCCACAGAGAAGAAGAGTAAGCCTACAAAGAGATGTTCAGTCTGCTGCAAGAAGATGGGGAAACATAAGGAAACATCATTCTGGTGCAAGGACTGTGGTGTAGGACTTTGTATTGAAGATTGTTTCAAAATATACCACACTCAAAATTCATTTTAAGTGACAACGTATGTTTTAATCATAATAAATACGTATTGATACCAATTCCTGTTCGTAACATTTGAACAAGTAATTCCCATCCTAGAGCAATTTAACTGAAACGCTGCATTCTGGGGCCAGCCAGCTACATAAACTACCGCCAGTAGGCTAGGCACACACCCGGAAACTACCAGCTTGAAGGGTTAATATTCCATGTAGGACTCACCAGAAACATGCTGACTGCATACAGTATCAGTCAGTCTTTCACGTTTCACAATTACGAGATCCAGTGGTCATACTAGAACATATTTCTCATACAATTAAAGGGAGAAAACTGCACTTCACTAGCCATCCAATACAGTGACATGAAACAAGTCATAGATTCATCACAGTATTGGACTTCTCTGAATAATTAATTAAAGAATACATAATTTATTGATTCCTATATTCACTTTTGAGTGGCTACATAGTCACACAGCCATCTGAATGGGCTCTTGAGGTGTCACATACATTGCTACCTGTCATTAAAAATCCCTCACATACTAACTGAGAATTACTTAACTCCTGATGACAGCATTTAAAACTAACAAATTATCACCTCTAAAATTTGCTGCCTGGTAAGATCTTAATAAAATGAGTGTTGGATGAAAATTTTTGCTTAAATTTAGACCTGTGACATAGTTTGTGTGGTAACATATTGAATTATTGTTATTACCTTTGCAAGTCCTACAATAATGGTGACACTTCTCACAACCAAAATCTGATTTGAAGAAGCCTTCTGGACATTCTGGATGGCACTCTCCAGCTGCTAGCTGCCAGCCAGTTGGGCATGTCACACACTGATCACGGCGAGGACCACTACAAGTCATGCAGCTGAGGTAACATTTAGCACAGATACCCCTGTCACTGTAATACCTGAAAAAAAGAAATGGTAGCATCTTTGAAGCAACAAATACAGTCACACTTTTTTTCACACGTATTGTTCAAATATGTAAAGAAGACAAATACTACAAGGAATACGTCTGTAGACACACACTAGTGGCATAATACTATCTTTATCACTTCTACGTCATCTCAATTATTCTTTAAGTCTTGCGGTAAAACACCTACACTTTTTGATCACATTTAACTAAAAAGATTCTTTCTCAGTGGAAAATTTCCACATAAGAAATTTACCCATCAGCACAAGCTGCCCTGCATTCTCCACTCTGTAGGTGGAGTCCTGCTCGACAGGAGGTGCAGTTGGTACGTGACTCGCAGGCTGTACACGTGTGCAGGCAAGGCATGCAAATTCCTCTCTCAGGGTACCTTCCTTCCTCACACTGTACCACACAGGAGGCACCTTGCAGCAGCAGTGGGGACACGCAGGAGAGGCAGCGATCTGCTCCAGGTCCTGAACAGGTATCACAGTTCTCGTGACACCGTGCACACAGCCCAGATGTGTAGTATTCGGCTGAAGAAAAACAGTAACATTAGTAACTATATCTCAGAATTATGACTTGGGTAAAATCAACAAACAAATCCAAGTCTTCCAGTAAACTACAATCCCTGAAACTGAAATAATTGACAAAATGCCAGTTGGAGCCAAGCAACTCGCATCAAAACGTACATAAAACTTGAGTCAAAGTCACACTTCATTCTTTTAACTGGTAGCCCGCTTTGGTGCACTGTCTGTTATTAGCACCATTCTTTAAAATCCACTAACATAATAAAGCCACTGTGTGCAATATTAATATCTAATAGGTACATTCCACTTAAGATCTTCCAAGGTGTCACTAGAATTAATGTTATGCACCCATTACACAAATGAGCCGAAACATTATGACCACCACCCACCGTGTGACTAAATGCCCCCCTGGTGGTGCTGGGAGGCACATGATGCTGTAAGGATATTTTGTGAAGTGAGGCGAGACAAATGAGGAATCACTTAGCAGTGATACGAAACAAGTGGGAAAATCCAGTAACATAAACAACTTTAACAATGGGAAAATTGTGATTTCTTGGCATCTGAAAATGAAAATATTGGAAATGATAAAGCTGATCAACTGTTTGCGCACTACTGTTGTGAACCTACATGGAAAGTATATGAAGACAGTAGCTGTTCTTGAAAGAACAGATACCATTGATGACCGTGCAGCTTCTCTATAATAAATGATACTTAGTTGAAACACTCAGCTGCTGACAGGTGTTCCCATCGAGGTATATCAACAACACCCGTCGGCAGCTGAGGGTTTCAACTAAATATCACTTATACATGGAGAGTGCTTCATAGTCAGTGGAACCATGAGTTGATGACAAGGATTTGGAAACCCATACCTTGTCTCAGAACATGGGGGTCAGAGGCTTGTCTGCACTCTGAAGTAGGGTCTGTAGCCCATCTGATGACAGATTACAATGTTGTTGCCAGCAGAAGTGCTCCAAGCATGTTATTTTAAATTGTGGGCAACCACAGCCAAATTTCCACATTTTGAAAGATATAATCTGCACTGGCTGTAGAATACTTTTTAATGAAAGTCACAACTGGCTTTGTGTAACTTGAAGATGCATCCTCAGGTGCAAAAGTTTCTTTTTGACAAGTTAGCACCAAAAGGTGATGCCTTAGAGCCACTCCCCATCACTCATGTCAAGATGTAAACAAACAGCGTACAAAAGAGCAGTAGTAAATATTTAAAATGAAGGGGGTTTGCACAATCGTGCCTTCCTGCTTGTGGCACAATAATGATGGTCACCACACCGAGAAGGTAAGATGATGTATCACACTTCACCTCATAAAATTAGCATAACAATGTGCTTTAATGTGTGGTTTTGAGGTTTAAATATCTCAATCAGTAAAAATGGAACCCTTCTAATATCACTCTGTTGTCCATCTGTCTGACTGACTGACTGGCTGACTGTTAAGATCTTTCTCTCAGGAATGGGTATAGGTATCATGCTGAAATTTATTTCAAATACTAAGGTGTACAGTCCACTGGAAGTGGATGTCAACGTAGTTAAAAGATTCGACCATGTATGTCACAGATTTTGTTATTAGCAAACTCACTCATAAAAATCGGCAGATGAACTACCTACAAACAGTACATGTAGGGGCTGGTTGTCAAGCAGTGAAGTGCACTCCTGGAAACGGAGACTTAATGTTACCACATCTCAATTGGACCAAGCATTTTTCAGTTTTTGGTTTAACCTAGCCTTCATCTCTCAATGATGCGAGGAGTTGCCAGAGACAACACATGATTTGTATTCTTCTTTAAACTGTGGGTCCCCTATCTTGGTTGGATAATTGGGGTAGATTAGGGGCATGCAAGTCACCAAAGTGAGGTCCAACAGAAAGACTAGGCCATTGAACAACATGAAATAATAATAATAATAATAATAATAATAATAATAATAATAATAATAATAATTCCCGTGGAGGCCCGGGAAAAGAATAGGCCTCCGGTATGTTCTGCCAGTCGTAAAAGGCGACGAAAAGAACAAACCACTAATAGGGCTAACCCCCCTTTTAGTGTGATTACTTGGTTCAGGACAGAACTAAAGAAGCCTCGGACAAGCGCCGTCATGGTCGGGGACGGCGCTTGAACCCTATGCCCGCCCACAATGGTAATGACACTGCTAGCCAACTGGAAAATGATTTAAATCCAAATAGAGGTGTTTTGCAGGATATGCTTCCTGCAACCACCCTAGAAGGAAAACAAAGACAGAGGATGAGATGGTCAGATGAAGTTAATCGACACCTCATGTTCTGTTATTACCAAGCAACAAACCTAGGA
Source organism: Schistocerca nitens (assembly GCF_023898315.1). Taxonomy (NCBI): domain Eukaryota; kingdom Metazoa; phylum Arthropoda; class Insecta; order Orthoptera; family Acrididae; genus Schistocerca; species Schistocerca nitens. The sequence continues at coordinate 275,854,077 of NC_064621.1, read as the reverse complement.
ACCAACACAACTGGATACAGATCACAAGTATACACAACATTTATTACCAGATACCCAGAATTAAAATTTTTAACAGAACAACGACTAGCTGATCAGATCCGTGTAATAATAAAAAATAACAGGATACCCCAGTCAGAATTAGAAAACATCAAACAAGAAGTACAACGAATACTGGAACAAAATAATGTGCAATTAGAAGAAGAAGAAAATACAGTAATGGACTCAAACATCGCAGGGCAAACAAACAAAGAACAACACGCATCAATTAAACAATCAGAGGAAAATGTAATTTTAAGACAGCCACCAGCACAAGCACAAATAGAACACGAAGTGACACACATGTTAGATATAGAAGAAAAATTTCAGTTGACATATATAGAATACAAAGACACAAATACAGACATTAGACCATTCTTGCATAGACCACCAAATAGCCCACAAGTCGAAACAACAATAAAAACTATCAACACAATCATACACAACAAAATAAATGAATACACAACTATGGAAGAGTTACAACTACTGGTTTATGTAGGAGCACTCACTACACTAAATATACACACTAGGCAGATATCAGAACCAACCAACACACAGAAGAAACCCACAAAACCAGCATGGCAACACAGGCTACAGATCAGAATAGAAAAACTGAGAAAAGACATCGGACAGTTAACACAATTTATAAGAAATGAAATATCAGACAAAAAACTAAAAAGGTTAGGTAAAATGTCACAACAAGAAGCAATAGAGCAATTAGATGAAAAGAAGCAAAAATTACAAGCTTTGGCGAAACGACTTAGAAGATACAAAAAAAGTGAAAATAGAAGGAAACAAAACCAAACATTCAACACAAACCAAAAGAAATTTTACCAGACAATAGATAACACACACATTAAAATAGACAATCCACCAAACATAAGAGACATGGAACACTTCTGGAGCAGCATATGGTCAAACCCGGTACAACATAACAGGCATGCACGGTGGATACAAGCAGAAACAGATACATACAAGATGATACCACAAATGCCTGAAGTGATAATTTTGCAACATGAAGTCACCCGAGCAATTAATTCTACGCACAATTGGAAAGCCCCTGGAAATGATAAAATAGCAAATTTCTGGCTAAAGAAGTTCACCTCAACACATTCACATCTAACTAAATTATTTAACAGTTACATTGCAGACCCATACATATTCCCTGATACACTTACACATGGAATAACTTATCTGAAACCTAAAGATCAAGCAGACACAGCAAACCCAGCTAAATATCGCCCCATAACATGCCTACCAACAATCTACAAAATTTTAACTTCAGTCATTACACAGAAATTAATGACACATACAACACAGAACAAAATTATAAATGAAGAACAAAAAGGCTGCTGCAAAGGAGCACGAGGATGTAAAGAGCAACTGATAATAGATGCAGAGGTGACATATCAAGCTAAAACTAAACAAAGGTCTCTACACTACGCATACATTGATTACCAAAAAGCTTTTGATAGTGTACCCCACTCATGGTTACTACAAATATTGGAAATATACAAAGTAGATCCTAAATTGATACAGTTTCTAAACATAGTAATGAAAAACTGGAAAACCACACTTAATATCCAAACAAATTCAGATAATATCACATCACAGCCAATACAGATTAAGCGTGGAATATACCAAGGAGACTCATTAAGTCCTTTCTGGTTCTGCCTTGCTCTGAACCCACTATCCAACATGCTAAATAATACAAATTATGGATACAATATTACTGGAACATACCCACACAAAATCACACATTTGCTATACATGGATGATCTAAAACTACTGGCAGCAACAAATCAACAACTCAACCAATTACTAAAGATAACAGAAGTATTCAGCAATGATATAAGTATGGCGTTTGGAACAGACAAATGTAAGAAAAATAGCATAGTCAAGGGAAAACACACTAAACAAGAAGATTACATATTGGTTAACCACAGCGACTGCATAGAAGCGATGGAAAAAACAGATGTCTATAAATATCTAGGATACAGACAAAAAATAGGAATAGATAATACAAATATTAAAGAAGAACTAAAAGAAAAATATAGACAAATACTAACAAAAATACTGAAAACAGAATTGACAGCAAGAAACAAGACAAAAGCTATAAATACTTATGCCATACCAATATTGACCTACTCATTTGGAGTAGTGAAATGGAGTAACACAGACCTAGAAGCACTCAATACACTTACACGATCACAATGCCACAAATATAGAATACATCACATACATTCAGCAACAGAAAGATTCACATTAAGCAGAAAGGAAGGAGGAAGGGGATTTATCGACATAAAAAACCTACACTATGGACAGGTAGACAATTTAAGAAAATTCTTTCTAGAACGAGCAGAAACTAGCAAAATACACAAGGCAATCACTCATATAAATACATCGGCTACACCACTGCAACTTCATAACCACTTCTACAACCCTTTAGATCACATAACATCAACAAATACGAAGAAAGTAAATTGGAAAAAGAAAACACTACATGGCAAGCACCCGTATCATCTAACACAGCCACACATCGATCAAGACGCATCCAACACATGGCTAAGAAAAGGCAATATATACAGTGAGACAGAAGGATTCATGATTGCAATACAGGATCAAACAATAAACACCAGGTATTACAGCAAGCATATTATTAAAGATCCCAATACCACAACAGATAAATGCAGACTTTGTAAACAACAAATAGAAACAGTAGATCACATCACAAGCGGATGTACAATACTAGCAAATACAGAATACCCCAGAAGACATGACAATGTCGCAAAAATAATACATCAACAGCTTGCCTTACAACATAAACTTATAAAACAACACGTTCCTACATACAAGTATGCACCACAAAATGTACTGGAGAATGATGAATACAAATTATACTGGAACAGAACCATTATAACAGATAAAACAACGCCACATAACAAACCTGACATCATACTCACCAATAAAAAGAAGAAATTAACACAATTAATCGAAATATCCATACCCAATACAACAAATATACAAAAGAAAACAGGAGAAAAAATTGAAAAATACATCCAACTGGCAGAGGAAGTCAAAGACATGTGGCATCAGGATAAAGTTGACATCATACCAATTATACTATCAACTACAGGAGTCATACCACACAATATCCACCAATACATCAATGCAATACAGCTACATCCAAACATATATATACAATTACAGAAATCCGTAATTATTGATACATGTTCAATTACCCGAAAGTTCCTAAATGCAATATAACATGTACCGTACAGCAAAAAGGAAGTGACACTTGATAAAGGTCCGCGTCACTCCATTCTTAACCAGACTTCTAAAAAGTCTGAGAAAGTAAAGAAATAATAATAATAATTACATCTAGATAAATAAATAATTTTGCATGGAAACCTCAGATTGCAAGTCCTACTTGTATTTGTCCAATTTTTAATACTCATTATTAATTTTATATCAAAATACTCATTTATAAAATATGCTTCCAAATTTCTTTATGATGTGCTCATGTGTGACAAATTTACAAACCTTTATAGCTGAAGTAGATTACCTGAGACCTAGCAGTCTTTGGTTTTTGGAGTACCCTAACAGAAGTTTGATCACAGTATTATGCCAGGAAAATTTACTTGAATGATTGAATCAATTGAAATCACAGAAAAAAGTTAGAGGAGCACAAAAGTAAAGAAAGAAAAGAGAGATGACAGCAGGTCTGAGAAACAAAAACTGGAAATATATCTACATTTTTTCTTTCCATTCTTCTTGTCTTAAATTTTTATACAGAAGTTGAAGTATTCAAGTTGAATGCTTCACTGCTTGGCTTTCATTTGTTCTCAGATAATTTTTGGTGTCTCAACTAAAGAACATTACATTCTCATCATCATTCTCCTGGTTCCCATTTTATTACATGCCAGTACAGGCCAAATTGAGTGGCTCACATTATTATGCTCTCAAAACTGTTTGTCGCTGCCTCCTCCTCCTCCTCCTCCTCCTCCTCCTCCTCCTCCTCCTCTACATTTGCAAGTACAACTAAAAATTTTTCAGGCACAGCCTATGAAACTTTATGCAACAGCCAAATTTTGTCTTGACTGTTGTTTCAGATAGTTTTTAATTAAGCTAAGATTGGCATAGCTGTTTGTTGCAACTTCCTTTTTAATTTCATAATAATCTGGGTAGATATGATGACTCATACTAGTTCTCACTACAAATTTTCTGTAACTCCCTATGCTCTCATTCACCAATTATTTCATAATGCATGTTTCATCCACAAATCAACTTCTGGCTCAGGAAACTTTTACTCATATCTGATTATTTGATACCCTAAAGTTCTTTTAAGTCTACCCTTACATGTTCATATGTGTATTTTACATATCACTGCAAGGTGCACATCATCATTGTCGTCGTCGTCGTCTTGCCAAAGGGCAGGTTTTCACATGGTAGTTCTACAGGCTGTGCGGTCTGCTGTCATCCTCTTCAGGTCGGCATTATTTCCTCTTCCCTTTATGTTGTCTGTCATCTTGGTCTCCTCCTTCCTCTCAGTCTTGTCCCACAAACCAGTCCTTCCAAAGCATCTGCTAGCAAGCACTCCCTTAACCAGTTCTTTTTCCTTTCTCTTTTAACTTTCAGCAGACATCATCTCTCACCAACCCTTTCCAATATTCTTTCATTACTCACTCTTTCCATCCAGCTTATTCTCTCCATTCTCCTCCACATAAAAATCTGAAGTTCTTCCAACCTTTTTTCATTATCTCATCTCAGCATCCATGTTTCTGCCACAATCCGGACAAAACATTTGCCAGTCCTTTTCCTTAGACCTCTATCTAATTTGCCTCCTCTTTTCATTGAATGCCTCCTTCGCTATGGCAATGCGCACAGTAGAGTATATATTCTACTGTACTGTTTTGGAGTTTCTTCATTGTTTCTTCACAGATTTGTGAGAAAAGAGAGGAATGCCCAATCTTTTCACACAACATAAAAAAATTTATCTATCACTTTTAATTATTCTAATGATCACTTGCTTCTGTGAAGCTGTAGTAAGTATTTACCTATACTTGTTTCACTTCCTTTGTGAAATTAAAAGTTCACATCAACATAGATACTGAATCTGCTGGCATTTAAATTTTAAAACAGGCCCAAAAACTGGACGTGTCTCATATGACAGTAATACATTAAGGTAGGCAGCTATAAGCTCCATTTCTTCAAAATTTCTACATTTCAGCTGTGAGCAATTCATTGTTAATTTTCTTACAAATTTTGAGCATACCAGTTGTACAGAGTTCAATGGATGCACATGTGCCAGCATTAACAGTTCTTATATTGTTCGTTCACGCTTCAGTCATTGTTGTGTTTAGTGTGGAGATTCACTTGTGTTACACCTATATTGTGGTTTTATTTGCAGACTATAGTTGATAAGTGGCATTGCTATACTACTGCATTTAAGCTGCAAGTGATTGCATATGCTAAAGAGCACAAACAGGGCTGCACAAACAAATTTTGGGACACTTCCAGCTGAAAGACATGATAAGAACTTGGCAAAATCAGGAAGATGTTTCAAAAAAGGCATCTCATAGTGAACATAATCAGATAAGTGGAACAGTTAATTGGCAAAAACTTGAAGTAGAACTCAATACATGGATTTTAGAAAGTAGAAAAGTGAAAATTTGTTTCTGTGAAAATGATAATTCAGCAACAGAAAGCAATTTTCCATTAACAAAGGGATTGTCAGTTTAATTGGATCAACATCACAGTGTTCAAGATTTATTAAGAGGTCCAAGCTTTCAATGTGGATCAAGACAAAAATATCACAGAAGATGCTAGCTGAGTATGAAGAACAAATTGTCAAATTTCATCAACTTGCCATTAATGCTAGAAAAGATGGACAAGATGTGCTAATGATATGTCTTCTAATGGAACTGTGGAATCTAATGGCACAAAACACATTGTTAAAATTTTGGGGTACAAAAAGACTGATTATGCAGCTATTTATCCTCTTGTAGAGATGTAACAAAACTGCTGTCAGTTTTAATTTTTGCAAGTATAATTTTTCCTAAGGAACAGTTGCAAAAAGTAGTATTTGTACATGAACACAATAGAAGTTGGTTGGATGGAAGAGGAATGAGGTTGTGGATAAACAGAATTTGGTCTAGGTGACCTGAAGGCTGCCCAAAGAAGGCCATTCTTTTAGTATGGGATCAGTTTTGTTCTCACAGAACATAAGATGTTAAAAACAGAGTGGACGAATTGAAGATTCAATTAGCTGTAGTTCCAGGAGGGCTAACTAGTTTACTTCAACTATTAGATGATGTATAAACAGAACATTTAATACTTTGCAGTCCGCAAGCCTCGTACAAATTTATTCGCTTGGTGCCGGCAGCACTAATTCGGATTGCTTGGCTTGTTGCCGGCCACTTGTCACCTTTCTGTCGACAACAGGCTTCAAACACATTGACTTTTGCGCACTTTAATTTTCTGGAAATCCTCTATTTTGCTGTATCGTTCCACAAACGCTAATTTTCTTTTCTAGTAACTTCTCTGCAATTCGACACTGTTGTAATAACTATCCATGCTGAGGTAATGCCACTTTCCATTAGAAGTTGTCAACAGATCCATCACATTTTTTTTTTTTTTTAGGCTGTCCAGTGCTGGAATATATCTTGAATGAGGAAATGTATCCCGTACTCTAACCATACAGCATCTGAATGAGTATTCTGTATTTCATAATTTTCGACGGATTGTAAACTTTAAAATTTAACCGTCCATGCCATGGTATCATTCCTTCATCAACCGAGATGTTTTAACATAGATTAAACATTTCTTTAAACATTTTGGAAAAATAATCAATTACAAATTTCTTTTCAAAGCCTGTAAGCATTATGCAGTTTATTGTTGCTGTCGGAAAAATGTAAAAATGATAATATTTGTCTGAGTCGGTTATGGGACATCGTTTTGCGAAATATCGGTGTGTGTTTCAATGGATTTGTTGACCAATAACCATCGATCCTTGCTCTTTTTTACAGTTCCCATAAGGATAGCAAGACCAAACCATTTTCCAAGTTCAGGTCCCGTAACATCGACAAATTTGGCATTTTTTTAAATCCAGTTTCCTCCTATTGCAATTTTGACTGTAGTACTTGTTGTTTCATTACTAATATATTCAAATAGATCGTTCCCCTTTTTTAATTCTACGATATCCTCGATGCTCTGTGTATCTTTGGGAAATATGTTTGGACCCAGAGGTTCTTCAAATTTATTATTGGTCCTCGGTAAATCAAAGTCTGACCACTGTGTACTGTCTTCTCCATCCAATTCAGCTGAATCAGTTGGTAACCATAGAGTTCACTGAATTCTTCTTGGATGTATTTCACTATCTTCTGACTATTCTGCTTCACTTTCATTTTTTGTTATCAAATGTCTTCTTTCCAATTGGTCCAGAACGTCAGACAAGACGTCCACTCATTCATCTTAAATAATCCTATTGTCTGTCTTGTCTGCCATGATGAAATGGCGCAAGTACTTATAAAAACAAAAAAACTTGTTGACGTGTGTAACTTATTGTTACCTAAACAAAACACAAATGGAATGCAAAAGATACTGAAGTGCTGTTGGCCGCCACTGCGCGATACTATGCTCACAACACCACTGTGGTGTCGCCGGCTGTTGACCGCTATTTCACGCATGACACCACTGTTTGTCACCGAATAGCGGAGTGTTAAGGGACTTATGAAGGAGGAGTGGAACAGACAGATTCAATCTACAGGTTTTGAAACTACACTGTCAGGAAGAAGGAAGAGACCCAGCATTTCTCAAGTTTGTGAGTGGTTCAAAGCTTCATGGGACTGTATAAAAACTGAAACAGTTGTTAAATTGTTTAAGAAGTGTAGAATCAGTAATGCATTGGAAGGTACACAGGATAATTTACTGTATGAGGATTCAGATTCTGACATGGTGTCTTCAAGTATTTCTTTCTTCAACAGTGATGATGAATTTTGTTGATTTGGGGACAAAAGTTAAAAGATGGGCACTTTTTCCTACATATATTGCCTAGATATCTGATTTATGTGTGTGTGCGCGCATGTGTTAAAATTGTTTTGCCATAGATGTATTACCCTAAAAGTTAGTCTTAAAAATTGGGGTGCGTCTTTTATACCAACAAATACGGTATATACTTGTCTACCTTATGAATTAATTAGACTTTAATGCCTTTGTACTCCTTTATTCAACATTGATCGCCTTTGCTACATCTGATTCACAATAACCAATTCGGACGCCTTTAATTACGTCTAAACATGAGACTGGCAGACAGCAGAAGGTTTTGATTATGTGTTTCATTCTATCATTAACATTTTCACAAAATGAAGAAAACCACAAGAGTTGTTGTTCTAACAAGATTTTATTGTTTATGGCCAGTTTCAGAATAGTAAAGTCCACACTTAAATGATGGAAACAATTTGTTAAAATTATGGATAAGCACTCATTCAAAAACAAAAACATGACAGCAAACCGATGACTTTTCATTGTTCTATCATTGCCATTTAATGTTCTACAAATGATCTCCATTTAGACACTATTTTTACTAAAATGTATGTATATTTCCTATCTACTGCTAAAAATATATCATTGTTCTATACCACATGAACACTCCTTTTTGTAGGCTTTTAGCTTCATCTGAAAAAGATCCCTGGTACAGTTTCTTTGCTTTGATTAGCTTCCAGTAACCAACATGTAATTAAAGCTGTTTTGGAAAGTAAGATGAGTACCATGATGATGATATCTCTTACCAATATTTATTGTGGTATACCGGAAATGCAAGAGTCCTTTGCAGTTATTTTCATCCTAACAAAATGATAATAATCCTTATGCATATTCTATGTGGAATTAGATGTAGTAATAGCAGTAATTGTCATGTTTAACACACTTGTTATGTTTTGGAAGTACGATGAGTGTAGTGCCCAAAGTTCTCCTTTCATATTACCTTTCCTGGACAGAACATCTTGCATTCAGGGGGGAGGTACGGGGAAAACAGGGGAGGGGCAGTTAGCACATCATTCATATACGTAGAGTAAGCAGCATCTACACAATATACAGTTGGTGCCTTAGGAACATTGCTACAGTTGCCCCTTAGGACACAACCACTTGCAGCAACTTTCTGATACTGCGCTATACAAGATGAACTTTCTTTTAACTGTCATGATTGGAAACCTGTTCATTTCACATTTGTGAATAGCTTTCAGAATGGGATGCACTGTGCTTAGTATCAACTTTGTTTATTGTTCTAAATAATGAAATATATGCTTCAACATCAAGCCAGATTTGCTTTAGTTTTCACAATAGCACATGCAAATCTCCTCAATTCCCTATAAATATAGTGGCAAGCTGCACTGGCAGTTTAAAATCAAACAACACTGATGCAAAAAATTTATAGAGGAAGTATGTGCTAGAGATTCTATAAACCACAAATATGAACATGAAAGTCTTTATAAAAACTTAAAGCAAAAAACCATATGCAGTAAATATCCACCGTATAAAGGGAGATGAATTAATGTAAGTGTCTGTGCTTAGTGAACAAGTTTTACTTGTACAGGTGGCTCTGCATTATGAAATTAGCAACTGGAGGCCCCAACTAGGAATCTTTGGTGAAACAAATGATCATAGAACCTAAGGAAAATATCGGTTACCACTTATACATTTTAATCGAAGTGTGATAACTAGCCAAAAGAATGGGGGAGGGGTGCTTTTAAAATATGCGAGAATACATACTGTAGCTTATAGCCTATGATTAAAGGATACATTTCAAACATAAAATGAAAGTATGGAAAGAAACATAGAGGTGGGTCTCCTCTGATCCTGAGGTTTGAGTGACCTGCTCTTTCTTTTTAACCTGCTTCCACACAGGCCCTCTCTGCTTCCCAAGAAAGGAAACAATAGTTCTGAATACCGAGAGATTGTCATGTACTTTAGTGTGTGCCTATCAACAGTAACAATTATTATGAGAATAAGTACATACTTACAGGAAGCATACAACTTAGTACTTCTCAGTAAAACACATGAAACTACATGGCAGTACCCTAGCCTTCAGAACTATTACTTCTTTCATTGGGAAGGAGAGAGGGAGAAGTTGGGAAAGGTTAAAAAAAAAGTACACTCGGACCCCAAGATGAGAGATAATCACCTATTGTGAGGGCAAGAAGAAACAAAGAATCTAGAAGAATGTAAAACAGTTACACACAGTGCTGTGTTCATTGATACTTACATCTAGTGCAATGAACGTTTCCTTCAGGAACACATCTGCCTTTGCGGTTGAGTGTCCAGCCTTCCTTACACGCCAAGCAAACATTACCACTGCAGCTGGCACAGCCAAATGCACAGTGAACACATTCACGTCGTTTCTTGTCAGCATAGTATCCATCAGGACAACTGGCTAGGCATGTTCCAGCCAGCTCAAATCTGCCAGGTCGGCAGGTCAAGCACTGTGTTTCACTCGACCCATTACATGTTTCACATGATGCATGACATGGTGCACATCTGTTAACAAATGTGTGAAATATAAATTTTTGATCTCCTGGTTAAGAAAATTCTTTATTTCTCTGGAAATGAATGTGAAATACAAATGAGCTAGTCTAACTGTATCAAGATTCGCAATCTTAAGGTATTTCAGCGACAATAGACATACAAGTATACACTGAAAGCCATGGAATAGCGCCTTGCAAAATGACTACCACTTGCTCTATTTATGTTCCATCTGACACAGCTGCATTGTGTATCAAAGAGGAAACTATTTCACATGGCATGGTTTTATTCCTAAATGATCAATAAACTGATTTCTCCTATATTTCAAATGTACAAAATGGTAAAATATTTTTTGTTTATTGTTTTTCTCAGCTCTGACAAATTGTAGAAATGGTATCACGAACCCACAAACTGCTGCTAAAAGTGCTCTTGAATGTGCAATGAGCACCTGTTGTACACATGTAGTGGATATGGAAAGTTTCAGGTGAAAAGATTATTTCAGAACTGCAGAACAATACAACAATTTCTTGTTAACAGCCCAAGTTGTAACCGCAAGTGACCCAGCAGACATCAATACGGTAATCGAATTCTTGCCATACCCGTCCCGTCCCAGCATGGCATCATCAACTGTGGCAGTCGCTTCCCTTATCCTCTCCTGGAGCTCTGTTACATCATGTGGTAGAGGTGGTACACACACCAGATCTTTGATGTGTCCCCCACAGAACAAATATCACATGGTGTGAGATCTGGTGATCAGGGAGACCATTTTCTGAAACAGCTCGCTCTGCACCTAAACTCTCCATTTTTGCAACTGGTGCTGACTATTGGCAAATTACCAAACTACACTGTGGCGGTATACATGAAAAAAAAAAAAAAAAAAAAAAAAAAAAAAAAAACACCCTCTCAGGGTTTCTGTTCGAAGTGACATATTTATGATGTGCGTAGAATGTTTGGTTCTTGTGCAATAAGTAACTGAAAGCAAAGCAAAGCAAATAACTGAAAGCAAAAAATGGAAGTGTTCCCAGACTTTATGTACAGCCTGTGTAACATCAAAGAATCATTAACATTATTTAGCATAAAATATTAAGAACTCAAAAATTGTGCAGATTTAATTCTAATCAACTGGCCATAATTCTGAAAGTACCTTAGTAACAACATATCTCATAAATTTGTGGTATTGTTTTCAGCTTAATTCATCTGCTCAAAATGGAATTTGATTCTTTAGCATGATGATAAAAAAATTTTCAAGCTATTACAGAAGGTCCATGAACTTCACCTTTCCCTGTCTTTCGTAAAATAACAACACTAATACCAATTTTATCTGCTTTGTGTTTTTCATCTCTTAAATGTGCAGTAAACATCAACAGATTGCTTTAATTGATTTTAAAATGTTGTTTGTGTTGTGTACGTATTTTTATGATGGTTTGTCCAATATAATATATACTGCAACAACTGCACTGCAGCCTGAAAGATGGTAGTGGGATATTGATTCAGATTTATGCTCTGAATTGGACTAAACTGTATTTTCCGTCACAAAAATATTTTACTCCTGTTTCATATAATATTTATCTAATCTTGTTGGCTATTTGAGTGGCACATTGTAAGACCACATATTTTCATTTCTGGTTTTAGCTCTTCTTTTATTAATTCTATTTTTCTCCTACTTATCTGATACTTTTTATTTTGTATTGTTTGCTGACTGTAATTAACCAGTATGTCTTAATTATTTTTACCAGTTTATCATAATACTACTGAAATAGTTGCTGAATGAAATTAAGTTGTGTACCAACTTCCAGGTGGTCAAGTCTTCCTTTTTTAAATCCTTGAAGATGAAGAGCACTACCAACACAAAATATACCGACATTAATATTAAACTAAAACTGTAAATATTGTTTGTATTTTTACCACAATTTCAAAATGTCCTTTTCCACTTGAAATTTTCCAGTATCCATGATGTCTGTGTAACAGGTGGTGGGTAATGGTCTTTGACTGAAACCAGTAGCAAATTGAAGAATATTTTCAGCAGCAGCTTAAGGTGTTACATGGTATCATTTCTACAGTATAAAATTATTTTACCAGGCTTTGCACTGAAGTGTATTTTGGAGTTCATCAATACATAAGCTAGCAAATAAAAAATGATAAAGTCTGGTGGAAAACTCATCATAGAGAGCCATGAAGATTCATCTGTTCTAACTTCTTGTACATCATTATTGTCCTGTAGATGATGATTCTCAAGAGCATACCAGATCAAGGCAACCAACTAAATAATAGAGAAGTTAAGTTGGTTTTGCTGTAGTGGAATACATTAAGTGGCCCACAATGCTTGCAGCATCAACCTCAAGAGAGTCAAATATAGAAAGCCTGATGAGCATAATGCACATGGAACTTGTTTCATAAATATACTATGGAAAGTTCTCACAGAATATAAATAATTTAGGAGTAGAGGTAACAAACCTCCAAATAGTAGAGGCATTGAGTCTTTGACAGGCAAATAAAGAAGACTGAAAATTCTGCTAACTTTATGAAGAATCCTACATCTTAAAAAAGTATTCACCCGAAAGCTAGCAAAGTTTTCAATCTTGTTTATGTGCCTGTCAACAGCTCAATGCCTCTGCTATTTGGTACATTGTTACTTGACTTATAAATCATTTATGAACTACTTCTACAACATTAACTGATATTAATATTGGTATAATGTGTGCAGGTGGTGCTCCTCAGCTTGTAAGTATTTGAAAAAGGAAGACCTGACCACTTGGAATTAATGTACGACTTTATTTCACTCTACAACTAGTTTCAATAGTATTATGATAATCTGGTGGAAATTAAGTCATACTAGTCAACTACGATGAGTGTATGATGCTTATAATGTTGAAAAATTAATTATACAAGATGACAATGACTAGTCAATATGGCTCAATTATATTTGACTAGATGATGACAATGCTATGAAAGTTAACCAGTGAATGAAGTCTTAATGTTGCTTGTGTGCAGACATGTGTCTTTTTACAGTATTAATATACTTACCTGCACATAAAATGTTAAAGTTTCAAATCTGCCCAATGCCACTATGTGCCACAATGAGCACTGCATAATGTAGGTGTGAAAACATTAAATATTAATATATTCAGGACATGAGAAATAAGATGATGGGCCTAGGGAAAACCCCTTTTAATACAATATTTTACTTAGTCTCCACTGTAGCTAACAGACCAAACTGCAGTCACCAATTAAGTACATACCTTTTGCACTTTTAGCCTATGTCCTCAGTTATTGGTTAGATGTGTCTTCCCCTACAGATTTTACACTCTACGGTTCCCTCTAGTACTATGGGGATTATTCCCTGATGTTTTCACATATGATCTACCATCCTGCACCTCCTCCTTGTCATTGTTTTCCATATGTTCTGTTCTCCACTGATTCTGCGAAGAACTTTCTCACTCCTCATCTTATCCCTCCACATAATTTTCAACATTTTTCTGTAGCACCACATCCCAGACCCTCTCATTCTCCTCTGTTCCAGTTTTCCCACTGCCCGTGATTCACTACATATAATGCTGTGCTCCAAACCAAGTACCTTCTCAGACATTTCTTACTCAAACCGAGGCCTATGTTTGATAACATTTAACTTCTCTTGGCCCAGAATGCTCTCTTTGCCTATGTTATACTGTTTTCATGCTCTCTTTGCTTTGTCCAAGGTAGCAGAATGCCTTAACTTCATCTACTTCGTGGTTACCTAATTTTATGTTAGGCTTCTTGCTATTCTCATTTCCGCTACTTCTCATTACTTTTGTCTTTTTTCCTTGTTTATTCTCAATTCATATTCTGTATTCATTAGATTGTTTATTCCATTCAACAGCACTTTGAACCTTTATTTTTATTGCATCATTGCTTCTTATTTACAGACTGAAAAGTAGAAGTGAAACACATCCCCATCTCTCACCATTTTTAATCTCAGCACTTCGTTCTTGACCTTCTGATATCATTGTTCCCTCTTGGTTCTTGCACATATTGTACATTACCTGACATCCTCCTTTTTGCAGAATTTTGAACATCTTGCACCATTTTATGTCATAGAGAGCTTTATCTAGATTGACAAACTCTGAGTATTTCTTCATTTTTCTTCAGCTTTGTTTGTATCATGAAGCACAATTTCATCGACCTGCCTCTCTCTTGCTTTTACCATTCCTAAAGCAAAACTTATTGCCATCCGACACATCCTCAGTTTTCTTTTCCATTCCTCTGTATATTATCCCTGTCAGCAACTTGCATGCATGGGCTGCTAAGCTGATTGCCGATAGTTCTCACACTTCTCTATCCTCCAATTACGAATTATATTTGCACCCTAAAATTGTGTGCCTTATTTTTCACTTTCTTATCATAATTACTGTTCTGTATTTATATCTGTTACAGGTTATGACTACATTTTTGCAAATATATTAAGGCCTATGTTAAAGGTAGTATTATAGGAATTAGCCGAAATGTTATTTTGAAGGAACTGTTCATTCTAATTGTCTGCAATCACAAAAATGAGACTGGATGAACATTAATGAGTGACAGATGGTTACGCCACCTACTCATAGCTGTAATTAGTATGGGAAGTACACTTAATGTGACTGTAAATTTCATTTAACTGAAATATCCTTTCTCTTCAAGCCTATAAATAAAGTTTGTAGATTAATGTCTCAATGTCTCACTAAGCAATTATTAACTCACAGCAATAGTTAATACTGGTGTGATGGCAGCTTATGGCACGGTCCAGAAGAAACACTAACAAAAAACTTATTCTCAACAATGTAATATACCAACCATCAGTTAAACCTCTGCCTAATGCTAAACCACTGAAGAATCCAGATAAAAAAAGACTTTTTAAAGGAGACAAGATAGCTTCAGTTGCTTTTACTGTACAAGCAGCAAGACCAGCAAACCCAATGCCAGATTTTTTAATTAAGCCAATGATACAATACTAGTCAGGACATTTAATGTCTGTAAAATTACTGTGAAAGAATAACAGGTTTTGTATGAGCATCCCCATGTCTAGTACGTCCATTAAAAGCTATCTTGTGTTTTAGAGAAAGAGGAAGCTGTATTTAGCTTCATGACAACAATAACTGCCTAAATGTGACAGTTCTAAATACAAGGGACTTAAATTCAACTGCAATATAATATTCCAGGTCCAGAGATACTGCCATGTACCACAAGGAGACAGCAGACTAAATTACTCACACTTCAGCCTTAGTGATCTTCTCATCTTGGGAACATTAGGCATTTCCATAATTACAAAGTAGGCCCAGTCAGGTTTCAACTACGACTATTGTGAACAAGAAAGTGTTAACTTGTCAACTACAGCAATTTGTGTGTCTACCACTGCACAGTGTAAGACACTAAAAACCAAACAAAATAAAAAATGGTCAATGAAACATTCGATATCTGGACGTGAGCATTAGTCACAATGACAAATCAGAGCTATTTTAAGATGACACAAATAATTCCTTTATAATCAAAAGTAAGCCATTTGTGAAGACAACAAAATGCATGTTTGAGAAGTGCCTTGCTTATGGCTACCACCTGCCACACAAACATACAAAACAGTTTCTTGATTGCTTTGAACTTTTTTCATTTTTTATGGAAGTAGCTCAGTGAACACTACCAATTAGTTCACTATACAAATATTATCCAGCAAAGCAGAAGCTTTCCTTATTGTGAACATGTAGCTAACTAATAGAAACAAAAATTAATAGAAGTTTTTATGAACATAATAAAACAATATCAGTATCACAGCATTCCCAATGTAACACAAGTTAGTCCCAAAATTACTTTTAAAGTAAGGCAATTTAATCATTGATAAGTGCATAACTGAAATGCTCGTAAGTTCTGGAAACATTCACAGTGGTCATCTTAAACAGGCTACAGATCAGTACTTACGTGTAATCTTCCATTTCATATGTATAAATAGGACAGGCAGCATAGCATTTGTTTTTGTATAGTACCAGGTGGTGGTCACAACTTGTGCAATGATCTGGTCGATCCTGACAACTACCACAATTTGGTTCACATGGTACACATGTGTTTTGTTCAGCATCTAAAATCGAAAAAAGAGACTTCTTTACATCAACATCCATTAAAAATAATGTCCAGTCATACTTCTCATTTTTCAGTGAAATTTTTTACACTAAACTTCCACATACAGATGTCACAACATAAAAAAGCAGTGAATGTGAACTGATAATTTGTGCTGTTTGTAGAGCCTAATTAGCACTGATTCACAGTTGATGTAAATTAAGTGATATGAAAACACAGATACTACTTTCAAACATAGTATGTCTTCCACAAACTAACACAGTGTTGCATAAAAACCCAAACCATTTCTATTTTTACAGATTATTTACACAATATGCGAACAGTCTGAGATAATGCCTCATTTACAACATGTTTCAAACTTCTGCATGGAATAACAGGTAGGTCTGTTGTGCAATTCTAGTTCAGAAGATCAGTTGCTGTAAATACATTTTGACATACATATTATGTCATCCAGAGATAGCACAGGTAATTCATAGCTGCAGAATGAGCTTTGGCAGTCTCTTGCAGAAGGAAAGAGATTTCTAGTACAGAGATCATGAAAAATTCACAAATGTGAAAGCAAAATTTTTAATACATATTTAAAATATTCTGTAGTCATACCATATTTCTTACTTTTCTGACATACATTCTGTGTGTTCAATGAAACTGCTCGCAACAAACACTATATTCTCAATTTTAATTTTTGGAAGCAGTTCTCTTGCCTGCACAGATCTTTCCAGTGGCCATTTTCGATTCTAATGAGTTGTTCAAAATCCATGGCTTTGTTCAAATATTTTCTGTCACAGTTAATGGTAATTTTCAAGTTTTGGCATGACTACATTGACTTATTTGTGTCACCTTACGCTGGAGTAACCTTGCATTCAACATTTGTCTATTCCCACCCACACAAAAGATCCATGAAAGAATTATCTGTTTATCATCACATCACATTCTATTTTTCTTGAATTCAATACATGTCATTAAAAGTGATAGTTAATTAATGTCTTAACACGAACTGTAATTACAGTATTAACATTAACTATGTCTCTATCTATCAGAAATGGAAGGCACACATTTCTGTTCATGGGACATCCATAATCGTTATTCACTTTCAGTGGTAATTATTTCTAAAAAGGAAAGCACTACCTGCTTTCAGGACATAGTCCCATATTCAGGTGCATCTGAAAAATTTTTAAAATGACACAGTAATCCATTATTAGTGCTTCACTGGTACATGAGAGAGGTTAGCTTCCTCTGTGGTGGATGACAGTTGACAGTTTGTGGTTTCTTAGACCTGCTGTTGGTGGGTACATTAATCTAAATTTAGACCATCAGGTGTCATGAATAGTCCACTAACTAACATTATGAGTACATGGCCATTCCCACTGACATTTCAGCTCTCACAGTTGTCTATGAGGCACTAGTGAGCCACAAACTTTACTCAGGGGGGTTACATTGTTTTCCTCACATACCTGCTGGTGCACAGTCTATATAACCCCTTTCCTGAGGATTTTCAGTGTTTGAAAGACTGCCAATCTGTCTTCCTGCAGATCCATGTGTGATGTGCCCGTAAGCCTGCACTGTTAAGTTTTGTAAGGGGGGCATTTGGGATTTTGGGTCATTAATACTTTTTATAAATTTTATCCTGTTTAATGGTGGTTTCAGTTCTAATTCGGGATATTTATACTTTCCTGTAGGTCCTTCTATGCGAGAGGCTTTCTGGCAGACCCAGGACTGAAGAGAATATTCCCTTGCACGTCATGTACTCAGGAATGCACTATTTTAACATTTAAGCTATTTTAACCTTAGTTATGTATCCT
Organism: Schistocerca nitens; assembly: GCF_023898315.1. Lineage (NCBI taxonomy): Eukaryota > Metazoa > Arthropoda > Insecta > Orthoptera > Acrididae > Schistocerca > Schistocerca nitens. The sequence goes on along the minus strand of NC_064621.1, from coordinate 275,835,646 downwards.
TTGTGGACTCATATTTTAATATGGGGATAGAGATTTCTCCTCCCCCCTCCCCCCCCAAAAAAAAAAAAAAATAATTTGTTGGTTTTGCTGATCCTGGATTACCTTAGCCACTTGCATCAGAATTATCATTCATTTTATAAATTTTGCAAAAGCCCCCAAAGATGGGACGTATGTCCTGAAACTGAGTATTGTTTTCCTTTTTAACAAACAAATAATTTTTATATCTGTAGTGGATTTTATCATTGATGACAAATGGAAGGAAATACGTAGTTCATATTTTGGTGGGTAAATGACATCCTACTTCCCACATCACATTCTCATCTCTTTTGTTATCTTCAGTATTATCTTCTTCCACCTCAGTCACTATTCACATATTGCCTCCTGCAGTCCAGATTCTTCCTTTTAACCCGTCTCAATCCATATGTTTCCTTTCCTGCCTGCCTATCATATTCTTGTGGTTATTCTGCCCATGTCCATCATTATCACTAAATAACACAATTTCCAAGCCAGTAGGACACATTTTCACAGAATTTAATGATCGAATATGGATTTTACTTATGAAAGAAACTACATCAGGATGTAATGCCATACCAATGAAAAGGAAATTATGAGACGAAGCAAATGCTTTGAGTGGAAAATGGTCCCCCCTCCCCGAATACACTTTTATGTACATTAGAAGTGGTGTAACGGCTTCGACTTAATTTCTTGTTGCTGAGATGTCAATGGGCATTTCAATAGCCACTGGTAAGAATATCTAGAAGCAATATCAATGATAACCATTCACTTCATGAAGATTACGGAGAGTGACTGTAACATTAGAACAGGAGTGTTTCAGGCCAAGACAACAGTCAGTGAAAGTTCACACATGAGAGCTTGAGTAGAAGTGAGGCTGGCATACAGCACTAGATGCCACCCATATATTCCCGCATTGTAAACACTGAAACAGTTATTTCTTATATTGTTAATACAAATCAATATGCTCTCCTGTGCTATATTGTGATCATGGAAATCAAGCCACATATCTTACAAGAGCATAGAAAAAAGCTTGCCTGAACTAATATGTCACAGAAATATCCTGATATAGAATGACAAAAAAAGAAACCATGTGGGATAAAGCATTTATCAAGGAAACATCCAGGCAGGTGGTGGAGGCATTCTCATTCAGGGAACATTTACATCAATGAAATGCGTCCCTGATACAATAATCACAATCCCACACCAAATAATTATATATGACCCTACTTTGCAATCATATGCACCCATTTGTTTGCCTAACGCATCTGGCAGGCAACCTACACCCTCAGTAAGAAAATGCACCAGTACCCTACTGCTCCCAAAATGTGTCAAAATGGCTTCATCAATGCTCCACAGACATGAGGTACTTTCATCATGTCCCCATACTTTGACCTTCATCTAATCAAGCAAACCTATGACACAATTGTATGATAAATGTACACCCATGGCACAACTCTAAGCAATCTCCATGAGTTGACAGTGTGTAGTGGTTGAACTACCATGGAACAGGTTGACTACTCGATGCTCTGGGTGTACAGTAAGAGTCGATGCCATGATGTTTCACCTCCCTCTTAAGTCAAAATCAGGTCCACGCAACACACCCTTACACAGCTGTTTCTTAATTCATTTGCTTATGAGTATAGTGTTTCCCTTACTTCTGAGGAAACTGAACTGCAATTCTCAAAGTGACTATGAATTTCATTTGTCCCAAATGAAAAAATCCAGAACATTAACCTACATCTATTTAATACAATTAGGAAGTCAACAAACATCAAATCTAAATTTTCTTCTGCATAGTTTCCTCACCCTAACAGTTAATACTTCATGTATTCAGCTTGAAGCACATCAAACATGCACAAGCACTCTTCAATATGGAGTAGATTTCAATGAAGACTTCACTGGTTTTACAGTCTTCCATGCTGTTTAAATGCCGAGACTCAACAACAACCAATGGAACTGGTGATGTTGCCTTAGAAATCAACTGTACATTGAAGATCTCTCTCTCTCTCTCTCTCTCTCTCTCTCTCTCTCTCTCTCTCTCTCTCTCTCTCTCTCTCTCTGGTTACAATTATGTAAAAACAGCAACATTCTATTCATATTAATTTGTCGAAAAACTCACTTTCATAATATCCCTCAGGGCACTGCTGTAGACAAATTGCAAGGTCAGTGACTCTTAAATGAGCAGGTGCACATGTAAGGCAGCTGTCTTGGCCAGCACCGGCACATGTTTCACAGGATTCATGACATGGCCAACAGATACCACCCTGACTAGGAAAACTGCGAGGTGGGCAACGACTAACACAGGTGCTGGAATAAATCATACAGTGCAATCAGAACAACAGTGTTTGGTACTAAGCACTTTAAATGTCTTAAGTTATTAAATACTAATATATTGTGAGATAATGCATTTATTCCCACACACTATTTACACAGAGGAAATGAAATTGAACATCTGCACCTTTCAGAGGAGTTACTTAATGCTAGTGGTGCAATAACTACAAAGGCCACTTCAAATACATAAAAATTCAATTCAGACACTAAGAAAGTATGTTTTGAAATTGACAGTCAACAAATTTTAAAGAAATTGTCAGATACCAAACTGGGAAACATTCTGTAATGCCACTACAGTCTGATCCTACTAGAATTTACATGTCACAGACAAGAAAAAATAAACAACAATGCATGTCAGGATGATTAGCCTGAGAGAAAAAGAGAAACAGTGAAAGGAATTGGTCTTTGCGAAGTAATGATCCTGGCAATCACCTGAGGTAATTTATGGAAAGTACAGAAAATTTAAATAACACGCATTTTTTAATGATTGGAACTATGCTTCTTCCAAATTTGAAAGAAAGGGAGATTATTGTGTAACATGCCATTTGTGATGAAGTCATTAGAGATGGAGCACAAGCTCACAGTAGAGAAGGATGGGAATAAAATAGTCTGTATCCTTTCCAAAGGAACAACCCTGACCATAGGCATACACAGAAATTTACCTGTGTGAAGGGGGATAGACTCAAAAAATTGCAAAATTATATATGAACTGGTTGATCAGTTTTAAGACATGTTATACCACTAAAACTAAATTTTATAGGTGACACAAAAATATTATTACACCCCAGAGAATTGATGGTTTTTCATAATTTTTGGAAGTGTATGATAATTCTGTAATGAAAAAAAAAGTTTGTAATCTGGATTCCACGGGAGGAGAGGGCTGGGGCAGCAATCAAATGTCCCCTCTTGCCACGTTTAAACCCACCCCGACCCTCACCATCCAGTTTCCTTGCTGACTGCAGATGCCTAAGATTCTTATAGTTGTCTCAAGTGAGAAAGTGAGTTAGCAAAATCACAGTAAACCTAAATCTGAATGGCTGAAAAGGCACTTCAACTGCCATCCTTCACATTTAAGTGCCTGGCAGAGGGTTCATCGAACCACCTTCACAATTCTCTATTATTCCAATCTCATATAGTGTGCAGTAAGAACAAACACCTGTATCTTTCCATACGAACTCCAATTTCCCCTCCGATTTCCCTTATTTTATCATGGTGATTGTTTCTCCCTACGTAGGTCAGTGTCAACAAAATATTTTCACATTCAGAGGAGATAGATGGTGATTGGAATTTCGTGAGAAGATTCCATCACAATGAAAAATGCCTTTCTTTTAGTGATGTCCATCCCAAATCCTGTATCATTTCTGTGACACTCTCTCCCATATTTTTCGATAGTACAAAACGTGCTGCCCTACTTTGAACTTTTTCGATGTGCTCCGTCAGTCCTATCTGGTAAGGATCCCACACCATGCAGCTGAATCTAAAGGACGCCGCACAACCGCAGTGTAGGCTGTCTCCTTAGTAGATCTGTTACATTTTCTAAGTGTCCTGCCAATAAAACAAAGTCTTTGGTTAGACTTCCCCACAACATTTTCTATGTGTTGTGTCCAATTTAAGTTGTTCGTAATTGTAATACGTAGGTATTAAGCTTATAGATTAGACTGATTTATCGTGTAACCGAAGTTTAACGAGTTCCTTTTAGCACTCATGCGGATGACCTCACACTTTTCGTTATTTAGTGTCAACTACCAATTTTTGACCCATTCAGCTATCTTTTCTAAATCATTTTGCAATTTGTTTTGATCTTCTGATGACTTTATTAGTTGAATAACGGCAGCTTCATCTGCTAACAACCCAAGACGGCTGCTCAGATTGTCTCCCAAATCATTTATATAGATAAGGAACAGCAAAGGGCCTACAACACTACCTTGGAGAACGCCAGAAATCACTTCTGTTTTACTCAATGACATCCCATCAGTTACTATGAACTGTGACCTCTCTGACAGGAAATCACAAATCCAGTCACATAACTGAGACGGTATTCCACAAGCACACAATTTTACTACAAGCCGCTTGTGTGGTACAGTGTCAAAAGCCTTCCAGAAATATAGAAATACAGAATCAATCTGAAATCCTTTGTCAATAGCACTCAACACTTGATGAGAATAAAGAGCTGGTTGTGTTACACAGGACTAACGTTTTCTAAATCCATGATGACTGTGTGTCAATAGACCGTTTTCTTCGAGGCAATTCATAATGTTTGAACACAATATATGTTCCAAAGTCCTGTTGCATATCGACATTAAAGATACGGACCTGTAATTTAATAGATTACTCCTACTACCTTTGTTGAATATTGGTGTGACCTGTGCAACTTTCCAGTCTTTGGGTATGGATCTTTTGTCGAGCAAATGGTTGTATATGATTGTTAAGTATGGAGCTAATGCATCAGTATACTCCAAAAAGAACCTAACTGGTATACAGCCTGGACCAGAAGACTTGCTTTTATTAAGTGATTTTAAGTTGCTTCACTACTGTGAGGATATTTACTTCTATGTTACTCATGTTGGCAGCTATTCTTGATTCAAATTCTGGAATATTTACTTCATCATCTTTTGTGAAGGCATTTCGCAAGGCTGTGTTTAGTAACTCTGCTTTGGCAGTACCGTCTTTAATGGTATCTCCATTGCTATCACGCAGAGAAGGCATTGATTGTTTCTTGCCACTAACAAAGTTCTGTAAAAGATCGCCAATCTTGGGGATTTTGCGTCATTTAAATCTGGCATGTTTGTTTCATTGTTTCTGCAACAGTGTTCTAACCTGTTTCGCGTACCAAGGAGGATCAGCTCCGCCGGTTGTTAATTTATTTGGTAAAAATGCAAGTCAGTTGTATTATCACTACACCATCTCACTCAGTCCTAACTGTGAGTATAATGTATCACCTTGCTAGACTGATGTTTAGCTTTATATTTCCCTCCTGCCACTTCTTTCTTGTGCATCTCGCAGGTTACCCTCTCCCTCTCTGCACCTCTCCATGCCTCCGCCTCTCCCTCCCAATTTCCAATTTGTACAAAAGCTTTTTATTTTCAGTTTAACACAACAGAATCCAGAAAATGTTTCAGTGATTTGTGAACAATACTATGCTTTTATGGGTTCTGTTGTGGTGTACAGAATTCTGTCATCACTTGAAACAGATTGAATGAAGGTTGTAGTAAATTAGTATAACACACTTATCTTTTAGATAATTAGTGAAATGCTTCAAATAGTATAGTTTATAATGACCTAGATCCCTGATAGACTTATCATGCTTGCAAGAACAAACTAGTTTGTTACATTGATAGTTTCTTATATGAGAAACATAAAAAAATGAGGCAAAAAAATAAATGGAAGAAGGGGAAAACAAGGACTTACTTGTCCAGTTTATAATGTTTGCATGCAATGCATTGTGTAGGTCCCTTTCCGTAACAGCCTTGTGAGTCACACTCTGGATCACATGTATGCAACACCTTCAAACTACCTGCAATGCTGCTACTATCTTTTTCGTATGTTACTTGCACTGCGTTATCTGGAATCTCATCACCTTCAAGTGGAGCTACTGATGCTTCTGGGTTGCTTCCTGAAATAATAATAAAAATAAATATTATTGTTTAAACATAGTTCTAGAACATGAAATCGAACTTCCCTATTTAGAAGTCCATAGCTTTGATAATTATCACTTTTTGTTTTGTATGGTTGGGATTTCATGGGTTAAGTTCAGTGCAAGAAACTCAACACTCTGAAAATAGTGTATCTCTATCACCTAATTTTGTTATTTCTGGATAAATGGGTGTTACATTTTTTGACAATGAAACTTAAAGTACTGCATGTAAAGCACTGAGTGGACCAAACTCTTCTTTCAGTTTCTGAGTCTGAAGAGTCCAGTGCATTCTTAAATATATTTAAGGCCATTAGTGTACTATGTAATACCTGATACACTATAGATGTTGGGAAAATTTTGAAAGCCTGGATTGAAGCCATTGAAGTAGTCATCAGTAGGAGATCCGGTTGGTTGAGAGTCTGGGAAGATGTAGGAGTTTTGTGAAGCAGCAGCCTGAGAAACTGGAATACCAGGTGCACTACCAAGTCGTAAACTTTGTCGTAAGCGGATGGGATTTGTTGCTGTACCATAGAAAATCAACTGCCACTTCTTCAAGATGCCTGAAACAAACAAAAAATAGTAACTGTATTAGCCAATACCTGCACTTAAAAATTTATAATTATTTACTCCCACTTTCACATATCAGAATTCAACATTCACATGCTGCCACCAAATCCCTGGCACCCAAGTCTGATCTGCTGGGAAATTCATTTTTACACATGCTAGAAACAAATTTTAAAGCAGGTGACAGAGGAAATGAGTATAGCACATAAAGGACTGCAACAACATACAACTTTTTCTATCAAATTGCAAGACAAATTTGAAGCTTTAATGATCTGAATGTAAAAGGAAGTACCTGGTTGGTTGACACGCCGATTTCCACCATTAATAATTTCAAGAGTCCAGCGTCCATCTGCCTTTTCCCCCCAGAAATGGACACTAAGGAATGGCCAGTCATCAAAATTGGAACTGACAACATCTCGTGGACGTTCAAAGAGTAGTGTAGATGTAGTTCCCATTGGTGAAGTAAGAAGAATACGCAGGTTACCACGAGGGAAGAAACGGAGGGACACTTTGCACTGCACATGTTCCAGGAAACGAACCTCATTTAGTGTCTTACTGCAACCATCCACATCCATTTGCACTTGCAGGGTTGAACCTGGTGCTGGATCAATTGGCCTAAAACATGAAAATGCAACAGGCGTGTTTTTAGTATAATAAAACAAAAGCATTGAGCAAGACTAAGTAGTTTATTAAATACAAATTTCTAATATAAAAAACTTTTGCTGCATAGACTCCCAATTTAAATTATACAATTAAAACACTGTGACTCGTTTTGGTTGTGTATAAAGACCAACTTCATATCATTCAAATCATAAAAACAAGCTGACCACTTGCTCTGGTGAAAGGCAAAGGTCCTGAGTTTGAGTCTTGGCCCAATACACAGTTTTAATCTGCCAGGAAGATTCATATCAGCACACACACACACTCCACTGCATAGTGAAAATTTCATTCTGGAAACATCCCACAGGCTGTGGATAAGCTGTATCTCCAAAAAATCCTGTCTTCAAGAGTACTAGTCTAGCAGATTCACAGGAGCGCTTCTGGTAAGTATGGAAGGTGGGAGATGGGGCTCTTGGGGAAGTAAAGCTGTGAGGACAGGTCGTGAGTCATGCTTGGGTAGATAACTGGGTAGAGCACTCACCCGCAAGAGGCAAAGGTCCGAAGTTCGAGTTTCGGTCCTGCACACAGTTTTAATCTGCCAGGATGTTTCAAGTTGAATAGGCACTGAAAAACATTGTTGAGTAACAACAGTCATGCAGTGGCATGCATTCATATTATGGGCCTCAAGACTAGGACAGTGTACTGTTAAAAGCATCACTGAGAGTGAGCAAAGTTTTAAAGCATAATCTCACAAGATGGTGGTGGTTTACAACCAGGCTCACTCTAGATGATGCTTTCAACAGCTTACTGTCCTCATCTTGTTGGCCCATGATACAACTGCATGTCATTGCACGACTGTTGCTAATCGATGGCATTTTTCAATGCATAATGAACTCATTTTTATGATGTGAATATGGTGGTAGTGCACAACTGAAACTAGTTGTCATGTTTTAATTGTATAATGTAAACTGAGTTGTAGGCAGTTTTTTCATTAAAAAATTTTATTCAATTAATTACTTATGCAAATTCTTTACAGATGAATGGAGAAACTGGTAGAAGCTGACCTCTGGGAAGATCAATTTGGATTCCGTAGAAATATTGGAACTCATGAGGCAATACTGACCCTACTACTTATCTTAGAAGCTAGATTAAGAAAAGGCAAACCTTCATTTATAGCATTTGTAGACTTAGAGAAAGCTTTTGACAATGTTGACTGGAATATTCTCTTTCAAATTCTGAAGGTGGCAGTGGTAAAATACAGGGAGCGAAAGGCTATTTACAATTTATCCAGAAACTAGATGGCAGTTATAAGAGTCGAGGGGCATGAAAGGGAAGCAGTGGTTGCGAAGGGAGTGAGACAGGGTTGTAGCCTCTCCCCAATGTTATTGAATCTCTATATTGAGCAAGCAGTACAGGAAACAAAAGAAAAATTTGGAGTAGGCATTAAAATCCATGGAGAAGACATAAAAACTTTGAGATTTGCCGATGATATTGTAATTCTGTCAGAGACAGCAAAGGACTTGGAAGAGCAGTTGAACGGAATGGACAGTGTCATGAAAGGAGGGTATAAGATGAACATCAACAAAAGCAAAACGAGGATAATGGAATTGGGTGATGCTGAGGGAATTAGATTAGGAAATGAGACACTTAAAGTAGTAAAGGAGTTTTGCTATTCGGGGAGCAAAATAACTGATGATGGATGAAGTAGAGAGGATATAAAATGTAGACTGGCAATGGCAAGGAAAGCGTTTCTGAAGAAGAGAAATTTGTTAACATCGAGTATAGATTTAAGTGCAAGGAAATCGTTTCTGAAAGTATTTGTATGGAGTGTAGCCACGTATGGAAGTGAAACATGGACAGTAAATAGTTTGGACACGAAGAGAATAGAAGCTTTCGAAATGTGGTGGTACAGAAGAATGCTGAAGATTAGATGGGTTGATCACATAACTAATGAGGTATTGAATAGAATTGGGGAGAAGAGGAGCTTGTGGCAACTTGACTAGAAGAAGGGATCGGTTGGTAGGACATGTTCTGAGGCATCAAGGCATCACCAATTTAGTATTGGAGGGCAGCGTGGATGGTAAAAATCGCAGAGGGAGACCTAGAGATGAATACACTAAGCAGATTCAGAAGGATGTAGGCTGCAGTACGTACTGGGAGATGAGGCAGCTTGCACAAGATAGAGTAGCATGGAGAGCTGCACCAAACCAGTCTCAGGACGGAAGACCACAACCACAACAACAACAACAAATTACTTTAAGCTCACAATCTCCTTCGTGATAAAGTCATGTTTCACACGAAGTTTAAATACTTCGTAAAGGTCTTTTTCTTATCAAGCTGCATCATAATTTCTAGGATGCAGGTAAGTCTATATTGTAAGTAGGCACTATACCTTTTATTTTACCAAGCAGACCCATTTAACTTATGTGTAATGACCACACAAATAATACCAGGGTATACATTTTCATGGCACACTCCAGTTATTTCTCTTGATTCAGATCTGTGATATTGAATTGAGGACAGAATACTGAGATTGTGACAACCATGTATCAAACTGAGGCTATAAATTAAGACCAATGCCTTATAAAATTAGTGTTACAACACTTATCTTCCTCTAAATAAGTGGTAAGCCACTGTCTGATCACAGCAGATAATTTGCACTTACCGCTCTTCATTTATCTCATGTGATTTGCAGATGTGCTGTGGAGGAACATTAGTCCACTGCTCTGCAAAGCTAACCATGGCAGCTGCATCCATCAACCCATACCCAAACTTGTGACTCACTGGAAAACATTGAGAGATATTGAAGTTGTGTTAGCAAAAAGAAAATAAATGTCACATGTTAACAATTCATTAAATATTGAATCAATTACAAAAAAAAATTTATGGCATGAAAGAATTACCATACGTTCTTTCTAATCAGAAATAAAGTACATAATTCATCAATCTAAAAAGTTGGCCATAAAAAAGCAGCCTTGTGGTCCTAACCTTTCCGTTTCACTCCATTAATTATCCAGCCTGATTCCTTTTCTAATGGCCCTGATCGTGATGATAACACTACAAGGTACTGCATGTCTCTCCATGTAAGGTCAGGATTAGCCTCCAGTGCTAAAGCTGCAATGCCAGCTGCCAGTGGTGCAGAGGCTGATGTACCTGTGGAAATAAATTATACATGTGCCTTCATACAGCCAAAAATAAAATTCTTGCCTGTAAACCACAAGAAAACTAAATGTATTTGCTACATCAGAAATTAATACTTCATCATTACTACAAGCCATACGCCAGTCTTAACTACACCGTTTCATTAGCTTCAAAAATGAACACCATTCATCTCTTTCTTTTGATCTTCATTCCAAATATAAAAATGAACATCATATATTCACCTGTGTGTTCCACAGTGCATATGTGATCTGGCCTTAGTTTACCATCCATGTCAACAGTTGCAACACTCTTGTCATGACCAGGTGTACCAGAACTGTAGGTAGTGGCTAATGTTGATGAACACTCCTCTAAATACCATGGCTTGTACCTAAAAATGCAAAATACACTACAATGAACAAAATCATATTTTTATTTTTACAGCATTTGAACAAAATACAAATACAAAATTGAGCATTGCTAAGAACTTTGTGTTCCATAGGTGGAACTAAGGAGCAAACAGTCCACTTTAACTAGTGTAGAGCTTGATCTTGTAAATCATGAATGATTAACATGTATTTTTCTATCCCAATTATTTCGCATCTTGTTAAAGATCTGACATTGATTTACATTAACAACACATTTGTTAGAGACAAAAAAATTGTTAACAGTTTCTTGTAGCTGCTTGTAAAAAACATGCAATGAAGTTCTTGATATGAAATATGGTGATGCAATACAGTCTCATACAAACTGTAACTCATGGTGAATTTTGAAGAGTAGCAGCCTGAGAGAATAATCAGAATTATTTTTTATTCATCAGTACTCACCCTCCTTGTGTTGCGCTCGAGATGGAGAGAGTGAATATTGAGTTTGTGTAACCATCACAGTTGCAGGAATCAGTGTGTCTTCCTCCATTTCCAGAGGCCCAAACGAAAATTGAGCCTTTTCCTTTCCGTCCCTATAAACCAAATCATTTGAGAATATAAAATGATACTGTATTTGATCAACTATGGACTATTGCCAATCTCAATGGATAATTTAAAACAATGGTGGAAATTCAAGGATTGAAAAATATGTACAATAAGGGAAAGGCATCCATTGCCTACAAAGGACTGATGTGTGGTGCACAAAAACATGTAATAGAAAACAGATAATATCAGCTTTTGAGCTCTTGTCCTTTGCCTAATGAGAGCACATATATCACATTCAAAACCACGGAGGCAACAAAACACGCACACACTCGCAGTAGCAGTGAGACTGATTGTCAATATTGCTTATCAAAAGCACTTCCATGGGTAGATGGAGGTGGGGAGGGAGTCAAGAAGGATGCACGAGGCAAGGAAGTGGTAGCAGGATAGTGTGAAATGGTCTTTCACCTGATGACTCAGTGGCTGCACAACCAGACTGAATGAGTTCAGAGGGTAGAGCACATAACAGATGGAAAGAGGGAGAAGGGGACAGGATAAAATGCGAAAAAGGTGACGGTGATACCAGATGGGGGGAGAGAGAGGGGGGGGGAGAGAGAGAGGGGGGAGAGAGAGGGGGCAGAGAGAGTGAGGGGGGGATAGGGGCGGCAGAGAGAGTGAGGGGGGGGATAGGGGCGGCAGAGAGAGTGAGGGGGGGGATAGGGGCGGCAGAGAGAGTGAGGGGGGGGATAGGGGCGGCAGAGAGAGTGAGGGGGGGGATAGGGGCGGCAGAGAGAGTGAGGGGGGGGATAGGGGCGGCAGAGAGAGTGAGGGGGGGGATAGGGGCGGCAGAGAGAGTGAGGGGGGGGATAGGGGCGGCAGAGAGAGTGAGGGGGGGGATAGGGGCGGCAGAGAGAGTGAGGGGGGGGATAGGGGCGGCAGAGAGAGTGAGGGGGGGGATAGGGGCGGCAGAGAGAGTGAGGGGGGGATAGGGGCGGCAGAGAGAGTGAGGGGGGGGATAGGGGCGGCAGAGAGAGTGAGGGGGGGGATAGGGGCGGCAGAGAGAGTGAGGGGGGGGATAGGGGCGGCAGAGAGAGTGAGGGGGGGATAGGGGCGGCAGAGAGAGTGAGGGGGGGGATAGGGGCGGCAGAGAGAGTGAGGGGGGGGATAGGGGCGGCAGAGAGAGTGAGGGGGGGGGATAGGGGCGGCAGAGAGAGTGAGGGGGGGGGGATAGGGGCGGCAGAGAGAGTGAGGGGGGGATAGGGGCGGCAGAGAGAGTGAGGGGGGGGATAGGGGCGGCAGAGAGAGTGAGGGGGGGGATAGGGGCGGCAGAGAGAGTGAGGGGGGGGATAGGGGCGGCAGAGAGAGTGAGGGGGGGGATAGGGGCGGCAGAGAGAGTGAGGGGGGGGATAGGGGCGGCAGAGAGAGTGAGGGGGGGGATAGGGGCGGCAGAGAGAGTGAGGGGGGGGATAGGGGCGGCAGAGAGAGTGAGGGGGGGGATAGGGGCGGCAGAGAGAGTGAGGGGGGGGATAGGGGCGGCAGAGAGAGTGAGGGGGGGGATAGGGGCGGCAGAGAGAGTGAGGGGGGGATAGGGGCGGCAGAGAGAGTGAGGGGGGGGGATAGGGGCGGCAGGGAGAGTGAGGGGGGGATAGGGGCGGCAGGGAGAGTGAGGGGGGGGATAGGGGCGGCAGAGAGAGTGAGGGGGGGGATAGGGGCGGCAGAGAGAGTGAGGGGGGGATAGGGGCGGCAGAGAGAGTGAGGGGGGGATAGGGGCGGCAGAGAGAGTGAGGGGGGGATAGGGGCGGCAGAGAGAGTGAGGGGGGGATAGGGGCGGCAGAGAGAGTGAGGGGGGGATAGGGGCGGCAGAGAGAGTGAGGGGGGGATAGGGGCGGCAGAGAGAGTGAGGGGGGGATAGGGGCGGCAGAGAGAGTGAGGGGGGGATAGGGGCGGCAGAGAGAGTGAGGGGGGGATAGGGGCGGCAGAGAGAGTGAGGGGGGGATAGGGGCGGCAGAGAGAGTGAGGGGGGGGATAGGGGCGGCAGAGAGAGTGAGGGGGGGGATAGGGGCGGCAGAGAGAGTGGGGGGGGATAGGGGCGGCAGAGAGAGAGAGGGGGGATAGGGGCGGCAGAGAGAGGGGGGGGGGATAGGGGCGGCAGAGAGAGAGAGGGGGGATAGGGGCGGCAGAGAGAGAGAGGGGGGATAGGGGGGGCAGAGAGGGGGGATAGGGGGCAGAGAGGGGGGATAGGGGGCAGAGAGGGGGGGATAGGGGGCAGAGAGGGGGGATAGGGGGCAGAGAGGGGTGGAAAGGGGGCAGAGAGGGGTGGAAAGGGGGCAGAGAGGGGTGGAAAGGGGGCAGAGAGGGGCGGAAAGGGGGCAGAGAGGGGGGGATAGGGGGGCAGAGAGGGGGGATAGGGGGCATAGAGGGGGGATAGGGGGCATAGAGGGGGGATAGGGGGCAGAGAGGGGGGGATAGGGGGCAGAGAGGGGGGGATAGGGGGCAGAGAGGGGGGGATAGGGGGCATAGAGGGGGGATAGGGGGCATAGAGGGGGGATAGGGGGCAGAGAGGGGGGGATAGGGGGCAGAGAGGGGGGGATAGGGGGCAGAGAGGGGGGGATAGGGGGCAGAGAGGGGGGGATAGGGGGCAGAGAGGGGGGATAGGGGGCAGAGGGGGGATAGGGGGCAGAGAGGGGGGGATAGGGGGCAGAGAGGGGGGATAGGGGGCAGAGAGGGGTGGAAAGGGGGCAGAGAGGGGTGGAAAGGGGGCAGAGAGGGGCGGAAAGGGGGCAGAGAGGGGGGGATAGGGGGCAGAGAGGGGGGGATAGGGGGCAGAGAGGGGGGGATAGGGGGCAGAGAAGGGTGGAAAGGGGGCAGAGAAGGGCGGAAAGGGGGCAGAGAAGGGCGGAAAGGGGGCAGAGAGGGGGGGATAGGGGGCAGAGAGGGAGGGATAGGGGGCAGAGAGGGGGGGATAGGGGGCAGAGAGGGGGGGATAGGGGGCAGAGAGAGGGGGATAGGGGGGCGGAGAGAGGGGGGATAGGGGGGCGGGGGGTGAGAGACAGGGGATAGGGGGCGGGGGGTGAGAGACGGGGGATAGGGGGTGGGGGGTTAGAGACGGGGGGATAGGGGGGAGAGAGGGGGGGATAGGGGGCAGAGAGAGGGGGGATAGGGGGCAGAGAGAGGGGGGATAGGGGGCAGAGAGAGGGGGGATAGGGGGCAGAGAGAGGGGGGATAGGGGGCAGAGAGAGGGGGGATAGGGGGGCAGAGAGAGGGGGGATAGGGGGCAGAGAGGCGGGATAGGGGGCAGAGAAGGGTGCAAAGGGGGCAGAGAGGGGGGGATAGGGGGCAGAGAGGGAGGGATAGGGGGCAGAGAGGGGGGGATAGGGGGGCGGAGAGAGGGGGGATAGGGGGGCGGGGGGTGAGAGACGGGGGATAGGGGGGCGGGGGGTGAGAGACGGGGGATAGGGGGTGGGGGGAGAGAGACGGGGGGATAGGGGGGCGGGGGGAGAGAGAGAGACGGGGGGAGAGAGAGACGGGGGGAGAGAGAGACGGGGGGAGAGAGAGACGGGGGGAGAGAGAGACGGGGGGAGAGAGAGACGGGGGGAGAGAGAGAGACGGGGGGAGAGAGAGAGACGGGGGGAGAGAGAGAGACGGGGGGAGAGAGAGAGACGGGGGGAGAGAGAGAGACGGGGGGAGAGAGAGACGGGGGGAGAGAGAGACGGGGGGATAGGGGGGAGAGAGAGAGAGATGGGGTGAGAGGGGGGAGGGAGGAGAGAGAGAGAGAGAGAGAGAGAGAGAGAGAGAGAGAGAGAGAGAGAGAGAACAACCTGGATGGGGAAGAAGTTGTGTGGGCAGAAGATGGAAGGAAAACATTAAGGTGAGGCAGTGGAAATTAAGTTTGCATGGAATTAGTCCAAGAAGAATTGCAAGAGTATAGGTTATGATGAGACAGAATTCGTAACCTTTAGTTCTGAGTAACAATTGCTGGCAGATAGTATCCAAATGGGATGGCTAGTGAAGCAGTTGTCGTGGTGCACAGCATGTTCAGCAAGTGGACAGTCAAGTCTGCAGCTTGACAGTGTCCATTCATGCATATGGATAATCTGTTACTTGTCATGCCCACATGAAATTCTGTACATTTAGTGCAGTATAGCTGCTACATAACGTGGCTGCTTTCACATGTGGCCCTGCCTTTTGTTGTGTAGGAGATGCCTGCAACTGGATTGCGGTAGGAGCTGGTGGGTGGTTGTATGAGACAGGAGTTGCACCTGGGTCAATCACAAGGGATACAAGACAGAGCAGAATTGCGGTAGGAACAGATAAGACATTCCGTAGCTTGGGTGGGTGCCGCAACACTACTTTAGGTGATGCAGGTAGGATTTTTGGTATATCATCCCCCATTTCAAAGTACAACCAAAGATAGTCAAATCCTTGATGAAGGAGGTGGTTGAGCATTTCAAGATCAGAGTGATACTGGTTGATTACTGGAGTACTTGTGTCAGAGGAGTTAATGGCAGAGGAGATTTGTTTATGGATGAACTGTGTGAGATATTGTTTGTCAATAAATGTTCTGGTAAGGTTATAAGTGTATTTCAACACCACCTGCTTTCCACCACAAATGCAGCAGCCACAGGTGGCAATGCTGTACGGAAGTGACTTCTTGAGATTGGATGGTACTGTGGAGGTACTGATTGTGGTCGACTGGGAACACCCAGCTATGCATGCTTTCAGCTCAAAAAGACTTGTCTCACAAAAACTAACGAACTACTGATTCTGTATCAAGGAGGAACATAGCTTACAATATGATAAAAGTAGTGGTGCATATTTGAACATGCATGTTATGTTTCATTGTAAAACTTTTCATTATTAACGTAATTCTAGTCTTGAGAGCAAGAATATACTTAAGATTGACTGAAGTGTGATATTGATTGATTACAGAATACCCAGTTACAGGATACCCGAGGCAGGTGGGTCTCAAGAATCAAGATATTGATAGCAAGCGGTATTAGAAAAAAATACAATTACTCTGAAGAAGCAACTAAACATATACATGATGCTACACACATTAGAAATAGATAACTGAATACAGCATAATTTTTGTCACTGAAGATAAATAATGAATACATAGTGCCAAACAAAATTTATGCTGGGCTGGGAACTGAATCCAGGTTTCTTGGTTATCATGAATTGACATCTTAAAATGTTAGGCTACCTGTGCACCTTTCCAGTCCAAACTTTCGCTGTCATTTGTATTTCCTCCTCTCACTTCCAAATAAAAACTTGTCTGTCAACATAGCAGAATAGGACCACCAGTGAAACAGTATGGATGATGATAATTTATCTGACCACATGGCATATTATACAGACTGTGTCAAATTCACTGGTACCAAATGGGTGGAACTGATGAATATCACTGAATCAAATGCAATGGCATTATATGATGTTAATGAAGTATGCTGCTCACGGCAAGCAGGAGATTAAGATTTGAGTTCCTGTCTGGCACAAATTTTCACTGATCATGACACACACTCATACTCATTATGGTGATGAGTGTGGCTGACTCTCACTGATAAATGCAACTGTTTGCTGTGGAGTATTGAATGTCATGACTGGAGCCAACAGCAGCACAGGGTCCCCAAGAGGCCAGAATGGTTTCTTAAATGGAACTGTTTAGTGAATAATGAGCATTCCTGGACACTGTCTGATGAGGAGAAAGGAAGGAACCTGCTACCTTGCTGAGAAAATGGTGGAATGAATAACTCACAGTAGATGCTTAGTCATAACCTGAGCAAATATCGTGATGAAAAAGGAAATATCTGTGCATACCTCTTCAGCAGGGTAAGCCATGGCATAAAAGTATCACACCACATAAAAGTAAAATACATTCAGTGTTTTGCTGTGGACTCACACTTCCTTTTCACAGATAATGATGCCTGTAATCAGAAAACTGTCTACACTGGTGACAAATATGGAACATGAGGTGCTGGGAAGTGGGCACACTGCTTACAGACCTTTTTGGTGGCAGTTAATTCTTATTAACACACAGTATTGTTGGAAGTGTATCTCCATTGTTGTTATAGCTCTATAGCTGTTGTTGCATCTCTTAAGATTTCTTTTAGTATTACAAAATGAAAGTAATGAAGTTTTCTGAATGTTAATGTAGTTCCTGTACAGCTAAATAACCATGATCACAAAATCTTCAAGGTTGCATTTAGTTGTTACTCACACTGGTCACACCATAGATGAAAGCCCTCCTAGCAAGTGGTCCCGGGCCGTCCACTGTCTTGCCATCATCCTCTGGACCCCACGAGGCACTGTACACATCCACATGGTCAGGGTTCAAACCCAAAGCCCGAGCCTCCACTGCGTCATTCACCGTTCCATCCAACATACGTACACCTGCAAGCATGTACTTTCATCATTATAATATTACACCTCCTGATAAGCATGTAGATGCAAAAGCATTTTGCACAAATCGCCTGTGTCACTGGGGAACTATGAAGGGATGAACAGCAATTCATGAAAGACACTTAACTTTTACGCTAGTGGAAAAGTCCGTGATAAATTATCATAATGATTTACATACGGTAAAGCAAAAGTTGAAATATGTTTCTTAGTGCAAGTGGGAGTCTGAGCATGTTGATGATGCAGTATCATCAATGTCAGTTTCCAGGTAAATGCCTCAATTTATCCAACTTCTAGGGACTACTTAAAATGTTGATAATAAAGTTTTCTTGTTTTGTGGTGAAATACTAACTGTTTTTTTAAAAAAAGGAAGGAAATAAATCTGTTTAGTGTCATCTATTTTACAAAATTCTGTGTAGGAGTTGAGAACATTCACCACCGTCCAACTGTGAGAACTTTCAGGTTAGTATTTCTGTTATGGCTTTAACTTATAAATGAAAATATTTTTCTTTTTACTAAGGGGGAATGGTACTGGTCACACCATGACAGTAAGGAAAGAACCATGGCACCTCCCTATTTATGGAAACAGAAAATCTGTTATTTTCAGTACTCCAGTTACAACTTCAGAATATTTTCATGGTAAAGTTTGACTTTCTAATTTTTGTAATTCATGACTCAAAGTACTAAAATATACTTCAGCATATAAGGGATCAAGATTTGGTAACACACAGGATTTACATGTTTTCATGTTTCTAGTTCAACCACTATGATATTCTAGATAACACAAACAATTTGAATGATTGTAAAATCATTTTCAAAGTTACAGATTTAGGTTTAATTATTTTGTATAACTTAGATTCTACAGTTTTTATTTTAGTCATAACTTCTCATGGTCAAAAATTTCGCATATTAAAAATTTCATCTTTCAGTCACGTTTCCACCAGGAGTGTTGCCAGAACTGCACCTAGAGCCCTAAATATCTTTATTTTTTGAATATGTTTAAGAGAGACAAAAGACAAGGAAACTACCATAATCAAAGCATATAACTGGTAAAAAAAATTACAGGAGTTGTCAACCCTCTGGAAGACTGAACTAGTCACAGTAAAAAAAAAAAAAAAGAAAAAGAAGAAGGAGGAGGAAGAGAAGAAGAAGAAGAAGAAGAAGAAGAAGAAGAAGAAGGAGGAGGAGGAGGAACTATTATTTCCACTGTCCAATTCAACCACACACAAAGATGTCTTTCAAGTTGAGACTTCTCACAAAATTAATTCCAGATAACCATGTCATAATGCTGTTGTCTACTAAGAACAGTCTCTTTTCATTTGCTTTAACTTTTTAATTGTAAGCACTAGGGGAGCCACAAGGCTAATTATATCATGAAAATCTTAACACCTCTGACATGTCTACAATGACATGCATACTCATCTTTTGATACAGTGAATCTGTCTAACACTGCACCATCTCAAGTCTCAGGTACTGAAACTTCATCAATCTAAACATGTTAACATATAGCCTTCAACAATAGCCTGTAGATACTTCTATTTAACTCTTTAAGTAAGAGCCGGGAAAAATGTTGTCTTCTAGTAAGCTTTGATTCCGCCATTAGCCATGAAGCTTTTGTGTGCTAATCTCTAGTAACAACCATAAGGGTATGTTCAGTTGTTCACTCCTACCACATTCAGATAGAGCCATCTGCCAAGAAACATTATGGCCTATCAACAATGATTGAAAATTCAAAACTGGTTTAATCAACAAATAAAAATTGTGTTACCCTTGAGTGACACAAACTTTACAGTCAAACTAGAGCAACTGAAGAGAGGTCATACTGTGACTGAAAAGAGAAATTTCAGGTAGTTCATGACTTTTCTCCAAAATTTTTTTCACTGTCCACACTACAAAGTGCACACCAAAAATAAAAACCCACTCAGAAACTTTATGAAATTCTCAAGCTACAAGAATATTTCAACAGAATGAAGATTCATGCAAGCTCATTACCTAGCCAGCTTCATCCTGACCCACAACTTCTTCACTTTTGAAGGCCAGACATACCAACAATTAAAGGGAACAGCCATACTTTCTGGGACTGGACCAGACTCTGATACAGCAGAGATACGACTTCTTCAAATCCTGCCCTGAAATGAGATCCATCCTTCATGAAATCCTCCCCACTCCACCAAGAGTGTCTTTCCGCCATCCACCTAACCTTCGTAACCTGTTAGTTCATCCCTATGAAATCCCCAAACCACCTTCCCTACCCTCTGGCTCCTATCCTTGTAATCTCCCCCGGTGTAAAACCTGTCCCATGCACCCTCCCACCACCACCACCTACTCCAGTCCTGTAACCCGGAAGGTGTACACGATCAAAGGCAGAGCCACGTGTGAAAGCACCCACGTGATTTACCAACTGACCTGCCTACACTGTGATGCATTCTATGTGGGAATGACCAGCAACAAACTGTCCATTCGCCTGAATGGACACAGGCAGACAGTGTTTGTTGGTAATGAGGATCACCCTGTGGCTAAACATGCCTTGGTGCACGGCCAGCACATCTTGGCACAGTGTTACACCGTCCGGGTTATCTGGATACTTCCCACTAACACCAACCTATCCGAACTCCGGAGATGGGAACTTGCTCTTCAATATATCCTCTCTTCCCGTTACCCCACCAGGCCTCAATCTCTGCTAATTACAAGTTGCCGCCACTCATACCTGTCATTCAACAACATCTTTGCCTCTGCACTTACGCCTCGACTGACATCTCTACCCAAACTCTTTGTCTTTAAATATGTCTGCTTGTGTCTGTATATGTGTGGATGGATGTGTGTGTGTGTGCGCGCGTGTGTATACCCGTCCTTTTTTCCCCCTAAGGTACGTCTTTCCACTCCCGGGATTGGAATGACTCCTTACCCTCTCCCTTAAAACCCACATCCTTTCGTCTTTCCCGCTCCTTCCCTATTTCCTGATGAGGCAACAGTTTTTTGCGAAACCTTGAATTTTGTGTGTATGTTTGTGTTTGTTTGTGTGTCTGTCGACCTGCCAGCACTTTCATTTGGTAAGTCACATCATCTTTGTTTTTAGATATATTTATTTCTTAACATAGTCATCCTGGCGACTAACGCATTTCTGTCAACCAGGACCAGTTTGTTCATATCGTCACTGCAGAATGTTTTACTTCGTTGACGGTGAGACAGCTTCACCTCTACTTGCAATGTGTCATCAAAAATGGCTCTGAGCACTATGGGACTCAACTGCTGTGGTCATCAGTCCCCTAGAACTTAGAACTACTTAAGCCTAACTAACCTAAGGACATTACACACATCCATGCCCGAGGCAGGGTTCGAACCTGCGACCGGAGTAGTCGCTCGGCTCCAGACTGTAGCACCTAGAACCGCACGGCCACTCCGGCCAGCCATCATCAATCTGAAAGCGAAGTTGTAGAAGGTGATCTTTAAGTTCTGAAAACAGATGAAAATCAGATGGCACTCAGTCACGATTGTATGGAGGATGATCGGTGACAGTGAACCCAAGCCTTCGGTTTATTGCAGGGGTCGCAGCGCTTGTGTGGGGTCTGGCATTGCCAGACTGAAGGAGAGGATGCTCCATGCGAGACGAACTATTCGAATTTCAGGCACACTGTTCCTCACGCACCAAAATACGAGGGTTGACTAAAGTAATGCCTCCACC